>NC_141456.1:33692500-34942500 GCF_015680905.1 Coptis chinensis | reverse complement strand
GCGTGATGAGCTCGAGGGTCCGGAAGGCACATGAAGCTCGACTGGCCGTCGAAGATGCCGAAAAGACACCGAAATTTGAAGATCCGGGGAAGTTAGAAGGAGCGAAGGTAACGTTTCGTGCCGCGAATCGTGGAAATGGGAGGTCGAACGATTATACCCTCCATCGTAAGAAAAAGTTGCTCAGACGCTACTAAGGCGCACGACGATCCGATGCCGACTACGGAGATCCGGAAATGGATTACAAAGCTTTGAAGGAGGAACACGCGACGCCGCGACGCCCCGCACTACGCTGGAACAGTAATGAGGAGACGCCGGTGGGGCGATTGGGTCCTCCTTGATCATACCGTAAAACCGCGGGTGTCCGGTCGAACCGTTGCGACCCGCGCGCCGATGAGTTTAGAACCGACGGGATATCGATCGGGTGGAGGGAAGGTGCCGAGGTTGATGAAGCGTTTGAGCCCGGCGAATCGATCGTGGTGCCCATGGAGGGCGAAATGTGAATTTATTTTTGTTTCTTGTCACTTTTATATCTTCGCGGATACAATAACCGGGTTTCTCGGGGTAACCTGGGCAGTTCGCTTTTCTTGTGTTGTTATACTATGCTTTTGAGCAAGCTGGTACCCCGTGGTAATTCGGGGTAACCATGTGATGTTACTATTTGTGTAGCCGGGTTGGATTTCCTGAGTAGTCTCAGCAACTCGGCTAAACAACGATCTGTATGAGAAAACTGGTAAACCAGGTCGTTCCTTGTTTTCATGCGGTGCTGGCTATTTGTTTTGCTTTGTGTGCTTGACTCGGTTGCTTGATCATAGCTGATTGTGATTAGACTGCGCATAACAGAACATGGTAGGTGCGTTGCGGTGACCACTTAGCTGCTGATGACTGGTAAGCTTGGATGGGCGTCCTGCGGTTGGGTTATACCGCCGAGACGTTGTTCAATTGCGCGATGTATTGATCGCGGCCAACCGAAGTTTTTTTCACGCGATGCGACACGTGTAGGGAGGCGAGGGTTCAGGGACATAATGATGGCGAGGCAGATGGCGTTTGGCGCCTCAAGGCAATTATGAGGGCCTAGGAAAAGACGTTCCTAAGGAATATAAACGGTTTCTTGCATACCATCAAGGTATTTGGCCATCGTTGAGTCCGCTACGCTTCTGTCTTCTTCGCTTCTACCACTGCCGCCCGTTCTCGCTTCTTCTTGCTTCTTCACCAAAACGTGATTTCCTCTTTGTAAATGTTATTCCGTTTGAGAAACACCTAGAGTAAGCGTTAACCGAAGCCGCCGAACTTTTTGCTAGGTTAGGATGGCTAGATGTCGTGGCGCGTTTGTGAGAGAAACGCCCCACTATCAATGGAGGAAATGGAGTTTGAGCCTCATGTTCATGGCGATCGGGGAAGAGAAAGGTTGCAGAGGGGAGAAACGCGAAGGGTCATAAACGATCGAGGAGAGGTAGTCGCCTGCCGGGCGGCATTGTATTCAAGTCGCCACGCCGAAAGTGGGCTTAAACCATCGGGTCGCTCGGGCCGAGCGCGACGAAGTTGGGGCAAGGTCGCCCGATTTACAGTGAGAGTTCGCCCCGCCATGTAAGGATGTGGGGGGCGTTTAATTCTACTACTACCGGGAAGACGGGAAGAAGCGATGGTGAAACGCCGGATGAAGCTTCCCACGGCCCCATAGCGACTAAGCGTTCGGAAAGGGATTGTGCTAGATGGTGATAAAGCGAGAGGTTGAAGACGAGGACATGGGGACACCACGGGGACGATGGATATGGCCGCTTGTTTGGTGAGTTCGATAGCTTAAAAATACCGGAATCGACTTTCGATGGAGTCCGGTGGTCTAACGCGTGTTCATGCAGTTTCTTGCGGTATGATAAGTTGAAAGATGCCGCGGCGCGGCGTTCGAGACTAGTGGGGAACCCGCACGCGGAGCCGGGTTGATCGAAAGCTGCGTGGGGGTGGACAAGAAGAAACTAGAAGTGATGTCCACCAAGTACCGAAGCGTAACGGATCGCCGATTTATCTTGGTGACGGATGTGACCGAATTTTGGAAAGGGAATTGGCGGTTGTGGATCGCTTATGCGAAGAAATGTCGAAGGTGGTGGCGAAAAGAAGAAGGCGATATGAAGCTCTGACGTTTATGCCGCCTGGACGAAAAAGTATGACATGACCGAGGAAAACGATTTGCTGGCGAGGAAGAAAAGCCTGAAATGCGTGTGGTGCTGAGGTCAGCTCGGCATACTGCTTCGACTAGCGCAGCCCCGGAAGACAAGCATGTCATTACTGAGAATTGATAAGGTGATCGTCATCTGACTCTGTCAGTCTTAAGTTGTGAGTGTAGTCTACATTTCTCTCTCTTATACGAGAGCAAACAATAGAGCTGTGTTTTCAGGCTTGCCCGAAAGATTCGCCTTTTGTTCGAAGATCGGGTTTCCGCGAAAGCCAGTTCTATACTTTGTTTATTTTGTATGAGACGCCGATCTGGATTTTCTGGGTAATCCCAGCAGATCGGTGGGCATATCTATTGCAATGCTTGATCGAATATTGTTATTGCATGTTATGTGTTCTGTGTATGATGCATGTAGCTTGCGATAGCTGAGTGTTTGCTCGTGGAGAGCGTTCTCGTTTTAGTCGATCCTAGAAATATAGGTCCTCGACGTTACAAGAATTGGAGAGGCTAAGTAGCTTGTGAGCTCCTGAGAGCTGTCTGCTCGCTGAGAGCGTTCTCGCTTTAGTCGATCCTAGAAATATAGGTCCTCGACGTTACAAGAATTGGAGAGGCTAAGTAGCCTGTGAGCTCCTGAGAGCTGTCTGCTCGCTGAGAGCGTTCTCGCTTTAGTCGATCCTAGAAATATAGGTCCTCGACGCGTTACAAGAATTGGAGAGGCTAAGTAGCCGTGAGCTCCCCGAGTATGCGCTCGCCGAGGCGTTCGCTTTAGTCGATCCTAGAAATATAGGTCCTCGACGCGTTACAAGAATTGGAGAGGCTAAGTAGCTTGTGAGCTCCCCGGAGTCGCCCCCGCTTTCGGTGAGAGCGTTCGCTTTAGTCGATCCTAGAAATATAGGTCCTCGACGCGTTACAAGAATTGGAGAGGCTAAGTAGCCCGTGAGAGCTCCTCGAGAGAATCGCCACCGCCGAGGCGTTCGCTTTAGTCGATCCTAGAAATATAGGTCCTCGACGTTACAAGAATTGGAGAGGCTAAGTAGCCTGTGAGCTCCTTGAGAGCTGTCATGCTCGCTGAGAGCGTTCTCGCTTTAGTCGATCCTAGAAATATAGGTCCTCGACGTTACAAGAATTGGAGAGGCTAAGTAGCCTGTGAGCTGTACCAATACAATTAAATGGAGTAGATAGTATCAGGCAAAAAACTTGTCTTACATTAATGTGAACAAAAGATTTACAACATGAATGGCGTTACTGATAAAAAATTTTCAGTAGATAAGTATTCCAAGGTCGAGGCAACATCTTCCCTTCTTGGGTTCTTATCCAGTATGCTCCATTGCCGACCGGCGTTCCACGCATGTAGGGGCCTTCCCATGTGGGTGCTAACTTGGAATCGTCCCCGTCTTTTTGAGCACTAGGTCTCCGTGTTGAAAAAGACCTAGGATGAACTCGCTTATTGTAGGAGTTCTTCAGAGTTTGCTGGTAAGATGCGACTCTGACGGCAGCTAAGTCTCGCTTTTCTTCCAACAGGTCGACGTCTCGGGATAACACGGAGTCGTTATGCCCTGATTCAACAAGTTCTGATCGAGTGGTAGTGATGGTCAGCTCGGTGGGAATTACGGCTTCTGTGCCATAACATAAGGAGAATGGCGACTCGCCGGTACTGGAGCGAGCTGTGGTGCGGTGAGCCCATAGAATGTTTTCCAACTGGTTTGGCCATTGGCTCTTATTCTTTTCAATCTTTTTCTTCAAATTTTCCAAGATTGCTTTGTTACTGGCTTCTGCTTGGCCGTTACTCTGAGCGTACTGCGGAGTAGAGAACGCATGAATGATCTTCCACTTGGCTAGGAACTCTTTAACTGTTCGGCCTTTGAATTGAGGCCCATTGTCCATTACTAGTGTATGTGGTAAACCAAATCTGGTGATAATGTGAGTCCAGATGAAGTTTGGACATGGGACTCTTTTGGCAGCAGAGGAATGGCCTCGACCCACTTGGTGAAGTAGTCGGTTGCAGCTAGGACAAAGCGGAAGCCAGTACTCTTCTGTGGAATGAATGGTCCCATGATGTCCATGCCCCACATGTGAAATGGCCACGGGCTTGCTATGCTGATCAGTTCGCGAGCAGGTTGGATGATATTGTGGCCAAACGTTTGGCATTTGAGACATTTGAGGACGTATGCTTTAGCATCGATCTGCATCCGGGGCCAAAAATATCCTTGAGAGATGGCTTTATGAGCTAATGAGCGGCCGCCGGCGTGATTTCCACATTCGCCTTCGTGGATTTCGGCAAAAATCAATTGACCCTGTTCTGGGGTAATGCATCGTAAGTGTGGGCCACCAGCGGATTTCCTGAATAGCTTGTTTTGGAGTAAACAATAACGCCGAGCTTGATAAGAGACTGCTTTGGCCTTGGCACGCTTCTCGTGGGGCGTGCCATCTTTGGATATAATCGATGATGGGTGCATCCATGTTTGGCTAACCGACCGGGCGGAGAGAGGAAATAGGTCGCTTATCATCAAGGTGTGGTCGATTTGATATGCAGGTCGGTCGGCGACTTCTATGAGAACTTGTCGGGAACGCAACTCGGGTCCGGGTAGCCAAATAAGCTAAACCGTCAAGCATGGCGGTTCTCCTCACGCAAGAAATGATGTATGTGTACCGCTAAAAGAAGGCAATAACCGATGAACGACACGAAGATACTTGGAAAGGTTACCTTCGTGGGTAGTGTACTTTTGCAACTGGCGGGCGAACGACCGATTCTGCGAGTCACTAAAGACTTGGAGCTCTTTCGACCCGAAGTAGCCGCAGGCGCCATCCTTAGTCCCCTAAATTAGCGCCGTACTCGGGCTTCATTGTTGGAAGTTGCAAAATCAATGCGGACTGACTTTTCAATCATATTTCCGTCGGGGGAAACTAAGACGACTCCGATGCCGCTTCCACCGAGATTACTCGAACCATCTACAAAGAGAGACCAAGGCGATTTGACTCCCGTTTTTGTGTCTGGGAGCTCGGTTTCTTGTTCCCAGTTGGGGTCCTCGACTGGGAAATCTGCTAGGAAATCGGCGACGACCTGACCTTTCTGAGAAGTGCGGGGGACGAACTCTATGTGGTGTTCTCCGAGTTCTTCGGCCCAAATTGCCATTCGAGTAGTCTTGTTTTCTTTGTGAAGGACTTTCTTCAATGGAAGGTCGGTAAGAACTTTGATTTGATGTGCTTGAAAGTACGGCCTGAACTTCCGTGCGGAATACAACAAAGCAAGTACGGCTCGTTCCAGGAAGGAATAATTCCTTTCGGATGGCGTGAGTGTCTTACTCGTGAAGTAGATCGGCTTCTCTGAATTGTTCTCCTCTTTAAAGAGAACTGAGCTGATGGCGAAATCGGAGATGGCCAGATAGAGCCCCAGTGTCTCTCCATATATTGGTTTGGCTAAGACGGGAGGCGTGGTGAGATACTCTTTGAGAGTAGCGAATGCATGATGGCATTGATCGCTCCATGAAAACGGCTCGCCTTTTTTGAGGAGCTGCAGGAACGGTCTACACTTATCTGAGGCCCTTGATATGAACCGGTTGGAGCCGACCATTCCCCGAAACAATTTACGTATCAGATTTTCTTTGTGCGTGGATCGGGCATATCTAAGAACGCTCGGATCTGGTCAGGATTTGCCTCGATCCCTCGCTGCGACACCTGATACCCTAAAAACTTGCCGGAGGAGGCCCCAAAGAGGCATTTTTCGGGTTCAACTTCATGCCCGCACGGGCTGGAAGTCCGAGAACTTTGTTCTAGGTGGGTGAGGTGATCACCAGCTTTTTTTTTGACCACCATGTCGCCAATGTAGACCTCCATGGTGTCGCTTAACATGTCTTGGAACATATCCGTGACCAGGCGTTGGTATGTCGCCTCCAGCGTTCTTTAGACCGAATCGGGAGGGCGTTGTAACAATAGATCCCTTCTCGTAATGAACGAAGTCTTCTCTTGATCTTCCTCGGCGAGTGGGATTTGGTTGTACCCAATCGTGACGCATCCATAAAGGAGAGGAGTTCATGACCACAGTTTGGTCGACCGGTTGGTCAATCGCGAGGTGCGGAAAGCTATCTTTAGCGTGGCCGATTGACATTTGTGAAATCGACGATAAGTTTAACCGTGCCATTCTTTTTGGGGACGGCGACAATATTGGCAATCCACTCGGGTAGTCTACCTTTCGATGAAACCGACTTGCTTGAGTTTTTCGACCTAGTCATTGATGGCTTTTGAAAGCGCAGGATAGTCGACAGGTCGTTGTCGGACCGGGTCTAGCATTGGGGTTCACGTTTAATTTGTGGCAAGCGAGGTTAGGATCGATTCCGGGCACATCGATATACGACCAAGCAAAAACATCTCTATTCATTGATAAGAAATTTACAAGTTGGGATCTAAGTGTGGGGTCGAGGTTAGCCCCTACATATACAAACTTCGGGTCGTCTTCTGTGCCAAGATTCACTTTTTCTTTTTCTGCCACTGGGGGTTTTACAACTGGTGGCGAAGCACTACTTGGCGACTCACTTCCAGAGAAGGGCGGAACTGCTGGTGGGACGATCTGACTGGTCGCTGATGGTGGAGCGAATTGTTTAACGCTGCCGTGGGTAGCCACTTAACCGGGGAGTGGGACGCTGCAAACACATTGATGGTGCGCGGCCGCTATTGGTAACCGGGTGGCGGCGCTGCATGGGGCGAGACGATCTCGAAACTTTAATCGACGGGCCACCGTCATTTGGGTCAAAGCTAGAGGTCTTCGCCGGTGCATTGAGGACTCGGGGAGCGAGTGCAGGTATCGGCATTGGAGAGAACTTCTGCTTGTAAGAGCCCCCAGCGTGCTGCTTGGCAGTTCGGGGTTGGACTTCTGCGACTAAGTCGCGTGCCATTGTGTAGCTGGAGGGATCCTGTATGGTGGGAAGCAATTCACGAGCGGTCGATCGTCGTTGATTGACCTCGGTTACAATGGTACGCCTTCAAGTTGATTGCTTTAAGCTCCATCATGCCTCGAGGTCCGGGAAACGGAGAACTTGATGTAAAGTGGACGGATGACGGCCAGATCCGATGAATCCGGTCGTCCGAGGATGGCATTGTATGGCTTAATTTGTCGTCGAGAACGCTTAACCGAAAGTATTGCGGGTAATCTTATCCCTCGAGCCCACCGATCTTGGTAAGATAATGTCACCAATGGGGTCGGCTCTGGAGCCATTGAACCCGTAAAGGGGGGCGATTGGGTCGACGAGAACGGACTTGGGGAGGTTCATCTCTTGCATGGTGTGGTAAAATAAGATGTCACAGGAACTGCCAGGGTCGATCAGGACGCGCTTGACTGTCCAGTCGCTGATTTTGACATGAACGACCAATGCGTCATTATTAAGGGAAGGCGACTTTGCTTAAGTCGGCCTCTGTGAAAGTGATATCGCCTGCGCTGCGACCTGAACCACGCGGGGCGTGAGCTGCCTGTGAAGTAAAATGATAGACTTCCTGAAGAGCGCCAACCCGACGTCTTTTCTCTCGGGAAGAGGTCACAGAATCGTCCGGAAAGGTAATCACATGAATAGTGCGAGCATTGTCACGATCGGACGAGTGTTGCCTTCTCTCGTGACGAGAACGATCACGGGAGCGTCCTCTACTGTGAGGACGAGCCTGTACCCCTTGGCGGTGATGGTGAGGTGGAGATCGACTACGTACCCGACGAGCCAGCAACTTGTGACGCAGGTCGCCATCAGGAATGCTAATGTAGTGTTTGATATAACCAGCTTCCACCAGGTCTTGGAGATAATGCTTGAGCCCCCAGCATGCATCAGTTTCATGGCACTTTGCTTTATGAAATGCACAAAAAGGCTTGCCAGTCGACCGCTGGCTGCGATGGTTGGTCGGAAAAATGAGGGCGCTTAATCTTATCCAAGATGTGATCGGGGAACGGTGAATTCTCGGCTGTTATCCGATCGCGTGCACGAAAGCGCCGGGCGAGGGGCCGCTTCTTTGCCCCGTGGGGAACGATCCGAGACGGCGACCTCGTGGCTCTCGCTAAACCATGGAGTTTTAAAGTTTCTTGCAACTTGATGTACTTGTCCACGCGAGCATAGAGCTCGGGCCGGTGTCTCTGGCGTTCCTTCATCAACGACCTAGCTAGGTCATTTGTTTCGCGACTTCGGCAAGCATTGGAAAAGGCGATGTGGCGAAAAGATTCTTTCAAGCCACTTTCCATGCACAGCAGTTCGGCCTTGAACCGTCCTAGGAATTCACGAATAGTTTCGCCCTCCTTGAATGATAATTGAAACAGAGAATCAAGATCTGCCTTCTTCCGCCTGTTGTGGACGTACTGGCTGGCGAACAAATCAGTGAGCTGTTCGAAAGTGTTTATAGAATCAGACTCCAGTGAAAAGAACCAATCTAGAGCGCCATCCTTGAGGCTGGCTGGAAATAATCTGCAGTGGAGATAATCAAACTCGGGTGAGCTGTAGAGTGCCAAACTCTGAATATAGCGAGCCACGTGCTGACCAGGGCATGTGCTGCCGTCGTACATGGGAAAGCGTGGCTGGATAAAGTCGTGTGGAGAGGATTTACTGAGGACCTCTGCGGTGAACGGAGATCTTGCGATACGCCTTAAGCATCTTGTGCACGCGATGCGGTCGAGTCCTTCTTCGCAGAGGTCTGGCCAATCCTTTGGGATAACTCGTTAAGCTGCTGATTAACGTCATTGATGCTGTGTTCGGCTCCGTTGCCGACTTGTTGTTGCTGGTAATTATCCACCTGAGCACGTAACGTAGCATTTTCTTCCCCGAGCAAGGAAATGCTCTCATTCGTTATTCCTAACCGGTGGGCAAGGTTACGAACTTGATCTTCTATGCTAACCATGCTTCGTGGGTCGGAGAGTTAGAGATGGATGAAGCCCGATCTAAAGTGGCTCTCGATGAATCGGAACCACGACGGCGCCAATGTAAAGGAGGCGTTTTAGCTTTCCGATTCATGAGAGGAGGACGAGATGGGTTTGGACTTTGGATGGGACCGAGGTTCATTTGTGGATTTAACCGCCCACGATCTCCTCTCGTTTTTCCTTTTCTTGGGGAGAGAAGAATCAGTCCGACGCGAAGTTCCAAAGAGGGTGGTATTTATAGGATTTTGGGAGTGGAGATCCTTCGCACACGTGTACCCTTTGTGTACAAATGTAGGGTAGAGATCGTGAATGAGTCTTTGGAGTGGTTTTGGTGTAAGTCATACTCGATTGGGAGTTGGCGCGGTAGTCCCTATTTCCGGTGGTGGGGAATACAAATAAGATTTTGGCAATGATTACATCCGGTGGCTGTTCGTCTCGGCAAAGTGTTAAATGATTGAGGTATCTTTGTTAAATTACCACCTACTTGTAAGGAGTCGCTCGCAGATCGGTCTTGGAGGTCGATGCGTTGAGGTCGCTTTATTAGCCGTCCCGCAATGTACACACCTACTTTCTAAGGAGTCGCCGCAGATCGGTCTTGGAGGTCGATCGTTGAGGTCGCCAGGTTTGTGTTTCGTCTGCAATGTTCCTTAGTGGGGATATTGCTCCCCCTACGATGCTTGTCTTTTCGATTGCATGCATTGAATAGTTCAAACTCATAAATGAAGACTAAACAACGAAAGTAAGATCTGAGTGCAACAAAATCTCTTTGTTAAGCAGGTTATGGGAGATCCGCTTTCAAAATAAACGCGTGGTGGTAAAACCAAACCAAAAGAATTGACACTGCACAAAGGTTGATATGACAAGGAACCATTGACTAAAGATGAAGGTTGGTGTACTTATCCAATTTGAAAACTACAAGTTCGTTCTTTGTTTTGACTTTTGAGGCTACCTTTCAACGATTTGAGAGATTATTCCTAATCGATTTCCACTCGATTGATGCTCGAGTTGAGTGAAATTTGGTAGTATTTCGCTTTGATTACCACGCTTCGTGAACTTGGAAATTGAACTTAGAAAGTTTGATAAAAAAAACTAAAATTTGATTAGTTGAATTTCCAAGTAAATCAATCCAAGATGGCGTTAATGTAAATGTGTATTTTAGTTATGACCTTACAATTCAAGGGAATTGGGGGAGATGGAGGTTTAGTGTTGATTTGGTCGAGCTCAAGATTACGTGCACGAAGCGCCTCACGATCAGTTCTCAGTTGAACTGGAATCAAGTCTGACATAGTTCCTCTTGATCAGTACTTTGAATAGGAAATGGAGATTCATCGTGGAGAAGAAATAATACTCTTGGACAGTGGCGGAGCCAGGAAATTAAGTGAGGGTGAGCCACCCAGACAACCACACATACAAAAAAAAAAAAAAAAAAAACTCGTTTTTTTTAAACTAATATTTCAAACACAATCACAAAACAAGTATAAGATAAATATCAAAATTCATATAAAACGGTAGCAATAAATGTATTATATAAAAAAAAAAAAAAAAAAAAAAGGTGGGATGCTTTCGTAGAGTGTAACTATTTATGTGCTTGGTATTTCTTGGTTTTCAAATATGATGAGAATTCTTTGTTTAATGTTGTTATATGAGATAAGGTTGGTTTTGAGATAGAGTCTCCATGTGATTTTTTCGATTTGGAGGAATCCAGTTCTGGAATTGGATCAACATGTATTTAACAAAAAATATTGAGAATGAACAAGGATGTGATCCATGTGTTCGTTTGCCTTGCAGTGACGACACATTTCAAATAATTAAAGAACATGGAAAGTCGACCAGAATCGTCATTATCTTGTGTCTTTAGAGCTGGTCAGTCCAACGCTAAAGGTACTCGTAAGAATAAGAGTGTTGGATTGAATTTACTCGGTCGCTACTCGTTTGAAGAGCGAGTAGCGAGTAGGTCATGTAATCGGTTGGGGATTAATCGGCATTAATCGGGCGATTTTTAATAACACTATATTTCTTTACAAATACTTATTAAATATATTTAACTATGAAATACCAACATAATGAAACCAATTAAGAACCCAATCAATCAATAAACAATTAAAACACTCAATCAACTGAAATAAATATGATTAAAGTGTAGAACTTTACAGAATCGAGAGTTGGTCGAATCGGCAAAATGTCGAGTTCAATGTTTAACATTGATATAGTAGAAATCGTGAACACAATTACTCGGCTAATCGGCTGAGTACTCGAGGAGTTTTCTAGCCCGATTGTGATCGGGGATTAAATTGTTAGTCGAGTCGGCTAAGCAGCGAGTACTCACCGATTACTCGGCGCCGATTACTTGGTGAATACTCAACGATTTAATAGCCAATAGTGGGTAACTGTTTTTGGGTGGGTTTGGTTTCCTTTTTGGTTTTTCTCTTTTCCTATTTGCTTGGGTTTTAGTTACAAGAAAATAGGATGAATAGTTTTTTTTTTTTTTGAGAAAGTGAGGGAAGTCGCCGGGTGTATCCCGGTCCCCTAGCTCGCTTGCTCTTGGAGAGTGGAGAAGATGGAGAATGGAGGTGATCCCCACCTAATTTATAGCTTGTGACCTTTGGTCAATGTGGCTCTTGAATAAGCTTAAAATGCGGATGCAATAAAGTGCATGACTGCTATTCTGAAATTATTGTAATATTTGCCTTTCCATCTTTGAGCGTTACAAGACCTGGCTGAGGTCTTGGTATAAACAACCTGGCTGAGGTCTTAATATGAACGACCTGGTTGAGGTCTTGGTACAATCGACCTAGCTGAGGTCTTGATATGAGAGACTTTAGTATAATTGACCTGGCTGAGGTATTGGTATAATTCGTTGATGAATTGTGCTGGACACATGTATAATATATATTGGCTGTGTATATTAGTCCGTCAGAGTGATGTTGTCATAAAGTACGGAAGCATCTTGTTTCCTGCAATCACACAACCAAACATAATATGGGCTTTGGTTTTAATATCAACTCTGGTGCTTGTATCTGTCTTGATTTTGACCTAGAATAGGTCTGTGGGCGACCGTAGCAAGGATCCATTGTAGCGTATATCTAAAACTGTTGACTCAAGACTTTTGGTCATTAGATCAGTCACATCTAACTATTGTTTGTATTAGAGCAAAACCAATGGAGAGCTGCTAAATTGGGCTGCTAAAAGGTGCCACATAGGCCTATTAGCTTTGCCCAGCCAAATTTGGCACTCCAAAATCAAAAAACCAATCCAATCGCGTTTTCTGTTTCGAAGTACTAAATGATACGGATGGCATAGTTTCTGCCGTCCGTCTATTATTTTGTAATTTAAGTTAAATTTTTTTTGGACGGACATCATAGTTTCTGCCGTCCATCAAAATTTAACACACGAACGGCAGAAACTATGATGTCCGTCTCCCGAACTTATTAGAACAGCTGCTAGCAAAGGTTTTAACTTTGGCTGGGTTTTTGACTCATTCCAAATTTAAGACTCTTTTAGCAGCCCCATTAGAATGACATTTTTGTGGTTGGGGTGCTATATCTGCCTTTAGCAGCCCATATAGCCCCCATTGGACTTGCTCTTCGACATTAGACTAACTGACAACAAGCTATTCTGTTGATCGATGTCGTGGAACCTATATAATTTTTGCTTTACTATTTCTATATTATCACCCTGTATGTGTCCTTTAATTTCTTTCCAATCGCTCTTAGCAAATGGTGGTGATTATCAAAACTCTTTGCTGATGAAAATGCCCAAAGCAAAACTCTTCATCAAATTGGAAATAATGGGCTTACCCTATTGCACAAATATCATGTTCGTAAGCTACAAATGCATAAAAATAGCCAGACAGATGAATTGATAGTTATTCATTATCATTGAAAAACAATGATCAGTACTATGGAATAATTTAATCAATGCCCCATCACAGAGCACACAGTGAAATAACCTTTGTGTGGAGATTGCAATATATAGTAACACTAAGTTAAATTTCTAGCAAGCTAGACAACTGTCTAGTGTGTTCCCTAGATAACTATTCATCTCCAGATCCTATTGATTAGAGATTTGAGAGCCTCTCTAAAAGAAGATCAAATGTACCCTCTCGGTCCAGCATGCTGACCCTAACATATTTGGTGCTCACACCACAATGTTTTCCACTCCTTGTAAGGATCTTATGGCCCTTGAGAAAGTTTTCAGAGTCTTCAATCATTCCTTTGGATTGCAACCAAGCAAAAGCAGGATGTGTCTTAGTAGGCACTCCTGAGAAGTTACAAATTTCGGTTGAGTACTCTGGAAGGCTAAATAGGCCATTCAGTTTGATGACTGATGTAAGGCGCTCCCATCTTTCAGTCATGCGACGGCGTCCATAGTTGAAAAAACTCTCATCCGACAAATCTTGGCAACTATCTGACACAGCTCTAAGAATTTTTGCTGCTCGCAGCTGAGATTCCTTAGACACTCCAATAGTACTGATTTCAATATACTTTCTCATCTTTTCAGCCACATTTTTGTCCTTGACAATAGCCCACCTGAAATAGAACAAACAACATTAGCCCACCTGAAAATAGAACAAGTCGCCAACCAAATTTTAAGCTATCAAGTATGCACTGAATTTATAAACTACACCTTGTGTACTTTTATTTTGATTAGGTACATGAGGCGTGCTTACCCTATTCGAGATCCTGCATGACCGGTGCTTTTGGAGACTGTAAAAAGCATCAGGTCATGATCAGCTGGTGAAGTGATTGCCGTGTACTGCGGCCAGTAGTACGCCAAATCATGGACCACGAATCCGTCACTGCGATTTACAACAGGTTCTCTAAGACGGCCATCAGGATTGTTTGGTGAAGTCACAACCTCAATGTATGGCTCGTCCTTATCATATGTCGAAGCATCACCAGCCCATTTATATAGGCCCGATTTCAAGTAATCAGCCACTGTTGGATAACACTATAATCAACCAGGAAAGCACCATCGATCAGTACAGATATTAGGCGAAGTTTTTCATCGATGGCTAAAATCAATGAGACTTACTGAGTAGTATGGGACAGCAGACACCACATTGATGGGCTTATGGGCATCAGGGGATGAGTGAGCATAAAGTGCCGCTTGAAAAAGTTGAGTTGAACCGGTTCCCACAATTAGATAGCGATCATCAGTAACTGCATTGCCAACCAATTTGTGCAACCTTTTGATCTCTTCAGCAAACTCTGGCTCTAGAAACCAGCAGAAGTTTTTGACATCAGAGAAATAGCTTAAAGATTGATACCCGCTGATCGTGATGGTGCACTTTTGTCTCCCATCTTTTGCCAGTACTCTTCGAACATTGTTGGATCTCCACTGTAAATTTAGCCCAGGCCAATTCCACTATGTTAATCAACATCCAAAAAACAAAAAGAAATAAAGAAAAAAAAGTTCTAGTATGGGCCTATTCAGTATGTTAATCGAGTATATATGTATAGTCATAATCATACTTCAAAAAAGCAACATTGTTTTCCCTTTAAATCTCAATTTCCATACAAGAAATAAAAAAATCAAAATAAATAAATTTGTGACATGGTATCAAAAGTGTATGTAATATAGATCAACATTATGCATGGCACATGGATACGCATAACAGAGAACCAATAGATAGAAACCATGAAAAAGATGTATCTTCAATTCACCTACTGGTCAAGATTGATAACAGAATCGGAAGAGTGTTTCTTTGTGACATTCTCTTTTGCTTCCAAAGAAGAAGAACGTTGACTGGCATGTTCTTGCTTTAAACCACACATCTTTGTTTTCTTGCTCACTTACAACTTTAGAATTCAACTGTTGTTGCACTGCACAACAATGCTTGGATGGTGTCTCGTATATATAGACAAAACAGAGAAAACAATGTTGGTTAGATTCATAGTTTTAGAAGAAATGAATTGGATAATTCCTAATCTAAGTTCTTTTGGTTAAGTTTAGGTACCTCATTATTGACAACCTTATTTTGGAAAGGTAATTTAAGAAAATTTCTAGCACGTTTTAGGACAGAAATTGATTAATTTCGATTAATTGGTGACATATACTTCAAATGCTTGTTATTTCCACCCAAAAAAATAAGATAATAAAAAGTTGAATCAGACAGAATAGGTATCGAATTGATGAAGGAAGGGACTATCATATTTGTACGATTTCATTTCATGGGAACAAAACATGCTTTGTCCAAGATATCGCCGATGGGTGAAACTGGATGGCACCGGTAATCTCAAATTTTAATCGACTGTTACATAGTTTTCATTGTGGCAAGTAGTGTTAGAAAAATGATTTGCTCAAATCCATTTAAATATGAATGAGTAGTTTGTCTCCCAAGTTACCCCACTTAAGATGAAATGGGTTTTTTCTTGAAACAGTACGTAATGTGAGAAAAACCTTTTCAAAATGATGCGATTTGTTTGAAAAACAGCATTATGCCGAAAAGGTGCGACCTTTTCGAACGCCAAGACTTGGTTTGAAACAAGTGCATCATGCGAAAAAGGTGCAACCTTCGAAATAGGCACCGGTTCGAAACAAGTTGCTATATCTCGAAATGGTGTGTCCTTTCAAACATGTGACTTTTCAAAGAGTTGCTTACTTTTTTTAAAAGAGTCATTTGTGTTGTTTGAAAAAGGCACCACTCACCTATAAATAGTGGATGAATTTGGAGAGAAAATACACCGGATCACACGTAGTTCGATCTTTCTTTCTCTTCTCCCCTCGCTTTTAGTCAAATACTATGTTGTGTTCACGAGTCTATAGAATTGAAGTGCTAGCTTTCTATAGAAGGAAATCCGTTCTATCTTGGGAGATAGTTTCCCATCAACCTTCAAGCACCGTGAGGGGAAAATTTGTCTTAAGGACATAGTGTGTATCTACACTAGGCTCGGATTTAATTAAGAAGTACAAGACACTTACAAGACAAAAGGTTTGTATAGTTTGGTAATTGGTAAAGAGTAAGTACAATTAAGTTGTATATTCCTAACAACTTAAGAGGCCATTTCCTTTTCTTCTTCTTCTTTACCAACGTAATTTGTTTTGTTTTCTTTTCTTTTTTGGTTTAAGGAAAATAAAGGTGTGCTTATATTTTAGAATAGAAATGACAACACCACCGAGTTCTCCTATTCATGCCGTTCCTATTTCATTTGTTAGACCTACTAGTTCGTTGAATGGTATGAACATTTTGGTCCCCGATGACGCGACCTTATGTTCGTAGAAGTGGAACTCAATAACTACGGGTGTATACTAGCAATGGTAGATATCGGTTCAACTCATACGTTAATCTCGAGTATGTATACGCAGGCTATTGGATTGAAACTAGCAGAATGTACGGGCTCTATGAGAGGCTTGAACCAAGAAGCCGAACCCGGTGAAAAGACTTCGCTTTGGAAGTTGACATTAAGATGCAATAACCGGGCGAGGAAAGGTAGACGATGGTAGCTCACTTAGACCATTTTCAAGTCATTCTTGGAATGGACTTCTTGAAAGCAAACAAGGTGGTGGTAATGCCACACTTGGGGGGAATTATGATCCAAGATTCCGAGAATCCTTGCTTCATTCCAGATGTTAGGAATGGCTGGTGCTAAAAGGGTTCTAAAAATATTGTATTATTTGTAAGATGTATGCGTTTTACTATTGCGCCAAAGAGTGCCAATAAAGAAGATTGTTTAAGATATTGTTCTGTAAGCATACTTGTAAGCAAAATTGAGGTCTTAGAAGTGTTTCGACACTATATGAATGATATGTGACATTCTTTAACAAGACACCTCACTTGCTAAACATATATCTAAATGGTTTTCCAATTTATTGACTTTGTCATGAGAAATTGGGAAAATATGGGGAATTATGAATCTCCTTGAATTAATTAATTCAAAATTGGAAATTTGTTGAAGCATTACTCAAAAGACATCAAATGTGGTGTTTTACTCTAGGAGAGATGCATAAATTTCTTAGAAATCCTCAAAGCAAACGTGCATATAAGGTCCACTATGGAATCGAGAATTCATAGCATTGGACAAGGTCGAGAGAAGAAGAGTGGCTTCGAAATTTCTTAGAGGATATTCCAACCGGGCTAAACTCGTGCAAGATTATGTGTATACACCGTGATGACCAATCTGCTATTGGTAGAGCACGCAGTAGCATGTATAACGGGAAGTCTCGACATATCGCCGTAGAGACATAATACCGTTAGACAATTGCTCTCAAATTGAGTTATCTCAATCAACTATGTAAGGTCAAAAGATAACATTATGGATCCGCTTTACAAAAGGTTTAACAAGAGAGCAAGTAGAAAGATTATCAAGGGAATGGGCTTAAAGCTTTTGAGATAATCAACCAAGAGTCATCATAATGGAAAAACCAACCTAGTTGGATTTGGAGATCCCAAGATCTAGGTTCAATGGGCCAACTGAATTATGTTTGTGACTTCGAAGTTAGCACTAGGGAGTAATATTATACTCTAACCCATTCCTATATAAGGCGGTGCATATCCTGGCGAGAACCGGGATAAGTCAAGCTTTTAATGATTTACTATATCTTGGAAAATTATGTTATCAAGTGGAGTATTGCGGGATATTCTTTATAAAAATCACCTATGTTAGTGCGAAGTGGGGCCGCTTCGAGAATTTTAAAGACAAATGTCTCAAAAGCACTATCCGAAACCAAGAAGTGTTCAAGGCCAAAATGAACACAAAGCGTGAGAACCAACAAGATTCGAGGAGGCGTATCTGCGTGAAGATGATTGTCTAGGTTTATACAAACGGCCGACAGTTCAAGGACATTAATTGAAGTCTCTTGATCGTCCAATTAAATCCGATCGTCTTTTCACTAAAAGGCAAGTTCAAGGCCTCCCATGCTACTTGACGTCGCGGTATCTTTTCATTTGTAAAAGAAACGTAAATCGGATGTTTATGATAGAAGAAGCCAAATTTTCATTCATGTGGGGGATTGTTAGAAAAATGATTTGCTCAAATCCATTTAAATATGAATGAGTAGTTTGTCTCCCAAGTTACCCCACTTAAGATGAAATGGGTTTTTCTGAAAAAATTAAGTAATGTGAGAAAAACCTTTTCAAAATGATGCATTTGTTTGAAAGCGAGTGCATTATGCGAAAAGGTCGCGACCTTTTCGAAATGCACCGGTTTGAAACGGTGTATCATGCCGAAAAGGTGCAAACCTTTCGAAATAGGCACCGGTTGAAAGCTTGATGCTATATGCCGAAATGGTGTGTCCTTCGAAACATGTGACTTTTCAAAGAGTTGCTTACTTTTTCCCAAGAGTCACTTTGTGTTGTTTGAAAAGGCACCACTCACCTATAAATAGTGGATGAATTTGGAGAGAAAAATACACCGGATCACCTGCGAGTTCGATCTTTCTCTTCTCCCTCGTTCTTAGTCAAATACTATGTTGTGTTCACGAGTCATAGAATTGAAGTGCTAGCTTTCTATAGAAGGAAATCCGTTCTATCTTGAGAGATAGTTTCCCATCAACCTTCAAGCACCGTGAGGGGAAAATCTGTCTTAAGGACATAGTGTATCTACACTAGGCTCGGATTTAATTAAGAAGTACAAGACACTTACAAGACAAAAAGGTTTGTATAGTTTGGTAATTGGTAAAAGAGTAAATACAATTAAGTTGTATATTCCTAACAAGTAGCACTCAGATCAAATTATGGTCGCAGATCGGTTAGAATAATCCGCCAAATCGATACATAGTTTTCATTATGACATATTCCTTCTTTCCACTTTTGGTTCTTTAATTGTTGAACAGACTGAAATGCATACAATTTGCGGTATTTCGTCAAGCCTTCATTGTTTTCTCACAATCATTAAGTAAAAATAAAACACTACGAGTCTGTCTCCTACAATAATTAGGATAAAATACTGAAATCGTGATTTATTAGGCAAAACCTATTTCTTAGTGTGACCTTTTGGTATCGTGCGTTGGTGCTATAACTTAATACCAAAGATAGAACACGCTCTGTTTCAGTATGTGTTCTGGAGCCATAAGCATTACGATTTTTGTTTTTTGGTTTTTGGTTTTGTTTTTTGATAAGGTATAAGCATTAGGCTTAGTCCAATAAGCTAGTCTGTAATCTCATTTTCCCTAGTTGAAGCGAGTAAGTGCGTATGTTGGGGCTAAAATTACTATGATCACTCAATCTCATGCAAGCACGTGCTTGCTCATGATGGACTTCTGTTTCCACATAACAATCCATTAGTAAACTAAGATGATCAAATAGAATAGAAAGACAAATAAACGACAAGGCCATGATGGTTTCAATGATTAATATATAACAAATAATCCAATTGATAAGGTAGCTAGTTTACTAGTTAGTTATTATCATATATATGTACATGATGAATTTGACTTCGAAAGCACCATTGTATACTTCTATATAGTTGAATAGTGACATATACAATTGCAATGGATTGAATTATCTCGCATAGATGAAGTAGCAATAGATCATATAGGAATTCAAGAAAATGATGTTATAAACTTTTCTTGGATTAATACATGGTAAGTATCCATTTGGTTAGTACAAATTTTTTTCAACGTACTAGTAACTGGAAAAGTATGACGCTAGCTTTTGATGGACACAAACACTACATCGAAGTAGAAATTCATTTTAGAGCACATAAATATAAAACCGTACTTCCTTTTTGCACATCATTACTCTTAAAATACGATCACATCTCTAAAATCAAATTACAATATTATCCTAAACTGAATCACAACTCACATGACAACAATATATATATATGGTCAATGTTTGATAAACAAATACACGAATTTAAGGTTAATACATGTAACCCACAAACAGAAACTGCAACTAACAGTTTGAATCAGTTGTGATTCCCTGCAAAGGAGACATATCAGGTTAACCATGTCCACCTCACATGCTCCAAATGTCCTGCTACTACGAGTCAACGTGTGACCATGTTACCTAGCCCAGAAGTTGTAAATGTTTTGGGCCGAAGTACCTTCATGGAGGCCCGTTTTAGAAACATAGGCCCAGCATTACAAAGCCCATGAACAAACTCACGCTAATTTACAGTAGGAGGGGTTCTAGGGACATCTTATCTATGTAAACAAACTCAAAATCGTCAGGGCATCTCCAATGGAGAGTATATATATACACCTCTACATAAGTGCCACATAGGTATCACTAAGATTTTATGACCCCTCTTTCACATTAATGGTTTCAACATCCAAAATGGTATCCAATGCAACAAAGTTTAAGAGTGTGTAAAATTAAAAAATTGAGAAAAAATGACGGTCAAAGTCCGTCGCAAGTGGTTTAACTAAAAAAGAAATAAAATGCACGCCACTTTGAGTAATGTCCGTAGTTTATTAAAACTGGCCCAACCAATAAATGACAGTCTTTACCCGTTGCAAACGTTACAATTCTAAAAAAAATAAAACAGACGTGAGTTTAGGTGACGTCCGAATTTCTTTTTAATTGGGTCATTACTTCAAGTGACGCCCGAAATGTTTATTAACTAATAGCCGGATGGGGAATTTCCCACCACCTTTATTAACTATTAGCTTAACACCTGGGATTTACACCCCCCATTGGAAACATGTTTTTTATATTTAGAGTGTAAATTTTACACTTTAAACAATTTACACCCTCCATTGGAGATGCCCTTAGGGCATTTCTAAGTTTTGGATTAGACTAATTTTTTGTAGATATGATTTTCTAACTATTTTAAACATTGTCACAAATAATCAAAAAAATAAAAAATTTCTAAACTTGCCAAATATAATATAAAAAATGGTGAAAATGAACGGTCTACAATTAGGCAAATTTTGTAAATTGTTAACTATATTTGGCAAGAAAATAGTCAATTAACATAGTTTCAACTCCATGACTTACCATTTCATAGTTATCTATTTGATTGTCGTGTGTTTGAAGTTTGAACAACAAAACTCTTTATGCAACTTCGGGTTTAGATTTTTCTTTGATACCTATCTTTGTGATCTTTTAATTTATTTTTAGTTATTGTCCTAGATTGGAGACTTGGTTGTTCTTTTTGCTAGGTAAGCAAGGAATTTATTAGAATGAAGAACATACAATGTTGTATAAGAAGGGCAGTAACATGTTTACTCTTCTTTTTGTCTAAGCTCAATATTACAGGCCTTAGAATCCAGTGGTTTTAGAGCATCTTTACGTGAGATACTATCCTAGTATCAAACACCAAATTTTACCAAATTTCCAATAATTTGGTGTTTTTTCATCTTCAGGAGAGACACATGTTGATGAAAATACGAAAAAAAAACACCAAACCAAACACCAAATCGGCCAAAATTTGGTTTCAGCTTTGGTGCTGTATCAAATCTCCCTTGTGGCGCGTTTTTTTGAACACCACGTGGGCTTGGGCTAGAGTGTGGGCTTCAATCACGCGATTTTCGCAAAACCACGTGAGAGATTTGAACAGAGAAAAAAAAGAAAGTTGATGTGAGACACATCGCGCAGTTTCTAGAAAACCGCGTGGGTTTGGGCTTTTAAGATGGGCTTCAGTGGCGCGGTTTTGAGAAAGCTGTGTGGGCTATATATGCGATTTATCCAAAATCACGTCATTTGATGTCGAATATTTGATGTTTCTCCTGAAGTTGGTTGGTGTTTTTTTCGTTTGGTGTTTGGTTTGGTTAAAAAATTTGGTGTTTTTTTTGTTTCTCTCCTAAACATGCTCTTACAACTCAAAAAGGAACTTAATCAAATTTATAATAGGTTACAATAGTCCCACTTGTGAGCCATGGTGGTCTTCCCTAATGCATAACCAGCACATTTCTTGTAGTAGAGCTATAAAAACTAAAGAGCACCCATAAGTTCGATCATCTGCTACGCTTCGCATCTACCTAGGGCAGGGAATTGGGTCGGGTTTGCCCCAAATTTGACCCTACCCGAACCCGAATAGTTTGAGTTCGGGTCAATTTTATATCTGTTTACTTATTCAGTCGTCGGGTTTGGGTTAGGGTTGGATATATTTTTGGGTTTTTTTTTGAATTTTTAGTGTTATCGATCGGGTTAGTTGGATTCAATCGAGGGTTGGATATTAAATTTGGGATATGTCGAAGTTCGGGTTGAATATAGCCATATCGACCGAACCCGATCGATCCCCGCCTTACATCTACCAATGTAATAATGTTGTTTCTGATTACAACATTAACTAGAATTGCCTAGCAATGTTGACAAAATAACTTCATTTGACTAAGGATGTGTTGTAAACAAACATTTTACCTTGTCCTTTTTTTAATCTTGTCTGGTGAACAAAAACTGTCTAGACAAGGACTTGATACGTGTTTTTTGGTAATAGGTTGGAACTATTGAAATATTTGTTATCTTAGTTAGGATTAGCAAGTATCTTATAATCTTAGTAAGAGTATTATATTCTCCTAGATATGTGGATCTAGGAGATCTTCTGTATTCTTGTATATATACCTACTGTTTTATATCAATAAGATTATCAGAAATATTCAGTAAAACATCTTTGACATGATATCAAGAGCCAACTCCGATTTCCTTTTCATACCCCATTACTATAAGAATCAGAGTTTTTTTTTTTTTTTTGTGTTTTGATTTTTTTTTCTGGTCATATAATACAATCTGTTACACTATATCAGATTGTATTTATTACCCTCTTCTTCCTTATCGTTCTTGTCTATTGATCTAGTTCATTATTTATGTTCTATATCATAATGACAGACTTACCTATCAATAATGATTCGTTGTTGTGCATTCCAATAACGATTCATTTGTCATGTCTTCCAACTCGAAGAGTCACTTAGTCACTGCTGTCGAATTTGTTGCCCAGTCAGGTATATCTAACTCTGCTCTTATTGCTTTTACTGGAAATAGTGATTGGATAATTGACACGGGTGCTACTGATTATATGACTTGTGATCGCTATAAATTTAACCATTTCTTCTCTAGTTGTTCCAAATGGGTCATTACTAATGCTAATGGTGTGTCATCTCCGGTTGTTAGTGTTGGCAGCTTTGCCTCATCCATTCTTTATCTATCCATGATTTTTTATTTGTTCTATCAATAAACTGTAACCTTCTCTCGTTTGCCAATTAACCAAATTTCTTAATTATGTTGCATTGTTCTTTCCTACTCATTTGTATTTTTGAACACCCTTACCATGGAGAGGATTGGCGGTGGTAAACAAAGTGGAGGATTGTACTATCACGGAGGATGGTTTTCAATGGTCCAATCAAGGAGTCCAAGCTCATGTTATGGTGACAATAAGGTTAATAAAAATAAAGGCTTAGATTTGGCTTTGGCATAGGCGACTAGGACTTCCCTCATTTGGTTATCTTAGGAGATTATTTCCATCTTTATTTAATGGTTGTAGTCTTCCGATTTTGCTTGTGAACCAGGTGTAATGGCGTAAAAGCCATGGTACTATTTTCTCCAAGTGATAATAGAGCTGATGCTCCTTTTCTTTAGTTCATTTAGATGTTTGGGGTCACGCCCCACATCGCATTTATATAACGGATGAAATTGTTTTATTACTTTTTTGTCGATGACTACGCAGATGATGACTCGGGTATATTTTTTTGAAACATAAAAATGATGTATGTACGTTTTACTCCTTTTCCATGGATGGTGCTCACACAGTTTGGAATATAAAGGTTGCTCGCCTTCGATAATGGGGTGAGTATTTCAAAAAGGAATTGACCTGGCTTTATGCATTAAGTATTATTACATCAAACCTCTTGCTCTTATTCCAAAAGCAAAATGGGGTTCTTGAACGAAAAAATAGACATATTTTAGAGGTCACTTGGTCTTTATTAATTAGTGGTCATGTCCCATCTCACTTATGGGGCAAAGCTTTGACCTTTACCGTTTACTTGATGAATCGTGCACCTTCTAGTGTTGTCGATTTGAAGACCCTTAGATGTGCTTTTTGATCTTTGTACGCTTCCCACCCATTGTTCATTTAGCACCACTTTATCTTCGGGTGTGTAGTGTATGTTCACTTAAATCGAAAAAAAAAAGCCCAAACTTGATCCGTGCGTTGAAGTGTGTCTTTGTTGGGTATGGCTCAACTTTCGAAAGGTGTTATAAGTGTTATCATCCATCTTCTAAAAATTTTTTTGTCTCAATGGATGCCATTTTCTATGAACCGACATTTTTTATCGGAGATCACTGATTCTTCACTTGGGGAGAATAGAAATGAAATACAGAATCATGATGATATAATGGTTTTGATTTATCGAGACCACAATTACCTAGTGATAGAAGTTGCAAAATCAATGCGATCGAATTTCTTCAATCATATTCGCTGGGGAAACTAAGACCCGATTCGATGCCGCTTAATCGAAAGATTACTCGAATCCATCTACAAAGAGAGACCAAGGCGATTTGACTCCCCGCTTTGTGTCCGGAGCTCGGTTTTGTTCCCACTGGGGTCCTCGACCGGAAATCAGGGAAATCGGGCGACGACTCGACCTTCGAGAAGCGGGGACTTAACTCTATGTGGTGTTCTCCGAAGTTCTTCGCCCAAATTCGCCATTCGAAAGTAGTCTTGTTTGTGAAGGACTTTCTTCCAATGGAAGGTCGGTAAGAACTTTGATTTGATGGGTTTGAAAGTACGGCCCCAACTTCCGCGGCGGAATACAACAAAGCAAGTAATGGCTCGCTCCAGAAGGAATAATTCCTTTCGGATGGCGTGGAGGTCTTACTTCCGGAAGTAGATCGGCTTCTCTGAATTGTTCTCCCTTTAAAGAGAATGAAATGACGGCTAAATCGAGACGGGCCGATAGAGCCCCAAGGTTCTCCATATATCAGTTTCGCTAAGACGGAGGCGGCGGAGATACTTTTTTGAGAGTAGCTTAATGCATGATGGCATTGATCGCTTCCATGAAAAACGCCTTTTTTGAGGAGCCGCAGAACGGTCTACACTTATCCGAGGCCCTTTGATATGAACCGCCGAGCCGCCACCATTCCCGGCAATCAATTTCTCGACTGCTTTTAGCGTGGATCGGCATATCTAAGAACGCCGATCCGGGTCAGGATTTGTTTCGATCCGCCACTGGACCGACACCCTAAAACTTGCCGGAGGGCCCCAAAGAGGCATTTTTCGGTTCAACTTCATGCCCGCACGGGCGTAGTCCTCCGAGAACGCTTTGTTCGAAAGGGGGGAGGTGATCACCTTTTTGTTGACCACCATGTCGCCAATGTAGACCTCCATGGTGTCGCTTCTAACATGTCTTGGAACATATCCGCGACCAGCGCGTGGTATGTCGCCCAAACTCTTTTTTAGACCGAACGGGAGGACGCGAATAATAGATCCCTTTGCCCGTGAATGAACTAAGTCTTCTTGATCTTCCTCGGCGAGTGGGATTTGGTTGTACCCATCAGACGCGATCCATAAAGGAGAGGAGTTCATGACCACAAGTTTGGTCGACGGGGTTGGTCAACGCGAAAAGGGAAAGCTATCTTTTAGGCGTGCCTGATTGACATTTGTGAAATCGACGATGTTTAACCGCGGCCATTCTTTTTGGGACGGGCGTTAATATTGGTAATCCACTCGGGTAGTCTACCTTTCTCGATGAAACCGAACTTGCTCGAAGTTTTTCGACCTAGTCATTGATG
This sequence comes from Coptis chinensis, assembly GCF_015680905.1. NCBI lineage: Eukaryota > Viridiplantae > Streptophyta > Magnoliopsida > Ranunculales > Ranunculaceae > Coptis > Coptis chinensis. The sequence goes on along the minus strand of NC_141456.1, from coordinate 34,916,841 downwards.
GCTTTTTGAAAGCGCAGGATAGTCGACGCAGGTCGTTGTCGGACTTGGTCTAGCATTGGGGTTCACGCGTTTAATTTGTGGCAAGCGAGGTTAGGATCGATTCGCACATCGATATACGACCAAGCAAAACATCTCTATTCATTGATAAGAAATTTACAAGTTGGGATCGAAAGTGGGGGTCGAGGTTAGCCCCTACATATACAAACTTCGGTCGTCTTACGTGCTAAGATTCACTTTTTCTTTTTTCTCGCCATGGGGTTTTACAACCGGTGGCGAAGCACTACTTGGCTTACTCACTTCCGCAGAAGCGGCGGCTGGCGCGGGGACGATCCGACCGGTCGCTGATGGTGGAGCGAATTCGGCTGTGAACGCTGCCGAGGGTAGCCACTAACCGGGAGTGGACCCGGCCGCGAACACATTGATGGTGCGGCTGCTATTGGCAACCGTGCGGGCGGGCGGCATGGGCTGAGACGATCTCTGAAACTTTAATCGACGGCTAACCGTCGTTGGGTCAAAGCTTAAGGTCTTCGGGTGCATTGAGGACTCTCGGGAGCGAAAAGTGCAGGTATCGGCATCGAGAGAACTTCGCTTTGTAAGAGCCCCCCGTTCGCTTGGCGGTTCTGGTTGACTTCGCTTAACTAAGTCGTGCCATTAATGTAGCCCGGAGGATCTGAGATGGTGGAAGCAATTCACGGCGGTCGTCGATTCGGTTGATTGACCTCGGGTTACAATGGTACGCTTCAAGTTGATTGCTTCTAAGCTCCATCATGCCTCGAGGTCCCGGGAAACGGAGAACTTGATGTGTGTGGACGGCACGGGCTCGGCGATCCGATGAATCCGGCGTCGTCCGAGGATGGCATTGTATGGCGACTTGTTGTCGAGAACGAGAACCGAAGTATTGCGAGGTAATCTTATCCTCCTCGAGAGCCCACCGATCACCGGTAAGATAATGTCACCAATAGGGTCGGCTCTGGAGCCATTGAACCCGTAAAGGGGGCAATTGGGTTAAACGAGAACGGACTTGGGGAGGTTCATCTCTTGCATGGTGTGGTAAAATAAGATGTCACAGAACTGCCGGTCGTCAGACGCCATTTGTTATCCGGTCGCTGATTTTGACATGAACGACCAATGCGTCATTATGCGGAAGGCGGACTTTGCTTAAGTCGGCCTCTCGCGGAAAGTGATATCGCCATGACTGCGACTGAACCACGAGGCGGAGCTGCCACAATGAAGTAAAATGATAGACTTCACGAAGCGCGCCAACCCGGCGTCTTTTTTCGGGGAAGAGGTCACGAGAATCGTCCGGAAAGGTAATCACATGAATAATGGCGAGCATTGTCACGATCGGACGAGTGTTGCCTTCTCGTGGCGAACGATCCGCGGAGGCGCCCCACCGTGAGGACGAGCCTGTATCCTTTGGCGTGATGGTGAGGTGGAGATCGACTACGTACACGACGAGCCAGCAACTTGTGACGCAGGTCGCCATCAGGAATGCTAATGTAGTGTTTGATATAACCAGCTTCCACCAGGTCTTGGAGATAATGCTTGAGCCCCCAGCATGCATCAGTTTCATGGCACTTTGCTTTATGAAATGCACAAAAAGGCTTGCCAGTCGATCTGCGGGCTGCCTGATGGTTGGCCGGAAAAATGAGGCGCGCCTAATCTTATCCAAAGATGTGATTGGGGAACGGTCCGGACGTTGAATTCTCGGCTGTTATCCGATCGCGCACGAAGCCGCCAAGCAAACAGCGACTGGCGCTTCTTGCCCCGTGGGGAACGATCCGAGACTTCGGCGACCTCGTGGCTCGCTAAACCATGGAGTTTTAAAGTTTCTTGCAACTTGATGTACTTGTCCAATTTTGAGCATAGAGCTCGCGGTGTCTCTGGCGTTCCTTCATCAACGACCTAGCTAGGTCATTTGTTTAAGCACTTTCGGCAAGCATTGGAAAAGGGCGATTGTGGCTTAAAGATTCTTTCAAGCCACTTTCCATGCACGCTGATTCGGACTTGAACCGTCCTAGGAATTCACGAATAGTTTAGCCCTCCTTGAATGATAATTGAAACAGAGAATCAAGATCGCCTTCTTCCGCTTTGTTGTGGGCGTCTTGTTTGGCGAACAAATCAGTGTTGTTGAAAGTGTTTATAGAATCGGACTCGATTGAAAAGAACAATCTAGAGAGCCATCCTTGAGGCTGGCTGGAAATAATCTGCAGATGGAGATAATCAAACTTCGGGTGAGTATGTAGAGTGCCAAACTCGAATATAGCGAGCCACGTCATTCGACCGGGGCATGTCTTTGCCGATACATGGAAAGCGTGGGTGGATAAAGTCGTGTGGAGAGGATTTACCGAGGACCTCCGCGGTGAACGGAGATCGCCGCGATACGCCTTAAGCATCTTGTGCACGCGATCGTGTCGAGTCCTTCTTCGCAGAGGTCCGGCCAATCCTTTGGGATAACTTCGTTAAAAGCTGGCGATTAACGCCATTGATCTTTGTGTTCGGCTCCGTTGCCGACTTGTTGTTCTGCGGTAATTATCCACTTTGAGCGTAACGTAGCATTTTCTTCCCCGAGCAAGGAAATGCTCTCATTCGTTATTCCTAAGCGGTGGGCAAGGTTAGAACTTGATCTTCTATGCTAACCATGCTTCGTGGGTCGGAGAGTTAGAGATGGATGAACCGATCTAAAGTGGCTCTCGAATCGGAACCACGACGGCGCCAATGTAAAGGGCGTTTTAGCTTTCTCGATTCTGATGGAGGAGGACGAGATGGGTTTGGACTTTGGATGGGACCGAGGTCATTTGTGAAGCTTAACCGCCACGATCTCCCTCGTTTTCCTTTTCTTGGGGAGAGAAGAATCAGGTCGGCGTAGTTCCAAAGAGGTGGTATTTATAGGATTTTGGGAGTGGAGATCCTTCGAATTAACGTGTACCCTTTGTGTACAAATGTAGGGTAGAGATCGTGAATGAGTCTTTGGGAGTGGTTTTGGTGTAAGTCATACCGATTGGGAGTTGGCGCGGTAGTCCCTATTTCCGGTGGTGGGAATACAAATAAGATTTTGGCAATGATTACATCGGTGGGCGTAGCTCGCCTCTCGGCAAAGTGTTAAATGACTGAGGTATCTTTGTTCGCACCACCACCTACTTGTAAGGAGTCGCCGCGAGATCGGTCTTGGAGGTCGATGCGTTGAGGAATTCGTGCCTTCTCCTGCAATGTACACACCTACTTCTAAGGAGTCGCTCGCAGATCGGTCTTGGAGGTCGATGCGTTGAGGTCGCTTGTGTTTCGTCTGCAATGTTCCTTAGTGGGGATATTGCTCCCCTACAGTGCTTGTCTTTCAGATTGCATGCATTGAATAGTTCAAACTCATAAATGAAGACTAAACAACGAAAGTAAGATACAGAGTGCAACAAAATCTCTTTGTTCGCAGGTTATGGGAGATCTGCTTTCAAAATAAACTGTGGTGGTAAAACCAGCAAAAGAATTGACACACAGACAAAGGTTGATATGACAAGGAACCATTGACTAAAGATGAAGGTTGGTGTACTTATCCAATTTGAAAACTACAAGTTCGTTGCTGTTTTGACTTTTGAGGCTACCTTTCAACGATTTGAGAGATTATTCCTAATCGATTTCCACTCTGATTGATGCTCGAGTTGAGTGAAATTTGGTAGTATTTCGCTTTGATTACCACGCTTCGTGAACTTGGAAATTGAACTTAGAAAGTTTGATCAAAAAAACTAAAATTTGATTAGTTGAATTTCCAAGTAAATCAATCCAAGATGGCGCTAATGTAAATGTGTATTTTAGTTATGACCTTACAATTCAAGGGAATTGGGGGAGATGGAGGTTTAGTGTTGATTTGACTGAGCTCGCATTACGTACGAGCTGCCTACGTATCCAGTTCTCCAGTGAACTGGAATCAAGTCTGACATAGTTCCTCTTGATCAGTACTTTGAATAGGAAATGGAGATTCATCGTGGAGAAGAAATAATACTCTTGGACAGTGGCGGAGCCAGGAAATTAAGTGAGGGTGAGCCACCCAGACAACCACACATACAAAAAAAAAAAAAAAAAAAACTCGTTTTTTTTAAACTAATATTTCAAACACAATCACAAAACAAGTATAAGATAAATATCAAAATTCATATAAAGCGGTAGCAATAAATGTAAAAAAAAAAAAAAAAAAAAATAAAAAAAAAAGGTGGGATGCTTTTTAGAGTGTAACTATTTTGTGCTTGGTATTTCTTGGTTTTCAAATATGATGAGAATTCTTTGTTTAATGTTGTTATATGAGATAAGGTTGGTTTTGAGATAGAGTCTCCATGTGATTTTTTCGATTTGGAGGAATCCAGGTCGAATTGGATCAACATGTATTTAACAAAAAAATATTGAGAATGAACAAGGATGTGATCCATGTGTTCGCTTTGCCTTGCAGTGACGCGACACATTTCAAATAATTAAAGAACATGGAAAGTCGAATTAATCGTCATTATCTTGTGTCTTTAGATTTGGTCAGTCCAACGCTAAAGGTACTCGTCGAAGAATAAGAGTGTTGGATTGAATTTATTTCGGTCGCTACTCGTTTGAAGAGTTTAGTAGCGAGTAGGTCATGTAATCGGTTGGGGATTAATCGGCATTAATCGCGATTTTTAATAACACTATATTTCTTTACAAATACTTATTAAATATATTTAACTATGAAATACCAACATAATGAAACCAATTAAGAACCCAATCAATCAATAAACAATTAAAACACTCAATCAACCGAAATAAATATGATTAAAGTGTAGAACTTTACTGAGAATCGAGAGTTGGTCGAATCGGCAAAATGTCGAAGTTCAATGTTTAACATTGATATAGTAGAAATCGTGAACACAATTACTCGGCTAATCGGCTGAGTACTCGAGGAGTTTTCTAGCCCGATTGTGATCGGGGATTAAATTGTTAGTCGAGTCGGCTAAGCAGCGAGTACTCACCGATTACTCGGCGCCGATTACTTGGTGAATACTCAACGATTTAATAGCCAATAGTGGGTAACTGTTTTTGGGTGGGTTTGGTTTCCTTTTTGGTTTTTCTCTTTTCCTATTTGCTTGGGTTTTAGTTACAAGAAAATAGGATGAATAGTTTTTTATTTTTTTTTGAGAAAGTGAGGGTGCGCCAGGGTGTATCCTGGTCCCCCTAGCTCCGCCACTGCTCTTGGAGAGTGGAGAAGATGGAGAATGGAGGTGATCCCCCACCTAATTTATAGCTTGTGACCTTTGGTCAATGTGGCTCTTGAATAAGCTTAAATGCGGATGCAATAAAGTGCATGACTGCTATTACAGAATTATTGTAACGACTGCCTTTCCATCTTTGAGCGTTACAAGACCTGGCTGAGGTCTTGGTATAAACAACCTGGCTGAGGTCTTAATATGAACGACCTGGTTGAGGTCTTGGTACAATCGACCTAGCTGAGGTCTTGATATGAGAGACTTTAGTATAATTGACCTGGCTGAGGTATTGGTATAATTCGTTGATGAATTGTGCTGGACACATGTATAATATATATTGGCTGTGTATATTAGTCCGTCAGAGTGATGTTGTCATAAAGTACGGAAGCATCTTGTTTCCTGCAATCACACAACCAAACATAATATGGGCTTTGGTTTTAATATCAACTCTGGTGCTTGTATCTGTCTTGATTTTGACCTAGAATAGGTCTGTGGGCGACCGTAGCAAGGATCCATTGTAGCGTATATCTAAAACTGTTGACTCAAAACTTTTGGTCATTAGATCAGTCACATCTAACTATTGTTTGTATTAGAGCAAGACCAATGGAGAGCTGCTAAATTGGGCTGCTAAAAGGTGCCACATAGGCCTTTTAGCTTTGCCCAGCCAAATTTGGCACTCCAAAATCAAAAAACCAATCCAATCGCGTTTTCTGTTTCGAAGTACTAAATGATACGGATGGCATAGTTTCTGCCGTCCGTCTATTATTTTGTAATTTAAGTTAAATTTTTTTTGGACGGACATCATAGTTTCTGCCGTCCATCAAAATTTAACACACGAACGGCAGAAACTATGATGTCCGTCTCCCGAACTTATTAGAACAGCTGCTAGCAAAGGTTTTAACTTTGGCTGGGTTTTTGACTCATTCCAAATTTAAGACTCTTTTAGCAGCCCCATTAGAATGACATTTTTGTGGTTGGGGTGCTATATCTGCCTTTAGCAGCCCATATAGCCCCCATTGGACTTGCTCTTCGACATTAGACTAACTGACAACAAGCTATTCTGTTGATCGATGTCGTGGAACCTATATAATTTTTGCTTTACTATTTCTATATTATCACCCTGTATGTGTCCTTTAATTTCTTTCCAATCGCTCTTAGCAAATGGTGGTGATTATCAAAACTCTTTGCTGATGAAAATGCCCAAAGCAAAACTCTTCATCAAATTGGAAATAATGGGCTTACCCTATTGCACAAATATCATGTTCGTAAGCTACAAATGCATAAAAATAGCCAGACAGATGAATTGATAGTTATTCATTATCATTGAAAAACAATGATCAGTACTATGGAATAATTTAATCAATGCCCCATCACAGAGCACACAGTGAAATAACCTTTGTGTGGAGATTGCAATATATAGTAACACTAAGTTAAATTTCTAGCAAGCTAGACAACTGTCTAGTGTGTTCCCTAGATAACTATTCATCTCCAGATCCTATTGATTAGAGATTTGAGAGCCTCTCTAAAAGAAGATCAAATGTACCCTCTCGGTCCAGCATGCTGACCCTAACATATTTGGTGCTCACACCACAATGTTTTCCACTCCTTTGTAAGGATCTTATGGCCCTTGAGAAAGTTTTCAGAGTCTTCAATCATTCCTTTGGATTGCAACCAAGCAAAAGCAGGATGTGTCTTAGTAGGCACTCCTGAGAAGTTACAAATTTCGGTTGAGTACTCTGGAAGGCTAAATAGGCCATTCAGTTTGATGACTGATGTAAGGCGCTCCCATCTTTCAGTCATGCGACGGCGTCCATAGTTGAAAAACTCTCATCCGACAAATCTTGGCAACTATCTGACACAGCTCTAAGAATTTTTGCTGCTCGCAGCTGAGATTCCTTAGACACTCCAATAGTACTGATTTCAATATACTTTCTCATCTTTTCAGCCACATTTTTGTCCTTGACAATAGCCCACCTGAAATAGAACAAACAACATTAGCCCACCTGAAAATAGAACAAGTCGCCAACCAAATTTTAAGCTATCAAGTATGCACTGAATTTATAAACTACACCTTGTGTACTTTTATTTTGATTAGGTACATGAGGCGTGCTTACCCTATTCGAGATCCTGCATGACCGGTGCTTTTGGAGACTGTAAAAGCATCAGGTCATGATCAGTTGGTGAAGTGATTGCCGTGTACTGCGGCCAGTAGTACGCCAAATCATGGACCACGAATCCGTCACTGCGATTTACAACAGGTTCTCTAAGACGGCCATCAGGATTGTTTGGTGAAGTCACAACCTCAATGTATGGCTCGTCCTTATCATATGTCGAAGCATCACCAGCCCATTTATATAGGCCCGATTTCAAGTAATCAGCCACTGTTGGATAACACTATAATCAACCAGGAAAGCACCATCGATCAGTACAGATATTAGGCGAAGTTTTTCATCGATGGCTAAAATCAATGAGACTTACTGAGTAGTATGGGACAGCAGACACCACATTGATGGGCTTATGGGCATCAGGGGATGAGTGAGCATAAAGTGCCGCTTGAAAAAGTTGAGTTGAACCGGTTCCCACAATTAGATAGCGATCATCAGTAACTGCATTGCCAACCAATTTGTGCAACCTTTTGATCTCTTCAGCAAACTCTGGCTCTAGAAACCAGCAGAAGTTTTTGACATCAGAGAAATAGCTTAAAGATTGATACCCGCTGATCGTGATGGTGCACTTGTCTCCCATCTTTTGCCAGTACTCTTCGAACATTGTTGGATCTCCACTGTAAATTTAGCCCAGGCCAATTCCACTATGTTAATCAACATCCAAAAAACAAAAAGAAATAAAGAAAAAAAAGTTCTAGTATGGGCCTATTCAGTATGTTAATCGAGTATATATGTATAGTCATAATCATACTTCAAAAAAGCAACATTGTTTTCCCTTTAAATCTCAATTTCCATACAAGAAATAAAAAAATCAAAATAAATAAATTTGTGACATGGTATCAAAAGTGTATGTAATATAGATCAACATTATGCATGGCACATGGATACGCATAACAGAGAACCAATAGATAGAAACCATGAAAAAGATGTATCTTCAATTCACCTACTGGTCAAGATTGATAACAGAATCGGAAGAGTGTTTCTTTGTGACATTCTCTTTTGCTTCCAAAGAAGAAGAACGTTGACTGGCATGTTCTTGCTTTAAACCACACATCTTTGTTTTCTTGCTCACTTACAACTTTAGAATTCAACTGTTGTTGCACTGCACAACAATGCTTGGATGGTGTCTCGTATATATAGACAAAACAGAGAAAACAATGTTGGTTAGATTCATAGTTTTAGAAGAAATGAATTGGATAATTCCTAATCTAAGTTCTTTTGGTTAAGTTTAGGTACCTCATTATTGACAACCTTATTTTGGAAAGGTAATTTAAGAAAATTTCTAGCACGTTTTAGGACAGAAATTGATTAATTTCGATTAATTGGTGACATATACTTCAAATGCTTGTTATTTCCACCCAAAAAAAATAAGATAATAAAAAGTTGAATCAGACAGAATAGGTATCGAATTGATGAAGGAAGGGACTATCATATTTGTACGATTTCATTTCATGGGAACAAAAACATGCTTTGTCCAAGATATCGCCGATGGGTGAAACTGGATGGCACCGGTAATCTCAAATTTTAATCGACTGTTACATAGTTTTCATTGTGGCAAGTAGTGTTAGAAAAATGATTTGCTCAAATCCATTTAAATATGAATGAGTAGTTTGTCTCCCCAAGTTACCCCACTTAAGATGAAATGGGTTTTTCAAACAAGACGTAATGTGAGAAAAACCTTTTCAAAATGATGCATTTGTTTGAAACAGTGCATTATGCGAGAAAAGGTGCGACTTTTCGAAATGTGCACCGGTTTCAAACAAGCGGTCATCATGCCGAAAAGGTGCAACCTTTCAAATAGGCACCGGTTCAAAAAAGGTCTATATGCCGAAATGGTGTGTCCTTTCAAACATGTGACTTTTCAAAGAGTTGCTTACTTTTTCCCAAGAGTCATTTGTGTTGTTTCGAAAAGGCACCACTCACCTATAAATAGTGGATGAATTTGGAGAGAAAAATACACCGCATCACACGAGTTCGATCTTTCTCTTCTCCCTCGCTTTTAGTCAAATACTATGTCAGGTTTATTTGAGTCTATAGAATTGAAGTGCTAGCTTTCTATGAAGGAAATCCGCTCTATCTTGGGAGATAGTTTCCCATCAACCTTCAAGCAAACGCGTGAGGGGAAAATTTGTCTTAAGGACATAGTGTATCTACACTAGGCTCGGATTTAATTAAGAAGTACAAGACACTTTACAAGACAAAAGGTTTGTATAGTTTGGTAATTGGTAAAGAGTAAGTACAATTAAGTTGTATATTCCTAACAACTTAAGACAGATTTCTTTTTTTCTTCTTCTTTACCGAAACGTAATTTGTTTTGTTTTCTTTTTCTTTTTGGTTTAAGGAAATAACGAAGGTGTGCTTATATTTTAGAATAGAAATGACAACACCACCGTGTTCTCCTATTCATGCCGCTCCTATTTCATTTGTTAGACCTACTAGTTCGTTGAATGGTATGAACATTTTGGTCCCCGATGATCGACCTTTATGTTCGTAGAAGTGGAACTCAATAACTACGGTGTATACTAGCAATGGTAGATACTTGGTTCAACTCATAACGTTAATCTCGAGTATGTATAATGCAGGCTATTGGATTGAAACTAGCAGAATGTACGGGCTCTATGAGAGGCTTGAACCAAGAAGCCGAACCGGTGAAAAGACTTCGCTTTGGAAGTTGACATTAAGATGCAATAACCGGGCGAGGAAAGGTAGACCTGATGGTAGCTCACTTAGACCATTTTCAAGTCATTCTTGGAATGGACTTCTTGAAAGCAAACAAGGTGGTGGTAATGCCACACTTGGAGGGAATTATGATCCAAGATTCCGAGAATCCTTGCTTCATTCCAGATGTTAGGAATGGCTAGTGCTAAAAGGGTTCTAAAAATATTGTATTATTTGTAAGATGTATGTGTTTTACTATTGCGCCAAAGAGTGCCAATAAAGAAGATTGTTTAAGATATTGTTCTGTAAGCATACTTGTAAGCAAAATTGAGGTCTTAGAAGTGTTTCGACACTATATGAATGATATGTGACATTCTTTAACAAGACACCTCACTTGCTAAACATATATCTAAATGGTTTTCCAATTTATTGACTTTGTCATGAGAAATTGGGAAAATATGGGGAATTATGAATCTCCTTGAATTAATTAATTCAAAATTGGAAATTTGTTGAAGCATTACTCAAAAGACATCAAATGTGGTGTTTTACTCTAGGAGAGATGCATAAATTTCTTAGAAATCCTCAAAGCAAACGTGCATATAAGGTCCACTATGGAATCAGAATTCATAGCATTGGACAAGGCTGGAGAAGAAGCAGAGTGGCTTCGAAATTTCTTAGAGGATATTCCAAACTGGGCTAAACTGCGTGCCAAAGAAGTGTGTATACACTGCGGATGACCTAATCTGCTATTAGTAGAGAACGAGTAGCATGTATAACGGAAGTCTCGACATATACGCCGTAGACATAATACCGATTAGACAATTGCTCTCAAATGGAGTTATCTCAATCAACTATGTAAGGTCAAAAGATAACATTCGGATCCGCTTACAAAAGGTTTAACAAGAGAGCAAGTAGAAAGATTATCAAGGGGAATGGGCTTAAAGCTTTTGAGATAATCAACCAAGAGTCATCATAATGGAAAAACCAACCTAGTTGACTGGAGATCCCAAGATCTAGGTTCAATGGGCCAACTGAATTATGTTTGTGACTCAGTTAGCACTAGGGAGTAATATTATACTCTAACCCATTCCTATATAAGACAGTGCATATCTGCTGCGAGAACCAGGATAAGTCAAGCTTTTAATGATTTACTATATCTTGGAAAATTATGTTATCCAAGTGGAGTATTGCAGGATATTCTTTATAAAAATCACCTATGTTAGTGCGAAGTGGGGCCGCTTCTATGAGAATTTTAAAGACAAATGTCTCAAAAGCACTATCTGAAACCAAGAAGTGTTCAAGGCCAAAATGAACACAAACGTGAGAACCAACAAGATTCGAGGCGGATGCTGGCGTGAAGATGATTGTCTAGGTTTATACAAACGGCCGAGTTCAAGGACATTAATTGAAGTCTACCGATCGTCCAATTAAACCGATCGTCTTTCACTAAGGCAAGTTCAAGGCCTCCCATGCTACTTGACTCGACGTCGCGGTATCTTTTCATTTGTAAAAGAACGTAAATCGGATGTTTATGATAGAAGAAGCCAAATTTTCATTCATGTGGGGGATTGTTAGAAAAATGATTTGCTCAAATCCATTTAAATATGAATGAGTAGTTTGTCTCCCAAGTTACCCCACTTAAGATGAAATGGGTTTTTCTTGAAACAAATGTGAATGTGAGAAAAACCTTTTCAAAATGATGCATTTGTTTGAAAAATTGCATTATGCGAAAAGGTGCGACCTTTCGAAATGTGCACCTTTGGTTTGAAACGATTGTATCATCATGCCGAAAAGGTGCAACTTTTCGAAATAGGTAACCGGTTCAAACAAAGGTTATATGCGAAAATGGTGTGTCCTTTCAAACATGTGACTTTTCAAAGAGTTGCTTACTTTTTCCCAAGAGTCACCGTGTGTTGTTTCGAAAAGGCACCACTCACCTATAAATAGTGGATGAATTTGGAGAGAAAAATACACCAGATCACACAGAGTTCTGATCTTTCTCTTCTCCCTCTGTTCTTAGTCAAATACTATGTTGTGTTCGCTGAGTCTATAGAATTGAAGTGCTAGCTTTCTATAGAAGGAAATCCGTTCTATCTTGAGAGATAGTTTCCCATCAACCTTCAAGCACCGTGAGGGGGAAAATCTGTCTTAAGGACATAGTGTATCTACACTAGGCTCGGATTTAATTAAGAAGTACAAGACACTTACAAGACAAAAGGTTTGTATAGTTTGGTAATTGGTAAAGAGTAAATACAATTAAGTTGTATATTCCTAACAAGTAGCACCTGTATCAAATTATGGTCGCAGATCAGTTAGAATAATCCGCCAAATCGATACATAGTTTTTCATTATGACATATTCCTTCTTTCCACTTTTGGTTCTTTAATTGTTGAACAGACTGAAATGCATACAATTTGCGGTATTTCGTCAAGCCTTCATTGTTTTCTCACAATCATTAAGTAAAAATAAAACACTACGAGTCTGTCTCCTACAATAATTAGGATAAAATACTGAAATCGTGATTTATTAGGCAAAACCTATTTCTTAGTGTGACCTTTTGGTATCGTGCGTTGGTGCTATAACTTAATACCAAAGATAGAACACGCTCTGTTTCAGTATTTGTTCTGGAGCCATAAGCATTACGATTTTTGTTTTTTGGTTTTTGGTTTTGTTTTTTGATAAGGTATAAGCATTAGGCTTAGTCCAATAAGCTAGTCTGTAATCTCATTTTCCCTAGTTGAAGCGAGTAAGTGCGTATGTTGGGGCTAAAATTACTATGATCACTCAATCTCATGCAAGCACGTGCTTGCTCATGATGGACTTCTGTTTCCACATAACAATCCATTAGTAAACTAAGATGATCAAATAGAATAGAAAGACAAATAAACGACAAGGCCATGATGGTTTCAATGATTAATATATAACAAATAATCCAATTGATAAGGTAGCTAGTTTACTAGTTAGTTATTATCATATATGTACATGATGAATTTGACTTCGAAAGCACCATTGTATACTTCTATATAGTTGAATAGTGACATATACAATTGCAATGGATTGAATTATCTCGCATAGATGAAGTAGCAATAGATCATATAGGAATTCAAGAAAATGATGTTATAAACTTTTCTTGGATTAATACATGGTAAGTATCCATTTGGTTAGTACAAATTTTTTTCAACGTACTAGTAACTGGAAAAGTATGACGCTAGCTTTTGATGGACACAAACACTACATCGAAGTAGAAATTCATTTTAGAGCACATAAATATAAAACCGTACTTCCTTTTTGCACATCATTACTCTTAAAATACGATCACATCTCTAAAATCAAATTACAATATTATCCTAAACTGAATCACAACTCACATGACAACAATATATATATATGGTCAATGTTTGATAAACAAATACACGAATTTAAGGTTAATACATGTAACCCACAAACAGAAACTGCAACTAACAGTTTGAATCAGTTGTGATTCCCTGCAAAGGAGACATATCAGGTTAACCATGTCCACCTCACATGCTCCAAATGTCCTGCTACTACGAGTCAACGTGTGACCATGTTACCTAGCCCAGAAGTTGTAAATGTTTTGGGCCGAAGTACCTTCATGGAGGCCCGTTTTAGAAACATAGGCCCAGCATTACAAAGCCCATGAACAAACTCACGCTAATTTACAGTAGGAGGGGTTCTAGGGACATCTTATCTATGTAAACAAACTCAAAATCGTCAGGGCATCTCCAATGGAGAGTATATATATACACCTCTACATAAGTGCCACATAGGTATCACTAAGATTTTATGACCCCTCTTTCACATTAATGGTTTCAACATCCAAAATGGTATCCAATGCAACAAAGTTTAAGAGTGTGTAAAATTAAAAAATTGAGAAAAAATGACGGTCAAAGTCCGTCGCAAGTGGTTTAACTAAAAAAAGAAATAAAATGCACGCCACTTTGAGTAATGTCCGTAGTTTATTAAAACTGGCCCAACCAATAAATGACAGTCTTTACCCGTTGCAAACGTTACAATTCTAAAAAAAATAAAACAGACGTGAGTTTAGGTGACGTCCGAATTTCTTTTTAATTGGGTCATTACTTCAAGTGACGCCCGAAATGTTTATTAACTAATAGCCGGATGGGGAATTTCCCACCACCTTTATTAACTATTAGCTTAACACCTGGGATTTACACCCCCCATTGGAAACATGTTTTTATATTTAGAGTGTAAATTTTACACTTTAAACAATTTACACCCTCCATTGGAGATGCCCTTAGGGCATTTCTAAGTTTTGGATTAGACTAATTTTTTGTAGATATGATTTTCTAACTATTTTAAACATTGTCACAAATAATCAAAAAAATAAAAAATTTCTAAACTTGCCAAATATAATATAAAAAATGGTGAAAATGAACGGTCTACAATTAGGCAAATTTTGTAAATTGTTAACTATATTTGGCAAGAAAATAGTCAATTAACATAGTTTCAACTCCATGACTTACCATTTCATAGTTATCTATTTCAGTGTCGTGTGTTTGAAGTTTGAACAACAAAACTCTTTATGCAACTTCTGGTTTAGATTTTTTCTTTGATACCTATACTGTGATCTTTTAATTTATTTTTAGTTATTGTCCTAGATTGGAGACTTGGTTGTTCTTTTTGCTAGGTAAGCAAGGAATTTATTAGAATGAAGAACATACAATGTTGTATAAGAAGGGCAGTAACATGTTTACTCTTCTTTTTGTCTAAGCTCAATATTACAGGCCTTAGAATCCAGTGGTTTTAGAGCATCTTTACGTGAGATACTATCCTAGTATCAAACACCAAATTTTACCAAATTTCCAATAATTTGGTGTTTTTTCATCTTCAGGAGAGACACATGTTGATGAAAATACAAAAAAAACACCAAACCAAACACCAAATCGGCCAAAATTTGGTTTCAGCTTTGGTGCTGTATCAAATCTCCCTTGTGGCGCGTTTTTTTGAACACCACGTGGGCTTGGGCTAGAGTGTGGGCTTCAATCACGCGATTTTCGCAAAACCACGTGAGAGATTTGAACAGAGAAAAAAAAGAAAGTTGATGTGAGACACATCGCGCGGTTTCTAGAAAACCGCGTGGGTTTGGGCTTTTAAGATGGGCTTCAGTGGCGCGGTTTTGAGAAAGCTGTGTGGGCTATATGACGCGATTTATCCAAAATCACGTCATTTGATGTCGAATATTTGATGTTTCTCCTGAAGTTGGTTGGTGTTTTTTTCGTTTGGTGTTTGGTTTGGTTAAAAAATTTGGTGTTTTTTTTGTTTCTCTCCTAAACATGCTCTTACAACTCAAAAAGGAACTTAATCAAATTTATAATAGGTTACAATAGTCCCACTTGTGAGCCATGGTGGTCTTCCCTAATGCATAACCAGCACATTTCTTGTAGTAGAGCTATAAAAACTAAAGAGCACCCATAAGTTCGATCATCTGCTACGCTTCGCATCTACCTAGGGCAGGGAATTGGGTCGGGTTTGCCCCAAATTTGACCCTACCCGAACCCGAATAGTTTGAGTTCGGGTCAATTTTTATATCTGTTTACTTATTCAGGTCGGGTTTGGGTTCGGGTTCGGATATATTTTTTGGGTTTTTTTTTGAATTTTTAGTGTTATCTGATCGGGTTAGTTGGATTCAATCGGGTTCGGATATTAAATTTCGGATATAATCGAGTTCGGGTTCGAATATAGCCATATCCGACCCGAACCCGATCCGATCCCTGCCTTACATCTACCAATGTAATAATGTTGTTACTGATTACAACATTAACTAGAATTGCCTAGCAATGTTGACAAAATAACTTCATTTGACTAAGGATGTGTTGTAAACAAACATTTTACCTTGTCCTTTTTTTAATCTTGTCTGGTGAACAAAAACTGTCTAGACAAGGACTTGATACGTGTTTTTTGGTAATAGGTTGGAACTATTGAAATATTTGTTATCTTAGTTAGGATTAGCAAGTATCTTATAATCTTAGTAAGAGTATTATATTCTCCTAGATATGTGGATCTAGGAGATCTTCTGTATTCTTGTATATATACCTACTGTTTTATATCAATAAGATTATCAGAAATATTCAGTAAAACATCTTTGACATGATATCAAGAGCCAACTCCGATTTCCTTTTCATACCCCATTACTATAAGAATCAGAGTTTTTTTTTTTTTTTTGTGTTTTGATTTTTTTTTTCTGGTCATATAATACAATCTGTTACACTATATCAGATTGTATTTATTACCCTCTTCTTCCTTATCGTTCTTGTCTATTGATCTAGTTCATTATTTATGTTCTATATCATAATGACAGACTTACCTATCAATAATGATTCCGTTGTTGTGCATTCCAATAACGATTCCGCTGTCATGTCTTCCAACTCGAAGAGTCACTTAGTCACTTCTCCTTCGAATTTGTTGCCCGATCGGGTATATCTAACTCGCTCTTATTGCTTTTAATTGGAAATAGTGATTGGATAATTGACACGGGTGCTACTGATTATATGACTTGTGATCGCTATAAATTTAACCATTTCTTCTCTAGTTGTTCCAAATCAGTCATTACTAATGCTAATGGTGTGTCATCTCCGGTTGTTAGTGTTGGCTTTGTACCTGTCCCATTCTTTATCTATCCATGATTTTTTATTTGTTCTATCAATAAACTGTAACCTTCTCTGTTAGCCAATTAACCAAATTTCTTAATTATGTTGCATTGTTCTTTCCTACTCACTGTATTTTTCGGAACACCCTTACCATGGAGAGGATTGGCAGTGGTAAACAAAGTGGAGGATTGTACTATCTGGAGGATGGTTTTCAATGGTCCAATCAAGGAGTCCAAGCTCATGTTATGAGTGACAATAAGGTTAATAAAAATAAAGGCGAGATTTGGCTTTGGCATAGACGACTAGGACTTCCCTCATTTGGTTATCTTAGGAGATTATTTCCATCTTTATTTAATGGTTGTAGTCTTTCTGATTTTGCTTGTGAAACCCGTGTAATGGCGAAAAGCCATCGTACTATTTTCTCCAAGTGATAATAGAGCTGATGCTCCTTTTTCTTTAGTTCATTTAGATGTTTGGGGTCCTGCCCCACATCGTACATATAACGGGATGAAATTGTTTATTACTTTTGTCGATGACTACACTCAGATGACCTGGGTATATTTTTTGAAACATAAAAATGATGTATGTACAGTTTTACTCCTTTTCCATCAGATGGTGCTCACACAGTTTGGAATATAAAGGTTGCTCGCTCTGATAATGGGGGTGAGTATTTCAAAAAGGAATTGACTGGCTTTATGCATTCGGCTAGTATTCTACATCAAACCTCTTGCTCTTATTCCCCTAAGCAAAATGGGGTTGCAGAACGAAAAAATAGACATATTTTAGAGGTCACTTGGTCTTTATTAATTAGTGGTCATGTCCCATCTCACTTATGGGGCAAAGCTTTGACCTTTACTGTTTACTTGATGAATCGTACACCTTCTAGTGTTGTCCAATTTCGAAGACCCTTAGATGTGCTTTTTGATCACTGTACGCTTCCACCCATTGTTCATTTAGCACCCTTTATCTTCGGGTGTGTAGTGTATGTTCACTTAAATACGTAAAAACGCACCAAACTTGATCCACGTGCGTTGAAGTGTGTCTTTGTTGGGTATGGCTCAACTCAGAAGGGTTATAAGTGTTATCATCCATCTTCTAAAATTTTTTTTTGTCTCAATGGATGCCATTTTCTATGAACACGACATTTTTTATACGGAGATCACTGATTCTTCACTTCAGGGGGAGAATAGAAATGAAATACAGAATCATGATGATATAATGGTTTTTGATTTATCGAGACCACAATTACCTAGTGATAAAAACTCAATAGAAGAAGTCAATGGAACCTCCACTGAGTGCTCAAGTGAAGGATGTGAAGATCAAGTCCATGATAGTACATTACCTCCTACAACGGATCTACTAATCCAATCTTCTCGAATAATCTTCTCGGAAGACCCATTAAGAGGTATCGCCCGACTCTATTATTGTTGATTCCAATACTCATAATGTTGGTGATTCTAATATTCATGGTGCTAATCTACCTAGTCTTAATTCTGAACTAGTTCAATATCATCTTCCATCTCGATCTAACCGTGGCCAACCACCAATTCAATATGAACTCCGATCCTAAAGCTAAAGTGAAATATCCCATAAGCAACCATGTGTCATCTCACAAGTTGTCCAAGTCATATGCATCTTATGTATTCCACCAGTTATCATCTGTCTCTATTCCTAGTAAAATGCAGGAAGCTTTAGCAGATTCTAGATGGACCAAAGCTATGGCAGAAGAAATGGCAGATTGAAAAGAATGCCACTTGGGAACTTGTAATCTTACCAAAGGGAAAGAAGATAGTGGGGGAATGCGGATGGGTATTTGATCAAGTTCAAAGCAGATGGGGCTATTAAGAGATACAAAGCTCGGCTGGTTGCGAAAGGGTATACACAATCTTATGGTGTTGATTATCAATAAACTTTTGCACCAGTTCCTAAACTCAATACTGTGAGAGTACTTTTGTCATTAACAGTTAATAAAGATTGGCCTCTTCTTCAGTTTGATGTTAAAAATGCTTTCTTGCATGGAGATCTTACTAAAGAAGTATATATGGATCCTCCCCTAGGTATACCAGAATACTCAGATACAACAATGGTCTGTAAACTAAAGAAGGCATTGTATGGGTTAAAACAATCCCCAAGAGCTTGGTTTGGTAGGTTCACCAAGTTTATGAAGAAGTTCAGCTACAAACAAGCAACTCGGATCACACTTTGTTTTTAAAACACAAAAAAGGTAAAATCACTACTTTGATTATCTATGTTGATGATATGGTGGTGACAGGTGATGATCATGAGGAGATTTCTAGCTTACAACAATATCTGGCTTCTGAATTTGAAATGAAACAACTCGGAGACCTTAAATATTTCCTTGGGATTGAGGTAGCCCGATCAAAGAATGATATTTTCTTATCCCAATGGAAATACATTCTTGATTTATTATCTGAGACGGGAATGCTCGGATGTAAGCCAATTGATACTCCCATTGAGCAGAACCACAAGTTGTTTCTGTGTTTGAATATAACTCCAATCGATAAGGGGAGATATCAGAAGCTTGTAGGGAAATTGATCTATTTATCGCATACCAGGCCAGATATTGCGTATGCAGCAGTTAGTGTCGTGAGTCAATTCATGCATGACCCACGTGAACCTCATATGGATGTTGTAGAGCGCATATTGAGATATTTGAAATCTGTTCCAGGTAAAGGCTTACTGTTCTCGAAACATGATCACCTAAAAGTAGAAGGCTACACTGATGCAGATTGGGCAGGTTTAGCCGACAACAGAAGGTCTACCTCAGGATACTTCACTTTTGTAGGTGGAAACCTTGTGACTTGGAAGAGTAAAAAACAGCCAGTAGTATCAAGATCAAGTGCTGAAGCTGAATATAGAGGTATGGCATATGGGGTATGTGAGTTGCTGTGGTTGAGAAACTTGTTGACGGACTTGGGTGTTAAACCAAAAGTGGAAATGAATCTGTATTGTGACAATATGTCAGCTATAGAGATAGTTCATAATCCTGTTCAACATGATCGGATGAAGCATGTAAAAATTGATAGACATTTTATCAAAAAGAAACTTGAAGTTGGAATTATTACTTTTCCATTTGTAAAGTCTGAAGACCAACTAGCTGATGTCCTTACTAAAGCAGTGGCTAGCAAGGCGTTTATTGACTCTCTTGTCAAGTTGGGCATGTGTGATATCCACGCACCAACTTGAGGGAGGGTGTTGGAATATTTGTTACCTTAGTTAGGATTAGCAAGTATCTTGTAATCTTAGTAAGAGTATTATCTTCTCCTAGATATGTGGATCTAGGAGATCTTCTATATTCTTGTATATATACCTACTATTTTATATCAATAAGATTATCAGAAATATTCAGTAAAACATCTTTGTGGGAACTACAGAATCCACGCCAAGTGGCAATTGATGTTTCACACAACGAGCATGAAATTAGTCGTGCTAATGCTAGAGACCCCACCGCTTCAAAGCAAGGCACTCAATCTGATATTGGAACATCACACTCTTCAGGCAAGCGGAAGAGAAAAACAACTAGTGAGGATGTAGATATGAAGGCTGAAGTCCAAGATCTAATTTGTTTAATCAAAGACCAAGTCGTCTCTGGAAAAGCTAAGGAGGGGCCGTCTCTAGACGATTGCACACAACTCATGAACGAGTTGCTGCATGGGGGTAGTATAAACATGAGGATTTACCATGGTGCTTTATTGAAATTTTGTGAATGTGAGAATTATAAGAAGGCTTTCATGGGAATGGAATCCTTGGAGCATAGAATTTTTTTTCTCACAACCATGGTAGGAGGCATTTGATGGTGGTAGGATCATGAGATGTTAATGATTTGTTCTATGGGTTGTACACTTATACTTATAGAAAAACTTGTAGGTTTTATGTTGTAATAGAACGACTTGTACATTTAATTGTTACGCAATGTCTTTGTCATCATGACGTGGGGAAGATACTTAACCATGCACTAAGTGATTTATGATCTTTTGGTGTATTGTGTTGGAGTTCGTTATCCCTCACATGAGGAGAGAAACTGAAGTTCTGTTTGTGTGAAAAAGTCGGAGCGCGCGTGCTTAGATTGGTCTTGTCCAAGGCGCGCCCGCGCCTATGCCGTGAACGACTTCCAGTGTTCTTAGGGCACGCGCGCTCGACATTGGCCTTGCCCAAGGTGCGCCCGCGCCCATGCCTATATTTGCATTCTAATTTGCTACAGTAACCACAAATTTGGAAGGGCAGTATATAAATAGAAATAAGGTTTTGGAAAACCTAAGCAATACAATTTAAACCCAATTTTGAGAGCAATCAAGATTGAGAGATAACCTTTATAGAGAAACAAGCCTGTAAAGAGAGAGAAGTGATCTAGTAAGGTGAGAGACTGAAAGGAGATATTGTAATCTTCCTTCCCACTTTATAAAAGGATTATCTCTTGTGGAAGTAGACACCATTGGCCGGACCACAGTATATCTTTGTGTTGTGGTATGCGTTTTACTTATTTACATTATTATATGTTGTTAATAGTTGTTTAGAGAGTTGGGCATGTTAGCTAGGCTGTAGTTGATATTTAGAATATGTCTAGAGTTGAAGTGAGTTCAAATACAAGTTATCTGTGTAGTGGGGATCGATTGATATTGGTATTAAACCCCAACAAGTGGTATCGAGAGGGGTTAGATTAACCTAGGGTGTTATCCAAATCTTGGTGGGAAGGTGTTTCACAAAATTCTGAGAGAAGATTTGAGTTTAAATAACTTGTAGAGATGGACCATTCCGTGAACACCGCATGACGAAGTCTGAATAAGAAGGACCACATCATTTGGAAAGCCAAGATGGAAGACTTGCTCTATTACAAGGACTTGACCACAACCCATTGAGAATGAAGGAGAAAACCCGAATCGGTTGCTTTCTGGC
This sequence comes from Coptis chinensis, assembly GCF_015680905.1. Classification (NCBI taxonomy): domain Eukaryota; kingdom Viridiplantae; phylum Streptophyta; class Magnoliopsida; order Ranunculales; family Ranunculaceae; genus Coptis; species Coptis chinensis. The sequence continues at coordinate 34,895,262 of NC_141456.1, read as the reverse complement.
TAAGTGGAGCAAGCTTGACAGAAAAGCAATTGGGTACATTCGACAGTGGATTGACGACAGTGTCCTTCACCATGTATCCCAAGAGACTACAGTTTTTGGCTTGTGGAAGAAACTTGAAGACCTCTATGAGAGGAAGTTGGGCGGAAACAAAGTGCTGCTCGTTAAAAAGTTTGCCAACACGAAGTACCAAGAAGGTTCTTCAATGTCTGAACATCTTAATGAAGTACATAATACCATCAATCAGTTGTATTTGATAAAGATTAATATGGGAGACGAAGTTGAGGCTTTGTTTCTATTAGGCTCTCTACCCGAAAGTTGGGAGACGTTAGCAGTTTCTCTATACGGATTAGCCAAGGATGGAATCATTTCCATGGAGTTGGCTACCGCGTCTTTGTTGAATGAGGAGACTAGAAGGAGTTCAAGAAGTAGCTCCTCTCACTCAGAGATCCTTGTCACAGAGAAACGGGGGAGAGGTAGAAGCAGAAAACCATCTCATTTTAGAGGTGATGATAGAAGTAAATCTAGGGGTGAAGCTAGAACTCCTAAGGCAGAGAGGCAATGTTACTATTGTGCCACCAAGGGTCACTTCAGGTATGAGTGTAGAACACTTTGAAGAAGGGATGAGAAGAATAAGCGTGGTACATGAAGACATGGTACGAGGAACGGAAACACAAAGCGAGAGATACTACCGCACTAGTCGGCGATCTAGTAGGAATTATGTCAAATTGTGGTGTGTGCTATCTTAGTACCTCATGCCGGGATATAGAGTGGGTGATAGATATAGGAGAATCCTATCGCGTCACACACATCGAGGGATTCTTCACTACCTACACCTGTGGTGAATATGGTGAAGTGAAGATGGGTAACAATAGAGTCTCGAATATTATAGGCATTGATGATGTTCATGTAGAAACCAATGTCACTACACCTTGACACTTAAAGATGTAAGACATGTCCACGACATTTGGCTAAGCCTAATTTAAATTTTGGGAAGTTAGATGATGATGGCTTTGTAAACTCGTTTGGTAGCGGGTATGGAACCGAAAGCAGAGGTTCCATTATAGCAGCTAGAGGGAAGAAAACTTGCTCTCTTTACAAAAACACAAGCTAGTTTGTGTAAAAGCAAGTATAAATCTGTGAGAGAAGAAGAAGTTTCCTCCTCGAAGCTGGGCACAAGAGCGTGTCATATGGGCTAAAAAAAGGATGGAAGTTCTTACTAAGCAAAAAAAGGCCTTGCCATACATCAAAGGTACACATTTAAATAGATGTACTCACTTTGTTTGGTAGGAAAGCAACACGGGGTGTCTTTCCAAAGATTCCGTCTCACATAAAAGGACAATGTCCTTGAACTAGTGCACACAGATTTATGTGGTCCTATAAAAGTAAAAGTCCCAGGGGAGCTTTATACTTCGTGGACCTTCATTGATGATCGTCAAGAAAAGTATGAGCATATAGTCGAAGACTAAGGATGAAATCTTTGGCGTGTTTGAGAATTTACATAGCATGGTGGAAAAGAGAGATAGGAAACTTTTGAAGTGTATTTGCTTAGATAATGGGGGTAAGTACATTAGGCCATTTGAAGAGTATTGCATGAGCCATGAGATTAAGTCATGAGCAGACCGTTCCCAAGACACCGCAACAGAATGGAATACGAGAGAATGAACCGGATCATTATAGAGAGGATGAGATGCATGTTGTCTCACTCTAAGCTACCTAGAAGCTACTGGGTAGAAGCAATGCGCACAGCCATACATGTGATCAACCTATCGCCGTCGAAGCCTCTGAATAGTGATTATCCAGAGAGAGTATGGACAGGAAGAGATGTTGATTATGGATACTTGAGGGTATTTGGGTGTAGGGCATTTGTGCATATTCCGAAGGATGAGAGATCCAAGCTTGAAGACAAAGCCAAACAGTGCATTTTTCTGGGTTATGGGGATGAGAAATTTGGCTACAAACTCTATGATCTGATTAACAAGAAGGTAATCCGAAGTCAAGATGTTGTGTTCTTGGAAGACCAAACCATAGCAGATTTCAAGGAGGGTGAGAAGCTACAAGCTTTCACTAATGATCTTGTTGATTCAGAACCAGAAGTTCCTACTGTGGAACGTGCAGAAGGCATTGAGAATGCAGAGAACCATGGGCTTGGAGCTCATGATGGGATAGAACCTATTGATATAGAAGATGTAGATGAAGTGCATGAACCACCACCAAAGCAAGCAGAAGTGCATCTTCCTGAGGCACCAGCAGATGGGGCAAGGAGGTCAGACAGAGAGAGACAAGCTTGAACGGTATCCACCATATATGTATGTTCTCTACTATCGGATGGTGGAAAACCTATGTACTAAGAGGCTCTTGAAAGTACAGACAAAGAAAAGTGGTTAAAGGCCATGCATGATGAGATGGATTCCTTGCATAAGAATCACACTTTGAATTAGTTGAGAAACCGGAAGGAAGAATAAGTGGATCTACAAAGTCAAGCATGAGGAGAATAATTCACACCCAATGCACAAAGCTTGCCTTGTTGTGAAGGGATTTGGTCAAAGGAAAGGTATTGACTTTGATGAGATTTTTTCTCCTGTAGTGAAGATGACTTCTATCCGGGTGGTATTGGGTATGACCACAAGTATGAACTTGGAGGTTGAGCAGCTAGATGTTAAAGCTAGATGTTAAGACAACTTTTCTTCATGGAGACCTTGAAGAAGATGTCTACATGGACCAGCCAGAGGGGTTTGAGGTCAAAGGCAAGGAGCGGGTATGCAAGGTGATAAAGAGCTTGTATGGGTTGAAGCAAGCACCGAGACAGTGGTACATAAAGTTTGATTCCTTTATGGAGAAGCAATAATACAAGAAGTCTGCTTTCGATCATTGTGTGTTTGTTGAGAAATTTCGGGCGGGATTTCATAGTGCTCTTGTTGTATGTGGATGATATGTTGATAGTTAGCCCAAACATCAACAAGATATCCAAGCTGAAGAAAGACTTGAGTAAGTCCTTTGAGATAAAGGATTTGGGTCAAGCAAAGCGGATACTTGAGATGCAGATCACTCATGATGAGAAAGAGTTGGAAGTTGTGGCTTTCTCGAGAGCTACATTGAGAAGGTGTTGAAGAGATTCAACATAAATCAAGTGAAACCCGGTCGGTTGTTTCGGCGGTGGCTAGTTCCGCATAACCAAAGAGATGTGTCCAAAGGGTGAGCATGGCAGAGTCGGTTGGAAAAAGATTCCTTATGCATCCGAAGTGGGCAGCTTGATGTATGCAATAGTGTGTACAAAACCGGATATTGCTTTCGCCGTTGGTGTTGTAAGCCGATTTCTGTCAAATATGGGGAAGGAGCATTGAGAAGGTGTTAAGTGGATATTGAGATATCTCAAGGGCACTTCTAAATCGTGTTTGTGCTTTGGTGGAAGTAAACCCTTACTTAAAGGCTACACTGATGCAGACATGGCAGGTGATGTTGACTCGATGAAGTCCACCTCCGGTTATCTGGTTACTTTTGCAGGGGGAGCAGTTTCTTGGCAATATAAGTTGCAAAAGTGTGTTGCCCTCTCTACTACAGAAGCCGAGTATATTGCAGCTACTGAGTGTTGCAAAGAGATGTTATGGATGAAGAGGTTCTTCGATGAACTAGGGCTAAAGCATAAATAGTTTGTAGTTCTATGTGACAGTCAGAGCGCCATCCATTTGAGCAAGAATCCGAGTTTTCATTCTAGATCCAAGCACATACACGTGCGGTATCATTGTATTAGAGAAGTATTCCAAGACAAACATTTGTGTATCGAGAAGATCCATACCGACAAGAATGGGTCGGATATGATGACCAAAGTCTTACTGAAGGTAAGTTTGATGTTTGTTGTATGGTAGCAGACTCCTCCTGTTGATTTGGAAATTGCATGGAGGTATCCCCCCCTCACTGTTCGGGAGGGGGAGATTGTTGGTGTTATCCCTCACATGAGGAGAGGAGAGAAATCAATTCAGCTTGTGTGGAAAAGCAAAAGCACACTCTGCTCCCTACACAACCTATTCTGAAGCGCGCCCCGCGCTTAAGCGCCTGGACATCGACTCAGGCAAGAGCGCACCCAGCGCCCTCCACAACCAAATCTGAAGCGCGCCACACGCTCAAGCGCCTGGACATCGTCCAAGGCAAGATCACACTCCGCGCTCGTTGTAGCACAATTCCGAGCCCAGCGCCCATGCCTAATTTTGGTAGGATTCTATTTTTGCGAAACCACGAGTTTTGTATTATATGTTGGGGTTTTTGGCAAAACCTAACACATAAGAGACAACACAAAAGTCAGAGAAAACCTAATCTTGAAAGCTATCAAGATTGAGAGATAACCTTTACAGAGATACAATCAGTAAAGAGAGAGAGTGATCTAGTAAAGGTGAGAGACTGAAAGGAGAGATTGTAATCTTCCTTACAACTTTATAAAAGGATTAGCTCTTGTGGAAGTAGGCACCATTGGCGAACCACGGTATATCTTTGTGTTGTGGTTTGCTTTTCTTTGCTTTACATTATTATCGTTGTTAATAGTTATTTAGCGAGTTGGGCATATTAGTTAGGTTGTAGTTGATATTTAGAATTTGTCTAGAGTTGAATTGAGTTCAAATACAAGTTATCGTGTAGTGGGGAATCGATTGGTATCGATGTTTAACCCCAACAATGCCCACAAAGGGCTCTTTCAAACATGTAGGATTTGGAGCAAGTCCAAATAGTGTTGGAACTTAACTCGGTGACAACCTTCATCAAAGATATCGGCCGGGATTGTCATGGGTGTCCACTTTCTCAAAGTGCTACATCACCATCCTCAACGACATCCCATACAAAGTGATAATGAACATCAATATGTTTGGTCCGAGCATGATGAACCTGGTTCTTCGCCAAATGAATAACACTCTAACTATCACAATACAAAGCAATAATGTTCTGCTCAACACCCATATCATCTAGAAGACCTTGAAGCCATAGTGCCTCTTTCACTACCTCTGCCACTGCCATATACTCTGCCTCTGTAGTAGATAGAGCAACTGTAGTATGTAGCATAGACCTCTAACTAACCGGTGCACCATGGATCATAAACACATAACCAGTAGTCGATCGTCGTCTATCTAGATCACCAGCATAATCGGAATCCACATAACCACTGACATAACAAGTACCTCTATGATAAATTAATCCCACATCCAAGGTACCCTTCAAGTACCTCAATACCCATTTCATTGCCTTCCAATGCTGCTTCCTAGGATTTGCCATATACCTACTTACAATACTAACTGCCTGTGAAATGTCTGGGCATGTGCACACCATAGCATACATCAAACTGCCCACTGCACTAACATAAGGAACATGAGCCATATGCTTTTGTTCTTCCACCGAACTACGAGAGAACTTAGCTGAAAGCCTAAAATGCCCAGCTAAAGGAGTAGAAACCGACTTTGCATTCTCCATACCAAAACGAGAAATTACTTTCTGAAGGTATTTCTTCTGAGATACAACTATCCGTCATTTCTTCCTATCTCTGTCAATCTCCATGCCCAATATCTTCTTGGCTCTACCTAAGTCTTTCATCTCAAACTCATAGCTAAGTTGAGATTTCAACTTGTCTATCTCCATCATGCTTTTGGAAGCAATAAACATGTCATCAACATAAAGCAAGAGATAGATAAAGTTATTACCATGAAGCCTACGAAAGTAAACACAACAGTCATACTTACTTCGGGTATACTCATGTTGCATCATGAACGTGTCAAAGCGCTTGTACCATTTCCTTGGCGATTGCTTTAAACCATACAATGACTGATTTAACTTGCACACATGATCTTCTGTCTTAGTAACAACAAAACCTTCAAGTTGTCTCATGTAGATCTCTTCCTCCAAGTCTCCATGCAAGAAAGCAGTTTTCACATCAAGTTGCTCTAACTCCAAGTCGAAGTGAGCAACTAAACTCAATAACACACGAATGGAAGTATGTTTGACCACCGGGGAAAATACCTCATTGTAGTCGACTCCTTCCTTCTATGAGAAACCCTTTGCTACCACTCTTGTCTTGTACCCAATACTGTCAGACTCAGGAAGGACCTCTTTCTTTCTGAACACCCATTTACTGTTGATAGTCTTTTTGCCCTTTGGCAATAAAACAAGGTCCCATGTGTGATTTTTATCAAGAGATTCCATCCCTTCCTGCATAGCAACCAACCAATCTCTGTAATGAGCATCTCTAACAACTTCCTTGAAGCTATCTGACTCATCATCTTCAATATTCAGTGCATATGCCACTAAATCCACCTGACCATAGTGTTTCACTGGCTTATCGTGCCCATACTTATGCACTTCCTTAACTTGTCTCTTTAGCTTAGGGTCAACCATTACAAGTTGCCGATGCTCATGCTCTTCTTCCTGTTGTTACGTAGTTTCATGATCTGGTACCTCATCATGAACTAACTAGTTATTTGCTACATCAGACAACTCAAGTTTAGTAGCTTGAACTTCAATAGACTCACCATTCTGCCCAGCTTTTTCCAGCTTACTGAAAGATAACACGAAAGTCTCATCAAAGGTAACATCTCTGCTTACCAGGAACTTGTGGTCTTCTAAACACAACAATCTGTATCCCTTTACCCCATTTGTGACCCCAAGAATATTGCCTTCTTAGCTTTAGGATCTAGTTTGTTTTCCCTCACATGGTAGTAAGCAGTCGATCCAAACACTCGCAAAATACTATAATCAGCTTGGTTACCTGACCACACCTCATAAGGCGTTTTGCAATATATAGCTGGAACTGGTGACCTATTATACATGTAACACGCCATGGACACTGCATCTGCCCAATACTTTTTGCCTAGACTGGCATTAGACAACAAACATCCCGCTCTTTCAAGCAAGGTTCTATTCATCCTCTCTGCCATTCCATTCTGCTGAGGTGTGCCCCTAACTGTCCAGTGTCTGGCAATTCCCTGTTGTGCACAAAACTCTTGGAAAGGCATATAGGTATACTCAGTACCATTGTCAGACCTTAGTGTCTTTACCTTCCTATCTATGCGATTCTTAACCCTTGCTTTCCACTTCTTAAATATCTCAAATATTTCATCTTTCGTTTTCATCATATACAGCCACACATAACAAGTATGATCATCAATGAATAAGACATAATAGCGGTTACCTCTTTTTGAAGCCACTATGAAGGGTCCCCAAACATCCGTATGCACACAATCAAGGATGCCTGTTGTCGTGTGCTTGCTTGAACTGAACTTGACTCCACACTGCTTCCCGTAGACTGATGCTCCGCGAGAACCATACTTGGCTTCTTCAAGTCTTTCAAGAACCCCGCACAACTCGGACAAACCCTTTTCACTCATATATACCCTAGAGGCATGTGCCACATCTTAGTGCACTTTCGGAATCATCACTACATCCACCCTTTGCTACATCGCTTATCATCCGTACTACCCCGTCAAAGTATACAAGGTTCCATGTCTTTGACCTTCATAACAACTAAAGAGCCACTAACAATCTTTAGGACTCCACCTCCCCCCACAAACTTGTGGCCTTTGGAACACAAGGTACTAAGAGAAATAAGGTTTTCTTTAGCTAAGGAACATACCTTATATCGGTTAAAGTCTTCACTACACCATCATGCATCTTGACTCGTATAGTTCCAATTCCTACCGTCTTACAAGTAACGTCATTACCCATCAAAATGGAATCACCATCAATACTCTCATAAGAACTAAACCACTTTCTATTCAGGCACATATGGTAGGAACACCCAGTATCAAGAATCCACCTTTCGGCCATATAGTCTTGTGTGGATACACAGAGACTCACATCGTCCCCTTCAAAGCCTGAACCATAACTTGCCTCAACTTTAGCCGTACCTTTCTTCTTATCATTGTTCTTGTTATCTTTCTTTGGGTGAGGACAATTACTTGCATAATGTCTCTTTTCTTCCATGAATTGTAGCACTTCATATGTTTTGGCTTCTTTGACTTGGACCTAGACCTCTTATTGCTTGTAGATGCCTGTTCATACGACCTTCCTCTTGCCACTAGCCCTTGTCATGCATCAATGTTATTCTCAATTCGTGTCTTCTTCATCAACTCATAAGAAAGAAGAACACTTTGAACTTCGTCAAGATCAATATTTTCTATGTTCATAAAAGTAGTCATTAGATGTTCATAGCTTTTGGGCAAAGAGAATATTAAATATGTCGCTTGATCTTCATCATCCATCTTCATACCAACATTCAAATAATCCGCTAGGCGTCGACGGAACTCACTAACGTGCTCTTGCATTGTTGAACCATCCACCATCATGTACCGATAAAGACACTTTTTAAGGTACATCTTGTTCGTCGTGCTCTTGGTCATATACATAGATTCTAGCTTGAGCCAAATACCGACAACGGTATTTTCTCCCATCATATTATACATGACCTCATTAGCAAGACACAACCGGATTGATGAACAAGCCTATAGATCAAACTCTTCCCAATCATCATCACTCATACTCGCTGCCTTTGATTTAATCCCCTTTAAAGCCTTATGCAAACCTTGTTGGATGAGGATGTCCTTTACTTGAACTTGCCAAATCCCAAAGTTATTCTTACTATTAAATTTCTCTACTTCAAATCTAGCATTTGACATCTTGGGAGCCATTTTTCAAGTCACACACAATAATTCAAAAAATATTTCACTTAGGAATTTTATCGAACACCTTGTCTTCACAAATTTTGATCACTATGATTCTTCACCAAAACTCAAAATCCTAGGTTAGGTATCTTGATCTTAGCTTTTTAGTGTTTTTAGAAATTTACTTACTACGTCTTTAAAACTCAATAATTCCTTACTCACTGTTTTTTTTTTTTAGAATGACAATCTAGTTTGAGTAGGGATTTCATTCCAACTTCTAAGACAAGAATCTAAATGATCACAACTGAAATCTATACCTTGGAGAACTAAGTGAGAAGGATTTGATAGATAGATTTTTTTTTACACAAGTTATCTAAAATTTGTAAGTTTGTTTTATAGTTAATGAAAAGAGAGAAAGATAGGGAAGGATTAATCCTACTTTCATGCAAAGGCCTAGCTACAAGTCTTTTTAGAAACAGGTCACTACTATATCAAATCCCTAACATAATATACCTATCTCTAAACATATCATGCTAGCATGTGGAATTGAAATGCTATTTCATCTCGAAATATCATTCCAACTCCTAGTTCTACTTTACAACAGTTGATCAGATATTTGTCAATCTTTGTCATTTTGGGGCAGGATGAAAAATAGAACCTAAGTCTTTTAAGTAGTGATTATGGAATCCTAAATTTGTAGCATGATCCTCACATGAGCATCATTAACCCTCCCCTTGGGAGAGTTTTAGCTCATGATCCTAAGATTTGATTAAAACTACAAGTAAGATAAGTAAAAAGAGATAGAAAGAAGAAATGAATACAAAGCCAACTAATTATCTAAGGAAAACAGAAGTTTTTATTCAAGAACTAGAAGGTGTAGTCCTCCATTAACAAGTTACAAGATTTTTTTCTTAAAACTAAAAACTAAAAATAATAAGTAAAGACATGGAAGTAAATGAAAAGTAAAAGTCAAGGAAGTAAAATCTAGCTAACTCCCAAAATCAGCCCCCCTTTACATAAGAGAGCCTTTTTCTCTTCTCCCACGTGAAACACTCTCCTCTCATTTATTTTTCACTTATCCACAACTAACCCCCATTTGACACCTTTCATTTTTTTAGATAATCATCACCTAAATCCAACCAACTCATTAACTTCATGCAAGATGTCAAATTTGCACCAATTATTTATACCTTTGTCTTGACTTGCATAATGACTCATCAAATCTTATGGGCCTGCCTAGTTGGTCCACGTGCAGTGTCCAATGGCAGTCCGGTCTTTTGGAATTTTTACAACTTCCCGCCTATGCGTAGAGTTCATCGCACTGATCGTCAGAGCAGCTCACTCGTAACATTCGGAGTCCTGGTTCAAAAGATATGAGCTTTGGAAGTTTGACGTTTCTGTGCACGTAATCCCGTTTCTGACTAGATTCTGTACTATTTGAGTATTTGGGCTTTAGTCCGGATTTGTTGGGCTTCACATGGGCTTGATTGGAAGGCATGTGTATACTCCCTATTCCGTGCTTAAATCTTGGCTTTATCATAATTTTACATTAGTTGCTCCAACGCAAAAAGCGAAGATCGCGATTATTTTATGATTATTAAGCACAAAATTGACCCGAAATGTTATGTTTTACGGGTTTTTATAATACAGTTTTGGGTGCTTATCATATACCTAAGCTTTGATACCAATTATTGTGAATAACTAACAACGGAAACAATGTTATTCACTATAAATAGATCAACCCTACACAATGATTGATCTTTCTCACTAGACAAAACTTCAACACCCTCCAAGTACTATCCCAACACTTCTCAATATCAAATAACAAGCATATAAAATAAATATAATAATGCAAAAAGAGAACCAACCACAAGACACGAATATAGCGTGGTTCGTCAATGTGCCTACATCCACCGGCGAGTTTCAAGCTTTACTAGATATCCAGAGTAGCAGATTACAAGAGCTCTCAATTCACTCACAAAGAATAAACACTCAACTCATTAAGAATTTCTCTCTTAAAATCTCTTTTTTTTCTTAGTTTTGGATAGGTTAAGTTTTTAGAGAAAAACTTATGTTTATACTATTTTGAAAATAGTGAAGTCCTGCTAAAATCTGATTGGAGCGCATACAAGACGCCTTGAAAAAACAAAGTCGCCTTGTAGCGCTGACATCTTGTTTCAGATATCTTGTTTTTCTTTCTCTCAACCCAAATTTTGGCTAAGTAAGAAAAACGTCAAAGAGAGAAAAAAAAAACTCTTTTTTCTCTACATAAATATTCTCTCAAATCTATCTCTCTCTCTAATTTATCATGGTATCAGCCTAACTTTGACCCTAACCCTAGCCGCTCAAAACTTCCGCTCTCTCTCCATTATTGATGGCCGAACCCAACACCATCAACAATGACTCTCCTCCGGGATCCAATGATCTTTTCTTTATGCACCATTCCGATAGCCCCATGGTTGTTTGCAAAACTTACTTAGCCTATTAAATATTGATTAGTATAGTGGCTAGCAAGGTATCAATCCTACTCTAAATAACTAGTTGATGATAATAGAAATTCCTAATCTAAGTTACTCTAATGGATGCAAGTAAAAGATGTGGCTAAGTAATGATGAATATATAATTGATTTGATTTGAGATGTAAACTATGCATAAACTAAACTAAACTAAATATATGAATATGAATCAAGAGAAAGAATATCTTGGGAGAGATGAATCCACCAAAATCATAGAATTAGTCTAATAGATCTATCTATCATGCTTAATATAAATCACCAATAGAAACTCACCATACCTACAAACCTTATGCTCATAACCATGATGATAATATGTGGCTTTCAACGTGTTTTCTATCTTTCCATCAAATACTTCTTCAATCTTCAATGATATCTTCTATCTAACCAAATTGTGCTTTAAGTGGCATTCAATATACAACTCTAGGTGCCATGGAAAATCCACATGTGGCATTAACCATACAACTAATTGAGGTGTCATAAAGAATCCAATCATCACACTAGAACACTAAAAACTAGAAGAAAAGAATCTAGGGTGTGTGGTATTTGGCTCTACACAATCTTGAATTACCCTAAGACCTCCTAACCTCCACGGAGGCGTTAGATCAATAAACGAATAAGAAGAAACTCAATGAGGGATTTAAACTAAAACATGATAGAAGAAGAACTAAACTAAAACATCTGAAAAAAGCTTCATTTTCCTCCCAAGAGAAGGGAGATTAGCCCTCATACTATGTTATGAACACAATATGAAAATGAATAATCTTTATAGCTATTAATGGTGAAAATGTCTGAACTTTCTTCTCTCTTAATTCTAGATCTAAGATGCAAACACTAAATTTCCTAGATGATGTAAACTGAGGTTTTTGTGCCTTATATATTGGCTTACATGCTTTCGATGCGGATATAGATCGAATCCTATGTTTATTTGGTGTCAAACTCTCTGTAATCTTTCTAGAAGCAATCCTGGAAAAGTTAAATTCGGTTGGACCAAAGTTGGACATGGCCCACTTTGCCCCCTATGCTTTTTTCTAAGGCTGCGAACGATAGCTTTTCGGTTTCCTAATTCTTGTGAAACTCTGACTTCTTTTCCATGTTGATCTCATCTTCCTATGAAGTCAAAATTAAGGCTTTGAGATCAGATTGAAGACTCTTCTAACTCAATTATTATCCTCTTTTAGAGTCCCATTAGGTTTGACACTTATGGAGACAAATATGACGTTTTTGCCCTAGGCCTTTAGCTGTAATTCCCAGTGACTCCTTTTTGACTTGTTTGACTTCTTTTCCCTCCATATTTCACATTTAGGTTCTTTGACCTGCAAAAACTCAAATTGCATCATATTAGAATATTTAAATATAAAATAGAGACTAACATACACTTAATTGGGGTTATAAATCATTACTTTTGAGCACTTATCACTGTTCTCGTCTCTCGTTTATTATCTGGTGACAATTATCCGACATGGCTGTGGTTTATCTCTAGAGCACTTCAAGCAAAGAATAAATTTGGTTTTGTCGATGGCTCTGTCATAACTCCCACTACTCCCAAAGAGAAAGCTAAGTGGTCGCGATGTGATGATCTCGTTGCTTCCTAGATTCTTAATTCTGTTACTCCAGATATCCGTGGAAGCATCCTCTATCCTGACTCTACATCCGAAATCTGGAAAGATCTAGGTGAGCGCTTTTCACAAACTAACGCACCCAATGTCTTTCAACTGAAGGATTCTGTCACTCTTCTCAAACAAGACAACCGTCCGGTATCTGTTTACTTCACTTTGCTTAAATCTTTATGGGATGAATTAAGTTTTTTGTCAACTATGCCTGCTTGTACTTGTGATCATGCATCTAATTTTGCCAAAGAGATTGAAGATGGTCGTTCTATGAAATTCATGCAAAGCCTAGATGCTCGTTTTCAATCCTTTTGCAGTCAAATTCTCTTAATAGATCCTTTTCCTCGTATGTCCAAGATTTATTATTTAATCCGACAGGAAGAGAAGCAACAAGAGATTCATGCACTCTCTCTTCATTCTGCTCCAAATGTTGCTGCCTTGAGTACTCACTTTCAAAAGACCAATTGGGCTTCTTCTTTGAAATCAGGCCCGTCTAAACCTCCGCAGCAAAACACTGGTTCGCAACAGCCTAGAGCGGGCACGCGCTCGTCTATTATGCAATCACTGTAACCGAGTTGGACATCATATTGGTACATGTTAAAAACTACATGGTTATCCCCCAAAGCTTGCTCAAGCCAATTCGGTTTCTACGGACTCCAATTCTCCTGTTTTCTCCACATAACAATACAACTAACTTCTCAGTTTGCTCGATTCAGGTAGCACCACCTCACAAGCAAACCTGACAGGTATTTCTCTCTCGTGTTTTTCTAAATCCATATGGATCATCGACTCTGGTGCTACCAATCATGTATGTTCATCGTTACATCTATTTTCTCATTATCATACTTGTTTAACACATTATACTCTTAAACTTCCGGATGGAACCAACCATTTAATCACTCATGTTGGTAGTGTTATTCTCTCTCCTTTATTATGTCTTGACAACGTTCTGTTTGTTCCCATCTTTCATTTTAACTTACTTTCCATTAGTGAACTAGTCAAGTCTCACCCCATCTCTGTCAAGTTCACTAATGATTCTTACCTTTTCAGGACCAGTTATCGAAGAAGGAGATTAGATTGGGACGGCTTAATGGGGAACTCTACTATTTTCAACTAGCTTCCGTTTGCTTATCCCACAACTCCACCACCAATATTTTATGGCATTACCGCTTAGGACATCTCTCTTCCACTCCTTTGCGGATTTTAGCTAAGCAGTTTCCTTTTATTTCTAGTTCCAATAATGCTACTTGTTATGTATGTCCGCAGGCTAAGCAAACACGTTTATCTTTTTCTCATAGTTCAATAAAAACTATTAGACCTTTTCAAATGATTCATTGTAATATTTGCGGTCATTTTCATTTACCATCTCATTCCAATGCTCTTTTTTCTTAACTATTGTTGATGACTTTAGTCGTGCTACATGGATTTATCTTATGACTGTCAAATCTGAAACTGCCATGCATTTACAATTATTTTTTGCCATGATTCATACTCAATTTCATTCTACAATAGATTCGCTCATATCTAGCCATGGCAACATTGACGACCATTTCATAAAATCAAGTCCTTCAATCCGGCAATGGATCCGAATTTATATCCCATAACATGCAACACTTTTTTTTTCCAAACATGGGGTTATCCACCAACGTAGTTGCGTTGCTACTCCCCAACAAAACGCTGTTGTTGAAAGAAAATATCGTCACTTACTCAACGTTGCACGAGCATTACATTTTCAAGCTCATCTCCCATTATCTTTCTGGGGTGAATGAATTCTCACCGCAGGTTATCTCATTAACAAAATTCCTAGCCCTTTGTTAAATGGAAAATCACCTCATGAGCTTTTGTTTACAACACCTCCCTCTATTGCCCATCTTCGTGTTTTTGGTTGTTTATGTTTTGCTCATAACACTTCCATTAAAAATAAGTTTGATCACCGAGGTAAACCTCACATCTTCATTGGTTATCCTTATAATCAGAAAGGATATCGCATTTATGATCTATCTTCCAAAAAAATTTATACATCCCATAACGTGATTTTCCATGAGCATGCATTCCCCTATCAACATTTCTCTTCCCCACCATCCCATCTGCCTGTTTATCCTTTACCCATCCCAGACAGTGAAACTTTTGACTTTAACTCTTCTCCTGTAGCTCCTAAAGTCAGAGCGTTCACACCCTATGATCCAGTGCAAATCGAGTGCGCCCGCGCCTTCCTTCCAGTAAATCTTCCACCACAGTCAGCTCCGTCACATGCAATTTTGGAACTCTCTCAGCCAACACAACTCAACCCTCCTACCTCACCTCGATCTACTAGAGTGTGACACCCCCCACCACTTCTCATAAAAGATTATCACTGCCCTACTCTCACCAAGGCACCTACAATCCCTCGTTCGACCAACCTCACCCAATTGGACTCTAAGGTAAAACGGTCTTCTACTCCATATTCTATGACTTTCTATGTTTTTAACACTAATTTTTCTACTTGTCATAAAGCTTTTATGTCTAAAGTGTCTTCTTCAGTTGTTCCCACATATTTTTCTCAAACTGTCAAAATTTCAGAATGGAGAGCTGCTATGGCTGCTGAAATTGCAGCTTTGGAACATAATAACACATGGACTCTTGTTCCGTCATCCTCTCATCATAAGTCTATTGGTTGTAAATGGGTTTTCAAGATTAAATATCATTTAGATGGTTCTATTGAACGTTACAAAACTTGTCTTGTTGCCAAGGGTTACAATCAGATCGAAAGCCAAGACTATCATAACACTTTTGCACCTATTGCTAAATTAGTCACTGTTCGATTACTTCTCTCCATTGCTGCTATCAGACATTGGTTCCTTCATCAGCTGGATGTCCATAATGCCTTTCTCCAAGGCGATTTGGATGAAACTGGCTATATGACTTTACCTCCTGCTTCGCCAAATAGGGGGAGCACAGGATTTATCGCCTCAATAAGTCCTTATACAGACTCAAGCAGGCTTCTCAGCAATGGTTTGCCAAACTATCTACCACTATTGTCACTACCGACTTCACTCAGTCTAAGTCTGATTATTCTCTTTTCACTAATATTCGTGGTTATAATTCTACATTTGTCCTTGTTTATGTGGACGACATTCTGATCACAGGCAACAATTCATCTCTCATTTAGAACTTGAAGCAATTTTTAGAGGCAAAGTTCTATATCAAGGAATTGGGACGTCTTAAATATTTTTTGGGTATTGAGGTGGTTCGTTCCAAAGAAGGATTATTTCTTACACATCGCAAATGTCTTTTGGACATTCTATCTAATTGTGGTACCACTGGTGGTCGTATTTCTGAGTTCCCTATAGAACAAAACATCAACCTCCGTACCAATGATAACACGTTACTTCAGGATCCTACTGTCTATCATCGCTTGATTGGGCATCTTTTATATCTCACAGTTACACATCCATATATCATTTATTCTGTTAATTATCTCAGCTGTTTCATGCAGTCCCCACGGACTCTACATCTAGATGCTGCTCATTGTATACTCCACTACCTTAAAGGTTCGATCAACAAAGGGATTCTCTTATCCACTAATAATTCTTTACACATCTCTGGCTTCTGTGACTCTGATTGGGCTGGCTACCCTATTACTCGTCGTTCTATTAGTGGTTATTACACATTTCTTGGTTCTAGCCCTATCTCCTGGAAAACAAAGAAACATAGCAATGTATCCCGTTCTTCTGTTGAAGCCGAATATCGTTCCATGGCTACCCTTGCGTGTGAACTTCAATAGTTGAAGTATCTTCTGCATGACTTAGGCATCTCTCTCCCTTCTCCGATGAACATGTTCTGCGACAATCAAGTCACCCTCCATCTCTCTCAAAATCCAGTTTTTCATGAACGAATGAAGCACATCGAATTGGACAATCATTTCTTATGCGACAAGATACATGCCAAGTTATTATCTCTTACGTTCGTTCCTTCCTCAGATCAAGTGGCTATCGCCTTCACTAAATCTCTTGGCAAGGACACCTTTCTGAGATTAATTCACAAGTTGGGAGTTCTTGACATTCACTCTCCAACTTGAGGGGGAGTATTAGAAGTAAGAAAGCGCACGCGCTATGACATAGTATAACTCGACCACGCCCGCACCTCTATTCCAGTAAGCAAACTCGCACTGTCTGTTTCTAAAACTGTACAAATCTTTGTTATTTGTTTATATATTTCTGTTCACGTGTATAGTAAGGATTGACACCAATCTTAGGAACTTGTAATCTCTATATAAACCATTGTATGAGACCTAGAAATCAATCAAGTAAATATTCTCTCAAATCTATCTCTCTCTCTAATTTATCATCCTTCCCTCTTTATTCCCTTCTCTCTCTTATTCCCTCTCATTTCTAAATTATTGTTGTTCGAGCAAATAGATCTCATAGATTACAAAAAATTATATAGAAAACACATCACACAATTTGTAAAAAAGATACCTGTCAAGCCAGTATGACTTATCATATGAACACACAATTCGTCCTCAATAGGTGTCAACACCATCAGCACCAACTCGGGAGAGATACTTGAATCTTCTTCAGGCAAACCCAAGACTATGTTCCTCAAGTAATAGGAAAGTAATAGCTCATCATCAGGAGAGAACTCATAGCCATACTTTAATGAAGTAGCCAGAGTCTCTCTCTTAGATGAGAGTCTAATATTTTAGGTTTCCAAAAATCCCTTGTAATATGCGTTGTAAAGTCTGGCGTATTATTCGCAATTTGTATAGATTTTCATAGCGGGTATGTAGTGATAGTTAGGATCATGTTCTTTGGAATTTGAATGACAAGTTGTAACAACCATTTTGTTTTTGTTTTTTTGGTTTTGAGATCTAGTTACAGGTATTTTATTGTTAATGGAGGCAGAAGTTAAAAACTCATATATATAGTAATTCTCAAGGGCTTAATAATATGTTAGGAGTTAGTATGTTAGTATGTTAGGCATGTGGATACTATTTGTTGTCCTAATACTATAAAAGGGTATACTGAATGTATGTGAGGCAATTAATGAGTAAAACTTCTATTTTTCCTAATCTCTCTTTTTGCTCTATATATTTCACATTCCTCTCTTTGTTTGCTATTCTTCCATCTTTATTCCTTTCTCTATCTAGCTTATTCCCTCTCATTTTGAATTATTGTTGTTCGAGCAAATAGATCACATAGATTACAAAAAATTATATAAAAGACACATCACACAATTTGTAAAAAAGATACCTATCAAGGCAGTAGGACTCATCATATGAGCACACAATTCGTCCTCAATAGGTGCCAGCACCATCGGCTCTAACTCGAGAGAGATACTTGAATATTCTTTCCGACAAACCCAAGACTCTGTTCCCAAGTAATAGGAAAACAATAGCTAATCATCGGGGAGAGAACTCATAACCATACTTTAATGAAGTAGCCGAGTCTCTCTCTTAGATGAGAGTCTAATCTTTTGGGTTTCAAAAATCCCTTGTCTGGCGTTGTAAAGTTTGGCGTATTCTTCATGAATTTATATAGATTTTCATAGCGGATATGTAGTGATAGTTAGGATCATTTTCTTCGGAAGGACAAGTTGTAACAACCATTTTGTTTTTGTTTTTTTGGTTTTGAGATCTAGTTACATGCATTTCATTGTTAATGGAACCGGAAGTTAAAAACTCATATATATAGTAATTATTGAGGGCTTAATAGTATGTTAGGAGTTAGTATGTTAGTATGTTAGGCATGTGGATACTATTGGTTGTCCTAATACTATGAAAGGGCATACTGAATGTACGTGAGACAATTAATGAGTAAAACTTCTATTTTTCCTACTCTCTCTTTTGCTCTCTATATTTTACGTTCCTCTTTTTGTTTGCTATCTTTCCCTCTTTATTCATTTCTCTCTCTTATTCCCTCTCATTTCTGAATTATTGTTGTTTGAGTAAATAGATCACATAGATTACAAAAAATTATATAAAAGACACGTACATCACACAATTTGTAAAAAAGATACATGTTAAGGCAGTAGGACTCATCATATGAACATACAATTCTTCCTCAATAGGTGCCAGCACCATCGGCTCCAACTCGGGAGAGATACTTGAATCTTCTTCCGGCAAACCCAAGACTATATTTCTCAAGTAATAGGAAGACAATAGCTCATCATCACGAGAGAACTCATAGTCATACTTAATGAAGTAGCTAGAGGCTCTCTCTCAGATGAGAGTTTAATCTTTTGGGTTTCCAAAAATCCCGTGTAATATGCGTTGTAAAGCTTGGCGTATTATTCGCAATTTGTATAGATTTTCATAGCGGTTATGTAGTGGTAGTTAGGATCATGTTTTTTGGAAGGACAAGTTGTAACAACTATTTTGTTTTTGTTTTTTTGGTTTTGAGATCTAGTTGCATGCATTTTGTTGTTAATGGCCTGGAGGAGGAATTGAAGTTAGTTAAAAACTCATATATATATATATATATATATATATATATATATATATATATATATATATAAACCATACTTTTTTATACCACATATATGTTGTTACACTTTTTTATGTTGGTATCTAGTTACATGCATTATATTTTTATGTTGTTACACATATATGTTGGTATAAAAACCTCATATATGTTGTTACACTTTTTTATACCACATATATAACTCATATATCTCTTATACTTTTTTTAAAAACTCATATATGTTGTTACCACATTTTTTATACCATATTTTATATCATGTCTTACAACTTTACCTATAACTAGTTTTTTGTGGCTGTGTTCAACTAACCATGAAGACTACTTCTATAAAATTTCACCTCATTTGATAATGTTTAACCATGTCAAAAGATGATTGTAAAATCGAAAATTTTGAATTGTTAAAAAAAATTTAAAGTTTACAACAACTTTTAATTACGTTAGAAATTTCCAAATAAGATGAATTTTTGTAAAAATGCTATATATAGTTAGTAGATCATATATACAAATTATTAGCACTTAATTTATTTTGTAAAGGAGTATGGTATAAACTATGGTATAAAAAATATAGTAAACAGAATCTGCTTATGTATATAATATATAGTAATTCTCGAGGGCTTAATAATGCCACTAGATTGTTCCATTGCCTTGGGCTTTCCTTGTGTTTTGGGATTTCTGTTTCCCTTAGGCTCTGTTTGGCAGTAACAACTTATGCTGTACTAGGTGGTACTTAGCCAAATTTAGAGTATCCAATTCTCGTGGTTCATGTCCCAGAGATGATCAATAACACAAGTTGTTTGGTTCTTGCCTACTCTTCTTAAAAGTTATTGCACCCCAAGTCAAAAAACACACAAAATAATCATGAAAAACTTCAAATAGAAAACCCAATACAATTGCAATCTTAAAAGCAGTTGTTAATCAAACTCCCAAATTAATATACCAAAACAACCACATATATGTTTCTATTTTCTTGAAAGAAATTTACAAAAGAAATATTACATAAACTTCTTTAGTAGCAACAATTTGGAAATCAAAAAAATCAAGTGGGTTTCATTTTGTATCTTCAAAATTGGAGAAATCAAGAGATGATGTGAGTAGAGAGATGTTCAAATTTGATAAAATGGAGATTTTTTGTGATGAAAACGGTGGGTTTTGCTTTGAGATATTGCACTTTTCATTTTTGTTTAAGTAAGAGAAGCAAGGTGTGGAGAGAAGATGGTGGTGGTGGTGGTGGGGGGGAATAAATTGTTGAAGTGGTGAAGAAGAAGAGAGTAGAATTTTTTTTTTTTTTTTTTGTCGGTCCTTTTCTTATTTATTATGATGTAGATTGAAATCCAACCTTTTCCAATGGATACCGTTATTCATACTTTTGTGGTTGGGCCAACCAACTAGTAGCTTAAGGTCTACAGGCTTGGGCTCAAAAAATAGGAACCAAACATAAAAATCAGGATAGTGCACCCTAACCCATGAATGGGTTGGGCAATACAGGCTACCAAACAGGGCCTTAAGATTCCATTCGTAAACTAAGATGATCAAATAGAATAGAAAGACAAATAAACGGTGAGGCCATGATGGTGTCAATGATTAATACACAACAAATAATCCAAATGATAAGGTGGCTAGTTAGTTGTCATATATATACATGATGAATTTGGCTGCGAAAGCATCATTGCATACTGTACATAGTTGAATAGTGACATATACAAGTGTAGATTGAATTATCTCGCAAAGACGAAGTAGCAATAGATCATATAGGAATTCAAGAAAATGATGTGATAAACTTTTCTTGGATTAATACATAGCAAGTATCCATTTGGTTAATACAAATCTCTTTCAACTAGTTACTGGAAAAGTATGACGCTTTATTTTAATAGAAGCAGAAATTCATTTTAGAACACATAAACAAATACACGAATTAAGGTCAATACATGTAACCCACAAACAGAAAGTGCAAAGGAGACATATCGGGTTAACCATGAGTCACCATGTGACCAGAAGGTGTAAATGTTTTTAGGCCGAAGTACCTTCATAGAGGCCCATTTTAGAAACATAGGCCCAGACCATGAACAAATTCGCGCTAATTTACATTTTACAGTAATGAGCTCGAAATCAAACATTATTGAACATTTATTTTTTAGGGTTTTGAAATCTGCAATGGCGACTCGCACTCATCTCGAAGAAGTAAGTTTCTCTATCAAAATTCCGCGAAATTTCATAAATTTGGTGACTGAAATATCATTTTCAGGAAGATGATTTTGGTGGTGGAGATTTCCCAGGAAGTGGGACCAGGCGTGCAGGTACCAAAAGAAGCTTCGGAGTTGTTGATGATGACGATGACGATGACTTCTTCGGATCAGACAAGGTAAATTTCATTTCATTTCACTTGTTACTGTTTTAAGTAAAGAAAAATGGACCACCTTGAAATTATTTTTGCAATGAAGGGAAAATTGGAAGAAACTGCACCGGGTGTCGCTACGGGAATGATATTGTCACTCCGTGAGAGGTAACTTTATATATTTCAATATCATTTTGCTTTCTACATTATTTGTGTTAGTTCTGATATCTTATGTCATCTTGTGGTGCAGTCTTCAAAATTGTAAAGATACGCTTACGACATGCCAAGTACGTACTGTTAACTTTGCCTTTTGGTGTACTATTCACAGATTTTCATAATATTCTTTGAGTAAATTAGCTCCAAAGTACAACTACTATCATCAACTTCGTCACACTAACACATAAATAATATATTAATATGCATAACATGGTAGTAAAAGTAAAAAGCATTTTTATAACTTAATGGCCACTATTTAGCCGATACCGATTAATTAAAACTGTGTGCTTAATTAGTAGAAGTTACCTGGTCCCAAGGGTGTTAATTTAAGGTTACATTGTGCATTTTTCTTGTGTCCTCTTACTGGTTCCTCAATTTTCCCAGACGGAGCTTGAAGCGGCAAGATCAGAGATTCAAAAGTGGCATTCTGCTTTTGAGAATGAGCCATATATACCAGCTGGTACATCACCAGGTTGGCCCTTTTTCTTTTGAGTCTTCTTTTGGTGTATATATTCTACTTAGATGACTTCTAATCGAAGGAAACTTGGTCGACTTAATTGACTGTGTGTCGCCATTGTCGTTCTCTTGGCTATGCTTTTGAGCACTTGTTATGTTTCTGTGTGTGTAGAACCTGGGTTGGTTGTCAGTTACCTGCAGACCTTAAAATCTTCAGAGGAGTCATTGAGAGAACAGGTAATATGGTTGCATGTTACTATTGTAAGGTGTATAAAGAAGAACCTTCATTCACACATCCTGATATTGCTTTTGATATTTTCTTAATATAAGCTTGATAAAGCCAAGAAAAAAGAAGCTGCATTCATAGTAACATTTGCAAAACGGGAACAAGAGATAGCAGAGTTGAAGGTAAGGACACTTTTATATGCTTTTACCTTCTTTTGTTGGTTTGTTGGAGAGTTAGGGGCCATTTGTTTTTGCCTCTTATAAGACCTTGAGGTCTTATAACCTCTTATAAGATGTGGCCCAGTGATTTTTGACATTTTTTTGGTTTGTTTTTTGCTTCTTATAAGAGGCATTCTACTAGAAATGTCTTATAAGAGGCTCCAATTAAGGGCCTATTTGTTTTTTTGGTTTAAGTTATAAGAGGGTCTTATAAGACATGGTCTTATAAGAGGGTCTTATAAGTGGGTCTTATAAACTGGTTTGTTTTTTATTTTAAGTTCCTCTTATAAGCACTTTAAAAAAAAAAAAACAAACATACAACATCTTATAGATGGTTATTTGACAAATATAACCCTGCTTTGCATACCATTACATAGTACCAATTCACGTCTAATTTCATAACCACTTAAATGATAATGCATTGTCATATGCATAACTAATTAAATATCACATTACAACATAATAAAAAAAGTAGATTTCATAACCACTTAAATGATAATGCATTGTCATATGCATAGCTAATTAAGTATCACATTACAACATAATAAAAAAAGTAGACCGAGTATGTTTTAAAACATCCCCACCAAGTTAAACTCCCATGCTAACCAATCCTGTGAGAAAAATCTTCTTATCCTCCATATCCTCCAATTCAACTAAGGCTTTCCTAAACTCCTTATTTGCAGCAAGTTTCACCATTGCACCCATATACACATCCATAGTCATCGCTCATTTTCTTTTAGATAATTCGAATACCCATGCATATAGACATAGAATAGGACTCCATGTTCTTCTTCACTTCAATCCTTTCAAGCTCCATATGTGTCACTAGATTCTTCACTACACCAATTAACTCTTGCACACCATCAGATTCCTCTTCATCAACTACCTTCTTTCTCTTCTTTTTGAACCATCACTAGCAACACTACTAGTTCCACCTTGTTCAAAGTGGGGGTGCTAGGTTGGCGCAATCAGAGGAGGAGTATTGATGTGTACATTATCCCAATAAGAATCAGTTACCTCCACATCCGGTCCGGAATTGGAATGGTATCATCATTCACCATATTTGAATCATCGTCATCAATCACTACATGATCATCGGCAACCCAACCTCCCCGGTAGCATAAGCAAAGCATCCCCCTCGTCAGCCAAAGTGCCCTCAAACAACTTGTACAACTCTTCGCATTACTCGAGGCTTCTTCTTATAGATTATTGCAAATGGGTTCCTCTATATTAATTTGGACCAAACAAAATAATTCAATAACATAATTAACATAAAAATAAAAACAAATTTGAATTACTACAAAACAAATTATGCAATATAATAGCACTTGCCTGAAGAACATCAGCCCAAACTTCTTCTGGCCAATTAATACTCCCAAGTGCAAAATTGATTCCTCCACCACTCTTGCCAACACAATTCCTCCAAGCCACATACTTTTTTTCACAAGATCCCACCTATTTTTTGAAAGCCTTTTGCTCAAGGTTTAACTTAAACTTATCATTCAAGGTATCCCTTTACGGCGTTTCCGGCTAATAGGTTTTAGGGATGAACCTTGGTAACCCTCTTTCGTAACTTCTTCCAAACACAAGTCTAGGAAAGCTTGAGCTAATCCAGGGACATTGGTAAATACATGGTGAACCTTGGCCGCGCTACTCTCAGTACTACCCTCAGTATTGCCCTCAGTCGTATTGTCGACATTATTAGCCATGATATATATGTTCTAATGTAAACAAGCAAGTACCTTAAAAAAAAACAAAAAAGAAAAACAGTTCATTAGATTATTTCAGCACTTAGAAAATCTAAATAATAATGCATAAACGAAATAACTGCTTATTTATAAGCATTAGTTTATAAGCATAACCGAGCCACCGGAATAGGGCTCATGTTGGTATTTTTGTTAAGCTCGTCCCAGCCAGCCCAACACCTCTTTTACACTATACTTGTATCTATAGAAAGTAGAAACCAAATTTAGGCCTTATAAATTTGAATCCAAAAAGGTTAATTTATTAATCACGGCTTGCTAAAAAATTCAACACCATTACTACACAAATCAACTTATCGGGGCATTTTCATTATGTAATTTGGATTTACATATCAATCCAATTAAATTATTCAGCATATTATATTAGGAATATATTGATACAAATCAGAACTAACCGGCATATTATACCAACTTGGATCTTACGTGACAAGTCCAACCTATTGTCTTCCCTAAAATTTATATATGCCACTATAAATTAAAATCTTAATGCCGGCATGTGCCTACTTTAATAAACAATTTGTTAAGAAATCTGAGGCTGCCCGCGTTTCACAATCTAGTCAGCGACATTTCCATGAACAAATAGCTCTAGCAGACCGGCATGCTGGCTCCAGCCTTGTCACTTGAGTGAGGATGACTAGCAAATATTAGGTTGCAGGAGCTTCTCAGTATGCTGAGGAGTACAAAAGACACATTGGTGGCAGCTTATGTTGACAAGACACTTGGCAATGTGTTTGCTTGCACAATGAGCAGACTCCACTTTTAAGAATCTTCTCTCTAAGCAATTACACATCCACAAGAGTAAAGGCACTTAGGATAAACAAGCAGTTCATCAGGGACTTCTCAAGTTAAAATGATGCTGAAGCTACAAAGCTATTGTCTGTTTATATCAGTAAAATGTTGCAGGCTATGACTGGATACCAAAATATTGTTGTTTCTCCTGTTAAAAAAAAATGTCTATGACTGGATAACAGAATGCAGGAAAATGAGTACACCAATGCAAGCCAACAATTGCGGAAACTTACAGGACACATTCAAGGCAAGCCAACAATTATTTATCTTCAATACACATCAAATAAACAATACCCAAATTACCATTTCCAAAAAGAACCAAAACCCAACCTCACTGAAGTGGATATAAATGAAGTGGATAAACTCATACTATTTCAAATATCATAATAGGATCAAGAAACTAGCAACAAAATATATTTCTATTTGTCAAATCCAGCCATCTACAAAAGCAAAATGATAATTGTGGGCTGATTTCATTTTCAGATGAAAACCAGTGCTTTCCAACGTCACTATGAAGTTTAAGCTTTAACCGAGCCACTGAGAGGGCTGACATATATTAAGGTAACAGCTGAAGTGTTCTTCACTACCGTGTGCAAAATGATCTTCACAGACAGAAATTAATCTTATCATATATTAAGATAGCTGATAGAAATTAACCAAAACCCAATCTTATCATTCACTACCTCGATAGGATTGTTGAAATTAATCTTAACACCATTAAAAGAAAACAAGTGGTGATCTAGAGATACTTACGGTGGCAGCAACAATAGAAATGAGCTCGTGATTGATTGGTGGCAGCAGCAGCAGCAGCGCCGCGGTGGAGCAGCAGCAGTGGAAAGACGGTGGAGCAGCACCAGCTGCGTCACGGTGGAGCAGAAATTGAGGCAATGGGTGTTGCGGCTTGGGTTGGGAAGAAATGAGTTTTTAGAGAAGGCAGAAGAGAACGAGGGCAAAGGGTAGTGTGTTTAGGGCGTTTGTGTCTTTTTCCAACTTACAAGACTTACAAAATTGTAGTAGATCCAATTTTGGTACTTACAGAAATCATGCCTCTTATAAGACATTTCTAGTAGAATGCCTCTTATAAGAGGCAAAAAACAAACCAAAAAAATGTCAAAAATCACTGGGCCACATCTTATAAGAGGTTATAAGACATCAATGTCTTATAAGAGGCAAAAACAAATGGCCCCTAAATAAGTACCAAAATTGGATCTACTTCAATTCTATAAGTCTTATAACTTGAAAAATAACTCAAACACCCTGTCCATATACCCCTAACCTCATTTATCTCTTCTTTCATTTTCATTATCTTCTTCTCAAAATAATTCCATTCCCCTAGCCACCACCAGCTACCACCACCACCACCACCACTGCTGTCACTACCACCATCATCATCACCAATTCACCCCCACTACCACCACCATCATCACCACTACCACCAAACTATTAAAACCACCACCACCATCTTTGCCACTACCACCACCATCATCACCTCCACCACCACTATCACCGTACTATTAAGACTATCACCACCACCACCACCACCACCACGTGCTATTAAAACCACCACCACCACCATCACTACCACTGTGCTATTAAGACCAATATCATCACTTCCACTATCATTACCATCACCACCACTACCACCGTACTATTAAGACTATCACCACCACCGCGCTATTAAGATATCCACCACTTCTACTACTACTACTACTACTACCACTACCACCACCGTGTTATTAAGACCAATATCATCACTTACACTACCACCACCGTGCTATTAAGACCACTACCACCGTGCTATTAAGACCACTACCACCACTGCCAACTAAAGTAGTTTCCTAAAATCGATATTCTAATTATCAAAATTGATTTGAAATCGAAAATCAAACTATATTTTTGTTTCAAATTAATCTATTCATGTTAAATCTGATGTAAAGTAGGGTTATATTTGTCAAATAACCATCTATAAGATGTTATGTATTTGTTTTTTCTATTTTTACAAGTGCTTATAAGAGGAACTTAAAATGAAAAACAAACCACTTTATAAGACCATCTTATAAGACCCTCTTATAACTCATGGTTTTATAAGACCCTCTTATAACTTAACCCAAAAAAACAAATAGCCCTTTAGTGTTCATTAGCATATTTTAACATCAGATTTTCTACTGAATGATTTTAGAAATAAGCACATCGTTGTTTAAAAAAGGCACCGAGGCTTAGCTTCCCAAGCTTAATGAAGAAAAACACACACCGATACTATAGCCTCTATGCTAAAGAAAAAACACACCGATACTATAGCCTCTATGCTAGTTAAAGAGGCTTACGATCGACACTAATGAGGCATATGCCTCAATTCCTATGCCTTAAGTGTTTTCGGTATGAAGCCTCAATGAAGCCGTAAGCCCTTTCTTCAGCTCTTTTATTTGTTTATTAAGTGAAATTCTAAGCTTTATTTAACAAACTTATCCTTCTAAGTTTAGAAATCACATATAAGTTTCAATCTATAAATAGGTGATGTTGATGTATTCTAGGGTTCTAAACCTTTTTTAACCGCCAAGCATTTGGAAGGGTCTTGGTTTGCTAAAATTTCGCAGTGGGTATCGTTGTGGAAACGTGAGTTCCCTTGAGAATTACTCTTTCAAACTGGTAGAGGTTTCTTAGGAGTCATTTATTAAGAGGATGGTGATCTTTATTGAGTGGAAGAGATTTGAGGTAGGGTGGACTGGTATAAGTGGAAGAAGCTTGATCGAATTATCGAGAGGAGAGCAAGTCACGGGACCAAAGGGTTTCTAGCAAAGGAGACGACTTTTGTGGGTTGCTAACAGATTTCAGTCCTTTGTTGCAAACGAAACTACGGATGATGTTTTGCTTAACAGAAAGGGGATGCTTAGTTTGTAGTGAATGTGGGAATACTGAACCAACAAGAATGGTAGGTATGTGCAGATTTCGATCAACCCATGTTCTAGCAAAGGTCGCATGCGCCTTCTTTCTCTCGTGTGCCTGAAGGAAGGAAAGAATGTTACAGGCTGGAAATATTTTGCAACTTTCCTTAAAGGATTTGTCAAGGTCCTACAGTGGCCTAACACCCGAGGGGGTCGAAAATGTGAATCCAAAGCAAAAGGGAAGAAGGTCTCAAACTCTTGAAACAATGGTGAACAGGGAGATACCAAGGAGGACTGGCTCATATCTTCATGCTTTGCTTTGACGGGGAGGTGAACAAGTTCTTGAAAGAGAGAATAGTAGATTGGAGGGTGAGGTTGAGGTGGGAGGAGATGAGACAGAAGGGAGGAGTAAGGGAAACAACCAGAAGGGTGGGGAAGATGAAGAACCAATCATAGCTGAAGTTAGGGGTGCAAACAGATAGGTTTGGATTCGGATATATCCGAATCCGAACTCCGAATCCGAATCCGACGGATATTAAATTTTTTATCCGAATCGGATATCGGATAATATCCGATCCGAAAATTAATATTAATTAAAATTTTATTTGCTTTGAATAATTTATTTTACCACTATAAAAACTATTATAAATATATATATTTGTCATTTATTATTATTATTTTGTTATTATAGTTTTATATTATTAGTTTATGATTTTATATAATATTTTATACAATAATAAATAAATAAATAAATTATATATAATAACTATTAAAATTTTAAATTGGATAGGATATTTTCGGATGCGGATATGGCAGTATCCGAATCCGAATCCGAAACCAGTTCGGACATAAAAAATTATCCAAATCTGAATCCGATATCCGAAATTTTCGGATAATATCCGATTTTTCATATACAAATTCGAATCGGATTCGAATATTTGGATATCCACTTGCACCCCTAGCTGAAGTGCAGGTGAGGGTGGTTAGTGGCGATCCAGGTTGGGAGAGTGTGATAGAGAAAATCAACTTCTGCAAGGAGATGATGTTGAAAGAGAAAGGAAGAGGGTTTGATCGGCCAAAAAAGGTGGTGTTCGATGAAGACGGGGTTTGGGTGTCGCTAAGATGGAGGAAATATTGCGTTGTTGGTCTTGATGGTCAGTCAGTGGACACGGAAAGCATACCAGCAGCTGCTATAGGTAGGGAAGAAGTAAGACAACACAGATCTGATGAAAGAGGGGAGGTTGGTGGTGATGATAGGGTTTTACAATCTTCTTCCAGCAGTAGTAGCAGTCCATTGGGTACTGCAGCGGTGGTCGGAGAGTTTTCTTTGGTGGAGGAGACTCAGTCACGTGCAAGACACTTTAATTTGAATTTGCCAACAACTGTAAGTCTTGCACGTGAAGGAATCACGGGAATACTTAATATCTGTGAAGGTGGGCCTGATATGCAAGATGGACCGAACCGCTTGGTGAATCATGTATGTGGGATGGGATTTGCAAATGGGCTTATACTGGAAACTGGAATGGTTGCCCAATGCGATGGAACAGATCAGGAGGTGGTCCATGAAGGTAATTTAAATCCAACAGATTCATCTGTGAGTAACGGGCTTAACTTGAGAGATCCAAAGGGCCCAAGTCAGGAACATGTTAGCCCTGTTCATTCTCATTCTCTTTCTCGTTCTAACGCCAACTCTAAGTCACTTCATCCTACTCCAGAGAAAGAACCAAGTGAGCTTGTCGGAGTTATCGTCTATAGGAGAAGGAGGTAAGAAATTGCAATCTGATTGGAAGGAAAATGGGTTAGAGAAGGGTGTGCAGAGAAATCTATCATGGAGAAAGTGGATCAGCTGTTACTACAGTGCCAAAATCAGAGAATAGCAAGTAAAGACTTGAGGGAATCACAAAAATTTCGGATATAGGTGTAAGAGAGAAAGAAGAAGAAAAACTTAATGAATGTTTTGGACAAGTATGGTGGAGATAATCATCCTGTGAAAATTGGGTTTGTTGAGGTCAAGCAGAGAAGTTCAGAGGAGTCACGTGGGAGGGATTTTCTATGTGAAGAAGCAAGTAAAGAGGGGAACTCAGAGGCTGGTTTGACAGCAAACCGAACCCATATGGGGGAGTTTGGTGCAGGAACTCAGGAAGGTGTTAATGAGGGGCTTATTCCAGGAGCAATACCTACAACTGAAACGCTAGTTCAGGCTGCCATACAGATATCTGCTCTAGTTGGTGGCAAGCACAGTGGAGATGCCTGGTGTAGGAAACAAGGGGTTTCTAGCCGCATTTTGTCAAAATGTTTGGGAGTTACTGGTGAGTGTGTTATTGATGAGGGAGAGGGGGTGCAAAATAGGGAAGTTGGTGACCACAATTCTCCTGTTGAATGTGACGGTGATGAATGATTTCAATGAAAAAGACGTAGAAGGTGAGAGGGTGAGGGAACAAAGAGAAAACTTTTTATCTTTTGGTGAAAGATGGGGTGTACGGGTTGAGGAGAGGAGAGAGAAGATCATTCAACTCATGGAGAGTAGGGAGGAAGAAAGAAGGGCAGGGAGAACATTGAGGGGGATCCTTGGGAGGCTTATAATGACCTTTCTTCGGATTCGGGATATGAAGACTAGGTTGATTATGAGTATTCGGAAGAGGAGGTTGACAAAGACATGAGGAGAGATCATTCCTCATGTTAAAGCCGGTTATTCTTTCTTGGAATGTTAATGGGGTAGGAGGAAAGGAGAAAAGAAGATGGATTAGGAGGATGAGGAGAAAGTGGAGAGTAAATTTTCTTATGATACAAGAATCTAAATGGGATAGTATGAGTTTACGTAGAGCAAGACAACTATGGGGAAGTGGGAATATGGGCTTTGCTTTCGTGCCTTCTTTGGGGAGGACGGGAAGGTCCGGAGGTATGATTGCTTTATGGGATAAGGAAGTGGTGGAGGTGAGTGAGGTTTTGGAAGGAGCTTTCTCTCTTACCGTTCGTTGTAGATGGGGAGTGGACCAACCTTGGTGTATGATTTCTAATATTTATGGGCCGGTAGATTACGGGTTCAAAGATGATTTTTGGATGGAATTGGAGGATGTAAGAGCTTGGAACGGGGACATGTGGTGTCTTGGGGGTGATTTTAATGCAATTAGATTTGTTTGGAAAAGAAGGGGGGTTAGCGGAGAAGATAGGTTTATGAGGGAGTTTTCTTCTTTTGTCAATAGGAATTATCTTGTTGATATTCCTATGGGTGGTGGCTTATTCACTTTCTCGAGGGGTGAGGGTAATCCTTTATTGAGTCACATTGATAGGTTTATTGTGAGTCCGGAGTGGGAGGAGATGTTTCCAAAAGAGTCTTTGCATGCATTACCGAAACCTATTACGGATCATTGTCCAATTTTATTAGATTGTGAGGAGAAAGTAGGAGGGCCTAGGCTTTTCAAATTTGAGATGATGTGGTTCAAAGATGATGCTCTCATTCCTTTGATGGAAGGTTGGTGGGCGTCTTTCCATTTCAATGGGAATGCAGGGTTTGTGTTTTGGAAAAAGTTGAATAGTTTGAAAGTAAGCCTCAAGACATGGAATAAGGAGACTTTTGGTAGGGTGGATATTAGAATTGGTTTGAAATTGGAGGAAGTGGCCGAGTTGGACCGTAAGGAGGAAGGGGGTAAACTAACTAGAGAGGAGGTGGTAAGAAGAAAAGAAATAAAAAATTTACTTAATACACTTATTTTGATGGAGGAAGTGTCTTGGAGACAAAAATCAAGGGTGGTGGAGGTGAAGGAAGGGGAGAGAAATACTAAGTATTTTCATAAAATGGCAAGGACTAGAGGAAGATTTAACAATCTCTTAAAACTTAGGATTGGGGGTGTGCTAGAGGAGGATAAGGAAGTCATTGCAAATCATGTGATGGAGTTCTATGAGAAACTTCATAAAGAACCTCATCGATGGCGGCCTAGAGTGGAAGGGATTAACCTTGATAGCATTCGCTAGAAGATAAAGAAAGATTGGAGTCTCCAATTCTTGAACAAGAGGTGAAAGATGCGGTGGATATGCTTGGTGGGGATAAAGCACGGGGCCCGGATGGGTTACCTATTGCATTTTTCAAGAGGTGTTGACACTTTTTAAAGGAGGATGTAATGAAGGTGGTAGAAGAGTTTCATGGAGATAACTACCTAGATTGGCGCCTTAATACAACTTTTATTACACTAATCCCGAAGAAAGAAAGAGTGGAAGAGTTGAAAGACTATAGACCTATTAGTCTTCTTGGATCTTTGTACAAAATCATCACTAAAGTTCTTGCTAGAAGGTTGAAAGCGGTTATGGTTCAAGCTTCCAAAATGCATTTGTTAGAAAAAAACAAATACTTGATTGTTCTTTGGTTGCAAATGAGATAATTAATTCGAAAGAAAAATTGGGTGGTGGAGGTATGGTTCTCAAGGTGGACATCATGAAAGCTTACGACCATGTGTTGTGAAATTTCTTGGATTTTGTTATGGAGAAGATGGGGTTTGGAGCTAGGTGGAGAAGATGGATTTGTGTATGCATTTCTATGGCGCGGTTTTCCACCCTCATCAATGGAGTTCCACATGGATTCTTCCGGAGTTCTAGAGGATTGAGACAAGGTGATCCTCTATCACCTTTTCTTTTTATCATGATTACCGAGGTACTTAGTAAAATGACAAGTATGTTGGTGGAAGGGGGAATCATTGATGGTTTTAGAGCTTCAAGTAGAATGGAGTCTATATCCATCTCACACGTCCAATTTGCGGATGATACCATGTTTTTCAGAAGTGCGACGATGGATAATACGAATAATGCGAATGCACTTAAATACTTACTTGGGTGGTTTGAGTTGGCCTTTGGGCTTAGAATCAACTTGTCAAAGTCGAGGATCTATGGAGTGGGGGTGGTGGAAAGGTTGGGCGATATTGCTAGGGTGTTGGGTTGTGAGGTGGATGTCTTTCCTACACTATATTTGGGCCTTCGTTGGGAGCTAGAAGCAAGTCTAAGGATATTTGGGCCAAGGTAATTGATAGGGTGGAAAGTAGATTGGCGGGATGGAAAACAAAGTGTCTTTCTATTGGGGGAAGATGTACCTTGGTGAACTCTACTTTATCTATTATTCCAAATTATTATCTTTTTTTGTTTCCGATTCCTAAAAGTGTCGCTAGGCACTTAGTGAAGCTATCTAGGAGATTCATATGGGGAGGGGAGGAAGGGAAGAATAAAATGCACATGGTTAAATGGGATAGGCTCTGTCTATCAAAGGAAGGAGGGTTGGAGTGCAAACGCATCTTGCTCATGAACAAAGCTTTACTAGCAAAATAGAGTTGGAGATATGGTGAGGAGGATGAACATCTATGGCGAAGAGTGGTTGTGGATAAGTATGGAGAGGGGGTTAATAAATGGTCGTTGAAGGTATCGAGAAATCCTTTTGGGAGGACTCTTTGGAGGAGCATTGCAAGCGTATGGGACAAGTTTAAGAAAGGCGTGATTTTTCTACCCGGAACCGGGGAGACCATTTCATTTTGGGATGATGTATGGGTGGGGGAAACCACACTTAGGGAGCAATTTGATGACATTTATAGCTTGGCGTGCAATAAGAAAGCCTTGATATCGGATTATTTGGAGAGAAGTAATCAAGGGGTGGTGTGGAACGTGTCACTTCGGAGAGGCCTTAATGATTGGGAGATAGAAAACTTTGAGACCTTCTTAGAGTCCATTTACCATGAGGGGAGTAGATTTGGAGAGATTGACTCAAGGAAGTGGATTTGGGAGGAGAAAGATGGGTTTACCGTAAAATCCTTTTACTTGAACTTGGCCAACGAGTTTACCTTGCAACATCTCAACACTACGGAGAGGATCCTTAATTTCCCACATAAAAGGATTTGAAAGATGTCTATCCCGTTCAAAGTGGCATTCTTTTGTTAGCTCACTTACTTGGGAAGGATCAAAACGGTTGATAATCTTAATCGAAGGGGTATGAACCTCCCAACCCTTTGTTAACTTTGCAAAAGGGTGGATGAAAGTATTGATCACCTTCTTCTCAATTGTCCACTTGCGAGTGATGTTTGGAAGGATTTCTTCTTCTCATTCAATAGGCCTTGGGATCCACCATTAAATGTTAGAGAAGCCTTAGTGAAGAATTTGATTGCGGGCTCTTTGTCTAACAAGTCCAAGTGGCTTGCGGATCATCTTTCTAGTACTATTATGTGGACTTCATCGAAAGAAAGAAATATGAGGATCTTTGAGTACAAGGAGAAAAAGATACATAAGATAGTGGAAGAAGTCAAAGAATTGTTGTTCGAGTGGGCTAATGTGTGTCCAAACTTCCGGGGAGTGGGTTATGTCGATTTTCTATGCGATTGGAATACTCTTGTAACTTAAATGTACAAGTGGGTATGATCGAGTAGCTACTCTACCTAAGATCTATATGTAATTTGTAATGTGTAACCTTTGGATCTATAATAAATAAAATTGAGTTTTACCGATAAAAAAAAAAAACGGTTCTAAACCCTTGGTTTAGTCCCATATTGGTTCACATATTATTAAGGGGTTTTAGAAGCACGTTTGATTGCTATTTTGGTGTTTTTAGCATAGGTTATTTTTAGGTTTATGGTTTATTACGAAAATTAGTTGTTTTAGTTTCTATAATTGAATTAGAAAGCTAGTTTCTAAATTCATTAGTTCATTTAGGTATATATTGAGTTGTAGGTGGGCCATACTTGGTTGTTGATTAATAAACTTAGTGTTTGTGTGAGAAATGTTTTCTCTTTGTGTGTTCTTGTTATTGATTATTTGCAGGGTGATTACAAGCGATAACTTGTCATCTCCCTTCTTAAGTTTGTGAGTTTCAAGTCCGGTTGTCGCGCACAACAACCGTAGTGGCTCACAAGCAACCAGTTCAGTTATATTTTTCGCGCCACGTTCATATCTATTTGCACACTAGTGCATCAATTGGTATCAGATTCATAAGATTCTTCCTGTTTTTGGTGCCCCCACAAATCGCTTCCGTCTCACAACTCCATTGTCAAGTTATTTTCCACTGCCACAATTTCGATTCACTATACCACCAGAAAAAAAGATAAGCAGAAGAAGGCAGTAATAAGGAAAGAAAAATCAGCACCAACAACCTTTTGTTTGTCATTTTTTTTCCTGGTAAGTAGTTTTAACTTTCTCGAGCTATTCTCCTCCTCAAAGTTTGTTCGTGTTCGTGTTTTTCCTTTTCTGGTTTTAGGAACTTGTCCTTTAAGTTCACACTACGTGCAAACAGTAGTCCATTTTCTATTTTTGGTTTAATTACTTAGACCCCGTTCTGTTTAATTAGTCAGCCACTTAGCCCACTTCCTAGTTCAGTGCTTATTAACTCAGCTATTGTTTTTCCCCAAAGCCCAATCTGTTTTAAGTCCAGCCCAAAATAGTCTGTCCGTCCGTCTAGACCAATCTACCAAAAAAAAAAAAAAAATGGCAACTCATCGTGTTAAATCTATTGAGGAGCTTAATGTGAAGTTTGAAGCTATGGAGATAAATTTGAATGGTTTGACTGCTGATATTGCTAGCCACAATGCGAAATTTGACGCATTGGATAAAAAAATTGATGATAATTTTGTTGAATTGTGTGAACTCATTAATGCTCGTTGTCGAACAAATTTACCACAAGCAGTGTGTACCAATACTTAGAGATGATGTGCAACAACACACGTTGGGAGCAAAATTTTAAGGTAGAAGTCATCCCAGAATTTCATGGCACTACCAATGTTAATGACTACCTGGATTAGGAAGGCATTGTTGATGATGTGCTTACAGCCAGATATGTGCCAGATGATAAACAAGCTCCTAATATTGCTACGAGATTCAGGAGTAGAGCACATGCATGGTGGCAAACTAAAAAGCGGCTTATTTCAGAAAGAGTTGAGTTACCTTATCGCAATTGGGGTGATTTGCAAAGAGCTATGTGACTAGAGTTCCTTCCTTGCAACTACCAAAGCATCCAACATCAAGCACTACTTAACTCTCGCCAATGTATGAAATTTGTTGATGATTATTATGATGATTTTACTTCTGCCTATGCTCGTAGTGGTTTTCAAGAGAGTGAATCTGTTAGAGTTTCCCGCTTTGTCAATGGTTTGAAGCCAAATATCCAAAATGCTCTCCTGGTGTATGATCCTGACATTTTAGCAGATGCCCAACATAAAGCTAAGTATTTGGATAAATGGTTGGGAGTAAAGAAAAGTACCACTAATTTAAGCACTAGGAGTTCTAGTACATCTTCTAAGATTACTGATACTAAACCCAAGTTTGATGGTAATTGCAACAATTGTGGAACATATGGGCATAAAGTTTATGATTGCAAGAAGCCTCCTATTAAGAAAGCCTTGGTAGCTGAGAGTGAATTTGTGACAAAAGCTGTAACACAAGACTTTAAGACAGAAGACACTTTAACTCCAGCTGATACATGTTTTCCGCTGCTTATGGTTGAAAAATCTCCTGTGCCTACTGAGCCTCGCTCCTCACCTTCTCAGAGAGACCAGATTTTCCGTACTTCATGTAGCATGAGTGGTAAGTTAGCTACTGTAGTGATTGATAGTGATTGATCCTGGAAGTTGTGCCAATTTGGTGTCATCGGCTATTGTTCAGAAACTTTGCTTGAAAACGTTTACTCATTCTCAGCCACATAATCTCAAGTGGATGAATAATTCTTCTAAGATTGCAGTTACTAAGAAGTGTTCTGTTCCTTTCTCTATTGGAGACTATTCTGATCGTGTTTGGTGTGACGTTGTTGATATGGATATTGGTCATTTACCGTTGGGACGTCCATGGTTGTATGATAGGAAATGTCATCTACAGCGGGAAGCACAATACTTATTCTTTGAATTGGTAGAAAAACAAAGTCATTCTTCAACCTTCTTCAGATGATGGTGATGCACGTGTAGTAGGTGTGGTCACATGTGATGCAAGTCCTTCTCGAAAGTGTCCAGCGAATGCAAGTTCGAGGGCTTAACTTTTTGAACCGGGGGAGAGTTGATGTATTCTAGGGTTCTAAACCTTTGGTTTAGTCCCATATTGGTCCACATATTATTAAGGGGTTTTAGAAGCATGTTTGATTGCTATTTTGGTGTTTTTAGCATAGGTTATTTTTAGGTTTATGGTTTATTAGGAAAATTAGTTGTTTTAGTTTTTATAACTGAATTAGAAAGTTAATTTCTAAATTCATTAGTTCCTTTAGTTATATATTGAGTTGTAGGCCTTTGGCCATACTTGGTTGTTGATTAATAAACTTGGTGTTTGTATGAGAAAGGTTTTCTCTTTGTGCGTTCTCGTTATTGATTATTTGCAGGGTGATTACAAGCGATAACTTGTCATCTCCCTTCTTAAATTTGTGAGTTTCAGGTCCGATTGTCGCGCACAAAAACCGTACTGGCTCACAAGCAACCAGTTTGTGATTCTTTGGTGTCACGTTCATATCTATATGCATACTAGTGCATAAGATGTTTATACATGTCTTGTTGTTATCAACTTCTGGTTAAAAATTCTAATGGGATACTTTTAATGCTTGTTAATATGTGTTATGCCTATTTCTATATACAATGTAATCATTGCCATGAGTATTTTGGATGTGATATTAATTTTTGAGTATTTAAGACCTCACAAATATTTATTGTTTCGTAGTCCTTACTAGGCTATGCCTCTTGCATTTTTCAAGCTTTCTTCAATGCAACTCGAAAGTTCACAGACCTCAATAACTTTATGCTTGTCTAAGTGCATTTCTTCACATGACATTAGCTTATTTTTATTTGCCTCAAGTTAGCTATATTTTTTCTAGAATATTTGAAGCATATGTTTTTTAAAAGAAATTGAAGCTTGCTTCGAGACTCAAGGAGGACTTCCGCGTCAAGGCTTATAGGCGTTTTTCTTTTTTATAAAAACATTCAGCATGTGCTTTTGTGTAATTGCATGACACGCACTTGGAACCTGGAATTCCGTTATGCCAACAGATTTACAGTCATGTTATTATATAGGGAGACACCATTCCGTTAAAAGTACTACTTTTCACTTTTTCAGTTATGAAGTCTAGAAAGATGTAGTTAGGCAAGCTTAAAACATTGAAGTTCAAATATGGGCACTACCGCACTAGTGTTAGTGCAAAAGGTCTTAAATTCTATTCTTAGATCTAAAGTCAGAAAAAGATAAAGTAAAAAACAGACAAAGAAAAGAGAGAGAGAAAGCGAGAACATAAACTGTACATGAACACATAATATTAGATATCTAGGGCAAGATTTGGGATGCTTTTTTGGTCTGTTGCTATAAAACATTACTTTAGTATGAAGATAGTGTTGGTATTTTTGTCTTTAACTATGAAAAAAGAGATGAAATTTATAATCACTTTAATTAATAACATATTTTGTTGTTCATACTGACTAAGTTGAGAATTAATTGATGAACTTCCAGTCTGCGGTCAGGGATCTCAAGTCGCAATTGAAGCCTGCATCTGTACAGGTACATATTACAGTTGATTTTTTAGTTGTTGTGTAGGCATGTCATTTGTTTTGGCTTCTCACAAAGTTCTTAGAGAATTTATTTACTGCTTTGCCACTTTGCTTGTCATTTTAACTTTTGCTCCCTCCCGCCTAGTGCTTTTTAGTGCGCATTGATTCCCTGAGACATGATGAAAGGCCTTCATCATATCAACTTTAAATACCATGCTTGGAATCAGGGATCTCATTTGCTAAGTAACATGTACACTTCATATCCTTAAAAAATCAGTGTCGGATATATGATTTCTAACTAGAAGACTAAGAAAATAGTCAATTAACATAGTTTCAACTCCATGATTTACCATTTCATAGTTATCTATTTGTAAGGTGGCGCTTTGTAAGGTCTTGTGCCCAAGAAGTAGTCGTGTAACTGAAGGATAGTAATATTTTTCTTATCAATTAGCTGTGTCCCCGTGTCCTACTTATATAGGTCTTTGAGTCGGACACTCTGTATCTGTGTCAGACATTGACACACATATCCATGTCAATGTGACTTAGCATTTGCAATGAGGCAACGAGAAAGTATTTGTCTTTCTTTGACAGTGGCATTTTGGAAATGTGAAATGATGCCCCTAACACTTAAATTTATTGGAAAATACCGTTGTGATGATCTTGTACATAGACCCAAACAAACTAATGGGCCTATAACAGGTTTTAAATCATTTTGGGGGTTAAGCTTGAACATTGTGTTGAGGTGAACTAGTGTAGCACCTCTCTTGGAAATCCATGACCAGTGTATTGTTTCATTTTCCAAGAGCAACATTTCTGAAAAAACACAAAGGGAAGCCATCAAGCCCCTGACTTATCACATCGAAGCTTATTATCACATCAAGTCCCTCAATATTACAGGCCTTAGAATCCAGTGGTTTTACAACTCAAAAAGGAACTTAATTAAATTTATAATAGGTTACAATAGGGTCTTCCCACTTGTGAGCCATGGTGGTCTTCCCTAATGCACAACCAGCACATTTCTTGTAGTAGAGCTGTAAAGAGCACCCATAAGTTTGATCATCTGCTACGCATCGCATCTATCAATGTAATAATGTTGTTACCAATTACAACATTAATTAGAATTGCCTAGCAATGTTGACAAAATAACTTCATTTGACTAAGGATGTGTTGTAAACAAACATTTTGCCTTGTTTTTTATTAATCTCGTCTGGTGAGCAAAAACTGTTTAGACAAGGACTTGATACGTGTTTTTTGGTAATAGGTTGGAACTATAGAATCTAAGCCAAGTGGCAATGAGAAAGGTAGTTTTGGTAATAACCCGCAATTGAAAAAGAGATTTATTGAATTGTGCTTGAGAGAGGTGAATACTTGTGGTTATCAAGGAAACTCCTTGAAATCTGTTTCATGGGATAGGATAAAAAAGGAGATTCACAAAGAGTTTGGTCTAATTTTCAAGCAAAAGGACATTAAGAACAAGTGGGATTATCTCCGGAAGAGTTACCAGGCATGGAAATACCTGCTTAACAAAACTGGGAATGAGTACAATGCTACGACTGTGACATTTGACTGGCCGCAGTCTGTTTGGGACGATGTCATCAGGGTATAAGATCTTACCTATACATGATTTACTATGACTTGGGTTCTTTTAACGAAATTGTGTATAACTTTAGTGTTTCTGTATTTCTGAAAACAGCAATACCCAAAATCGAAGAAATTCAGAAACAAACCTTTGGAATATGCGAATGAGTTGCGAACTTTGTTTGAGGGAACCGTTGCAAATAGAGATAATGCATTGGTTTCTGCGAGAAAGAAATTACCAATTGATGTTCCACACAGCGAGCATGAAAGCAGCCGTACTGATGCGCCTGGAGACCCCACTGCTTCAGAGCAAGGCGCTCAATCTGATATTGGAACATCACACTCTTCAGGCAAGCGGAAGAGAAAAACAACTAGTGAGGATGTAGATATGAAGGCTGAAGTCCGAGATCTAATTTGTTTAATTAAAGACCAAGTCGTCTCTGGAAAAGCTAAGGAGGGGCCTTCCCTAGACGATTGCACACAAGTCATGAACGAGTTGCTGCATGGGGGTAGTATAAACATGAGGGTTTACCATGGTGCTTTATTGAAATTTTGTGAATGTGAAAATTATAGGAAGGCTTTCATGGGAATGGAGTCCTTGGAGCATAGAATTTTTTTTCTTACAACCATGGTAGGCGGCATTTGATGGTGGTAGGATCATGAGATGTTAATGATTTGTTCTATGGGTTGTACACTTATAGAAAAACTTGTAGGTTTTATGTTGTAATAGAACGACTTGTAGATTTAACTGTTACGAAATGTCTTGTGGGTCCTATTATTATGAGATCACTTTTCATGGATATGGTATGACTTTGTCGTCATGACGTGGGGAAGATATTGAACCATGCACTAAGTGATTTATGATCCTTCGGTGTATTGCAGGCAGAACTGAATGCAATTCCTTCGTACGATTTTCCCATGCAAAAGAAATTAGTTATTGCGTGCATAACTTCATTCTCTGGGTTTCAATTTTTGACCAGTTGTTTCAACAATTTGAATGTCATGATGATGGGAATCTTTCTTATATTGAAGGTCCCGACCTGCTTCTACTTCATTAAGCAGACCGCAGGAGCAAGTTGCTATAGTCATATTAGTGGGAAAGTTGCAAATGAAATCCGACCATATGGTGTTAGTTTATGTGTATCACACAGCTTTAACACGATCACATAATAGTTTTGTGTGATGTATGTGTTACTTTGTATGGTTTGTACGAGTTGACATAGGTTAGGTTTGTATGTTGGAGCTAGCGATGATTTTAAATGTGGAGCTTCAATTATTTTATATTTCAGTATTTCACTGTGGAACATATACCCTCAATAGTTCATAACACAGATGACATTTTCTTGTTTATGGTGCAACCATGACGGGAAACGTTGTTTGACTACTTTTCTTAAGCAAATGATCAGGCATGTATTCAAACAGGAAATTCTCAGATACATAATGTGATTTATTGTAATTTGCTCAAGCTGCAGACATTGGAACTGCTTCTGCATGATCCATTTAGTTGTCATGTGAGCGTCTAACTTTGTTTCTTTGGTCAACATCGCCAGGCAAGGAGGTTATTACTTGATCCAGCTATACATGAGGAGTTCACGCGTTTAAAGGTACATGCTCCATTCTCACAATTGCGGGCAATTTTTTTAAGGCCAATAATAGGTGGTTGGGCTTATTGTAGGGAAGTTATTAGAAAAACCCTTCTTAATTACTAGTTCCTTGGTCTTTACACTTCTTAATTACTAATCCCTCAATTTTTTCATTCATTTGACCCATATCTGTAAGGGGTCACATTGTGATTTAAGATTTAAGGAATGCCATACCTCGACCTCTTTAGTCTTAGCCTGATTTTTTCCTAGATCCATATTTAAAGCTTTCATTTGTAGGAGAGGGAATAGATTGAAAAATTGTGTGTGTCCTTTGGAAGTTGAATGTATTCTGTTGTGCATGCCTACGCGGTGTTTGTATTGCTGCTGTATGTGAGAATTGTATGAATGACTCTACCAGGCACTTGCTTATTTTGCTTTCAATTTCACAGACTTTGGTGGAGGAGAAGGAAAAGAAAGTGAAGGAATTGCAGGATAATGTCGCTGCAGTGAATTTTACCACACAAAGCAGGATGGGAAAGATGTTAATGGCTAAATGTAGAACCTTGCAGGAAGAAAATGAAGAGATTGGAGCTTTGGCTTCTGAAGGAAAGGTAGGTGGGAAGCCTAGAGCTACTGCATGTTTAAGTTCATGTCGATGATAGTTGTTTGTGTATTTGTGTCTGTGAGTTTTGCCGCCACTCCTTAAGGTTACCTGTTGTATCATACACTTCTTGCATTGTTTCCCACGCTTCATACCTAAATCTTTATACCTATATCTTCTTAAGGTAAAGAGCCAGGCATAGTGGGGTAGGAGCATCCAGTTACCTATTTATCTTTGATCACCCTTTCTTTGGTAGTTGTATTAATCAATATTGCTGAAATAGGTTGGCCTGAAAGGTTATAGTAGAATCTATTTGATTCTCTGTTTTTTTGTAGAGGCCCACACACATTTTACCTGGAACTAGATTATTATAACTAATATGTAACCAGGTGAAGCTAAAAAACTTGATTGTTGAATTTTTCTCCAATGTTGTCTCTCTCTACAACTATTTGTGTCTCCAAGTGTTGTCAAATTGGACTACAAATTCTGATTTCTACTTTGGCGTGAATCTTTGATCCTCTACAGATTCATGAGCTGGCAATGAAACTTGCTTCGCAAAAATCACAAAATGCGGAGCTCAGGAGTCAATTTGAAGGTCAGCACTTTTCATTCGTTTAGTTACTCTAGTGCAGCTTTACTAGTACTTTTTCCATCATTCTAATGATTTTTACAAGGGAACCGCTTAGGTGACCGTAATTCACACTCCTAACTTTCCTTTGTCATCTGAACTGAAATACACTAAAAACCGTTCTTCCGAATCCATGCCCCTGTGAAACTCCTCCATCTGATATCTTTTCAGTTAATCTATCTAAAGAAATTGTTGGTGTTAGTGTGGGTGATAAAGTACTTATTTTTAGTTGGATGCATGTAGGTATTTCTGTGTTAGTGTTAGATTGCAATGTCATTTGTCTGATCCATAGAACACTTGTAGTTGTATCATCTGTTTACGAAAAATTTACTTCTCATACTTATTTTGAGACCACTCATAAACTCTGCTTCGACATGTTTCTTTTCTATGATTATTTGGTCTTAGCGTGCTCTTTGTCATTGATATTAGAGTGTTGCGAACAAGGTACTAAATTTCGGTTTCGATGAAGGTTTTGAGGAGCACTGGAAAAGAAACTTTCATGAAATTTTCGGAAAATATTGAAAAATCAGTCAAACTATTAATGAACTGTTCACTTATACGGAAAGTTTCGATGGCCACTGAAAACTAAAATTTCATGGAACTTTCGGAAATTTAGTTCCTTGTTTGCGAAGTGTATGAACTTTTTCTGTAGTGCAGGAGATCCTTGTCAAGTGGTCAATATGCCGCATGGGTGTCTGGTGATTAGAGGATGCTGGAGGTTAGTCTAAGCAGGTGGCTTTGTGGTTTTGAGTGAGGAACATGTTAAGCACTCGACCGTTTTGATTAAACTTAGATTTAGACAGTATAACCTGGGTTGCAATAGTAGTGCACCCCATGGCCGTGTGATCTGAAGAGCCCTTTGAAAGGGCCTCCAGGGTTTTTAAATAGAGAAATATAGCTTGGAGAACAGGGAAAGCTTTATATTTTGGTGAGACAAGGACAAACCTTTGTTTGTGGTATTTCCAGACTTCATACCATCTCTGCCCTTATGGATTTCCCTATTCATGGCTTCATAAAGGGAATCTTGACTGGGATCTAGGCTTTTGGAATAGCGTATCGGATAGGGATAGTCTTGGCCTTGGTGCACTCATGGGAAGATTGAATGCGAATCATTCTGGGAGACCCCTTAAAGATCGAGGATAGAGCTGTTGATATTTTCATCCTGGTCTTTTCTTTATGTTGTTTTCATTTGGTTTGTTACCCACAATTTCTTTTGAATTGCCATGAAAGGGATCAATTATATTTCGCCTTAGGAGTCCAAACAGAAATGCCATTTGTCCCGACATATAATTCATGGTATTAATGTTTTAGCCGTTTAGGTTACTTTTGTCGCGAGTCATTCTTGTCCGTGACTTCTTTCTTTATATTCCAAAAAATCCGCTGCTTCTTTTCACTTGACGTTGGTATACCCATGTCTGTCCTGTATGTTATTTAGTATTTTTATGCAACATGCTTTTGGTTCACTGTCAGTACCTGCTGTAGAGATCAGGTCCTCATTTTGTCTGTTTGCTTGGAATTCAGCTATTCCTCGTGTGGCCATTCTGCTACCTTATATTCTATTTATTTAAATCCTTAGGTAGTCATATCTGATTGTAGGTCTTCTAATTCCATACATGTGTGGTTTAGATGTAGGTCCGCTATTGGTATTGAAACATATGGTGATGGGAACAACCCATGAAAGGGGCTGCA
This sequence comes from Coptis chinensis, assembly GCF_015680905.1. Taxonomy (NCBI): domain Eukaryota; kingdom Viridiplantae; phylum Streptophyta; class Magnoliopsida; order Ranunculales; family Ranunculaceae; genus Coptis; species Coptis chinensis. The sequence continues at coordinate 34,850,624 of NC_141456.1, read as the reverse complement.
AATGAAACAAAGGAGATATATGAATCCATTCTCTTTTTTCTTTTGCGGCTTCTATCTGTCTTTTGAGTCCAAGAAAAACATCCGCCATCTTTGGTGTTTTTAATTCAGTTGCACCACAAACCATATTTAAATTGCTGCAGTGCTTAATTGTTGCTTTTGCTCACCTTGGATTCTCACTACTAGTATTACTTAATAAATTGATTCTGAGAACTGAGGAGGGAAACAAAAGAGGGGAAGGGGGGGGGGGGGTTGTAGATTAGAAAAACAAAATAGGTTTTAATGGGGTTCACTGTGTAGAGGTAAAACAGAAAAATTCCTTTAATAGTGAAAATCTGGTTGTTTCTTCTCTCAGCCAGGACTATTTTTTTTTTAGCTTATTCTTTGAGCGTTGGTGACCCTTAATGTTTTTACAACAGCTGTCAGAAGATTAGCGATTCTTGTAATTAGGAAACAGGTTTTAGATCGTTGAAAATTTTAAATTAGTATACTGAAAGTTGACACTAGAAACCACTTCAATGAAAGTAATGTCCCACACTTGTCCCTTTTTTGTCTTTTGCTTCTTTATAATATGTTAGGGTTAACTAGTATTACCCCCCCACTAGATGAGCCAATTAGGATTCCCCCCACTAGATGGGAAATTAGGGTCTCCCCAAATACACACAAAAAAAAAGTCAAATTGGGTTGACGTGTTTTTTTGTGTATTTGGGAGGGAGACCGTAATTTCCCATCTAGTGGGGAATACTTAACCCAATATGTTATCCAGTCATTAAGTTTATCCATTTTATATCTTGCACTTTGTCTTATTTCGATTTTCTTGTGTCGTCTTAATAGGAATTTGTAATTACATGGAAGGATTGACAAATGATGTGGAGAGATCTAATGAAATGGTAAGCATCTGTGCTAGCTCAACAGCTTCATTTTTTTCGATACTATCCCCAACAGCTTCTTATTAGTTCATATAATTATCTGGAGTTAACTTGATCATACATATATTGTCTAATGAGCGCATTTTAAATAATAAATATTTGTGTGCAGTGGTGGCTTTAACACATTTCATTGCGATTAATGAGAAAAGTGATTTACTGGATGCTATATCTATGTTACTAGCTTTTTCTTGTCGTTGTTTAAGCACATCTCAATCTCAATAGTACCACCATCTTTAGCATTTTCTTAGCTTCCCAACTTATCTGTGGTGTCCCATTCTGTTGAACACTAGTTAGCATCTGAGCCTGAGGTGGTTAAATTGCTTGATTAAAATTTTATTGGGATGCTTAAGAATTCTCTCTGCTGCCAAAACAAATAAAAATGTCTTCCACTTTGGACAAGTATCAATTAAGCACCTACTAATTACTTATAATCACTTTCAATTCCATTTGGTAGTTTTTTCTCTGGCACTGAAAGATTTTAAATATATGTTACAGGTGCTCTGTTTGCAACATAGTCTGGAAGAGAAGGACGCTGAACTCAGGAGGCTGAAGCTTGAATTGAACCAGAAGGAACTTAAAACAGAAAAGGAAGATGATTCAAATGATGAAAACAGACTGACAGAATGAAGTCAACTCTGGCAAAGACGAAAGCAGAAATTGAGAATCATCTTACCAAAATATTTTCTAGAAGTTATTATCCGGTGTTTGTACATTTTAATTTAGTTTAGACTTTAGACTGTAATTATGCTATTCTGTTTACCATATCGCATTCAATGATATAATTGTCAGGGAACGAATGATGTTGTGGTGTTGTATTAATTTGTAAGTGGATCGTTAGAGTATTAGACAGTACATCCCATTCGGCATCTACGAGGAATCTCCATAATAGAGGATTGAACTAATCAATTTATCAGTTTAAAATAATATATATATATATACAAAGGTGTTAGCTGATGGCCCAAATTTTAAAGTTTGAAACAGGTAATAGTTCCAGTTCAGTAAATTGCTTAGGGAGGAGTGTTTCCAACTTCTGGAAAGACAACAAAGTGGCTTCGGTATATTCTCTTTTTTTTACTTTTTTGTGATGGAGTAGAAAAAGAGTATGTACAACATGTAGTAAATAATTATGTGAATGCGGGAGATACAAAGGAGATAACTGAAACTTTTGGTGTCAAATCCTATTCACTGGGGATACCATCGACTGCCATGTTTCTATTTACCCAAACTAAATCGAGTTCAAGCCATTAGGTTAGTTTGTGACATATTCATCAGAAGAAACTGATGGGCAGCACAGAGTAGGAAGCTTCGCTGACATTCATTCTTGTTTCCGAGAAAGAAAAATTTGCCTAAATGAATACTTTTCCTGCGACAGGAAATAAGCCTTTAATTTACTTGAAATCCTTATAGACTATCACGCTGTAAAAGTCAGATTGCACAGGACTACAGAGTCGGGGCGCTTTGGATTATGGACCTTCTTCCCAAGTTAGTTTTCCAAAGAACGAGGGTATTCAAAACGAATATTTGAAAAACGTGCATAACAAAAAAAATTTCCATTTCTTTTAGAAACGACAACAAAAGTCACCAGCAACTTCTAAGAAAGGATATTTTTTTTCAATACTTCTATATACCAAACTTTCAACGTGAAACACTTGAATGATATTTATTATTTAACCCTGATTATTTTATTCCCATTTTCTTTATTGACTGAAAGCATGCATGATACATTGATACACCTCTATATAAACCAATCAAACTAAGTACTTCAACCACATTCAAATTCATTCCTAGTATCTTTTCACTTGAATCACAATCATATTCATTATTCTCATCTTAGAACATTTATTATCAAGTCTAGGTATTTCACCACAAAAGTTCAACTAATCGAATTCTCCAACATGATTCTTCAACTTGTATTAGCCTTTCTTGCTATATTTGTTCTTTATACTAAATTTTGGTATAAATCAGCACCAAGCAAAAGTAGCACTACCAATTACAAAAGAAGGAATGTAGCACCAGTAGCTGGTGGCGCAAAGCCCATTCTTGGTCATCTCCAAATGTTAATGGGAGGTGAACTGCCTCATCATGTTCTTGGAAAATTGGCCGATAAGTATGGACCAGCCTTTATGATCCGAATAGGACCACACCCAGAACTCGTAGTCAGTAGCTGGGAGCTGGCAAAGGAGTGTTTCACTACCAACGATAAATATTTCACGAATCGTCCCAGCAACATGGCAATGAAGCTCTTGACCTATGACCAAGCATCAGTTGGCTTTGCACCTTATGGACCTCTTTGGGTTGAAATGCGCAAGGTCTCTAAGTCTAATCTTCTCACTAGCCAAAGGATTCAGATGCAAAAGCAAGTCCGAGCTTCTGAAGTGGACGCTTTCTTCAATGAGCTATACCAACTCTGTTCAACTTCAAACGACACAACATGTACTGTTACTGATGGTGCTATTGGTCATGAAGTTGGGCAGGGTTCGGTCATGGTAGAGATGAACAAATGGTTTGAAGAATTGACACTAAATGTGGTGACTAGAATGGTGTCTGGTAAACAGAACTATGGGACCAAGGCACGGCGAGGTGATGATGAGGCCAGGCATTTCAAAAAAGTGATTGATGATGCCGCTCAATTCATGGGAAACCTCGTGATCTCAGATATATTTCCATCACTTGGATGGTTGGATTACATGCTTGGTCATGTTGGTGCAATGAAAAAGACAGCCAAGGAACTTGACTCCATATTCGGTTCCTGGGTGGACGAGCATCAACAAAAGAGAAAGAGAGTGTCTGGCAATACCGAAAATGGTGAACAAGACTTTATCGATCTTACTTTGTCGATGATGGAAGAGATTCAGCTCCATGGCACTGATCCTGAAACCTTCATCAAATCTATATGCGTGGGAGTGATCCTTGGGGGGAGCGACACAACTTCAGTGGCCTTAACATGGGTCCTTTCTCTACTACTAAACAATCGCGATATTCTGAAGAAGGCCCAGGATGAATTAGACCAACATGTTGGTAAGGATAGAAATGTTGAGGACTCAGATATTAACAATTTGGTTTACCTTGGAGCCATTGTAAAAGAATCGATGCGTCTATACCAAGTTGGGCCTCTTATTGAACGTGAGGCCACACAAGATTGCAATATTGGTGGCTACCATGTCAAAGCAGGAAGTCGATTACTAGTCAACATTTGGAAGGTGCAACAAGACCCAACCTTGTGGTCTGATCCTTCAGAATTTCGACCGGAAAGATTTCTCCATGGCAACTCGAAAATGGACGTTAAGGGTCAGCATTTCGAGCTCATTCCTTTTGGATCTGGTAGAAGGATGTGTCCTGGGCTATTGTTTGCCCTAAATGTCATCCATTTGGTGCTTGCTCGTCTCCTTCATAGCTTCGATTTGGCGACACCAATGAATGCTAAAGTTGACATGACCGAAACTTCTAGTGTTACCAATTACAAGGGAACTCCATTGCAAGTGCTACTCACCCCACGTCTCGGTTCCAAGCTCTATAGTCAATAATACCATGCACACCCCAAGCAAGATTTGTCCCTATACTTTTTTTTTTTTTTACATTTGAATACACAGGAATATGATGTACGAAACTACGAATAAACATTAGGCATTCTTTGTAGTGATATACCAAGTTTAACTGCAGAGCAGTTCAAATTCAATTGATTCAATTCAATTTTTTTAAAAGAACTACAGTAGTATGGCATAGCATCTTAATCGTTTTGTCACTGAGCTTATAATTGTTCCATAATCTTTTTAAAAGAACTACAGTAGTATGCCATAGCATGTTCCTCTTTCTAAGTTTTTTCCCGGTTAGATTCATTGTTGCACCAACTAGGGAGCACCAACCACCAGTAGCATTTCAACCTAACCAGGTTTTCCGAGCAAAAGCAGCACCCTTGAATGGATTTTTCAATCACACGGGCGTGGATAGGGAAAAAAGATCCCTTCTGCATTTACACTCAAACAAAGGGGTGATCAACCACTTACCACTCTATCGTCCAGGCAGCCCTTTTCAGGCACGTGCTTCTGATTATAAGGGGGGTTTACATGATCTGCTCAAAATTCAAGATGTATGATTTTTTTCTTCTTGGAAACTGCCCATTTAATCGATCTTGAGAGGCGCTATCCCGAGATGAACCTCTTTGAAGATCTGACCTCGCGTGGACTGCTGAACTGATTCTTGTTAAGGAAACAAATATGTAGTTATATATCCTTCTTGATTGTTTCCATATGTTATGTGTAACCTAGAGTATTGGAGGCACTATATATACACAATACTTTAGGTTACAGCATGCAGTATAAGGTGTACAAGTGTTTTGACCACTCCACTGGAAGAGTATACATATCTCAGCATGTCCGCTTTGATGAGCAAACTTTTCCATTTAAGTAGTCTTCGCCCTCAAGCTCTACTGATGCATCTACAGATTGGGTTTTGGTTCCAGTACTTCATTCGGTCTCTGAGCAGGTTCCTCTCAGTTCTGGCCTGCTCCTGCTCCTACTCCTGCTACAGTGATTGTGCCCCCTCCAGTATCTTTTGAGACTACTAGTTCTCCTGTGGCTATTGATTCAGGCTCCTCTCAGTCGCCTACCGCCACTACAGATGGCTACTCTTCTAATCCAGGGTCTGGGCCACTTCCTATTGGACATACTATGGTCACTCATCACATGGATGGCATTCACCGGCTAAAAGTTCGCATTGATGGTACTGTTCGGTACCCTCTTCCTCGTGCTCTAGCTGCCCAGCTTACCTCTTCCACTGAGGAATCCATTTGTTACTCACAGGCTGTTAGGTATCCTAAATGGCGTCAAGCGATGACAGATGAGTTTAATGCTCTTCTGAAGAACAAGACATGGACTCTAGTCCCTCCTCCCAGAGGTGAACATGTGGTACCAAACAAATGGGTCTTCAAATTCAAGCTGAAATCGGATGGATCTATTGAGAAACCTAAGGCTCGGTTAGTGGCCAAAGGCTTTCATGCATCAACAGCTTAACATTAATTATGGCGAGACATTTAGTCTAGTGGTGAAACCCACTACTATTTGGACAGTCTTGAGCCTTGCTGTATCTTATGGTTGGTCCTTGCGACAGTTGGATGTTAATAATGCCTTTCTCCATGGCTTTCTAGATGATGCAATTTATATGAGTCAGCCACCTGGCTTTGTTGATCATACTTGTCCTAATCATGTATGTCGACTTCATAAAGCTATTTATGGTCTTAACCAGGCCCCTCGAGCTTGGTTTCAGCGTCTCAGCACATTTCTTCTTCATTATGGGTTTCTTCAGAGCCGAGTAGATCCGTCTATGTTTGTTTTTCGTCGTTCATTAGAAATAATGGTTTTGTTACTATATGTTGATGATATTATTCTGACTGGAAATGTTCCACTTATGCTATCCTCTTTCATCTCTATTCTTGGAGTAGAATTTGAGATTAAAGTCCTTGGCTCTCTCTCATACTTTTTAGGCATTGAGATCACCTCCACTCCTACCGGTCTCCATCTGTCACAGACCAAGTACATCATATCGTTGATCTACTACAACATTATTCTATGACAGAATGTAAATCTTCTGGCACCCCTGTATGTGCTAAATCCCAGCTTTCTAACTCGAGTGGTGATCATTTACCTGATGCTACTGAGTATCGTCAGCTTGTTGGTTCTCTTCAGTATTTGGCATTCACTCCCCCTGACATTGCGTATGCAGTTCATCATATATGTGGCCCAGTTTATGAGTACTCCACACACTCACCACTTACTTGCGGCCGAACGTATTCTCCGGTATCTTAAGGGCTCTCTAGAGCAACAGTTATTGATTCGTCACTCTCCTAATCAACTTGTCATTCGGGCTTATTCTAATGCTGACTGGGCAGGTTGTCCCGATTCTCGTCGTCCTACCACTGACTTTTGTGTGTTCTTGGGATCCACACTGGTTTCTTGGACTGCCAAGAAGCAACCTACTGTCTCGCGGTCAAGTGCTGAAGTTGAGTATCGATCACTTGCTCATGTGTGTGCTGAAACGATCTGGGTAGCTCACCTGCTGAGAGAGCTCCAACTCCTAGTTTCGGGTCCTATTACTCTTCTCTGTGATAACCTAAGTGCAACTTACATGCATGACATCCAACTAACCAAGTGTTTCATGGTCGGACTAAGCACTGCACATTGAGTTGGATTATCACTTTATTCGTGAGCGGCTCATTGCTGGGACTCACCAAGTTCAATTTGTTCCCTCTCTAGATAAGCTTGCTGATATCTTCACCAAAGCATCGTTTTCAACTTCTATGCTCCAACCTCGTCTCTCCAAGACAGTCGAGTTTGAGGGGGAGTGTTAAGGAAACAAATATGTAGCAATATCTTTCTTGATTGTTTCCATATGTTATGTGTAACCTAAAGTATTGTATATATATAGTACCTCTAATAGAGAGAAGAATACATAGAAATTACTTCTTCTACATTTTTTTCTTCTAGGAAACTGCCCATTTAATTGATCTTGAGAGGCGCTAGCCAGAGATGAACCTCTTTGAAGATCTGGCCTCGCATGGACTGTTGAACTGATTCTAATCCAAGGAAGAGGTCTCACATACAGTTTAGACGATCTTGAAAACGATCAGACGAGATATGAGATGATAACTAAGAGGGGGTTTAGATCAACAACAATTTATCCGCTGCAACCTATCTTATTTAATGATCTATCCGCAGCTTCGATTCCAACCGAAAAGCGAAAAGCGAACTGATTGCTTTCTTAGCAGCTACTTGGCTAAAAAGGACAACTAGAAGGGATCTCTAAATTGAAGAAGGCGAAACCAACAAGAGTGGGCCGCAAAAGGTTCTATCAGCTCGAGAGGAAATTAGTTGCTTAACCAAAGTCGGAGAGCGGATAACCGAGCAAAGCAACTTAGCCCGCTTACCACTTTCAGAGGCAACTTTGATTGCACAAAGAGCTCACTCTCATCAATACAAATACTAACTAGCCGAAGCACTAACAGGTATAGGCACTACCACTCGAAAAGGGGAACTCAGTCGCTAAAGTAAAGCAAAGAATACCTTTAATATATACAACAGGAACCAAACTTTCAGACTTTATCAAAATGTTTTTTTCGTTTACTTTGTTTACCCAGGAGTCTTACTATAATCCGTAAGTTCTTTTCATTTATAGTCATGTGTTGAGTAGTTTCTCATTGAATTTATAGTCATCAAATTGATACATTTGTATTTGCTCTTACTTGGTTAATTTGCTTCATTCAAATTATGTAGGTTTTGCGAGTTGGAGTGTATTTATATTTTGTCAGTATTGCGTTGAAGAACTGTTTGCACACATTGGTTAGTGATTTTTTTCCCTAATTTTTTTCTTTTTGATCTTATAGCAGCTGAATTTATAGTTATGTACAAATCTATTTCAGTTCCTACTGAATGGTGATGTCTGTTTATATGGTCTTTAGCTGAATGAAAAAACTTCAAATCTCATATCTTCAAAACTTAGTGATCTCTGCTGATTCTCAGGTATGTTCCTTTTTATTTTTTCGTTTTTCCTTCCTTGCTCTTTCGTCCCCTCACACTCACATAACGGACAAAACTAGCTTGTGTTGTTTTTTATTTTTTTTTTTATTTTTTTCATCCATGAACGTGGCGATGGGACCTTGGACAATCACTACAACTTAGTGATCTCTGTTGATTCTCAGGTAAAGTGAAATAGGTAACATCTCTTCTCTTATAACTCAATCTCTTTGATTTTCCATTTCCCCTTGATCTATTTAACCACTCAATCTCTTTGTCAGATCTATTTAATTACTTTGTTGCTTTTTCTTTTGTTATGTTATTATCTATTCATGGAGACGGAGAATTCGTATGGGTCTTCTCATATCCAACATGATTCAGCGTCCTTAATTAACTTGGGTATCTACTTTTCAATCTCAGTTTTAGTTTTGTTTTTAAAATGTACCTATGATGTATGAACTTTAGAAGTATTCGTTGTTACATGCCTAACATTTAATCAATATTTTTGTTAATGTGGTTCCTGAGTTTTGATTTTATTTTTGTTTTATTTTTTGGAAATGAATATCCCCTTGTTTAGTTGCTTGGAGCTCATCAAATTAACTTTGTATTCGTTGGATACTTTGTGAGCTTTTCACTCTTCTATTGTATTCGTTGGATACTTTCTGAGCTTAGGCCACCTTCTTCTTTATTTCCGCTATTAATTAGTTTAAGTCTACCAATTCTTCTTGGTATGGTCTATCAAGTCTCATATGCAACTAATTGGTTATATTGCTTTCAAATTTAGAAAATGGTCATATGCTTTAATGTTATCAATCAATCTTTAGACAATGCATCTCAAAGCTGATTGTTTATATATCACAACTATGATTGTTTTCTTGTTTCATGGGTTATGTAATTCGGACGAATGTTTCATGTTTATTTATTTTGGAATTTGAATTGAACTCTTTTTTTACTTGGTTCATTGTAAAGTCAATTTGGATTTGAGTAACAATCTTATAATAGTATAGAAGGCTATTACATTACGGAAAAGATCACAAATAGTTGATCTAAAGCCCACTCGAATATATTTAGGGTTAGGCTGGTTAGGTTTGCTAGAGGCTGTTTTGATGAAATTCCTATCACCTCTGTGAAGATACTTAAGGTTCATATTTAAAAAATATGCAACCAATTTGATGGACCATTTTCATGGGGTTAAGTTAGGGATGTTGGAAAACTTTTCAGTTTTTGTAGGTTTGCTCTGCCTTGTTATTTTTTCTTTAGCTTTTCGGAATTTAGCATTTGAATACACGTTACCATTGTAGGTACATGTGACCCTTCTTGAGTACTCCATGAAGTCATGTTGTTACTGTACAAACTACAAACAGTCAATCGGACGTTTAGGTGTGGAAAGTTGATGTATTTCTCTATTTTTTGTCGTGCATGTTAATTATAGGGGATTTTCTGAGTATCCCTTGATCCTCTTCTTTGCCTTGTGATTCAGAATCTTTTTCTTGATAGAGAAGGGATGAGATGATTTAGTGTTTAGGGTTGAACCACCTGGCGGCTGCCTACGTATCTCCTTGTTTATTAGAAGAATCAAACCCTATTTTGTGTAGTTCCTAAGAGTGAATTCCTATGGTATATATAGGAAGAGCCTTGAGAGTCCTAGGGTTAGGGTTAACCTCACCGCTTGTGAGTTCCCTTCCATCTTTGGACTCTGCCTTCCTATTAGGAATCCTCTCCTTATGGAAGTCTGAATCTGGACCATATCTTTTTAGAGGTAGGTTTCCTTGTTGGTCATAATATCCTATGACATATGGGAAGATTAGATCTAAAAGGTAACTCTTAAAGATATGTCATTCTAATTCCTTCCTTACCATCAAATATCGCCCTCTTCAGTTTCCTTCTGTTCAAGAACTGTCTTTATCATTTCCTAACGACTTAGAGAATTGGTATATTCAGAGGCGGGTCGTCACGTGACTAGCACATGCTTACGACACACTCGTGATAAACACGAGATAACTTATTCCCAGACCTAATCCGATGGTTCTTGTCTTATTCTAGATATCCATAGTCCTAGGTTATTTCCCATCCACTTGTCATCTAGTCAATGATGGGAAATCCCCCTTACATTAATAGCCTTCCCCTTATTTATATAATTGTTTGTTCTCGACAGTGGGACGGGCAGGAATGGATATATTGTTGTCTCCAGGCTAGCATCCGAGCTTATGTTAGAGCGCTTAAGAAGATGTTTGATTTCTCAAGAACATCCAAGGTCTCTCCAAAATGTTCTGAAGTAATTGCTTAGAGATGTGATGATTCATTGTTTATGCAGACCGAAACAAAATCCTTCATGCAACATCAAGCTTAGCTTCCTAAGACATGTTTATAGGATGGAGTATGTAGGGGGGATTTCCAGTCACATAACAGATGACACGTGTATGAGAATTAACCTAAGACTATAGATGTCCAGAATGAGACGAGGACCATCGGATCAGTTCTGTGAGTAAGTGATCTCGTGCTCAGCACGAGTGTTTAGTATACATGTGCCAAGCATATGACTGACCACCTTTAAGCATAACAATTACCCAGTCGTTAGGAACTGATATAGATAGTTCCTGAACAGAAGGAAGTTAAAGATGGCGATCTTTGATGATAAGGAAGGAATCTTGATGACATATCTTAGGAGTTTCCTTCTGAGATATAATCTTCCCATACATGATGGGACATTATTATCAACAAGGAAACTTACCTCTCTTAAGATATGGTCTAGATTCAGACTTCCATAAGAAGAGGAATCCTAATAGGAATGTAGAGTCCAAAGATGGATGAGAACTCACAAGCGGTGAAGACAACCCTAACCCTAGGACTCTCGTAGCTCTTCCTATATAAACAAAAGGGATTCACTCTTAGGAACTACACAAAATAGAGTTTGATTCTCCATAATAAACGAGGAGATACATAGGCAGCCATCAGACGGTTCAACCCTGATCTCACAATCATCTCATCCCTTCTCCCTTCATTTAAAGGTTCCAAGATCACACGACACAGAAGAAGATCAGGGAAAACTCGAAAAATCCCCTACAGAGTACATTGTCTTTGTCTTTCTAAACCCTTTGCTTTTGTAATAGTTTATATTATATTCTGAATTTTGGTTATACATTGTGAAGTATGAGCATTTATTTTCTGTTTGGTCTTGTACAGTTCGTACTTCCTAGAGTGACTTAGATGATTGAGTTGTTTGCTGATGACCATCATTTTCTTTATTTTGTAGTGAGTTTTGTCATTTGTAAACTTGTAGTATAGAGTCAAAAGTTACAGCAGGTCTTCCTTGGGGTTCTAGAGAGTTTTGGCAGTTAATAGCTGGCAGGTGCTGTTTATGGAGTAACATAGGATAACGTTATTCCTATTTTCAAGGTCTTGCGGTACTTGAAAATTCCACTGTTTGTATTGTAATAAAAGTTCTATTAAGGTTGCAATTTGCCAATTTGCATGCACATTAATGTTTGTGTGTCAATGGTACAAATGCAATAAATGCAATTGCATCTTATATGTTTGGAACTAATCACTCAAGTCACCGATGCTTATTTTTCTTTTTCTTCCGATAATCAAGTTACCAGGTGATGTTTTGGGGTAAATATTAAAATATGTACATGGAAATGTGGTTGATTGTTGAAGTTCTCCTCTACTGAATGTTGAAGTTATTTCTTTAGAAAATTTCAGCTTTAGGGCTGTTTATAGAATGTTCATGGGCATGTAAAAGTACTAGGTAGCATGCGCCGAAGGTGTGGCGAGTTGTTTAGTGACATACGACACGGGCAAACCCTAGTATATATACAAAGGTGTTAGCTGATGGCTCAAATTTTAAAGTTTAAAACATGTAATAGTTCCAGTTCAGTAAATTGCTTAGGGAGTGTTTCCAACTTCTAGGTAAGTCCACGATTGTTACTTACGAGTTTGACTCCAATACCAATTCGAGTTTGACCGGTACTATCTGATGGTTAGTTGCCGTTGACTCCTACCCAAAAACATCATGGAAGATGGAGAGATTGCAGATCCACCTAACTCACGGGATTCTCCTTTGATTGTAACAGATCTACCTTCTCATCATACAGATCAGAGTTTGAGCTCACCAAGCGCTGGAACTCCCTCATGGAGCTCGTTATTCTCTTCCAGCAAGAACACAAAGCTACAACCGAACCTGCATAAGGTATTTCCATCATTCTCAGATGGTATTGCTATTGTTCCACAAGAAATTATTGATGAAGGAGTTGTTATTTGGAGTGACTATGTGGTGGGTTACTTTGTTGGGAAGAGGCTTTCCTACCCTTTTGTAAAGGAATCTGTTACTAAATAGTGGAAACTCAAAGGAAGTTTCACTATTCTTGTTGATAGGAGCTTATTCTACTTCAAGTTTTCCAGTGTTGAGGATCGACAAATTGCCATAGAGCATGGTCCCCTCTTTCTTGCCGGCAAGATATTTGTAGTGCGACCTTGGTCGGAGTCGATTGAAATGCACAAAAACAAGATTAACTCGGTGCCTATTTGGGTTAAAGTTGACTTGCCCAAACAGCTATGGACAAAAAACGGTATCGACTTTATATCTAGCATCCTAGGAGAGACCATTTGTATGGATGAAGCTACTTCAAAGAGAGAGCGATTGAATTATGCACGCATCTGTGTGGTCATTGATTTGGAGTTAAAATTCCCATCTTTCATCCCGGTTGACATGGGTAAAGAGAATAAAGTGGATATTGGCTTAGAATATGATTGGATTCCTGCAAAATGTAGCATCTGCAAAACTTTTGGGCACTCGGATGATCGTTGCCAAATGAACAAGGAAGCTCAACAACCTCAACATGCAGCGCAACCAGTGAGACCCCAGAGACAAAATAAGAACAAACAAAAGCAACATTGGGCTCTTAAGCAAACTCCTCAACAGGGGCAAACCAGTGTTAGCTCTGTAGAAGCTTCACATGATCAACAAGCTAAGAATATTGGTACTGCTCCTGCAGACCATCCATCAGCTCCCATTAATCGTGAAGAGGTCTCTGTAGAAGCTTCACATGATCAGCAAGCAGGGAATCTTGGTACTGCTCCTACAGATCATCCATCAATTTGTACTCAGGAAATTAATCGTGGAGATGGGGATTGTGAGGTGGCTCCAATTGTCGTAGCGGATAGCCAACAACATGTGGAGGTACAAGTTGAGCAGCATGAGAATGAGCCACCTCATCAAGAAGTTGCTCTTATACACATGAATTCTGAAATTTGTAGTGTAGACTTGGATGTTGTGGTTCAAGTGGATTCTGCTACAATACATGTGGATGTTGCTATAGGTACAAATGATTCCCAGAACCTCTTGATTAGTGAGCAGTCTTGTATTCCCATAGAACAGCAGACGAGATATAAAGCACAACCTATCTCTCCACATGGTACAAGGTCAAGAGTACAGAGGGAAACTCGAGCTGATGAGGAATGGACTACGGTAAAGTCAAAGAGAACTAGCAAGAAACCCTCTCCTTGTGTGGTTGGTCAGGGGGCGCTTAGCTGGTGAAATTAGTCCTACCTTAGCTATGATTAAGCAAGCTTCCAAGGTAAGATATAAAGGTAAAAACCTTGATGGATATATCAAGGAAATTTCAGATGATACTCTTGGTCTAACATACTCTTCAGTGAATGTGGGACCTTTTTCTATGACTTTGAGCACGCACATAAACACCGAAGGAATGATCACCCGATCTTAAGGGATAAACTTTTGTTTGGCGGCAGACATTAGAAGTTTTTATGTTGTTAAGTCTTTGTGTATGTACCCGAGTGGGTTATTTTCATGAGTTTCTCATGATTGTATGGCTTCGAGCCTATTATTATTTATTGTAGTCAGGATTCTCCCTCTAATGATCGTACTTTTGGGGAGGTATGTAACTCTTTGAAGTTTAATCAATAGGTAGGGGTCTGCCTCAACGTCATAACCAAAAAAAAAAAAAAAAAAAAAACTGGAAAGACAAGAAAGTGGCTTCGGTATATTCTCTTTTCTTTACTTTTTTGCGATGGAGTAGAAAAAGAGTATGTAGTTATGTACAAGATGTAGTAAATAATTATGTGAATGTGGGAGATACAAGGGAGATAACTGATCGAAACTTTTGGTGTCAAATCCTATTCACTAAACATACCAAGAACAAAAAACTTGCTGTGTACTGGGAACGAGTTTTTTTTTTCTTACTGAAATACATAACGGGCACTGCAACTCTAAGCATACATGACAATTGGAGGATACTGGGGAAATAACTCTCTACGTTTATCAAAATTCAAAAAAAAAAACTCTCCACGTTTAAGATCCACAAACAGAGATTTGGACACAGGATACCATCGACTGCCATGTTTCTATTAACCCAAACTAAATCGAGTTCAAGCCATTAGGTTAGTTTGTGACATATTCATCAGAAGAAACTGATGGGCAGCACAGAGTAGGAAGCTTCGCTGACATTCATTCTTGTTTCCGAAAAAGAAAAATTTGCCTAAATGAATACTTTTCCTGCGACAGGAAATAAGCCTTTAATTTACTTGAAATCCTTATAGACTATCACGCTGTAAAAGTCAGATTGCACAGGACTACAGAGTCGGGGCGCTTTGGATTATGGACCTTCTTCCCAAGTTAGTTTTCCAAAGAACGAGGGTATTCAAAACGAATATTTGAAAAACGTGCATAACAAAAAAATTTCCATTTCTTTTAGAAACGACAACAAAAGTCACCAGCAACTTCTAAGAAAGGATATTTTTTTTCAATACTTCTATATACCAAACTTTCAACGTGAAACACTTGAATGATATTTATTATTTAACCCTGATTATTTTATTCCCATTTTCTTTATTGACTGAAAGCATGCATGATACATTGATACACCTCTATATAAACCAATCAAACTAAGTACTTCAACCACATTCAAATTCATTCCTAGTATCTTTTTCACTTGAATCACAATCATATTCATTATTCTCATCTTAGAACATTTATTATCAAGTCTAGGTATTTCACCACAAAAGTTCAACTAATCGAATTCTCCAACATGATTCTTCAACTTGTATTAGCCTTTCTTGCTATATTTGTTCTTTATACTAAATTTTGGTATAAATCAGCACCAAGCAAAAGTAGCACTACCAATTACAAAAGAAGGAATGTAGCACCAGTAGCTGGTGGCGCAAAGCCCATTCTTGGTCATCTCCAAATGTTAATGGGAGGTGAACTGCCTCATCATGTTCTTGGAAAATTGGCCGATAAGTATGGACCAGCCTTTATGATCCGAATAGGACCACACCCAGAACTCGTAGTCAGTAGCTGGGAGCTGGCAAAGGAGTGTTTCACTACCAACGATAAATATTTCACGAATCGTCCCAGCAACATGGCAATGAAGCTCTTGACCTATGACCAAGCATCAGTTGGCTTTGCACCTTATGGACCTCTTTGGGTTGAAATGCGCAAGGTCTCTAAGTCTAATCTTCTCACTAGCCAAAGGATTCAGATGCAAAAGCAAGTCCGAGCTTCTGAAGTGGACGCTTTCTTCAATGAGCTATACCAACTCTGTTCAACTTCAAACGACACAACATGTACTGTTACTGATGGTGCTATTGGTCATGAAGTTGGGCAGGGTTCGGTCATGGTAGAGATGAACAAATGGTTTGAAGAATTGACACTAAATGTGGTGACTAGAATGGTGTCTGGTAAACAGAACTATGGGACCAAGGCACGGCGAGGTGATGATGAGGCCAGGCATTTCAAAAAAGTGATTGATGATGCCGCTCAATTCATGGGAAACCTCGTGATCTCAGATATATTTCCATCACTTGGATGGTTGGATTACATGCTTGGTCATGTTGGTGCAATGAAAAAAGACAGCCAAGGAACTTGACTCCATATTCGGTTCCTGGGTGGACGAGCATCAACAAAAGAGAAAGAGAGTGTCTGGCAATACCGAAAATGGTGAACAAGACTTTATCGATCTTACTTTGTCGATGATGGAAGAGATTCAGCTCCATGGCACTGATCCTGAAACCTTCATCAAATCTATATGCGTGGGAGTGATCCTTGGGGGGAGCGACACAACTTCAGTGGCCTTAACATGGGTCCTTTCTCTACTACTAAACAATCGCGATATTCTGAAGAAGGCCCAGGATGAATTAGACCAACATGTTGGTAAGGATAGAAATGTTGAGGACTCAGATATTAACAATTTGGTTTACCTTGGAGCCATTGTAAAAGAATCGATGCGTCTATACCAAGTTGGGCCTCTTATTGAACGTGAGGCCACACAAGATTGCAATATTGGTGGCTACCATGTCAAAGCAGGAAGTCGATTACTAGTCAACATTTGGAAGGTGCAACAAGACCCAACCTTGTGGTCTGATCCTTCAGAATTTCGACCGGAAAGATTTCTCCATGGCAACTCGAAAATGGACGTTAAGGGTCAGCATTTCGAGCTCATTCCTTTTGGATCTGGTAGAAGGATGTGTCCTGGGCTATTGTTTGCCCTAAATGTCATCCATTTGGTGCTTGCTCGTCTCCTTCATAGCTTCGATTTGGCGACACCAATGAATGCTAAAGTTGACATGACCGAAACTTCTAGTGTTACCAATTACAAGGGAACTCCATTGCAAGTGCTACTCACCCCACGTCTCGGTTCCAAGCTCTATAGTCAATAATACCATGCACACCCCAAGCAAGATTTGTCCCTATACTTTTTTTTTTTTTTACATTTGAATACACAGGAATATGATGTACGAAACTACGAATAAACATTAGGCATTCTTTGTAGTGATATACCAAGTTTAACTGCAGAGCAGTTCAAATTCAATTGATTCAATTCAATTTTTTTAAAAGAACTACAGTAGTATGGCATAGCATCTTAATCGTTTTGTCACTGAGCTTATAATTGTTCCATAATCTTTTGACTTGTCCGCCAAGTGTTCTATTGGCATGGGTGAGTTGAGCTAATTAAGTGAATGGTCTGATATGGCGCCGTTGCACAGCCCACCACTTTGGTGGTAATATTAATCAACGGGAAATTATTATAGTGTAACACATTTACACTTACAATGTGTTACACTCCAAATGTGACACAAGGCAATAAAAAGGCTCCACGTGGAAAACAACCTATGCAACTGGCTACCTTTCCAACGTCTTCTTCCTCCTCTCCACCACCACCATTAGCCATGCTAACTAAAATGGCGCTCCTATCATAATCTTCTCTCTCTTCATTTTTTTTTAGTTCCTCTTCCTACCCATTTTTCTTTTTTCTTTCATAATCATATGGTCTCTCGAAACCACCACTCCATACATGGGTATCGCAACCCAGGATCTATGGCACGGTTCAACAAGTCAATTTTTTTGTGAGTTCGCTTGGGAATAAGTTGAGCTTCACCGCTTCCATATATCTCTTGATGTGCTAGGAGTTTGTGTTGGCTTTATCCCTCACATGAGGAGGAAAGGATTTCATTCTACGCGGAAATGCTTGAGCGCGACCCGCGCTCAGATTGGCCTTGACCAAGGCGCGACCCGCGCCCATTTCGTGGAAGACTTCCAAACCGGTCGGGCGACCCTTTTCGACTTGGTCTTGGAGGGCGACCCCAAGTCTCTATTTCGAGGGAAAAAAATTGGGACCGCGAGTTTGCAATAAGAGTTAGAGTTTTTGGCAAAACCTAACACCCAACAAACACACGAGAGGCAGCACAAAAGTCAGAGAAAACCCAATCTTGAAAGCTATCAAGATTGAGAGATAACCTTTACAGAGAGACAACCTTGTAAAGAGATAAGAGTGATCTAGTAAGGTGAGAGACTGAAATGAGAGATTGTAATCTTCCTTCCCACTTTATAAAGAACTAGCTCTTGTGGAAGTAGGCACCATTGGCCAAACCACGATATATCTTTGTGTTGTGGTTTGCTTTAATTCTACTTTACATTATTATTTGTTGTTAATAGTTGTTTAGCGAGTTGGGCATATTAGTATAGGTTGTAGTTGATATTTAGAATTTGTTTGGAGTTGAATTGTGTTCAAATACAAGGTATCTGTGTAGTGGGGGCGGGAATCGATTGGTATTGGTATAAACCCCAACAAGTGGTATCAGAGCCTTGGTTAGATTAGCCTAGGGTGTTATCCAAATCTTGGTTGGAAGGTGTTTGACAAAACTCCTGAGAGAAGATTTGAGTTTAAATAACTTGTAGAGATGGACAAGTCCATGAACACTCGCATGACGAGTCTGAATAGGGAGAACTACACCATCTGAAAAGCCGAGATGGAAAACTTGCTATACTACAAGGACTTGACACTACCCATTGAGAATGGGGGAGTAAAACCAGAAAAGACTGATGAGGCTGAGTTGAAAAAGCTTGACAGAAAAGCGATTGGATACATTCGATAATGGATTGACGACAGTGTCTTTCACCATGTGTCCCAAGAGACTACAACCTTCAGCTTGTGGAAGAAACTCGAAAACCTTTATGAGAGGAAGTCGGGTGGAAACAAAGTGCTGGTCGTTAAGAAGTTTGCCGACACGAAGTACCAATTAAGGTTCTTCAATGTCTGAGCATCTTAACGAATTACAGAATACCATCAATCAGATGCATTTGATGAAGATTGATTTGGGAGACGAAGTTGAGGCTTTGTTTCTATTAGGCTCTCTACCCGAAAGTTGGGAGACATTAGTAGTCTCTCTACACGGAGAAGCCAAGGATGAAATCGTTACCATGGAAATGGCTACCACGTCTTTGTTGAATGAGGAGACTAGAAGGAGTTCAAAAGGCAGCTCCTTACACTCAGAGATCCTTGTCACAGAGAAACGGGGGAGAGGTAGATACAGAAAACCATATCGTTCTAGAGGTGATGACAGAAGTAAATCTAGGGGTGAAGCTAGAACTCCTAAGGCAGAGAGGCAATATTACTATTGTGCCACCAAGGGCCACTTCAGATATGAGTGTAGAACACTGAAGACGGATGAGAAGAATAACTGTGTTCATGAAGACATGGTGCAGAGGAACGGAAATACAGGCAGAGATATTACCGCATTAGTCGACGACCTAGTGGGAATTGTGTCAGATTGTGGTGTGTGCTGTCTTAGTACCTCATGTCAGGATACAGAGTGGGTGATAGATACAGAAGCATCCTATCACGTCACACCGCACATGAGATTCTTCACTACCTACAGCTGTGGTGAATATGGTGAAGTGAGGATGTGTAATAGTGGCGTCTCGAAGATTATAGGCATTGGAGATGTTCATGTAGAAACCAATGTCGGCTACACCTTAACACTCAATGATGTAAGACATGTCCCTGACATTCGGTTAAGCCTAATTTCGGTTAGAAAGTTAGATGACGATGGCTTTGTAAACTCGTTTGGTAACGGGGTATGGAAACTGAGCAGAGGTTCCATTGTAACAACCAAAGGGAAGAAAACTTGCTCTCTTTACAAAACACAGGCTAGTTTGTGTAAAGCAGAAGTGAGTGCGGCAGAAGAAGAAGCTTCCTCCGAACTGTGGCATAAGAGACTGTGTCACATGGGCATAAAAGGGATGGAAGTTCTTGCTAAGCAAAAGGCCTTGCCAGACATTAAAGGTACACATTTAAATACATGTACTCATTGTTTGGTAGGAAAGCAACACAGGGTGTCTTTCCAAAGATTCCCGTCTCATAGAAAGGATAGTGTCCTTGAACTAGTGCACACAGACTTATGTGGTCCTATAAAAGTGAAGTACCACGGGAGAGCTTCATACTTTGTGACCTTTATTGATGATGCGTCAAGAAAGATATGGGCCTATAGTTTGAAGACCAAGGATGAAGTACTTGGCATGTTTGAGAAATTCCACAGCATGGTGGAAAGAGAGACTGGGAAGTTGTTGAAGTGTATTCGCTCAGATAATGGGGGTGAGTACATTGGGCCATTTGAAGAGTATTGCCAGAGTTATGGGATTCGTCATGAGCAGATCGTTCCCAAGACACCGTAACAGAATGGAATTGCAGAGAGAATAAACCGTACCATTGTAGAGAGGATGAGATGCATGTTGTCTCACTTTAAGCTACCTAGAACCTACTGGGTAGAAGCAATGCTTACAGCCGTGCATGTTATCAACCTATCGCCGTCGAAGCCTCTGAATAGTGACTATCCAGAGAGAGTATGGTCAGGTAGAGATGTTGATTATGGATACTTGAAAGTATTTGGGTGTAGGGCCTTTGTGCATATTCCGAAAGATGAGTGATCCAAGCTTGATGACAAAGCCAAGCAGTGCATTTTTCTGGGTTATGGAGATGAAAAGTTTGGTTACAAACTCTATGATTCAATTAACAAGAAGGTAATCCGAAGTCGAGATGTTATGTTCCTGGAAGACCAAACCATAGTAGACTTTGAGGAGGGTGAGAAGCTACAGGCGTTCACCAATGATCTTGTTGAATCAGAACCAGAAGTTCCTAGTGTGGAACGTGCAGAAGGCATTGAGAATACAGAGAACTATGAGCTTGAAGCTCATGATGAGAATCCTATTGCTCATGATGGGATAGAACCTATTGGTATAGAAGATGCAGATGAGATGTATGAACCACCACCAGAGCAAGCAGAAGTGCATCCTCCTGAGGCACCAGCAGATGGGGCAAGGAGGTCAGACAGAGAGAGACTAGTTTTAACCAGGTATCCACCACATATGTGCGTGCTACTATCGGATGGTGGAGAACCAATGTACTATCAAGGTGTACTTGGGGGTACAGATAAAGAAAAGTAGTTGAAGGCCATGCATGATGAGATGGATTCTTTGCATAAAAATCACACTTATGAGTTAGTTGAGAAACCGCAAGGATGAAAAATTCTCAAGAATAAGTGGATATATAAAGTCAAGCATGAGAAGAACAATCCTCACCCAAGGCACAAAGCTCACCTTGTTGTGAAGGGATTCGGTCAAAGGAAAGAGATTGACTTTGATGAGATTTTCTCTCCTGTAGTGAAGATGACTTCTATCCGGGTGGTATTGGGTATGAACGCAAGTATGAACCTAGAGGTTGAGTAGCTAGATGTTAAGACAGCTTTTCTTCATGGAGACCTTGAAGAAGATGTCTACATGGACCAGCCAGAGGGGTTTGAGGTCAAAGGCAAAGAGCACTTAGTATGCAAGCTGATAAAGAGCTTGTATGGGTTGAAGCAAGCACCGAGACAGTGGTACATAAAGTTTGATTCCTTTATGACGAAGCAAGGATACAAGAAGTCTGCTTCCGATCATTGTGTGTTTGTTCAGAGATTTCCAGATGGGGATTTCATAGTGCTATTACTGTATATGGATTATATGTTGATAGTTGGCCCAAACATCAACAAGATATCCAAGCTGAAGAAAGACTTGAGTAAGTCCTTTGAGATGAAGGATTTAGGTCAAGCAAAACAAATACTTGGGATGCAGATCACTCGTGACAGAAAGAGTGGGAAGTTGTGGCTTTCTCAAGAAAGCTACATTGAGAAGGTGTTGAAGAGATTCAACATGGATCAAGCAAAGCTAGTCAGTTGTCCGCTTGGTGGCCAGTTCTGCATGACCAAAGAGATGTGTCTAAAGGGTGAGCATGAGCAGAGTCAGATGGAAAAGATTCCTTATGCATCCGCAGTGGGCAGCTTGATGTACGCAATGGTGTGTACAAGACCGGATATAGCTTTCGACGTGGGCGTTGTAAGCCGATTTCTGTCAAATCTGGGGAAGGAGCATTGGGAAGGTGTTAAGTGGATATTGAGATATCTCAAAGGCACTTCCAAATCATGTTTGTGCTTTGGTGGAAATAAGCCCTTACTTGAAGGCTACACTGATGCAGACATGGCAGGTGATGTTGACTCGATGAAGTTTACCTCCGGTTATCTGGTTACTTTTGTAGGGGGAGCAGTTTCTTGGCAATCAAAGTTGCAAAAGTGTGTTGCCCTCTCCACTACAGAAGCCGAGTATATTGCAGCCACTGAGTGTTGCAAAGAGTTGCTATGGATGAAGAGGTTCTTCGACGAACTAGGGCTAAAGCAGAAATAGTTTGTAGTTTCATGTGACAGTTAGAGCGCCATCCATTTGAGAAAGAATCTGAGTTTCCATTCTAGATCCAAGCATATACACGTGTGTTATCATTGGATTAGAGAAGTACTCGAAAACAAGCATTTGTATATCGAGAAGATCCATACCGACAAGAACGGGTCGGATATGATGACCAAAGTCTTACCGAAAGGTAAGTTTGATGTTTATTGTGCTATTTCTAGAATGGCAGCATACTCCTCCTGTTGATTTGGAAATTGCATGGAGGAAGCCCCCCTCACTGTTCGGGAGGGGGAGATTGTTGGCTTTATCCCTCACATGAGGTGGAAAGGATTTCATTATGCGTGGAAATGTTTGAGTGCGACCCGCGCTCAGATTGGTCTTGACCAAGGCGCGACCCGTGCTCATGCCGTGGAAGACTTCCAAGAACCGGCCGAGACTGCGCCGACTTTGGTCATGCCCAGGCCGACCGCACTCCAAGTCTATTTTCAGAAGAAAATTGGGACTGCGAGTTTGCAATAAGAGTTAGAGTTTTTGGCAAAACCTAACACCCAGCAAACACACGAGAGGCAGCACAAATTAAAGTCAGAGAAAACCCAAACTTGAAAGCTATCAAGATTGAGAGATAACCTTTACAGAGAGACAACCCTGTAAAGAGATAAGAGTGATCTAGTAAGGTGAGAGACTGAAAAGAGAGATTGCAATTTTCTTTCCCACTTTATAAAGAATTAGCTCTTGTGGAAGTAGGCACCATTGGCCGAACCATGGTATATCTTTGTGTTGTGGTTTGCTTTAATTCTGCTTTACATTATTATTTATTGTTAATAGTTGTTTAATTTAGCGAGTTGGCCATGTTAGTATAGGTTGTAGTTGATATTTAGAATTTGTCTGGAGTTGAATTGTGTTCAAATATAAGTTATATGTGTAGTGGGGGAATCGATTGGTATTGGTATAAACCCTAACAGTTTGTTGATCAATGGTTGCTTGCCATTTGTTTAAGTATTTCTCCAGTGTGTTCACCATTTTAGCTAGTAAAATAATCAAAATCACAATCCAAATCAGTTGTACAAAATATAAAATACAAGTTTCAAGCAAAAAAATAATAGTTCAATTGGTTTATAGTTTTACCACTGTGAGGGAGTAATATACATTTCCAGTAAATATTAAACATGTGTCCAGCACAGTAGAGTTAACAACCAACCTCGTGTCCTCATCCTCAGAGCTCGCTTCATAGTGACTCGATTAAGGTAAGAAACCTATTTAACTCACGTCCAAAGCGATGTCACCACCAACCGATCTCTAGTACTCGACCTGCGAGCTCGCTTCAAAGTGACTCAAGTCAAGTAGACGATCTCGCCAAGAAGCGACCTCCACAGCGCTCACTCCTCTCGCTCCATAACAGCTCGTAACGTATGTCTTTATTACAACCATCAAGACCAAAGATTCAGGCACGCAGCTCATTGGTTCTTCATAACTCGCTATCATGGCTCATAAGTGACCTGAAGACCTAGATCTGACCTGATGCAGGAAGGCGAGAGGTGCATGCACCTTGCCTATATAAAGAGAATGAAGAACTACGTCTGACTTGATTAAAGTTCCCCCCTAGAGAGAGAGAACTTGATACATAGGCAACTCGTCCATACGAACTCGGTCAAATTCAATCCAATCATCCCAATCCCTTGATCAAAACTACATTTGTAAGGATCACCAAAAACATCCTTTACATTGGTGCCGTCTGTGGATCGAATTACTTGAAAATTCATCTACTCAAAATTTCCATTTCTTCCAACCATCTTCCTAGAATCATTAATTTTCAAGCCCACGAAGCATGGAAAGCCTCCAAGATCAAATGAACGTCATGGCCGCACAGATGGCAGCCATGAATGACAACATCACCCTATTACGATAGGAGAATGCTGCACTGAAAACTCAGGTGGCAGCCCAGAATCCCAACGGAGTCACATCCAAAGACGACATTAACGAAGTAAATCAGCAAATCAACGAGCTGTCCCAACAAATTGACCAGAGTGCTGTGAAGAAGGGCGCCACTCATATCATCCAGAAGATGTTAAAAACTTATTGAGCATCCCATTCACACTGAAGATACTCAGTAAACCCTCCCCGCACGATTTTATACAGTCGTGCTTCACAATGTATAATGAAATTTCGTGTCCTGGTCAACACGTAGCTCGCTACATCCAAAGCCTCGCACTATATAGTGTGCAAGAGTTCGACTACTTACAGTGCCACCTATTTCCTATAAGTCTGAAAAAAGGAGCTCTCGATTGGTTCTACTCGTTAGAATCGAACTCTGTCGATAGCTTTGAAAAGCTAACTGATCAATTCGCTAACCATTACGTCCACAACAGAGCTAAGAAAACCAATGTAGACTAACTTTTCATGTTGTCTTAGAAGAAAGACGAGTCAATTCGCTCCTTCTTAGGGCGATTCAAGACTGACCTCCTGTCCATACAAAGCGACCTCTAAGAGTCCTTTTGTAAGACCCCAAATTATTTTTACATTATTTCATAACAATATTTAGTATTTTGGAATTTGATATTTATTTCTTGGTCAACAGGCTATTAAATGTGGGCTTGACTTTTTGAAAAAAAGAGAGAAAATAGTTTGTTTGGTTTGAAAATGATTTAATAGGAAAGTTTTTAAGTTTTAAAATAATGTGTGGAGATTTTATTAATAAGGAAACATGGAGAGAATAATTCCGTAATTTATGGGAGAAAATATGGAAATGTTTTGTGTTTGTTTTAGAAAAAAAAAAAAGAAAAAGAAAAAGAGAGAATGAATACATGAAGTATTTCTATTGCTTGGTGATATGGATTTTCATGGCGGATTCGTGCGTCTTCTAGCTAGCTTGGGAACGCTTTTCTTTCATATTCTCTATATTTTTTTTCTCGTGATACGAAGGTGAGTAGTTAGTTTTTCTACTTCACCTGCATACAGAAACAACTTTATTGTCCAATGTTTTCGCTCATTTTTACTGTTCATTCTTCTTTCATTATTCTTCGTCCTGTCGTTATTGTTAAACTTGGTAGATGTTAGCATATTGTTTTGCCGGCTGTGAAACTGTGGGATTGAACTGTCGAAGCTTTGTGGGCCGTTAATGGCGGCTAAAACCCAAAGAAAGTATCGTCCTGTAAATGATTTGAACTTGTATATAGTTTGTTTTGGTTGATTGTATGGTTGATGTCGGGGGATTAAGGGTTTGACGTTTGGTTGTTGGTTGGAGAGAGGGGGCTGTTGGAGCTTGAAGGAAGTGTTAATGGTGGCTCGCCCAAACATCATCATGTACAATAGTTTGAACTGTTATTTTGTTGATTGTGTTGGTTAATTGATGATTGGTTATAGTGGGGTAGTGTAGTGTGTGTGAGGGCTGTCGAATAGGGGCTGTTGGGAGCTTGAAGATGCATTAATGGCGTCGAGAATCCAGATCCATGGTTGGGGGAGTGATTTCGAAACTTAAAATTTGGAGTTTCTTGGTGAATTAAAGTTGTGTGGTTTTTCACCCTAACTAATTTCGATTGGTTTTTGTATGGGGGTGTGTGGAGGTTTGTGGTGGCTGATTTGGTGGAGGTGGGGAGCTGGAGGAAGAAGAAAGAGGTGGTGGCAATGTTGTTCCTCTTAGTTGGGCCTCAGTTGGGCTTTGGGCCAAAGTGTTTAAGTTTTGTTTCTTTGGGCCGGAACTAAGTTTTGTTTCTTTGGGCCAGTTTCATTTTAGTTGTTTGGGCCGGACCACATTAGTTGTTTGGGCTAATTTCTATTTCTTTTATTTGGGCCAGTTCTATTTTTATTTTGGGCCTGTCCATATAAATTAGAATGGCTCAAGGTGAGCCTTTAAGTGTTTAGACTTTTGGGCCTTGGTTTTGGGGCTTTGTCTTGTTTAATTGGATTAGGACAATGGGTTGAACTGTTTTAAACATGAGTTTGGGTTAGGACCTGGTTGACCACCGGTCTAGGACCGTTGACTGTTGACTACTTATTGTGTTACATTTTGATATATTAAATTTTATGGACTAATCCAATAGTAGAATGCTGTGGAAGTTTATATAAATTTGGTTGTCATTATCTAAGAAAGATTTGACATTGATATTGTGCAATTTTTGACACATGATGAGATAGAAATTTTAAGAGACATGATATTTCCTAAAACGCTATAAAAATGTTATGCGGTACGTTTGGAGCAATTGTGACGTTATGTGGTATGTCGAAATTGTTGTTATGTTAAATGATATCATATGTTAAGATATCTATTAAAGGCAATATCTTTGAGAAATAAATGTAAATGCTCCATCATTATATCTGTGAGATGCTACTATGAGGTAGTATAATATTTGTGGATATTTCCCACGGGATTGTGGCTCAGTGCAATAATTTATTTGGCACGTGAAAGAATGAAAGTTGTTATGAGATGTATTGAGATATTTCTAAATATGGTGACTTAGTGCAATAATTTATTTGGCACTTGATAGAGTGAAATGGTTATGAGATACTAATGTATGACATTTGAATAAATTACGTAACGAAAATCCTAGAACCTAGCTACCACAACTCATGTGATTATCCCCTGTGTAGGGCGTGTGTAATTTGATTGGCCCTTCTGGCATTTCAGTGAATCTGAATGGCCCTTCTGGCGTTTTAGTAAATCTGAATGGCCCTTCTGGCGTAGCCGAATAGTGGCTTGATTATCTCGTTCGCAATATTAGAACGAGACGCGCGATATTTTATGTCGAATAGTGGTAGTACTCACATAATGGCTTTTGTGTGAGGGTTACCTGGTATGCGATATCCCGCTTAGGGTAACTACGAACGGAGTAGTTTATTATATGATGGGAGGCATGTGGATGTACATGTTCGGCATTGGGTAGCGATTGTGGTAGCCAGGGAAACTAGGTAAGACATACAGACAACGTGATTCTAGAGACACTTGAAGAAACTCTAAACAATAATTGTGATGATATAACAAAGTGTACATAAAATCTCTAATAAATGATTTATTGTAATTTATGTTGCATTCACAATGATTCTGCAGAAGGGTAGGTTGAATTGATTAGTTATGTAGGTGTGACCCACTCTGTAATTAGGCTTACACCAGTGTAAGTATAAAGTAAGTTTTAGTTTTGTTATTTTATTATTAGATGCAGTTGAACTAGTACGGTGTGAAGCTAAGGCGCCTCGGTGGAGGAACTAAATGCCTTATTATTATTGAGTTGGAAGCTAAGGCGCCTCAGTGGAGGAACTACCTGCCTTAATTATTGTAATTAAGAATGTTGTATTAGTCGTTGGAAGTTAAGGCGCCTCGGTGGAGGAACTAACTGCCTTATGGATGGTGTATTTATATGTATAAGTATATTTTGTATTTTAGGGCTACTCATACCAGCATTGTTTATAATGCTGACCCGATTTGCATGTTTGCTTGTCGGGTGTGTTCATAAAATGAACATGATTAGTGTTGAAGAAGGTTGATTGATGCTTGTGGTTCGCGTAGTGTCTCATTACAGGATATGTTTTGTTTTCCCTTGAGGTGCAATAGAGGAGATATTGAGGAAATGTTGTTTAGTATTTTCAGTTGTAATTATAATTAAAGAGTTGTTGAAAGGAGATTTGTAATTTAATCATCTTTGTGAGTTTTTGGTAATGAAGAGGACTTTTGTTTATTTAAAAATTTTATTGGTTTCAAATTATTAGAGTAATTAAATAGATGATGGGTTTTTGGAAGTGGAGAGTGCATCACACCTCGAAAATCGAAGAGTCGAGAACAAGTATTGTTTTTCTAATTTTGTCAAAATTTGGGATGTGACACCTTTGAAACCTTGGCATTCACCAAGGTAATACGAAAAAGCACCAGGCTATACAGGTCGCTCATGAAGGAGCGTCCTGAAAAATTGGAAGACTTCTACATTCGCGTGTACAAATATATAAAGCTACAGGAAGCTTTAGATAACGATGGTGAACAAAAGGAAGTCGCAGCAATCTCAGACGCTGCCCCGTCCTTAAACAAACGACCCAGACCTCAGGGACAGAAGTTTGGTACCAGGATGCACACGAAGCGCGAGTTCGCTGTGTTGACAAGATCTCGAAGCTACATACTAGAGAAAATAAAATCAGTGGCCTATTACCGACCTGAGGTAAAGCGGCTAGAAGACACACTAGGAAAGCCATACTGCGCTTTCCACAAAGCAAAGTGCCATGAGACCAACGACTGCTGCGGACTCAAGCATTACCTCCAAGACCTCATTGAGGTAGGCCATATCAAGCACTATATTGATATAGCCGATGCCGACCTGCACCATAAGCACATGGCTCGCAGAGAGCGAAGCCGATCTCCTCCATGCCACCACCAACGACCTCGTTCACACGCTAGAGGGCGCTCCAATGAGCGTTCTCACCATGAACGCTGCCAACACTCTTCTGACAGGGAGAATCACAGAACAATCAACATGATCATATTCCAAGATGACTCTGTCGCATCCTCCAAGGAGAAAAGGAGATGAGTAGGCGCTCTGCATGAGGTCTACCAATTCTCCTCCCAAGCGGCTCCTGCCCCACATGCAACAGCCTGTAACTCAGGAGATATCACTTTCACTTAGGCCGATCTCAACAAGGTGTCTCTCCCACACAGTAACGCATTGACGCCTTAGTGGTTCATGTCAAGATCAGCAACTGGACTGTCAAGTGCGTCCTAATAGACCCAGGCAGTTCATGTGACATATTATTCTACCAAACTCTAAAGGAGATGAACATGCCTAGGTCAGTCATGATAGATCCAATAGCCCCCCTTTATGGCTTCAACGGTTCACGAGCCGACCCAATAGAAGACATCATTCTACCTGTCTCAGTTGGGTCGCACGAAGACAAGGTCCGCATCAACACGCACTTCGGCGTTCTGGATGCCAACTCATCATATACTGCTATTTTAGGACGACGTTGGATCCATAAGATGCAAGCAGTTCCATCAACACTCCATCAGGTTTTATGGTTCCCTGGCCCCAGAGGCATGATGGAGCTCAGAAGCAACCAGCTCGATGCCCACAATTGCAACCAGGTCCTCTCAGTCAACAAGCCTACTGGGGTTTCACTCAAAAACAAGGGAGAGATCGCTAAAGCTAAGCTGGCAGAAGACTTCATCTCTGAGGTCAAGACCCTGACCAAGGCCCCCCGAAGCAAACTAACAAAGGAGAACACTAGGGGCTCAGTCCAAAACGTCCCTCCAGAAGCTAAGACCCCAGAGGTCGCTCAGCCCACTGAGGCGGCTGCTCAGACCGAGCTGAAGCAAAAGGTCAATCTAGGAACTGAGGATGACCAGCAGTTCGTTTATGTAGGAGCTAACTTTGATCATATTCTCAAGGCACAACTTGTAAGTTTTTTATCATTAAATAAAGTTGTTTTTGCTTGGTCGTACATTGATGTGCCTGGAATTGACCATAATATTGCATATCATAAGTTAAATGTTAACCCAAATGCTAAACCAGTTCACCAACGACCTAGGAAACTCTCTCTTAGGTTCAAAAAAGCAATAAGCGACAAGATCGACAATCTAAAAAATTTAGACTTCATTAGAAAAGTGGAATACCTCGAGTGGATTTCTAACATTGTAGCAGTCCCAAAAAAGAATGACACAGTTCGTCTATGTGTCGACATCACCAATGTT
Source organism: Coptis chinensis (assembly GCF_015680905.1). Lineage (NCBI taxonomy): Eukaryota > Viridiplantae > Streptophyta > Magnoliopsida > Ranunculales > Ranunculaceae > Coptis > Coptis chinensis. The sequence continues at coordinate 34,820,522 of NC_141456.1, read as the reverse complement.
AACCAAGAAACCCCTAAAGATGCCTTCCCATTACCAAGAATCGACCAACTCGTGGACCAAACCGCTGGCCACGAACTCCTGTCATTCATGGACGCCTACAGTGGCTACAACTAGATCCTACTGGCAGTAGAAGACCAAGAAAAAACCTCATTCGTAACAGAGCAAGGCATCTACTGTTACAACGCCCTCCCGTTCGGCCTAAAGAACGCTGGAGAGACCTACCAACAATTGGTCACCGATATGTTCCAAGACATATTAGGAGATACCATGGAGGTCTACATAGATGACATGGTGGTAAAAAGCAAGAAAGCTGGAGATCACTTGGGTCATCTCGAACAAACATTCTCAAGACTGTGGTGAACTCAAATGAATCTCAGCCCCGAGAAATGCCTCTTCGGAGCGTCCTCCTCCAGGAAATTTCTTGGATATCAGGTATCTTAATGAGGGATAGAAGCAAATATAAATCAGATTTGAGCTTTCTTGGATATGCCAGATCCAAAAACAAAGAAGCAGATATAGAAATTGTTTGGGATGGTAGTAGCTCTAAACCGATTCATATCAAGAGCATCTGAAAAATGCCGACCCTTTCGACAGATTCTCAAAAAGGGTGAACAATTCTCATGGAATGAGCAATGCCACCACGCGTTCTCCACTCTCAAAGACTACCTCACAACACCACCCGTACTAGCAAAACCAATTGATGGAGAGACGCTGGGGCTATACTTGGCCGTCTCTGACTTCGTCATCAGTTCAGTTTTCTTCAAAGAGGAACAGAACGCTGAAAAGTCGATCTACTTCACTAGTAAGACGCTATTACCAGATGAAAAAAACTATTCTACAATTGAAAAGGCAGTACTGGTACTACTTTATTCTGCAAGAAAGTTCAGGCCATACTTCCAGGCGTATCCAATCAAAGTTCTGACTGATCTACCTCTGAAGAAGATCCTTCTTAAAGCCAACAAAACAACTCGCATTGCAATGTGGGCAGAAGAACTCGGGGAGCACCACATAGAGTTCACCCCGAGAACGTCACAGAAGGGACAGGTTGTTGCAAATTTCTTAGCCGATTTCCCAGTCGACGATCTCAACTGGGAACCACCGGCCGACATCCCAACCTCTAAACAACAGGACGCATCTATATGGTCATTTTTCATAGATAGAACAAGCAACCCAGGTGGCAGCGGAGTGGGTGTAGTCCTAGTGTCACCATATGGCAACATGGTGGAAAAATCAGTTCGCATTGATTTTGTGACCTTGAATAATGAAGCTGAATATGAAGCCCTAATTATGGGGCTTCGCACGACGTTGGAACTCGATGTCCAGGAGTTGAAGGTCTTTAGCAATTCACAACTGGTCGTTCGCCAGGTCGCCAACGAGTACACCACCAATGAAGGTAACCTTTCTAAATATCTTCAAATTGTGAATCAAATACTGCCTTCTTTTAAGAAAGTCACCATACACCATTTCTTATGGGAAGAGAATCTCCACGCGGACAGCCTAGCGTACCTAGCGACCCAATCACCTAACTGTGACCTTAGAAAGGTACTCATCGAAGTAATCGATAGACCCGCTTACCAAATTGAGCACGTCCTGGAAGTCAGTGACCTATGCCCACTCTCTGAAACTCAGATGAGCCAAACATGGATGCAATCTATCATAGACTATGTCAAACTAGGCAAAGCACCAGAAGATCGACTCAAGGCCAGACAAGTTCGCTACCAGTCAGGTTGCTACTGCCTAGTAAATGACAAACTGTTCAGAAAGTCCGTCAGAGGACCTCATTTGAGGTGCATAAGCTCAAAACAAGGTCAGATGATTTACGCAGAGATCTATAAAGGCGAATGTAGCAATCACACAGAAGGTCACTCTCTGGCTCACAAAGCGATCTCACAAAGATACTTCTGGCCAAAAATGCAAATCGATGCCAAAAAGTATGTCATCAAATGCATTAAGTGTCAAACATTTGGCCACAACATCATCCAGCCAGCTCGTGAACTGATCAACATTGTTAGCCCTTTGTCATTTCACATGTAGGGTTTGGACATCATGGGTCCATTCATTCCACAGAAAAGCACATGCTTTCGGTTCGTCCTAGCCACAACAAACTACTTCACCAAATGCGTGGAAGTCATTCCCTTGGCTTATGTCAAAGAATCTAATGTCAGAAGCTTCATTTAGACTAACATCATTACCATATTTGGCCTCCCCCACACACTGGTGATGGATAATGGCTCCCAATTCAAAGGAAAAATAGTTAAAGAATTCTTGGCTAAGTGGAAGATCATTCACGCATTCTCCACTCCCCAGTACGTTCAGAGCAATGGTCAAGCAAAAGTTGGAGAACTTGAAAAAGAAGATCGAAAATAACAAGAGCAAGTGGCCAATGCAGCTAGAAAACATTCTATGGGCCCATAGAACGATAACTCGTTCTAGTATAGGCGAGTTACCATTCTCACTATGCTACGACACTGAGGTCGTCATCCCTACTGAACTGATAGTTACAATAGCCCGCTCAAAGATCGTTGAAACTGATCAGAATGATGCCATTCTCGCAAGAGAAGTCAACCTACTGGAAGAACACCGCGACCTAGCAGCCATTCGAGTGGCATCCTACCAAGATACTTTGAGGAAGACATACAACAAGCGAGTTAACCCTCAAAGTTTTCAACCTGGCGACCTAGTATTGAAAAAGACTAAAGATGACTCGAAATTGGCACCAACATGGGAATGCCCTTATGGACAGGCACTTCCACGTCCGTGGAATACTTTCTTGTTAAAGAAATTTTATCAATAAAAAATTTCATTTCCATGAGTTCTTACTCTTAGTATTTATACACATAATTTTTTCTTGCATCAATGCACTGCAATCCCTCAGTGTTATCAAGTCGACGCAAAACTCACTCTCTAAGAGCGAACGCTCACTCGAACTAAAATGCTCTATAGGGCTTAAACGTTCTCCACATCAAAATGCTCACTCGAGCTCAGGGCTACATAGCTAACATGCTACTTAGCCTTAACACTGCTCGTTAGTTGAAAACCTATACTTCTAGGGTTAACTAAGTGCAGAACGCTCTCTAAGAGCAAAATATTCAAACGAACTTAAATGCTCTCCAAAGATCAAACGTTATGAATGACCAAACGCTCACTCGAGCTTAGGGCTACATAGCTCACACACCTCTCACTAGTTCAAAACCTACATTTCTAGGATTAACTTAGTGTAGAATGCTCTCTAAGAGCAGCATGCTTACTTAAGCTACAACGCTCACTCGAGCTCAAGGGCTTCGTAGCTCCAACATTTCTCACTAGTTGAATATATAGAACTCTAGGATCAACTTAGTGTAGAACGTTCTCTAGAACAGTCAAACCGCTCTCCTGAGCAGTACGCTCAATCGAGCTCAAATGCTTCATAGCATCCTATGTCTTCCTAGACAACGGGATATATATTTCTAGGACAAATTCCTGCGAAAATGTTAAAACAATATGCAACAAGCATTCAGATGAAAGTAAACATCATGCATTCCATCACGTGCAAATTAAAGCAAACGAACTACCTAAACACACTCAGGAAACTAGTTCTTCAAAATAACTGAACGGCCACTTATGTGGACACCAGTTTGCTACGTTATCAATAACGCGAACTGCCCAGGTTTCGCCAGGGTATCAGCTCTTAATGTATCTGGGCCACCCCCCAACCATTTCAAAAGTGAACTGCCTAGGCAAGCCCAGAAAACCAGTTCTATTGTTTTACAACCACTTACAAATCTGAAACTAGAGAGAAATATTCAAAACCTCACAACTTACACAAAGGAAGAAGATATCCAAAAGCAATGGTCAAGCACCAGGAGTAACATGCTTATCATTCCCAGGCACATCAGCTCGCTCAGCAGGAACATTACTGGTAGACGGAACGTTACTAGCATCTCCAGGTACGACAAGTACACTTGTACCTAGAGCCCCACGTTCACGCTCTTCTTTCAAGTGAAAGTATGTTTCCTCCAGCAACAAATAATTTGGGCACACTCAGTCATATGCCTGCTGAGCTTTTCATGCAACCAACTTGCAGTGCTTGGTGTACTCCGTTACTGTACTCAGTCTTTCCTACAATTCAAGCATCAAACTAACCATCGACATCCTTTCAGATACAACATCCTGATGCATTTTTCTCAAAACCTTCAGTTCCTTCTTTACCTTGCCCACATCGTTTTCCTCAGCTTCCATAACTTGGGCCGTGTGCTTCAATTTCTGATATCCAGCAAGAAACTACAAATAGAAACAGCAATGTTACTCTCGCCAATAAGATAGAAAGAGACCAGAGAAGATTAAAATCTTACCAAACAGCAAGCCATGTTCATGTTCTTCAAAGTCTTGTCCAAATCTTGGCATTCTAGCTCTTCCTTATCACCTTCCAAGACAATCCCTCTTTATCACCTTCCAAGACAATCCCTTCCAGGAGACAATTAGCTATGAGTGGCGACCCAAAGCTGCAGTCAGATCGTTTCACTGCACGCTTCTTCCCCATCTTCCCAGTATAAACGAAGTCGCTCCCTAGGTCCCCAGTATAAACTGGTTAGATTCTGTCTCTGGAAAAATAATACTGCTAGGTGGGTCTCCAATGATTGGCGAATAGAAATCGCTCAGCTTCTTCCTCTGCTGTGCTTGCATGGGTGGGATAGCTTCAGGATTATTGGTGTCTATAACACCTCCATCATTGCATGCGGCCATTCTATCAATCTCGTCTAGTATTCTTGTGAGTCGGTTCTTAAACCTTGTCCACTGTTGTGTTCTTACCGGACGATGATATGGACGACGGGGCATACACTAGAAAATGTTATGTGAAAAATGACGAAAAACTATCCTACAATGCTTGAATAATATGTAACTATTCTAAATTATACTAACATGTAAAACTACTTTCCTTCAACTGGGTTGGGTTTTGCAGCTAGTATCTCGCCCGTTGTCTAAAGTTGTCTCTTCTAGGGTTATGGTGAATCACTTAGATTGCTTAAGTACCACGACCTACAGATGATAGTCCGTTTGTCAAGATTCAGACAAAAAACATTAGAGTTTGATGTTTCGCTGTGTTGGCTTACAACTTCAATTGTTGAAAAGGTCCTAAATGTAATTATACTAGAAAGCAATAAAATTAAACTACAATGCAACTATACTAAGAAAGCAATAAAACTAAACTATGATGCAACTATACTAAAAAGCAATAAACTAAACTACGATGCAACTATACTAAGAATGAAATAAAAAGAATGAAGATTCGACTAACCTGGATGGTAGATCTTGTCTTCAAGATGTCCTTCAAGCTTCTCTCTTTCTCAAAAGGATGGATGATCCGGCTAAAATTACCTCAAGACCCAAAGTTCTAATCTTGAAAGAAAACGTTAAACATAAACAAGTTAAAACGGTAGTGGCGCCATTTGACACGCACTCCTTTTTGTGTTTATGAGATGGTATATGGATGATGTAGATAGATGATGGTCGTTGAACAAAATAGAAGCGTATCAAAACCTAATAATCCCTCAATAAGTAAAGGATGAGTAGGGTATTATTCCACTTTTAAGTGTATGTTTATATGAATGACAGGACTGGAAAGGGGTCGGGTTTGAGGGATTAAAAACTATGATTATAGATATTATAGATTCTAATGCTAAACTAAACTTAACTAAACTATTGAGAATTTATAAGAAAGGGAATTCAAGAGATTAGAATCCACCAATACTTTTGATTCAATGACCTTTTGCTTCATGGTTGTTCTCACAAGTAGACTATAATTAGGCAATCGAGCGAGTGTCGATGCCCTCTTGGATGAAACATCGTTAACAATTAACTTTACTTAAGGTTGTTCCTATGTTCATGTTACTAGTATCTTCTTTCCTTTTATGTGAGCTTGGGCAGCTATTCAATGAATCACCATCTAAGGCAAACACAAGGAATATTTTCCTTACTCTAAAACACTACACAACTAGAAGAAAAGTAGAGAATAATAGTATAATATTCAATTATAATAAATAAAATCCTATTCTAGCATTATATTCAATTGCAATAAATAAAAGCATGTCACTAGCAAATATTTAATTGCAATAAATAAAACCCTAGACTAGCATGTTATTCGATTGCAATAAATTAAAACCTTAATCTATACTTCCATCCCCTAGTCTGGGCAATGGAACTAATAACTAAAAACATAAAGAACTAACCTGATTGAAGAACACCATAAATTAGAAGAATCATTAAACCTTAAGCACCGGCTTCATCTCCTCCCTTGAAGGAGAAGATTAGCCTTCCATAAAGAAAGAAGAACACGAAGAACAAGAAAAAGAAGAGTCGAAGAATATAAAACTAGAAAGACTAATTTATTAAGACTCGACTAGTTAAAACCGGATATTTTATTATTAATCTCTCTCTGCCTCAAGTTCTGGAGACAAGAGTATAAGTGAATTGGCCAATTACATGAGGCACTTAGGTCCTCTATTTATAGGGGTTACAATGAGTTCTAGAAGTATTCCAAACCATCATTTATTTCCTAATACAAATCAACTTTTTTCAGAGTCCAACTTAATCTCCAAAATTGAGAAGTGACTACAATGTTGGTTCATGCATCTGGACGCATGATCCTTGCGTCCTAGATGCGAGAAATACGTCTGGATGCACGATCCATGCGTCCTAGACGCGGAAGTCTATTTTGCCTCTTTTGCGGGCTTTGGTCTAAGCAGCGAATCCTTTTGTCTTGGGCTTCCAAATAGTCTTGAAAATAGGTCCAAGTCGCATCTTTAATAGCTTCAATTCCTTGGCCTTCTCTATGATTGTCCACGGGCTTCCCATGTGATCCTTAATGCTCCGAATTGCTCCGTTTTACCCATTTTTCTCTAATATTCCACAAAACTCTCTTTTTCACCTGTAGAATCATAAAACATAACTTACAAATACTATTAGTCCACTAAGATGGCTAAACAAGAGGTATAATCGACGGTTAAAATGCCCTTTTTGAGCACTTATCACAACTCCCAACTAGCCTTTTGCTAGTCTCTTAGCAAATAAGATAAAAAAAGATAAGTGATCAAAATCACATCCTAATAATAAAAATAAAATCCTAACTCACTTTCGCAGGCATCACGATTGCATTTACCATATGCAACAAGGCTTTAAACCTTTAAGTTCCCAAAAAAGAACGAGTTTTAGTCTCGTGAGGGTTTTCAGGTGATATACCCACAAAATCAATCAATAACATATTCAAGAATGATAGTATTTTTTAGAGAGAGAAATTCCTTACCCACTTAGTGCTTACTCCAACAGACGGTCTCTATTGCTAACTATATTGCTGGAAAGACTCATAGATTATGATGGAAGATAGTAAAAATTGACAAAATTCTCAATCAAGGCTTATGTGTGTACTTAGTCAATCTCCTATACTCTCCTATCCAAGAAACGGAATCCCTAGTTTACCTTTAGACAGACAATCTAGACTTTCAATCCTCACCGGTCATACTCTCAGAAAAGAATCTCTCAGAAGATGGTATACTATTTTACCTCATGTATGTGGGGAAAAGAATAATGAATACGAACATCCCACATACTACCTTGAAAAACAGACTTCTAGATGACAGTAGTCTCATAGAAAGAATGTCAATCACATATAAAGTGTCGGGTCCTTCACTTTAGCATCCTCTCACCTATTCTAGACTTCGTACCATACTGTAGTGATAAGTCATGGGTTGTAACTTGGCTTGGGTATTGGTTTATAAAGGAAAGGTAAAAAGGATTCAAAGGTTGTTTTTGAAACACTAAGGGTTTTGCTTATTTCTTTGGAAGATTTCTTCAAATTCTGTAATGCAGAGAATTTTTTTTCTTTGTCTTAGCTTTTCCATCCATTCTGTTCAACTTCTTCTTTTTAACTTTTTTTTTCTTTAGCTCAGTGGTATATCCTTGATTAGTATTGGATATGCTTGTTTTCCACTAGCTTCTTTTACTTTGAACAGAATGATGGTCTTCATTGTATCTCTCTGATATTTCCTTGTAATCTTCCTTTTGTGCTCTTTCTTCGTCTTTGTGCCCCTCGTATACTAAGAAACATATGGGTATGGTTGATAAAGATTTTAGGTTGTACTCCTTGTCTGGAGTTGGGTAAAGGATAAAGGGTTTTTGGAAGAAATGGCTTGATGTAAGGCTCAAAAGGGTTTAACATGATGGTCCTACTAGGTGGAATAAAGGCTGATGAATGGGTTCACTACTTGACTTATCAATATGATACTCTATTTCGAATAGACTACAAGACTTAATGGCTATCTCCCCAGTTGATGTCACTTCGTGATTAACCAAATAAATGAATAATGAGACTATATTACAACGACATAAAGAACTGAAAGATGTTGAGTCACCAAGACTCGGATTTTTTGTAAGACTCTCTAAAGAATGGGTACAAAGCTCAAGTCTCACGGGCTAAAAAAAATCTGCTTGCAGTTTACTAGGGATTAAATCTCTCTTCTAACAAACGTACACAAAACTGACCAAGTACTATGGTGGTGCCTTGATAAAGAATTCTATCAACAAGAACTATGTCTGAGCATAATAAATAGTCTAAGTGGTGACTATGTCTGAGCATAATTTCATTTTTCTCATGCTACTGATATAGAAACAAAAATATTTTTGTTTTTGCAAACTAATTTTCGAAATTCATTTCTCAAGTACACCCTCCCCCAACTTAACATATGCTTTGTCCTCAATGTATAGAAATTAAGTAAATGAAATGAATGAGAAAAAGGGAAGATGTTACCATTGATGCCAAATATCAAAATTAATCCAAAAAATAAGAACATTTCCTTTTACCAAGATTTTTTTTTAAGGTCTTTTTAAGTCAGATCCCTAAGACTATATATTATATCATGCATTATCAATTTGTAGTGAGGAATCATATTTTCTTACCCAAATCTGACTAATGTTTGGAGGACGAGGAGGTCTCACCTTGTGGGTTGTCAAAAATACTCCTTGATATGCTGGAAAGATTGTTGGTGAAGTTGCTTCTCTACCTTGAACTATTTTAGGTCTGATGATTGTGTGATAGGCCTTGTGGTTCCTCTGTGTAGAAGATTGACGAAAATCTTTCTTTCTAATAGGACAATAGTATCTTATGTGCCATTTACCACCACAGTAATGATAATGGATGTCTGGCTGACTGTGCTCAAGGTGGGCGGTAGACTGGTTCATATACTTCTCTCGTTCAGACAATGATGGTGTACAAGAAGCTTCAACAGTACAATGTTTCTTATCAATATGGTCCACTTTCTACTTCAAAAGACTCATTTCAGTTTCTAGATTCTATTGTTTTTCCAAAACTTCTTTAAGCTGATTCTCTAGCAACTGATTTTTCTGGGCAGAAGTCTGTTGTTCATCCTGAAATGTAAAGTTCATCTTCTCAAGATATGATACTCTCTCTGTCAATTTTCCATTCTACTCACTTAAATCCTGAATTTTCTACAGAGATTCCAAGAACATGGCTAGCAACGCCTCTGTGGTGGGGTTCTCAGGTTCATCACAGTTTTCTGTAGATTGAGCACTCTCAATTGTATCTCCGAATGGGAAGGATTCTTGTATCATGCTATCAAGCTAGGAAGTACACCGCTCCACCTTCGGCATTTTCATAATCCTTATGGAACAGGTGAAAGATATTTATGTCCATGGACATCTTACCAAAGTTGATCTTCATTTCACCGTTATGACAATTTATCAAAGCTTTTGCGGTAGCAAGGAAAGGTCAGCCTAGAATAATTGGAATTTTATCAAAGGCCTCCTAGGTGTCTATCACAATGAAATCCACTAGATAGTAGAAATCAGCTACTTGAACAAGAACATCCTCAACTATGCCTCTGGGAATCTTGGTAGAACGGTAAGCCAACTTCAAGTTGACTTTTGTAGACTTTAGGTTCTCCAGGCCCAATGCTTGGTACACATGATATGGCAAGAGATTAACACTAGCACCAAGGTCTAAAAGAGCATTACCCGTGAATTTTACTCCTGTCTTGCATGATATTGTAGGACTTCCTGGATCTTTGAGCTTGACTGGAGCTTGCTGATGGATAATAGATGTTGTTTGTCCAGCTAGAAATGCTCGCTCTGGAACATGAGTACTTCTCTTTATGTTGCATGCATCCTTTAAAAATTTGGCATATGATGGCAACTGCTTGATATCTGTGAGAAAGGGGATATTGATTTTATCTTTCTTAAATGCCTCCTTTATCTCTAAAAATTGCTTGTTCTTTTTGCTTTGAGCAAAAAACATAGGAAAAGGTGAATTTGGTACAAACACATCAGCATGTGTCTGCTCTTCTTTCTCTTTGGCATTCTTGCATATCTTGTCTTGGTTATCTTGACAAATGGGAGTTGAAAGGATTTCTCCCACTTCCTTTCGAACTTCATTTGAAATCTTGACCGATTGCTCTGTAGCAATGTCATCATGAGAAGGTAAGTCAACCTTGTTGTTTATCTTCAATCCTGATCTAAGAGTAGTAACTGAGCTGAAATGATCATGGAGGTGATCAGTACTAGAAGTTGTCCCAATGTGGCATACATCTTCACTCTTCAATATTGGTTCCAATAAGCTAGGTTGAGTGGCTTGTGTCTTTACAGATAAAGCAGTGGTGAGTTGGTCGACCTTAGCCTCTAGAGACTCCATTCTAGAACATTGACTTGCCTGAGATTGTTGGAGATTGAGTGAGATCGCGGCAATAAGCTCTAGAACACTTTCAAACTTCTGATTTTTCTGTGATAGCAAAGTAATAGCATTCTCTAGGTTGGTAGGTGCGGCATAATTTCTCCTAGGATCAGGCAGTAACTCTCCACTTGTATTGGAATTCTGCTGAGAGTATAATTGTTATTGAGGAACCAACTGTGAAGCTTGACTTGTCTGTGGAATATAACTTTGATCTTGAGAACCTGGGGGTCCAGCGTTCTATCTCCAATAATTGCCTTGAAAGTTATTACCACCTTGGTTGGGCCTCTGAAATGAGTTTATATTGTACTATCCAACTGATGCATGTTGATAGTAAACATGACATTCTAGAGTTGCATGAGAAGTGTCTAAATAGACTTCGCAGTATTTGCTAGCTTGCATGACTGGGAGAGATTTAGCTTGAGACTTGTTGATCTTGGAGGGATTCATGGAGAACTGGTTGAATTTCTTACTCAGAGTTTCAATACTGGTGGCCAGGCTGGCCAATGTAGACTTTAGTTCTTGATCTGATTGTTCATGTGCTTGGTAACCAAATTGCTTTGGCTCCCCCTCCATGCTAGCGACATCCTCGTTGCTAGTAGTCTATTGTTGTGTTTCTTTAGCTAAATTCTCAAGAAAGTTGTAAGCTTCCTCTCCATCCATTGATGTAAACTTGCCTTTGTGCATTGACTGTATCATCTGCTTGTTCATCATCGAGAGTCCTCGATAGAAAAAATGAGCCAGTGTGCTCTTATCGTATCCATGATGTGGACACGAGACTAGCAGATTATTGAATCGCTCTCAACTATAATGATATTCTTCAGTCGCTTTTCCTTTGAAATTGTTGATAGCTTGCTGCATGGCATCAGTCTTCTAGGGTAGGTAGAACTTGTTCATAAACTTCGTTCTCAACTTCTCCCAGTTGTCTATTGAATTGATCAGCTATGCAGTTAACCATTCGGAGGCTTTACCTTCAAGTAAGAGCGGAAAAATAATCAACTTGATACTCTCATCTTTGATATTCTGGTTCTTGAAAGTTTTTAGAACTGATAGAAATTTGTTAATGTGAACATATGGCTGAACATTGTCTGAACCATTGAACTTTGGAAGCATAGAGAGTACTAATGCTCTAAGTTCAAACGATTAGATTCTGTCTCTGGAAAAACAATACTGCTGGGTGGGTCTCCAATGATTGGCGAATAGAAATCGCATTTCGGCTTCTCTTCCTCTGGCAGGTTTTGCATGGGTGGGATAGCTTCGGGATTATTGGTGTCCATAACACCTCCATCATTGCATGCGGCCATTCTATCAATCTCGTCTAGTATTCTTGTGAGTCGGTTCTTAAACCTTGTCCACTGTTGTATTCTTACCAAACGATTATATGGACGACGGGGCATACACTAGAAAATGTTATGCGAAAAATGACGAAAAACTATCCTACAATGCTTGAATAATATGTAACTATTCTAAATTATACTAAAATGTAAAACTACTTTCCTTCAACTGGGTTGGGCTTTGCAGCTAGTATCTTGCCCGTTGTCTAAAGTTGTCTCTTCTAGGGTTATGGTGAATCACTTGGATTGCTTAAGTACCACGGCCCACAGACGATAGTCCATTTGTCAAGATTCAGACAAAAAACATTAGAGTTTGATGTTTCGCTGTGTTGGCTTACAACTTCAATTGTTGAAAAGGTCCTAAATGCAATTATACTAGAAAGCAATAAAATTAAACTACGATGCAATTATACTAAGAAAGTAATAAAACTAAACTACGATGCAACTATACTAAGAAAGCAATAAAACTAAACTACGATGTAACTATACTAAGAATGAAATAAAAAGAATGAAGATTCGACTAACCTGGATGGTAGATCTTGTCTTCAAGATGTCATTCAAGCTTTTCTCTTTCTCAAAAGGATGGATGATGCGGCTAAAATTACCTCAAGACCCAAAGTTCTAATCTTGAAAGAAAACGTTAAACATAAACAAGTTAAAACGGCAGTGGCGCCATTTGACACGCGCTCCTTTTTGTGTTTATGAGATGGTATATGGATGATGTAGATAGATGATGGTCGTTGAACAAAATAGAAGAGTATCAAAACCTAATAATCCCTCAATAAGTAAAGAATGAGTAGGGTATCGTTCCACTTTTAAGTGTATGTTTATATGAATGACAGGACTGGAAAGGGGGTTTGAGGGATTAAAAACTATGATTATAGATATTATAGATTCTAATGCTAAACTAAACTAAACTAAGCTAAACTATTGAGAATTTATAAGAAAGGGAATTCAAGAGATTAGAATCCACTAATACTTTTGATTCAATGACCTTTTGCTTCATGGTTGTTCTCACAAGTAAACTATAATTAGGCAATCGAGCGAGTGTCGATGCCCTCTTGGACGAAACATCGTTAACAATTAACTCTACTTAAGGTTGTTCCTATGTTCATGTTACTAGTATCTTCTTTCTTTTTATGTGAGCTTGGGCAGCTATTCAATGAATCACCATCTAAGGCAAACACAAGGAATACTTCCCTTACTCTAAAACACTACACAACTAGAAGAAAAGTAGAGAATAATAGTATAATATTCAATTACAATAAATAAAACCCTATTCTAGCATTATATTCAATTGCAATAAATAAAAGCATGTCACTAACAAATATTCAATTGCAATAAATAAAACCCTAAACTAGCATGATATTCGATTGCAATAAATAAAAACCTTAATCTATACTTCCATCCCCCCTAGTCAAAGGCAATGGAACTAATAACTAAAAACATAAAGAACTAACCTGATTGAAGAACACCATGAACCAGAAGAATCATTAAACCTTAAGCACCGGCTTCATCTCCTCCCTTGAAGGAGAAGATTAGCCTTCCATAAAGAAATAAGAACACGAAGAACAAGAAAAAGAAGAGTCGAAGAACATAAGATTAGAAAAACTAATTTATTAAGACTCGACTAGTTAAAACCGAATATTTATTATTAATCTTTCTCTATCTCAAGTTCTGGAGACAAGAGTATAAGTGAATTGGCCAATTACATGAGGCATTTAGGTCCTCTATTTATAGGGGTTACAATGACTTCTAGAAGCATTCCAAACCATCATTTGTTTCCTAATACAAATTAACTTCTTTCAGAGTCCAACTTCATCTCCAAAACTGAGAAGGAAGTGGCTACAGTGTCAGTTCATGCGTCTGGACGCACGATCCTTGCGTCTCAGATGCGAGAAATGAGTCTGGATGCACAATCCATGTGTCCCAGACGTGAGCAATACGTTTGGACACACGATCCATGCGTCCCAAACGCAGAAGTCTATTTTGCCTCTTTTGCTCTATCTTTCTATCCTCTTTTGCGGGCTTTGGTTTAAGCAACGAATCCTTTTGTCTTGGGCTTCCAAATAGGCTTTAAAATAGGTCCAATTTGCATCTTTAATAGCTTCAATTCCTTGGCCTTCTCCATGATTGTCCACGGGCTTCCCATGTGATCCTTAATGCTCTGAATTGCTCCGTTTTACCCCTTTTTCTCTAATATTCCACAAAACTCTCTTTTTCACCTGTAGAATCATAAAACATAATTTACAAACACTATTAGTCCACTAAGATGGCTAAACAAGAGGTATAATCGAGGGTTAAAATGCCCTTTTTGAGCACTTATCAGCGACCCACAAGTTTGGACCGCTTAGTGGTCCTCAAGTCAGAAGCAACAGCCTTCCGCTTACCCAGAGCGGCCCTACGACGTGACAAGAAATCAATCTCATCCAAAATGAGGGGAGAGCCCTCCCTCACCTTACCCGTTGAAGAGACCAAAATTCCATCATCATCACCGTTTATCCTAGCCATCCTGCACTTCATTGACAAAGCAACATTTAGCAAAAGAAGCATACAAAACTTACCTATCATAAAAGAAGAGAAAGGGAAAGAAGTTGGGAGCTAACCTGAAGCACTCTAGAACTTTGGCAAGAACTTTGGAAAATAGTTTGATGGAGATGACGAATCTGTACCCCTAAACATCTCACGAAAAGTTTTTAGGGTAAACTGTTTTTCTTCCCAAGACATACCATTAATACATCGAGGAGTTGAACTAATATTCCATCTCTGGAATATCATTTCAGCTCTTGGTTTGATTCAACATCAGCTAGACAATTCAAAGGGCTATCTGACACCATAGAGTCGTGCGCGAGACATTTTGGGTCTCTCGTAAGACTGTTCTGGAGCATCAACACTCCAAACTTGTACAGTCTCAATCTTTTTGGGACCGGATGTATAATCTACACCTAATTCCTAAGTAGTGATTCTGGAACATTAAAGTGTCAATCCGGACCCTTACACGAGCATTATTAACCCTCCCCCTGAGAGGGGGGGGGGGGGTTTAGCTCATGATCATTGGATGATTAATTGAACTTGTTATATACAATAAATACGTAAATGCAGAATAGGAATTAAACTTGAAAAGAAATGACTTTTATTAAGTAAAAAGACTTACAGTACTGAAGCTGGTATGAAAGCTACTGGAAAGGAAAGCTACATACTAGAATGAAACAGCAAAATGAAAAGCTAAAACTATAGGCTAAAGCTAAAACTAAAACTATTAAGCTGAAGACCCCTTCTCATATATATAGCCTCCAGCCCCTTCACGTGAAGCCCTCATTAAATGTTTTGTTTCCATTCAATTTGATAACCTCAAAACTTTGTACTATTATGTATTGATTTTGTTTTGTCCTTTTGCCAAATCAATTCAAACTTTGAATTGATCCGTCTTTACCTTTTCCAAGGTGGCACAAAATTGTGACAATCACTTGCCACCTACCTATGCTGATTCGTCATGCCTTTTGGGCCCGCAGAGTGGGTCCACGTGGTGTGTCTAGTGGCTGCGTCGATTTTGGCGTTTTAACAACTTTCTGTCTTTGCGTAGATTTCGTCGCCTTTTTTGCCCTGGAAGTTCACTAACTGAAATCGGCGTCCAGGTTTGAAAGATGTGAGCTTCGGAAGTTTGCTACTTCTTTACATGTGGACCCGTTTTGCATTGATTTTGTCCCTTTGGAAACTTCAGCTCTAGTCAGGCTTTGTTGGGCTTCACTGGGCTGAGTGTGAAGACTTCAAATATGCACAGTATTCCCGTACTTTGATGCATGTTTTAATATCATATTCACGTTAACTGCGGAAACCTGCAAAAGTACGAAAATATCATTATTTCATGATTATTAAATACACAATTAACCAAAACACTATGTCTCTACGGGGTTTAGTATTATAGTTTTGGGTGCTTATCACACCACCCCCAAACAGCACTTTGCTTGTCCTCAAGCAAAAAAGAGACATTAAAATAATAAGTGGCCAAAAAATGTGTTGTCTTAAGCTAAGTCTCATTTCGTAGAGTATGGTTGCATTAACCGTATGCAGCAAGGCCTTGAACCACTAGGAATTCCCTAGTGGACGAGTTATGGCCTCGTGAGAGTTTTTCAGAGAAGATACTCACAAACTTCATTTATACTACAACGACTCAGTAACAAAGGCATGTTTCCTTAATTAATCTCAGATATCTATACATCTCACTAGCGGGGGAAACAAGAACTAATTATTTCGAAATTCAAGTTAATATACATACAATAATCAAAATATCTACATATGAGCATGCGTGCAGTGATCTTTTACAATGAAATGTACGAGCAGGGCCGTTTTTGGATCCTTTGGATAGCGTCCTTAAGTAGGTTCTCACAGGTATGTGTCGAAACACAATTTCTCTCTCATTTTTCCACTCAAGTTTTGCTAACTCTAGTGTGCAGTGGGCACATGTTTCCTCACGTACTCAATGACAATCAGAGGAGCCGAGGTTGAAAATTCACATCTACTACTTATTATCACACCACCATACTCCTAATTGAGATAGAGGTCTTTATTCGGTTTTATGGGACTTAGGTGGTAGTGTAGAAGAAAATGGAATGGAAAATTCAAAAATGATAAGTATAAGAAAGTAAGGTCTTCAAGATATTTATACTAGAGAAATCCTTATTTTCTTTTCTGCTTCTAACATGGGTTTCCATACTTAGATTTTTTAAGCTTTTGTATTCCCTTTTGATTTGATTTTGAGAGAAATTCTAACTTTTATATTTCTTTTGATTTTTGGAAACATATTTCTATTTTTCTTTTTCTTTTCTTCTGAAGCAGGTAACTGATTTTGATTTGTGACAAGTTTTTCTCTTCATTTTTCCGCACTTCATCCTATTTCTCATACACATCATCTAGATGAGCTTATTTATTTGTGGTTAATAGATGGGTAATGAATTTTTGGTGAAATAGAAGGGATTAATGAAAAGTTCAGTAGGGCGATTAACGATAATTTTTTTTTTACAGGTGTGAATTTTTGGCTATATCGATCCAAAGAAGGCCTAAATTCTCGCCTAGGATTCAGGTAGTGACCAAGTAAGTAGACGTGTGAGCTTTTCTATTCGGAAAAAACTACTCTTCTGAGTCATTACTCACATATCACACATTTTGATGCTATTTAGTTAGATTCTCACAAGATATGGAAATTAAGTTGTTTAACTGTGGGTCCCAGAAACTTATTATGTACATTTAATGATAGTCAGTACATGAATGTTCATGAAAAGAGGTAAAAACTATTGCATATGTATTAACTTAAGTTTCTAAGAACAAGTCTTAATTCTAATACTAGGGTAAGATTTCTAAATATTTTTCATCACATAAAAGGAAACGAGATTTTGTCACTAAATACACTTATTTAGACATAAAATAAAACTATATACAACTATGAATGCTTAACTTTTGCGAAAGGTTCTCACCACCCCCAAACAGTCGGACGTTGTGTCCTCAAAGTGTCAAGAGGAAGAAAGAATATACCTGAGAGGCTTTGAGCAAAAATATAGCTGACATCTTCCATAGAAAATTATGGTAACACACTATATGTTATACAACATAAAAGTGAAAGCACACTGTTAGGTTTTTTTTTTTCACATCAAACGTAAAACAAATATGTACATCAACTCACATTGCCCCAATTATGAACTGGGGGTAGGTCCATTCTCGCTTCATCTTTATAGAAATGTCATTTATTTGCATCACGCCAATTTATCATAGTCTTCCAAACTTCGCTCCACTTCCTCTTTCTAGAAGTGTCTAGATGAGTTATCATGTCATCGTCATTAGGGAAACAATGAACTTTCCTCAGATACCTTGAAGGGTACCGCCATACCCAAAATCGTAAAGAACAAATTATCTTGTTTGTTGGACACATAGAGTCTACCCGTACCCAGTCATGAAAAGTGGCCGCAATTTATGGGAAGTACATCTTTATTAACCTGCATACTGTAACTGGCAAAGTGATATAGTGCTGCTAAAAAAATGAGTCCGTTTAAGGTTTTCAATTACTAGGTTTGTGATGTTGAAAGCGGTATGTTGCTGGGCCAGAGCATGAAAAGTCTTACAAGCTGATTCGGAGGCAGTGGAGAAATGTCAATCCCCATGATGTTTAGAAGGATAAACAACATGGTAGTCCTGACATTCATGGTCATAATGGCTAGTGGAATAGTGTTGTCTGGCCAGCGGCCATCTGCGCGTTCAATGACTTGGGCGAGGCCATCGCCATAACGGGCGGCGAAATCTTCCCAAGAATAGTCATTAAAGTTGTTTTGTATTATGTATTGAATGGGGGTGTCTAGCTGAATATAAGGAAGGTCCAAAGCCATAGCAATTGTTGGCTCATAAAAGAGGTGTCTGGTGTTACTAATACGGATTGCAAATCCGTTCAACACGAAACCATGTACAATAGGTGGATCCTCCATATGATCATAAAAATAAGTTGCCAAACCTAGAGAGTATGTCTACTCAAGGTGTAGAATGAAGGAGTTCCAACCAACTTGTGTGATGAAGTCTTTGAAAAGATGTCCATATGCAGGAGAATTCAGCAAAGCATGGAAAGATTGTTCTGGAATAATCTTTGGAGATGCCATTATAGAAGATGTGTGAAGAAAGATACCACTTGTAGACAAAGATAAACCAAAATTAGAATACGATGGGAATTACTAAGTAAAACAAATTACATTTATTACCATAGGAAAATTGCACTATATTAAAAACTAAAAAGAAAATGACAAATAACATAAATTTGCAAAATCTAATTTGTGTCATGGTCCCAAGTAACGACAAGGATCCTTTGGTAAGAGAAATCCATTTATAAGATTCTTGATGTAGTCAATCCGTGCAACAGGGCACTCTGTGTCTAGCAAATCTCAGCTTGGTTCTCCATTATGAGAGTGTGATTTGCCAAGAACTGGTTATGGCTATGCAAGAATTATGCTTGTTCCTCTTCTTGTATTGTTCCCAGATCGTGAAATTTAAGAAGACTAGTAATGATAATGTTATGACGTTTGTATAATGTCATTAGTCCTTGGTGAATTAAACGAAGGCCTTCCATAGGATTAAATACGTTATGTATTGCATTTTCAGTGAAGATGTTGACAGCGGGACAAGCTTCGCCGGTTTCTGCACCGGTATGGTTCTTTGCAACGTCGGGAGTGCAGAAACCGTTCATACAAACTGAGTGAATGGTAAGAATGTTAGTTGTTCTGAGAGGTGTATTAGGAGCAGTAATAGGAAAAGCCCAACGCATCATGATAAGTGTCGCAATGGTTGGCAAAGGAGTTGACTTTTTCCTGGCACGTGCGATCGCGTTCCAGAGAATATTAATAATGCAAAAATCATTGCATTTAGTCTGCAAGACCCAGAGTAGATGGAGGAGGGATTTTGTTATTTCGGAAGTCTTGGATGTGCCGAGCACATTATGAGCTAACCATTGGATCACCGATAATTGGTTCCTTTGCAAGAATCGCTGATAAGCAATGCGGTTTTTCCGGTTGTATTCGCCGTAAAGGATAGTTGCAAACATTAGATGCCTGATATTGTCAAATGGTAAATCCTGAAGGTGTACCCCCTGGTTCGTAATGGGAATTTGAAGTACCTCAGAGATGATTTCCATAGTCAATTCACGTTCGCATCCGTTTGCACGGACAAAGAATTGCCCGTTTTGGAAATAACCGTGTTTATAGAATAACAGGACCAATTCTCTGAAATAAAGTGCCTCTTATGATGTAATAGAGGGAACCATCATCGACGTAGAATTTCAGTATCAAAATATGGGTGAAATAGACTGCTCTGGAAATTTTCCATAAAATTTTGCTCGGGCACGAAAATTCAAGTGAGGGCCATTAAAGATGGAGTGGTGAAGAAAATTTAGTGGAAAAGGGAAGATTGGATTTTAGAGGTGTCTATCCTTGCTATAAATAGGCACCAATCCGAAGATGTAGAAAATACGGATCGAGGTGTCATAGGGTAGTTAGACCACGTGTATTTTCTAAAATAGTTTTATCAAGTGTGGATGAGAAGAATAGGGCATGTGACTACAAGGAGTGCCCTCTTTTTTTCTTTTTTTTTAGAGTAAGTAGAAGGACAAAGAAGATGTAAATATAATATCACAATAAGATGTAACAACATACAGAGATGTGAAAATACACCATAATGACACGGAGAATAAAATACAAACCTAAATATTATATAGGATTATATGCCACATTAATAACATTACTATAATAAAACAAATGAGCATGAAGACTTGAGTAGCATATTCAATTTGCCGCTACTCAAACTTTTCTAGTGCATCCATGAAGCTTGAAATTTGGTAAGAATTAAAAAAATGGTATTAGAATTAGAGAAGAAGTGTAGAGGGAAGAAGATGAAAAGAGTGAATGTGAAGGATGTGGTGAACTTTATATATATATATAAAAGAAATGGAGCCATTTTCTAACCATTTAGGTGCGATTTCATGACCGTTTTTTGTGCGTTTTCATGACCGTTTTACAAAACGTTAGTTGACGGTAAAATTCGCCGTTAAGTGTGATGTCAAAAATATATATGTATATATATTTATATATATTATTATTACTAATATTATTATATATGTTTCTACCTATATATAATATAATATTGGAGATAACTAATATAATATTTGACAAGGCAGAAGTTTTGGAAAATGTAGGAAATAACAAACATCCTAGGTTGGAAAATTAAAATGCAAACACGTAAATAAAATATTTGACATAAATAATATACAAGATCGGGAAAATAAACTGTCTACTGAGAATCCTCAGGGGCTGCAGAAGAAGAACCAGGAGTCCTGCAGTGGCGCCATTTGATAAAACGGTATTTTCAGGTTTGGTTTACTTAAGTCCGAAGTCCGAAGTCTGTTAGTCGTCCGTTTAGTCAAGTTACCTTACTCATGTGGGTTTGAAGGATAGGTCGAGTAAGGGATCGTCCATACCTTAGGGCTTGGCAAGGTTTACAACTAGATTTACAACTTTTGGTGAGTAGGATTTTAGGTTATTTAGTTGGTTTAAGTAAATTATCGGTATGCAAGTAACGTAAATAATAACGATTGATTTCTACGTAAACAAACAAAGATGGAGAAATAGGGGAAAGGGTTAACCGTACTCATGCAAGAATAAGTTTCAACAGTTATAATACCACATCACTACAACTCTAATCCATCTCGAGTTCATAGACAAACCCGAGACGACGTCAAGTATCGATCCTTAGTGAGATGCACGCATCTCTGAGCTTATCTCACTAGCATAAGGAGTTGAACTAATATTATATCTCTGGAATATCATTTCAGCTCTGGGTTCGATTCTACATCAGCTGGACAATTCAGAAGGCTATCTGACACCATAGAGTCGCGCGTGAGACATTTTGGGTCTCTCGCGAGACTGTTCTGGAGCATCAACACTCCAAACTTGTACAGTCTCAATCATTTTGGGACTGGATGTATAATCTACACCTAATTCCTAAGTAGTGATTCTGGAACATTAAAGTGTCAATCTGGATCCTTACACAAGCATTATTAAACCTCCCCCTGAGAGGGGGGGGGGGGTTAGCTAATGGTCATTGGATGATTAATTGAACTTGTTGTATACAATAAATAAGTAAATGCATAACAGGAATTAAACTTGAAAAGAAATGACGACTTTTATTAAGTAAAAGAAGTTACAGTACTGAAGCTGGTATGAAAGCTACTGGAAAGGAAAGCTATGTACTGGAATGAAACAGCAAAATGAAAAGCTAAAACTATAAGCTAAAACTAAAACTATTAAGCTGAAGACCCCTTCTCATATATATAGCCTCCAACCCTTTCACGTGAAGCCCTCATTAAATGTTTTGTTTCCATTCAATTTGATAACCTCAAAACTTTGTAGTTTTGTCCTATTATGTATTGATTTTGTTTTGTCCTTTTGCCAAATCAATTCAAACTTTGAATTGATCCGTCTTTTCCTTTTGCAAGGTGGCACAAAATTGTGACCATCACTTGCAACCTACCTATGCTGACTCATCATGCCTTTTGGGCCCGCAGAGTAGGTCCACGTGGTGTGTCTAGTGGCGGCATTTTTGCATTTTTACAACTTTATGTCTTTGCGTAGAGTTTGTCACTCTGGTTGTTCACTAGTTCACTAGCCGAAGTCAGCGTCAGGTTTGAAAGATGTGAGCTTCGGAAGTTTGCTGCTTCTTTACATGTGAACCCGTTCTGCACTGGTTTTGTCCCTTTGGAAACTTCGGCTCTAGTCAGGCTTTGTTAGGCTTCACTGGGCTGAGTGTGAAGACTTCAAATATGCATACTATTCCCATACTTTGATACATGTTTTAATATCATATTCATGTTAACTGCGAAAACCTGCAAAAGTACTAAAATATCATTATTTTGTGATTATTAAACACATAAATAACCAAAACACTATATCTCTATGGGGTTTAGTATTACAATTTTGGGTGTTTATCATCCATCGTCCTCATATTCTCTTCCAGGTCCTTAGAATCTACGTCCTTCCTGTCCCTATCTAGAGTCATCCCCTCCAGCAAGCAGGCCGCTATGGGTGCAGACTTATATCTACAGTCCGACCTCTTAACAAGCCGCTTCTTCCCTATGCCCTCATTTACGTACACCAAGTTACGTTCCAGGTAATCTTTCCCATTAACAGAATGACCCTTACCAACAGCCAATTTCTCCTTCCCCTTACCACCAGGACAGTCCCTAACAGCAGCGGATGGCCCAGTCTCAATTCCCCCAAAACCCAGGACACTAAAATCGACCTGGTCCCTAGACCTCGAGACACAAGCTGTCTTCCCTTCAGTTCGCTCAACACTGCCAGCACCCGAGCTACTCCCAACATCGTGCCCCGCCCCTTTAGCGACCTTCCCAGCTCGCCCATCAGTCTCCTCAGCCTTCCTCTTCAAAGTATTCTTCCGCTCACGAAGGCTGGCGGCGATGTCATCCAGGTCGAAGGGGGCGTCCTCTTGCCCTCTCCCCCTTGCAGCGACCTCGGACCTATCACCATCAGGTCGGCTCACCTACCTATTACCACCATCCCCACCGCCAGGTCGCTCCTGAGCAGACCGGCTCTTCTTCCTAGCCTCCCTACTAATTATACCACCATCTTCACGCTCCATGCTTGAACCACTTGATGAGGGAATCATGTTCTGACCTTTGGACCTCTTCTTCTACTGCTTCCTCTTTGCCCTGATCCCACGTCCTCCTCTTTCAACAAAGTAGCTGGCCACTTCATGCAACTTCTCCCCCTTTTCAGCACGAGTCAGACGAGCAAATTTCTATATCACACTACGTCCTTTCCTTCTGGAAATAGCGGCCTCTGTATCATAAAAAAGTCAAAGGTCAATTCGTTATAGCACATACTTATCAACATACAAAACAGAGGCATGGTTCAACCACCTAGTACGTACCAGTAAAATTACATACCCTAGTCTCCACACTAAACCCAGAGGTGCAATAATTCCCAACTATAAAAAATGGTCTCTTCTCCCAGGGTTCGTTACTAACCACATCCAGAACACTAGACTTTCCAGTCAAAGTCTGTAAGCTAAAGTTGTTAGCTCTAGATCATTTCACAACAAAATGCTCAACAATATCTACAACACCAATGTTGTATTCTCCATTCTCATTCAAAAGATCGAATACCCTAACTAAACGTCATGTGTTCCCAACGAACTGGCAGAGCATTTTTTCACAAAAATTTAAAAACTCACATGTCAGCCTAGACAACGGTAACCTCAACCCAGCTCTCAGTTACCCCTCACAGATAACCACACCATAGGCACGAGGGACGAACACGTTATGAAAAACGTCAGCGTCCTCACTCAGTTCGTGAATCTCCAGATCGCGTACACGAATATCATACGCACGCCTCGTAATGTATGTCTTTATTATAACCATCAAGACTGAAGCTTCAGGCATGCAACTCATTAATTCTTCATAACTCGCCATCATGGCTCATAAGTGACCTGAAGACCTAGATCTGACCTGATGTAGGAAGGCGAGAGGTGCGGGCACCTTGCCTATATAAAGAGGATGAGGAACTACGTTTGACCTGATTCAAGTTCCCTTCCCCAGAGAGAGAGAACTTGATACGTAGGCAGTTCGTCCATACGAACTCGGTCAAATTCAATCCAATCATCCCAATCCCTTGATCAAGCCTACATTTGTAAAGATCACCAAAAACATCATTTACAACCACTAATCAAATTCCTAGTACTATGTACTAAGAGATGAACTGAAGTACTGAATAACTAGAATTAAAAAGATAATTGTTATGTTTTCCAATTCAAGTTGAAGATGTGGAGAAATAAAAATGAAGTGTGTTAATTAAAAATTATGAACTTAGGGAAGAATATAAATTGCAGAGAAAGAAAGTAAAAGTATTTACGAAATATTAAATCAATGACGATGGTCAGCAAGTCAGGTGTCCGCATTTTGTTTTAGAATTTGGAAAGGCAGGAACAAGTTTTGAGTTTTGTTTTTTATTTTGATTTGAAATAGAAACTTGACCCAAGAAGAAAAGGGGGTATTGTTTTTCTTTCTAATATCTAATTATAAGTTTTGATAAAGTGCTCTAAGGGGTAAGGGGTAGCAAATTTTCACACTTTTGGGGAAATTTAAAACCAACGACACATTAGACATGATCACATGACTACTACTTGTTTGTTTTTTTTTTTTTCTTGGGAAGTTGAGGGTGTGCAGTTGCCCACCATTGCACCCCCTTGGCTTTGCCCCGGGCTACAGGCCTTCCAAGCAACAATAACTTTCCAATCTCATTAGATATGGAACTTAAGGTCTAGAAACATTCTTTGCACATAACATGTACACAGCATCAAAAAAATATTGTCAAACTAGAAAAATATTTCAAACCATATCAATGTTATATTCAAAAGTACAAAACCTAGGATTTCCACCCGTTCTTCTTCTCACCAACACAAGGCAGACCTACAGAAATAATTTAAACATTAGAAACTGCAAGTCCACAAGAAAATCAAATCTAATCCGTGAGCGTAGCGAACTCTTGAGGTCGCTTTTCTTAAATCACCCAAAAAACCACTTGCTACGTGTCACTCTCTCGTGTGTCTGTCCGTACCCCAAATAACCCTTCGTTTGTGTCTAACCGTACCCCTATTTTCTCATTTTCTTTTGTCTTCGCCTCCAACCTCTCCTGATCGTCTCTCTATTCTCGACGGATTTCTCCCCATAGTCAAGACAAGAGATTGCAGTTTCATCACAACCAATTCAGGTACGAAGAATTTCTCTTTATTACTTTGACTGTTCGCCTGTCACTTTACCTTTCAACATTGGAGTTTGTCACGTATATCAAACCACATAAATCTTGTAATATGCAAATGGGTCCATAGGATCCTTTGGATTGGAATCTTGTTGAATTTGTATGATATGTGGATGGCGGAAGAGCCTTTTGACAGTTTATAGTCAAGGCTTCGATTGGTTGTTCAGTACTTCGAAAAGCTTTATCACTACAATGAAACTGATAAGGCTTGGCGTCTCTATGATCCTAATAATGAGAGTGTGTTTAAGGCTCTCTAAACTCAATCAAGATTGGCGCCGTGTCAAACTTTGACACACGACTACAACCGATCTTCACGGGATTTAAATTGTGATCATTGGCTTGATGCGCGGCAGCGGCGTCAACTGAAGTTGAAGCAGAGAAACCAACTTGTGAGTTACTATGAGTAACTCCAGTGGATGATGTGCATGTAGGGGATGATTGTAGAAATCATGTAGGGGATGATTGTAGAAATCAGTTCACTATTCCACTCCTTTTGGAGAGTCCAAGCAACATCAGGTTCACATACTAAAGAAGAAATATTGTGCTCAGAGTGTGTATTCCATAGTTGTTGGCATTATGTGTAGGTTTGTCCTTATTAGTTATATTTATGTATTGTCTGTGGGAGTGAAGCTGTTTGTTTAAGAGAGAGATTTGTATTATGGGATCAAAGGAGGTGTACCATGGAGGGCTGATGAGACCCTTCCATTCTAGGAACCTCACGCTACTTACGCATCACATTCTCCTTGTTTGTTAAGAAAAAGGAACTAATGTTTGTGTGATTGTGTCGATGATGGGTAGCTCGAGTCTCATCCTATCATATAATCAGATTTGACTATGAGACTTTCCATTTTAAGATCCTCGGACTACCATGTCCATGCTATTTTCTAGGTTTGTTTAAAGGGTACTAGTGTACAAGGAAGTTTGATATCTAATGCTCATGTGCATCCCAATCCTATGCAATTTATGTGAATGTTTCCTTAGGATGACTTGGTGTTCTTGCTTCTTTGGGGTCTGCTGGTTATTAAATAAAAGGGATTCATAAGATTCACACTATCTTTTGATTGGTTCGAGTTTGAAAATATATCGGGTTTGAAGGCCATTACGTTTCCACAGTTTTAGCTTGTGTGCAGGGTACTAAATCTACAGAGCTCGAAGGTGACAATGGGCCTGCCGGCTCCCGTTACGTGATAGTTACATGCTAACAAGCTCGAAGCTGAAAGATTGGGATAAATTGCCGGTAAGAATCTTATTTTTAAATTGATAAGTACCGAACTTCTTGTTTAGTGATATTCATGCGGTGATGTAAATTAAAGATTTGTGAATTGCACAAGTTCTCACCTGCTTCAAGACTATCTCATTTTTTGTGTCACTGAAATTTTAACGTTTCCATTTCTCTAATTGCATCCGGAAAAGAACGTACCGGTGATGATATGGGTGATCGGATGTCACGTGATAGTTCGATCCGATGAGGATTGATCGTGCTTGACTCGTGGGCAAGCTTGGGGAATTTTGGAGGAGTATCACTATAGTATCTTTGCAACATATGTAATTTTGGTTGATCTATCCAATCTTCATGACGACTCAAGAATATCCGGCATAAATCGAAGAGACGGACACAAAGAAGCAAATACCTCCTTTACAACAAAAGAACAGTTGGTTGCATTTTTGTCTCTCCCAATCTAGTCAAGATTGTGGTAATGTTGGTTTAGTTCTGGGATGAGCTCGACACAAAACTTTTCTATTTTTTTTATTGTACTTATTTTTTGTTCCTTTGGGTAACCTCTGGCAATTTGAACCTAGATCATAATGTTCAAAATTTATTTTTGGAATTGCTTGCAGACTGACAAACAAAAGTTGTTGGTTTTTGGGACAACGATTATTTTGAGCTTTGATGGTTAATATTACATTGTTGAGAACGATAAGGCATTTTTGTCTTGTAAATGATTAGTTATTTCGAGAATCTCTAGTGTGATTGAACCCATGAGACAGGCAGAATCACACAGCTCAGGCAAGGGAACAAGTCAAAATGATAAGATGCTGTGGTTTCTCAATCTAATTATACTGTTTTGGCTCTGTCGTTTAGAACTGTATGCACTACCACAGTGTGCTTGCTGAACAAATCATCAATTGTTGCATTATTCTCCACTTTTGCTATTTGAAATCGATACGGAGGAATTAGGCAATGAGCGCAGTCTTTTACAATCTGCAGGGACTATATTATTTTGATTTACAATTATGATGACTACCCGAAAAAAAAACCGGAGTAACAACAATCAATGGTGTATTGTTGTCTGTCAACATAAACTTTTCGCTCTTGTATTTCAGGTGAGAAGATGTTCCAAAACAGAAACCCTTTCTGTCATTAAATTCTTTCATTAGTATTATCTTCTTTCATTCTAGGCATATATCCAGCCTCCATGGCTTCCATTGTAAGCATGTCCAGTTCGGCATAAATATCTAGCAATTGCGGGTGTGATGTATCACTCACTGAGAACACGTGGACTTTCTTTTCGACCTCAATCCAATACTAGTTAGTTGTTGAGGAGAGCCAAATAAATAAAAAAAATATAACATATATAACATATTTAGAAATGTTAGGTTTTGACTCATACCTAAAATGCAAGCTTTGTAAGCTTGTAAATTGACCAAGGGCCAACAGGATCTAGATCATATTTTAAAAGCTTATAAAGACTCGACTCTTTGAATTCCATAATTTTTTTTGTTCCAATTTTGTTGCCGACTTCATCAAAGACAACAACTTTGCTGCCAGGAATCCATATCCCATCTACTTCACTCGTAGGCCAGGATGTGTAAAAGAAATTAGTAGTGTATTTTCTGCAAAATTAAATATATCATACTAGAATTAAATCCGAGTCAAAGAATATTTTATAAAAATTCCATTCTGATGTGATGTTCGAGCAAATAGAACAATTTGTCATAGATTACAAATACTTTAAATTTTGGCGCATGAAGTTCCTTCATGGAAAGACCTACATAACTGCACGACTGTACAACTGCTTTGAAATAAATTTCATAAGAAACATTAGCAGTGATAGCAGCACCCAGTAGTGGTGGAGCCTGAATTTTGCATTGGATGAGAGTTAGCCATCAAGACAACCTATCACACACACACAAATAAAAATTGATGCAATTTTATTTAAACTAATATTTTGAATCCAATTTCTAATCAAATACTTTAACACAACTGTTTAGATCAAAATGAACCACCAGACCGATATGAGACTTATCACTTGCATATCACATAAAATAGTATTTTACCGAAAATTATTATGGCGATCATTTGATCATACTCGAATTAAATGTCTAACTAATTAAGAAACTAACCTTCAAAAATAAATAACAAGAATAACTAGGTGCACAACTATACTAACTCTAGTAGTCGTCCAACCAATAAAACCATTGGATCTCAAAACTGAAAAGTGTGTACTCATATGAAGCGAGAAGTTAAAAATTTGTCTCCCACTCCTAAAGTATACCAATGAATGAATGGAATGAAAACTATAAACTTTAAGAAAAATAAATAGGAAAGTAGGGAATTTGAAAAAAGATACATACCTGCCAAAGTGGTAGGATTCATCATATGAAGACACAATTCTTCTTCAATAGGTGCCAGCACCATCGCCTCCAACTTAGAAGAGATGCTCAAATCTTCTTCTGACAAACTCAAGACTTTATACTTAAAATAATATGAAATTAACAGTCCGTCGTCAGGAGAGAATTCATATCCATATTTTGATGCAGTCGCAAGAGTTTCTCTCTTAGATGACAATCCCATCTTCTGGGTTTCAGAAACCCCTTAAAATAAACATTGTAGTGTCGTATTTTTCACAATTCGTATAGCATTTCATAGCAGGGATGTAGTGATATTTAGGATCGTCTTCTTTGGAAGGAGTTGTTGTTACAACCATCTTGTCTTGTTTTTTGGGTTTTGGGTTTAAAGATACTTGTTTTTAAATGTGAATATAGGGTTTTAAACAAGTATGTGAATCCTAGACAAGATTCATATACTTGTTTTAAAACTCAAAACCCTATATTCGCATCTTGGAAGGGGAGTTTTAAAACCCTATAAATATGATATATAGTTGGGCTTTTACTTCTAATTTCTCTATTTTAAGATTTTAGAATCACCTCCTACTTTTATTTAAATTGCCTTCTTCCAGCCTAGTTATTATAATTGGCCCCCTAATCTCTATTAAAATTGAACCACCTCCTTCTTCAATAATTTTAAGATAGTTTTCTTCATTAAAAAGCTAAAATTTATGTATAGGGATTGTATCTTTACCTTTTTTAGAAAATTGCTTCTCTTTTCTTAGCGAGATAAAGTAAAAATAAAAATTGTTGTTTCTTTTAGGTATTGGGTGATCTTGGACACACCCATAAAAACACTCCCATACCCCAACTTTAAAATAAATAAATAAAATTGTTTTAGACACATTTATGTTCCTAAATTATCATTTTTTTTTTATTAGGCGTACCTAAGACAAAACAATTCATTTATTAGAATATATTAAGGACCCAATATTTAACCGTAAATATTCTAATTTTTTTCACTTGTAACTGAAAAAGAACAATCTATTAAAAAAAATGATATTGATTTCTTCTCCAATAACTTCTTCTTTAGCAACATTTATCTCACTAATAAACATGCAAATATCCACTTTTAATTTGAATTAATCATACCAAAATAATGGAGATGAATACCAACCTAATGACGATTTATGAAAAAAAAAATCGAAATCAAATTTTGACAAATGGGAAAAGAAGAAGATTGTTGAAAAAAAAAAGGGTTTGTTTTTGTTTTTTGTTTTGTTTTGTTTTGCCCTTATTGAAAATATTCCAAATTAATTTGGGAGATATTATTGGATTGAGGCGGTTATTGGGTACGACAAAAAACTTTGGTTAGTTATGGGATATGAGAGTGTTTATGGGTGTGTCCAATATCACCTTTTCTTTTTATTTCTTTTAACAATTTTCATTTTAGTTCTTTACAAGTTGGCGTGCCGGATAAATGCTAGTATTCAACTCTTTAGTTGATGTTATTAGGATGATGGCAAGCTATTAGAATAAGTGAAAAAATTGTTTTATGTAATGTGTTCCATTTGTTTATTTGGATTTCTTGCTTGTATTGGTTACATCCTTGGTGCCAGTTAAAGTTGTTGCTAGACATCGTTGGCAGGGCTCTAGAAAAAATTGAGGTAACAACATGTGCATTTTATTTTGTTAAACACTATTCATTTCATTTTATGTGAATTTATTCAATTCGAAAAAATGGAAATTATGAAGAGTTAAGATATTCAAATAAGTCTCGTTCTATTGATATAATATTTCTTTGGTACGCTATCGATTGTGCAAGAATTCATGGTCTGTGATCCGGTGAAGTTTGACATGGCCAGGATGAATAATTTCTCCCCTAGCAGGTGCCGATTAGTAAAGTCGGTAAAATTTTTGAGTGATGATACTAGAGTTCTGGAGCCCCGCCAACATCAAAAAAGTTATTGATCTCATTTAAAATAGATTTACCAATAAATAAATAAAAAAATCCTCCCCTACAATCATTCGCCTCCCATTGGGTAGCTGGTGTTTATCAAGAATTCACACTGAAGGCAACTGGAGGTTGGTAGCTAGCTCTCTCTCTCTGTGGAATTCACGAATTGCAGGCTGCATGGAGGCATCCACTAATAAGTGGTATTCTTCGGATATGACTACTGTGCCCGTTGCAGCTTCTCGGTTTGTTCAGGCAAAGAAGCCTGGTCAAGCTACTATTAAAGTGGTATTCATCGTATGATGAGATGAACTATGATAAGGTATCTATGCTTCATTGCTTCTTATTTAATATGGTTGCTTATGAGGGTTTCCATCTTCGAAAACACGTAAGTGTTACTGTGTACAAAATGTTTCTTTTTATATACTTCAATACTATGTTCTTCTAGGTGGATGTTAAAGTTTCAATTCCTTCATAAATGGTTATGCTGCAAAACTTACCCTTCAAGCTGCAGTAGTGACACTGAGAGCATCCGTAGGTGATTTTTTATCCAAAAACGTTCCACTTGTTAATTTTCTCTATTAATTATAGTGTTGCTCTGTTACCTCGTATTCCATCCTCAATTTGCCTATATCTTTACTGGTAGCTATTTCTATAGTTGTGACTTGTGACTTGTGACTCATTTAGTTCCATGGTACCGTGGACCTATATATGGATGCGACTCTATCCAAAATTCTAATACGACGGGCCAGCGTTTGTCTTTGATCAAGCAGCCGTATATTGATGGTTTAAATATCCTTACAGTACTCCCTGTGCATAAATCTGTCTTTATGCCGTTCTTTCTTTCAATAATCATGCTGATTGCAAATGAATCTGGTATGTGCTATAATCCTGACGGGGTCTTAAAATCTTCCTGGTTCATGTTTTAACCTATTATCAATTGCTGAAGCTGTATATTCGTCATGCTCTTCAGTGATTTCATCTGCTCTTATCTGGTCCGCGGTTCAAGCTGTTCATCACCATACATTACCTTTGGGGGGAAGGGGGGAAAAGTAAACAGAAAAAATGAATGGATTGAAGTCTTTTGGAATAAGCACTGCACTTTCTTTTTCTTTTCCATGTATATAAAAGAAAAAAGTCACAATAACATCACCAGCCCTGCAAGTAGAAGGCAGGATCGAACCAGGGCCACTCTAAAAGGAGGCATTACTAGAATCCGAGTAGGCAGTTGACTAATGGAATTGAAGTTTGTGTAAACTGTATAACTCAGTCCCATTATGATCTAGTATGGCTCTCCAAAATACATGGAAAACCGCAAAAAATGAAGACACAAGTTGAACTGTGATAACTTCAAATGGTAACACCATAGAAGAAGAAAATTACTGTATTATCTCTTCTCTGGTATACCCTGAGGCCAACCTAGACCAGCAGAGCCTTTATTTCCCACAGCTTGCAATGGTTGTAGAAGACCCTTCGTGGTTTTCCCAAGAGCCTCCCCCTGTATTTAAGTTAAAAGTAAGATTAAGGATTGATAAGGTTCTAATAAGTAGTAATTATTTTAAGAAAAAGAGAATATATATATAAACAGCCATAATCCATTAATGTGGCACAGTCCAGACTTCCCATCATCCCCAGTGTCATCAAGTGTCCTTCCTTTTTCATTTCTTTTATAATTACAGAAAATGAACTAGGAGAGGCTGCAGAACAAAATTTTGGAAAACAGAAAAAAGACCGAAGAAACACTGCACAGAAATCAGTCTGCTAGCCAAGATTAAGTCTCAATAAAAGGCTATGACTCTTATTCTCAAAACAGATATTTTCGCCAAAAAATTACCTTGATTGAACCTTAGATGGCCATTACTCATTAGCATGTCGTGGTATCAGATCCAGAGTTGCAACCCTTAAGGAGTTCGCAATGATTCGTCAAAGTGCTATTTAGTGGCTTATATGCTCTCCAACAATAAGAAAGGAACAGTTTAGCAACACAATGTGAGGAAGAATGATATTCGCAGACTAGAATTTGGTTTTAGGAAGGGTTTGTTTGAGAGGGACTTGCATCAAGCTGCATCGTTTATTAACCTTTTAGTAGGCTATATTTTACTGAAGACTGAGGTAAGTGAGATTAATGTAGATTGAAGTGGCGGAAACAACACTTAATCAAAATCTACACTTTATGAAACCCTAAAAGTCTCACATTTATTGATAATCACTCAATCATTCATAACACACATAAACACAACTAAAAAACACTCCCTGAAACCCTAACTATAAGCCCTTATTTATACTAATCCTAGAAAGCATAAACCAATAGGAACACAAGAACACGACATGTGTCACAACTAACTAATAGACTCAAACCATGGGCTTGGACTCAACTAAGGGCACATGCCCATGACACTGACAACAACAGCTAATGTTCTACATCAGAGATAGTGTGATAAGACCACAGCATTCTACTCTAAATCAAACATATGAGATTCTTGAAAAAAGGGAGTGACTATTGGCATATTTTACTTTCCTCTGAAGAAGTGGCAGATATTCATATTGGCAGATTTGGATCTCTAGAGTACCATTAAAAGTCTGCTTACTTATGCAGACATTGATGTAACTTATGAGAAGGCCTTAAATTTCACTCAAATAGTGAAATAAATGACTATCTAGCTTCACATAGTAAATATTTTCAAGAAGACTAAAGAGCTTTACCTCCTTCCAACCCATGTTTTCTAGAACTCTTCTGGCAAAGCTACCAGCTCCAAACGACATTTGCAATGCTTCAGCAGCAGCTTCCTTTGTGCTATGGGAAACAGGCGAGGTTTCCTTTCCGCCATCAACCCTTGAGTGTTTTTGCCCAGGACCCACCCCAATTCCACCATGTAAGGCTCTTCTCTCTGCAGCTCTATCCCGGTAAGCAACGCCTTTATTCTGCAAAGAACCCATTAGCAGAATTTTAATTACCAAATCAACACGATAAATAACCAAACTTAAACAGAAACCTTTCTTCTTTCACTCGGTAAAAGTAGAGATATACTATATTTGCAATTTTTCTAAAGAATGGCTCTCAAGTGTCTTAAGGACTTGCGATTATGAAACATAATTAGTGAATAACTGAATAACAGTCCTGTATTTCACAACGTAGAATAATTATTGTAATACTGTTGATAGTTTGCGATCTCAGGAAAGAGATACTAAAAAAAATTTAAGTATATATCGAGATCCTAAAAAATGTTTTAAGTATATTCTCTGGAAAGAGCAACTATTGAGACACTTAATAGTTGAAAATAAAAAACTGTACAAAAAGAACCAACTATCAAGATCTAAAAAATGTTTAAGATTCAAATTCAAAGATCTGGTGTCACTAGAGAGCACAACCTTTTGTAATACCTTTAGTTTATCTGACAGTGCAGAAAATTTGCCAAAATCAGGAACTCCTGGTGTTTCACTGTCACGGATTTCCCACAGCTTAGGCGAGTCATACCCTTGCTTATCAAATACTATGTCAGGAAATCCCCAATCTTTTGTTGGGTTGGATGAATCATAAGTTGATAAAGAGGCTAAGTACTTCATGCTAGGGCTCTTCAATCTATACACTTGCCCTGCCAGAGAAGAATTGCAAGGGACACAGATAAGTTCCTCTATAGAAGTAACAGTTCATGAAGAAACACCATTACACAAAAAAATACCTGTACTCTGAATGCCCATGTTCTGAACGGTAGTGCCCATATATAGGAGAAGTTTCAAAAGGTGTGGTCCAACAGATAGACCTTTGATGAGACTACCTAAAAGTTTTAGCATGTGTTTGATTTGCTAGAGAAGATTTTCAAGGGTACTCTCATTTTTCTAGCAGAGAATGCTGATTTCAGTAAATTTATCCCCCACGAGAACCTCCATGAGAAAATTTTGATAGTTCACACAGGGATGGGCAATGGCTGAAATTTCATGGTGAATACTCACGGGGAAGTGAAATATTAAGAAAGTATTTCATCGGCAATCCTCTACTACAAAGTGACTTTGATCCAATAAAAATTGTCACATGCAAATCAAACACGCGCACCAATATGGATAAAGTCTGTGTGAAAGAGACATACAGTGTTTGTACAACATGACTAAGTTACATTGACACGGGTACGTGTATCCCTATCCGACACAGACACGAAATGTCCAACACAGCAAAATACCAAAAGTTGAGGTATACCACATACAATATGTGCATTGTGTCGTGGTCGACATGTATCTGGCGCATATTAATTTTGGCTATATGGTGTATCCATGTGAAGTAGCAAAATATTTAGCGAAAAAAGTGTTTCCTACGAAATAATGTAGAAGCAGACCTGACGAAACTCGTACTAATGCAACACTCGTTTCACATATGGCAGCAGTTCTTAAAAGACGGCCACCAGACGGCATCGACGGATGAAGCTTAGTGGAAGGCTTCACCAGTTTCCCAATCAGCCTGGAAAGTTGGCGTTTCTTTTTCTTACCACACTTCTTCTTCACTACAGTGTTTGTGAACATTTCCCAATCCCACAAATCAATTATTGAAGAATCAAGTATGTCATCTTCCCCTGATTGTACAACCTGACCATACTGAGCTCGCCAGTTCTCTTCATCCCATGAAATCCCTATGTGAAAAGAAAAATCTAGGTTGTGAGAATTAATTAGTCAAGTAACTTTTCTTCAATCACATGACTGACAAATGCATCAAGCCCAACTGCTGAACTGCTGGACCACCCATAGATGGTCTACAGAAGAGAAATCATATCTAATGGCTGCCTAAGCAAGGGATTAGGGCTCCCTTTTCCCAGGTCTAATAAGTTGTAACCCCAACTACCCATAATCTGTGAAGCACAGACTTTGTATATTCTGGAAAAAAAAATTATATACACTTTTTGTTTTTATAACAATTGAAACGGCCAAAAGAGAACGAAAGCCAGACAGGTAACTTGTGAGTACCAAATCTATATGATCTTGGGGTTTTGACAGATCACAAGTTCATGGACCTGATTGACTTGAAAATAAATAATCAGGTCATACGCAAATCATACAACAAAGACTTAACTCTTGCATTTTAAAAATTGCACATTCCTGTTCAAGTTCAACAAAGAAAGGGTTTTTTAAAGTAAGATGCAGTAATTTTCTACTAAGTTCATTGCATATGTAAGTTTGCATTGGTAACAGAGTGATCTAAGAGATTACAAATGAAAATCATTTTTCAGTATAATGCATGAAGTAAACAAACCTTCATCAGAAAGTCTTCCACTTGATTCAGTTGCATCTTGAAGGTCTTCCACAATCCATTCACCTTCTTCTATCTCACGAGTACTGTCACTTTCTTCACCTAAACAAGATAAGTATTTTTAAGTATAGATCCAAGTTGTAGTGGTCACTTCCAAGTATGGAGAGAAAGTCATTGCTTAACCGTTAACCAACAAATCTGAGTCACATCCCACATCTGGTTCCGTTGGCGTCACCAAATTATCACCAAGATCAGTTACTGAGTTGGAATAACCAGTTAAATAGAGATTAATTAATGTCTCTTCTAACCTGAAAACGAAAAAAAATGAAATTAACAGAAAAATTCCACAGCAATGGTATCTATATTTTTACTGTACATTAAGGAAAATTCAAAGCAATAAATCCGATTAGACATTGAAACAGGATGCAGAAGCATACCATTCGGATGGTGGAGGTGGATTCTCAGGTCGATCATCACTAATGCACTTGGGACCTGTTTAATGATTTCATGAAATCAGTCACGTTATATACAAACCACATCTAAAAGTATTCGTATTCCACACAAAGCCTATAAAAGTGGTATGCTCCAATAATTAAACATACATTGATTGTCATCTTGAATAGCTTCATCAGAAACTGCTAAACTCCGCATAAATTCATCATATTCTTCATCCTAAAAACCATAAAATAAACTTGTTATTACAAAACAAGCATCATTCATTCATAACTATTAACTGGTACTTGTTTGTTTTATAATAAGACAAAATTAGGTTTTACCTTGTCAGACTCAAAGGGCACATAGCTTCCATTCTCAAATTTATAATACAATCCATCTTTACTACTATAATACCATCCAGCTTTTGGGTCATGATAAAATCCACTACTGCAATAATTTCATCAGGTTAAACCCTAATATTTAAATAACTTAAATTAATAATAATAATAATAATTAAAGCTGACCTGGCATGAAAGTAGAGCTGAGTTTGTTCATCCCATTTAAATTGACAAGATTCTATTGCTGACCTGGCAGATTCTTTTTCGTTTACCGCCATTTCTTGATTAATCCAACTGTTGGGCCAGAAGACTGACCTGACCCCGTGCTTTTCATTTCCAATGAGCTAAAAAGTAGGGGTATTTAAAGGATTTCGTAAAATGACACACTCTGCTCAGCTGAAGCTTCTTTTTTAGGTAAAAACTTTCACTTTGTTCATATTTAGTTTGTTTTGTTTTGTTCATATTTAGATAGATAGATAGAGAAAGAGCTAACGGTTTAAAACTCACTAGTTAAAGTTTCTGACATTAAACCATTTTAAGGATGCCCAAACCTTTCTTTTCGAAAATATCGAAAAAGACTACATTTTTCTTTGAAGAAAGTTGGTTTTTAGATATAGAAATCTAACGTTGTGCAACTTAATCTTGTTATGTTATTTTGCAGTTCAATGAGGTGGGAAGCATTAGTATATATGTTACTTGTGTGTTTGGCTAGGGAAGAAACCCTCAAAATACCAGCTGTATTCGGTATGCTATTGCTATTGTTTGTGCTTTGGAAGAAGGAACTATGGGTCGATGGTTGGTGGCTTATACTTGTGCTATGTGAGTGTGTTCTTTTACACAATTTTTTTTTAAGGAATGTTTTGATTTTGATGATTTTTTAATAACTGATATTGGAAAATTGGTACATATGTAGTTGAACATGGTATGTTTGGAGAGAGGATTTCTGGCCTTACTCCAAGCTAGTTGTGCATTGGTAAGAAAATTATTCATATCTCCTCTGTGCAGTACATTTTTGTTAATGTGATTCACTTATTCCTTCTTGTTAGATTTTAGATGTGTAGTTGATATAACCCACTAAAAATAAATACTTAGTCAGACAAAATGAGGAGGGATAAGGATGTTGCACCAAAGAGTTTGGGACACACTTTTGAATGTTTATATTCGACAACGTCACTGTAGGGGAGTGATATTCTCTATCCATCACGCGCTTAACATGGTGGAAATAACACATCGACCTATGGAGACAGGTCGCATCCATGAGCCAGTAGAACGCTACAGCCAGATCGCAATATCAGGCGAACTACGCTAGGAAGTGACACAGATCCCCTATCCATAAGCAATCATGACTAAAGAGTACTTGTACATATCTTGACCGTCAGCCACTGATCACGGCCGCAAGCTACTTGTACAGACTGTCACTCCACATCATTACAGCAGACCTATGAGAACAGTTCTCACGTGTCATCCTAATCTCCACCTCACGTTTAGGACACCCTTTACACGTGGAAAG
The DNA here is from genome assembly GCF_015680905.1 of Coptis chinensis. Taxonomy (NCBI): domain Eukaryota; kingdom Viridiplantae; phylum Streptophyta; class Magnoliopsida; order Ranunculales; family Ranunculaceae; genus Coptis; species Coptis chinensis. The sequence goes on along the minus strand of NC_141456.1, from coordinate 34,782,103 downwards.
CAAGGATACACGCTCAATCTCTATAAATACCTTTCATATGAACTACGCCAGACCTGATTCTACTCTCCCCCTTGGAACCTAGAGTAAGATACGTAGGCAGTTCGCTCTTAAGTCGAACTCGGTCTCATCCAATTATCTATTTTTAGTCCCCTAAAGACTGTTTGTAAGGGAAAACCATATCACACCTTTTTACATTGGCGCGTCGTGGTCTCGATTACTCGAGTAACCAAACCATTTCCAAACAAACTTATAACCAAAATTCTCAAGCCCACGAAGCATGGCAAGCCTCGAAGCTCAACTCCACCATCTAGCAGGCCAACTAGGGACAGTGAACGAGCAAATAGTTGAGCTCCGGCAAGAAAACATCACGCTCTTCTGCGCCTGGTGGACACACACGTAACCCACTAGGAGTCATCAGAGAGGACGACGTCATCAACGTCGGTCAACGGATCACCGAATTTGAACCAAAAGGCTCGACAAAAATGCGTCAAGAAAGATTCCACCCGGATAGTGCAAAAGATGTTGAAAACCCTACCAAGATCTCCATTTGTTTCTTTGAAGTACTTCACAAAGTCTTTCCTCCAAACTTTGTCCAACCACGGTTCCGATGTCACGACGGCCGCACATGCCCAGGCCAGCATATAGCACGATATGCCCAAAGTCTTGCACTCTACAGCGCACCAGAGTTCAACCATCTCCCGCAGCGGTTTTTCCGGTGAGTCTAAAAGATGGCCCACTCGATTGGTTCTTCTCTTTCGAGGCGGACTCCATAAAAGCTTTCGAGCGACTTCACCGAATTGTTCGCCAAGCCCGACGCATTATACAACCGGATGTAAGAAGGGTGATCTCAATTCACTCTTCCCATTTCGCTCTTGACAAGGAGAAACGCATGACTCCTTCCTAAGCCGGTTCAAAAACGAGAACTCTTGGACATGGAAAGCGGCCTCAAAAGAATCATTTGTCGCGGTGGCTTTCCAACCGCTTGCCGCGCCCCCAATACCGACCTAACGGATCGCTCCCGAAAGACCCGGCCGAAGCGAATGGCGGCGCGGTAGACGCTTCGAGTTGATAAATACATTAAAAGGCTGCAAGAGGTCCGCAAATGCGAGAACCAAGAAGAAGAAGAAGCGAAGAAGGAGAGGTTTACGAGGTAGCATCATCCTCTAGGAAAGCGACCCGACAACAAAGGGCAACCCTCCAAACCCAAACCAAGAAATGATCGAGATTTCGCCGTGCTTCTCACCGGATCTCCTAGTTACATACTAGAGAAGATCAAAGCGAGTGCTTTTACCGACCGGAGATAAAGGCGTGCCGGCAGATCGATCGACCCGACCATACCTGCGGCGTTCCATCGCGCCCAATTGCCTATGAGACCGGCGTGTCTTTGGGGGCTCAAGCATTACTTGCAAGACACTCGGGTTGGTTCGGGCACATCAAGCGATACACCAATATATACGACGGCGACTGCGCCACACAAACTCATGGCCCGCAGACACTGGCAGTCCCCACCCCGACGGGCGATCTGCGGTCTCAAAGTCGCCCACAGCCAGAAGGGCGTTCAGAGAACGCGTCCGTCAAGATCGCCGTCACCCATCAAGAAGTCAAGCGAAGCAGCATTGAACCATCCACATGATCACACTCCGGGATGATTCCGCCTCGAAGTTCGCGGGGAAAAAAGCGCGGCGTCGGTGCCCTCCATGAAGTGTACAACTTTTCTTTACAAGCCGCCCAGCGCCCGCGCGGTTGAGGTATGAAGCGGGGAGACATCACCTACCGAAGCCGACCTCAACAAAGTTTGCCTCCCGCGATAACTTCTGACTAGTGGTCCACGTCAAAATCGATGCCCGGACCGTGCTGAAGTTTTGATCGATCCCGGCAGCTCTTTGCGATATTTTGTTCTACCACACGATCCAAGAGATGAACTTGCCAAAGTCGGTCTTCATAGACCCCATCGCAACCCTCTTCCCGGATTTAATGGCTCCGGGGCCGATCAATAGGAGACATCATACTCCCGATCTCGGTGGGTTCGGGAAGACAAAGTCGGCTTCAACACGCGCTTGGCGTCCTAGATACCAAGTCGTCCCCTGGCGCCATTCTAGGGCGGCGGTGGATCATCGGATCGACGGTCGTCTGGTCCACGTTGCACCAAGTGATCCGTTTTTCTGGTCGAGGGAATGATGGAGCTTGAAGCAACCGACTCGAGGCCCATCATTGTAACGGATCATCGCCGCATGAAACAAGATCGGTGAACCTCCCATCATCATCGTCAACAACGAGCCCATTAGCTATACAATGGCCAAAGACTTAGTGGGTCGAGGTGCGAACCACCGCACCAAAAAAGAAACACCGGGGCTCAATAAAACTTCCTCTCACCGAGGAGCCCGACCGCTTACCAAGTCGGTGGCGGACGGACCGGCGGTGCAAATCCTCGAGGTTAACCTTAATCGGAGAGCGACACGTGCAAACAAAATCTCGTGATCGCACCAACAGCTCCCATACAACCTGACCGGTAGCGATGCGCGTGAACTACCCGGTTTATGTTGTCCGCGGCGGCGATCCACTTCGACCTCGTTATCGTAACCACGAAGGCGTTCAGTTCTACGGCTACTCCAACCGCTATCGGACCAGCCCGGATTGCCAAAGTGCAATCTTCCGTAAAGCTTCGAAGCGCCGAGAACCAAGCATCGACTTTAAAAGCGGCAAGTGAATATGGGAACCGAAGGCGACCCCTAAGCTTCGTCTATGTAGGAGCCAACCTCGACCCACACAAAGGCTCACCTTGTAAATTTTCTCGATGAATAAAGATGTGTTCGCTTGGTCGTATATCGGCGTGCCTAGTATAGATCCTAGCGTTGCATGCCACCGGCTAAACGTCAACCCTGGTGCCAAACCAGTTCGCCAGCGACCGAGAAGATTGTCATTACGTTTTCAAAAAGCAGTGAACGATGAGGTCGACAAACTCAAACAAATAGGGTTCATCAGGAAGGTCGATTACCCGAGTGGGTCACAAACATAGTCGCCGTTCGAAAAAGAATGGTACCGATCGGCTTGGCGTCGACTTCACCAACGTCAACCAAGAAACTCCAAAGGCGGTTTCCACTACCGAGAATCGACCAACTAGTCGACCAAACTTGTGGGCACGAAGCTGCTCTCATTCATGGATGCATATAGTGGTACAACCAAATACCACTTTGAAGATCGGGGAGGAAGACTTCATTCATCATCGAGCAAGGAATTTATTGTTACAATGTTCTCCGTTCGATTGAAAATGCAGGGGGCGATATATCAACGACTTTAACCGACATGTTCCGGGACATGTTAGGAGATACCATGGAAGTCTACATCGGCGATATGGTTGTCAAAAGCAAGAATGAGCGACCACCTCAATCACCTCGAGCAAGCGTTCTCCAGACTACGACGAACGGAATGAAGTTGAACCCAGAGAAGTGCCTTTTCGGAGCGTCCTCCGGAAAATTTCTCGGTTATCAGGTCTCGCAGCGAGGTATCGAAGCAAATCCAGATCAAATTCGGGCGTTCCTCGACATGCCCGACCCGCAAACAAAGAAACAGATACAAAAGTTGTCAGGTATGGTCGCCGCACTCAACCGATTCATATCGAGAGCATCAGACAAATGCCGACCGTTCTTACAGATACTAAAGAAGGGCGAGCAGTTTTCATGGAACGATCAATGCCACCAAGCATTCTCCACCCTTAAGGAATACCTGACAACACCCCCCGTCTTAGCTAAGCCGACAAACGGAGAAACTCTGGGGCTTTATCTGGCAATATCGGACTTCGCCATCAGTTCGTTCCTATTAAAAAACGAACACAATTCAGAAAAGCCGATCTACTTCACAAGTAAGACACTCACTCAGTGAGAGAGGAATTACTCCCCGTAGAAAGCGATCCTTGCTTTGTTATACTCAGCAAGAAAATTCAGATCTTACTTCCAAGCCCATCCAATCAAAGTACTTAGCGATCTCCCGTTGAAGAGGATACTTCACAAGGAAAATAAGACCACCAGGATGGCAATATGGGCCGAAGAGTTGGGCGAGCACCACATGGAATTCGTCCCCCACACCGCAGAAAGGTCAGGTCGTCGCAGATTTTCTAGCAGATTTTCGGTCGGCGACCCCAATTGGGAGTCGAAATGAGGTCGCACCCACAAAAAGCAAACATAAAAGCGATCACGGTCCCTTTTCGCCGATGGTTCCAAAGAACCCGGGGAGGTAGCGGTATCGAGTCGTTTTAGTATCCCGGGAGGGAGCTATGATAAGCGATCCAGCGTAGACTTCGCGAACCTCAACAATGAAGGCGAGTACGAAACACTAATAATGGGAATGCGATGCGGCAATCCATTTCGGTGTAAAGGAGATCCAAATCTTTAGTGACTTCATGAACCGGTCGGTCAGTTCGCCCAGGTCAAAAAAAAGTACACTACCAAAGAAAGGTAACTTTTCCAAGTACCTTCAAGTTGTTAATGATTTGCTTCCTTCCTTTAGCGAGCTACGATACACCATTTTTTGCGTGGAGAACCGTCCACGCCAGATAAATTTTAGCATACTTAGCCACTTAGACGCGAATTGTGCCCTAGACATTAACCGACCATTGAAGTGGTCGATCGACCCGACCTACCAAGCAAACCATGTCTTGGCAATCGGTGACTGTGCCCCGGCTCTGAAGATCGGATGTGTCAAACATGGATGCGACCTATTATATACAATACATCCAAAGATGGCACACTTCCGGATGGCGTGCCAAAGCCGAGAAAGGTCCCACACGTGCACGTAGCTATTAATGCGTTGAATAACGGGTTATTAGAAAGTCCAGCGGGGAGGACCTCATCGAGGTGCATCGATCGAAAAGGTCGGTTAATCTTAGCGAAATCCATGAAGGAGAATGTGGCAATCATCTTTGGAGTCGCCTCATTTTTGGCCTGGCGATCTCCCAAGGATACTTCGGCCCCGTATGCAGATTGATGCCAAAATATGTCTCGAAAGTGTGTCAAATGTCAAACATTTGGTCACAACATTATCTGACCGGCCCGCGAATTGATCAACATCGCGAGCCTTCGCCGCGTTCCACATGTGGGGCATGGACATTATGGGACCATTCATCCCCGAGGAAAGAGCCGGCTTCCGCCGTTCTTCTTTGCGCCCGCATTATTTCACTAAGTGGGTCGAAGCAATTCCGTTGGCACCGCGTCAAAGAGTCACATGTCGGGAATTTCATTTGGACTCATATATCATCAGATTCGACTTACCACACATACTAGTGATGAATGGCGGCTCGGTTCAAAGCAAAAGCGGTCGAGAGTTCGGCCAAGTGGAAGATAGTTCACGCATTTTCCACTCCCCAGTACGCTCAAAGCAATGGTCAGGCAAAGGCCAGCAACAAAGCTATTCTAGAGAATTTGAAGAAAAAGATTGAAAATAACAAGAGCCCGATGGCCAAATCATTTCGAAAACATACTATGGGCTCACCGCGCCCGCATTTCGCTCGGCCAAAGTGAATCGCCATTTTCCTTATGCTATGGCACAGAAGCCGTCATCCCCACTGAGCTGACAATCACGAGAACCCGATCTGAGCTTGTCGAGTCAGGCCTTAACGACTCAGTGTTAGCTCGAGAGGTTGACCTCCTCGAGGAACGGCGTGATCTAGCAGCTATCAGAGTAGCATCCTACCAACAAGTCCTAAAGCGCTCCTACAACAAACGAGTGCACCCCCGATCTTTTCAACCGGGAGATCTAGTTTTGAAAAAAACTCAAGATGACTCAAAAACTAAGCCTACGTGGGAAGGCCTTACATGGTAGAAGCAGCGTCATTGGCAATGGGGCGTATTGGATTAAAACCCGGAAGGGGAAGTTAACGCCCGCGACCTTGGAACACATACTTACTAAAAAGCGGTTTTACCAATAGCGGCATTATCTATTGTAATTCATGTCCACATGTACTACAAGTTCAAGTGTAAACTACTAAAGATTGTCATCATAAAGCTGCGGTTTTGTTTACTCAAGTCTCCAAGCTAAGCCAATCGCGCACCACAAGCATCCATACCGGGGCTATACATGCTCTCATGCGGCGAGCGGCTTAGGGGAGCCTACAAGCTCATCGCCTCTCGAATCTCGCTAAGTTGAGGACTATACTTCTAGGATCAACTTCGGTGAGAACGCTACCGAGGCGATGCGCCGGGGGCTATACACGCTTCATGCGGCGGCGAGCGCTCTCGGGGAGCCCTGGGCTCATCGCCTCTCGAATCTCGCTAAGTTGAGGACCTATACTTCTAGGATCAACTTCGGTGAGAGCGCTTCGAGGTTAAAGACATACTCGGGGCTATACGCGCTTTCATGCGCGGCGAGCGGCTCTCGGGGAGCCTCTGAGGGCTCATCGCCTCTCGAATCTCGCTAAGTTGAGGACCTATACTTCTAGGATCAGCTTCGGCCGAGAACGCTCCAGGCAAAGACGCCCTACTCGGGGGCTATACACGCGCTCTCATCGGAAGCGAGCGCTCTCGGGGAGCCTACGGGCTCATCGCTCTCGAATCTCGCTAAGTTGAGGACTATGCTTAGGGTCAACTTCGGCGAAACGCGCTCTAAGGAGCAAAGACACCGGGGGGCTATACACTTCTCATGAGGCGAGCGATCTCGGGATCCCCTACAGGGCTCTCATCGCCTCTCGAATCTCGCTAAGTTGAGGACCTATGCTTCTAGGGTCAACTCAGCGAGAGCGCTCTCGGAGCAAATGCGCCCTCGGGGGCTATACTGCGCTCTCATGCGGCGAAGCGCTCTCGAGGAGCCTACTGGGGCTCATCGCCTCTCGAATCTCGCTAAGTTGAGGACCTATACTTCTAGGGCTTCTAGAATCAACTCGGCGAGGGGCTATACACGCGGACTCATGGGCGAGGGTAACACTCGGGGCTATGGGGCTCATCGCCTCTCGAATGCGCTAAGTTGAGAACACTATCGAGGGTCCCTCAGGGCTCATCGTTCGCCTCTCGAATCTCGCTAAGTTGAGGACCTATACTCCTCCTACAATCAACTCGGCGAGCGCGCTCCGGGGAGGCGACGCCCCTCGGGGGCTACGCACCATCTCGGGCAAGCGAGCGGCTTCGGGAGCGTCATGGGCTCCTCGCCCTCCGAGTGTTACTCGTTGAGAACTATACTCCTAGACCGCTCTTAGAACAAGAGTAAACAAGTATAGCGGCTTAATGAGAACACATCGAGACAAGCCCAATAAACTAAATAAGCTAGCACTAGTCGCGGTCAATCAAGCAAAAGGAAAACATTAAACTTACAATTACCATGGAGATATCTGGCCGGGTTTGGATAACCGGTTCAAACCAGCGTCTGGCTGGGTGCACCCGGAAATCGGTCGGACCAAGAAACAAAGTAAGAAAAATTAACGAAGCGCCACTTTCGTGGAAACCCGGTTCTCTGTATAAAAAGTTTAAGCCGCTTTCGGGCAAGCTGAAGACCACGGCTCTCAATGTTTAACCCCGTAGGGGCAAAGAACAAAGCGGGATCATTACAAACACGAACAAAATTCCTTAAAAGCGGAATCAACATCGCGGGCATCAACCACATGTTTGAGGGCGGTGCTAGTCGAAGGAACATGCCTCGCGACTCGCTTGAGAACAACGCGCATACCGATCCGCTCGAGCCCCGTCGCCTTAGTCGGTGACAATACTTCGTCGTCGGCTTGGCATACTCACTTCTGGCCGTAGTATCTGGCGCTTTGAGCTTTCGCGAGCAACCCGTGACATCGCTTAGCATACTTTCGGTGACTTCCGCCACTTCCATCCGCGGCTCGGCCATCGCGGTGACCCGTCTAAGCGTTCTCATCCTCCAGCGAACCACGGTGTTTCGCGATCATCGCTTCCGGTTTCCTCTTGCCGGCCCCGGTGGCTCGCGAAGCATCCATTTCGACCGGGAGTTGACATCGAGTATCGGCATGTTGCCGCGGCGTCCTTGATTTATCATACCCGGCCCGAAACTACAAGGACAAAGTCATAATCGAATCACTTAGAAACAAAGCGAAAGGCGATAGAGATACTCACCAAACAACTTCGCCATATCCATAGTCCCCGGTGGCGTGTCCATGTCTTCATCTTCGACCTCATTTCGGTCCCCCGTCTAACACGATCCCGCTTGACAAGAAGCTAGTCGTATGGCTAGTGGAAGGCTGCTGAATCGAGCGTTCCAAAGACGCTTCTTTCCGTCCTCCCGGCGTAGTAGAACTTCGCTCCCTACGTCCCCTAACGCGAGGGCGAACTCTCACTAGCGACGTGGCGACCTTGCTCCAGTCGTCACTTCCATCAGCGACCAGGGAGAGCTTCCTTCCGGCGGCGACCTAAACACAATGCCGCCCCGTCGGCGACCCGACCCCTTGGATCGTTTGCTCCTCTTGCCACCGGATCAAAATGACTTTCCTCTTACCCACGGTCCCCATGCACATGAGGGCCGGAACTCCATCTCCTCCATGAGCGAGGGAACTTCGCTCTTACACTCCGCTTCTCCTCGGCGTCGGCGCATACACGAGCCATAATGAAAGCTACACCACGAAAACAACACAAAGACGCGGCTTAGAAGCGACCCGGTAGTTTCAGCGTCCACAATCTAAGCGAAAGCCGAAAAGCGTGCACGAGTAAAGGGAAAGCGAGAGAAGCGGCGGTAGGAAGAAGCGGCGGCGATGGGAAGAACAAGAAGAAGCAAATGTCGTTGCTCTCCTGACCGGTCGTATTTAAACTCACGAAGCGTCTCTTTGATAATGCACACCATTATGGCATCGAGACACCAAACGCCAACCAACCCGGCAGCCATCATTTCACACCCCCGACCGCCCGTATTCCGACCGCGTACCCGCGCCATGCGACGTAATGCATTCAGGGCGGCTCGAATCTGAGCGTCCGGCGTCACCATCATCGATATGAGCGACCCGCACCATTTAGTTCATAATAGTAGGGCTGCGCTTACAAATATAAACATTCCTCTCATACACAAAACAAGGCATAAAACAAAAGAGCAACAAGATTCACATTCAAGCGGTGGCGACCAACAAACAACAAGAACACCCGGTTCCGCGGATTAACCGTCTTTGCTGAGAATACTCGGAAATCCAAAGACGATTAAACATTCGATATCGCGGTCAATAACAGCGAAGACACAAGCGAGTTGCCGGTCGACCAGGGGAACCAAATCTATTGTTTTACGCCGGAGACCCATTCTGGCGGCATGTAATAAGCGGGTATCTTAAACATTTTCGCCTAAACCTTCTCCAAGAATCACATTCAAAAGCGGACCGCGGAGCTTGCACCGCGGAGGACACCCTGGCAAATGCATCGGCAACCACCGGGGAGATCATTTGGACCCCCGGAAAGGCGCTTTCACTCGGCAAACCCGGCGAGGGGTGACACGACTGCGAGGAATAGGGCGGCGAGCCAGCCCGATTCGCGCCGAGCTTCGCCCGAAATCCGGCGTTCCGCTCCTCCTGCCGGGTTGTCCATCTTCCTTTCCGGCTCCTCCACCTTTCGGCCACGGATGGCGAGATAGGCCTCTTTGGCTTGCAGAGTGGAAGTCTTACGGCGTTGGCATAAAGCGTTATTTGTGGCTAGTTGGCCCCCAGCGCTCCACCTCATCTTCAACTCGATCGACTTCGTTCACGCGCAGAGGTCTTCTCGAGCTAGAAGCGGTGGTTGAGGGCCTCAGTAGCATCGATTCGGCCTTTTACGCCTCTTGCCGCGGCCAGCGATTCGATGGCTTCGTCCCTCGGTGACTCAGCGTCCGCTTCTCCTCCCAATTGACTATCTACGCGGCCGTCTTTGACCACGGTACCCGGTGATCGGTGTGACGGATCGCACCATACATCGGATCATTATCAAACAAGCGGCATTATTTATGATAACCGCGATGATCAAGAAGCATGAAACATACTTACCGGGCACATCGCCTTGTCCATCCCCCGGGTTCGACTCCGGCTCGCCCAGCGTCAAGTCTTTCCTATCACGATCTAGGGTCATCCCTCAACGAAAAGCGGCTATAGAGGCGGACTTGTAGGCTGCCGATCGGACCTCCTCGCATGCGTTTTTCTTCGGATACCTCGTGATGTACATCAAGTTGCGCTCCATTTCGTCCTTCCCGATCTTGGATGCCGCTTACCGATCTCTCCGGCGCCAACCTTTCCCTTCATCTTGCGGAGGATCTCCAACAACCACAGGTCGGCGACCTCGAAGGCTGACCTCGAGGCGTCCTCACCTAGGGCGGCGAAGTCGAACATCGGCCTCGCGCCATACCGGGTTCGCGAGCCGCTTCCCCGATTCTTCACCACTTTAGTGCGGTCTACCGATACCGGCGACTTTCGCGCGGTCGATACTACAGGATGTCAAAGGCGTCATCGGATCAAAGGGCGTCCTCTCGCCCTTCCCCTCGGACAGGAAGCCCGGCGCTCCCGGTGGTCGCTTCACCCGATCTGGCTCCGTTATTTTGTCTTCCAGCGTCACCCGGATCGCTCTCTTACAACTTCTCCATCCATCGGCTTTCTTCGACGGATTCCCTCCAGAGTTACCCAGCGCTTTCGGGCTTTACATTCTACTCTTTTTTCCGGATGGCGAGGTCCTCGCTCTTCAAAGAAATCGCAACCACGGTAGCTTAGCTTTGTTTTTAGATCTCGCGACAAGCAAGCGAACTTCGATCACTTATCGACTTGACTCCTTTTTGGTGAATATCAACGCATAACCAACAAGGCAACAGATTGATAAAAGTTCTACGAAATTAAGTTAGCCCTAATCGAACCGGCAATGGCTTCCACCCGCACCGATAAAGTTGCATACTTTATGGTTCACTTGAACCAGCTAGCCAACGATGGCGTCCTGAGGAAGCGATGGTCGTTTGTGTCGACTTCGTTACTCTTTACCGTCGAGCGCCGACAGTAGCTTCGTGTTTCACCTTGTCGGGCTAAAATTTAAAGTTAATGACCTAGATAAACTTATAACGAGATAGTGCTTCGATTACATCGGCGACCTCGATCCGGTACATATTTTCGCAAAAGTTATTTGGCGTTCAAGAGATCAAAACCTTAAATAGTAAAGATAACGTGTTCCCCATAAACTAAATTCTTGCCTTGCCCGCGGTTCGGGAACTTCGCAAAACCGGCTTGGAGAGCGGTATCGTCATAATAGCCCTCGGTATCCCTCGCGGATGATCACCCCATTATGTGGGGGTATACCTCTCGCTAAAACCGGGCGTTCGTGGATGGAGTCGGGCTCATGGATCTCGGATAAACATGGTTATCCCATATTTCTTTTCGCGGATATGGGGCATACTAACGGCATGTCTATCCCACGATTTACAGGCGGCCGGATGAACTTGAAAGGCGACCCTCGCGCGACACGAAGTGCTGGCTGAATATAAATGAGTGTTTCTGACGCAGTAATGAATCGAGCCACATCTTCCCCTTTGCCGACCCCCGGCCGCCTCGCCTTCATCATCACTCTCACCCATCCCACTGAAACGGACTTCATCTTTATCATCACCTTCGTCATCCCGACCAAAGAGACACTTCCACGAACCTCGTTAGATCGAGGTGTCATCGAGTCGGACATTTTCTCTTCTAAACCTAACAAATCTAGCTACTAGTATCTAACAGCAGATCCTAACAACTCTAACACGAGGTAGCACCACACAAGAAGAAGAGGTTCAAAAATGGCGGAGAACTAACTTTGAAGGATGATGCGGTAATGAAGTTAAATCTACCACTGAAGCGACCAAATGAAGTCTCACTTTGAGCAAGTAAAATTTTTGAGCAACCGCCCTCCGGTTTCAAGGCATCATGATTATACCCAGCCCTAGCTGCCCGCGACTTCCAACCAAGCATCTATCTTTTTCACATCAGAAAACGGGCGCGTTTTTCTTCTGCTGCTTTCGGATCATCCGCGTCACGCACCGCGCGTCAAGCGTTCGCACCCACTAGCTCACATGGTTAACACGAGCCGTTCTCTCCGGATCGTGGGAGATTTCCACCTCTCACATAGTCCACGCTGCTATTTACCGATCTCTCGGTGGTCGTTATCACAACCTAACCCTCGGTGTTTTTGGTTCCTCGTATTAACTCCTTGGGGAACTTTTAGGGGCTGGTAGTACTTTGGGGAGTGATATTCTCTATCCAAAGATCTTTTAACATGGTGGAAATAACACATCGACCTATGGAGGCAAAATTCGCATCCATGAGCCGATAGAATGCATCACGGCCCGGATCGCAATATCGGGCGAACCACGCTAGGAAGTGACGGATCCCCTATCCATAAGCAATCATGACTAAAGAGTACTTGTACATATCTTGACCGTCGACCACGATAATCACGCCAAGCTACTTGTGCGGTTGCCACTCCACATCATTCTGGCGGACTATGAGAGCAGTTCTCACGTGCCATCCTAATCTCCACCTCACGTTTAGGACACCCTTTACACGTGGAGAGCAAGGATACACGCTCAATCTCTATAAATACCTCTCCTATGAACTACGCCAGACCTGATTCTACTCTCCCCCTTGGAACCCAGAGTAAGATACGTAGGCAGTTCACTCTCAAGTCGAACTCGGTCTCATCCAATTATCTATTTCTAGTCCCCTAAAGACTGTTTGTAAGGGAAAACCATATCACACCTTTACAGTCACCATATCTCTGCAGTTAATGCTCAACTCATATCCTTGAGATGGCGAGAGCCAAGCTCATCTCTATGTGTAGGGAGGCGAATCCTTCCTTTGCTCGAGGTTGAAATCACACTTGTTCTCATTGTCCTCTTAACTATTACACTGTCAAATTGCTGTTAGTGATCTGGTAACATTTGGATATAAGGAGTCTCTTTCATAGATTTAGCTAGATTCTGATCTGTCATATGTCCCCAAATGGGATACGTATTTTAAATAGTGCCCTGAAACTGCTTTCAGTTGCATTAATTTTCTTTACAGAGTTAGTTGATCTTTTGTTTTGTCCCCGGGTACTGTGATTTATGTGGCCATGGGGGTGTATACATGATTACATGGATGAAGTTTGTTTCCTAAATATGCATTTTAAAATCAGATATGTTATCTTAATATGCATCTTTGCATGATGAGTTGTGTGCCTTGCAAAACAGTGTTTCTTGTTATGATCTGCATTAGGCTCTAAACTCTAGACAACTAGACCACGGGTAAATAGTAAAAATTAGTAAACCTTCTCCCAACTTGGCTTGTCAAACCTCCTTAATGCCTCTCGTGCTACTTGAGTTAATGGGATCCAATAAAATGTTGTGTGAGTTTGTTTATGGCAAATTGTGTTTGTAGAAAGGTCTAGTTCAACCTATGTACATGTTAGTCCTGTTCAAATATGGGTGCAGGGACATGACATTACAATGGAAATAGCTCTTATAGTCATAACAGTGGACATTATATAGCAAGGTGCAAATATTGTTGTACTATATAAGATTCAGGTTTAACAACCTGACACTAGTAAAATTATACTATTGTTAATGGGGAGGAAAGTTGGAGAGAAAAAGAGGATACAACCTTAGTTAGTTTCATCCTTGTACCACTACAATGTGTACTTATACATAAGAAAATAACAGGGTAAATTATTACACAATAGAAAAAAAAATATCCTAAAAAAATCGAGGGGACTTTGCCCTATAGCCCCTCGGGAGATGTCCCTTAAGAGTTAAGACTAACACTGTGATCATGGTCCCTTTACTCATCAAAAGGTGTTTCTCTATGGTCTGTGTCTTCCTAATTAACTATTGGTGCTTAACTGCAATAGGTTTAGTTCCACACTTCCACCTGAGACTAACACTCATCTACTACCTTTTGAGGTAAATTTATGTATACAGCCAGTGGCGGAGCCGCATTACACGTGCCCCTGGTCAAATCTGTGAAGTTCACATATTAGTACTAGTGTACTACTGTCTATACTTCATACTTGGGTACCTTTGAACATCATCACTTACTAGATATTACTCTGTGGCTTGGACACCGACCTCTGTATCTTCACCAACTAAACATTACTCTTTCACTCACAATTGTTTGAAAAGGTAGACTCGCCAGATCAGCACACAACAATGAACCTTGTGCTTGAGCTTATCTAATTACTAGAATATGCCCTGTGTCTTAAAGACACTCTTTGTGTGAGTTTGTTTATGGCAAATTGTGTTTGTAAAATGGATTCAACCTATGCATGCCTTGCACGTTTCACCTATGCATTAAAGGCCTTCGGCACTGGTTGCAATCATGCTTGGGCATGCATACAATACCTCCATGAGTAAATTCTAAGACAACGAATAGGATGACTTTACTCCAAGATGGTTGCATCAGTGAGTATTTAACACACTGGTTCCCGAGTTCGATTCATCCCAACAGCAATATTTGTTTTAATCAATTTTATGTTGTTGCAATAAACAAAACAAAGCAGAAAATGATGTTAGAGCGACTCGAACTGTTGACCTGTTGGCGTTACAGCCGTTTCGGCTCATGGATCAACTTTGCGACACATTTAGTAATAGCTGCCAACACGTATCTCGGGGAAAATAAGAGCACAGTAGCCGTTTGATGGTTTTAAATTCGATCTGGACCGTCCTTTATTATAGTTTTGTCCTGTAGCGAAAAAAAATCCCTATCTTATTATATAGATACAAATCATTTTCTTCACTTTTAAAACCTTGTCAAAAGACCGGTGTAACTCATCAACTACCCAAGTTATGCTTGTGCCCCAGAGGATATGTTTACTACAACATATACAAGCTTTTATACTTTATACTGTTTTTAATGGAGTAAAACCTAGTGGGTGAAGATCAAGTCCGACCCTCCATGTTTAGAGCATTCTTGAGCTACATCCCAGTTGTGCACTTGTGCAAATAGGTCATTGACAAGGGACAAAGATTCATAGTCCTTTGTATATAGTATTGTCCGCACAAAACAAGGCCGCAGCATCTCCATGTGCCCCAGGTAGAGAAAGTTTATGGCGCCGCCAATGTATCAGATGCTACATAACCTTTAGATGAAGTGACTTATTTCTAAATTCATCTCATAATTACTAAAATAAGGTGGCTTTCATCAATATAGAATTTGAAGTACACGTAAATTTTATACGAAAATAATAAGGAGAAAATGGTGGAAGATGTTGTTGACTAGTGTGGTAAGGCCCGCATCCCTTCTGTATTCTGCTGAACAATGAGTTTAAAGAGATACTCTGAAAGTTTTTTATATTCCTTATTTTGTATCATGTTTCTTATGTTTTTATTTCTTATTTTAGTGGAATCAATTTGGACTTCAGTTGCTATGCTCTCAAAATTCACTTTCTATAGTTGATTTTGTTTCAGGGAGAGGTCGTAGTAGGACTAGTAGCTGTGCATTTACCTGCTTATGAAGATACAAGAGTTCTGCAAATGTTAATGATAGGGAATTTTGTCGTACACTAAGACACTAATTTGATCTGATCATATACTGGTGCTTTCTGGATGTATATTTTAGTATTAACTTGTACTTTATTCCAAGCGGGAAGTTCGTACTTTGAGATACTCTCTTGTAAGTCATGCTTTTGATTGTTCCTTAGAGTTGAAGTGACTACTTTGTAAGGATATTCTTGTAAGGCTTCCGTCTGAGTTTGCTCGTCTAGTACTACTTGCATTTTTAGATTTTCATATTTTTAAGCCAAGGATTAGTCTTTAACATCTTGCATAGAAAAATGGAACCCAGTTTGCTAACCTGTGCGGCGACAAAATCTAGTATTGGTTCTTTTTCATCTGGTTTCACTCATGAGAGTGTGTTATAAAGCTTAGGGTATATATTTTCACTTTGTTTGGAGGAGAAAGAGCAGACCAAGGTATCTGTTGGTCTGGAAATTTTTATATTCCCTGTTGAGTTGTTGTAGACTTGTAGCTGAACGGATATTAATATTTAGTTCCCTTGTGGTATGTTTCTTCTGCTCATTTTCCGCTGGAGGATCAACACGAGATTCCATAGTGAACTAGTCTGAATTAATGTTCATACATCTGAAACAAATATGATTTCAGATTTGTCCATTTCGTTCCATTCAAATTTTGATGCCAACATCAGTTCTTCCCCTCAATCTCTTGGTAATGTCGGCCCATATAAGTTAGTTGGGCCTCCGAACTCCTTAGCAGGCCCATAGAATCTATATTCAAATGACCAACCTAACCCCATTCTTTCTAAAACTGTGGTAAAATGAACTAAAACAAAAGGATATCTAAGCCAGTTCACAAAATGCCAGACGCTCTAACATCACAAAAGCCTATAAACCAAATTAGGAAGTCTCTAACTCCTCGCTCTTTTACTTACCTACTCACTAATGAGGCCTCTCCTAAATTCAGCTCCAGCTCTTTTTCTCGCACCATCACCCTTGCAACAGAACGAAGGTAACTTCTTCCTCTTCCTTTTCTTCTTTATTTTATTTTCTCACATTTAAAAGTTTTACTAGAAAAATATATAGATAGTGAAAGATATATAGTTATAAAAGAGCTTAAACCCTAAGTTAAACCCTACAATTAGTTCAGTTTTCTCACATTTGCAATTACTTAGACCTTTGTTTTTAGGGTAAATCTAGTCTGGGCCACTCACACAAAGAGGTGAGGGTGTATTTCAACAAAAAAGTACTGATCCAAAGGCCCATACATCTCGCGCACTGAAGACATGCTCATATAGCTCCTTAGACCTTTGTTTTTAAGCTCTAGTTTTCTTTATGTACAGTACAAACAATATTTTCTTGCTAATACTTAAAACACAATATTTATCTCTAAATGTAACTTTATTAACAATGGTAATTTCTATTATTGATTTTATGAGTATCAGGTGAAGGCAGTAGCAAATATCACTATGGCAAGGAGTGTGTATGCACCTTTGCATTTCGATGTCTTTCATCCACTTCTCAACTTTTTAGGATGGTAACGCTTGGTTCAATTCCGTTTTCATCCATTGCTTTACAAGCACTCACTCTAGGACTTCTGTGCGCCATTGGTTTGCTAAAATCCTAAGAGCTTTTTATCTTTGATTTCAAAGCTCAGTGCTAGGTCCAAAATCTCCATTACTTCAAAGGAAAGACATTGCACAACGTGAAACTTACTACTGCTAATCCTTATCCAAAAAAAAAATACTACTGCTAATCACTGTCTAGAAGACGATTTAGAGATGTTCAAGTTCAAAAGAGAGAATGATCAAACCGGTGTGAGTGCAAAATCAAAGAGAAAAACCTCTGACAATATGCCAATCCCATTTCAGAGCAAATTAAGAGCTAACATTACCGATGTCTAATGAACTACATGTCATCCTACTCTACTTTCAGTTGCTGCAAGTCCGCAACGGAACAGCAGTGAATTTATAAGTGCTAAAAGCAATATGTTGTTTCTACATCTATTATGTACCAACTCATCATGAGGTTCTTACACTGCCCTATCTGTCTATACAAGGCTGAAGACATTTTGTCCTCCATACTTTGCTGCAATATGAGGTATACACTAGCAATATTTCAAATTACTCACACAAATCAATCTCAATGACATTAGCTAGAAATTCTAATAATGCTCAAACCTATATCGTACCATACTGTGGTACATGATGGATCACCCAGACTTCAGGGTTTCATCAATGTGGTCTGCAAGTTTAAGATATTGGGAATGGATCAATTTGGTTCATATATGCTCTCATGCATCAGAATAGCAGTACTCAATTTAACTAAAGTTTATCAAATTCTATGAAAAGACGTAACATATTTCCATTTAGAGTTAACTAGTATTAACACCCACCCACCCCACCCACCCCCATACACACAAAAAAAAAATCAATTTGGGTCATCTAGTAGGGGGGTAATACTAGTTAACCCTTCCATTTATTCACATAATAACAAACCAATATTCATCAAAACAGAACTACTAGCTATTGTGCATAAAATACAACAACATAACTGGTCCTTTCTCAATACAAGGCCTTTCTTCATCTGAACTTTCTCAAGACAAGATTGATCAAATAAAAAAAGCAGATGTGAGTGCTCGCACTAGTTTACCTGACTTTTCGTCCTCTTCAGAATCCATCTTCCCATTATTGAGAACCTTCTGCAATCCCGTTAACCTTGCCAAGGTAAAAAACAAAACCCCACCAAGAACATTATTCAAAGACCTCAAAATCACAACCCACCCTTTAAACACCACAGACACCCCTTTCGCAAGAACAATCTCAATACCATTCAAAATCTGACACTTCAAATTACTACTCAAATCCATCTGAGCGGACCAAGTGAGTGCATTCAAAATGGTAGGTGGTGCTTTACTAGGTGTCTCAATATTAGGATCCATTTTCTTCCTCAACATAATCAATCCATTAGAAATCGCAGTCCCAAATAAACTCGCAGCAAATCCAACACAAGCAAACACTAGTCCCTTATAACCAAAATTAGGCGACAAGAAAAAATTCTTGATTGAACCAAGAAAACCTAATAAATTTAAACCGAAATCAAGGCAGATGCCATGTAACCTAAAAGACAACCAGAACCAAATAGTAATTTTTCCAATGTAACTGCTGAAAGTCTGAAAGAATTTTTCCATGTAAGCATAAGAAGCGCTCCGAACATAATTGAACAGATTACCACTTTTGGACCACCTATGCCTTTTACATTATGACCACTCCGACCACCACTGTTACCACCATCGTTGGAAATGTTAGCATTTTCCGTTACAATTATATGACCGAAGGATAGGGATATATTATTGACGTTTCGATTACTTCCGATGCAGGAGACGCAAGTTGATTTGTTGAATTGGAAAAAAGGGGGGTGTGACGACGGCATTTTTTATTTGTTGAATTGGAAAAAGGGGAGGTAAAATTTAGTGAGTTGTTGGATAGTGGGACGAGTGCCATTTGAGAAGGTGAAGGCTGCTCTGTAGGGTTTTGCTTCTTTTCAACCTGGCGACACTGACTCTACAACCGGGTACAGAGATCATCTCTGTAACCGTGTTATCGAGATGTGTGTGCGCCTCGATAATCTTTGTCTTCAGACTGACTATTAAATGCTAGCGGGGTAGCACCATGATACGGTGATACCTCTCTAAAAAAAACACGGTGCTACCTCTCTAAAAAAACAAAGAAACTGACCTTGGTAACCTATTCAACAAGTTTCGTCTCTCCATCTATGCGACTAAAGCTTTTCCAAACGAAAAAAAAAAAAAGACTAAAAGAGAAACTTTTCCACCCTTCCACTTTAAAATTAAGAGAGTGAAATTTTAATTGAAGTTCTTGTTCTACACTTTTTTTTAGATAGGTTTGTTATTTAAATTTATTAATTTATGTGTTGATGAAGTATGTGGGTTTGCATATTTGTTTGAAAGTCTAGAAAAAGAGATATGGAAGATATATTCTTGTCCGATAAATATAGCCTGGCCTGGCCAAAATCTATGATAGATTTATGTGTTTTATAGTTAATATTAATAATATATTTACTGGATAACTGCTAAGCAGAGGCTAGAGAAGAAAGAGGGAGAGATGGATTTGTAGATGGGGAGAAAGAGAGTTAGGGTTTGGTTGAGAGGGAGATGGAAGGAAGAAATGAGAGAGATAGGTGAGGCACAGATAGACAGAAACCAATTAACTTAGTTTTTGTCTGTAGACCCAAGAGAGACTCTTATTAATTTACAAAATTTGATTTGATTTTGAAAAAATACAATTTTTTTATTTTTTATTTTTTATTTTTTTACCGGTTGGGGTGGTATCCAGTTCGAATATCCACGTGGTCTGATAGTACGTTATTTGCCCCGCGTAACACAACGTGTTACCTTAGAACGACTCATTAATTATTAATCCGTGAGCGGAGCGAACATTTTGGGAGAAGGGGGGTTATGTGGACAAAACCAACTTTTGGTCATCATATCTTCCCAACTCTCCTTTTTCTCTCCCTCTCCAGACACTCTAAATCTCCACTCCTCCATCTTCTTCTCCCACTCCGCTCACCCCCACTGCTTAGCAGTATACTAGTTATTAATTAATCCAGCTGTTTCTTGTGGCCTTATTGAGGGCCCACATACTATTCCCAAAAGACTGTAGGGGTATTTAAAGGATTTCGTAAAAGGGGACACGCTCAAACAACAGGCACAGGAAAAAACATAAAGAAAAAAACAAGAAAATTTTTGTCCTCACTCTTCACTCTTTTCAGTCCTACTACTCTGCTCAGCTGAAGCTTCTTTTCTGAATGTCAACGAAGGTAGAAACTTTCCCTCTTCTCTTTACACTTTGTTCATATTTAGTTTGTTTTGTTTCTCTTTTTGTTTCTAGTTTCATTGCACAGTTACGTACATGCATAGAATCATAGAAAGAAAGCTAATAAAGTAATAAGAGGGGCCGGTTTTACTGTTTAAAACCTGCTACTTAAAGTCTTAAACCCCAACATGGATTCAAGTTTCCGACATATATGTTTACATTAAACCATTTTAAAGATGCCCAAAGCTTTCTTTGTCAAAAATATCGAAAAAGACTACGTTTTGCTTTGAAGAAAGTTGGTTTTAGACTTTTAGTTGCTGTATATATTTGAGGTGTTTAGATATGAATATAATATTATGTAACTTAATTTTATTCTGTTATGTTGCAGTTCAATGAGGTGGGAGGCAGTAGTGTATATGTTACTTATGTGTTTGACTAGGGAGGAAACCCTCTTAGTACCAGCTCTATTTGGTTTGAGATTGCTATTGTTTGTGCATTCAATCAAGAGTTACAGAGAATATGATTTGGAAGCCAGAACTATGGGTCGATGGTTGGTGGCTATTGGCGTGTTCTGTGGCCCTATTGGCTACACCGTTATACTTGTGCTATGTTAGTGTGTTTTTTTACACAATTTTTTTTTAAGGAATGTTTTGATTTTGATGATTTTTTAATAACTGATATTGGAAAATTGGTACAGATGTAGTTGAACATGGTTTGTTTGGAGAGAGGATTGCTGGCCTTACTCCAAGCTAGTTGTGCATTGGTAAGAAAATTGTTCATATCTCCTCTGTGCACAGTACATTTTTGTTAATGTGATTCACTTATTCCTTCTCGTTAGATTTTAGATGTGTAGTTGATATAACTCACTAGAAATAAATACGTAGTTGGACAAAATTAGGAGGGGATAAGGACGTTGCACCGAAGAGGTTGGGACACACTTTTGAATGTTTATATTCGACAACATCACCATATCTCTGCAGTTAATGCTCAGCTCATACCCTTGAGATGGTGAGAGCCAAGCCCACCTCTATGTGTAGGGAGGCAAATCCTTCCCTATTGCTCGAGGTTGAAATCATACTTGTTCGCATTGTCCTCTTAACTATTATACTGTCAAATGTCCATACATATTGACTACAATCACAGAAGTAGAGGTTAAGTACGGAATGGGAACTGAACAAAGTCCTTTTGCTGTTAGTGATCTGGTAACATTTGGATATACGGACTCTATTTCATAGAGTTAGCTAGATTCTGATCTGTCTTATGTGCCGAAACTGCTTTGAGTTGCATTAATTATCCCAGCAGAGTTAGTTGATCTTTTGTTTGTCCTCCAGGGTATAGTGATTTATGTGACCATGTGGGTGTATTGTATACATGAATAAATATTGTTTCCTAAATATACATATTAAAAGTCGGATATTGTTATCCAAATATGCTTCTTTGCATGATGAGTTGTGTGCTTTGCAAAACAGTGTTTCTAGTTATGATCTGCATTGGGATCTAAAGCCTAGATGACTAGACCACTAGTAATAATTAGTACCCTACTCCCTATTTGTTCAACCTCAGCTCCTTAATGCATCTCGTACTACTTGAATTGATGGGCTCCCATACAATGCTCAGTGACTTTATGTATGGCAAGATGTGTTTGTAGATAGGTCTAGTTGAACCTATGTGAATGTTAGTCTCGTTTAAAAAGGGGTGCAGGGACATGACATGACATTACCTTGGAAATAGTTCTTATAGTCATAACAGTGGACATTGTATAGCAAGGTGCAAATATTGGTCTAATATATAAGATTCAGGTTTAAGAAGCAGGCACTATAGTAAAATTATACTACTGTTAATGTGGAGGAAAGTTTGGAGAGAAAAGAGAGAAAAAGAGGCTACAGCCTTAGATAGTTTCATCCTTGTATCACTGCAATGTATTATATAAGAAAATAACGGGGTATTAAGTGGATGGAACTTCAACAGAAGCTAGGTCTAGAGGGAAGTTCTGAGCATTACAAGGGGGCTGCGACCTATACCCCCTCGGGAGATAATGTCCCTTAAAACTCTAGCACTGTGATCACGGTCCCTTGACTCATCAAAAGGTGTTTCTCTATGGTCTCTATCTTCCTAATTAACTATTGGTGCTTAACTGCAATAGGTTTAGTTCCACACTTCCGCCTGAGTTTAACACTCATCTACTACCTTTTTGGGGTAAACTTAATGCATTCAGCTGCTGCACAACCTTTAGATGAAGTGATTTCTTTCTAAATTCATCTGTTAATTACTAAAATAAGGTGACTTTCTTCAATAGAGAATTTGAAGTACTCTTAAATTTTATATACAAAAAAAATCAGGAAAAAATGGTGAAAGATGTTGTAGACAAGTGTGGCAAGCCCAGCACCCCTTCTGTATTCTGCTGAGGCAATTAAAGTGATACACTTAACATCTTTTAATATCCTTTAATTGTATCGTGTTTCTTATGTTTTTCTTATTTTAGTGGAATCAATTTGGACTTCAATTGCTATGCTCTCAAAATTCATTCTCTATACTATAGTTTATTCTGTTTCAGGGAGAGGTCGTAGTAGGACTAGTAGCTGTGCATTTACCTGCTTATGAAGATACAAGAGAATGATCAAGTATCTAGTCAGCAAATAAGTCAACAAAGACTATAACTAATTTCTGTTATGCTAGTGTATAAGTTTATGGCTGATTACATTATTCATTAGCATCTCAAATTCTCTCTTTAATGTCCGTAGAGTATAAATAGATTAATGTAAGTTCATTTGGGATTCAAGTTAATGAAATCATTTTATTTTCCATCATCTCATTTCTTTCAAGAATGTTTACATGGTATCAGAACCAAGGTCTTGCGACACCATTAATGGCGGTTGTGAAAGCTTAGTGGTTCTTGTTCTTTAATCATCATCTTCTTCTTCATTGAGGTAATTACTCAAATAGTTATCATTCATCAATCTAGTTTCAATGAAATTGTGTATTCATCTCAAAACTCAATTTCTTAGTTTATAAATTTTCAAATCTTGATCAATCATTCAAGTTTTCAAATCTCAATCATGGAAAATCAAAATTCTATTGCAATTGAAAAGTTAGTTGCTCAAATTGCGAGTCTTCAAGCTCAACTTTCATCACAAACTGCTCAAATGAGTCAAAACCAACAACCGATTGTTCACATTCAAAACATCCAGAACTACATTCCAATGAAACTGAATCGTGAGAATTATCTACCCTGGAAATCCCTTTTCATTCCATTTCTCAAAAGATTCAATCTACTACCTTATATTGATGGTTCATTATCATGTCCATCACAATACATTCTTGATAACGAAGGTGTATCTACAACTACTATCAATCCTCTTCACAGCGAATGGTTGAAAAATGATCAAATGTTACTAATTTGGATCAATGCGACAATATCAGAAAACTTGTTGCCATACATTGTTGGTTTTTCAACTTCAAAAGATCTATGGTGTGCTTTGGAATCGAGGTTTGCTTCGTATCAAAGGCTCGAATTCATCGGTTTCAAAGATAATCTTCAAGTTGTCAAGAAATAGTCTTACAATGTCAGAATATCTACAACATGTGAAACAAATTGCAGATGGCTTAGCTGAAGCTGGAAATACTATATCTGACAGTGATTTGGAATATCATATCTTCAAAGGTTTACCTTCTGATTATGCACCATTCATTACTTCAGTCAAAGTGAGATAAGAACCAGTAACAACTGATGAGCTTCATGGTCTTCTTTTGAGTGAAGAAATATCAGTTGAAGACAGGTCAAAAGGCATTCTATCTGAACCAACAAATCATGCTTTTGCTGCATTCAAACAAGGGTATGAATCAAATTCTGGTTCTAACAACTTTAGTGTTCAAGGACAAAGAGCACAAATGAATGGGCAAAGAGGAAGAGGTGTCTACAATAGTTTCAGAGGAAGGGGTAGAGGTAGAACAAGCAACTACAAGGGCAATAACTATAACCCAAACTACAACAATGCTTCCAGTTCTGCATCAACTACTTCTCAGTCACTACCAATGTCTACTCGACCTCAATGTCAGATATGTGGCAGATATGGGCACCTTGCTCTTGACTGTTATAATAGAATGAATTATGCTTTCTCTGGAAAACATCCACCTGCCAAACTTGCAGCTATGGCCAGCACTTCTTCAGTACCATCAACATTTTATTCTACAGCACCAGCAACATATAGTTCTACACCATACAACAACACCTCCAGTGATAACATATGGCTTGCAGATTCTGGAGCTAGCAATCATATGACTTCGGATCTTTCTAATATATCTCATCATTCTGACTATACTGGTGCTGACAAAGTTATGGTCGGAAATGGGGAAGGTTTGTCTATAACTCATTATGGAAATTCATTATTCAACACCTCTACTAATACCTTTAAGTTAAACAACATCTTGCATGTTCCCAAAATTGCACATAACCTACTTTCAGTACATAAATTTGTCTCGGATAATTTCTGCTCTCTCACTTTTACTCCAACATCTTTCTATGTCAAGGATCTTACCTCCGGGAAGATTCTTTTGCAAGGACCTACTAAGGATAGCCTGTATCCTATTTCTTTTCAAGCATATTCAAGTTCCCGCATACCGCCAACATCTTTTCTCTCTGTTAAAGCTCCTTTCTCTATATGGCACAAAAGGTTTAGCTCAAGCTACTCTCACCAATGTTCTCAAAATAAACAAACTCTCTCTTGAAGAACAAGCTACATCACATTTCTGCTCATCATGCCAACTGGGCAAAATGCACAAGCTTCCCTTTGTCAGTTCAAAAATAAAGTCAGCCACTCCACTACAGTTGATTCACATAGATCTTTGGGGACCTTCTCCAACTACATCAATGTCTGGTTTCAGATACTATGTTAGTTTAGTGGATGATTGTACTAGATTTTGCTGGTTCTTTCCCATGAGTAATAAATCTCAGTTCACTCTTGTATTTGTTCAATTCAAAATAAATGTTGAAACTCTTCTTAATTGCAAAATTAGATCCATAAGAACAGATTTTGGGGGTGAGTTCATAAGTTCAAAGTTTGATTATTATTTGAAACTCAATGGTATTACACACTATTTCTCTTGCCCTACACTCCTCAACAAAACGGAGTGGTAGAGAGGAAACATCGTCATATTGTAGAAACCTCAAGAACTCTGATGGCTCAATCTTTCATTCCTATGATATACTGGGTAGAAGTCTTTCAAACTGCAGTTTACTTGATAAATAGATTGCCTTCGGCTAAACTCAACAACATCTCTCCCTTTCAGCTTTTATTCAATCAAAAACCAGATTACAACTTCCTCAAGGTCTATGGCTGTACTTGTTATCCTTGGTTAAAACCATACAATAAGTCCAAACTTGATTTTAAATCTAAACCTTGTGTGTTTATAGGATACAGTACAACAACCAAAGGTTATAGATGTTTAGATTTATCCACTGGAAAAGTGTATTTGTCTCGACATGTAGTTTTTAATGAAAATGAGTTTCCTTTTCAACAAAGTTCTAGTACAATCACTACTATTCCCAGCAGAGAAACTACTCAAACCCAATTCATCACTCCTCTGCATAATAAAACAAAATCTTCATCTATTCCACTTCAACAAAATCAGTCTTCCACTACTCTAAAGACTATAGAATCAATTGCTTCACCAAACAGTACTTTGATGTCTCCACTTTCACCTACTTCACCAAATCCAACTTCTCCAAATTCTTATACAAACACACCTCTTACTCATAATACCTCTATAGATCAATCAAATCCTTTACCAGTCACAAACATATCTTCTTCCTCAACAAATCATTCACACAGAAATGTGTCACCCATACCGTTTTCCTTATCAAGTAAGTCACCTTCTTTGCCATGCCAAAATCTCACTACACAAAATCACACCATGACAACAAGATTCAAAAGTGGTATTCTCAAACCTAATCCCAAGTATTCTCTCTCTGCTTCACTGTTATCTCAAGTCCAAAACATTCAATTTACTCCTACTTCCTATACTCAAGCCATAAAGGATAAAGGATGGAGAGAAGCCATGGCTTCTGAATTTAATGCTTTGATTCAAAATGGAACATGGACTTTGGTACCATATACTGGTCAAAACCTTGTTGGAAACAAGTGGGTATTTCGGATAAAATACAAAGCTGATAGTACTCTTGATAAGCTCAAAGCCAGATTAGTTGCAAAGGGCTATCACCAAATGGCAGGTCTTGACTACTCTGAAACCTTCAGTCCAGTAGCAAAGCCTACTACTATAAGGCTTCTTCTTGCTATTGCTTTACAACATGATTGGGAAATAAAGCAACTTGATGTAAGTAATGCTTTTCTCCATGGAAACTGTCTATATGTCTCAGCCACCTGGCTTCATTGACCCAACCAAACCAAATTTTGTATGTAAACTTCATAAATCTTTGTATGGCCTTAAACAAGCCCCTCGAGCTTGGTATGAAAAGTTTGCTCAAGCTTTATACTCTCTTGGTTTTGTTCCTTCTCATGTTGATAACTCTCTTTTCATTAAACATCACAACAACAATATCACTCTTATTCTTGTATATGTTGATGATATCTTGATTACTGGAAGTTCAAACTCTATCCGTGACTTTATCATTGAGCAACTAAAACTTCCTTTTGCTATGAAAGACTTGGGATCATTGCATTATTTTCTAGGTCTTGAAATTCACAGAAACAAAGACTTCATCTTCTTATGTCAGACCAAATACATATATGACATACTCAAGAAAGCCAAAATGACAGATACCAAACCAAACAAAGTACAAAACTTGACTTAACCACTCCTCTCCTTAGTGATCCATCAGAATACAGGACATTGGTTGGCTCTTTACAATACTTGACATGGACAAGGCCTGACATATCATTTGCTGTTAATAATGTATGTCAACACATGCATGCTCCAAGGGTACAACATTTAACTAAAAAAAAGGATCCTTAGATATTTGAAGGAACTATATCAAAGGTATTATTTACAAGAAAGGTTCCGAGAACATTCTGACTTTTCGACTCAGAAAAGGCGGGATGTCCTATAGACGAAGATCTACTACAGAGGATCGTGTATACTTTGGCTCAAATTTAATCGGTGGTGTGCAAAGAAACAATGGACCATTGCTAGATCTTCTACGGGAGGCGAATATAGAGCACTTGCTCACTTAGCTTGTGACATTTCATGGATTTGCAAACTCTTAAAGGACATTCAATACACACCGCGAAACCTTTCGATACATTGTGATAACATTAGCGCCATTTCTCTCACAAGCAATCCCGTTTTTCATGCTAGGACAAAACATGTTCGACTACCACTACATATTGGTTCAAGCTAAAGGATCAATGTCAACTATCTGGACTCAAGATCAAGTGGCGGATATCTTTACAAAAGGTCTTTCAGAATCGATTCAATATACTCAAGATCAAGCTTTCGGTCCAACCATCTCCCTTCGACTTGAGGGGGTATATTAAGGAGAATGATCAAGTATCTAGACAAATAAATAAGTCAACAAAGACTATAACTAATTTACGTTATGCTAGTGTATAAGTTGTAACCGATTCGTTATTATTACGTTAGCATCTCAAATTCTCTCTTTAATGTCCGTAGAGTATAAATAGATTAATGTAAGTTCATTCGGGATTCAAGTTAATGAAATCATTTTATTTTCCATCATCTCATTTCTTTCAAGAATGTTTACAGATACAAGAGTTCTGCAAATATTTTTGATAAGGAATTTTGTCGTATGCTAAGATCCTAATTTGATCTGATCATATACTTGTGCAAGCTTTCTGGATGTATATTTTAGTAAAACTTCATCCCAAGGTGGAAGTTCCTAGCTACTTTGAGATATGCTTGTAAGTTTCATGCTTTTGACTGTATTAGAGTTGAAGTGACTACTTTTAATGATGTTCTTGTAAGGCTTCCGTCCGAGTTTGCTCTTCTAATACTACTTGCACTTCTAGATTTTCATAATTTTTTTAGCCAAGGATTAACCTTCAACATTTGGATTGAAAGTACGAACCCAGTTTGGTAAGTGGTAACCACTGCGGGGACAAGCTAAGGTCTAAAGGTTATTGATTCTTAGAGCATTCCCAATGCAGATGAATATCAAGGGCATGTGAAAATATTCACCTCAAATGGTCAAAAATCTTTACCCAATGCAAAGGTCAATATCAAAGTGACTATTTTCTTTAAGTCAAAACCAGAGTGAAATCTTTAACCGAGATAGTATATCTTTTTTCATTTTGTTTGGAGGAAAAAGAGTGGGACCAAGGTACGTGTTGGTATGGAAAATTTTCTGAAGTACTGTTCATACACCTGAACCAAATACGGTTTGAGATTGTTCATTTCGTTCCATTCAAATTTTGATGCCAACATCCGATACATATAAGTTAGTTGGGCCTCCACACTCCTTAGCAGGCCCATATAATCTATATTCAAATGACTGGCCTAACCCCAATCTTTCTCATCTCCACTTCTTTACATTGTGGTAAAATGTACTAAAACAAAGGGATATCTAAGGCAGTTCACAAAATGCCAGACGCTCTAACATCACAAAATCCTATAAAACCAAATTAGGAAAGTCTCTAACTCCTCAGTCCTCACTCTCTTTTACTTACCTACTCAACTCAGCTCCAGCTCCAGCTCCTTTTCTCACATCATCACCCTTGCAACAAAACGAATGTAACTTCTTCCTCTTTCTTTTCTCGCATGTAAATGAGTTACTAGAAAAATCTATAGATAGATATAAATCTATAGAAAATTTAATTTTGGCAAAAGAAAAAGGTGGTGCGGTTGTTGTTTTTGTTGTTAAAGGTTCACCAGCTCTCGGAATTGCAGTTGAACTTGGCTATATAGCTTTCATGTTAGCATGTGTATATATGAGTTGGAAAGAAAATTCTGCCTTCTCAAAATGAGCAAGGTCTGTAAGGCTTCTGGAATTCGTCTGTGCTTTGGTATGGATCTGCTTGTTTCTGTGTAAGTGTCTGCTCTTTATTGTTGTTGTTTTTAGTATGTCTTTTAAAATAAACTTCCAGCTGACATTGGAAAATTGGTACAGGGGTAGTTTTCCCACTGATGTTTGGAGAAGCAACTGCTTAACCAAACTCCATCCTTGTTGTGCACTGGTAAGCAAATGGTTAATATCTCATTCTGCTTACAGTAGTTTTTTCTTTTTTTCTTTTTTGAATTTGAACTCGTCTCCTGGTTAGATTTTATTGTTGTTCACGGCTTCACGCATTCATTTTCCTTTGATTTTGTGTGAGATATTTATTGCATCTAGTGATTGTGAATGTTAAGATTTACTTGGATGTTCTATTTGCATAATTGCTACTCCTGATTTTATGAGTCCTACAGACCAGTCACTAGACACCAATAAAAATTTGGACAAAACAAAGTCGGAGAAGGATGCTGTACCAAAGAGGATGGGACACATTTTTTGAGTGCATGTATTCGAGTGTTCGACTACGTCGCCATACTTTTGCAGTTAAAGCTATGCTCATTCCTGTGAGATGCTCAGAGCCAAGCCTTCCTTTATGTGTATGGACACAAACGTTTCCTTGTTGCTCTACGTGGAACTCAAAGTCGGTCACATTTTCCTCTTAAGTACACTGTTAAATGTCCATGTACATTGACTGCTGGTTACGTTCACAAAAGTGTGGGTTAAATTCTAAATGGGGACTTAGCAAAGTGATTTTGATTTAAGTGATCTGGTATAGTTTATATACGAGGACTCTCTTTCATGCTGTCAGTCAAATTATATTAAGAGACTACATTGACGTCTCAAACGGATGCTGGATATTGCATTACGTAGGTATAGTCAGATTTTCTAACCTGCATTATGTCCCAGCATATTGTGCTTACTGTTAAGTTTAAAATAGGGTCCTGAAACTGCTTTAAATTGCATTGATTGTCTCTGTAGAGTTAGTTAATCAATTGTTTTTGTTGTTCTTGGTATAGTGATTTGTGTCGGTTTATACATGAATGAATTGCACAAGTGATAATTGAAGACAAACAGAAGAAGTGAGATAAAGAGAGAAAACTTGATAAGAAAATAATGATTTCATTCACTCACATTCTCATATGATTCTGTTCCATATTTATACTAACTATCGTTTGTTCATAAAAGACAGCTGTACAAATTTAGAGAAAAAAAGGACAGCTGTAGAACAGTAGTTGGTTGAGGTTGTGAGGTGGTTATAACTAACTAACCTGAGCTGGAAATGGTTAGCTACACTATCTGTTTTAAGTCTATACTCAATATACCCCCTCATGCTATTGGAAATCGGACTGACTTTCAAACAAACTTGACAATCAGAGAGGAATGTGCCCACTCAAGTTGAAACAGCTTGACTAAAACAAGTTGGGGTTTGAATCTGGTTTCCAAGTTTTTACAGGAGGGCAGTAGGAATTGAATGTTTAGTACTTACATAGGGTTTTGGTTTACAAATGCCATGTTTGGCTCTTGTAAGCATAGAGTGATGATTTGTTTCTGTTTGTGGAGTTGTCATAAGCTGTTTTGATCTTGTAAGCATAGGATGTGAGGCAGTAAGAGTTGTATGTTGTGAATGTGATGCAGTAGGGAGTTGTATGTTGTGAGATGTGCTGTGATGTAGTGGGAATTGAGTTTGTGTGTTCTGATGTAGTTAGTGGCAGTAGGGGTTACAGAAGTGATATTGACATTAGAGATATAACGTGTTTGTGTCGAAGTCGGAAGACTATTTGTGGTTGTATGATTTTCATTTCTAGGTTGAGTAATATAGCCACAAATGTTGTTGTCTGGCATATGAGTTTCAGTGTTTTCTTTCAGATGAATGTTTTTTTGTGCATTTGGAACTTGATTATTGGTGATAAGATTATTAGAAGATGAAATGCAAGGGACAGGAGTATTTGAGGTTGAATGATTTCCATTTCTAGGTTGAGTAGAGATATTGTCAGAGATATTGATGCCTGACATATGAGTTTCATCCTATCAAAAAAAAAAAAAGACATGAGTTTCAGTGTTTTCTGACAGATGAATGTTTTGTTGTGCATTTCGCACTTGACTACTGGTGATAAGATAATTAGAAGATGAAATGTAAGGGACAAGACTATTTGAGGTTGAATGATTTCCATTTCTAGGTTGAGTTGTCTGACATATGAGTTTCAGTGTTTTCTGACAGATGAATGGTTTGTTGTGCATTTGGCAGTTAGGTATTGGTGATAAGTTTATTTTAACATGAAATGTAAAGGACAAGAACAGATGATGGTTTTGTCGTAAATGGTATACATGGAATTGAATGTTTTGACACTTGATTAGAAAGGAAACTGATTTTCATTGAATATCACCTGTCTGGTAGTGTATATGGTTCCGGTTTTGTTATCAAGACAACAAAACAATTGTATCCCTTATGATCCAAACTATATCCTAAGAAAATGCACTCTGTGTTTCAGGGTTGGAGTTCAGTTTTGCTATAGGGCTTTAACCAAGGAAGCAGGAACAACCGTTCACTTTAAGAAAAACATAGTTAGATTCTTTTTGAAATGTTTTCTGATAAGGAGAGATAAAACCATTTTTAGGATTGGAAGGTGGTGTTCTTTTTAGAAGAAACACAGTAATTTGAAATATTTCTACCCAAAACTTTGGTGGGATATTGCTTTGAGCAATGAGTGTCCTAGCCATATTTACTAATGTCTATGCTTCCTCTCTGCAGTTCTGTTTTGCTGAGGGGTCTAGGGAAAAGAGTATTGTAACGTTAGTCCAAGTTGTTGTAACAAGTTTTGAAATAAGTGACTCTTATGTTCACCTCCCTCATCACACCTCAACAATTTTATTTTTTTGTCAAGCTGATTCTCTATGTTTGTTTTGAAAATTTGAAAGACTTTGTTAAAGTCAGACTTCTTAAACAAAGGAGACATCTTTATGAATTTGAACATTCATTAATGAAGTACACATAATATAAATGACCCGAAATGGAAGGAATAAAAGATAAACCCCAAAGATCACTGTGTATTAACTGAAGAGGTCCAGTAGCACGGGAGTGTTATGAAGAGATCGAAGGCAATCTACAGCTTTACCCTTCTTTACAAGCATTCCAGAAGAATAATTCAATGCTTTACCTATAACTGGAAGCTTATTTTGGCACATGAGTCTAGACAAAGCAAAAGATGAGGGTATCCTAGTCTTTGATGCCATATGGTGCTGAGGCTTAGCTTTCTCTCCAAAAGAGTTTCGAAAGTGAAGGATACAGTCAAACTTCAGAGGGAGTTACTGGCTGTAACAGGTCTTGTCGAACCTCCATAATGCCCTACTACTTGAATTATGGACTCCCCTAAATGTTCAGTGTCTTTATGTATGGCAAGATGTGCATGTTGGTCCCGTTCAAGTAGGGGTGCAGAGACATGAGTATATGACATTACAGTTGAAATAGCTCTTATAGTCGTAACAGTGGCCATTATACTGCATTACTGCAAGGTGCAAATGTTGGGTTTAATATAAGATTCAGGTTCAACAACTTGATACTATGATGATCATGGTTCCTTGATTCATCAAAAGGTTTTCCTCTATCTTCTTAATTAACTATCGGTGTTTAACTGCAATAGGTTTAGTTTCACTCTTCTGCCTGAGTTTAACACTCGTCTACTACTTTTAGGAGCAAACTTATGTATTCAGCTGCTGCATGACCTTTAGATGAAGTGACTACTTTCTAAACTCATCTGTTAATTAGTAAAGTATGGTTGGTTCCATCAGTAGTAAATTTGAAGTACACCCAAGTTTTATATCCAAAAAAAATCATGAGAAAACAGTGATAGATGTTGCCAGCATCCCTTTTGTATGTCTATGATTGTAAAGAGATACACTGAAGATGCTTCTTTGTTATTTAAAAGTATCATGTTTCATATGTTTCTCTTTTTAAAAAAAAATTAATTTATACTTTAATTGCTATGCTCTCAAAATTCACTCTCTATAGTTGATTTTGTTTCAGGGAGAGGTCGTAGTAGGACTAGTAGCTATGCATTTACATGCTTTTGAAGATACAAGATTTCTGCAAATAGTTTATGATGGGGAATTTTGTCGTACACTATGTTAGATATTAATTTGACATCATAATTAATATCTTTATGCTTTCTGGATGTATACTTTAGTATGACTTTGACTTCATTCCAAGTTGGAGGTTCCTATCTTGGGTATATTCTTGTAAAAGTTTCATGCTTTTGATTGTCCGTTACTACTTTTTGGGGATATTCTTGCAAGGCTTTCATGCACTTCTAGTACATCTGGTGTCTTTGTCCATTACTCATTAGTCATTTACTTAGGAATGGTGTGAATTTCTGGACACTCACTGGGCTTCTCTCTATGACTCTATGTTACCATTTCGCTGAGACTTCAGGAATTGAATTTGGATAGTGCATGCATTGTGGCTTCCTTCTATATTCCATGTTGAGAACCTACTGAGTAGTGAATCAGATGACTGAAAAACTCTATCGTTAAACAGTAATGCACAAAAGTAGAGCTGAGAGTGTTCATCACATTTCTCTCCTCCAAATTTAGAGATACTGATTTATTCATTTACCGCCATGTTTTCTCTCAATCTCTCGCTAATATGATTATGGCCTAGTTCAACCGTGATTATAGCCGTTACTAGTTGGGCCTCCAAAATTAAGTAACCCAGCCCAATAACCTTAGCAGGCCCATAGAATCTACAATCAAATGACCATCCTAACCCCATTCTTTCTCATCTCCTCTTTATTACACTATGGTAAACATGTAAAATGAACTAAAACATAGCGGTATCTAAAGAAGTTAAGAAAATGCAAAAGCCTATAAAGCCAAATTAGGAAAGTCTCTAGTCCTCACTCCCAACTCTTTTACTTACTTACCTATCTGCTCTGCCCAACTCAGTTTCATCTCCTTTTCTCACTTGCAACAAAGCCAAAGGTAAACTTCTCTCTTCCCCTTCTTTTCTTTACTTTAGTTTCTCACACTTAAATGCTTTACTAGAAGTTTTTTTTAAGGATGTTGCAGTGAAGAGGATGGACACATTTTTTAAGTGCATGTATTCGACTATTGACAACATCACCATATATGTCCAGTTAAAGCAATGCTCATACCTGTGTGATTGCGAGAGACAAGCCTTACCTTTATGTGTAGGGAGGAAAAATCTCCCTATTGCTAAAAGTGGAAGGCACACTCGTTCGGATTTTCCTCTTAAGAATTACACTGCTAAATGTCCATGTATAGTGAGTACTGGCTCCGTTCACAGAAATTGGGGGTTAAGCACTAAATGGAGACTTCGCAAAGTGCTTTTGATTAAAGTGATCTGGTATCCTTTAGATATGAGGACTCTGTTTCATGTTGCCAGTCACATTAAGAGATAACAGTGAGTTCTCAAACAGATGCTGGAATCTCATTTTGTAGATTTAGTGTTTGAAAACAATCTGCAAAAACAGGATTAACAATGAAATTGGAAGCTGAGGCGCGGACTAGGTCGCTCTCTTTAAGGTATTGCGGGTCTGTTCCTCCTGGTGCAGACAGACGCGGAACCTCTAGGATACAACAGCCTCTGTAAATGTCTTGATGATCACTGCACAGCAAAAACCAAAACTGGAAGAGAGAACAAGAACTAATAGTCTACTGCCATTATCAGGGAGAGAAGTTTTTCTTCAAGAGAGGAAAGATACGAAAAACTGGTGTTTTTAGTCTGCTGTAAAGCCTTGTTTTTATAGGACTGAAAGAGTGTAACGTTCGCTCTCAACGTTACAAAATAAAAAGTAACGTTCCAAACTAAAGTGTCGGTTACGGACTTACAACCAAAGCAAAGCGTTTTTCTTTTTTTCTTTTTTTTTTTTTTTTTTTTTGTTTGTAAACATACCAAAGCGATTAAAATAACCAACAATCCCCACTTATTTTAATAAAGAAATCAAAATAAAAAAAATATGGCAGTCACTATTAGTTCTAATATATCAAGCATAGATAAAGGTGTTCAAGACTTAAACCTTTACGTAGTGAAGACTACTCAAAGTATAAGATCCATAAGTGACGAAGTCTTGAACTTAGGTCTTGTGTATACAATGAGTTATCATCACGCATAACATACTCATTGTTCTCTTTCCAAACTCGCACATTAAAGGCCCTGTGCTTCCATTCTGGATTCGTGAATGATCTAAAGAATCAGCCTTCATTCTCATAGAAAGCGGCCTATACTTTCACATTCACTAGGTGAGTTCTATCAAGAGTGCTCGTAGCTTAGGCACTCGTCCATAAGGACCATAGAACTTCATTAAGAGTTTTCCCAGAAAACTACAACCTCTAATCGCTTCAGGATCACATACAATTTACTTATCTAAAATTCGGGATAGATAAGTATCATTGTATGTCTTATACTCAAACATTCTATGACTTGTTCTTCCCTTTGAACCTAGTTCTTGAGATCTCCAGTCCCTAGGTTGGGTTACCGTCATATACATTTATCTTACAATAGGCTTCAGTCCCATACTTCTGGCAGTAGTCCACACTTTTTCTCTGGCCAGAGCTTTAGTAAATGGATCTGCAAGATTATCACCGGATCTCACAAAATCAATAGTCACTGCACCCTTGGATATGTAATCATCCCGTACAGTAGTATGCTTACGACGTATCTGTCGTGATTTACCATTATAAAACTTGTTGTGGACTCTCCCGATAGCCGTAGTGCTATCACAATGTATCAAGGTAGCTGGTACCGGTCTATGCCAAACCGGTATGTCAGTGAGTAGGTCCCGTAACCAACCAGCCTCCTCACTTGCACTAGCCAATGCAATCAACTCAGACTCCATAGTAGATTGTGCTATAATGGTCTGTTTCTTGGACTTCCAAGATACAGCACCTCCACCAATGCAGAACACATATCCACTAGTAGCTTTAGAGTCTTCTGAAAGAGTATTCCAATCAGCATCAGTGTACCCTTCAAGAATAGTAGGAAATCTCTGATAATGAATACCCAAATTGATTGTTCTCTTTAGGTATCTCATTAACCTGTCTATTGCTTGCCAATGTTCAACACTAGGGTTACTAGTGTACTGCACAAAAACACCTACTTGCATAGGCAATGTCGGTCTTGTACAATCTATAACATATCTTAAACTACCAATGATACTAGCATATTCCTTCGATTCACGGGTTCACCATTATTAATAAACAATTTAACACTTGAATCAAAGGTGAGCAAACAGGCTTACAATCGAAGTAGTTATACTTCTTTAACACTTTCTCAACGTAGTGTGGTGATCTAACCATATGCCATCTAATGATCTTGTAATTTTAATCCCTAAAATTACTTCTGCTTCTCCTAAGTCTTTCATATCAAAGTTAGAAGACAACAAGTCTTTGGTCTCTTTTACCGCTTGCAAATTAGACCCAAAAATAAGTAGATCATCAACATATAAGCATATTATAACACATATTCCATCATAGTACTTATAGTATATGCATTTGTCACTTTCGTTTATGTAAAAACCATTAGCAATCATAAAATTATCAAATTTTTCATGCCATTGTTTCGGTGCCTGTTTTAAACCATAAAGTGACTTCGCTAACTTGCATACCTTTTTACTATTACCTTGTTCCACATAACCTCTTTGGTTGTTCCATGTAAATCTCCTATTCTAAATCCCCGTTTAGAAAGGTCGTCTTAACATCCATCGATGAACAACTAGATTATGAAAGTAGCAATAGATAATAATACTCGATTGAAGTTATCCTAGTAACTGGTAAATATGTATCAAAGAAGTCAAAGTTCTCTTTTTGTCGAAAACCTTTGACAACTAGTCTGGCCTTGAACTTTTCTATTGAACCATCGGTTTTAAACTTTCTTTTTAAAACCCATTTGCTTCCTATAGTTTTACAACCAGGAGGCAAATCCACTAACTCCCAAGTCTTGTTTTCCATGAGAGAATCTATCTCACTTTGAATAGCTTCTCTCCAAAACTCAGAGTCAGAAGAGGCAAGAGCTTCTTCTATAGAGGAGGGATCTCCTTCCAAAGAAAACGTCACAAAATCAGATCCTAGATCTTTAGCGACCCTAACTCTTTTACTTCTTCTTGGTTCAGTTACAGTGTCTGTGTCCCTATCATGCAATCTAGATACATCAGAAGCATAAACATCTTTGGTAGGGGTCTTAGAGGAAGATGCACCCCCACTATTTCTAGATAAATAAGGAAAACTATCTTCTAAAAACTCGGCATCGGATGATTCAATAATAACATTACTCTTCATATCCAGAAATCTATAGGCCTTACAATTCATAGCATAGCCTAAAAAGACACACTCATAGGCCTTACTATCAAGCTTAGAGATTTTGTGGTCATGCTTCCTTACAAAGGCCAGACAACCCCATGTCCTGAAATAACTCAAGTTGGGCTTTCTATTTTTCCATAGCTCATAAGGTGTAACCTTAGTCTTAGAACTAACAATTCTATTCAAAACATAGCATACAGTTAAAACAGCTTCACCCCCATAAACTTGAGGATGCTCCAGAACTAAACAACATAGCAATAGTTAATTCCTTAAGTGTTCTGTTCTTACGTTCAGCTACTCCATTCATTTCAGGTGAATAAGGAGCTGTCGTCTTGTGAATTATACCATGTGATTGTAAGAAAAGATTAAAATCAGTATAATCATACTCAGTATCTCTATCACTTCGAATTACTTTTATGTTTCTATCATGCTGATTTTGAACCTCAATCACATAAGCTTTAAAAGCATTTAAAGCATCACTCTTATTCTTCAACAAATAAACATAGGTAAATTTTGAGAAATCATCAATGAAGATAATAAAATATCTTTTACCACCTCTAGTTAGAACACCTTCAAGTCACAAATATCAGAATGTACTAATGCTAGTAGATTTGTACTTCTCTCAACTGACTTGTGAGGTTTCTTAGTGATTTTAGCCTTGGTGCATGATTCACAGTGTACAAAATCATTATTCTTCAAGATAGGAATTAAACCCAATGTGCTCATGTTCTTAACATACTTCCTATTAATATGACATAATCTACCATGCCAAACATTAACAGAATAAACAATCATGTAAGCAGAAGTAGAAGTAGAAGTTTTATTCATGTCAGCAACATTCAATTTAAACATCCCATTACATGCATATCCCTTGCCAACAAAAATTTCAGACTTAGTGATCACATACTGATCACTACCTATCACTTGCTGAAAACTAGCCTTGTTCAAAATAAAACCAGAAACTAAATTCTTCCTAATATCAGGTGTATGAAGAACATCCTTCAAAACCAGTTTCTTCCCAGAAGTAAACACCAACTCCACATCACCAGAACCTACAACCTTGATAGTATGGTTGTCGCCTAATAGAACTTCCTGGTTCACGGTTGTAGTATAACTCTTGAACCGGTTTCTATCAAAACGGACATGCTTAGAAGCACCGATATCGCCCACCATCCCTCGAGACATTGATGTAATTGACTTCGGTTATCATTGCCACAAAAGTGTCCTCCGGTGACATTAGCCTCATTTCATTTTTTTGCGATTCTGAGCATAATGTCCCTTTTTTTGCATGTATAACATACAACTTCTGTCATGTCTACTGGTGGGCTTTGGTTCATATTAACCTGGTTTTGGTTTTTATGTGGAGCTTTCTTGTTATTATTCGGTTTGTTCTTCATTGCCTTTTTATTAGGTTTCAGATTAGAATTGGTTTTATTAGCATGCTAATTTATGATATTAACTTTAGCCTTGGCAGATGACATAGCCACTTTCTCATTGTGGTCCTGTTTTCGGGATTCTTCTTCAATCCGGAGTCTCATAATGAGACTCTCCATCGAAAACTCCTTGGATTTATGTCTAAGAATGTTTCTAAAATCCTTCCATGAGGGAGGAAGCTTATCAATGACGACTGCAACTTGAAATTGCTCGTCAATCTTCATTCCCTCATAAAGTATTTCATGAACAATTATTTGTAGGTCGTGACACTGAGTCACAACCGACTTGTCATCTTCCATCTGGAATTTAAGGTAACGACTTACAGCGTACTTTTTCGAGCCAGCCTCCTCAGTGTCATATTTCTTCTGCAGGGCATCCCACACATCAGAAGTAGTTGGAAGATAGCAGTACAGGTCGTACAAGTCGTCAGTAAGTGCATTCAGGATATAGTTCTTGCACTTGAAATCCTCAGCATTCCATTTGTTGACAGCAACAGTAAGAGCAGGTTCCAACAGATCTTCCGCCGTAGGTCGTTTCTCTGTCAGAACATTATCAACTTTCACCAAGGTCAGATAAAATGTCATCTTTGCTTTCCACCGTTTGAAGTTTTGACCGGCAAACTTGAAAGGGCGATTATTGTTGTTGTCGTTTTTGAACTGGCTTCCTTCCTCGTGTTCCATTGTTAAACAGACAAACAGTACCTTAAAATTGTTTGAAAACAATCTGCAAAAAGCGGGATTAACAATGAAATTGGAAGCCGAGAGGCGGACTAGGTAAAGCTCTCTTTAAGGTATTAAGGGTCTGTTCCTCCGGTGCGTGCGCGGATGAGAACCTCCAGGGATATCTGACCTCTGTAAATGTCTTGATGATCAACGCACATCAAAACCAAACTGGAAGAGAGAACAAGAACTAATAGTCTACTGCCATTATCAGGGAGAGAAGTTTTTCTTCAAGAGAGGAAATATACGAAAAACTGGTGTTTTTGGTATCTGCTGTAAAGCCTTGTTTTTATAGGACTGAGAGAGTGTAATGTTCGCTCTCAATGTTTGGTCAACTCTCAACGTTACAAAATAAAAAGTAACGTTCCAAACTAAAGTGTCGGTTACGGACTTACAGCCAAAGCAAAAACGTTTTCTTTTCCCTTTTTTTTTTTTTTTTTGTTTGTAAACATACCAAAACGATTAAAATAACCAACATTTAGTTACGTGTCTAATCTGCATTGTGTCCCCACATAATGTACTTACTGTCAAAAGCATAATAGATCCTGAAACTGCTTCAAACTGCTTGGGTTGCTGGGTTGTCGCTGTAGTCTGTAGAGTTGGTTAATCTTTTGTTTTTGTTGTCCATGGTATAGTGATTTGTGCCGGTGTATGCATAAATGAATTGCAAAAGTAATAATCAGGTTTTGGTTCCTAAATGTGCATCTTTGCATGATGAGTTGTGTGATTTGGAGAATCTGTTTCTAAAACCTCTGGGGAACCTTCTCCCTACTTGGCTTGTGAACCTCCTTAATGCATCTCATATTACTTGAGTTTATGGGCTTCCATAAACTGTTAAGTGGCGTTATGTGCCGCAAGAAGTTCTTGAAGAGAGGTCTAGTTCAATCAGTCTCTTTCTGTTAGGGGCCACAGAGACATGAAGTAAATGTGGTCGTTATGTTGCAAATATTAGTTGTAATATAAGATTTAAATTTAATGAATAGGTTTTCCCATTATGGTCTCTATATTTGTAAATCACTCTGGGTGTTTTATGCTACGTTATCAGGGTAGACTTATGATCTAGCATCTTCATAACCTTTAGATGAAGTTATTGCATGCTGCTTTTATGATTTTCTAGTCACTACAAAATAAGGTAGGCTCCTCAATAGAATATTTAAACTATAGTTCTGTTTTGTACTAGGTGGTTGACATCTTTGGGTTTATAAGAGAAAAGTGGTGACCCTTTTTTTAACCAGTGTGGTAAAGTTCAGGTTAATTGTAGCTAGGTGGTTGACATGCTGGGTTTATAAACTGAAACTTTGTGAAACCCCTTTTTTTTTAACCATCACGTTTCTTATGTTTCTGTGATTTTCACCAGATCGTGGACTTTTTTTAACAATTTTCTTTTGGTATAGTTTACCTCTGAAGGTAACTTATTTGTTACTATTGATTTGATGAGTAATACATACAAATCACGAGACGAAAAAAAAAAATACAAAGTTCGATAGAAGTCGAGGTTAACTACTAAATGAGGACTTAGCAAAGTACTTTAGATCTAAGGACACTCTTTCATGTTAGCCGTCATTGAGAGGTTAGAGGGTGATCACAGACAGATGGCATATATATTCATTTCATTGATTTAGCTAGATTTCTAGTCTGAGTTTTGTCACAACATATTGTACTTATTGTCAAATTTAAAGTATTGCCCTGAAACTGCTTTAAAGTATAAGTTGCAATAATCATCTCTTTAGAGTTAGTTAATTGTTTTCTTCTTTTGTCGTCCATGGTATAGGGATTTATGTAGGTGGATACATAATGAATTGCAAAAGTAATATTCAGGTTTTGTTTCCTAAATATGCATTTTTTGCATGGTGACTGGTGATTGGTGTGCTTTACAAAAAACTGTTTCTAGTCATGATCTTCATTGGACTCTAACCCTCCAGTGAACCTTCTCCCTAGTTGACTTCTAAGCCACCTTAATGCATCTTATACTACTTAAATTGATTGGCTTCCATAGATTGGTCAGTGAGTTTATTATGCATGGCAAGATGTGCTTGAGGAAAGTCTAGTTCAACTTCTGTAAAATGTGAGTCTCTTTCTATTAGGGGTTGCAGAGACATGAAAATAGCATCATAGTCATAAAAGTGGTCATTGTTCTGCAAATGTACTTGTTATATATACGAATCAGGTTTAACCAAAAGGTTTTCCATGATGGTCTCTATCTTAGTAACTCACTCTGGGTGTTTTCTACATGAAGTTTTTACAGGTTTTGTTCCATGCCAATTGAACACCCATCTACTTCCATTTCGGGGTAACCTGTAGATGAAATTACTACATACTAATTTTATACCATTTCTGCTAATTGCAAAAATAAGGTAGGTTCCTCAATAAGTTATTTGAAGT
The DNA here is from genome assembly GCF_015680905.1 of Coptis chinensis. Lineage (NCBI taxonomy): Eukaryota > Viridiplantae > Streptophyta > Magnoliopsida > Ranunculales > Ranunculaceae > Coptis > Coptis chinensis. The sequence goes on along the minus strand of NC_141456.1, from coordinate 34,740,078 downwards.
GCAGTCAAGTTTTTACCAAAAAGAAAAATCAGGTGGAAGTGGTGAAAGATGCTGCAGTGTGGTCAAGAACTAAAACTCATGTCAAGTTGTACTTAGATGGTTGACAAGCAGGGGCTTATGTGTTTTGCTTATCCAGTGATTGCAAAGAGAAATATTGTGAAACATTTCTTTTTGTGTGGTCATCGTGTTCTTATGTCAATGAAATTTGACTTCAATTGCTATGCTTTCTAAGCTCACTCTCTCAATTTGACTTTGTTCAGGGAGAGGTGGTAGTAGGCTAGTAGTTGCAGTCTGTTGCATTTACCTGCTTTTGACGATAGAAGACTGCTGCATGGTTTATTATGGGGGACTTTGTCTTTATGTTGTACTAGTAAATGGGCACGTGCGTTGCACGTGCTGTTATGAAGATAATAAAATTTTAATCTGGGAAGAAGGATGGCAGCACAACAATGGTTCTAGTGGACAAAATACCACAATAGATCCTCAAATATTAAAATCATAAATATATAATAACATTTGATGGTTCAATACTTCAGTTCAACGAAGATGTTGTATGTATGGTCAATATGATTATGATCCCATAGAAAATCTGAATAATCTAATTAATCTTGGCTGCTATAAAATTGTGTTCCGAAATCATTCAAACAAATTTCTTCAAAAATAATTCTTGGTTTAAAAATTGAATGTTAAATTATTTGATGTTGTCATCAAATTATACAATTATACAAACAAATTAATATAAATCCGTCAGAAATTTGGGAATAACAATTGGAATTTGTAATAGTAAATATTATGCATACACTTGTTAAATTTATGAGAAGAATATATAGGAATAACAAATATAAAATGATGTTTGTTGGTATTGACATGCGTGAGGCAGTTGTTGTTGGAGTCATCAAGAGTGAATCCTAATGGAGGCAAGTTCACCAATTCTGTTGCCAAGAAAAACTGCACCTGCGGGAGTTTGCTGGGAGGCCGACTGGTCGAGGGTCAAAGTGATCCATTGGGTCCCTATTCATTGTCCAATAGACATGCCATCTTTAAGTCCCTTTATTTTGTGTACTTCTAGTTGCAAGAACCAAACTCCTAGGAACACTGAAACAACTGTACACATAAAAAAGCTGAGAAACTTGAATAAATAAATTCATCATCTAAGTGTAGCAACAAAAACAATTTCGACACGTAAAGTAGATTCCTACCAGTACTGTAACTCGTTTAATTATGATCTCAAATGTTTGGGACCAACACTTACATAATTGTACTATCATGGTGATTTGCATTGTAGAAGTGAATTCATCAATTCATGGAGTGATCCACGCGACTCAGAGAAGAATCCTACATCTTACTCACCCGTTCTAATTGAACTAACCTAACGGGAGACTCAACTCGACTTCATTTTCTGCTGAATCATTGAAAAATAATTATTGTAGTAAAAATGTACGTACACTGAAAACAATTAATTTAGTGGACACCTGGACTGTCTCTCCAAGTATTAGAGTTGAGGCCATGGAAGTTGAGATGTACCATAAGTAGTGACAGTTGCAACTTACCTGAGTCGAGTCTAATTTGATGCATAAATCCTTTCATAGTTCAATCCCATGCTGATAGCCTCTTCAATGCTTTCTATGATTGCCAAAGACGTACTCCAATGTTTCTGCTAAAAAACCTGGAGAATCTCGCATTTACTATTTCTAAAAATTGCACCATATCCTATAGGGCCAGGATTAATTTCCATGAGAATTGAGAAGTGAAGAAGCATGCACATTTATCTTTATCACCCCTTCATCCAAATCCGTAAAAAAAATTGTTTTTCTTCTTAAGGTCAATGAATGCAATTACTTATATCCTAAGCCTCTTGTTTATTTTAATTTTTTTTTTCTTGTTTCTACTTGTGAAGAGGAAGTGATTGTGGCTCACTCAGGTGAGGAACATGGTTCTTAACATTAATAATACTTATTTTCTTTTAAGGTGTCAATACTGTATTGTGATTCTTTGGAGTGTAGATATCATATCTTCAATGGATTATGGATGTTAGAACTTGGAGTTCTATTCCTCCAACAAAAATTTGCGTTGCATGGGCTTGAAAACTAAGTTTCTAATTAGATGGCTTTAGGAAAAAAAACGAAAAACAAAATAAAAAATAAAAGATAGAAAGAACGTGTTTAATTCCAATTTGAAAGGTAAGAGCCAAACTGCTCATGGAGATTTAGGTGCCATCAGGTACGGTTGATGTTCTGATTCTTAGGCGTGAACAGTGGCTTACGAGATAATGGGGCATGGGCTGCGGTTGGAGCATGCATACATATTGATAATTGAGGGGTGACCGACGTATACCACACATCATGAGATGGTGTATGATAAAATTAAAAGCGCACTCTTTGTGGCATGCACGCAATCAACTTAACCTTGGGCTGCTTCTCAAGTGAGTGTATATTTAGATGCTAATGAAAGTACAACCATAGTGACCAGTAATGCTACAACATTTTTCAAATTAGTGATGCTTATTTGCTATTTTAATTCTTTCTCTTTCTATTTTGTTGATAAAGGTGTGGTTTAGCTATATGATTAAATGTGATGAATGTAGTTGCAAACAATGAAAAATAAATAGCAAATGCTAAGGCGCAAACCTGCAAAAGCTTCCATGCATTACTCAATATAATCTCCTTGCAACCAAATTCTGCCAAAATATAGCTAATAGGACCAATACTTATCTACATTTATTTTCTCTATACATTTTGCTCGGGTGGCAAGGTGCTCAATAGTAAAAATGAAGAGCAAGCCAAGAATTTCTCAGCGTTTTTCACGATCTTTCCTTTGATAGACTGTTGTCATTTCTTTCTTAGCATCAAACTTACATACCCCCATTCTAACTACACAATATTGAAACCATGCATGCAAATGTGTTTAGGACGATTCTACGGTGCAAAAATCTCTGGGCTTTTGTAACACATGTACAGACTTCTATGGAAGCCAATTCAGCCGCATCCCATTTGTTGTCTGTAGGTTACATGTGTTGCATTTTGATGCGGAGTATTGGTAAGTTTGAAAAATGAAAAGAACAAAGCATTAAATGCAAAATATATAAACAAAATAGATAGAACAAAGCATTCAATACACTATAGTGATTAAACATTTTGAACCCATAACTATCCTCAACACTGGTGAACCATAAAACTCCCACAAAAAATATCTATGGATTTCTATGACCCACTCCTTTACAGGAAAAAAAAAATCATTTTAAAACTCCATACAGATAATGAGGGTGTGAACTTCTCTAGCCAAAAAATCCTCAATGAAAAATATGTGGCATTTTGAACGAAAAGAAACTTAATTATGAACAAAAAAAAAATAGAAGAGCAGATGTACCCATCGCTGATATGAGTTCAATGTCAAAACTCCGCCATATTGCACCATTGTAAAAGTTCAAAGTTTCAGCCATCTGATAACAATGACAGACAAACAAAGAAATATCAAACCTTGACACTCAGTCGTCTTATTTAAAAAATGACCAGCATCTTATTTTCCCAAGTAGATAAAGAATAAAAGATAATTAGTTAAGATTTTATGGAAAGTAAAACCCGAAAAATAGAAAAAAATCACATTATATGGGAAGGTATATAGAAATTGTACTGCAAAGAAAGAGGGAGAAAATAAATTACGAGACAAACATATATAATTGGAAAAGTCGAAACGGTGAACTGTTTCACGTGGTAATAAATTAGAAATGCCATTTCATTGTTTTTTTTTTCTTTGAAGCCTCAAATTAGAACGAAAAAATAATGGAAAAATCAATTAAAAAGCAAAAAGAAAAAAATAATAATTAGGAGAAGAAGACGACAACAATCCTTAATAAAACAATTTGTGACTCTTCACAAAACAACCAATCTGATAGATTCTATAAATATTCTGAAACTAAAAATAAAAAATAAGTAAATAAATAACACGAACCCCATTTATGAAAAAACAATTAGAAAAAAGAAAACCTGGATTATATGAACTAATGAGAATATTCGTAAATGAAATGAAGACCTGAGTACGTTTAGAATAGTAAATGTGTGTGTACGCTGCCTTTAAGAAAACAATGTCTTATTGGAGGATTATAAAACGCTAATAGAAATCAATTATACATGAAATTAGGAAGACTGTGATTACAGAAAAATTTAATCATCTCTTCATGGCAAAGCAATGTGTTGAAAGCGGCATAGCTAGCACAGTATGTACCTTCCTTCAAAATGAATACACGTAACTAAAAAGACACATGGTAGTTCAATCAGACCTTGAGCGGTTGGTACTACTGCTCTTCTTGTTTGATACATGGAAATGATTAAACCTAGTAAAACGTAGATAAAAGATGCCTCACTTTTATTAGTTCTCAATTCACAAAAGTAAAATATATTCAGAAGAAGAAATAAAATAAATGTGAACTTTCCATCAATGATTTGATCTAGCATGATATAGGATTGAGTAGGCCATGTTGCATGTGGATTATTCAAATAAGTTTGATCACAATAGTGGCAGGAAAAAAAAAACGAATACATATTGAGTTTTCCCACATAATAGAAAAATAGAGGAGAAAACATACCAATGTGAGAAAAACTGCATTTATAGCTCTTACGTGTGAAGAGGTTCCAATGATGATCCGTTGGAAGGGTCCCTTTAATCTTCTCAAGCTTTTTGAGGATTTCAAAAAAGGAAGGCCTTTGGTTCATGTCAGCAGCCCAGCATTGCTCCGTCAGCCTAAAGTTCCACATACAAAAAAGTGTGAATAAACTTGTTCATGACCAGATATTTACTAAAAGCCCAATAGTTAGTAAAGCACCAAAAACTCCTCGGCCAATGAGAGAAGGTTCTACTTTGAGAGTCTAAGTCAATAGCCCGAATACAAGTATACAACTCTCCCAAGACTATCCAGTTAAGTTTATGTATGTTAGTGGTCACTTGCACGTCAAGCCAACTAAGTCAACAGCTGTGACATCTCTTAAGCTGACTCGACAGTTGTGACCTCTGTTAGTGACCACTGATTAAATAGGTCCTAATTGACAGTTGTGACCTCTGTTAGTGACCACTGATTAAATAGGTCCTAATTAATTCATAAGATGTCCATGTGAATTTATAGTGAGAACAGAAAGATTGCTTTGCCCTTCAAAAATGCAATATACCGCAAGTTGACTTACGTTCTCAGTTCAGGGATGTAGCCTTTCGAACGAAATATGGGTCTATGTCCTTCTGCTACATACTTTGCTGCTTCATAAGGTTCATAATTTGACATTGGTGGATCACCTTCAAGCATCTACAGAGAGGTTCAGGAAGCCATAAAATTAATGGAAAACCTATGCTGCTTTTTCCCAGAAGGCAAACTAAATATGGAAAACAACAATACCTTGTATAAAATCATATCAAATGAGAAAACATCAACCTTCTTGTCATACTTTTGATGTTTGAAGACCTCAGGAGCCATATATCTGTCTTTTGTTCCATTTCACACTATGAAAAAGAAATAGGATAAGATTTCAAACATGCAAAAAAAAAAAACTATTTCCTTCACGAGAATGTTATAGATATTACTCCATATAACTTCCGGTTTAAAAATCTAAAACAAGTAAAACACATAGAGTTAAGTCATTTTGTAGAAATCATCACAATTTTGAACCCTGGTGAGCTTGCTTAATCCAAAGTCTCCAACCTTCAAATGACTGGAAAAACTGAAAATTAGAAGTACAATCCTCAAAATGCAGGCCCAAAATCGAACAGAGTCTTAAAAAAAAACAAAATCGATCCTAGTATTCTCACTGTCATAAATGGTGACAGTGAGAAACTATTAGCATAAATGACGAATCACAAAATTGGAAACAAACATTAATAACTATACAACAGTGATTACACCAAAATTGGATAAATAAGAGAACTAAATTTAAAACATGAAATTGCGAATTGTGAAATCCAACAAATACTTCAAACTGAATTGCAGAGAATTGAATAACCATATCTGAAAAAAAAAAAAAAATACTGAATTATGGCAATGTAAAACCAACGAAAAATAAATAAATATAAGATCGACACACGGCAATAAGAAAACCAAAGAAAATAGTGCCATACCAAAGTTGCAGAAGTAATGATTTTGGATTCCAAAAGAAATACAATATTACCAAAGTTTGAAGAATGAATAATCAAAAAAGAAACAATGAATTAGAATTTGTATGCGAGAGAGTTTCGAATGATGAAGAGAATTAGAGAATTAGAGATTTGTGAAAGAAAAAGCGGTAGAGTTATCTGTCAGTTGTAATTTAAGGGATGGAAAGGGGGTAGCGTATTTACAAATTGACCCTTTGTGTAAAAAACAAAAATAAAGTGACTGGGAACTAATTTGGGAAATCTGGCATCCGCTTTATATATAAGATAAGATTGTGTAATAATTTGTTAGATGATATATTTGTGCACTCTGGAAGTGCATTTTATTATGATGTTATGACTATAACTTGATTCTATGTTGGAGGTTACGGTTTTTGGGATATTCTTGTAAGGTTTCATGCTTTGCCTTGTTAAGAGTTAATTGAGTACCTTTTTGTGAATTCTTGCAATGGTTTTTCCGTAGTTTAATTTGCTCTTCTAGTACTTCTGTTTTAAGATTTTCATTACGTTAGCCAAGGTTTAGTCTGCAACTTCTGGGTTGGTTTATCTTCGCTCTGTATGGATTAATGGAAGTATTGAGCCCACCCAGATCCAGAGATTCTCTTTTCTCTTTTTTCTGCGCTGTGTTACTTCAAAATTCTGAACATGAACAATATTATTTTCATGTCTGATGGGCTGCTTGTTACTTTAAAAAACAAACGAACAGAGTACACCATATGACTTGGTGTGCAAAGGAGTCGCATGGTATGATAATTTGGACCTGAAATATAATCTGTGGGGGTCTTCAACCTTAAAAACGCTTGGAGGCCTATCAGCAAAAGAGTTGGTTGGCTTGTTGCTACCTACAAAAGAGTTCAGTTCACAATGTTAACGCCTACTAGAATACCCCGGTTGGCCATACGGTTACTTGCGAGATTGACCTCATGCCAAGTTGATGAAATGATGCGGCGTTCCATGTGAGTTGGAGCCGATTGCCATATACTCTTTAACACTTAGACATGGAACCTCCATTTCTACCAAAAGCATATATGCTGCTACAAAACCAGATTCAACCAACAGTCTTGTCCACCCCTGTTTAAACTGCTCATTTAATATCTTCTACAGTTCTACTTAGGGCTGTCAATGAGTTTCGATAACCCGATAACCGATCCGAACCAAATCGATAAAAAACGGTTTGGGTTTTGATAATTTAGTTTACTTTCTACCGACTCAAAACCGAACTGAACTGATAAGATATTAGTTTGGTTTTGGGTTTGTCCTCCACCGAACCGATATGAACCCGAACCGATAAGATAGCATTTTCGTAATATTTATGATTAATTTGTATGTTATCAATTATGTGGTTAAAATTAATAAATTTAATTTAAGATTTAATTGATTTGATAGTTTTCAGTTCGGGTCGGTTCGGGTTCGGTTTGCAATATATCTTATCGGTTCGGTTTTAGATTAGATATAATATTATCGGTTCAGTTCGGTTTTAGATTCCTAATTTTCTTATTGGTTCGGATTTGGATTATCCAAAAATCCGACCCAAACCGATTCATTGACAGCCCTAGTTCTACTATGGTCTATAGCCAAACATTCAGCAAATTAGTCTATAGTTTTTCACTGTCCTAGTCCTTTGCACATGGCACCAAGGGTCCAAGGCCAACACTACCAGTGGAATGGCATCCAATGGACCGTTGTTGTTAATCCAACTGTCCCGCTAGTTGGGCCTTACAAATAATCCAATGGACCGTTAAAACTTTTAGAAGAACTACTAGCTAGGGAAGACGTACCAACGTGGATGAGGTACACAATGCTTGTGATTCTACTCCGCTTCTGGACGCTCTACAACTATTTCTTTGTCAAATGTAAGTGTTGTTGTTTCCTTCTTTTTTTCGTAAAATTTAATTTAATGAATTTTCAACAGACATGGGTTGATTGGCACATATATACGTGTCCCACGGATGCTTGGAGAAGCAATTACTGAAGTGGATCATTAACCTACTATAGCTATGAAATGAGGCAGTGACGGCTGCGATCATAGTTGTAGCACAGTGATGCTATCTCCCCCGAAAAATATCAACCAAACTGAAGAGGTCTCTAGACATATAGCTATGTGATGGCCTTATCTACAAGTCCACTTGCTTTGAAAGATGGAGACTTCTTGACCGCATTGGGGACTTGAATGTAGTTTCAATTTGGTACAAGTGATAAGTTTGTGATAAGTTTGTGATTTCAGCCTTAGCTTCATGAACAAACTCTCTTTATGTTCCATTTCTGTCACACCCCGAATTTCAACAGAATTTGGAAAAATAATATTTGTTCCCGACTCTTCGATCTTCGAGGTGTGACGCACTCTCCACTCCCAAAAACCCATAATCAATACGCGGATAATTAAAAACCAATAAAATTTTTAACTTAAACAAAAGTCCTATTCATTACAAAAATTTACAAATGAAAATACAAATAACATTGTCTCAACTGAAAATCTATATCATCTCAAGGGAAAACAAAACTTATCTTGAAATGCGACGCTAACGCCAACCACAAGCAGCAACCAACCTTCTTCAACACTAAACCTGTAAAGACTTATCAACTATGTTCATTTAATGAACACACCCGATAAGCAAACATGCAAATCGGGTCAAAGATTATAAAAATCTTTGGTGTGAGTAGCTCTAAAATACAATATATACTTATACATATACATACGCAATCCATAAGGCAGTTAGTTCTTCCACCGAGGCGCCTTAACTTCCAACAACTAATACGACATTCTTAACTACAATAAATAAAGCAGGTAGTTCCTTCACTGAGGCGCCTTAACTTCCCACTAACCACACAACAAACCATACGCATAATAAAAAGACATTTAGTTTCTCCACGAGGCGCCTTAGGTTCTAACTAAACTAATAACTAACCAAACATATTCTATACTTACCGCATTTCATGCTCAATTACAGAGTGGGTCGTCTCTGCCCAAGTAATTAGTTTGACCTACACTTCTGCAAAACCATATACAATCATCTATCTAAAGATACATCATTAACCAATATATTACCATAATTATATTACTTAAGACTTTCTTTGTGTGTCCCTAAAATCACGTCGTATCTATGTCTTACCTAGTTTCCCTGACTACCACAATCGCTTCTCAACGCCGAACATGTACATTCACATGCCTCCCCTCACATAATGAATCACTCCGTGCGTAACTACCCTGAGCGGGATGCCGCACACCAGGTAACCTTCACACGAAAGCCATTATGCAAGTACTGCCACTATTCGGCATAAAATATCGCGCGTTTCGTTCTAATTTTGCGAACAGAATAATCAAGCCACCATTCGGCTACGATTGCCCAACACATGGGTCAATCAACATCTTATATATACACCCTATATAAGGGTCAATCAAATTGCATACGCCCACATAGGGCAAATCACATGAGTTGTGGTAGCTAGGTTCTAGGATTTTCGTTACGTAATTTATTCAGGTGTCATACATTTATGACTCATAATAATTCCACTATATCACGTGCAGATCAAATACCTTATTGCATTAAGCCACAATATTTAGAAATATCTCAATTATATCTCATAACCACTTTTATTCTTTCACGTGCCAATGTATTATTGCACTACGCCACACTCCCGTGGGAAATATCCACAAATACTCTACTAGCATCTCACAGATAAAATAATGGAGGGTTTATACATTTATTTCTCCACAACTATTGCATTTATATCCCAACATATATATATATATATATATATATATATATATATATATATATATATATATCCTAACATATTATATATTGTCACAATTGTTTCAAACGTATCGCATAACATTTTTATAGCGTTTTAGGAATATTATATCTCCTAAAGTTTCTATCTCATCATGTGTCAAAATATACACAACATCAACGTCAAATCTTTCCTAGATAATGACAACCAAATTTATACAAGCTTCCACAACATTTTAGCATTTGATTTGTTCATACAATTTAATATATAAAACGTAACACAATTAAACAGTCAATAGTCCACAATCAAAGTCCATGAATCTAAGTCCGTATATAATTTAATTATCGTAAAAACGCATATATCTAAGTCTTATAAAAATTCCCCGCTTGTTACGTACCAATATATTATAGGTTTTACACACTACTCACGTCAAATCTTAATTAGATAATGACAAACAAAGTTATACAATTTCCGACAATATTTTATTACTACATTTGTCCATATTCTTAAATATGTGAAAAACTGGAAAAAGTCAACGGTCAATGGTCAACGGTCAAAGTCAAAGGCAACACGTTATTGTCAAAGTCAAACTGTCGTTTCCATGTTCAACAGGTTCAGGGTCATAGCCATGGTTCATGGCTAAGGTCATAGTTCATGTCATGGCTAAGGTAAATGTGCATGGCTCATGGGCTCATGGTTAAAGTCATGGTTAGGGTCATGGTTCGGACCCAACTTGCCAAGCGTATGACTCAACCAAAGGTTCAAATAATATTAGCCAGATCCAACATAAAAAACCAAACTAGAAACCGGCCCAACAACTTTAAACTGAACTGGCCCAAAACAACTTAAACTAAAAGAGCCCAAATCAAACACTCTAAGGCCCAAAAGGTTTATAACCCGGCCCAAAGAAATAAAATAGAGCTCGGCCCAACAACCATCTAAGGCCCAAGCCCCAGGCCCAAACCGGTCATCTTCTCCATCAGCTGCTCCAGCAGCCTCCCACAACCACCCACCAAATCTGGTTCTCCTCCTCCTCCCACTTCATCATATCGGTTTTTACCTACATAAAAACCCAACCAACTTTAACAAAAGCGAAAGCTTCAATTAGTTAAAACAATCCCTTTCTTCTAAAGTAGATCTGTGATGTTTCTGGCCGCCATTAACAACTTGTTTTCAAGCTTCCACCACCACCATTTGCAGCCCTCACACACTACCCTAGCCACTTCAACCCCTTTATCAATCAACCAACAAAAATCAACAAAAAACGGTTAGAATTAATTTACTGGAGGACATCTGGCGCGTCGCCATTAATGGAGCTTCGAGCTTCCACAGCCTTTTCCAGCACCTATTCGACAGCCCTCATTCCAACCTCAATACCCAAACTCAAACCAACCAATTAAACATCACTACAACCACCATAGTTCAAAATAAAAACGGACAGGCGATGCCATTGACGCACCGTCAGAGTTTGAACAACTCCTCACAACCGATTCTAAACCCACATCACCCACCAAAACAATCAACCTGATTTAGGTCTGTACCCTTCCTCCAAATCGCGACCACCAATCCGAAACCAACCCACACACAACACAGTATAACATAATAATAAAGGTTCAAATAGAAATACTGGCGATTTCTTGCTATTGGACTTGCGACGCCGCCATTGACGCTCTTTCGAGCTTCAACAACCCAATAAGTCGCAACAGTTCAAATAATAACTCAAAACAATATACCGATATTTAACTAGTTTACTAATAACGAGACATGACGAAGAAGAATGAACAATAAAACTATTTCTGTATACCGGTGAAGTAGAAAAATTAACTACTCACTTTGTATAAAAGCTCGAATTAATTCCTCCTAGTCCGAATCGTCGCGCTCCACGCTCTAGCAATCCAGCTTCTATCTCTGCCTCCATTTTTATTATTTTATTCTCTAAAAACCATATTCTCTAGAACAATGTGATTATATACTTAGGTTTGAAACCCAAGCCCAATACAGACTCGGGCCCAGAAACCAGGCCCACATATCTCAAATCCACTCCAACAGATTTTATATAAATAATGAAATTAATTAATAAATAAATAATTACATATTTTAAATATGGGCGTTACAATTTCTTTCTTTCTTTTTCTTTCGAATTAAGCATCTAGCTTTTTTTTAACGTCATTCACTTTATACTGTTAGGAAAATTCCATCGTATTATTAGTGAGAACTGAGATAAGCAAATGAGATCGAAGCCTTTATGTATGTTTCATGTCTTGTCATTAGTACACATTCAACTTCATTTTCTTATAATGAGTGTGTCACTTCTATCTGGAGAGGGAAATATCTCTGCAGATGTGCTATCCAAAAAAGGAGCTGCTCTCCCAATCAATGAAGAAATTAATCATTACTAATGGAAAACCTACTTGGCTACACAGATATGATTAAGTACCTTTTAGAGGTTCTTTAGGTTTGTATGATTGTTGCTACACCATGTTTATGAATGGTAGTAGTTAGTGATTATCTAGCTTGAATCTTTTTAGGGTGCAGGTTGTTTTCCCCTCTAATCTTTTTGTACTGTACCTTTTTCTTTTCTTTTTAATAGAATTTTAAACTTGCAAAGCAAAAGGAAAAAAAAAATCCTTAAGAAACTTAGGTTTAGCTTTTATGAACTCTGCATTCGATCGTATTATTCTTCAATTGATGTCAGTTCTTTGATTGGATTGTCGGAAACTATATGTAGTCCAGATTCAAAATAGATCCAAGTGCTTGGAAAAGGAGGGATAAGCCCATGTTAGGAAGAATTGAGAAGAGGAATATAGAAAGTGTTCATCCTTGCAAAGGACAAAGGACTAGGGACCAATAGATATTTGAAATGATCTCTAACATTCATTATCAGTTAATGATGACACTCTTACCGACACCGATAATAGTCCATAAAGGGGTTCCTCACCAAGTGGCACAGATACTCTAGTCCTCCTCAATGGTGGCTAAAGTACATTTTTGAGTTTGATTAATGTTAGGTATTATTGTCAGCACTAAAATGAACAAAATTGGTCCACTTCAGAATTAATTTGAACTTTTAACCACCATGTTTACATCTGTGAACCTTGTTAGTAGAAAATCATATTTGGGAGGTTTAGGAGGCAAATTACAGCCAAGTCTTCAAAAGTTGCCTTTTGAGATTTTTTATTGTAGGTTGCCTATAAATGTCAGTACTTGGATATTGTTTTATCAGAGTTATTGGCCTTGTACTTCCTCCTTTGTTTCTCTGTGTCAACTATTTTGTTACCAAACACCACTCTCTTCGAGGACAAACTTCAAAATCTGTAAATGGCTCCTAACATGAGTGAAGAAACACTTGATGTCAAAAACAACAAACCATACTTGATCACCTTGAAAAAATCTGATCTTATGGTTAATGGCAATTTAATCCTCTTTGAGGTCCCTTCTAACATCGTACTGTCTTCATCTTTATATGAGTCGACTGAGCAGCCTTTAAGTATCAATGGATGCTTTTTGGGGTTTGACTCCTATGACTCAAAGAGTAGACATGTGGTGCCTCTAGGCAAACTCAAGGGTATAAGGTTCATGAGTATATTTAGATTCAAAGTCTGGTGGACGACACATTGGGTAGGAAACAATGGCAGCGACGTTGAATATGAAACTCAAGTAATGATATTGGACAAGCCGGACTATGGTGGACCTTATGTCCTGTTTCTTCCTCTCATTGAAGGACCTTTTCGCGCTTCTCTTCAACCTGATGATAACGATAATGTTGATATTTGCGTGGAAAGTGGTTTTACTCAAGTAACTAGCTCCATCTTCAGGTGTTCCATGTACATTCATGTTGGTGATAACCCACACAATTTAATCAAAGAAGCCATGAAAGTTGTAAGGGTTCATCTGGGCACCTTTAAGCTCCTAGAGGAGAAGAGTGCTCCAGGCATAGTTGATAAATTTGGTTGGTGCACTTGGGATGCATTCTACTTGAATGTGCAACCTGAAGGAATATGGGAAGGTGTGAAGGGTCTAGTTGAGAATGGTTGTCCTCCAAGACTAGTACTTATTGACGATGGGTGGCAATCCATTTGTCATGACGATGACCCGATAACAGATCAAGAAGGAATGAACAGGACGGCAGCTGGGGAACAAATGCCATATAGACTCGTAAAATTTCAAGAGAACTATAAATTCAGAGACTACCAGAGCAAAAGACTGATGCCAACCGAAACAAGTAGCAGTGATGCTAATGGTGATGTGTCCTTAAATAAAGGAATGGGTGCCTTTGTTAGGGACCTAAAGGGGGACTTTAAGAGCATCAAATATATATATGTTTGGCATGCTTTATGTGGTTATTGGGGTGGTGTAAGACCCCAAGTCCCAGGTATGCCTGAATCAAATATCATAGTGCCTAAGCTGTCACCTAGCCTAAGGATGACCATGGAAGACCTAGCTGTTGATAAGATAATGAACAATAGAGTGGGCTTGGTTCCACCTGACATGGTCCACCAAATGTATGAAGGACTTCATTCACATCTTGAATCTGTTGGAATTGATGGAGTGAAGGTGGATGTCATTCATGTAAGTTTTTCATACACCTCCATATTGTTACCCTCTACTTCTTTAACTGCACACACACACACACACACACATCAAAAAGGCAAAACAAAGCAGGGCTAGATTAATTGTTTTCAATGCTTGTTGATTCAGAAAGGTTTATCTGACTGAAAAATGAAGGACCAGGTCTGGTGTCTTCATATGATTGATATCTCAGATCTTCAAAACTTTGATATCATTGGGATGCATACTAACCTCGAGATTTGTATCATGTAGAGCATTTGTTCAAAGAGTTGGCTAGAAATCGACAATATATACATAGACTTGCTCTGTATATTTTTAGGGTACCATAACTTAATATACAATATAAATATAACCCTATTAAGAAAATTAAAAATTAAAAATAGAGACAGTAGAATTAGGATGCAACCTGTCCTCCCACAATTTTAGCATTGTCTTTCACTTTCTTTGCTAAATTCTTTATTGGCATATATGACAATTCACCATGGCCTAAAAATACAGGGGTCTCCTGTTGGAGCTCAATACATATTTCATATTTGTTCCCTAGGCATTGTTGAAACCGCTTTAGAGTCACAAAGTCGTGGGCTCGAGTCACATTGTGGCCGTTCAGTCATTTCACTTGGTCTTTTTCACACTTACGAAATTTAAGAGGTTGACCACTTTCATTGGACATCACCACTTAGTCAGTGATCATCCTACATACTATACAATACAAACAAAACCATACATGACTAGTCCCATATATAAGACTATATGTGTTCGTACAGTTTCTGTTGTTTACCTGACATCGTAAGTGCATTAACTATGGGCTGGATGTAGTTGCTTGAGATGATGTATGAGGATTATGGTGGCAGAGTAGAGCTTGCTAAAGCTTACTACAAAGCTCTTACTGCTTTTGTGAAAAAACATTTCAAGGGGAATGGTGTCATTGCTAGCATGGAGCATTGCAACGATTTCATGTTCCTTGGAACTGAAGCCATCTCGCTTGGTCGAGTTGGTATGTATATGACAATTTTTTTGTAGCACATTATTTTCAACTTGAACTTTAAGCTAAACATTTTTCTAATTTATCTGTAGCTGAATATATATATTTGTACACTACCTGAAGCAAACAAATGGAACCTTTTCCTGAATCAACTCTTGCAAGAGATGATTTTTGGTGTACTGATCCATCAGGTGATCTGAATGGGACATTTTGGCTGCAAGGATGCACTACAACAGAAAGGGTCTTCAACAACGCACCCTTTTGCAACGCCAAAAAATTGTTGCTACAGGTCACCTATTGCGACGCCTTTTGGGGCTGCTAAAAATTTGGCGTGCTATCAATTTTCTTGTAGAGGGATTTATCTACTGCAACATCTCTAGCGTTGCAAATGGTTGTAATTATATTTTCTAAAAAAAGAAAATGCAATATTTTTATGGGGTTTTTGTCATTTAGAACACGGCTGTCGCTGCTAAAGCTTAATGGATCGTTTGTGGGTTGTAACAATTTTTTTAGGAATGTACATGTTTATCTGGTATAGCCTCTGTTGCGATGAAAGTGGCGTTGTTGATGGGCCTCTTGTGGGCGGGCCTATTTTAAATTGGCAATCGAACTAAAAACTAAAAATTAAAATACCAAAATTGAAAACTCGGACTAAAAAAATTGAAATACCAAAACTGAAAAACCCAAAAAAGACTTTCTTTTTCTCTAACCCTTACTTCAACCAGCGCTCCCCAAGTTGGCAATGAATGAAAAGTCCAAAACACTCCTCAGTTCTCACATCCATCGACAGTAAGCTAACGATCTCTCTCCCACCCTCTCTCTCTCTTTTGATTTTGATAACCCAAGCTTCGATTTTTCAGGTTCGTTTGGTTACTCGGGCATAATTGCCTTTGGTTCCCTTTGGATTTGTTTTACAGGTTGATTTGAAGTGGAAATTAGTTATGGATTAAAAAAAAAATTGAAATTTTTAATTTTCTAGGTTGGGTGCTCTTTTCATTTGTATTCTTTTTCATTTTAGGAAATGAATTAGACTTTTGGTTTTGGCGTTGGGCTACTTTTGGTTATTCTCTTATATTGTTTGTCATCTAATTCTTATGGCTATGTTTTTTTTGTAGGGTGTGAAAGTTTCACTTGTCCCAGCAGCTGTGGCTACTATCTCAACTTTTGATTACAATCTTTTGCATCTGATTTGGACCTTGGAAAAGCTTCAGCAACAACTTGATGTGATTGATCGGCGATGTGAGATGTATTTCTTCACCCTTTAGTTATTCTTCCTTATTGAAATTTATTTTTTGGGGTGACCCGGAATGGCAAATTATAGTAATTTTTCTTTCCTGCCTCTCTATCCTAGCCCTCTTGGTTTCAGGGTGTTCCCTCGTATATTTTTTCCTTATTGATTATAATTAAGTGTTAGGTATCCCTTACATTCTCACCTTTTAGGTACTTTTCGTTGTTGCGTTTTGTGTTTCTTTCCTTTTAATGTTTTGAATCAGCATGCATAGATACATCTAATCCTAAAATGCAACCAAGTCTGTAGGACATTTATCCTGCAAGCTTAGGATAGATACAATCCCGAGGAGCGTTACGAGAAACAATGTAGTACGATATATAGTTTTAGTAACATTAGTTTGTAGTATTGGTAGCCCCCAATTTTGATCGACTCAAGTTATGTACGTAAGAATGCTAGGTGGCTCCTTAATACTAAAACCACTATGAGCCAGTGAAACACCTTTTGTTCATGACCGTTATTTGTTGTATTTGGGGTTGGTCTTGGTGCTTTGGACATATAATATGGTGTTAACTGTTTGAATAAATAATAGTACGAGTGGAGTCAAGTCATGGCCAATTTAATAAGATTTAGGAATTTTAATATCACTCAAAATATGTTGATATATTTAAATTTTTGTCTAGTTGATTCCATTATGGACGCCTAAAGTACTAACATTTGAAGTAAGTATCTACATTTTGCAACTTGCCCTTGTTCCAGCTTCTAGGATATGCCTACTATTTGTACTAAATTAGGTCATTGTATGTTGGTTGGAGATCTGGAAGGTATATATGAACCAACAAAAGGGTTACCATGAAGTGGCAATGCCTTTCTTCCCACTTAGATCAAGGTATAGATCTCCCTTCTATTAAAATTTTTGTGTTGCTCTTGTTTGAGGACTTTAACGAATGAACAATATGAGTATCTGATCTTGTGTTAATGCTCTTCTTTCCTTTCTTATTTTTGTTTTTGCAAGTAGGAACTATGTATTAAATTTATTGGAATGTGTGATTGAGTACTACTCTTTTACATATGTTCACTATTAGTCACAACTTTGCTAAGTTATTATGGTTTCAAGTCCTTGGGTTATATTGTTGGATTTGTTGTTGACAGTGTGATTGCCTTGGAATTTAGTAAGTTCTATGAGTATTTCCATTACCAATCAGTTCAACACAAGATATGAAGCCCATACTTAGCTAATAAGAAGACTCTTTTAAGTTGGTGTTATTTTTGTAATCCTGTAAGATCAATCGAGTCACTGTAAACCTTAAAGTTGTACTTTGCTACCAAGAAAGGCATGTAGACTTGTCTCGAGTATCTTTTAATACCAATCGAGTCACTTATAGACCATGGTTTCGTTGATACAAACATATATCTCTAAGATTAGTTGTGTTTTTTTTTAACTGACTCATTGTGTTTTTCTTGGTTAGGCCACTCATTATTTTCAATAACCTCTTTCTTTGCTATTTTACTGGATGTTCGGAAGAGGTCGGTGACCGTCAGAAGTTTTCAAGTGTTGATTCGAATTGATACATGGTTTGCATATTCTTGGTCTGGAACTAAGTTGCTTTGTAAGTTGCCTCCATTTACCATTCAGTTCTGCTGCGGTCATTTTTGGTTCTAAGACTTATTGTAAGCTCTATGCCTGACTTGTTGCAGCCTAGTGAACAAGTAGCAGGTCCGAACAAATGCAACATGAGATTAAGATCGAGTTGTCTCTAACACCATACGGGTATGGCTTTTATCTATTTTTAGAAGGGAAATGGGTTGTGAATTTTGAGCAATAAGATCTAGTGTAGTTCGCTATCCTTGTTATTGTATTGTCTTGTAGATTTCTTCTTGTATCTTTTGGTCAGCAGCTATTCATTGCATGCTACCATGCATGTGGAGATTTTATACCTAGTTCACTAGTTCATAGTTTGGCTAGGGGATATATTAAGGATATACAATATTTACACAAGTACGTACTAGGTATGATCTACAATATCTTTTTTCTTAGATTAGTGTATACCACAAATGTAATGTAATGACTTTAAAGTAATACATGCTTATCTTATGATCCATATAACATATGTGTTTCTATGTGAGGTACTTGTGTTTTAGTCTTTGCTTGATTATTTGTTTCAAGATAGTAGTCTGACAACTATGAGTAAATATTATTAATCTGTACATCTTATAATTTTTTCGGTCCAAAGCATATATTATTGTTTGATGAACATAATAGGCAAATTACAATCGCTAGCTTCTTGTCTTACTCGAAATTCCGTGTTGTTCAATTCAAACTCTATTGGTTAGTGTCTGTTTTTTATTTCTTTCTTCTTAATAAGCATGGGCAGATTATTGTTTTTCAAACTATAAAAGGTTGGGAATTTAAACAATTGTTATAAGCTAAGTCGTAGTGGTATTTACTTCCTAGGTCCATACGTTTAACTTGGAAAAAATATTTTCACATTCATTGCTTACTTGAGTGCATTTTTGCTTCATTAATGTTTCAGATAAGTTTACTTATACATTTTTTTTCTTAATTTGTTGTACCAGATTGATTGATCAGTTGCCAATACACTAACGAAGAAAATTACCTGGATGGATCTTGTTCAAATGGCGGCAGTCTACGGATATTTGAGAATTTTGCTAAAAATCTAGTTTTGACGATTATGTGATACGATGTATTGGCACTTTTTTGTAATGGATTATGTTAATTAATGAATTATACTTTGTTATGGCTCATTGTGCTTTGAAATGTGGTTACTGTTATCTACATAAATTGAATTTGGAAAATTTTGCAAATTCATATGAATCAAAATATTTGGTGTAATTCAGGCGGTGCCAGCCATTGAAAGAAGTAGGACATTTCAAACTGGTTTAAACAATTAGGAACACATCTAGTGTAGCAATTGGGTAATTTATAGTGACGTTGAAAAGTGCAGCTAAAAGGTTAACTTGACGCCAAATGGTGTAGTTAAAAAGTCATCTTTTTGCAATGCCAAAAAGTGTTGCCAAAGCAACAAAGTGTGGCATTGCCAAAACTAAAAAGTTTTTGCAACACCATTATAGGCATCAAAATTTAGCTTTTGTGACCCACTTTTTTGCAGCACCTTTGCGACGCCATGTTTGGCGTTGCAATTGATCAGTTGCGTCGCTTTTTGAAACTTTTAGCGACGGGGTATGGCGCTGCAAATGAGCTTGTCTGTTGTAGTGATGTCACATGGTACATTTCGCATATAATAGCTTGTGGATGGGGAACTTCATACACCCTGATTGGGACATGTTCCAGTCAACTCACCCATGTGCTAAATTCCATGCTGCGTCGAGGGCGATTTCTGGAGGTCCAATATATGTCAGTGACTCAGTTGGTAAACATGACTTCCAACTTCTAAAAAGTCTAGTTTTACCTGATGGATCGATCTTGAAGTGTGAATCTTACGCACTTCCAACTAAGGATTGTCTCTTTGAAGATCCATTGCACGATGGAAAAACTATGCTCAAGATATGAAACTTGAACAAGGTAACATATACTGGGCTTTAATATTACACATAATATATAGTTATCACAAGTAACTAGGCGCTTCATATTAAATAGGGTAATTTTGACTTAACCCCCCACAGATGGGTAGCGGTTTGACTAAACCCCCCATTTTTAAAATCATTTGAGTTTGCCCCCCACTCCGTCAATTTTGTGTGTAACAGACGTTGGTATTTTAGCTATTGACCATTTTACCCTTATGAAATAGATGTTGCATTGCCCCCACATTAACACGTTAAACCTAGCTTTGCGAAAACCCCCCAAACATTGCCATTATTTAATTCTTGCACTCTCTCTCTCTCTCTCGTATTTTACCTATTGACCATTTTGCCCTTTCTGACAAATTAAGGGTTTTTTTTTTTTTTTTTTTTCGTTAAAACAAATTAAGAGGTTTACTATTAGTTAGTGTAAACCCCCCAAACGTCAATATGCTATTTGCATAAACCCCCCAATTTTTTAGTTAACCGTAAACGAAGAAGAATAATGTAAAGAAGAAGATGAAATATGATAATAGAACCTGAGATCATTGATTTGTGTTGCTAACCTTGCAAGTATAGTACCCCACTAAATGCTCCTGCCATGCTATCCAAAATCAGTACTAGATTATGATTTATTTGATGTTGAATGACAATTTGATAATTTCAGTGTTGGGCTTCCTATTTAATTAGATCTACTTCGGCAAACTTATCAAATTAAACAGCAAGACACAACATTGTATGGATGCTGATCGAATGGTAATGACGGGCAACCATTCCGCCCATGACGACGGGATGGGCTTTTGGAAATTCATGTTGGCGAGCTCAGTTGCAGACATGGTTGAACACATGGCAATGTTCCCAGTTGACACTCTCAAAATCCGTATGCAAATGTTCGGCACCACTTCCACCGCCTCATCATTTGCCCACCGCCACAATACCGGTAAAGTTTTTACCTCAATTATGCGAAAAGAAGGTCCATTAGGCTTTTATTGTGGCATATGTGCTATTGGTCTAGGTGCCGGTCTAGCTCACGCCGTTTTATTTCATGGTTTACGAAGTATCTAAAGAAAAACTAGGCAGAAATAAGCTAGGACACCACCCGTTAGCCCACATCACAGCATCAGGCGTGCTCGCGATGACTGCAAGTGATGTAGTATGGTGAAACAAAGAGGTTGCAATTAAAGAAGAGTCCTTATAGTGGAGTAAGGATTGTGTGACAAAGATGTTGAAGGAATAGGGGTTTAGAGCTTTTTATGCTTCGTATAGAATTACGGTTGTGATGAATGCGCCTTTTACGGCTGTGCACTTTGCTACTTACGAAGCAATGAAGAAGGTTTTGAGTGAGATATCGTTAGAGAATGCGAGTGAAGAACAAATCTTGGTTCATCTAACGGCTGGTGGAGTGGCTGGTGCTTTGGCTAGTGCAGTTACCACTCCATTGGATGTTGTCAAAACCAGATTGCAATGTCAGGGTGTGTGTGGTGCTGACAAATTTAGCAATACTTCAATCCGAATGACGCTCAAACAGATAGTTGCAAAAGAAGGGCCCCAAGCTCTGTTGCGAAGATTGAAGGCAAGAGTGTTATTTCATGCTCTTGCAGCTGCCATATGCTAGTCCACGTATGAAGCCATGAAAATATTTCTTCATCATGTTCATGAGAGCTCGGTACCCTTCCAATTGTGAGAACTTTGGAAACTGAACAACTATGTCCCAATCGTGAGATTTCTTCTTCTTGTTTACTGTTAACTAAAAATTGGGGGTTTATGCAAATATCATATTGACGTTTGGGGGGTTTACACTAACTAATAGTAAACCTCTTAATTTGTTTTAACTAAAGGAAGGAAAAAAAAAAAAAAGACCTTAATTTGTCAAAAAGGGCAAAATGGTCAATAGGTAAAAAAATAGAGAGAGAGAGTGCAAGAATTAAATAATGGCAACGTTTGGGGGGTTTTCGCAAAGCTAGGTTTAACGTGTTAATGTGGGGGGCAATGCAACATCTATTTCATAAGGGTAAAATGGTCAATAGCTAAAATACTAACGTCTGTTACACACAAAATTGACGGAGTGGGGGACAAACTCAAATGATTTTAAAAATGGGGGTTTAGTCAAACCGCTACCTATCTGTGGGGGTTAAGTCAAAATTACCCTATTAAATACGGTAAAAATTGTGAAATAATATGAAATACTGGTTGCCTAGCTAGGGTGTTTGCCGTTCACTCTGTTCAAAGTATTGTCCAGCCCGTGTTGTAGGTTCTCAACATTACCTCCAAGCTAGCTATTAGATACAAATTATTTAGATTGGGTCTATTTCAGCAAAACTCTCAATTCTCAAACCATACAAAGTCGGCATGCATTATTTAATTACTAGTCAAGAATGGAATGTTGTCTCACATTAAACTTTCTTGAAACAGTTTACTGGAGTTCTTGGTGCATTCAACTGTCAAGTAGGGGGATGGTGTCGTCAAACAAGACGAAACATATGTGCTGCTGAATTTTCTCATGCAGTAACATCTATGGCGAAACCAAAAGATATTGAATGGATACACAACAAAAATCCAATCTCCACTAATGGAGTAGAAACAATTGTTATGTACATGTTCCAGGCAAAGAAGCTGGTGCTCATAAAACCATCGGAAAGCATAGAACTCTCATTAGAACCATTTACTTTCGAACTTCTAACAGTTTCTCCAGTTAAGATATTTTCCAAGAAACTTATTCAGTTTGTTGCTATTGGTTTAGTGAATATGCTCAACACTGGTGAAGCAATTCAATCCCTGTCCTTCAACGATGATGCCATTTCGGTTCAAATTGGCATTAGAGGAACTGGAGAAATGAGGTTGTTTGCATCAGAGAAGCCAAAAGCATGCAAAACCAATGGAGAAGAAGTTGTTTTCAAGTATGAAGAAAGTATGGTGGTGATTCAAGTTGAGTGGCCTAGTTGTTCCAGTATGTCACTAGTTGAGTACTTATTTTAGTGTTGTCTATTGTATACATGAATAAGTCACAATGTATGTGAGTATTGTGTGTGAAATAATTCAATGACAATGGTGTGCCTTTGTCAAGAAAGGAAAAATTGATCAATGGTAAAAAAATGTAAGCAAATTTTATGCTGAGAGTGAGATTTGAACCCACGCTCTTCCTGACCAGAACCTTAATCTAGCATTCTGGCACCTTAGTGTTTCGACCCCCACCTACGTGGCAAACGTTCATTAGTAGGGGTCTCCATTTTATTCGTTTAATCAACAGGGCTAAAGCCCAATTTGCAATACCATGAATCAATGTACAGGCCCATTAACTCATGTGTCTAAAGATGAACCTTAGCCACATGACTTGCCACTAATATACATTGATTTATGTCCATATTCATTTCTTATCAAAGAGATAATTATCAGTTGAGAGTTATAGTCTATCACAATTACTCAAGCTACAAGATTACTTGAGCTATAAGGACTTTCTACTCTACCTATATAAATACCACATTATTTTTCATAAGGAACTACGTGGAAACTTGATCCCTAGAGAATAGATCTTGGGTACGTAGGCAGCCATTATCTTGGTTCAGTTTCATCTCTCCCAACATCAAATTCCTCTGTTTCTTAGTGCGTTCTTTACCATTGCTCTCGTTGTGTTGAAGCAGTTTACTGCCGAAACATAATTGGCGCCGTCTGTGGGGAATTTAGAATTCATTATCACGTGAAACAATCAAGATGGTAAGCACAAGAAGCAGACCAAATAGTCAACATATTCCTCCTGCTAATAGGAATTGCAACCCTCGAAATTCAAATCGGCCAATGCAAGAACCGTTGAACAATCAAGTTGCTCCTAGTGGTAAGATCAATTCTCAACATCCAACCGTAGCAGCGCCACCGCCACCACCACCGCCTCTGCTACCGCCACTCCTAATACGGTTGAGCGTGAGTTACGACGAGTCAAAAATTTAAAATAGGAACTTGAGAAGGAAGCTGGCAAAGAGGCAAAGGCCGGTGGACGAGGCTGCAAATTCAACAACATCAGGCGACCATGAAGGGACGCAGGCCATTCCAGTGTATGGGACCGTCTTGAAGATCCACTTCATCGTCTTCAACAACGTGTTATTTCTCAAACACAATCAACCAGTGCACACTCTAAGAGTAATGACCCTATTACCCGTACTTATGGGGAGAATCAGATTGGCAGGGATAACTACTACCCTAGACATGTCCGATCTCTGAGAAGCAATTTCAGGGAAGACCACCATCCGAGATATGTCCGACATGATTGGGAAGGCGGGCATCCCAGACAAGAGCAACAAAACATGGAGAAGTGGTATAATTATACCGACCACCCGGCCAAGGGTGACTACCGGCCTAGACAGGCTGGTTACAGGGATAGACAATACTACTACAAAAAAGGTCATAAACCACTGTTTTTTAGAGTGGTAAAAAGTCTTTTACCACTGTTTCTAAACCGTGGTATCAACTGGGGTGGTAAATACTTCTAACAAAACCGTGGTATAAACTTGTACCCATTAACCACGGTTTAGTGTAAAACCGTGGTAATAAAGTTTCAAAACCGTGGAATATGACCATTATAAAGTTTTGCTATTTTGGGAAACCGTGGTATAAATTCGCCAGATTAGCCATTGTTCTTCCAGAACCGTGGTATATAAATTTTTTTATTTAAAAAAAATATCCCTAATTATTTAAATATTCCAAATCACCTAATAGCTTCATAAAACTAGCATATCACATTCCACTTCATCACATAATCAAAACATCATAGTCCACCACATAACTAATTCTAAACACAATTCGAAAGCAATCCATTCTCAATCGAAAATCCAAATTCTAATCAATACAAATATATTATAAAAAATCTCCAAACCAACTTATTCCATTTTGTTTTGTATTCCAAATAACTTCACCAAAAACATCCTCCTCCTCTATGTTGGCAATCTCGTCCCAAGAACATTCAGCCAAGATTAAACAAAGTTTGGTCACCCTACAAAAGAGATAGTCGTGATTAAAAAATAAAATAAAAAAGTACTCGTTCAAGGATCAAAACAATTAAGAATCGGTGACATGTATTCATTCAGTGAATTTAGCCCTATGGGACTCTTTAACAAGCAAGCTTACAAAGAAAATGCAACATTTGGCACCCTTCTAACAGATGAAGGTAAGTGAATGCATGATATAAATAAATATGTTTCAAGTATATAGATCCCAGATAATAAGCATAAAGAACCCGGATAATACCTTACTCAAATAGCAATGATGATCGTTAGATTGGAAAGCATGCAATTCCTTTTATTTTTCTTTTGGTCTTCTTGCTTTTCCCCCTTCATCGAATTGATACCCTACATAGCACACCCAACGACAACAAAATGATCTATCGAGCTAGGAAAGTGTCACGCCCCAAATCTCAAACAACTATATACGTAAGATACATGACTTTTTTGGAAAATTTTCGGCAGAGTCTCCTCTATATTTTCAACATTTCATAAATAAAAATCATGTCATAACCTGAAAATTTAAGCAATATACTTCTCATTGATTAACCCAGCTACTTAACTGTCTCGACCAATGTCAGAGCAATTAAGTAACCGATTTACAAAATGAGATCACTGCAACACTAGGACTTAGTACATCAAAGTACTTGAATGTCTTGACTAATGCCAGATCATCCAAGCACCTCATACAAAGTCATTATTGAAAGCACAAGTTAAATATATACATCCAAGTCCCATAACTATTAAAAGGTTTACATCCTTAACAAATAGTACTTACTATAAAAAAATTTAAAAGAGATACAAAAGAGGTTAAAAGATAATACCTATGGACCTTAGTCGCCTTTTAGTATTTTTAACCAACAAACTCTTGTAAAACCTTTCAGCAAAGAGCGAAACCCAATATCTGACAAGATTAAAATAAGAAGAATTAGATGCACCACTTCATTCAAAGCTTTATTTTCCACTTTCTTCTCCTGTGTTCTTGCTGCCCACTCCTACCTTTTCATGTAATTATATCGAGGTGGATGAGTGTACCCTCAAAATTGTGAGAGGGAGACCAAGGAAGAGAAACCCCTCCAATTACCAGAGATCGAGAGACAGAGAGAGAGAGAGAGAGTCGATCTTGACTTTTCCGGGTAAGAGAGACCGAGAGTCCCCCACCACTGAGAGAGAGAGAGAGAGAGAGAGAGAGAGAGAGAGAGAGAGAGATCTTTACTTTTCTAAGAGATCCCGAGTTCCACCTTCTATTGCATCCCTAAATCCACCTTTGGTCCAACTGATTCTAAAGCCCAAAAATGCGGGGTTTTACATAAAGAACTTGCCAATGTGAAAATATTAATTTACCAAACTATTATAGAATGTTTTAAAATACTTTAGAAACAAAAACACCACTTTTACAAACCTAGGACTGCCCAAAAAAAAATTGTCATGCATCAAAATGTACTAACAAGCCATGGGCCCAACATAACACTAAAAAGCAGGGGAACATAATAAAGTATGAACATAATAAAGCATAGCAGCACATAATAACTTTCCAACTATTTAGAAGTAGTACTAGAAAGGTTCACCTTGTCGCATAGCAGTGGATCCAGTATGAGCCTTAGACTGTGAGGGGCAAACCTGGTCATAATCACATACAACAAGAAAAAAAAATTAACAAAACAGTAAACAAATAATGATAAATTACAAAGACATAACTACACAGACACTTGGTCGAGCCACAGTCCTTACAGTTAGTATAGCTGTTCATAAAGAACAATGAGGGTTATGTGCTCCATTGCACCGTCCAAGACTAACTATATATGTACTAGTGCAAGCTATGAATGAAACATAACTTATGTGGTTGTGTCTGACCTTGCTTGGGATTTGCTTACAAAGGTTTTGTACTCTTACTACATTTGACATAAATAAAGACTTGACATAAAATGATAAGAATCTCAAAGATGCATAGATACATCAGAGTTATACTACACAAAAGACAAATTATTATTTAACTAGTAAGCTATATTACCTTGAATTCTGCCCTTTGAAATAAACCAATCACAATAATTAGACATGCACTAATACCAACGATTATCAAAAACATTAATACCACATGCTAAGACATAACTCTTCCAACTTTGATTTTAAGCTACATAACCTTGAGTCCAAAGAAAATACTTTATATAGTCTAATCCTAAACAATTACGATATTGGCTAACAGTGAGCACAAATGGACTTCGACATGCAAAAATCAATTATAAGTGGCCATTTATAGTCAAATATAATAGAGGTAACAAGCGGTCACGTCCTCCACCATCCACTAGGAGGTAGCGAAGGGGTGGAACAGAAGTCCATTTTCCATGAGACAACTGTTTTACTTAGAGAAACAGATTAGATAATGCCCTATATTGCCAGATAAATATAATAACGTAAATGACAGTCATTTACGGTTGAGTACACTGGCGTACCCTGAGTTAGCTCAAGGTATGTAAACTGGCAAAGGAATACTATATGATTTTAGCAATAGACAAAAACATATTAAATAAGGTCAAGGCAAACAATCTAGAAACGGTTACCACAAGAAATAACATAAACATCAAGTTTCGGTACCTACATCTACTTGGGAACTTTTGAGTGGTATAAGAAACAGCTAAAAAGTAGTAAAAAGGGGATACATGTATACAAACAGAGCTACAACTCCCATGAAAAGAGACGAAAGAGGACAGTTGGTATTCACCTTGTAAGGCGTCCATTGCGATTCTTTGCACAGGCAGAGTACCAAAATCAACAAAACATAGGACAAGTTGATCTCCTCCAGGCTGCAAGAATCAAATTAGACCTCGAGCTTCTACAACACGATTTCCCTAAAAAAAAGGATAGATAAACTTACATGTCTAGCTTCCTTGCTCACAAGCCTTACTTCTTTAAAACCTACAAAGGGACGAAAAATATCTGCAAACCCAAGTTAAGGAACAAATACAGAAAATGTGTTTACTATTAAAAGAGCCACATAACTGATCTAAGGATCGAGATACTTCTCTTTCGTGTACAATTTCGGGCAATCCCTCGACAAACGGTGTGTTTGAAGCATCTGCAGGAAGAGGGATCTCGGGTTTACCACCTGAAATTCCAATATTCTAGCCTTTTCCACCCATTGGGTCAAACCCTCTAACACCAGACATACGCATATCATCAGCTGGATGACCAATCATTCCCCCACCCAATGATCTACCTGATTCTCCATATGTTAGAATTTGCTGAAGAAAAATTTTAAGTATAAGGAAAATGAAACTGAAATAAATGAGCAATCTTTAAACACTAAATCATACCCCATACAAAAGGGAAAAAGACGAAACCAACAAGTAATAGTTTTATAGTATATAGTTTTATATTATAAGTTCTGGCATAACTTCAATGTATCAATATATATACATTTATAGTTGGTAACTACTTATTTCCAACCAATATTCAATACAAGTAGATATTAAAAGATAAAAATCAACAACCATCCAGTTATTTATAAACTACACTAATTTTGCACATGTACATATCTCCAAAAGAAGTATGGTATTCTAGATGTCAAGGCACGTAAGTTAATAAAGGATAAAGACAAAAGGTGCCCATTTCCTGAATAATTCTCTGTCTCTCTAACAATAGTCTTATACTCTTTTACCTATTCTTAGTTACACTCAAATAGAGCAACAGACCAAAGTCCATAAACAAAAAGGTGCTACAAAGTTGCATTAATCAAACCAGGCTTTCGCATAAAAAAAGCTGACTAAATTATGTTCTAATCCAGACCAACAAATCAAAATAGATGCTAATTCAAACGCCTAAACAGTTGCAATAAAAACCCCAAACTAGTTTGCTTGCAGGCTTGGCTAGTGCAAAGTTAATTATACTATTACACATTATAAGCCATCTTGCTTCTATATTTCTGCTGCTACAATGAATCAAAAGACAAGGGGGAACAATTTAAACAGCTACTGCAAAGAGGGACAGAAAAATAATGGCTTCGAGAACCATTTAAACTATATTCCATTACTGCGACCTTTAGTCAAACACTTTACAGATGGACTGAAAACCCAAAACAGGGAGATAAGGTGCTACTGTGTTTATTGTTGCCCACTTCTACACCACATAACCCAACCAACACATTATTTTAGTTAAGCAAATTAAGAAGTTAAGAACAAGACAACGCAATATAAGTTTCAGATAGGTAGAAGTAGAATGATGATAAATTTTTCTAAACCAACAAGGAAAGAAGAGAAAGAGGACGACTCTTTCAAATTTAATTGCTAAGAAGAGACATGAGGCTTTTTCAAAGGAGTAGTAATTTGACGATAATCAGGGATTACGCACCATGAGTTTCAAAATAAAAATGAAATCGCAATAAAAAGAAACATAAAAAATTTCGAACTAAAAATGATAAATTCTTACCAGATAAATTGAAAATGAGCAGGACGATTCTTTGGAAGTGACCAACCTTGTCCGAAGTGACGATTGAAAAGAGGGAGTTTCTTTTTTCTTTTTCTTTTCCGAGCAAGTGGTTTAGGAATTTTGGAGACCCATTATCCACGGTAGATTTAATTTTTGGAAAAACATAAACCACCTTTTTCGAGAAACAGTGGGGTATTGGAATATCTAAAAATAAATTAGCGATATTTTGGTAGTGTCGTGGTATAAGGCATGCTATATACAACTGTATCACTTAAACAGTGACATTTGTTTGTACCTAATTTAGAAATGGGAACTGTACCGAGGTAAATGACTATTACCCATTGTTATTAGAAATACAGTGGTATATAACATTTGACCAACCGTGGCTAATGACCTTTTTTGTAGTAGTGCAAAGACAATCACCGGTCGGAGCTGATCGTGCATACCGCCAAAGATCTCTAACTCCAATAAGAGATAATGGAAGGTATCCTTCTCCACATGGGCACGACCAGGGGCGTCCAGTTGTTCGAGCCAATACTTTAACTTTAATAGAACAACAGTTGAAAGAGTTGATTGCAAAAGAACTTAACGATAGAGAGTCAAGGGATGTAAGAATGAAAAACTTGACAGTCAATGATGGCATACTTGATAAGTTTTCGCTCGACATTCAGGAAGCTTACCACCATCCCGACTTCAAACAACCTGATTTTGAACTTTATGATGAGTCAGAAGGAGATCCTGGCTTGCATGTTCTATCGTTCAAAAATAAGTTGGTGTTATGGGGTAGAGATGATCCGCTCATGTGTTCCGGAAAGTAGCAACACCGCCACCGCCGCTACCGCAAATGGTGGTACAAACGCCTCCGAAAGAAGGCATCGCGGAAGAAAGTATAAGGGAAAACTTCATCCCAGATTGGACCGACCTGACAGGAAAGGCCGACCTCGCAGATTTGCGGAAAATCGCCATCCTAGACAGGTCCGTCCAGACAGGGAAAAAAAGCGTCACGGAAGAAAGTATAAGGAAAAACTTCATCCCAGACTGGACCGACTTGACAGGGAAGGCCGACCTCGCAGATTTGCAGAAAATCGCCATCTTAGACAGGTCCGTCCAGACAGGGAAAAAAGGCGTCACGGAAGAAAGTATAAGGAAAACCTTCATCCTAGATTGGACCGACCTGACAGGGAAGGCCGACCTCGCAGATTTGAGAAAAACTGCCATCCCAGACAGGTCCGACCAGGCAGGGATGGAAGGTGTCACAGAAGCAACTAGAGAGAAGACCACAATCCCAGACAAACTACCGACCTAGATAGGTTGGTTACACACAAAGAAAAAGACAATCACTAGTCGGACTCGAAAGTGTGTACCGCCTAAAATCTCTAACTCTTGTAAGAGGTAATGGCAGGTGTCATCTTCCACATAGGCTCGACCGGGGGCGTCTGTCTATTTTAATCTTCTGGGTGAAATGGATTTCACTCTTCAATATAATTTTTTCCGATCTGCTGGGAAAAATAATGGAGGCTTATATCGATGATATAGTCATTAAATCGAAGGATACGGGTGATCATCTTTCCGATCTTTAACTTGTTTTTGATAGGCTTAACAAGTATAACATGAGACTTAATCCCGCAAAATATTCTTTTGGGCCTCTCTTCTAGAAAATTTCTGGGATACCTCATGACTCGTAGAGGTATTGAGGCTAATCCTGATCAGATACGCGCCGTTATTGATATGCCATCACCCAAAAATAAGAAGGAAATTCAACGACTTACTGGTCGGCTTGCCGCTCTTCATAGATTTATTTCTAAATATTTCGATCATTGTCATCCCTTCTTCCAGACTTTAAAGAGGGCGGCAACTTGGAACATTGATTGTGAGATAGCATTGCAACAACTGAAGAAATACTTGGTCAGTCCTCCTATATTGACAAGTCCTTCAACGGGTCAACCTAGTGGCATATACCTGGCAGCTACAACTCAAGCTGTTAGTGTTGTTCTTTTCATTGATGATGGTAGACCCGTCTTTTTTATCAGAATCAAGTAGATTAGCCGAATGGGAAAGTTATCTTAATGCATATAGCAATGTCTTTGAAAGTCGTACTACTGAAAAAGGATATGCTCTGGCTTCATTGATAGCTGATTTTTCGATTGATGATTCTCCTATTGACGATTTCTTGCGCCAGGAAAAATCTATGGAAGACATTCTGCCGCCGCTAACTGGGGGCGACGAAGACCAACATGAAAAGGCAATTCCTAATCCCATTGACCTATGTATTGTTTACTCAAATGGCTCCCATAGTAAATATGGGTCTGGAATTGGATGTGTTTTTGTTAAACTCGGCGGAGAAAATATTGGGAAATCTGTGCGACTTGGCTTCGCTGCTTCAAATAACGAAGCCGAGTATGAGGATGCCATTTGTGCCTTGAGAACAACTTTGACACTTGGGGGCGAAAGCTCCAGTTATACATGGATTCTCGCCTTGTTGCAAATCAGTTTGGTGGGTCTTTTGAAGCAAGAGATGAGCGTATGGCGGCTTATCTTAGTTTGATACATAGTCTTGCTCGACAATTTGATAGCATCTCTATCACTCAAAGACCCCGAAATGACTTACGTCATGCAGATTTATTGGCTTATCTCTCCGCCGCCGTTAGAAGCGAAGGGCTTGACACATCACTTTTGCAGTCATCTTTTCGTCAGTCTAAGTTTGAACGTTTTTACGCTCGCTTAGTTCATTACTATCATTACGAAAAAAATCTGATGAAGTTACCATATTTAGCTTCGTCAGCTTAAGTTTGAACGCTTTTACGCTCGCTTAGTTCATTACTATTATTACGAAAAAATCTGACGAAGTTACAACATTTAGCTTCGTCAGCTTAAGTTTGAACGCTTTTACGCTCACTTAGTTCATTACTATCATTACGAAAAAATCTGACGAAGTTACCACATTTAGCTTCACAGCTTAAGTTTGAACGCTTTTACGCTCGCTTAGTGTCATTACTATCATTATGAAAAAATCTGACGAAGTTACCACATTTAGCTTTGTCAGTTTACGTTTAAACGCTTTTTACGCTCGCTTAGTCATTACTATCGCTACAACAAAATCTGACGAAGTTACTACGTTTAACTTCACCAGTCTAAGTTTGAACGCTTTTACGCTCGCTTAGTTCGTTACTATCACTATAACCAAATCTAACAAAGTTACCACGTTTAGCTTTATCAGTCTAAGTTTGAATGTTTTTACGCTCGCTTAGTCCGTTACTATCACTACGACAATATCCGAATAAGTCATCGCGTTTCGTTTTGTCAGTCGAAGTTCGAACGTTTTTACACTCGCTTAGTCTAATTTTGCCGAGTTAAGTTAGCATTGGGGGCATTTTTCTCTACATGGGGGCGTCTTGTTCTATTTCATTTCAATTGCATAAATCTACAACATTGTCAATTTTCCGCATGTATGTTATCTGACACAACAACAATATTCAATAACAAACCCACCTTTATTTTTATTTTTCATCAAAAGAAGTTTTAGCTCTATGGTATTACATTCACATGATTACCTAATCAATTGTCTCTGCCAATTGTCTTACGGTTGTTTGATTAAATCTTAATTTTCATCTTCGAAATCTGCATTCGCTTCGCTTTAGCTTTTCGGTTAACTATTTTCCGCAGTCATTCCTTTTTCTAAGGCATTGTGCCGCTCTTTCTCAACGACACTTCTGTCAGCTTCTTTAATTCATCTATGACATTAATTGACGCCTTTCTATGTTAAACTTTTCTCCGTCAAGTCTTTATGAATATAATTTGCTCGTAATACCGCCGTTTCTCCGTGCGGCGAGAATTCGCATTACGTCAACTTTCTTCACGAAAACTTTATTCAGTTTTATTATTTTTTCTAAGGCATTGTGCCGATCTTTCTAAGAAAAAATTTCCGAGCGAAAATTTTCGTCAGCTTCATTATTTTTTCTAAGGCATTGTGCCGATCTTTCTATGAAAAAATTTCCAAGCGAAAATTTTCGTTAGCTTCATTATTTTTTCTAAGGCATTGTGCCGATCTTTCTACGAAAAATTTCCGAGCGAAAATTTTCGTCAACGTCATTATTTTTTTTAAGTCATTGTGTCGATCTTTCTACGAGAAATTTTCCAAGTGAATTTTTTTGACAGCTTCATTATTTTTTTTGAGGCATTAAGCCGAACTTTCTGAGTGAAACTTTTCGAGGCTCGTACAACCGTCATTTTTCCGTGCGGCAAAAATTCGCATTACGTTAACTTTCTAAGCGAAAAATTTATTCAGCTTTTTTATTTATTTTTCTATGACATTGTGATCTTTTCGTTCGAAACTTTTCGTCAATATCTTTTGCTCGTAATTCTGCCGTTTCAACCTGTGACGAAAATACAAATCTTTTCATTAGTCTTTCAAACTTAACCAAAATTTGAAGCTAACTGGGAAAAAAATACTGACATACCTGTTTCATGCTGTCAATTTTTTTTGCCACCGCTTTGTCATATTCTCCGAACTTTTCTCCGTCTTTTTCGACAGCCCAATATAACTCAATTATTGCGCAATTTCTTTGCTTAACGGAATTACACTCCCGCAACTTAATTGTGAGTAAGCCGTTACTACTTCATCTTCTTCGGCTTTCGTTTCAAATTCATACATTTCGTCCATTTCAAATCTCTCGAGTACTAGTATTTTCCGTAGTTCTTTAAGTGACCATCGTCGTGGCGTCGTGTGTTCGTTGTTTTTGTCACCTTCTTTCCACCTCACCAAGTCTACGATCATCATTGAGTCTTCTTCGTCTCGATTATCTTGCGCCCGTATAATACGGTCGTTTCTACCTGAAAAAAAAAAAAATCGTCAGATAGCTCAAAAATCCGGGTTCACTTGATCCAAATTGGGTGCACCGGGCAAAATCGAGTGCAACGCAGGTACGGTGCCCTTACTTTGCTGGCGCTTGCACCATATCCCGATTGTTACAACGGTTTTCAAAATGGGCGCCATCTCTCGCCTCCATAGCGTTTCCTCCACAAAGGTTCGAGTTTTTGGCACGTCCAAAGCTTCCTCCACCTACACTCTTGTAGTAGCTACTGGGGTGGGAACCCCCAATACAAATAATGAAAGAAAGGGTGAACCTCCACCACTTGCATACTTATCTTCAGCTTCTGCCTTCAGAGAATCTTGTGTTGGTAGCATAGGCATTGGTATGAGCGGTTGTTTCAATACCAGATTAATATAGTGGGTTCCTTTTCGGAATCCTTCAACGACCAGCAACCGTCGCAGCTGCTGTTGCTATAGCTGCTTCTGTCTCTGCTAATTTACCTTGTAACTTTATTTCCTCCAAATCATCTAATGAGCCCTCGTCATTGTCTTCCCAGAAGCCGAGACTCAATTTTTATTCTACATCATCTGAGAAACAAGTGAACAAGTCATGGGCCTTTTTGAGTCCATTGTCCGAATTTACCAATTTCTCATTATCAACTAGAGTTCGTATGCCTTTACCTAATAGTATTAAGGACTTGGCTCCT
The DNA here is from genome assembly GCF_015680905.1 of Coptis chinensis. Taxonomy (NCBI): domain Eukaryota; kingdom Viridiplantae; phylum Streptophyta; class Magnoliopsida; order Ranunculales; family Ranunculaceae; genus Coptis; species Coptis chinensis. The sequence continues at coordinate 34,704,971 of NC_141456.1, read as the reverse complement.
GCTTCGAATTTGTATTTGACTCGGAATCCCTTGTTCAACTCCCTTGTGTCCCCAATTGCTTCTCATCCTTCTCTCCTCGCTCTACATCGATCTGCTGAATCACTCCATGCTGCGGGTTTTAATGATTCTAGGCAATTCAAACCTTCGCCCCCTCCTGAGGTTATGTGTAAATGGCGTTTGCTTGAGCCAAATTTGCGTAAAGTGTCCGATGATTCAGACTGTTTATTGGCCAAGTTTCGAACAGTTATAGTGATGTAGTTGAAATTGAGGAAAAGGCAGAGATCAATGTTTGGTTTTTCGGTTTTGGCTTGCTTTTTGAGTTAAGGCAGGAGACCGTAATCCTTTTGTACACCCTTTTATGGTTTCGCCAACCAACAATTAAGGAGGGCCAACGTATTTTGGATGGATCAAATAGAAAAACATTTATCTAATCCGAATTTTTATCTACTCCACATTCTTTTCTAATCCAATTTCGTCTCTAATCTTAATTCTTATCTACTCCGCATTCTTATCCGCAACCTTTGAATCCAATTCTTAGTAAATTTCATTTTCTTCCTATTATTACTAAACAACCCCTACGTTTGATTTCAACGATCTAATCCTAGTATCGCTATTCCGCTCGCACGCGTCGTCGAAATCAACTTTCGTATTGTTACATAATGCATTCAGTATAGTATTCGGCAATCAATTTTTTTTGAAATTTTTTCTGTGCATTTTTCAGCCATTTTTTAACTACATTGTGTCCCGTATACGTTCGTTTGATATTATTTCGTTTCCGATAATTCATGAATTTTTTCCGATTGTCTATTTTCCTATCGTTTGCGTTCACACAACACTTTGTTATACATTCCGTTTACTCTTTTCTTATTCCAAGTTTTCCTTGATTTTTCTTCTCTTCTTTGCCATGTGAACTCTGTTCGCATACCAAAGAGGGGGCGGTGTTTCGACCCCCACCTACGTGGCAAACATTGATTAGTAGGGGTCTCCATTTTATTCGTTTAATCAACAGGGCTAAAGCCCAATTTGCAATACCATGGATCAATGTACAGGCCCATTAACTCATGTGTCTAAGGCTGAACCTTAGCCACATGGCTTGCCACTAATATACATTGATTTATGTCCAGATTCATTTTTTATCAAAGAGATAATTATCAGTTGAGAGTTATAGTCTATCATAATTACTCAAGCTACAAGATTACTTGAGCTACAAGGACTCTCTACTCTACCTATATAAATACCATATTATTTTTCATAAGGAACTACGTGAAAACTTGATCCCTAGAGAATTGAATAGATCTTGGGTACGTAGGCAGCCATTATCTTGGTTCAATTTCATCTCCCCAACATCAAATTCCTCTGTTTCTTAGTGCGTTCTTTACCATTGCTCTCGTTGTGTTGAAGCAGTTTATTGCCGAAACACTTAGCTTAGACCAACTTGGCCACCTCAACAATTTTCAATTTTGCTTGCGCCTACTGTGGGGCTCAAACGCACGGCCATAAGGTTAAGAGCCTTGCGCACTATAAACACGTACACTACTTCTTAACAGAGACAAGGAGCAAGTAAATCTCATTATCGTGTAAGTTGAATCCGCATTTCAGATTTCATCTTCCTTTGCCATCAGTAGTCTAATTCCATTAGATTAATTTCATACACAAAAATCCTGCTGGTTGTCATTCACATTCCATTAGGCACTTGTAGGCTTGCAGTGTCCGAAACCGCTTAAATGGCAGAATTATATATATATATATATATATATATATATATATATATATATATATATATATATATATATATATATATATATATATATATATATTTTTTTTTTTTTCCAAAAGTTTAGAGGTTATAACAGACCTCAACCTGTATTAAAAGAAATTCTCAAGTACATAGTTCCTTTTCTATCCTCCACAATACTATGTAACTTAAGATCAAGAGGTGGAGTAAAAGAAATGACAAGCTCATCTCGATATTTGTACAACTTTGAAAGATAATCAGCTGCTTGATTACCATCTCTATATACATGCTTAAAAGTGCATTTGTCAAAATGCCTTCTTAAATATGCAATATGGGCCACAATGTTAGCACAGTACCATAGGCTTTGACCTGGATCCTGAATGATGTGAATAGCTCCTGTAGAGTTCCGAGTTAACTTCCAACTTGGAGATTCCTTGCTCTTTCACATGCTGAAGACCATTTGCTATCACGAGAAGTTCCTGGTATATAACCGATGGTTTAGGAGAACTACAAGCATACGCCAGAGTAACATTCCCGAGAGTATCTCTGATGATCCCTCCAAAACCATTTCCATTGTCTTGGACTGACCCGTCTGTATTGAGCATGAATGAGTCATCCTCTGCTGGTGTCCATTTGATCCAGTTGGAGATTGGATCCTTGAAGTTTAGCTTCAGTCCCAATCTTGCTACCAATATTCTAAGGGATGCAGATTCCGTCACATCAGTAAGATTTCGTTGGAGATATAGTTGCATATTGGACAGGATCTTGAAGCTTAACTGCGACGCCGAAACCCTTTGGTTCTTTTTCTTCCTTTTGTTTCGCTCACACCATATTTCTTGTACCGTAGCACCAATATATGCCTTATAGATATCAGTACTGGGGGAGTTGATTCTACAAAGTCTGAAGATCCTGTACCATTCTTCAATAGATCCCTTTACATTCCCTCCTATCCCAAATTTGATCCTGTACCATTCTTCAATAGATCCCTTTACATTCCCTCCTATCCCAAATTTGCTCTTAACAAGTTTCCCATATTTTCTTGGAGTATTGACAATCAAAGAATAAGTGCTTGGAGTGCTCTGTCGAAGCATTACTATTATTATTTTGAAAGATAAATGTGAAAAACAGGCACCAGCTCTTTAGTCCACAAGACCACAAGATACAGACATCCAGTCACATGTACTGTAGTTTAACTTTGACACATTTTCCTTATGCACTTCGACCCACGCTGCATCGTACTTTGGAACATTCTTGTTTAAGTTTTCATAAGTCACACCAACACCACCTTCTCCTCCATTACTTATTTCTATACCGCCTTATGTCGCCCTGCGCAAAAGCAGTAGAAGCGGTATTTTTCAGTGGATTTGATGTTGATTCTAGGACAACGCAATCTCTCATTAGGGAAAGTAGGTATTAGCTTCGCCTCTCTTTTGACCAATAATAATTAAATAACTAATAGCAGACATCTTAACTATTTAAAAAAAATCTCCCTCTAATAATCATGTTCTTAGAAAGATATGTAACTCTTTGAAGCTTAATCAACAGGTAGAGGTCTGAATCAACCCGTAACCTTTTCAAAAAAAAAAAAAAAAAACTATTTAAAAAATTCTGGCTCCTAGACTATAACGAGTCTATTAACCCTTGCATGGACTGCGGTTGAGAGAAGTACATTGACAAATATATTTCTTAAACTTCCATTAAAAAAATAAAAAAATAAAAAGAAATTCATTTAGGTATAAGTTAGAAAGGCACAATTTATAAAAAGATTAGTTGGATGAAATGATCTATAAAGGTCATGGCTTATAGATGAGATTCCTTTGTTCATAGTGATGAGTGTATTCACATGAAGATTGCAAATCGGCGATGTCAGTCACGAAAATAGTTGGATAAGTAAACTTATCTTTACTGGAATTAATCCATTTTTCCATGGGAAAATAGTTTAACCAATATACCATATAATCTCTTAATGAATACCCAATGCAAAGAAGATGGGATTTGAGAAGATAAAGTAGGAAGTAAAGAGCTAAGTAATATTCTTCATTGAATCTTTGGTAGCTGAAGTCCTTGAACAGAACATGACTACTGTAAAGTTTTTTGACCTTCTCTGTGCATACTGAATGACCTACAATGAGGTGTAAAAAGTTAGTAAGACATCGAGATTACAATAACTTGTACACTTGCATACCCATTAAAACCCTAAAAACATTCTCTCTTAGCAGATGAGTACAAAATCTTGATTTTTGGAAGGAAACAGAAAAGAGATTAAGTGTGTGTTTGTTAAATTTTAACTCATGGAAAGGAAAGGAAATAAAATGGGTGGTCCACTATGGAATGGAATGGAATGGAATGGAAAGGAAATAATTTTAAATGATATGTGTTTGGTAAACTGGGGAAAGGAAAGTAAAAACTAGGGAAAGGAATAATCATGTTTGTTTGCAAAAGCTATGGAAAGGAATAATTGTATTGTTGAGTGGAGTGTATTAGTAGTAAGTTCCTATTTATCTATTTCCTTTCCTTTCCTTTCCACAAAAATTTTTGGGGGTTAGCTAAAGACACAAAACCTTTTCCATTTGTTTCCATATGGAAAAGCCCATTTCCTTTCCATGGGTAAACAAACGCCTTAAAAACTATGGAAAAGGTGGACCACTCTTATTTTCCTTTCCTTTCCATAGTATTTCCTTTCCTTTCCATCATAACAAACACACCCTAAATTAAACAATAATCAATTTGTGAGTAGCTGATATAAACAAGTTTTGCATTGGGATATAGTGTTATCCCTTTGTCCATGTCCTATAATCCATGGAACATTTCTGACCAACATCCAGTCACCAAAATATCTTCACGTGTAGGTGCATGTTCTAAAACATTATAGTCGTCAATTTATCTTCCTATATAGGCGTGTGTTCTGAACCATTGTAGCTTCCCCCGTCTACCTATTTTTCCACCTGAAAACATAATAATTAACTCATTTCCAATCTAGAGTAAGTAATTACCAATGACAAAAAAAATAGTTCCCTAATAATTCAAAAAGAGAATTATATGCAATTAAGAATTGATAGTAAACAGTGCAATCGGCGAACAATCGGTTGAGTTTGATCAGCAACTTACTTGAGAAGTGAATGAATTCATTGCAACATTCAAAAAACTCCAAATGAAAGTGGTTCTTTTACCGTAGTCTGCCAAGTTACGTGATGTACGCCTTTATCTATTTCTTGAATAACATCATCTTTACCATCCACTTCTTGAACCGTAGATTGTTCATTTGTTCCGCTGGTTCCACATTAGGCAAATTCTCTTCAACCACAACTGTTGCGCTACTCTATCACTGCCTTTGTTTATGTACTTGAACAAATACTTCACAGATCTACCCCGGTTGCAGATTTCTACATTGATATGAGCATCAAACTTTATGACTAAGTCTCTATTATAGGGCACGACAAAACCGTTGTTCAACTGAGCCCCACTCTTCGTAGTTGTTCTCAAATCATTTCTTCTTTTATAAAACAGCAAACCCAACATCATCAAAAGAAGTTTCATTGCAAAATTTCTTTGGAAAATGGTTAGTATATTTTCCTTTTACCGTGCAAGGTGCATCATTCTTCAATAATCCACATGGCTCATGCATCATGAACTACACAATATGTTCATATCCTACTGGATCAGTTGTCTTATCAGGTAGTTATGCTGAAATTATGTTATCAATATCCACAATGGTAGTTGGCTTATCATCACGATGAAGCAACAATAGGATGTGTGCATGCGGTAGTCCCCTCTTCTAAAATTCTACTGTGTATACCGTTGCATGACAATAAATTCTACTACAGTCTGCTATCTTAAGAAGTGCGAGTGTCGGCAGTATATATATGAGAGATATCAAGTAAAACCTGCCATAACCTTACCAAAGCCAATACCTGAGTCCCTTTCACTATTCTGTGAGTATCCATGAAATTGTTCATCTCGCAAAGACACATTAACTTCCTCATTTTCAAAGGTGCAACCATGCGTCTGGCTTGTGGATGTTGTAATTGTACCATTCGTATGAAATACAGTATGTGAATGTAACCAAACCGCGGGAGTAGAATAATACAAACTCGATCTGGACCTTTTATTTAATAACTGATTACATAGACACTCAATCTTCCCCTTGTTGTATCTCTGCCTAAGGATACTTTTGCAAAGGAATCTCGACTTTCTGACTTCCTCCCTTGTAACAGTGTTCATTTGTGTCTTAAGAAATTTAATATTAACGAATAAGGATATATTTCCCTTATAAAAACTGTTGTAACCCAAACAATACAAACAAAGTGACAAAAGATAGGAATTGATAATAAGGAAAACGATACCGTAGTCGATAGAGCAATTTTAATACAATCGCGAATAAGTAGAAATAACACCCCAAATAAATCTAGACATAGATAAACTTATACATAATTCTAAGAAAAAATATATATTGGAATAAATATGCAGCGGGGATAGAAAGAGTGACATACCTTCTTTTTAACTCTACTAATCATTTGTGTTAATGGTTGTGTCGATGAAATTAAAGAATCTGGAGAAGAAGACATACAACTGCTAATTATTCAGAGTAGTTGAGTGTTGAAGATTATAGATTCTGTTAACAGAGTCAATGAAATGTTCAAACATATAGTTTGGCCATTTCGGTGAGTTCATGTTTATAGAAATAAGTGAATTAAGAAAAGACTTGCTGCCTTTTTCCTTTGCTATAAATAAATCTACCATCTTTTCATAAACCAAAAGTAGTGTTGTGGAAAGGAAGAGGGCATTTACAGAAACGGGGATCGAGAAGTTTCCCCTCAAGTGTTGCGACGCTTGAAAAAGAAATTGAGAGAGCGAAACGGCATGCTGATTTGCTTTATACTTTGCGGTTATTATTATTATTATTTTTTTTAATTTCTGGAAAAGAAGAATAGAAATTAAAAATCTAGAATGTTCCAACTAAAATCAACAAGTACAAGCTACGACTATAGTACATACTAAAAATTGGGCTCTAGACACTTTCTTTAGTGTGTTTTTTGTTTAGAGAAAGACTAATATTATCTTTTGATTCTACTCCAATTTTAACAACACGTTATTTTTTGGGTGTATTAACTATTTTTAAAACTTCTTATTTCTCCTTTTTACTTTTTTATTTGTAACTGTCAATTTCTTCCACAAATAAATAATACAAAAATCTAATGTGCGCAGGCTGTACGTGTGTGTGTCAATCGAGGCCACTCATCAGGCAAGGGTGCGTGTGTATTGTTCAAAGATGTACTGCAATCAAATAATACAATTGTCTTATAAAAAAAAAACCATTTGTCTTTTCACAATTTCACAATTTGAATTACATCAAGCTTAAACATGTTATTCAAAATTATCAAAGATGCATTTTAAATTGTTAAAGCTGTATTGAAATTAGTTGTAATCAACATACATTTTTTCCGTTTTTGAAGTTGATGTTTTCCACATTGTTTTGGTCTCTCCAGAAATTCATCTCACTTTTAATTGGAATTTTGTAGATTTCGGATGAATTTTAGTTATTTTGATTAACCCACTACTTTTTTGGTAACTAATTTAGTACGTAGTTTTTTTTTTTTTTTGTTGGTAGTTGGTTTTTTTAGTTGGGACTAATAAAAGAGGTCAAAATTGTAAAAGTCAGTCTGAAATTTGAGACAGATGTCAAATTTTAGGTTTTATGGAGGAAAAACAAAAAAAAAAGTTTGCTATTTCCTCTAAACTTAAAAAATTTGCGTCTGTGTACCTATACCCAATTTCCTGATAGTACATACTACTAACCCCAATAAATGGGACTAACACCCTTTTGACAAAAAGTAAAACAATAATGGTTATTTTTTATATGTCATTTTACACTCCACATGTCCATAGTTCTACGGTAGGCAGTTGCCGCGAGATCGCACAATCCACGGTATCGGGTTGCCGCGAGATCCCATATCCCACACAGTTGCTGCGACATATTTTTTTTGTGTTTTTGTTTTTTTTTTTCACTTCAAATTTTGCGTATTGAACACACACGACATATGGATATCTCATTTTATTCTTTAAAGTTTCTTTATACACTCCAAGAACAACACCAAAACCATGACAAAAAAAGTATACAATCGAGCCATAATTTTGCTATAAGAAAATTTTGTGATCAAATTAATGAAGAAGAGTTTTGATAATTAACACAAGCAAAGACTCCATTTTAGTAAACAAAATCATCTCGCGACAACTAATTTTTTTTACGGTGGCTATTAATTTTTTTTTTTTAAAAAGACCCACGACAACCACCTTTCGTGGAATATGAGATCTCGCGGCAACCCGATGTCGTGGATTGTGCGATCCCACGGCAAGTGCTTGCCATTAGTGTTTTTGTGTATTTAATGGAGGGGTGCTAGTACATTTGAATTGGTCAAAGGGGTGCTAGTCCCATTTATGGGGGTGTCAATACCGCGGCCCCTAACTAAGTTCTAACAAAACTCAAAATTGAAATAGTAATTCAAGTTGAACAGTAACACCGTACATATTCATGCTTCATTGTAAAACTAAACAACTTATACGTAGTGTTTTGACCCCCACCTACGTGGCAAACGTCTATTAGTAGTGGTCTCCACTTTATTCGTTTAATCGACAGGGCTAAAACCCAATTTGCAATATCATAGATCAATGTACAAGCCCATTAACTGATGTATCTAAGGCTGAACCCTAGCCACATGACTTGCCACTTACGTACATTAATTTATCTCTAGATTTGTTTCATATCAAAAAGATAATCATCAATAAAGAGTTAGGTTCAATTGCAATTACTTGAGCTACAAGAAATCTCTACTCTATAGATATAAATACCAGACTATTTTTCATACAGAAATACATTTTTGAGACTTGATCCCATCGATAATTTGGGTACGTAGGCAACCGAAAGGTACATTCTCATCATTTTCTCAATCACCACCATTTTTCTCATTACTTTTCTACATAATTCATCTCTTTCATCACCACTTAGTATTCTGATCATATTTAGTCAAAACATAATTGGCACCGTCTGTGGGGATTATTCAACACCCTCGGTCACGTTTTGCAAAAATTATGACGAATACTAGAAGAGCTCAAGTTCCCGGTTGCACGTGACTGTACTGTAGTTCCACCGATGCACCAAATTATTCAACGAAGTTATTGCCTTTGATGATTCTCTATATCTTTTGATGCGGATAATGTAAGTCCAATGTCTTGTGCAACACTTCTTCGATAGTTCAAGTGTGTACGGAAACAAAACAATTACTACAAGTGTCGTCTGAAACGAACCATTCCTCTCGAAGATGTCGTAGTTTTTTTGTAATATCTACGAATCGAGTTGCAGAATGGAAAAGTTACCTTAGAGCTTACAACATTGTTTTTGACACTCATACAATTAAATAGAGACAATCTTTGGTTTTGCTAATGGTTGATTTTCTTATTGATGATATTTCTCTGTCAAACGCATTACTCGATGAGAAAAACGTCGATACCTAATTGTCATTACCTCCGGGGGCAATGACTAGCAATACTTATTGGCTATATCAACTGATTATTGGATTTACACCGAAGGTTTGCATAATAAGTCCGCCTCCGGTCTTGATTTTGTCATCTTGAAGTTGAATGAAGACATAATTGAGAGGTCTCTGCGTTTGGGTTTTGACACTTCAAATAATATGGCCGAGTACGAAACTATCATTTGCGGTATACGCACAACTCTTCAGCTAGGGGCGACTAAGTTTAGATTAATTATTCTAAGTTAGTCGCTAGCCACTTTGAATGATAATATGTGGCTCGCGATAATAGAATGGTCGTTTATTTGGACTTAATTGAACGAATTGCATGAAATTTTACTTATATCAGTATTGTGCAGTATCCACATTATGATGTAAGACATCTTGATTCTATCGCAACTTATTTGTGGAAATCAAGTCATCACTACCAAGACAACACTGAATTAACCACTTATGCTGTCAGATAATTCCAACGAGCTTGACACCGATAATGTCTCGGTATCTACCGACGGCGATCATGCAGCTGACGATGCTCCAAAATTCCTGATGACCAAAAACTCTATCGCAGCAGCACAAGGCTCAATCAAATCCTTCGTTGTTTGGGCAGAACGAACGATTTACTAGGCCTCAAAGAAATTCATTCATGACTATGTGAACACCCCTCCCAAGGGCGAAGTCTCACTACATAGCAATGACCCAATGGTATTGGTGGCCATACATACCAAAGGATGTTAAGCGTTTGTCCGAGAAGTGTATGCCTTGTCAAAAACATGATATATGATATGGGTCAAACTTCCCGCAATGAAGCGTCATCTAATCCATAAACCTTGGTCATTTGCAAAATGGGGCCTTGACATTGATGGTTTATTTCCTATAGCCCTTGATAGTGTTCATTTCTTGCTCGTCATAACAAATTATTTTACTAAGTGACTGGAAAAAAATAGACAAGTTGAACGAAAAACTGGACTAAAATGTGTTAGTATGTTTCCAGTTCAATAGTTTCTTTTCCGTTATTATCTTTGCACTCAAGATTTGGTGATCAATAAAGTCTTTCTTTCACTTCAGTTCTAATAGTATCATTTTGTTTCTATCGCAACATTATTATCGCTATGACAAAATCTAGTGAAGTTACCACGTTTAGCTTCGTCGGTCTAAGTTTGAACGCTTTTACACTCGCTTAGTCCGTTACTATCGCTACGACAAAATCTGACGAAGTTACCATGTTTAACTTTGTCAGTCTAAGTTTGAACGCTTTTACGCTCGCTTAGTACGTTCCTATCGCTATGATAAAATTTGACAAAGTTACCACGTTTAGCTTCGTCAGTCTAAGTTTGAACCCTTTTACGCTCCCTTAGTTTATTACTATCGCTACAACAAAATATGACGAAGTTACCATGTTTAGTTTTGTCCACGTTTAGCTTCGTCAGTCTAAGTTTGAACGCTTTTACGCTCGCTTAGTTCGTTACTATGGCTACGACAAAATCTGACGAAGTTACCACATTTAGCTTCGTCAGTCTAAGTTTGAACGCTTTTACGCTCGCTTAGTTCGTTACTATCGCTACGATAAAATCTGACGAAGTTACCACATTTAGCCGTCGGTCTAAGTTTGAGCGCTTTTACGCTTCAAAGCTTAGTAATGCGTTATTATCGCTACGACAAAATCTGACGAAGTTACTATGTTTAACCCGTCGGTCTAAGTTTGAGCGCTTTACGCTTCGCTTAATGCGTTACTATCGCTACGACAAAATCTGACGAAGTTACCATGTTTAGCTTCGTCAGTCTAAGTTTGAACGCTTTTACGCTTGCTTAGTACGTTACTATCGCTACGACAAAATCTGATGAAGTTACCACGTTTAGCTTCGTTAGTCTAAGTTCGAACGTTTTTACGCTTGCTTAGTACGTTACTATTGCTACGACAAAATCTGTCGAAGTTATCACGTTTAGCTTCGTCAGTCTAAGTTTGAACGTTTTTAAGCTCGCTTAATCTAATTTTGCCAAGTTACGTTAGCATTGGGGGCATTTTTCTCTACATGGGGGTCTTGTTCTATTTCATTTCAGCTACATAAATCAATAACATTGTTAGTTTTCCGCAGGTATGTTATCTGACACAACAACAATATTCAATAGCAAACCTATACTTTATTTTTATTTTTCATCAAAAGAAGTTTTAGCTCTATGGTATTACATTCAAACAATTACCTAATCAATTATCTCTGTCAATTGTCTTACGGTCGCTCCATTAAATCTTCATTTTCTTCCTCAAAATCTGCATTCGCTTCACTTAGCGCTTTCGGTTAACTATCTTCCGTGATTCATTATTTTTTCTAAGGCATTGCACCGCTCTTTCTCAACGAAACTTCTTTCAGCTTCTTTAATTCTTCTACGACATTAATTGACACCTTTCTGTGTGAAACTTTTCTCTGTCGACTCTTTGTGAATATAATTTGCTCGTAATACCGTCGTTTCTCCGTGCAGCAAAAATTCGCATTACGTCAACTTTCTTAGTGAAAACTTTCTCCCGCTTTTTTATTTTTTCTAAGGCATTAAGCTGCTTTTTCTGAGCAAATTTTTCCGAGCGAATTGAAACTTTCCGACAACTTCATTATTTTTTCTAAGGCAACGAGACGATCTTTCTGAGTGAATCTTTCTGACAGCTTCATTAATTTTTCTAAGGCATTGGGCTGTTCTTTCTGAGTGAAATTTTTCTCTGGCTTATTTCTTTCTTCTATGACATTGCGGTGCGTTAACCCTGAGCAACACCTTTCTTCAGCTTCTTTATTTTTTCTATGGCATTGAGATCTTTCCGCTCGAAACTTGTCATACATATCTTTTGCTCATCATACCGTCGTTTCAACCTGCGATAGAAATACAAAATTTCGTCAGCCTTTCAGACTTAACTAAAATTTTAAGATTACTAATAAAAAAATAAAAATAATACTGTCATACAATTCCTGCTATCGAAAATCATTGACACCGCTTGTGAATGACTGAATGTTTAATCCTTTTCTTTTAGCATGGCTTTCGATACTTTTTGATTGCTTTACTATTTGATCTAACATAAAAAAACGGTACTAACCTTGTTCTTCATTCGCTTGCTTTAAGAACTCGTGGAACTTTGCAAGAGTTTGGTTTTTCCTTAGCTGCATGCGAGAATAATTTGAATGACAAGCCAGATTACCAGGATACCAAGGTAAAGGCCTAATAGCATCCACCTCACCGTCATCAGTAACCTACACAAAAAATTATAATATGGTAAACACAATTTAGTAAATTATTTGCATATCAAGATATATACACGGGATTTTTCATAAAGTCATTCTCTAGCTGAAACCAAATATCCTCAAAAAACTGGCCAGTGGAATTGATACGGAAAGCAGCAAGTAAAGGTTTGTGAAGTACATTCAAATATTCATCCCACTCATCTTACAACACTATTCCTTGCTCTTTATAGTACTTGTCGAAGTCGATATTTTGAGTGGTGATTGGTTCCCAAGGAGAGTGATTGTTGTTATTATTAGAAGCAGTAGCAGAGGAATCAGGATTGGTGTTGTTACTGTTAGCATCAGATGATGATCTGTTTCTTTTCCAGACATTCTCTTTGTTCTATTTAAAATGTTTTCTTATCTAATCTGAACTCTTATCTACTCCGAATTCTTATCTAATCCAAACTCTTATCTAATCCAAACTCTTATCTAATCTAAATTCTTATCTAATCCAAACTCTTATCTAATCCAAATTCTTATCTAATCCGAAGTTGGCATCCAGTTTTAGTCGCTAAAATCTTCACCTTCGAATCCAATTCGTATTTAACTTCATTTTCTTCCTATTATTACTAAATTACCCCTATATTTAATTTTATTTGTCTAATCCTAATATAAATCTTCCAATGACATGAGTAGTCAAAATCAATTTTATTATTATTACGTAATTATTTCGGTACAGTTTTTGCCATCATTTTCTTCTACAATTTTTTCTGTGCCACCCATTTCAATTCTCACTTCCGCCATCTTTCATTTAATTCTATTGCATCCCATATAAGTTAGTTTGATATTATTTCACTCACAATAATTTACAACTTTTTCTCGACAGTCTATTTTCCGATCATTTATATTCATATGACACTTTGTTATATATTCCGCTTACTCTTTTCTTATTCCATTTTTTCCTTGATTTTTCTTCTCTTCTTTGCCATATGAACTTTGTTAGCATACCAAAGAGGGGGCGGTGTTTCGACCTCCACCTACGTGGGAAACGTCTATTAGTAGGGGTCTCCACTTTATTTGTTTAATCGACAGGGCTAAAGCCCAATTTGCAATATCATAGATCAATGTACATGCCCATTAACTGATGTGTCTAGGGCTGAACCCTAGCTACATGGCTTGCCACTTACGTACATTAATTTATGTATAGATTCATTTCATATCAAAAAGATAATCATCAATTAAGAGTCAGGTTCAATTGCAATTACTTGAGCTACAAGAAATCTCTACTCTACAGATATAAATACCAAACTATTTTTCATATAGAACTACGTTCTTGAGACTTAATCCCATCGATAATTTGGGTACGTAGGCAATCGAAAGGTACAGTCTCATCATTCTCTCAATCACCATCACTTTTCTCATTACTTTTGTACATAATTCATCTCTTTCGTTACCACTTAGTGTTCTGATCATATTTGGTCGAAACACGTAGTCTATAAATAATGATCTCACCACCAAGGCTTAATCATCCTACACACAAGTTTTTGCTCTTCAACCATGGCTAGTAACAAGTCAAGATCCGTGCTCTTTTTCCTTCTACTCTCAAGTTTTCTCTCTCTTCTTCTTTGTTGTAATGTACAACTCCGAAGCTGCTGTAATTACGATGCAATATATCAATTTGGAGATTCGATTTCCAATATGGGCAATCTTATATATCCGTGAACCTGCTACTTTGAAGTTAAACTTTAAGATTTTTTTTTTCCTCTTAAGGGAACTAAGCAATATTGCACACAAACAAACAAGATGTTTTTTTTAGGTTTTAATTTTTTTTAATTTCCATTTTTTATATTTGAGAATGAACTTGGAGAATAAGAGAGTAAAAGAGATACTGGACTATTAAATATATATATTTACCGTGTGAGAATGCTATTATTCTTTTTCCACTCTTGGAAGAAGTCAGGTTAGGAAAGAGGAGACATACTAGCATATAAAGGGTTTTTTTTTTTTTTTTTTTTTTTTTTTTTTTCCCCACTAGAAAACTGCCCATGTTCTTATTAGTACATAGGATATAGTATATATAGTTGGCATATTTCGTAATTTTCAACAGTTTTGTTAGTATAGATATAATATATATTTTTTTCCTGAGAAAGTTAGGGGGGTTAGCCCTCCTTTGGGTCTGCCCCTGCCCTTATGGCCATAATTACTTCAATAAAGCCACCAATCAATGCTCTGACTGTCATCTCATAATTGATTTTGTTGGTAAGTTTATTTAATTTGAAAATTTTATGTATCTTTATCGTTTCTAGTAGTCCAGCATATTTTGTGAATTTCAACATATATGGTGCCCCAAAGAAAAAGCCAACTATACAACTATACGTTGCTTTTTGGTTTTTAATGTAGTGTATTTTTTCGTTTTTACCATATGAAAAAAGGATCTTTTTTACATATTAATCCTTCTGTATATTACAAGAAAAATTAATATGTTAACATGCACCAAGGATGTAGGCCAACAATAGCAACGTTCAAGCAATGAAGACAATGATGTATCTTTGATTAAAAAAAAAAAAATCATCAAGTTTCTTAGCGGATTCCTCCACTTTAGAATCACCTTCTTCCTTCTCTTTTTGCCTTCTTTTATTGTCTTCTTTCTTTCCAAGAGGCCTATCCTCAACCCATGAACTTGGTGTGGGTCATAATCTATTAGTTGAGTTGTCGCGGTTGATATTGGAACTGATGAACCTCCTTTCCCACTGTTTGTCTTCGACTTTTTGGTGGGATGCAAATCATTTCTCAACTGTAGTCTCTTCCATTTGGGTAAGTCTTTCACCATATTATAGCATTACATCCACTTCCAAACCCCATTATGCATCACATATGCACTTATTGGTTCCTCAACCTACCAATTAAGCAAAAACTAAATTAGAATTGAAAAATGTATTTGTGAATCAAAATAACAAATAAAAAGTAAATACTTACCATCATATTGTCATTATAGCCACTTAGAGGAGATGCTTGAATCTTAGAAAGAATAGCATGAAATTTGTTGATATTAGCTTGAATGAGAGTCTAACGGTATTTCATGCCCATCAAGTTGCGTTCGGTCATTCTTCCTAGATTTGCATGAAATGCATTTAGAATTCTAGCCCAAAAATCGTTCAACTTTTGCTCATTTTCCTACTACACCATCTTGACTAACTTGTACCCAACTATTGGTGAGAGCAACATCTTCTTCTTGTATCCATGAAGCCCCTCTAGATTTTGATTTTGGTTCTTGACTATTCATTGTTGTTTTAAAAGTAGAGAGTAAAGAGTAAAAAGTAAAGAGTAGAAAGTAGAGAAAAGAAGTGAGTGTAAAACTCTGGTGTGAGTGTTTCAATTTATAGGGTTAGAAATATATAGCCGTTTTTTGCCCGTTGTTGTCATTGAGAGCACGCAGTTTTAGAAAAACCGCAAGGTTTTGCCAAAACCGCGCCATAGAAGCCCATTTAGCAGCCCAAGCCCACGCGGTGTAAGCAAAACCGCGGTTTTTCTAAAACCGCGTAGGTGATTTGATACAACACCAAACCTAGAACCAAATATTGGCCGATTTGGTATTTGGTTTGGTGTTTTTTTGGTGTTTTCATTAACATGTAACTCTCCTAAAGTTGAAAAAACACCAAATTCAACAATTTGGTGTTTGATGCTAGGTTGATATCACTCCTAAAGATGCTCTTAGTTCTGTTTCAATATCTATGAATAACAGAGATTGGGCCTAAAGCCCACAGTTCCAATTTAATTACGGATAAAAGATAAACTTTTGTAATTATGTCAAAACCCCACCCAGTCCATTTGTTAGTAATATTACAAATTTGTCCCTCACCCTATCTTTCCCAAACATAAATCTAAATAGATTGAAATCTGAAAACTATAAAACAAATCCTAGTTCTCCCAAATTGAATAGAAAGTGCAACATAGAAATCCGAAATGAAGGAAATTGATGATGATTTGGTCGATTTTGTACAACAAAAACTGAGATCTACTTGAAACAAATGACAACCAACTTCTAAAAAAGTTGAGAAACTAAATTTTCATCTTCATATATATGTTTAATTTTATTGTCTTTAGCTAATATCCAACCCACTACTAATTTCACACTTTACGATTTTGATTAAAGCAACATTGCAACAATGAGATAATGATAGAGAGTGTTGGGTCGAATGCAACATGAGTGTTGCACTGAAATCAACACTGCAAATTGGAAATACATTTACATTAGTCTAATATGTTGGTTTATATTTTATTTTGTGCTTATTTGGTTGAACTTGCTTCTTGCGTAGATGAACATGAGGCTTAATTGTTTATGCTTGTTGTTTGATTTTATATGTTTTCTATTGCAACATGGATGTTGCACTGTCAACTCTACTGCAACATGGATGTTGCATTGTCAACTCTACTGCAACATAGTGCAACATGCAGATGTTGCAGTGCCAATTACTATTACAATAACCACTGTCAACTCACATTGCAACATGGATGTTGCACCGTCAACTCTACGTACTGCAACATGATATTGCACTGTAAATTAATACTGCAACATCTACAAACAACATCACACTTGACGTCGAGTTCTTTTAACACAAATAATGAATGTTTCTTGGCTTAAGAAAATAAATGCACTTATAAATAACTAAGACTACATAAAAACAACATAGAAGCAATCAAAATGATAGCTATCCTAGATCTTATTGTTTAGAAGTAATAACATTAATTTCTTTATAAAGCTACTCCAAATTTTGATTAGATGACATACAAATGTTATCATAACATGCACTACCGTCGAACCATATTTCGCTAAAACTAATAGTAATAACTGGCCAGATCTAGATATAGATTTCAATCATCACCCTCTCACTTAACAATAATTCTACACTAACACACAAAATAAATGACACAGTCAACCAACATAGTGACATGGCACTGCAACATCAATGTTGCACCATGAAAAACTACCACTACAACATCAATGATGCACTGAAAAATACCACTGCAACATCAATGTTACACCATGAAAACCACCACAACATCAATGTTGTACCGAGAAATACCACTGCGACATTAATGTTACACCATAAAAACCATTGCAATACTAATGTTGCATCGAGAAATACCACTGCGACATCAATGTTGCTCCGAGAAATATCATTACAACATCAATAATGCACCATGAAAAATCAATGGAATGGATGATTTTCTATGAAAGAAAGATGAGAATGGAAAGAGAAGAGAGATATTTATCTCTTATTTTCACCTAGGTGGACACGAGTCAACATGCCACGTCACTATGTCATTTTTTTTGTCGGTAGACGGTTCGTAGCCAAGTTTCTATCGATGGCGGTACTCAACACCTTCGGATGTATGAGAAACTAAATGAACTATGTCATACACCCTCTTGCGATGCATAATATCATCTTTAATATATATTTTCTAGTCTTTTGTATATGTAAATGTTTATAGGAATCTGCGCACGCCTATAGTGCAAAGTTACTCATGCTAATAGAAAATTGAAACGTGTGTAGGGTGTTAGTATATACTTTCAAGTTCTTAAAAGATTAACGTTAATAATATAACACAGAGAAATAAGGTAAGTGACTCAACTTTGTAATGCACTTTAATATTATTGATGTTTAGTATTTTGATGAGGGATGTCGAACATGCTCAAACAAACGGAAGATCAAGAAATCAATTTATACTAAAATGGTTGGGGGAAATATAATGATTTTTGTGGTTTTTGGTTTGTACTCTACTTGAAAGGAAAGCGTGGGTGTAATTAATCAAAATTCTAACTTAAGGATTAAAAGATTACAAAAGAAATAAATGAGAGTTGTGGAGGGCTAAATCCACTATAAGTAAGGACTTATCCTCCATTAATGTAGCAACTTCCTTGCATCTCTTCATCTTCTCCTAGGTTTATAGACAAACCAAGGAGAGAACTAGAGTTTGATCCCTAATAGATTTTCCTCATCTCTAAGAGAACCTATTAGCATGAGGAGTTATTAAAGAACTCTATCTCTAGGAGAACTTAACAAGTCCTAACTTATTATCATCATAAACTATTTTGGAGTTGATATGTGACAACAAGCTTGTGAAAACCTAAAGTAATAAAGACTCCATTAATGGAGTTTCTCCTAACATGAGCATCAATAACCCTCCATAAGGGAAGGTTTTAGCTCATGATCCTAGGATGTATGAACTAATAAGAAGAAGTAGTAAGAGAGAAAAATAGGTTGAGAGAGAAGAAGTTTTTATTTCCTATGGAGAAGACTCCATTAACAAGTTATAAGAAAACTAAAACTAAAACAAAAACTAACCAACTTTACTTACAAAATCTAATCTAATTTAATGGAATGGAATGAGTGCAAATCACAAGTGTTCCACTTTGGTATTGCTCCACTTTGTAATGCTCCATTTGGCTAGTGCTCCACTTGGGTAGTGCTCAAATAATGGAGAAACCACTAAGTGATGGGCCCACATGTTTTGACCCATGGTGGGTCCATGTGGGCCCTGATGATTTTTACAACTTCACGTTTTTGCAAATAGCTCACCGCACTCATCGTTTTAACAGTTCCCGTGCCAAATTCGGAGTCCAGAATAAGGAGATATGATCGTCTGTAGTTCCACGACTTTTCTTTTCTGCACCGTTGTTTTGATTTGAACCGGAAATGGTCGGTGTTGAGTCTACGAGCTTTAGTCTGGCCTTTTTGAGATTCAAATGGGCAAAGAGAGAAGACTTCATGTTCAAGCACTATTTCATACAACTTTTTCATGCTAAAACGCAGGTTTTGCTACAAATTTGTCGTTAACTGCCGAAACCTGTGAAAACACGAAAATATAATTAATTTACATTTATTAAACACATAATCAACCAATATGTAGTGTCTCTATGGAGTTTATAATACAGTTTTGGGTGCTTATCAATTACCTCCAGTATAGTCCAATGTAACATTCAGGTTGCAGAGGTTTATTTGTTAGTGTAGCATTTGTGTTGCAGTCGTTCTATCAGTGAAACAATCATGTTGCAACGGGTCAATTAGTGCAACGTTAGTGTTCCATCCACAATGTACTATTATAACTATGAATTACTTTTCTGCACTGAAAAAAATGTATAAATCAATTCTAGTCCACCACTGGAAATCTAGAAAATCAATTCCACATTCAAAAATAAATTCCAAAATCTTGTAACATAATACCCAAAACCAAAATCGAATCTTTCACTTTCTCTTTCTTGTCAATAAGAGAATCATCACACTTATAATAGCTTTCACACTACTAATAAGATCTAAGCGTTATTACACCTTTTATCAAATAAATTCTTTAAATGAGATTTGAAAATGAGAAACTTGAAGTCAAATAAAAAAAACAATTTAAGAAATGAAAGAGGAAATTAAATAGAAAATTTAAGAGAAAGAGAGAGAAGACGAAGAAGACACCATTAATGGGGTTCGAAAGAAGTAAGGACTAGGGGTCGTGAGTTGAAGAGAAGGTAGAGATGGAAAAAATGGGTAAATTTGGTATTATAAGAATAAATGAGAAGGCCCAATTGGGTAAATGACTTTATGCCGTAATTCAACATGTTTGATGCTTTTAATTCACAAAAAAAAACGGGTGGGTTTTAGCCGTAATTCATAAAGTCAATTGGTTTTAGTCTAATAAAGACTAGAATCAGGGTTTTCACCATAGTTTTATGTATGAATAAACCATGGTAACATAGCAAACTCATTAACATCTAACTTAAGAGTATCCTGCCATGAAATTTTAATCATCTTTTATGAATTTTGTAGGTGCATACGTTACAATTGTGATTCATTGTCAACAAGGAAATTAGGTGGCTTGCAATAATGATACTTCTCATGCTCTCAAGATAGGAAGAATCCGGTCTTAGATGTTTTTGAAGATCTACAACATTATCCTAAACATGATTTATTTGTATCCGCCTTAATTCTATTTTGTTAGTTGATCAAACTATATAACAGCGGTCGGGTTCGTCATTTCGTTCACATTTCAATAAAATTGCAAATGTTTATTTATAAACATAAACTATTAATTCGATCACGTGATTTAGTGAGAAAGTGAAGGGGAGAAAGTTTGATTTGATTTTGAAATCATTTTGAGATTTTTCTATTTCCTAATTGATTTAGAGATTGAAAACAGAATTTGAAATCAGAAAGCAGTAAAATGAAATTGAAAACTAAAAGCAGTAAATGAATTTAAAATAGAAAGCAGTAAATTAATCTAGAAAGCAGTAAAATTACACTAGAAAGTAGTAAATCTAACTCTACTCTTACTGATGGAATGCTAACCATTCAATGAGAAAAACTAAAACTAGACCCTTATATTTATAGTTGAATGGACAGTCGTGATCGAATCTCAGAAATGATCCAACGACTGAGATTTGATCACCATTCAACTTTTTTACTTTAAGGAATATTAATCACTATTTGACACTATTCAACACTATTTGACACTATTCGGGACTATTCATCTTTTTGACTTTACAAAAAGTTAAATAATAAAAAATTTAAAATATCTACGTCGTCTTTGATGAATAGTGACATGTTTGGCTTTATCTCTAATTTCAAACCATACGTCCATTTTGTATAAGCAATATATTGTTGCGCAGAGTTTTCCGCGCTGATCATTTTGACAGGTCATATGCTTCAATCAAAGTTAGAGCATTTGCAATGCAGGTGATAGAGAGGGGGTAGTGAAAACTATCACCTACTTGGGTCCAAAACTGCTGTGCAATGCGGGGTGATAATGAAGGTGATAATTTTCCCCAGTTCAAAGCGAGGTGAAACCTTCCACCGAGTTTTCACGACTTGTTAACCGGACGGGATGTTGGATTCGTCGGATTACAAAAAATCACCAGACGGAATCCAACATCCCGTCCGAGTCCTAACGGCTAGTTTACCAACGGTCAAAAAGTCGAACGGTCAAAAGCGGTCAAAATAAAAACTTTGGTATATA
This sequence comes from Coptis chinensis, assembly GCF_015680905.1. Taxonomy (NCBI): domain Eukaryota; kingdom Viridiplantae; phylum Streptophyta; class Magnoliopsida; order Ranunculales; family Ranunculaceae; genus Coptis; species Coptis chinensis. The sequence goes on along the minus strand of NC_141456.1, from coordinate 34,683,504 downwards.
TACAACATTTGTTTCATTTCAACTCACACTTCCAACAATCAGAACTTCATATTTCTTCTTCTTTAAAATCAGTTCTTAAAAACCAAATATCAAATGGCATCAACTCAAGCATCTCAAGCAAGTGGTAGCACTCAAGCAAAAGCGAGAGCTCACTTTAGCATGTCCGATGATCAAGCTCTATGTCTTGCTTGGATAAAAATTAGTGAAAACTCTATTGTTGGTGCTTTCCAAAATGCAAAAGGATTTTGGAATCGTGTAACAAACGAGTTCAATCAAAGCATGGGTCGGATAGGTCTCGATTCAATTAGCGGAAGGTGGAAATATATTTCAAAAAATGATGAACAAATTTGTTGCAATTGTGAATGCGGTGGAGGCTCGACATGCAAGTGGTACAACAATACAAAAAGCGGGTAATTACAACGTTGTCAATTTGGAATTTATTAATTATCTTAGTCTTAGTCTAATTATTTCCGTCTTAGTCTAATTATCTTAGTGTATTTATTATTTCCATTTTAGTCTTAGTCTAATTATTATCTTAGTCTAATTATTATTGCAGTTTAATTATCTTAGTCCTAGTGATTATTTTAGTCTAATTACCATTTTTTTTTTTTTAGTTGTCGAGGCAAGGATGACGCGTACCAACTACAAGAAAAATCGGCTTTTTCACTTGATCATTGTTTACGTTATATTCAAGGATAATCCAAAGTGGAGTGCGTTTTTGAGGCAAGGTCAAAGCCCCACAAAGGGAAAAGGTCGCAAAAATGATGGTGAAGATTCAACTTCTAATTCACCAAGTATTGGTGGAGTTGAATTGGAGGGTTCTCAAGAAATAGAGCGTCCAAAAGAAATGGAGCGTCCTCTTGGATCGAAGAAAGCCAAGTCCAAAAGGAACCAAGAAAAATCAATTGGTATGTTGGAGGGTTACTTTACACGTTTAGAGGATACATTTTCACGGGATGCAAATGAAACACAAAAATGCTTAGAACTTAGGGAAAGGGAACTTGCATATGGTCAAAGAAGCTGTGATGGCAAAGAGAAAAAAAAATCGATTCAAGCAGAAAAAATCAGGTTCAATTGGAAAAAATCGGCTTCAAAAGATGCAATATGAAGCTAAGATTTTAGCGACCGATACAAGTGTCCTCCATCCCAATACCGCTTTTATAATCGAGCAACAACAAGCTGAAATCGTCTTTGAATGGGGAAGGGCTAGAGGTGGTTCTAGCTCTAACTAAGCTTATGTATTTTAATTATCTAGTATTTTATTTTAATTAAAGCTATGTATTTTAATTAATGCACTATGTATTTTAATTTCACTCTCTTTTTAATTAATGCACTATGTATTTTAATTTCATTGTATTTTTAATTAATGAACTATGTATTTTTATCTAAACATTTTTTTTTTTAATTAATGCACTATGTATGTTGTCCAATATAATTATTTTCATAGAAATACAATTACCAATAAAATTAAAATACATTGTAATATAGTTCATTAAAATACAACTGATTAAATACGTTGGAACTACATAGGAAATACATTAGGAAATACATAGGAAATACGTTGGAACTACATAGGAAATACATTAGGAAATACATAGGAAATACATTAGGAAATACATAGGAACTACATAGGAAATACATTAGGAACTACATAGGAAATACATTAGGAAATACATAGGAAATACATTAGGAAATACATAGGAACTACATAGGAAATACATTAGGAACTACATAGGAAATACATTAGGAACTACATAGGAAATACATAGGAAATACATAGGAAATATATTAGGAAATACATAGGAAATACGTTGGAACTTAATAGTTCACGTTAGGAAATACATAGGAAATACATTTTCATTTCCATTTTAAATTTAGCCTCCTTCTCCTCATCGGATCCGACCAATTTGGATCATAAATTGGTACTTAGGGATCTCTTTGTTTCTTCAATGCCGGTCAATTAAAACATGTTCAACTAAGTCCTTTTGAAGATTAGTATGTGTAACTTCATTTCGATCTTATTTCTTGCTTCAATCATCGATAGACAAAATGAAAAACCATCATCTTCGAAAGAAGCGGGGTATTGTTTCTTTCCTCGACCTTTCCAATTCCAAACTCCACTTTCACGTTCATTCTCAACAATCATATTATGCATTATAATGCATGCCTTCATTATATCTCCAAGAACAACAACACTATGACAACGCGCAGAAGCCTTAACAATATGCCATCGTGCGCAAAACTCAAGCGTCCTTTCAACATCCTTTCTTGCGGCTTCTTGGCGTTGAGTAAAGATCTTTTCATGCTTATTTCTTGGATAGCGAATGGCTTGAACAAATGTGCCCCATTTTGGGTAAATACCATCAGCAAGATAATATCCCATATCATAGTCATTACCATTCACATTAAATGCAACAGCAGGAGCCTCACCTTGCTCTAATGATTCAAAAACATGAGAACGATGAAGCACGTTAATGTCATTATCACGAACTGGTAGGCGAAGAAGCAATGCGGATCCAACAATGTTTATGCGCAGCGGCTTCAAGTATCAAAGTTGGTTCCTTCTTGTACCCTACATGTGTTCCAGTCCATCCACTTGGGCAATTCTTCCACCCAAAGTGCATACGATCGATTGATCCAAACATTCTGGAAAACCCCTTGCCGCATTTTCAGCTAATATCCTAGCGATTAATGCGCCTCACTTGGTGCGTCTCAAAGTACTCTTCCCTCAAACGCCCGTGATAGTTGCCTTGCACCAACGCTTCATAGATACACATTTGTGGAATCTCCAATTTGTAAATACTCATCCGTTGAATCGGGAAGAACTACCGGTTGCTAATTGTGCAAACTGCAGCTAGTCCCTTTTGTAACCCGAGAAATTGCTTGCCGACCCAATCCATCCACCTTGTCTTTAAAGTAATCGTCGAATGATGCACAAGTATGCAACATATACATAAAAGCTCTCTTGTCATCCTGTACCTTCGTCTAAACTTATGAGGAGGCCACCACAAGGTGTTGTGAAGTAATCCTCATTATCTTTTGTTTCTTGAAATCACCACCATCTCTAAGCGTGTACTCTCGCCCTTCCACAGATCCCACCGCGTTTGTGCGTATCCACATCTTCAATTTCAATGGCTGCTTGAGTCATTAATGCCCCAGCAGTGGATAATAACTGCAACCTCCTCCTCCTCCTTCGCCTCATCATATCATTATGCTCATCTCTTACTCTTTCCATGTAGTCATCTTCAGCAGAAGTACCAGAAGACGACCCGGTGAAACCAGAAGACGAACTATTACTACTAGATCCTCCCCATAACCTTTGGTTATATGCAATTCTTTCTTCTCTAGACATTTTTCCTATTTTTAGCTTGGTTGTGGGGAAGAAGATGGCTGTGTTGTTTGTTTGATCTAAAAGAAAGAAGAGTAAAACGAAATATGAAAGGTAAGGTCACATATGATAAGGTCACATGTGATACTTCGATTTTGGTCCACTTACCAATTGACAACATATTTTATTAGATTTTTGTTCACTCTCCAAGTGACAACACATTGTATCTAAATGTCTATCAAATGTACCCTCAATAATTCGATTTTGGTCCACTTACCAATTGACAACACATTTTATTAGATTTTTGTTCACTCTCAAGTGACAACACATTGTATCTAAATGTCTATCCAAATGTACCCTCAATAATTCGATTTTGGTCCACTTACCAATTGACAACACATTTTATTAGATTTTTGTTCACTCTCCAAGTGACAACACATTGTATCCAAATGTCTATCCAAATGTACCCTCAATAATTCCTCCATAAAATTGCATTATTTGGAATAGTAAAAGTAATGGGGAGGAGGGCTTAAAAACAGACCGGGATGTTACATTCCGTCTCGGTCAAAACCGGGGCGGGATGTTACATTCCGTCTCGGCATCCCCATACACTATTCTGTCGAGAACACGCCGAACTTCACCTTGTGCAAAATGAGTGATATTCCAAACTAAAAATTTTTCTGTTTCAACAAAACAGGAAATGAGTGAAACAAATATGAAACGAGTGAAGCGAATGTGAAGCGGCGAAAGCGAATGTTCCATTTTGGAAACATCTGAACTTATAAATTTTTAATTTTTTTGGCCATAACCTCATTTGTTTTATTGACATATTCATATCAAAAACCTGCTAATATACTTTGAAAATAATAAATAAGACAAACAACAATCATGAACAACACCCAAGTCTAACACAGAAACTCGGTAAAAAAACTAACTTATAATTTCTAAAAAAAATTGGACATAACCTCCTTTGTTTAATGACATATTCATATCCAAAACTCATCAAAGAAAAAACCGCTAATCAAAAATTCATTACAAACAACAATCCCAAACGCCATAAGACAAGTAATGGGCGCCGCAGTTATTACAAACTACAAAAAAATATCTCTGAGACCTCCTCCCCTACGAGAAGGCTCGGTCGAAGAAGCTCTCTCCCCTACGTCGTTGTAAGCCTCTGCGGTTGAGCTTGAGCTTGAGGTACTCCACTTCGGCATTCTCCAACTCTTGCACACGTCTCTGAAGCTGCAAAGTTCGATTACGTTCTTCTTGTAAGTACTCAAAACTGCGACGAGAGGACTCCATGAAGGACTCACGCATGGCATGCGAGAGAGGCTGTAGTTAAGGAGCTCGACCTTACTTCATCTGTTTAACAAAACAAATGCAAGTTAGGGGTTATAGTGAATACTAATAATAACAAATCATAAATAAATTCAAATCATACTAACCTCGGCTAAGCTGCATGGTATCTCGACAAATCTGCTACCAACTGCGGCATCTGCGGTGGAATAGGTATTCTCATATCTTGCCCACGAGAAGTAATCATGCTCCAATGCCAAAGGTCATCATCATCAAATATCGTGGAGTTCTTTGCGGCATCTGAATATCATGAAACACCACGGAGGCGGATGGTGTGGCAACTCCACTCCTCCGGGAAATGAATGTCGGGCCTCAATGCTCGAGTAACCCCTTCAAAATTGGTGCCCGGTATAACGCACCTAGCAAAGAGACCTCGACCAACCCTCTTCCAATATAAGTCATAGTTAAGCCCGTAAAAACTGAAAGATCGTGCGGCCACTCATTTGGGTTTGCTCTATAGTGTGAAAGAACAGCAGGAAGAATATCAGAGGCTGTCATATCCATAGGTGGTGGGTAAGGTATAACAATCTCTCCAGATACTTGCCGCCAACATCTGTCCCCAAGGTACCATGCAGTGACTGACCCTATAAGTATCATTCGCCGCTGAGAAAGAAACCTTGCTCTATGACACATATATGATAGTCTACGGTACTCACTGTTCTCTGGAACATCTGGAATATCCGCATAAGGGGTCTGAAAGATGAAGGACTCGGCCCAGGGTTGCCACTCAATTCGACTAGCTCCTAAAAGCTCAATCTGCTGACGAGTGTTATGAATATTATGTGATAGGTCCCCATACCCCCTCTGCCTACGATGAAGCCCCCATGCTTGAATACGTGGAATCAGGTCATGAGTCTCATCCTCTTCCAACCTCTTCAACACAGGATGCATCACACGAAAATGCTCGTACCACCAATACTGTCATCAATAGATAAAATACAATATCAATATATATATAAACATGTCAACATTAATAATTAGATAAATAAATGAAATGAAACAATAACTTAATAAATAAGACTTACCGGTATAATCCAAACAAAGCCGCACAAATTGCCTTTAGCGGCTTTCGTCTCAACTGCGAGGTCTAGCCAGCGGTAAAGGTATGCCAAGATGGATTGACCCCAGTCATAATCCCACATCCTCTCTACGTCTGAGACAGCGGCCATCCACCCGATGCGTAAATAACTATCAGCATATCCAAATAATACCACACCAACAAAGTAGAAGAGGAAGGCATGCACGTACATACTCGTGGATCGACTCCTCACCAATATGATAGTCTTTCGGCTTCTCCTTGAGTCTATTCAAATATCTCAAGTAAACCAACTCATATTTATAGCTCCTCCCCTTTTCGGCCGATAATCTCAAAACTTCGTCTTGCTCATCATCTTCAACCAAATCAAAACCTTCAAAGAAACTTCATCGCCGTAGTAAAACCTCTAAAGTTTCATCAAAAGGGCGGCATCTCCATAACCAATTGGGATACCCGTGAGCATTGTGAAATCAAGAGGGTAATCCCAAGCTCACCCCATGGGAAATGAAATGTGTGGGTAGTTGGCCACCACCGCTCAACTATCCCAAACAACAACGCCTGATCATTTTGTCCCAAATTAGAATTCAAAAACTCCCCAAATGGTGTGGCGGATATAATATCGGTAACGTGACAAAATTAGGATCCGTTTTTGATTTCATACAACGCCACCACGACAACATTTGAAAGTGCACAACGACTTTCCATAAGTGTACTTCCTACATTCAACAAACACGCTAATACGATATAATTACAACTATTTTTTTTTTTTTTAAAAATAATACGACAAATTCAAACTAAAATAAACTAATATAAACTAATACAAATTCAAACTAAAATAATAACGACAAATTCAAACTAAAATAAACTAATATAAACTAATACAAATTCAAACTAAAATAATAACGACAAATTCAAACAACAACAAACTTGATATAAACTAACATAAATAATAATAATTAACATAAAAAAAAATCAAAAACTTACTTGAGATTCCGCCACTCGATTTGCTACGTGTCGGACCGATGTTGACGCTAATGGTGGGTGGTCATCGATTTCACAACGCGGTGGAAAATTAAACCCAAGTTCAATTTCGTCCTCCTCGCCCACATTACGCGTTCTCGACGACGATCCTTTTTGCCCCTTTTTTTTGGAAATTTTAACATTTCCAAACCATCGGGAATGCTCTTCATGTGGTGAGGTTGGTGGGGATGGGTTGGGGGGTGGAGAAGTCATTATGAATGGAAATTTGTGTTCAAAGGTTGTTAATGGAGGCTACAAAATCGGAATTTTGGCTGGAAATGAAGTGAAAATGGAGCTGTTGGCGCCGTTGATATTGAGCTATCGGGGCGGGATGTTACATCCCGTCTCGTTATAAAATATCAGACGGGATGTTACATTCCGTCTCGTATTAAAAACCTCCAGACGGAATCCAACATCCCGTCCGAAATATTTTTTATCACCTCTGCATTGCACAACTTCACCTTGTTTTTCACCGGGTTGGTGAAAAGGGGGGTGAAAAGTGATGAGGTGGCGGTGATAGAGGGGGGGAAAACTATGACTTGCATTGCAAATGCTCTTAGGAGACGGAAGATTTCACCGTTTGTACTTTCTCCTGATTCTTGGGTTGTTTTAGGTAGGGCTAGCAATGGGTTTGATCGGTTCGGATATATGCAAATCCAAAACCGATCCGCTTTTCAACAATACAAACCTAGAACCGGACCCAACGCGAACGGATATTTGAGTTAGAGAACCAGAACCGAACCGAAAACTTTTTTTTTTTTTTATTCCGGATCCGATCCGTTTCGAACCAATAAGCTCAATTTCAACCCGGTAAACCGAGTTTTTTATAATTGGATCCTAATTTTCGTTATATAAATATTAAATAATTTTTTTTTGCTAAACAAAAAACACAAGGTACACAAATAAAAAAGGCATAATGAATGATTTGAAATCCAAATTTGTAAGGGAGGCAGGATTTTCCTTTAGATAGAAACCATATTTTTATTATGTAAACAAATATCATAATATTAGATATGTATTTTGCATATCTTATTTTGGAACTTTAAATATTGCAATGTTATATAAGGTAATAGAAATATATGGTGGAGGAAAATTAGGAAGAATAAGACTAAAAATTTTAATCGGATCAGGTCCATAACGGTTCGGTACATACTTAATCCAAAACCAATCCAATAAGAGTCCGGTTATGATTTTCAAGACCCAGAACTGGTCCAATATGCTAATTACATGTCCCAGACCCGTTTTTATTGGTTCGGACCAAATCGGGTATCGGTTCATACCCGACCCATTGCCAGCCCTAGTTTTAGGTCAGTTTGACCAAGTCTTGACCCGAAAATGACTCCTTTTACTGGCTTAGGGGTTAGGTTTGTTCTTTTGACTTGTTTCATGGTCCTTTCCATGGTGGGGCCCATTCTTATGGTGGGACCTGTAGCTTTTACCAGTGAGACCCGGAAGTTAACTTTTTGCAAAATCTGGCATTAGATAGAGCATGTTGCACTGATCTTCTGGGCAGGTCACTTGCAGAATTTGGAGTTCAGAATAAGAAGATATGAGCTCCGGAATTTGTTTGACGTTTTGGCACTATTGACCTGTTCTGGCCCGTTGAGTCCATGAGCTTTATTTTGGCATCTGTGAGCTTTAAACGGCTGAGACAAAAGATTTCAAGACCAAGCTTTATTCGACCGTATTATGTGCTAAAATGCAGGTTTTGCTTGTATTTTGTTGTTTGAATGCTGAAACTTGTAAAAACACGAAAATATAATTAATTTATATTTATTAAACACATATTTAACCAAAATATTATGTCTCTACGGGGTTTATATTACAGTTTTGGGTGCTTATCATTAATACCTGTACCAAATCACTTACTACATTGTGATTCAAATTTACAAAGCAAATAAGCTAGCAGATTAGACATACTTATACCAAAATACCAAATCAAGGATGATTTACATTAAGGAGTTGGGAATAGGAAAAAAATTGGAAGAAGGGTTATGTAATGTTTCATTGCCAAAGGTGCCAAGCTTCTTAAATTGCACCTTGCACCTAGACAACAACCTATAAACTATTTAGGGTTTGGATCCTAGGAGGAAAGTGATTGTGAAAACAAAACAAAAAGTATATTATAAGTCGTAGGATGCTTGTACAGTTGTACCTACATTAAGTTGTGATTCAAAATTAACAATTTTATGTGTGTATATTCATATAAACTTTTGATGTTTTTGTAGCGGAAGCACCCTTTACTCAATCCATATCTACAAAAGAATGCTTCATTCAGCCATGGAGTCAATTTTGTGTTGGTAGGATCAACAACACTTAGCACATCAGTCTTGCTTTAGAACAAAATTGTCCAACTTGCCACCAACAAAATTGTCCAACTTGCCACCAAGGCACCAACAGTTCCCTTTCTATCCAATTCGATTGGTTCAAGAATCATCTCCAAACCTTTGTTCCTTTAAAACAGGTACACGTATTTATATGATTTTCTAGTTCAAATTTAGCATGCTAGTGAGTGATTCTCATTGACCTATTTGTTTTAGAATGCGCACATATACTAAAAAATGCACTCGATCGTCATGGTAGGGGAAATTGAGGGTAATGACTTCAACTACGCCTTTCTACAAGGTAAAACCCTCGATGAGGTCAGGAGTTTAGTGTCTCATGTTGTTCACCAAATCTTAGATGTTGCCGACGTGAGTATTTTCAAATCATCTTGTGAAACTTATATAATTGTCTCTTTGCCACATATAAAGTTGATATACAATTTAAATAAAATAATAATTTGGTGGTACTAAATGTAGAAACTGATAGAGATTTTATTATTTTTTTTTGAAACAAGATAATAGGTTTTTTTTTTGAAACAAGATAATAGGGTTAGGCAGACCCTTACCTACATTAAAATCTTTGAAATATCATACCTCTTACATCCTGTTCAATCATAACAGATAGTTTCCTATCTAGAGGTGCTATATTACAAAAGAAATTTTCATCCACTGTGTTAGAGATGTTTGCCAAATATCATTCTCTAAGGATTCTCTTGTTATGTTAATAGCTTCTACCAAGTTTCTACAATACCAAGGGGTTGTTTCTGCTTCTTTAAGAATCTTCACTGCTCTGAGGGAATGTGAACACACTTTAATTCTTTGTAGACCTTGTAGTTGACAGAGATGAAGCCCTATCTCTATTGCTTTAATTTCTTGGTATAAAAATGATCTCTCAGCTCCTTTCCTCCTCCAGTGTATGTGAAAAGGACATTACCATTTTCATCCACTGTCAGTCCTCCATATCCCAAATGATCTTTATGCATAGAGCCATCAGTATTCAACTTGATGTAGCCTTGTGGTGGAAATTGCCATTTGCAGAAAATAAGACCCTTTAATTTGAAATTTACTTGCACGTACTCCAAGTCTCTCCAATAATGCTCGAGTCTCAGGCGTATCAATGATAATATCAATCTTGACTCCCACGTACACTTTCATGTCCAAAATGATGTTGCTTGCAAGATTGTCTTCATTTCTGAAAACTTTATTGAAATTCTTATTGTTTCTCTCTTTCCATATAAGTAACTTATAGTTGCACAGACATAAACCTTAACAATCTCTGCCTTTGATGTCTTATTCCTACAAAGATTGATAATGTCACACCATTATCTGTTAGATTATTTGACTTGGCTTCCTAGACCAATCTCTGCTTTCACTCTTGACCACACTTTTTTAGTAAACTTGCAATTATAAAGCAGGTGCTTTGAGTTCTCTTGGTGACTGTCACAGAAACAACATTTTGAACTAGTGAGAACCTTATTATGTATCAGTCTATCCTGTGTGGGTAGACTTCCAGATTGAGAATAAATGCCAAGTGTTGAAAGAATGCTTCGGTTGCACCAACTCACCCCATGCCATCAAACACCAATTTGATTTTTTCTCTTTTTCTCCTTAGTGTTTGATATGTTGATTTAGCAATGTATTCACCTAATGAAGAGTTCACCCATATAATTCTCTAGATGAGATAAAAGCAAGAACGGGTTATACAAAGTGGTTCCACTTGATAATTTTGATGGCATGCTATCGTGTTTCGAGGAGAGAAAAAATACATTTCCAGTTTGTCCATGATACATCTTGATAATTTTTGGCATATGGTTTCAAAATACATTTCCATGTCCATGATACAAAAATGTTCTTTCCAGAAAAAAAAAAGTTCTTTTATATGTTCAGACCATGTCTATTGAATCCAAAGTCCTGACTTCTTTCTTGTAATATTGTAAATAAGTCCACAATAACATGCATTGTTCCAAATAAGAGGGTCTTGAATGCCTAGACCTCCTTCTTCTTTTGGATATTGAATATTTTCTCTGCTTGACTGATGCATCAAGGAAAAACAGTTGCAAAGCAAGGAATGTAGAAAGAGAACATAAGGAAGATGGGGAAGAGGGTAGTGCAACAGGAAAAGAGATGGCTGGGAGTCAAAGTGCATAAGAAACACAAAAAAGGATTCACCTCTTGCAACATGGGGATAATAGATATAAGCAACTAATCATAGGAGCAGATGTAAGTGAGGAGGGTGTGGCAAGAATAGATGTAATACTGCCACCACCAATATCAAGAGCATTGAGGAGTGATAAGAATCATAGCAGAAAGAAGGGACTAATCTAGTCTCTAAATCCCTAAATGATTAATTTCGCATGTTGGAATATGATGAGGGGATTCAATAAAGCTTTTAAACAAGTTGAAGTTAGAGATATGATCAGGAAATATGATATTGCAGTTATGGGGTTGCTAGAGACAAGAGTTAAGAAGAAAAAATAGAGAAAGTGTCCCCTTAAATGATTAATTCCACATGTTGGAATATGATGAGGGGATTTAATAAAGCTTTTAAGCAAGTTGAAGTTAAAGATATGATAAGAGCCCAAAATTGTAGTTTTAACCCCAGAATAGATCATACTATTAGACCAATTATGTGAGTAATAATTAAGAGTTAAACGATTCGTGTTTTATGCATTTCGGGCTTCAAAGTCCATTATGTGCAGAAATGTGCCACTTTAGCGAGATAAAGGAGCAAAGGTCGGTTACTAAGGAATTCCGTGATTAAAGGCCAAGATTCAAGAAGATAAAGCCTTTATAAAGCCCGGTCAAAAAGCTGAAAAGTCGACGCTGGGAAAAATGTAAAGACACAAGTCGATTAGAACTTCCGAAGGCGTATCTTTGGACTCGGACCACCGGAATGGGGCCAACTTATGTCAAAACAACCGGCTCGGAAAGAGCTTTCCAATGGTCCAAGCCTTGACCCAATCAGAGGAACAAAAGTGGACGAAAAGTCTATTGAAGCCAACTGCAGCTAAAGAGGCCTTTTTGGACTGAAAGAATTGGGTTTTGGGCCTGATTCTCCGCCCAAAACATGGCTCCAAGCCCATGCACGATTTTTGGATCTGAATGTATAAAAACCAAAGCTTCACTCTTTGTTAATGGTAGATAGTTAGACCTAGATTAAAGATTAGATTAGTAGCCTCCATTAATTAATTCTAGGTCTAGTTTTCCTTAGATTTAATTAGTTTAATTTAATTAGTTTCATATCTTGTTTTTATTTAATTCCTTGAATGATTGTTCGTCATTTAATTAGATAAATAAAATAGTTATTATTATTCAATTTCGATTTTTGTCATTTGCATTTATAGATCTAGTTTAAATTCTTTTTCTTATTTCATTCTTAGTTAATTAATTAGATTTCAATTATTGTTTAATTTATATTAGTAAAGTTAGAATTTTGATATGATGTGTAGTTATAATTCAATGGGAAATGATGGGTTGATGACTCAAGGCTAAAACCTCCATTAGAGGGGTTGATAAAGCTTTGATGAAAACTTAGTGGTTTAGTGTAGAAGCATTGTAGAATCTATTCCACTCTAGAAGGTCGTGATTCGCCATGAGAATGGGTGGGAGACCTCACATGCTAGTTAGTATTTGGTAGAAATGCCATGAACACTAGGGATTAGAACTTCGAAATTCTTTGCCGTAAGAGCGTAAGAATCGAGATACAAGAATCTATGCTAGGTTATCAAGTTGGATTCGAGGTGGATTCAATTCCCCTCTAATCCTTTATCTAGATTAAAAAACAATCATATTTCCATAGCATTCGTAGTTTAAATTCAAATAATCAATTTCATATTGTATCGTAGTATAACACCCTTCGTAAAGCTCTCATTAGACTTAAAACCGACTAATTAGACTAGAAAACATTCCATGCTAGAGCACTAGGAGTGGAACGAATTTGTTACTCCACTCTATTTCGATAGAATTGAGAGTAGAAACTTTGATAAATATAGACACGTAAATAGTTTTAGTTTTACTTGCGTTTGTAAGTTTAATCGCTTTATTTCGTAGGTAAAACTATTATTTTTACGTTTATCAAATAGCGCCGCTGCCATCTTAGTTGCACTTTAGCATTGTTTTCATAGTAGAATTAGTCATTTTTAAGTCCCATTAAACCCACCCACCCTTGTTTGATTCATACTGTGGTTATCCATTTTAGCGTTGAAAAATTCCATGAAAAATTACGAAGCGGCGACCCGGCGCCTATAAAGGGCGCGACTGCGCTATATAGCGTTTCGAACACGAGCGACCGCCCCATACCGACCCACGACCGCCGCGGATTTTCTTGGACCACGAGAGCGACCTGCCCTTATACCGAAGCGACCAGCGCTAAGTTCTTGAAACGGAGGGCGACCGGCGCAAAGGCCCACCACCCACGCACTAAGCTGAAATTTGCCGGTTTTTCCACGGGTTTGTTTGAATTTTGATTTTTCAAGTTTTTCAGTGTTTTAACTTGTTATATACACTGAACACGTAAACAAGACGCTATTCATAAGCGAAGCAAGGACGCAATCAGGTATTCCTTTCTTCCACACCTCGCATCTCCTGTTAGAGGTTTCTACTAGTATATCAGAATTGTTTGGAGTGTTGCATGTTTAGTTAAGTTCGACTTAGTCTTGTATGAGATTAAGGTCCGTCGAAGAAAAACAACTAACGTAATTACGCAACAGCGTCAACAAACAAGTCTATCTAGTTTCCCACCCACTACACCTCTAGCTACTATTTCACATACACCACCGATATTATGGATGAAGAAAAGAGACTCCTCTCTCGACTTTTATAAAGCCTTGGCGATAGCCCTAAATCTTGCATCATTTTAGCGGACCCCATTGGGGATTTCCGCATCCCCAAATATATTTAATTTGTTACCCGTTTTTCATGGTTTAGACCATGAAAAACCTTTATCACTGTCGTAGGATTGAACAAGTCCTTACAACATTCCACCATCCTACGGTTGGTGCAGAACAAATTAAATTGAGGGTATTCCCTTTCACCTTAACTGATAAGGCGGCGTCTTAATTAACTGCCCAAGTGCCTAATTCTGTGGACTCGTGGGCCAAACTTGTTCAGCTGTTTATGGAACATTTTTACCCACCCCTAAAGATGGATGAAATGCTTTCCAAGATTCACTTCTTTCGACAGAATCCTCATGAATCATTTTTAGAGGCTTGGAATCGTTTCACCGATCTCCTTATAGAGTGTCCACACCATCACCTAGCAAAAGACATGTTAGTTCGTGCCTTTTTCAAAGGACTTCTACACCACCATAAAGAAGTCCTAGACATAATGAATGGGGGTAGTTTCCTAAGTAAAGGAGCCTCAGAGGCATATAAATTTTTGGAAGATCAGACTAAGCGTAATAATAATTGGGGGGGTAGTGACGATTACTCCCGCTCCGCTAGTTCTTCTTCAACAGTTAAGGCTACCAGTATGTTTGAGGTTAAATCAGATCCCGAGCTTAAAACTCTAATTGAATCCTCACAAAAAGGTAGAGGCCATTTACGTACAACAAAAGCCTATCCCCGTCATGAATGTAAATTCAAATCCATGTAGTTTTGTTGGAGTCCCGAAAGCATCCCGAGCTCGGTCCTATAGCCTATGAACATTCTTGTTCCATTAATAGTGAACCTAACGCCCTTGGATACAAAATCCCAACTTCGGTTGGAGAAATAACCAACAAGTCACACCCTGTGGTACAATAATCAATATGTTAGGCCAACAACACGGTTATAACCAAGCTCCACCACAACAAGGGCGGGATCGGGGTAATTATAATAATTATAACAATCAAAGCTTAACCTCGACAAAGTCAAGCACAAGGTCAATGTAGTTATAATAATTATAATGCTAATAGAGGTATCATTCCGGTAAATAATAACTATCACAATCGCCCATAAATAATCAGCGAGATAGTTCGGTCACACCACCCGTGACTACTACACCCACACAACCGGATCGTCTTGACACCTTCATACAAGTGAGCCAACAACTTTTCCAAACCATGGCTCAATCTAACCAATACATTCTACAATCTGTTAATAATTTAAACCAACAGTTAGCCCAAGAGAAAGCCCAACCAAAAGGCGTGTTTCCAGGCCAAGCGATACCCAACCCTAGAATAGCAAAGACAGCCTTTGAGGTAAACGGTAATACTAGTACGGAAACTACATCCGTAGGTCAGCTAAATGCCATCACCACTCTCCGTTCTGGAAGAGTGGTTAATAACAAAGTAACTATGCCTATAGTTACCCCATCAGTACTCCCTACACCGGATATCGAACTAGATACCGAAATAGAAACTGAAGAACCTACCACTATAGAGGTACCAGTTAAACCACAACCTAAGAAACAGAAAGCCAAGATTACACATCAAGTCGAGCCATACGCTAAATAGAGAGCGAAATCACCATTCCCTCATAAATTAGCCATGCTAACCAGGGATACTAACTTTGAGGAGATTAGGAACGTTTTCAAAAATCTAACGATAAACCTTCCTTTTCTCGAAGCTATAAAAAAGCTACCTAACCACGCTAAGTTTCTTAAGGAGTTGTGCACTACTAGGCGTAAGACCAACATACCTAAAGATGCCTTTCTAACTGAGAGCGGTTCCCAACTTTATCCGAAAATAATGGAATTGTTAAATATAAGGACCCCGGTAGATCCCTACTTTACAATGCACCTTAGGAGATTCTCACCACGACGAACGCTTACTAGACACGGGGGCTAGTGTTAACTTACTCCCATTTTATTTGTATAAACAAATAGGTCTAGAGGAGATGCAACCTACTAAAATGACATTGCAATTAGTCGATCGGTCTATTAAGTATCCTAAGGGTGTGGTTGAAAAACGTCTTTGGTTAAAGTCCAAAATTTTTTACTACCCGGCCGACTTCATTATCCTCGACATAGAAGTCACTAACGACTCTGTACCTATCATTTTAGGGTGTCCCTTCTTGGCTGGCTACGCCAACGCTCATAAACTGCCGTGATGGTTCGATGTCCTTGTCCTTTGGCCATCTTTACGTTGAGGTAAATGTTTTCAAACGAGGACCACGGTATCCCGATTCATCTATAAATGGAGAGGTTAGCATGATCGAGCTTAGCTCAAGATTACTTCAAAACATGTTCCGGAGAAACAGATTAACAAATTCCTTTCCTTCGGAAATTCCGACTTTAACAATGACTCCCTGGTAGTAGACGAAATCGAAGAAGAATTCCTACAACTCTTTTGCACAACTTCTTTACCACTTCGCGAGTCCCCCCTTGCCAACAACCATTCATCCCTTGATGCTATGATGGAAGATGAATTTTTCAATCTCTATCCCAGTGATCCTTTTGACCCACCTATTGAGGAATGTCTTGCATATATCAAGATTTCTGATGATATGGACTTGAGAGCTCTAGCTGAGAATCATTCACCTTCCATCACCAATATTCCCCACCCTCCACCTTTTCAAAGGAACCTCGAGTTTGCACTCGATCTTTTAGTTTCTCCTGTGCTTCATGATTTTTTAAATCCACCTAGTAAACAAATACTTGCCAAGGATAAACCACTTGACACCTTCATTTTCAGACTTGAGATAGTCCCTAACTACACCATGAATGAGTTTTGTGCTAAACCCACATCCTCATTTTTTCCATGCTTTCCCTCTAAAACTTATCCCAATCCACCATATTTTCCACAACCATTCACTTTTCCACATTTATTCACTAGGACACCCTCTCGTTCAAAGATGAAACATAAGGTGCATGCTCGGTTATGTTATAGGTCTATCCGACTTCGCTTTCATTCCACTAGGCTGCGTCGTAGGAAATCTTGGTGCTTGATTGTGTTTGGATATGTTTTCTGTGATATTTATTTATGGAGCGATCCACAACTATTTAGGTTGTTGATATATGATAAACCTGCATATTCATACATATGTTTAGATAAGTCTAGGGAATCGACTTTAAAAGACCCAGTTTTTTCGTACAATACCAACTTTCGGAGTATAGGCCAAACAAAATTTTCAAACTTAAAAGAGTTTTCCAATTTTGTTTGGGGTGGCATGATTTTGGTATCTATTTCAAATCATGTTGCCACCCTAAGCCTGTCATGTTTACTCGGTAGAGTTTGTGTTAGTAATGCACGATACCGGTTTAATTGTGCTTCATATTATCGTATCATCTTTACAATATTTATGTTACAGTGTAATGCGCAATTTTTGCCACGTTTCTATGATAAATTCTTTCCTTATCTCTTTACACTTTGAGGACAAAGCATTGATTGTTTTGGGGTGGGATAGAAACATTTGCAAAAATTAGACACTTTTAGGATGTAAATTACGACTTTTATTTATAAAATATTAAAAATTATAAAAATTAGTTAGTTACATAATTTAATTGTGCTATTGAATTGTTTCATGAACCCCCTTCTCCCAAATTGTTTGGGGTGGTATAGAAACACGATGTAAATGTTAAGCACATATTAGGTTGTATATTACGTATTATTTGTCTTAAAAATAATAAAAAATAAAAAAAAAAAAAAAAATAAAAAGTTTATGCTATACACTTAGGAATATTGGTATTGTTTCTTTCTCTATGCTCTTAATAATCTAGAAGTCTCAACGTAGCTTTTGCATTAGAATAATTTTTTTAGAAACTTAGGTTAATATGTAGATAATAATCTTTGCATCTATCTATAAATATATTACATGAGTATCTATGATTGTTTGGCAATAAGTTTTCGAAATCTAGGCTAGAGTATTTATTCTACAAATCTGTGAGAATATAGCCTAAAGCCTTTATATGAGTGAAATATTTGAGAAATGACACAAGGGAGAAGTATATTCCAAATAAAGAAATCACACGTCCACTTGCTTGACCACTATACCATGTCCTAAGAGAGAATTTAGGCCTTTTTTTTTGGATCAATATAGCTAGAAATTCCGACCTAAGTATATTTTCCGCGCTATTAAGCCCTTAATCGAGCCTTTCATTAGCCCTTTCATAAACCACAAATCCTTTACCTGTTACAAAAAACAGAACAAAAAAAAAAAAAAAATCAACCTACCCAATTTAGATAAGTCTGAGAATAGAATAAGGAAGAAAGAAGAAGAGAAAAACCTGTGTAAACAAAAGTTAGTTAATTGCTTCAAAAAAATAAAGAAAAGAAGTTTCCATCCAAAGAAAAGAAAAATAAAAATAGAATTAAAATAAAAACTCCAAAAAAAAAATAGAATAAAAGGAGTCAAAAGCCAAAGAAAAAGAAAAAAAAAATGGCTAAGGATGGAAACAAAGTGTAGAAGCAAAAGTAAATAACAAGGTTTTCTCTAGTTACATAATATGAAGACTCAATTATCTCAGGACTTGTCCCTTTTGAATATCCATTTCCTTCCTTCTTAAACCATCTCCTAATCCCATGCGAACACCTAATAAAGACCTCTAGCTCAATTAGGAATAGGTTAGTGTGATAGTAAGTGGTAGATGTGTTTGATTGACTCCGGCTTCCTTGTTGTCATTGAGATTGTAAGGTAAAGTGTGCCCATTTGTGCACTAGAGTAATAAACTTGAGTGGAAAAATCAGAGTGTTGTATCTTGACTATTATTGTGAGAACCTACTTAAGGACGCTATTCCGAAGTTCAAAACGGACCGCTATTGCATTTCATAGTAGTACTCATTGTATATATGTTTATTGTAGATGATTGATTATTATGCATATATTAGCTTAGGTTTTTGACTTGGTTATTCTTGTTCATAGCTAGTGAGATGTATAGATAATTTGGAGCATGAATAAGGAAACAATAGTTTTCTTTTTTAGTCGTTGTAGTATAGATGAAGTTTGTAAGTACCTTCACTGGAAAACTCTCACGAGGCTATAACTCGTCCACTAGGGAATTCCTAGTGGTTTAAGGCCTTGTTGCATATGGTCAATGCAATCGCACTCAGCGAAACGAGAGTAGTTAGAACTCCATTTTTGGTCACTTATTCTAATTTCTCATCTTTGCTTGAGGACAAGCAAAATGCTGTTTGGGGGTGGTTTGATAAGAGCCCAAAACTGTAGTTTTAACCCTGTAACAGTCATACTATTAGACCAATTATGTGAGTAATAATTAAGAGTTAACACTGATTACGTGTTTTTATGCATTTCAGGCTTCAAAGTCCATTATGTGCAGAAATATACCACTTTAGCGAGATAAAGGAGCAAAGGTCGGTTACTAAGGAGTTCCATGATTAAAGGCCAAGATTCAAGAAGATAAAGCCTTTCTAAAGCCCGGTCAAAAGCTGAAAAGTCGACGCGTAAAAAGCTTGAAAGACACAAGTCGGCCAGAACTTACGAAGGCCGTATCTTTGGACTCAAACCTCGGAATGGGGCCGACCTTATGTCAAAACAACCGTCTCGGAAAAAGCTTTCCAATGGTCCAAGCCTTGACCCAATTAGAGGAGCAGAAGTGGACGAAAAGTCTGTTGAAGCCAACTGCAGCTGAAGATGCCTTTTGATTTGAAAAAGAATTGGGTTTTGGGCACGATTCTACAGCGCCCAAAACATGGCTCCAAGCCCATGCACGATTTTTGGATCTGAATGTATAAAAACCAAAGCTTCACTCTTTGTTAATGGTAGATAGTTAGACCTAGATTAAAGATTAGATTAGTAGCCTCCATTAATTAATTCTAGGTTTAGTTTTCCTTAGATTTAATTAGTTTAATTTAATTAGTTTCATATCTTGTTTTTATTTAATTCCTTGAATGATTGTTCATAATTTAATTAGATAAATAAAATAGTTATTATTATTCAATTTCGATTTTTGTCATTTGCATTTATAGATCTAGTTTAAATTCTTGTTCTTATTTCATTCTTAGTTAATTAATTAGATTTCAATTATTGTTTAATTTAGATTAGTAAAGTTAGAATTTTGATATGATGTGTAGTTATAATTCAATGGGAAATGATGGGTTGATGACTCAAGGCTAAAACCTCCATTAGAGGGGTTGATGAAGCTTTGATGAAAACTTAGTGGTTTAGTGTAGAAGCATTGTATAATCTATTCCACTCTAGAAGGTCGTGATTCGCCATGAGAATGGGTGGGCGACCTCACATGCTAGTTAGTATTTGGTAGAAATGCCATGAACACTAGGGATTAGAACTCGAAATTCTTGTCGTAAGAACGTAAGAATCGAGATACAAGAACCTATGCTAGGATATCAAGTTGGATTCGAGGTGGATTCAATTCCCCTCTAATCCTTTATCTAGATTCAAAAACAATCATATTTCCATAGCATTCGTAGTTTAAATTCAAATAATCAATTTCATATTGTATCGTAGTATAACACCCTTCGTAAAGCTCTCATTAGACTTAAAACCGACTAATTAGACTAAAAAACATTCCATGCTAGAGCACTAGGAGTGGAACGAATTTGTTACTCCACTCTATTTCGATAGAATTGAGAGTAGAAACTTTGATAAATATAGACACGTAAATAGTTTTAGTTTTACTTGCGTTTGTAAGTTTAATTGCTTTATTTCGTAGGTAAAACTATTATTTTTACGTTTATCAAGATATGATCAGGAAATATGATATTGCAGTTATGGGGTTGGTGGAGACAAGAGTTAAGAAGAAAAAAAGAGAGAAAGTGTTTTCAAAAAATGTTCAATTAATGGAAAATGGAGGACAATTACAATGGAAATGAAGGAGGCAATATATGGTTCTGTTGGAACCCGAGAGCTTGCACAGCTACAGTGCTGAAGAAAAATAATCAACACATAACAATGGAGGTGGCTATGATCACAGGAGAGGAATTTATAATTTTAGTAGTGTATGCCAGCACAGAGATCAACACTAGAAGGGAGATATGGAGGAATATAGTGGATCTATCACATACAATACATAAGCCGTGGATGTTAATGGGAGACTTCAACTCCATTCTACACTCGCATGAGAAAGTTGGTGGACTGGAGGTAAAAACAAATAATTTTTCAGATCTCTTGGACTGTGTCTCCATAGCTGGGCTGGTGGATATAAAGTTTAAAGGGAACATGTTTACTTAGAATAACAAGCAGCAAAACAGAGTTAGTTGCAAGCTGGATCGAGTAATGGAAAATGCAGAATGGGTGGGTGAGTATGAGGACCATGAGACGGAGTTCTTGAATCCTGGAGCTGTCTCAGACCACACGCCAATGATTGTCACTTCAGTGAAATAGAGGAGCAAGAAGAAGAAAGCATTTAAATTCTTTGACTTCTGGTATCGAGAAAAATATTTTATGGAAAAAGTAGCCACACGCCAATGATTGTCACTTCAGTGAAATAGAGGAGCAAGAAGAAGAAAGCATTTAAATTCTTTGACTTCTGGTATCGAGAAAAAGATTTTATGGAAAAAGTAGGTGAAGCTTGGGGCAGTGAGGTAGTGGGAAATGCAATGTATGTCTTTATGAGAAAGCTGAAATTAACTAAGGAGGCACTAATACACTGGAATAGGGAGAGAGTCGGCAATATTGTGAATCGAATACAAGAAACAAAGAGAGAACTGGATCGTATACAAACAGAATTGTAAGGGCAACCAAGGAACCCTACCTTCATAAGTAAAAATAGGGAAGTTATTAAAGCTTATACACAAGCTGCCACATCTGAAGAAGACATGTATAGGCAGAAGTTGAGAGATCAAGTAATAGGCTCAAGAGACAACAATACAAAGTACTTCTATAAGTCCATGCAAGCAAAGAAAATTCTAAACAAGATAACATGTTTGCGAGACAATGCGGGGAATGTTATACAAGAAGCTAATGATATTGGGAATGAGTGTGTGGAATTTTATAAGGCACTTTATAGGCCTAATCATATGCATGAGCTGGATTTCTCTATTTTCCAGGAAATTGGGGTAAGGCAGCAGCTAAGCACATATGACTCTTAAGAGGTACAGAGAGAGGCATCCAGGGATGAGATAACAGAGGCTCTGGTAAATATTGGGAATGAGAAAGCTCCTGGAAGCGATGGTTTCTCAGCTTTTTTCTTTAAGTGTACCTGGAGAATTATTGGCGAAGATTTCATCAAGGTTATAAAGAATTTTTTCCACTCGAATCAAATGCTCAATGAGGTAAATGCCACGTGTATTACCCTTATTCCAAAATTTCAAGCTCTTCTATCTTTGTCAGACTACAGGCCTATAACATGTTGTGGAGTCATATATAAGTGCAGTACCAAGATAATGACAAGAAGAATGAAGGATATAATGCCAAAAGTGGTTAATCTTAACCAATCAGCCTTTGTAAGTGGAAGAAGTATTCAGGATAATATATTGTTATCACAAGAGCTTATGCACAATTATCTTAGGAATGAATTCCCCCTAGATGTGCAGCAAAAGTAGACCTCAGGAAGGCATATGACTCATTGAGATGGGAGGCAGTTGAGTTTGCTCTTAAAAGAGTAGGGTTCCAGAATGATTCATCACATGGATGAAATTATGTGTGGAAACAGCTTCAAATTCAATTATGATTAATGGATCGTCTTATGGGTACTTCAGAGGAAGCATGGGGATTAGGCAAGGAGACCCCATATCACCATATTTGTTTGTCCTGGTCATGTATTTATTTACGGAGATTATGCATTACAGAGTAAGAGAAGGCCATTATAAGTTACATCATAAGTGTGCAGATCCCCCTATAACTCATTTATCTTTTGCGGATGACTTGATGGTATTTATGCAAGGAGATAATGGTACTGCCACTATACTAAAAGAGAATTTGCAACTTTTCACCAAAGTTTTAGGTTTGGAAGTGAATGGCCAAAAAAGTAATGTATTCTTGGAGTGGATGATTTGTCAATTGCAGCTATAGAGCAAACACTGATCTTTCTGAGAGGAGAATTGCCAGTGAAGTATCTAGGACTTCCTTTAATTACAACAAGGTTAAAGTCAGTAGGTTGTTATCCACTAATATCTAAGATCACAGGGAGGATACAAAGTTGGATAGGGGAGCTGCTCTCGTATGTAGGCAGACTACAACTGATAAAGGCAGTTCTGAACAATCTCAGTATATATTGGCTTGCTGCTCTCACACTACCACAAAGAATAGTGGATGATATCAATAAAATCTTCAGAAACTTCATGTGGACTGGGCCGGATTGCAAGCAGAGTCATGCATTGATAGGCTGGGAAGACATGTGTTACCCATACTCAGAAGGAGGGCTTGGGATTAGAAGCTTAGAAAAGATTAACCAAGCAGCAACATTGAAGCATCTGTGGAAGCTCATCACAAAAGCTGATAACTTATGGGTGAACTAGGTACAGAAGAACTTAATAAAAGGGAAGGAATTTTGGCAACTGAAAATTCCCAAGGATTGCTCATGGAATTGGCGAAATGTGCTCAAAGTAAGGAAAGAAGCTGCAACTATAGCCCTTCATCAAATAGGCAATGGCAGAGATACAAGTTTCTGGAATGAACTGTGGCACCCTCATGGTATTTTGAGAGATAAGTTTCCACAACATTTTTTATACAACTCTAGATGCAACCTGCAAGCCAAAGTCTCAAACTTCATAACAGAAAGAAAATGGGAGTTTCCGCAGAATATTAAGAATAGGTTAGGAGATATTGTTGATGTAGCAGAAGATGAAGTGGAGATAATGGATAATGATGACAACATAGTGTGGACTGCAACACTAGATGGTGAATACAGTATGAAGGAAACTTATGAGAGCTTAAGGGGCATAAAGCAAGATGTTCAGTGGCACATGTTGGTGTGGTTTTCGAACAAAATACCCAGACATTCCTTTATAAGCTGGATGGCGGTAAGAGGAGGGTTGAAAACATTGCAGAAACTAAAAGAACAAAAAATGTTCTTCAAATGTATGCGTCATATGTTGGAGAGAAGTTGAGACAGAGGAGCATCTTTTCCACTTTTGTTCGATTCCACAAGTTGTGTGGAGAATGCTGCTATAGAAAATGGGTTTCCATAGAATTAGAGCTGCTACTTGGCAAGAAGAGATCGAGTGGGTTGAAATAGTATCAAGGGGGAAGGGAATTTAGCAAGATGTAATACGGCTTGTCTGGAATGGTTTCAACTACTAGACATGGAAAGCAAGGAATGATCGAATCTTTGAAAACAAACATGTAAGTGCACAGCAGCTAGCTCGATTAGTGATTGAGGATGTCAGAATAAAGCTATTGGCGGTGGAGATTAAGATGCCACAAGGACCAGAAGTATAAAGATTTAGAGAAAACTGGAATATTGAGGTAATGATTAAACAAAAGGAGCAGAAGTTTGTCCGATGGCAGAAGGCAAAACAGGGTATCCACAATCTCAACACAGACGGATCACTAAAAGGGCAGCTAGGGGGATGGGCAGCAGTTATAAGAGACAATGATGGAGAGGTGATTGCGACTAGTCATGGGAAATCAAACAAACAATCCATCGACCTAATTGAGTTGCAGGCAGTAGAACAGGAGATGGAGATGGCATCACGGCATGGGATAAGAAGATTGAAAGCGCAAACTGACTCGAGGAGTGTAATAACATTTATGTCAGAATGGTGTCAGCATCCATGGCAAGCAGAAAGCATGATAAGGAATATTGAGCGCATGAAGGGGATGTTTGAACATTTTAGTATTAATCATGTATACAGGGAAGCAAATAAGCTAGCAGATGTAATAGCAGCAAATATCCCTACAGCTAGCTATTTAGATTTAGTTCCAAGTTCATTTGTAGAAGATGTAAAGAAAATTATACATGAGGATGCGAGAGGCAAAATGTATGTGAGAAACATGTGACAATGTAACAAACTTTAACCTTATTTTCTAATAAAAGGGGTAGGGAACCTATCTAAAAACCTCGCTTACCAACCCAAAAAAAAAAAAAAAAAAGGCACAAATCTTTGACACTCGAATCAACACTCCTTTTGGAAGAATGAAAGTTTTGGCCCATTAGATATGAAAAGATGCCAACACTGATATGATGAGTTGAAGTCTTCCTGCATGACTGAGGAATCTATTCTTCCAGTTTTCAATTCTATGAGTAGTTCTCTCAATCAATGGGAGACAATCTTTTATATATGCTGATTCTTGCTGAGACCAAAGGCAATCCCAAATATTTGATTGGAGGTTCTACCAACTGCATACCCATGAGTGAAGTCATATGTGTTCTTTCACCCTGTGTAAGTCCACTAGTGAGTATAGTAGACTTGTTTAAATTCAGCTTAAGGCTAGTTGCATTTGAAAATTCCTCCAAAATAAGCTTAAAAGCAAGCAATGAGTCCTCCTTTCCTCTTATAAAAACTAGGATGTCATCTGCAAAGCAAAGATGGGTGACACTAGTTCTTTTACATGATGGATGAGCTTGAATGTTTCTATTCCTCATCCCTATTTGCAACAGTGCATTTAGAATCTCCATGACCATCACAAAAAGATAGGGTGACATTGGGTCACCTTGCCTTAATCCTCTTTTTCTTTGAAAGTATTCTAGTGGCTCTCCATTGAAAATGAGAGAATAATATGGTGTAGTGAAGCATACTTGGATCCATCTCTTCATTTTTTCAGGAAAATCAAATCTGTCCAGCATATAAGAAATAGAATCCCAGCTTACAGAATCAAATGCCTTTTGTAGGTCCACCTTGAGGGTACATCTTAAGGTGCCATGCTTTCTGGAATAACTTTTTAACATGTCATGAGCAAGCCACAGATTGTCCTGTATAATTCTACCTGGCACAAAGGCAGATTGACTAGGAGCAATAATATCTTGTATTACAAGATTTAGTCTGTTAGTAATGATCTTTGTAAACCAATAGTATATTACATTTGTACAAGATATAAGCCTATAGTCTCCTACTTTGGTGGGATTCTTTATCTTAGGAATAAGACAAATAAAAGTGGAGTTGATGCATTTAGGAACTATACAATATAAGAACATGTACTTAACTGCATTAGAGAAGTCCTCCCTCACTACACCCCAACATTTTTTGAAGAAGAAAGCATTATAGCCATCTGGGCCTGGTGCTTTGTTGTCTTCAATATCAAAGAGAGCATGAATGATTTCTTCTTCTATGACCTCTGAGTCCATTACTTCCTTCTGTAGCTGTTGAAGAGTTCTAGTGACTTCAATATTTTGAAAGAAATATTCCTCTATTAATGGTGCTTCTGTATGGCCAAGAAGTCCTTCATAGAAATTTAGGAATTCACCATAAACAAGCGTTGCATCTGTGAGCCTCTCACTTTGATCATTCTCTACTGACCAAATGCAATTTCTGCCTTTCTTTTCTTTTATTGCATTGAAAACGTAAGCATTGCATCCATCTCCAAACACTAGCCAGTCTGTCTCTGTTTTCTACTTCAGGTCTTCTTGTTCCATCTTTGAGAATTCAATATAATTGAGTCTGGCTTCTTTTTCTTGGTGAGCAAGAGAAATATTTGTAGGATCATCTTGAAGCACTTTCTGCAGTTTGAACTTCTCTTCCCTAGCTTCAGTGACTCTCTCATAGAACTTAGAGAATTTACTTTTAGACCATCCCTTTAGAGCATTTTTCAGTTATGAAAGTTTTGAATATAAGATAAAGATAGGTATTCTGTACCATTGCTTGCCCCATACAGAATTGAGTAATTCTTGGAAATTAGAGTGCATATACCAAATATTACAGAATCTAAAAGGTAAGTGACTTTTCTTGAATCATACCAGTGAACAAGCATAGCAGAGTGATCAGAAATTCCTGGTGATGTGAATATAGCTTCAGCCCAAAAAAGAGCATTCCATGCTGAGTTAATAAGGACTATCTATTTTGGACATTTTTCTACTAGCTCCCACTGCATTGTTTGACCATGTGTAGAAGTATCCAAAAAATCTTAGATCAGTTAAGCTTGTAAATGTGAGATAGTCTTTGTAATCCTCCACTTCTTTAGGTTGTACCCGTTCACATCCTATTCTCTCATTAGTGTAGAGAACATTGTTGAAATCCCCCATGTTGCATAGCTTTAATAGATTGCCAAAGCTCTTTCTTGCCATGCAGATCATTAATAGCAAATTCATTAACTGATAGAGCTTGGTGCTACTAGACTTGTCATTCCTGGAAATGGTTTAATTATTGGATGCATGCCTATCTATTAGACTTTGTTCCAAAACAATGCGCAATTTACTTTTGATGAGAACTATTGTTTGAATTGGCAGATCACTTAATGAATTTGCTAGGTACTACAATGAGCAGCTCCAAAGCGCTTTGGAATTATTAAGGACATCTCACCCAGAAGCAAAGTGTCCATATATATATATGATGATTACTACAATGCTTTCCAGTGGCTCTTTGACATTCGATCTAACCTTGGTAAGATCAAATCCACACTTCCAATTCCACTAAACAAAATTCACGTGTAATTATTTTTATAATAACATTTTTCTTTTTCTTTTCTAAATTTTAGGATTTTCGGGCACACAAGTGTGTTGTGGAAGTGAAAGTGGAGGTTCATATAACTTTGACTTAAGAAGGATATGTGGGTTGAAAGGAACTAAAGTGTGCTCTAACTCGGACCAAACCATTTGTTGGGATGGAATTCTTTTTTTTTTTTTTTTTTTTTTTTTTTTTTTTTTTTTATCAGTAATATAAAATTTATTAATGTCACACAGGAACATTACAAGCATAAGATCCCATTGATCACGGCTTAAAGACTAGTCACACTTGCCCAGGTTTGTACCTGTGGGAGCCCTTAACTAAGTCTAAAATCATGAAAAAAGGAACGAAACCAAGCCATCTGGAGAGGGAATTCCAATGAGGGAGATCCTCACTTAGTCGCACACTCAAGGATTTAGCTATCCATCAAGCTGCATACTACCCCAGTCGCAAACACAACTCAACTCTATGTTTCATTGATTAAATTCTCCCAGTCAAAAACTAGCTCATAGAAATGATGATCACGTCTATCTTCATAAGCATCTAGCCAGAACCATATCGTTCCTTTAACCAAGCAGATCACCTTCTCCATAGAAACATTCTTATTCTGGAAAATGGTCTTGTTTCTTGTCACCCAGACCGACCAGCACACTGCATATGGGAGTAACTTCCAGGTGATTGCCTTGAACCTTTCAGAGTTGTAGAATGGCCAATTGATAAAAATATTTCTAAACTTACCATTATCCATTACCGCATCCATAATCTCGACTTTGTGATGTAAAAGACGCATCCACAACATGGATGTAAAAGTGTTGGGGATTACACCAATATCAATCGGTTCCCCCACTACACAGATAACTTGTATGAACACACTTCAACTCCAGATAAATCTCAAATATCACAAACTACCTATACTAACATGCCCAACTCGCTAAACAACTATTAACAACAGATAATAATGTAAAGCAAAGAAAGCAAAACCACAACACAAAGATTTACCGTGGTTCGGCCAATGATGCCTACTTCCACAAGAGCAGCTTCTTAATAAAATGGGAAGGAAGATTACAATCTCTCCTTACAGTCTCTCACCTTACTAGATCACTCTTATCTCTTTACAGGGTTGTATATCTGTAAAGGTACTCTCTCTTTGTTTTAGTCTGGATTCCAATCCTTCTGACTTGTTTTGGTTAGGTTTTCCAAAACCTTGATTTTTGGTTTTATCTCCAAAACCAAATTTTCGGTCTTGTGAAGCAAGGCCCACAAAATTAAGCCTGGCGGCGCCACACTCGAGCGAAGTCGCTGAAGACTGAAGCCGAGCGCTGGCTTCACTTTGAGCACGGGTCGCCTCTATGTTATCGAACTCGAGCGCCGAAGTCGCTATTCTTCTGGCTGGCTGGCGCTCGACTTCTAGCGATGTCGAGTTTGCGAAGTTTGCCGTCGGCTCCGGTTCTCTCCTCATGTGAGGGATAACTCGACAATCTCCCCCAACGGTGAGGGGCTACCTCCATGCAATTGCCAAATCAACAGAGGAGAGGAGTGTGCCGCCATTCCGCAATAGCACAACAAACATCAAACTTACCTTTCGGTAAGACTTTTGGTCATCATATCCGACCCGTTCTTGTCGGTATGGATCTTCTCAATACACAAATGCTTGTCTTCGAAAGTACTTCTCTAATCCAATGATAACGCGACGGTGTGCTTGGATCTAGAATGAAAACTTCGGATTCTTGCTCAAGTGGATGGCGCCTCGACCGTCACATAGAACTACAAACTGTTTTCGCTTTAGCCCTAGTTCGTCAAGAACCTCTTCATCCATAGCAACTCTTTGCAACACTCGCTGGCTGCAATATACCGCTTCGTAGTGGGAGAGGGCAACACACTTTTGCAACTTAGATTGCCAAGAAACCGCTCCCCCGCAAAAGTAACCAGATAACCGGAGGTGGACTTCATCGAAGTCAACATCACCGCCATGTCGCAGATCGTTTGTAGCCTTCAAGTAAGGGCTTACTTCCACCAAAACACAAACACGATTTGGAAGTGCCTTTGAGATATCTCAATATCCACTTAACACCTTCCCAATGCTCTTTACCGATTTGACGTAAATCGCTTACCACCCCAACGGCGAAAAGCAATATCCGAGCCTAGTACACACCATGGCATACATCAAACCGCCAGCCGGATGCATAAGGAAATTTTCCCATCCGACTCTGCTCATGCTCACCCTTAGGACACATCTCTTTGGTCATGAACCGCCACCAAGCGGACAACCGACCGGCCGGCTTTGATCCATGTTGAATCTCTTCAACACCTTTCTCAATGTAGCTTTCTTGAGAAAGCCACAACTTTCCACTCTTTTCGTCACGAAAGTGATCCGCGATCCCAAGTATCTGTTTTGCTTGACCCAAATCCTTCATCTCAAAGGACTTACTCAAGTCTTTTCTTTAGCTTTGATATCTTGTTGATGTTTGAGCCAACTATCAACATATCATCCACATACAAAGAATAGCACTATGAAATCCCCTATCCGAAATCTCTCGAACAAACGCGACAATGATCGGAAGCGGACTTCTTGTATCCTTGCTTCGGGCCATAAAGGAGTCAAACTTTATGTACCATCGTCTCGGTGCTTGCTTCAACCCATACAAGCTCTTTATCGCCTTGCATACTAGGTGCTCCTTGCCTCGACCTCAAACCCTCGGTCGGGTCCATGTAGACATCTTCTTCAAGGTCTCCATGAAGAAAAGTCGTCTTAACATCTAGTCGCTTCAACCTCTAGGTTCATACTTGCGGTCATACCCAATACCAACCACCCGGATAGAAGTCATCTTCACTACAGAGAGAAAATCTCATCAAAGTCAATCCCTTTCCTTTGACCGAATCCCTTCACAACAAGGCGAAGCTTTGTGCCTTGGGTGAGGATTGTTCTCCTCATGCTTGACTTTGTATATCCACTTATTCTTGAGAACTTTTCTCCCCTGTGGGTTTCTCAACTAACTTCATAAGTGTGATTCTTATGCAAAGAATCCATCTCGTCATGCATGGCCTTCAACCACTTTTCTTTGTCCGTACCTTCAAGTGCCTCTTGATAGTACATAGGTTCTCCACCATCCGGATAGTAGCACGCATATATGTGGTGGATACCGGGTTGAAGCTAGTCTCTCTGTCGGACCTCCTTGCCCCATCTGGCCGGGTGCCTCGGGAGGATGCACTTCGCTTGCTCGGTGGTGGTTCATGCATCTCATCATCGTGCATCTTCTATACCAATAGGTTCTATCCCATCATGAGCAATAGGATTCTCATCATTAGCTTCAAACTCATGGTTATCTGCATTCTCAATGCCTTCTCGTGACGCTCCACAAAAGAGGGAACTTCGGTTCTCAATCAACAAGATCATTGGTGAAAGCCTCGTAGCTTCTCCTCCTCAAAGTCCGCTATGGTTTGGTCTTCTAAGAACACAACATCTCGACTTCGGATTACCTTCTTGTTAATCGGATCATAGAGTTTGTAACCAAACTTTTCATCTCCATAACCCAGGAAAAATGCACCGCTTGGCTTTGTCATCAAGCTTGATCTCTCATCCTTCGAATATGCACAAATGCCCCGCACCCAAATACCCTCAAGTATCCATAATCAATATCTCTGCCGACCATACTCTCGGATAATCACTATTCGGAGGCTTTGCCGGGCGACAAGGTTGATCACATGCACGGCACAGACGCATTGCTTCTACCCAAGAGCTTCTAGGTAGCTTAGAGTGAGATAGCATGCATCTCATCCTCTCTACAATGGTACGATTCATTTCTCTCGCTATTCCATTCGTTGCGGTGTCTTGGGGAACGGTCCTCCATGACGAATCCCATGACTCGGCAATACTCTTCAAATGGC
Organism: Coptis chinensis; assembly: GCF_015680905.1. Lineage (NCBI taxonomy): Eukaryota > Viridiplantae > Streptophyta > Magnoliopsida > Ranunculales > Ranunculaceae > Coptis > Coptis chinensis. The sequence continues at coordinate 34,652,179 of NC_141456.1, read as the reverse complement.
CCAATGTACTCACCCCCATTATTAATACACTTCAACAACTTCCCAAATCTCTCTTTCCACCATCTTTGGAATTTCTCAAACACGCCAAGTACTTCATCCTTGGTCTTCGACTATAGGCCCATATCTTTCTTTGACGATCATCAATGAATGTCAAGAAGTACGGCTCCCCGGTGGGACTTCACTCTCATAGGACCACATAAAAGCCAGGTGCACTAGCTCAAGCGACAAGATCCTTTTCGCGGAGACGGGAATCTTTGGAAAGACACACTGCGGTTGCTTTCCTACCAAACGATGAGTACATGTATTTAAATGTGTACTTTTAATGTCCGGCATGGCCTTTGCTTAGCAAGAACTTCCATCCCTTTTATGCCCATGTGACCACGCCTCTTGTGCCAGCCTCAGATGAAGTTCTTCTTTCTTCGGATTTGCGCGATTTGCTTCGCTTTACACAAACTAGCCGTGTTTTGTAAAGAGAGCAAGTTTTCTTTCCTCGGCTGCTACAATGGAACCCTCTTTCGTTTCCATACCCCGCTACCAAACGAGTTTACAAAGCCATCATCATCTAATTTCGGCCGAAATTAAATTAGCTTAACCGTATGTCGGGGACATGTCTTACATCCTTCGAGTGTCAAGGTGTAGCCGACATTGGTTTCTATATGAACATCTCAATGCCTATAATCTTGAGACGCCATCGTTACCCATCCTCACTTCACCATATTCACCATACCGTAGGTAGTGAAGAATCCCTCGCGGTGTGACGTGATAGGATGCTCCTCAGATCTATCACCCACTCTCGTATCCCGACATGAGGTACTAAGACAAAGACACACCACAATCGACACAATTCCCACTAGGTCGCCGACTAGTGCAGTAGTATCTCCGCGTGTTTCCGTTCCCCTCGCACCATGTCTTCATGTACGCTTATTCTTCTCATCCCTCTTCATTGTTCTCGTGACTCATATCTGAAGTGGCATTTTGTGGAACAATAGTAACATTTGCCTCTGCGCCTTTAGGAGTTCTAGCTTCACCCCTAGATTTACTTCACATCATCACTCTAGAACGAGATGGTTTTCTCGCTTCGACCTCTCCCCGTTTCGCGGAAAAGGATCTCGAAAGTGAGAAGAGCCGCTTCTTGCACTCCTTCTAGTCTCCTCATTCAACAAAGACGTGGTAGCCATCTCCATGGTAACAATTCCATCCTTGGCTGCTCCATGTAGAGAAACCGCTAATGTCTCCCAACTTTCGGGGTAGAGCCTAATAGAAACAAAGCCTCAACTTCGCCTCCCAAATTGATCTTCATCAAATGCATCCGATTGATGATATTCTCAGACTTCATTAAGATGCTCGGACATTGAAGAACCTTCTTGGTACTTCGTGGTTCCGCAAACTTCTTAACGACTAGCACTTTGTTTCCACCCGACTTCCTCTCATAAAGGTCTTCGAAGTTTCTTCCATAGAAAGTAAGGTCGTAGTCTCGGGGCCACATGGTGAAAGACACCGCCGTCAATCCATCGTCGAATGTATCCAATCGCTTCGTCAAGCTTTTTCCACTCGGCCTCATCGGTCTTTTCTCGGTTTTACTCCCTCATTCTCAATGGAAATGCCAAGTCCTTGCAGTAGATAGCAAGTCTTCCATCTTGGCTTTCCAAATGGTGTAGTTCTTCCTATTCGGACTCATCATACGAAGTCTTCACGGAATGGTCCATCTCTACAAGTTATTTAACCTCAAATCTTCTCTCGTGAATTTTGATCAAACACCTTTCTCGACCAAGATTCGGATAACACCCTAAGGCTATTCTAACCAAGGCTCGATACCACTTGTTGGGGATTACACCAATATCAATCGGTTCCCCACATACGAGATAACTTGTATGAACACACTTCAACTCCAGATAAATCTCAAATATCACAAACTACCTATACTAACATGCCCAACTCGCTAAACAACTATTAACAACAGATAATAATGTAAAGCAGTAAAAGCAAACCACAACACAAAGATTTACCGTGGTTCGGCCAATGATGCCTACTTCCACAAGAGCCAGTTCTTAATAAAATGGGAAGGAAGATTACAATCTCTCCTTACAGTCTCTCACCTTACTAGATCACTCTTATCTCTTTACAGGGTTGTATCTCTGTAAAGGTACTCTCTCTTTGTTTTAGTCTGGATTCCAATCCTTCTGACTTGTTTTGGTTAGGTTTTCCAAAACCTTGATTTTTGGTTTTATCTCCAAAAACCAAATTTCGGGCGGTATCGTGTAGCAAAGGCCACAAAAATATACTGCCAAGGCACACTCGAAGCACCGAGTCGCACCAAGACTGGAAGCCGAAAGCTGGTCGCCCTATGTTCTTGGAACTCGAGCGCAAGTCGCTATCTGGCTGGCCTCGACTTCTCAAGCGATGTCGAAGTTTGCCCGCGCTTCCGACTCCGGTTTCTCTCCTCATGTGAGGGATAACTCCAATGATAAGAGCCCAAAACTGTAGTTTTAACCCCTTAATAATCATACTTGTTAGACCAATTATGTGAATAATAAGTAAGAGTTAACACCGACATTACGCGTTTTATGCATTTCAGGCTTCAAAGTCCATTATGTGCGTAAATGTACCACTTTAGCGAGATACAGGGAGCAAAAGTCGCTGAGAACTTCCGAAAGCCGTATCTTTGGACTCAGACCTCGAATTGGGCATACCTTATGTCAAAACGACCGCCTCGAAAGAGCTTTGTAATGGTCCAAGCCTTGACCCAATCAGAGGAGCAGAAGTGGACGAAAAGTCTGTTGAAGCCAACTGCAGCTGAAGAGGCCTTTTTGATCGAAGATTGGTTTTGGGCCGATTCTCCGCCCAAACCATGGCTCCAAGCCCATGCACGAATTTTGGATCTGGATGTATAAAAACAAAAGCTTAAGTCTTTGTTAATGGTAGATAGGGTAGATAGTTAGGTTAGAAAATAAATTAGATTAGTTAGCCTCCATTAAAACCTTAGTTCTAGATCTAGTTTTTATATTAAAGTAATTAGTTTTATTCTTGTTTGAAATTTAGTATTGAATGATTGTTCTCCCTTGAATTAGATAATAAAATAGTTGTTCTTGATTCAATTTCGATTTGTCAATTACAATTGTTAGATCTAATTTCATTTACTACTTGTTATTCAATGCTTAGTTGTTAATTAGATTTTTGTTATTGTTTAATTTAGATTAGTTAAATTTCATAAAGTTAGAATCTTTATATTATGTTTAGTTTAGATTCAATGGGAAATGTTAGTTTAATGAATCAAGGCTAAAACCTCCATTAGAGGGGTTGATGAAGCCTTGATGAAAACTTAGTGGTTAGTATAGAATTGGTTGTAGAATCTATTCCATTCTAGAAAGTCGTGTTTCGCCATGAGAATGGGTGGACGACTTCACATGCTAGTTAGTACTCGGTAGAAATGCCATGAACACTAGGGATTAGAACTCCAATTTCTCGCTGTAAGAACGTGAGAATTGAGATACAACATTCTACGCTAGGTTGTTAAGTTGGATTCGAGGTGGATTCAATTCCCCTCTAATCCTTTATCTAGATTCAAAAACAAGCATATTTCCATAGTATTCGTAGTTAAATTCAACGTAGACTCATTTTAGTTTCATCGTGAGTATAACACCTTCAGTAAAGCTCTCATTGACTTAAGAGCTTAACTAGTTAGACTTAGAAAACAATCCATGCTAGGGAACTAGGAGTGGAACTTAACTCGTGACTCCATTTAGTGCAATTCGCATTGAGAGTTGAAGCTTTGATAATAAGACACGTAAAAGTAAAGTTTAGTTTACTTACGTTGTGGATTCGCAGTTCATTTCGTAGGTAAACTATTCATTTTACATTTATCATCCAACAAAAAGGACATAGGAAAAACAGATGAATGATGCTTTCTTCACCGCCTTTGCAAAGTATGTATCTATTTTGAATGATCATTCCTCTATTTCTTAAATTATCAACCGTCAATATCTGCTCCCACACTGCGCTCTACATAAAGAATTTGATCCGCAACGGTAACTTAACCTTCCAAATTATCTTGTATGGAAAGTTTGGGAGCTGAGCATCACCCCTTCTTTTTCCATGTAGGTCATAGTGTGATTTCACTGAAAAAGTTCCGTTGCTCGTCCAGTTCCATCTCCATGACTCGTCTTCATCATCCAGAACAGTGTGAGCTAACAATGCTTTAAGCTCATTAATCAAGTTCACCTCACTTTCTCTGAAATTTCTTCTCCTTAGATGAAAATTCCACTCCATCACATTTCCTTCTTGCGTCCAATGTTGTTCTACCGACCCATTCTTGATGGAAGCATACCTAAAGAGGTTTTGAAATTTTACCTCCAAAGGAATCTCCCCACACCACTTGTCCATCCAAAATCTTGTTTTGTTTCATCGTTCCCACATTATGCAATATGCCCACAAAGAAATCTATTTGTGGAGCCAGGATGCCCCTCCAAAGAGAACATCCGTATGTTTGTCAAACAGTTGCCGGCCTACCCCCTTTATCAAAGACGCCATATTTTGCTTCAATAACATCCTTCCATAGAGCATTACTTTCATTACCATACCTCCATAGACACTTCCCAAGGATGGCTTGATTAAACATTCTAATGTTTTTAAAACCCAGACCCCCACCTTTCTTAGGAGTACACACCTTGTCCCATGCAACTAGGTGATATTTTCTCTTCTCTACATCTGACCCCCATAAGAAATCTCTCATTATTTTTTCAAGCTTGTACACCACACTCGCCGGAATAGTAAATAGCGAGAGATAATAAACAGGTAAATTTGATAGGGTGTGCTGTGAATAAGAACTAGCCTCCCTCTTGACAGTAGCTTCCTTTTCCATCTAGTGAGATTTGAATGAAATGCCTTAACCATCAGATCCCACACCTCTAAATTTTTGTAGCTTGCACCAAGAGGAAGTCCCAAATATTTACATGGGAGAGATGCAACACTGCACCCCAAAATGGAAGCTAACTCATATAATCTGTGAACTTCTCCCACTCCAATAATTGAGGATTTGGCGAGATTCACTTTCAACCCAGATACCGCTTTGTAAATGAGAAGAATAGCCTTAATCATGAGAATGCAACCAATTGAGGCATCAGTCAAGAAAAGCGTGTCATCTACAAATTGTATCATGCTCACTTCCAACTCAGTATTCCCAACTTTAACTCCCTTTAGCAAGTTTTCCTCGGTCGCTTTCTTTGTAAGTCTAGAAAGTGCTTCCATCACAATAATAAATAGAAAATTTCTTTGTAAGTCTAGAAAGTGCTTCCATCACAATAATAAATAGAAAAGGGAAAATGGGGTCGCCATGTCTTAATCCCTTTTACTTCTTAAAAAACCTTCTGGAGCTCCATTCACTAAAACCGAGAAAGAGGCTGTGGAGATACATGTATGTATCCATCTCCACTTAACTCCAAATCCCATTCTATTAAGGATATTGTGTAAGAAAGCCCAACAAACATGATCGTATACTTTAGTTATGTCGACTTTGCATAAAATCCCCGGTTGGCCTTGGCGTTTTCTTGCATCAATGCATTCATTAGCAATAAGGACACTATCAAGAATTTGACGACCTCCGACGAAAGCACCTTGAGACATAGACACAATACCATGAAGAACCTTTTTTAGGCGTGTCGCAAGCACCTTTGAAATAATTTTGTATATACCACCTACAAGGCTTATAGGTCTGTAATCGCCCAAAAAAAATCCCCTACTTCTTAGGAATCAAAGAGATGAAAGTTGTATTGTTCTTCCAATTCAAGAAGGTCGTGGTATTGACACCCCATAAAATGGAACTGACACTCTTTTGACCAATTCAAAGGTACTAGCACCCCTCCATTAATCACACAAAAAACACTGACGGCAAGCAATTGCCGTGAGATTGCACAATCTACGACATCGGGTTGCCGCGAGATCTCATATCCCATGGAAGGTGGTTGTCGTGAGTTATTTTTTCTTTAATTTTTTTTTTAATAGCCACCGTAAAAAAAGTTAGTTGCCGCGAGATGATTGTGTTTACTAAAATGGAGTATTTACTTGTGTTAATTATCAAAATTCTTCTTCATTAATTTGATCACAAAATTTTCTTATAGCATATGAAAATATTTGCCGCGAGATAGCAAAATTATGGCTCGATTGTATATTTTTTTTGTCATGGTTTTGGTGTTGTTCTTGGAGTGTATAAAGAAGTTTTAAAGAAGAAAATTAGGTATCCATATGTCGTGTGTATTCAATATGCAAAATTTGAAGTGAAAAAAAATAAAAAGAACACAAAAAAATGTTCTGCGGCAACTGCCTGCCGTGGGATATCGGATCTTGCGACAACCCGATGCCGTGAATTGTGCCATCTCGCGGCAACTATCTGCCTTGGGATATGAGATCTCGCGGCAATTCGATGTCGTAGAACTATGGGCATGTGGGGTGTAAAAGGACATATAAGGAATAACTTAACCATTATTGTTTTACTTTTTGCCAAAGGGGTGCCAATCCCATAAAGTGGGGTGTCAATACTGCCACCCATTCAAGAAAGCCAAATCTTGGAACTCCTTAACTACCTCCATCATATCAGTTTTGAGAATATTCCAGAATCTTTTGTATACGGCCATTGGAAAGCCATCTGGTCCGAGGGCCTTTTCTCCATCTAAGTCATTTAGAGCAGCTAACACTTCATCTTCATCAAAATCCCTTTCCAAAGATGTCCTCTGGTTCTCATCAATTGATTCAAAGAATAACCCATCGAGTGTCGGTCTCTAAAGGATTGGCTCTTTATACAAATATTCATAGAAGGATGTAATATGATCTTTAATCCTTCTAGGATCTCTACATATCTAACCATCAATCAACAAGCATGACACCTTATTGCGTCTATTTCTTATATTAGCCACTCTATGAAAGAACTTAGGGGTTGTTTGTTTTTTTTTGAATTCAGCATTCAGAGCCTCTTAAACTTAAGTTTTAAGCATTCAGAGCCTCAAAACTTGTTTGTTTTTTTTTAAAAGTAGTTTACACTACACCATAACTGGCTATTTGCAACGGCAAAAAAGCGTTGCTAATAATTTTTGCAACGCTTTTTAAGCGTTGCAAATATGGCGTCGGTAAAGTGTTGGAAATATTTGCAACGCTTAAAAAGCGTTGCAAATATAAATTTCCAACGCTTAAAAAGCGTTGCAAACAGAAATTCAAAGCGTTGCAAACAGAAATTTCCAACGCTTAAAAAGCGTTGCAAACAGAAATTTCACAAACACTTTTAAGCGTTGGTAATTTGTTAAAATTTTACCAACGGTTTGTAACCGTTGCAAAATTGTTAGTTAATTTAAAAAAAAAATAATTTAAAATTTATTTGTAACGGTTATAAACCGCTATTGATGGGTTGCTAATAAAAAAAATCTCATATTTTGTAGCGAGACCAAATTTAAACCTACAATAAACAATAAATACAAGAATACAATAAATGTTGAAAAACAGTTTAATATGTTGTGAGTATGATGATCTATATCATCACTCGGCGTGATTAAGAAGAAATAGTTTAATATGTTGAAAAATAGAAACTAGTAAATAAACCGTTTTTATACCTCAATCACTAAAATGATTGTATCTAGCAAATGTAAACTAGTAAATAAACCTGTTTCATCCCGATGCTTAATATATGATACCTAAAAAGTTTTTCAATATAACCAATATGAAAGAACACTAGCATTAATATATGATACGCCTAAAAAGTTGCCAAGTATATGCTAAACATTCGATGAAAATAAAAAGTTTAGCTGCTCATATGTAGATATCCTACTCAACCAAAACAAGAAAACACTAGCTAGCCATGGGCTTAAACTTAAAAGTTTGAGCAATTGAGCATGATCCAGAAATCTACCACCAAAACCTAATCTGAAAATCTATTACTACCATAGAACATGACGTAACTCATGTCAATGTGAGGGCTGGAGTGGTAGACTGAATGCAAAAGTGCCAAGCCAAGTTGGTGGAGCCATCCTTGTTTGTTCCCCGAATCGCCTTCAACAAAGGAGGTAACATCCGATAAACTCCAAGCAATCTCTTTCATGGCTGAATTACAACCACCCTCTCGATCCATCCGATAGTCGCTCACCATTGGTCCGGATTAATCGATATTTGTTTCACCACCGAATTGGCGTTGACCTTTGCAATCTCTTGAAACATTCCATTGTCAATCATCGATAGTCTCTCATTGCAAGATAGTATAATCCTGAAAAAATAGAATACACGAGGAAAGTTAAAACTTGAACCATACTTTTGATGAGTGCAATAACATATTTATCATTGAGTGCATAGCGGTTTATTAAAATTTGACTTGCTTCATGAAATTTGAAATCATACAAAACCACATTTTCGAGAAAACTCACATTTCCCCTTTGATCAAGATTTGCCTAACCGACATGAATTGGCCCCGGTAGTGAATCCCGCAGCAAAGAGAAAACGATACCGCATAATTTTGCAAAAAATATATTAAGTTTATGAAAAGGAACACTAACCATCAACCACTCATCAGTTGATGGCACTACATCCACATAACCCATCGACTCGATAGATACTTTCTTATACATATAGCTACATGGTATGACACTACATCCACATACCATGAGATCTCGTGATCCAAATCCATGCTTAAAACCGGAGGAATAGCCCGAGCAGGACCGCCATCAAGAATTTCAGGCGTACCCATTGACCACTTCAAGCACCCTCGGGGACTACCTTTTGAGCAGATCGAGATACATCCGGACCTCCCGGACGGAAAGGACGATTGCCAATGCTGCCTCTCACAAAATCCTTAGCAGGTCCGGGCATGCGTTAGATCCCGACTCATGAGCCTTCCATTAATTCTCGATACATCCATCTGCATATATTAAACAAAATCAACTTCCATACGGGAACTAAAGAGAACGAATATAAACATGTTTAGAACAACTTTGGCACATGTAAAGTATGTAAAAGTATAAATGAAGAATTACATACCTCCATCGATCTGTTTTCACTTGTCTTTTTATTTCCAAATCGATTTGTTTGCCACCAACACCATTACCAAATTTGGATTTCCTAACATAGTGCTTAATCAAGATCCAATGTAAGAAAATCAAAATACTAATATTCTACTTTTAACTTCAATTCAGATCAGATATGCACTAATCAGATCGAAGAGCAAAGGAAGCCGCTTTTACTGACCGATCTTGCGCACAATAGAAACCCAACAATTTCATTAAGAGAACAAGACAATTAAAAAAAAAGAAAAAAGAAAAAGTTACATAAACACCTACGCCATAGTATTTGTATGATCACAAGGGCATATAATTACATGTCTTTACGTTCGGACAAAGCCGAAATGGGTACCTCAACCCGAAAGTAATAAAATAGTTTATTCTTGCCAAGTTTTCAATTGGGTTAAACCTTAACAATGTGGAATCAAATGTACTAGTAGGATATCTTTGTGTAAAATGTACCAAAAAAGGTACACGCATAAGAACCAAGATGATTTTCTGATATCCCTTGTAATGTCTACTACAAAGAAAATATATGAGGATTGAAGAGAAGATGAGAAGGTTATGACCTTGAACATGAAAATTGTCTAAAGAGGTTTCAAGATCTTTTTCAGTTGGTTCCTGAATTAAACAAAAGGATCACAAAGATTTCATTGTCCCACCTAAAAATTTTCCCCGGATGGAGAAAGAGTATGACGGAAAGAAAAACATAGACATTAGACGGACTCCACCAAGCAAGCAAAAAAAGATGGATTTTACCAGCAGCAGCTTAGAGTCTTGTCTTTGTTACTAATCAAGTCAAACTTTTTGTAGCTAAAATTACCTAAACGTGCAAGTAATGAGGTATTTATGACGGTAGATAAGACCGATGATTGCATAGCAATCATAAATACCCTTGCTAGTAAATGAGATGATATGATCCAAAGATGTAGTGATATTTGTCTAGCATTCCAGAAAAAGCTCATAATAAAGAGAACAAAAAGAAGAAAAACATGTAGAGTAGTTTACAGTAGCTAACTTAGCTTTTATACTCCATCCCGTTTTTAGTAATCACTTGCATGTTGCATCATTTCATAGTTAGAGAACAACAATCGCTAAAACAGTCCAAAGTGTTGTCTTATGCTTTTGACTAAACAAGAAACCGTGAGTGGAATACTAAAACACATTTTGAATTCTTAACTCGTAATTATTCTCTCGTATGGGTTTAAAATGTGCCTTTCGTGAATATTGCGAATCAAATTTCTTAGCTTACAAATGAATACTACATCGCTTTGTGACTAGTTACTTACAAGAAAATGGAGAAAATTCCAATGATCTCAATGAAATTTTCATCGCTTAAAAAAAAAAAAAGAAGAAGTAGCATTGTAGCTTTGAATCCAAAACCAAATCAAAATCAAAACCAAAATTGAACCATCTTTCCAAAAGTGATCAAATCCAAAACTTTAAAACTTTAAGGCATGGTATTTTTTTCTGAAATTTAGTTATATATACAATTGAACCATCTTTCCAAAAGTGAAACACCTCCGAACAGTCAAAAAGCGTGCTTGAACATTTCGGAGATCAGCCGATCGTGTTCTTACAGCTCTCAGATCCATAAAAACGATATTTTTCACTTTTTCGTTACATGTGAGGAAGGGTTCACTTACATAAGTTAAAAAAGTACCGCTGACAACTTAATTGATCGGGTCGACATTCTCAAATATTCAAGCAAAAAAAGAATTGGTCTGAAATTCATACCTTCTCCTTGTCCAATGCAAACACAAGAAAAGAAACGGACCAACTAACGACTTCTCCTAGCCTCTTAGGTTGTAAAATAAAAGTACGCCAATAATGACGATGTAGACTCTTTTCCAAAAGCTATCACCCATTTACACTTACTGTTCCTAAACCTTTTAACAATATGGAGTTAGGGACAATTGTTCCCACCGATGTGGACACGGGACATTAGAGTATATATCTAATTTTGGATTGCACTAACTAAATCATTTAGCTGGAAATGTTTCTATCGTGCAAGCAAATTTTGCCTTATGTGTTGATCAAGAATCGATGCTCACTTCATACCACTTTCTTTTCTACGCCTAATATGAGTAAAACCTTTTTATTGTAACTGGGAGTTACTTAAATCACCCAATACTGCCTTTTATGAGGAAATCACTGCAGCTTCTATAAATCATTACACACAAAAAGCACTTCTCCAAAATCAAGTAAAAAAATGTAAATTATACCTGTAACTCCTACGACTATCCCTTCGATAAGGAGGAGCATCGCGATAAGAAAGAGGGAGATCGCTTCGTTAGTAGTAATGAAGTTCTCCGGATCTAGGAGGAGGAGGAGTCCTACTCCTACTCCTCGCCCTCGCTCGCCCCGCCCCTTCTTCTCTATATATATCCGCTTCTTGTTATTTATTAAATTCGACAAAATATTTACAAGCTTTGAAGCGGATATTTACAAGGCAAGCATTTTAAGATTTTGTAAATAATCTCTGTAAACACTTACCAAAATTTCTTTTAAATGACCTTCATTCACATTCCTAGTGAGTCATCAACGTGAAGAACTACAGATTCAAGAAGTGGAGAAGCCTTCCTGAAAAATTACAACCACACCACAACAAATAATCTAAACAAACAATATACATTTAAATCGAAAAACTTGAATTCAAAACCTACCTAGGAGCTGGTGAAGCTCGCTTAGCTACTACCGGTGACCGCCCCTCGCCTCGCATCTCCACTAGGACTACTCAATAATAAAACACACACAAAAATTATAAAAATTATAAATCCTAATTTATTCTGTTTTAGAATTTAATAGAATTTGATAGAATTTGAATTGAGTTAAAGAATGAACCTTTTTTGAGTGGAGGGCTACGGCTAGCGTAACCGGGCGCTACTGAGAAGGAGAAGAAGAAGATGAAGAGAAAGATTTTGAGACGAGCGTGAACGAGGCGTGAATCTGAACCGAAGAAGAGCGGGAACGTGATGATGAACCACTGCCTCGATCATCATAACCGAAGAAGAAGAGGCGGAGCGTGAGCGAGGCGTGAATCTACCTCGACCGCTCTTGCCATTTTTATTTATTTCAGCTCAATCCTCTTTTCTCTTCTTTCTCTTTCCTCTCTCAAGAAAACCCTAGAAAAAACGTGGCTTGAAAGTTATCTCACCGCTACTCTTCTCGGATATATAAATACAACTATCAAGATTTTGAAACATAACGGATATTTCTCGCTTCTTCTTCTCCTTCTTCTTCTTCTTCTTCTTAAAATCAAGATAACTCACTTCCCATTCCAATTTTACTGAATCTGAAAATTAGGTTTTGAGGAGTGCAAAAAATAATCTTGGCGGTGAGAGAGAGAGTAGAGAAAAAGAAAAGTTATGTTTTATATTTCGATTTTTTCGTTTTATCTCTGTGAAATTTTTAAGCTTGTAACACTTTTCCAACGCTTTTTAAGCGTTAGCAATTAATTCGAAATTCACCCAAATAAAGCAACGCTTTACAACATTGCCAATGCTAAATAAGCGTTGGAAACTTACTAACACTAAATAAGCGTTGCAAATCAAAAAAGGTGCGTGTTGCAAATATCCTATTATGGTGTAGTGTTAAGCATTCAGTGGTACGTATTTTCAGCATTCAGCATTCAGCACCAAAGTTTCTCTTGAATGCTGAATTCTAATACTTGAAACGAGGAAGTCCCTTCTTGCCCTTTCTTAAGAACCCAATCTCAATAACCCATCTACTTTCTTATCTTAACCTTTATGGCTTCAAAATAGGTTCTTCAAAATTTGATGTTGGCATCACGGGTTTTTTCATTTTTTTGGGTGAATGATATCCACTTTGTTAAAAATAGAATTACATATATATTTTCTGAAAGTAAACAAAATATGAAAATAAACCTTTAAAATATATTTGTGAAAGCATATTTTAAATAAATTTATTTATCATTTCTTTTCTTCGATAATCCATCTCGCCTCCTCAAATATAATATATATTTTGTTTTACAAGAAATCAAGTTAGTGTTTAAAATAGATAGCATGAGTAAAATTGTTTGAATGATTTATATTCAACCTTCATAGCCAGGTTATTCTAACATAAAACAAGCATGTTTTTCAGAATTCAGCAATCAACATTTAGCATTCAGAGGCTCAAAAAAACAAATGACCCCTTTGTGTTTGCTTCCCTGTCTCTAACGAGCTTAACTCGGATTTCTAACGCCAGCTAACTTCTTCCTTCTTCAACAAGTCTTGTAAATAATTGATAAAATTGACCCTTTCCACTAGCTCTTGTTCTGTAGGATCGACGCTCTTTTCTTTCTTGTCAATCACATCAATAGCTTCCACTTTAGCTTCAATTAATCGATCGACTCTACCAAAAACTTCCTTATTCCAAATTTTCAATTTAGCTTTTAACTCTTTGATTTTATTCCACCAGATCTTAGATGGTCTCCCTTCATAATGGAAAGAAGACCACCATTCCTCTACTAGTCTGTCAATTGATGGATCTTCCAACCACATTAATTCGAAGCGAAAAGGCGATGGTTTTCGAATAGGCTTACTACAGTCTAGCATCACAACGTGATGATCTGAAGTAAATTTTGGAAGAGCCTTGAGCATAACATCCCCAAAGTGAGAGTCCCACTCTATTGAGGAAATGAATCTGTCAAGCTTTGACATCTTGGGGCTAACTCGTTTATCCGACCACGTGAAGCTTGCTCCTTCTAATGGATATTCAATCATCTCGTGTCTATTCTCAAATTCTGCAAACTCCTTCATCCCATTGGTAAACCGTGAGCCTCCTCTTTTTTCGTATTCGAAAAGAATTACATTAAAATCGCCTCCAATGCACCATGGGAGGTCTGACCAAGCTCTAATATTATCCAACTCATCCCATAAATGGTCTCTAAATCCCTTGTTACTCGGTCCATAAACACAACTCACTAAACATCTAAAACCGTTTGTCATGAGCAAATATCGTCAAGCCGATATTTCAACCCATAATACCATAACTAACTCAAAATGTCTCTGGTTAGTTTTGTATGTTATAGGTTTTAGAGGGAAGATGAGGAGGAAGAAGAGAATGGACACGTATCATGACTTGATTGGACAAGACTACAATTGGAACACTATATAAAAACTGGAAAGAGGAAGAAAAGATTCATTCGGTCATTCCCATAAAAAAGATTGTAAACTGGAGAGAGAAAGAGAGAAACCAGAGTGAAGTTATAACCACCATTAGAGATCAATAATAATTTATTCAGGTCATATCAAATCCATCTTCGATCTTAATACATCAACCTATTCACTTACAACAACACGCTTGATCACTACATTGGCGACGTCCGTGGGTCAAAGACAAGAAGAGATCTTTTCCTTTTCTTCTTCTTTGAGTTCGGATGTAGTTTCTTTGAGTGAGTTAGTGGTAAAGGGTAATCGTCTGTGCTACTTCAACTTGAAAAGATCAAATTTTGGGTTTTTCTCCCTTTGGTAGTAATAGTTTGTTGATCTATTCAATGAGTTGTTGAATCAATGGCTCTTAGTAAGCGTGCACCAGCCAGTAAGAGTGTAGTAAATGAAACAAGTACATCAAAGAATGAGGAAAGAAGAACGAGGCATTTAGTAAGCATATTAGTTGAGGAAGTAGAAAAAGTACGTGAGGAAGGGACTTCTATACAAGTGTTATTAAGGAAGTTTAATGAATTGGAGAAGCATAACAAAGTTTTAATGGCGGAAAACATGGCTGTGAAGGAAGAGAATGAGAAGCGTGCAGTGGAAGCGTTGTACAACAAAGATGGGGCTGACTCGAGTCCAGGCACTCCAGTGGCGAGAAAGAGCCATATCGAATAAGTAAGAAAAAGCCACTTTGAGGAAGTACAGTCAGTGGCAAAATCGACACCTAAGGTCGTGCAAGAGGAAGAGGTAAAGGTAGCACCCCAGCAAATCATAAAAGAAATGGTGCAGGAGATGATGCAGAGGCAATTTGGGGACCAGCTACTGGAAAAGGTATCAGCTTCGATTCATAAATTGGCTGACGATGTAAGTAGAAACCCGTTGAAAAAGAAAGTATAAAGGGTGCCATTACCTCCAAAATTCAAAAATTCAAAGTTCACCCAATATGATGGGACCACTAACCCCATGGACCATCTTTTCAGCTATCGACACCAATTCTCGATATATCATGGAACGGAATATTGGGATTCCGTGCTATGCCAATCATTTTCTTCAAGCCTAAAAGGCAAAGCGCTGAAGTGGTTATGTACAATACTTGAGGGGACTATTTCGTGTTTTCGAGAAATCGAAGAGAGATTCCTTACCAATTATTGTCATCAGAGGGTGAATCCAAAACAGATGTCGGTCCTATTCCAATTGAAATAAGGAAAGAAGGAGTCATTGAAGGATTTCTTGGCCAGATTCAAGGCCGAAACTCAATCAGTCGAGAGGCTTGACGAGTCTAAAATGACAGCCATCATGACTTTCCAAACAGGTGTGATACTTGGATCATATATGCACAAATATCTCTTACAAAAGGAAGTTAAAAGTCTTCAAGAGTTGTATGACAAGGCTGACAGAGATATTTAAGTAGAATAAGGTATACAAGCAGCCACAACGCAAAATGTGTTGCAAGTATTAGAAAAGAAAGAGAGGGATAATGGAGATCGACATGAGAGTCAAGATTCCTCAAGATCATATCACAAAAGGCCTCAAGAAAATTATACAAATAAAGATAATCAACCGTAACAAAGGAGGAGGTATGAAAAGACACTGAAAGAAGAGTTGGATCCAAAAAAATTTATTGCCATCAATACCACACCTGAAGATATATTAAGGAGGATCGCGAAAGAAGATTTCATGATATGGCCAAAATACACTCTCAGGGAGATGAAGGGCAGGCCTTTTTGTCAATTCCATAAGGTTGAGAACCATGAGACAAATAGATGTTTGTAGTTATTAAAATAAATTGATAGGCTGATGAAAGAGGGTAAGTTGCATTCAGGGCTAATGTCAGACCCGCAAAAACTGCAACCATACACGAGAAACCACTTGGAGTAATAAATATGATCTACAAAAGGGAGATACCACAGAAGAAAATCATTAGAGATGAAATAAGAAAGATTTCAACGGTAAAAGAAGTGCTCGAGGTCAATGTTGAGCCTATTCCAGTAAATTGGAGTCTGGTATCGGCTAGCATTCCAGGAGAAATTATGTTCGTACCAGATGACTTGTCTAAAGTGATGTTGCCGCATGATAATACATTATCAATCACTTTGCGTATCTCTGGGTATGATGTGCAAAAGATATTGGTGGATTGTAGTAGTTCTGTGAACATTTTATTTTGGAAAGCATTCACAAGCATCGGTCTCGATGAGACTCATCTAAAGGCACCACAATTCAGTCTGTTTGGGTTTAATGGAAGCTCTACCAAGCCCGTTGGAGAGATAAAATTGCCAGTTCGAGCGGGACCTCAGACAGTGATGACGAAATTCGTGGTCGAAAAACATCACTCCGATCACAATGCAATACTCGGTAGAAAGTGGATACACGATATGCATGCTGTTTCTAGTACATTCTACCAGGTAATCAGATTTCCCATAGTGTATGGCTTGCATAAAATCAGGGGGGATCAGTCAGAGTTAGAAAAGTGTAATTTTGTCACTGTAAAGGGTATGATGAAGGGAAAAAGCCAAGACATTGGGGGCGTCTTGGAAAGCTCTATTTAGCAGTTACAGCAAGCTTTACCTGCCGATACCGATATGCAGATACATGAGCAGGTAAAGTTCACACAATAGCTAAAACAAAATGAAGAACCCTGGGAAAGAAAAGCAATCGAGGTGGTGAAAAAGATTGATATTGGCACAGGAGAAAGTGAGCGTCATACATTCATTGGTACAAAAATGTCTGCGACTATAAGAAATGAGTTTATGGTTTTCTTAAAGGATAATTAGGATGTTTTTGCATGGTCAATGTCGGACCTCACCAGTATCGACCCAGCTATTTGTTCGCACAAGCTAAATATAGAAGAAAATGCAACTCCTGTCCATCAAAAGCATCGAAAGGTTAGACCAATGTATGAAAAAGCAGTGCAAGCTAAAATACAAAAGATGCTAAATAATGGCATAATTCGATAAGTGGATCATTCTGAATGGGTGGCGAACATAGTCGTAGTGCCCAAGAAAGATGGTAGAGTTCGAATCTGCGTTGACTTTACCGATGTAAATAAGAAATGTCCCAAAGATCATTATCAGATGCCAAGGATAGATGAATTGGTTGATCGAACAGCTGGTTTCGAGTTGATCAGTTTCTAAGATGGATATTCAGGATATTTTCATATTATAATGTCTATTATATATCAACTCAAAACAGCGTTCGTTGTAAATGGAGGCATATATTGCTTTATTAGAATGCCATTTAGATTGAAAAACGCAGGAGCTACTTATCAAAGGTTAGTGGAGAAAATGTTTAAAAAGCTCATTAAGCGAATCGTCGAGGTGTATATTGATGACATGGTGATAAAATCCATAAGAGCTGAAGACCATGTGAAGGATCTCGATATATTGTATTTCGAATACTGAGAGAATTTAACATGAAACTTAACCCAGAGAAGTGTACTTTTGGGGTCAGTTCTGGGAAATTCTTGGGGTACATTGTTACCAAGCGAGGTATCGATGCTAATCCAGATCAGATACAAGCGCTTCAGCAGATGCCATCACCAACAACCAGAAAGCAAATACAAAGGTTGACTGGGAGAATAGCTGCTCTCAATAGATTCATCTCCAGAACTTCCAATCGATGTAAGCCTCTTTTTAAGTTACTTAAGAAGAATACCAAATTCTATTGGAATGAAGAATGTGAAGAAGCATTCTCAGAGTTAAGGAAATATGTACAAGAAATTCCAACACTTACAAAACCAAATGAGGGAGAAAGTTTGCTTATCTATTTGGCCGTTTCCGAATTTGCTATAAGTTCGGTGTTAGTAAAAGTTGAAAATGGTGTTGAAAGACCAGTGTATTTTCAAAGCAAAACAATGCTCGAGGCAAAGACACAGTATTCGACACTGGAGAAATATGCTTTGGCACTTTTATTCTTATCTCAGAAGCTGAAGTTGTATTTTCAATCACACTCTGTGATCATTATGACGAATCTCCTATTAAACCAGACTCTGGCAAAAACTGCTAAGTCAGGAAGGATGTCGAAATGGTCGGTACTAATAAATGAATTTGGAGTCGAATACCGAAACCGGGTATCGTAAAAAAGTCAGGTATTGGCCGACTTCCTGGCTGATTTTCCATACGAGGATGCTAGTTGGGGCATGGAAGAGGGAGAGTTCTCAACGCTGCAAGAGCCTGAGGATATTATCGATACAGATGATCTAAGGGCGGGAACAAATGGTTGGAGACTATTTGTCGATGGATCATTTGGGAGTAAAGGATGTGGCATCGGGATTGTGTTGGTCACACCCGAAAATCAAAGGCTCAAAACAGTAGTGACATTGGGATTCCATGCATCGAACAATGAGACTGACTATGAAGCTTTAATCGCTGGACTCGAGATAGCCAAATCTCTCAAAGTGAAAGAATTATCAATTTTTAGCGATTCAATGCTGGTAGTCAGTCAGATTAATAGAGGATATTCAACAAAATGTGAAAACATGGTCATTTATTACTTGAGTTTTATAAAAACTAAGTTGAGAGACTTTAATAAAATAAGGCTTCAACACCTCAATAGAAATGAAAACAGGCATGCAGATGCCCTGGCATATGTTGCAGCGATGTTAGAAAACACAGAGGGTTGCACCTTACACATCAGCGTCCAACAGAGGCCAAACATCGATGTCGACAAATTAGAGGTTATGGAAATCGACACACTGGGGGAGTCATGGATGGAAGCATATATATCATACTTATCTAATAATAAAGTACCTATAGACAAAAATGAGGCCAGAAGGATCAAGTCTAGAGCGTAAAGATATATATTGATTGATAATGAGCTATATTGAAAGAATCCTGGAGGTTCGCATTTAAAATGTATATCACCTGATGATGTGCATCTAATCATTGCAGAGCTCCACAAAGAAGAATGTGGAAACCACTCAACTGGAAGATCATTGGCAAATAAAATAATGAGGCAAGGATATTTTTGGCCTCAGATGCGAAGAGATTGTCTTCGTTATGCTAAAAATTGTATGCAATGCCAAATACATGGAAAGGCTATACATGTTCCAGCTGAGGAGTTGCACTGTGTATCGAATCCATGGCCCTTTGCACTATGGGGCATGGATATTGTTGGTCCTCTAGCACCTAGAAGAGGCAAAAGATGATTCATGCTCGTGGTCACAGACTATTTCACCAAGTGGGTAGAAGCCATAACGTTACAATATATAAAAGAGCAAGATGTGATAAATTTTCTTTTCGAAAGAGTAATATGTCAATACGGGTTGCCATATGCCATTATATCAGATAACGGGCCACAGTTTGAGGGAGGAAAAATAAAAGCCTTCTTGGAATCATACAAGGTAAAGTATTTCACATCAAGGTAACGGGCTCATGGTCACAGACTATTTCACCAAGTGGGTAGAAGCCATAACGTTACAATATATAAAAGAGCAAGATGTGATAAATTTTCTTTTCGAAAGAGTAATATGTCAATACGGGTTGCCATATGCCATTATATCAGATAACGGGCCACAGTTCGAGGGAGGAAAAATAAAAGCCTTCTTGGAATCATACAAGGTAAAGTATTTCACATCAAGGTAACGGGCAAGTAGAAGCAACAAATAAAACCATTATGGATAATATCAAGAAAAAGCTGGAGGACAAGAAAGGTCTCTGGGTGGATGAATTAAACAACATTGTATGGGCTTATAGAACAACACCTTGAACTGCCATGGGTGAATCTCCTTTTACATTAGCTTATGGCATGGAGGCAGTAACTCTATCAGAAATGGTGGTATCGACATCCAAAACTAAAGTCTTAATTAATGGCTAAAATAATGAAGTAATGGCAGCAGAAGTCCTCAATCTCGAGGAAACAAGAGATCAAGCAAGAGTAAGGCTCAACACATACCATCGAAAACTCAGAAAAGCTTTCAACAAGAAAGTGAGAGAAAGACATTTTCAAGAAGGTGATTTGGTCTTGAAAATGGTCACTCAAGCAACTAAAGAGAAAGGGGTTGGCAAACTAGCAGCGAGTTGGGATGGGCCTTACATCATTCACAAAGTGGGAACCAATGGAGCTTATTACTTAAAAACGGCTGAAGGTGTAATATTACCAACGCCTCAAAATGTAAGCAATTTGAAAGCATTTTATCAATAAAGAATATTATAATATGATGTAATTTCGAAGCTATGCATTCAATAAAGAGAATGATATTTCCAAATGCAATATCTACACAAATATCATAAATCCTGCTATTGCTAGAATCACATCTTGATAACAGGTCAAAGAAAAAACCCTGGTGATCTGTAGGTCCTCATCTCGATACCAGGTCAAAAAATCCTGTTCTTGGCAGCAATGTCGAGTTCAGGTAAAAAAACCAGTTCTTGGCAGCAATGTCGAGTTTGGGTAAATAAATCAAGTTCTTGGCAGCAATTTCGAGTTCGGGTTAAAAAATCCAGTTCTTGGCAGCAATGTCATGCTTGGGTAAAAAAATCTAGTTCTTGGTAGCAATGTCGAGTTCGGGTAAAAAAAATCCAGTTCTTGGCTAGCAATGTCGAGTTCGGGTAAAAAATCCAGTTCTTGGTAGCAATGTCGAGTTCGGGTCAAAAAATCCAGTTCTTGGCAACAATGTTGAGTTTGGGTAAAAAAATCTAGTTCTTGGCAGCAATGTTGAGTTCGAGTTAAAAAATACAATTCTTGGCAGCAATGTCGAGTTCGGGTAAAAAAATCTAGTTATTGGCAGTAATGTCGAGTTTGGGTCAAGATCGTGATGAAAATCCTAGTATTGACTGAAATGTCGATATCAGGTCAAGATCGTGATGAAAATCCTGGTATATGTGGTACCGTATGCTCGATACCTGGTCAAATAATAGGGAGGCAAACACCTAAGGTATGTAACATAAGGGATATTTCTTTCTTAATTTTTGGTTCCAAATATGTCAGGGGAATATTATCGAATTTCCAGCTTGATTTCCAAATAATTACAAATGCCATTTGATAATATTTATAGATGGAGTAGCATTGAAATTTTTGGTTTTTTAGTTGTTGCAATATGGAAAAATTGAATATTTTTTAAGCAAAAGTAGTGCGATAATAATTCATTGAAAAAGGATAACATAAGCAAAACAGAGATGTTACACATAGAGTTGAAAAGTAAATAACATAAAGAAAACATCAATCTTCATCTTCATCGTCATTTTCATCTTCATCTTCATCCTCATCATCACCATCACCATCACCATCACCATCACCATCATCCTCATCATCGCCATCAGATGAATGCCTGTCATCACCTTTTTTCATAGCAATAAGGGTCTCAAAGCCATTCATCATCTTCTTCTTCTTCTTTTTATTCTCTTCTTTTTCTTGTTCTTCTCAATTGTCGGAATACTCAGTGCTAGGGCAATCTGACCGCAATGAGACCACTCTGGGAGAACCATGAAAATAGCAAGAGCAATAAGGAAGTATGAAAAAGGAGACATTTTTTTTTTAAGTTTGTTGTTTTCAGTAAGAGGATTACAAAAGATAGTTTAGAATCATGTAGTTGAGGGTCTTTTTATAAAAGTAAAAAATTATAAAAATGAGGAAAGTTAATGGTGTTTAGCAAGAAAATAATGAAAGTTAATGGTGTTTAACAAAAATGAGGAAACTTAATGAAAAGTTAAATCTCAGTTATCTGTGCACGGGTTGGTTTAAGGTTTAAATGATAATTCAATAAAATTTAATGGCTTGTTTAATTAAATACATGTTGGGTTTTTAAGCCAGTTGGTTGAATTTATTTATTGTTGGTAATATTAATTTTTTATATCGAGTAAATGTTACAAGTTTTATTACCAAATTTGTCTCCAAGAGCAAGGTTACTAGTTCGAATCCTGGTATCGGTATTGGGTCAAAGAAAAAATCATGGTAATATGTAGATCCTCATCTCGATACCAGGTTAAAAATTATGGTTCAAGGACAACGGTATATATAGAGCTATATCGATATACAAGATATAATATCAATCAATACTGCTTTTAATTGGAGTGGTATCGAAAGTCTAAATTCTTTTTCAAAATCTTACTAAGTATCAATCGATACTGCTTTTAATTGGAGTTGTATCGAAAGTCTAAATTTCTTTTCAAAATCTTACTAAGTATGTCACACCCCGAATTTCGACAGAATTCGGAAAAAACATTATTTGTTCCCGACTCTTCGATCTCCGAGGTGTGACGCATTCTCCACTTCCAAAAACCCATAAACAGTTTAAATATGCGGATAATTAAAAACCAATAAAAATTTTAACTTAAAAAAAAGTCCTCTTCATTACAAAAAATTTCAAATGAAAATACAAAAACATTGTCTAGACTAAAAATCTATATCACCTCAAAGGAAAACAAAACATATCCTGAGATGCAACGCTAACGCAAACCACAAGCAGCAACCAATCTTCTTCAACACTAAACTTGTCAAGACTTATCAACTATGTTCATTTAATGAACACACCCGATAAGCAAACATGCAAATCGGGTCAGCATTATAAAAATGCTGGTGTGAGTAGCTCTAAAATACAACATGCCATTATACATATATATACAAAATCCATAAGGCCGTTAGTTCCTCCACCAAGGCGCCTTAACTTTCAACGACTAATATAACATCCTTAAGTACAATAATTAAGGCAGGTAGTTCCGCCACTGAGGCGCCTTAACTTCCAACAACTAATACAACAAACCATACGTATAATAAAAAGGCATTTAGTTCCTCCACGAGGCGCCTTAGGTTCTATTTAAACTACTAACTAGCCAAAACATATACAATCATCTATCTAAAGATATATCATTTACCAACATATTACCATAATTATATTAATTAAAGCTTTCTTTGTGTGTCCCTAAAATTCACGTCGTATCTATGTTTTACCTAGTTTCCCTGACTACCACAATCGCTTCCCAACACAGAACATGTACATCCACATGCCTCCCCTTACATAATGAACCACTCCGTGCATAACTACCCTGAGCGGGATGCCGCACACCAGGTAACACTCACACGGAAGCTATTATGTAAGTACTGCAACTGTTCGGCATAAAATATCGCGCGTCTCGTTCTATTTTGCGAACGGAATAATCAAGCCACTATTATTACGCCCGTAATGGCCATTCAGCTTTACTGAAACGCCAGAAGGGCCAATCATATTACTTACGCCCGAAGGCCATTCAGATTCACTGAAACGCTAGAAGGGCCAATCATATTGCACACGCCCACACAGGGTAAATCACATGAGTTGTGGTAGCTAGGTTCTAGGATTTTCGTTACGTAATTTATTCAAATGTCATACATTAATGACTCATAATAATTCCACTATATCACGTGCAGGTCAAATACCTTATTGCACTAAGCCACAATATTTAGAAATATCTCAATTATATCTCATAACCATTTTCATTCTTTCACGTGCCAATATATTATTGCACTACGCCACACTCTCGTGAAAAATATCCACAAATACTCTACTACCTCCTAGTAGCATCTCACAGATAAAAATAATTGAGTGTTTAAACATTTATTTCTCCAAAACTATTGCATTTAATATATATATCCCAACATATTATATAATGTCACAATATCAACGTCAAATCTTAATTAGATAAAGACCACCAAATTTATACAAGCTTCGCACAGCATTTTAGCATTTGATTTGTCCATACAATTTACAACATAAAATGTAGCACAATTAAACAGTCCACAATCAAAGCCCAACACTACTCACGTCAAATCTTAATTAGATAATGACAAACAACGTTATATAATGTTCGACAATATTTTATTATTATATTTGTCCATATTCTTAAATATGAGAAAAACTGGAAAAAGTTAACATTCCACAGTCAATGGTCAAAGGTCAAAGTCAACGGTCAATGGTCAAAGTCAAACTACCGTTTCCATGTTCGACAGGTTTAGGGTCATAGCCATGGTTCATGGCTAAGGTCAAAGGTGCATGGCTCATGGGCTCATGACCAAGGTAATGGTTCGGACCCAACTGGCCAAGTCCAAACCTTAGAACCCGAAAGTCTAAATGTTGAAAGACCCATTTGGATCTCTATTTTAAGTCCTATGGACTGACCCCGAACAATATTAGAAACTGGCCCAAAAACTTTAAACTGAACTGGTCCACAAATTAAAACAAAACTGGGCCCAATCAAAACAAATGAAACTAGCCCAGCAACTAATAAAATTGGCCCATAGAAACAAATGAAATGTTGGCCCAAACAAAAATATTAGAAACTTAGTTTCGGCCCAAAAACTAAACTAACTAAGGCCCAACTAAAGGGGTCATCTTCCTCACAGCTCCAGCAGCTCCACCACTACTAGCCAAGGCGGCGCCACCACCCCCTCCTCATCTCCTCTCCATCCCATTTCAACCCAGTGGTTGGACTCTCTGCAAAAACCCCTATCTACCGTTACCATCATAACCCAATTCCCCTTACATCGAAACTCAACCCCCGACCGCCATTAACGCACCTCCGGAGCTTCAGTAGCACCATAAACAACCCATACACACGCCCTACACTACCCCATCACCAACAAATCCATTCAAATCCACAACCAAAACCCACCAACCAACAATAGAGTTTTAAATAAAAGTGGGCAATCCCTTGTCACCGCCATTAACACCCTCTCAAAGCTTCGACAACACCCTTTCTCCACCACCAAATCATCCCCAATCATCAATCAATCCCATAACAACATACGACAGTTTAACATCACAAAAAACAATAGTTTAAACAAAAATGAACAGGACGATTCCGTTCCGTTGGGCTGGGCGACGCCATTGGCGCCCCTTCAGAGCTTGAATAGCTCCCTAACAATGTACCACCACAACCTAACATCCATCCATAAACCCCACATCAACCAACCATCAAGACTGTACACCAGTTCAACCCATATACTGGCCGATACCTTCTTTGGGCTTTAGCCGCCAATAACGGGCCCAAACAAGGTTCGACAGTTCAAACCTCCATTTTTTCCGAATTTTAATGGAGTTTTAACAACACGGCAGACACGACATCGAATAAAATAGAATATTAAGCAGTATAAATAGGCAGAAACCTTAGACAGTATACACCGATATACGAAAAACTATAAATCCGGTGAAATAGCAAAAATAGCTACTCACCTGTATTAACAGCTCCTACGAATTCCTCCGAGTCCGAGTCGTCGCGCTCCACCCTCCAACAATCCAACTTTTTTCCTCTGCCTCCATTTTTTTTTTTTTTATTCTCCAAGAACCCTATTCTCTAGAACATTCTCTAGAACAATGTGATTATATACTTGGGTTTGAAACCCAAGCCCAACATAGACTTGGGCCCAAAAATCAGGCCAGCGTATCCCAAATCCAATCTAGCCGATTTTTAAATAAATAATTAAATTAATTAATAAATAAATAATTATGTATTTTAAATATGGGCGTTACAAAGTATCAATTGATACTACTTTTAATTAAAGTGGTATCAAAAATTTAAATTTCTTTCCAAAAGTAAACTAAGTATCAATTGATATTGCTTTTAATTGGAGTGGTATCGAAAATTTAAATGTCTTTTCAAAAGTAAACTAAGTATCAATTGATACTACCTTTCAGTGAAGTGGTATCGAAATTCTAATTTTCTTTTTAGATATATTTTTAAGTGTCAAAGGCTACTAACAGATATATTATAGATATAAACAAACCAAAAGGAGCAAAAGAGATCTATTTCATATTGAAAAGGAATTTAAGAGAATAAGGCAAAACAGATAAGTCTTTGCATCAATATTACAAAATGGAACAAATCATGGAGAAAAGATTAGATTTGGGATGAGTTATTGATCTGGTTTAGATAATTGGATATGGCATCAAGAATAGTATCAAGATCAGCACGCATATCGACTCCTTCCAAGCAGTTGGGTGTACGAATGAAGGAGTCAGGGTTGAAAGATGGGGTAGTCGTGATATTGGCGGGATTAATTGTCTCCACGTCAGTCTCTATAGCATCGACAACTTTCTTGTCAATATTAATGGCAGCTTCAGAAGGAATAGCATTCTCATCATCATAATTAAGGTGGTACTGATCAATAGCATCTTGAGGAAGATATTGCTTGAAGCTCTTCATGGTAGAGACACAATATTTCATATTTCATCAGCTTCAACCAGTTCGGCATCGGCTTGGGTTATTTGGGCCACGAGCTCAGCTTTCTCTTTCTCAAAATCAGTTCTTTCTTTCTCAAGTTTCGCTTCCATCTCTGCATAAGAGCGGTTCAGTCCTTCAATCAATAGGGTATTCTCATCAACAAATTTCTTTAGATCGGCAATAGCAATTTGTCGAGCTATTTCTGAAGAGTCAAGTTTTGTGATGGTGAGAGTGTGGCTTCTTTTTTCCTCTTCAAAAGAGTGTTGGAGGTGTTCATTGTCCTTTTTCAATTTGTCATTTTCTTCCCTAAAACGGCATAAGGAAGCCATATCGTTCTCAAACTGACTAACTTAGCAGCAGCAATTTTAGCCTGAAATCAAGAATACAGCAGATGGAGGCATTATAAAAAATGGTCAAACAGTTATAAGAGCAACTTGCTATGGTCACCAGCCTTGACAAGGTCAAAATTAAGGCTTTTTACGGCCCAATAGGCTTTATACTCTAACTCTACAGGCAAATGACAAAGCTTACCAAAGACTAGACGATACGGTAACATACTAATAGGTGTTTTGAAAGCAATCTGTAGGCCCAAAGTGAATCAGGGAGTCTTAAACTCCAATCTTTCCTATCTGGTCGGATCGTCTTTTCAAGGATTTGTTTAATTTCCCTATTGGAGGCCTTAGCTTGGCCATTGGTCTGGGGGTGGTAAGGTAAGGCAACCTTGTGAGTAACCCCATATTTCTTGATTAAACTTTCAAAAGCCTTGTTGCAATATTTCTTCAAATTCTTGTCGTTTAGAACCTGCAAATCAATAAATATAATATTCAAACCTGCAATAATTAAAAAGAATAGTGGCAAGTTAGAGTCGAACCACACCTTGAAATGGAGAAATTAGAGCGAAGAGAATTAATGAACCAATAACTAACTAAGTACGTGAGATTTAAAACAATTTTTGGATTTTTTATTTTATCAAACTAATTTAATCTAAAAATGAAAATTTGCTTCTATTTTATCAACTAATTAAACTAAATTTTTGCCAGTTTTCAAAAATTCAATTAATGAGAAATCCTAATGGTGAATGACTTCACCCCTATTTTTAAAGAATAGATTATTTCAATATTTCCAAATATTTATTCCCCTTTATTTTATAAATTTCATCAAATAAACTCCATCGCTAGTTGTAAATTTAATGGATGATTTTTCAGTGTAAGCAATTTGTGGACGCTAGCCACATTTAAAAGAATATCTCAATAAATGAATCCTCCATTTCTTCAAGCATTTACGTTTATTTATCTAAGTATGGAAAATCACCACATATAATAGAGGAGCATAAACCATCCACGATAAATAATTAAACATCAAAACCAAACTTTAAAGTAGAATTAGATAAGAACAAACAATGGAAAATACCCCGAATGGTGATAGAATCCATGACTATTTTTCTCTAAGTTATTTTGGACAAATATCATTGGACATAATTAAAACAATAAAATATGGGGAATTAAAACTTGGAAATATAAAACTAAATCTATATCTTCATGATAGGGGATTCATCTTCCACCATTAGGGTGAAGATTTTACCCTATCATGCTAACAGAGTAATAAAAAAAGTAAGAGAATACCACCATTTTATTTAACCTTGAAATCACTTTATTACTCGTCGGAAAAATAGTACGTACACACTCTAATATCTCTCCCTCACTAATTAAATGAACTAAAACTACAAAGCAAAATTTCTACTAGAATGGAGATATAATGGGTGTAAAATGCGTGTAGAATGGGTGTCCCCTCAATGCCAATTCTCTTCTCTATTTATAGCTTCCACCAACAAGATCTTTGTACATATAATATCTTCACACAAAATAGAAATAATCTTTGGGATATAGGAAGAAAATATAAGATAAAAGAATTTAGGAAATGGAATATGGATGAGATATTATCAAGGCATGAGGAAGGAAAAAAATATAAGTTGGAAATCAAATAAAGGATAAAATGGAATGATATGGTTTTGAATTAGAAATGGAGTGGTTGGCAAGAATATGGTGAAGATATGGGAGAATATATGGTGGCTAGGATATAAGGTATTATGGAATGATTTGATATAATGAAATCTAGGGAATAAGTAATTAATGGAAATTGGGATATTTAATATGGTGAAAATGGTAAAAATATATGGTGGTAGTTGCAATTATCCTTTCTTGATTTCCTTCCATAATTATAAATTCTCTAACATTTTCTTCCATTCTTGATAGCACACTTTATTCTATGAGCTCTCACTTATTGATTCTCTAAATGATCCTTTTTGGCTTATGGGCTAGGGCTTTGATTGGGCTTTGACCAACATCTTTATTTCCTACAAAAAAATATTAAACCAAATTAATAAAACATATTTTGTATTGGACTTTTCCAAAGACATGCACATATATGCAAATAATCCTTTATGACCAAAAAATGTGCATAATGTCATGGAATAAAGCAAATGTATAGTCTCACGTTAAAAATACACAATTAAGCATAAATGATATTATAAAGTGTCTGATAAGAGCCCAAAATTGTAGTTTTAACCCTGTAACACTCATACTTTTAGACCAATTATGTGAGTATTAATTAAGAGTTAATACTGATTACGTGTTTTTATGCGTTTCAGGCATCAAAGTCAATTATGTGCAGAAATGTGCCACTTTGATGAGCTAAAGGAGCAAGGGTTGGTTGCTAAGGAGTTCTGTGATTAAAGGCCAAGATTCAAGAAGACAAAGCCTTTCTAAAGCCCGGTCAAAGCTGAAAAGTCAAAGTCAACGCGGGCAGAAACAGCACACAAAGTCAGCAAAACTTCCAAAGGCCGTATCTTTGGACTCAAACCTCGGAATTGGGTCTACCTTATGTCAAAACGACCGGCTCGGAAAGAGATTTCCAGTTGTCCAAGCCTTGGCCCAATCAGAAGAGCAGAAGTGGATGAAAAATCTGTCGAAGTCAACTGCAGTTGAAGAGGCCTTTTTGGACTGAAAGTATTGGGTTTTGGGCCTGATTCTCTAGCCCAAAACATGGCTCCAAGCCCATGCACGATTTTTGGATCTGAACATATAAAAACAAAAGCTTAGCTCTTTGTTAATAGTAGCTAGTTAGACCTAAAATTATAAATAATTCTAGATCTAGTTTTCATTAAATAAAATTAAGTTTAGTTCATTTCAATTCTTGTTTTAGATTAATCTTTAGAATCATTGTTCTTCATTAGTTTGATAAATAAAATAGTTAGTTTGTCAATTTCGATTTTTGTCATTTACAATTGTTTAGATCTAAATTCCTTTATTACTTGTTATTCATTTCCCAGTTATTACCAAAGATTTCAATTATTGTTTAGATAAATTGCATAAAGATAGAATTTTTATATGATGTCTAGTTTTAAATCACTGGGAAATGATAATAGTATGAATCAAAGCTAAACCTCCATTAAAGAGGTTGAAGAAGCCTTTGATGACGCTTGATCTTTGTTAAACTTAGAAATCGTCGTAAAAATTATTCCACTCTAGAAATGATTAATTCACCATGAGAATGGGTTTAATCACTCACATGTTAGTTATGAATTGGTAGAAATGTCATGTATAATTAGGGATTATAATTACTATTTTGATATGCGAAGCATTCAATTTGGATCACGACGAGTCTTTGTTAGTAGGATTAAGTCGAGTTAAGGTAGATTCAATTCCCTTTAATTCTTTATCTAGATTCACATTTCAGCATTCCGTTATTCGTAACTTGTCAATTGAATCCACCATGTAGTAAAGAATTCCCCTCGTAAATCTCTCATTAGACTTAAGACCGATTAATTAGACTAGAAAGCATTCCATGCTAAAGAACTAGGAGTGGAACAAATTTGTTACTCCACTCTATTTTGATAGAATTGAGAGTAGAAAACTTGATAAATTAGGCATGTAAAATAAGTTTTAGTTTACTTACGTTTTGAGTTTTATCGTTCATTTCGTAGGTAAACTATCATTTTTTTTTGTTTATCAAATGGCGCCTGCCATCTTAGTTACCTTTAGCATCATTTTTTTGTTTATCAAATGGCGTCGCTGCCATCTTAGTTACCTTTAGCATTGTTTTCTTACTATAATTAGTCATTTTTAAGTCCCATTAAACCCACCCACCCTTGTTCGATTTTAACCGTGGTTGTCTTTTTCAGCATTAAACTTCCTCGAAAAAAAAAAAAAATTGAACGGGCCTTCTCAAAGGAAAGCGCAAAAGGAGCTTAAGTTCTTGGAAGTTACTGGAAGCTGACGACCTGCGCTCAAACACGGTAACTTGAAGTTACACGGAGCGCACTGCGCCCAAAGCCCAAAGTGATGACCACCCGCTTCTAATTTGAATTTTGCCGGATTTCCACAGGTTTGTTTCAAACTTCGATTTTTTAAGTTTTTCAGTGTTCTAACTTGTTATATACACTGAACACGCGTAAACAAGACGCTATTCATTAGCGAAGCAAGGACGCAATCTGGTATTCCTTTCTTCCATACCTCGTATCTCCAGTTAGAGGTTTATACTAATATATCAAGATTGTTTGGAGTGTTGTCGTGTTTAGACTTAGATTTGCATGAGATTAAGGTCTGGTCGGAGAAAAACACCGAACGTAATTAACCGTCAACGTCAACAAACAAGTCTATCGAGTATACCAATCACTACACCTCTAGCTACTATCCCGGCCACCCACACGACATAATGGCTGAAGAAAGAGAGACTCCTCTCTCCGACTTTTACAAAGCCTTGAGCGATAGCCCTAAATCTTGCATCGTTCTAGCAGACCCAGTGGGGGATTTTCGAATCCCCCCAAATATTTTTAATTTGTTACCCGTTTTTCATGGTTTAGACCATGAAAAACCTTATTAGCACATGCGTAGGATTGAACAAGTCCTAACAACATTCCACCATCCTACGGTTGGTGCGGAACAAATTAAACTGAGGGTATTCCCTTTCACCTTAGCCGATAAGGCGGTGTCTTGGTTAACTGCCCAAGCGCCTAATTCTGTGGACTCGTGGGCTAAACTTGTTCAGCTGTTTATGGAACATTTTTACCCACCCCTAAAGACGGATGAGATGCTTTCCAAGATTCATTTCTTTCGACAAAATCCTCATGAATCATTTTCAGAGGCTTGGAATCGTTTCACCAATCTCCTTATAGAATGTCCACATCATAACCTAGCGAAAGACACGTTAGTTCGTGCCTTTTTCAAAGGACTTCTACACCACCACAAAGAAGTCCTTGACATAATGAATGGGGGTAGTTTCCTAAGTAAAGGAGCCCCGGAGGCTTACAAATTTTAGAAGATCAAACTAAAGCTTAATAATAATTGGGGGTAGTGATGATATCCCCGCTCCGCTAGTTCTTCTTCAACAGTTTAAGGCCGCGGTATGTTTGAGATGAAACCCGATCCGAACTTAAAATTTTAATCGAATCTCTAACTAAAAAGGTAGAGGCTATTTCTGTTCAACAAAAGCCTATCCCCGTCATGAATGTCAACTCCAACCCATGTAATTTCTGTTTGAGTCCTGAGCACCCTGACTCCTATTGTCCTCTCGCCTATGAACAACAATAATTAGAGCAAGATAATGTTTGCTCCATTAATAGCTATCTTATTCCTAATGCCCCATGGAGACAACATCCCAACTTTAGTTGGCGAAACAATCAGCAAGTTACACCTCCAGGGTTTAATAACCAAAATGTTAGGCAAGCAAACAACTATAACCAAGCTCCACCTAGACAAGGACAAGGTCAAGGGAATTATAATAATTATAACAACCAAGTGCAACCACGACAAGGTCAAGCACAAGGTCAGGGTAATTATAATAGTTATAGTACCAATAGAGGTATCGTTCCGGTTAACAATAATAACTATCACACCCCGCCTATAAATAATCAACGTGAGATAATTCCAGTCGCACCACCTGTGACTACTACACCTACATAACCGGATCATTTCAACACCTTTATACAAGTTACCCAACAACTTTTCCAATCAATGACTCAATCGAACCAACAGATCTTACAATCCATAAATCAGGGCATACAACAGTTAGCCCAAGAGAAAGCCCAACCAAAAGGCGTGTTTCTAGGACAAGCGATACCAAACCCTAAAACAGCAAACACAACCTTTGAGGTAAATGGTAATACTAGTACAGAAACTACAATCGTAGATGACCTAAATGCCATCACCACTTTCCGTTCTGGAAAAGTGGTTGATAACAAAGTAACTATGCCTATAGTTACCCCACCAGTAGTACCTACACCGGATATCGAACTAGATACCGAAATAGAAACTGAAGAGCCTACCACTGTAGAGGTACCAGTTAAACCACAAACTAAGAAACAGAAAGCCAAGGTTACACATCAAGTCGAGCCATACGCTAAATATAGAGCGAAACCACCGTTCCCTCATAAATTAGCCATGCTAACTAGGGATACGAACTTTGAGGAGATTAGGAACATTTTCAAAAATCTAACGATAAACCTTCCTTTTCTCGAAGCTATTAAAAAGCTACCTAACCACGCTAAGTTTCTTAAGGAGTTGTGCACTACTAGGCATAAGATCAACATACCTAAAGACGCCTTTCTAACTGAATAGTTCCCAACTTTATCCAAAAATAATGGAATTGTTAAGTACAAGGACCCTGGTCATCCTACTGTAAAATGCACCTTAGGAGAATCCCACACGACGACCGCTTTATTAGACTTGGGGCGAAGTGTTAACTTTACTCCCCGCTTTTATTTGTATAAACAAATAGGTCTACAAGAAATGCAACCTACAAAAATGACGTTGCAGTTAGCAGACAGGTTTATAAAGTATCCTAAAGGTGTAGTGGAAAACGTGCTTGTTAAGGTTCAGGATTTCTACTATCATGCAGATTTTGTTATCCTCGATACGTAAGTCGCTAACGACTCATGCCGATCATCTTAGTATTTCTTCTTGGCAACCGCCAACGCGATTATAAATTGTCGCGATGGTAAGATGTCCTTATCTTTTGGCCATCTTTACGTTGAGGTAAATGTTTTAAAATGATGAAACAGTTACTTAATCGCCTATAGATGGGGAGGTTAGCATGATTGAGAGCTTAGCTCAAGATTATTTTAACAACATGTTTCCCAAAAACCATATGTATAAATTCCTTTCTTTTGGAACTTCAGATTTTGTAAATGACTCCTACTTAGAGGAAGTCAACACCATCCTTGAGTCCACACCAATTGTAGACCCTTCGGTTGCTCCATATACTGAGTATGAAGACTTGCTACCTAAGCAAGTATTCATTATGCAAGATGAGGACCCTAACGAAACATCTATTGACTTTCCTTCCACCCCGGTGCTTAAACCTCTTCCCCCGGAGTTAAAATATATTCAACTTGATCCGGATGGTAGTCATCCGATAATTATATCTTCTCTATTATCTAAGGATGAAGAGACACGTTTAATCAGGGTGATTAGGGAACATCGGTCTGCGATTGGCTGGTCCCTAGCCGACATTAAGGAAATTGACCCTAATGTTTGCACTCATCGCATCCATTTGGAGGATAACGCGAAGACTTCTCGCGAATCTCAGCGTCGTTTGAACCCTGCCATGAAAGAGGTGGTTAGGGAAGAAGTCTTACGATTACTCGATGAGGGTATCATATACCCAATCTCTGATAGCGAATGGGTAAGCCCCATTCATGTAGTTCCTAAGAAATCGGGAGTTACCATGCTACGTAACGGAAAGGGTGACTATGTTGTCACATAAGGTCCTATGAAATGGAAAATCTATATTGATTACAAACGTTTAAATGTTATGACACGAAAGGATCACTTCCCTTTACCTTTTATAAATCAGATGCTCGAACGCCTAGCTGGTCATGCTTTTTATTGTTTTCTGGATGGCTACTCAGGCTATTTTCAGATTATTATTGATATTGATGACCAAGAAAAGACTACCTTCACATGTCCCTTTGGAACGTATGCCTATAAACGAATGCCTTTTGGCCTTTGTAATGCTCCTGGTACCTTCTAGCGGTGTATGCTTCATATATTTAGTGACATGGTAGAGCGCTTTATGGAAGTTTTCATAGATGATTTTTCTATCTATGGAGACTCCTTCACAGACTGCTTGTCTAACATGTCTAAGGTTTTGACACGATGTGAAGAAAAGAGCCTCGTTTTAAACTGGGAAAAGTGTCATTTCTTGGTGAAAAAGGGCATAGTACTGGGTCACATTGTATCTAGTGATGGCATCGAAGTAGATAAGGCCAAACTAGATAAGATAGCGACTCTACCTAAACCACGGACTGTCCGTGATATTAGAGCCTTTCTAGGGCATGCAGGTTTTTATAGGCGTTTTATTAAAGATTTCTCGAAAATAGCTAGGCCTTTAACTAATCTGCTTTTGAAGGATGCAATCTTTGATTTTAATTTTAACTATAAGCAGGCTTTTGAAACTTTAAAAGCGCTTAACCTCTGCGACCAATTATCTGACCTCGATTGGTCTAAACCTTTCGAACTCATGTGTGATGCTAGTGATTATACAATTGGTGTTGTCTTGGGATAGAAACTAGATAATAAGTCCACTGTTATTTATTATGCTAGTAAAACCTTAAACGATGCTCAACGGAATTATACAACTACTGAAAAAGAATTCTTAGCTGTCATTTATGCTTTAGATAAGTTTCGTTCTTATTTGGTTGGTTCTAAAACTTTAGTTTACACGGACCATGCAACCCTTAGGTACCTTCTTGCAAAGAAGGATGCTAAGCAGAGATTAAACCGATGGATCCTTCTCCTGCAAGAGTTCACATTAGAAATAAAGGACAAAAGAGGGGTCGAAAACGTAGTTGCCGACCACTTATCTAGACTTACAAACGATGATAGTAGTGATTCTGAGTCCATACCAAACTCTTTTCCTGATGAGCATCTGTATGCTATTTTTTCAGCACCATGGTATGCTGACATTGTAAATTATTTAGCGGCTAATGTTATGCCTTATAATTGGTCAAGAAATGAACGTAAGAAGTTCTTGGCGAGTTAAGTTATATACTCTTTGGGATGAGCCCTACCTTTTAAGTATTGTGCGGATCAGATTATTCGTCGTTGCATTCCCCAATTGGGAATATAATGAAGTTCTATCGTTCGCCATGACAAAGAGTGTGGTGGCCATTTTAGTGGAATGAAAACAGCCGCTAAAGTTCTTCAATGTGGATTTTATTGGCCTACCCTTTTTAAGGATGCCCAAGTGCATTGCAAGACGTGTATTCGTTGCCAACAACTTGGGCGAATCACGAAGCGTAATATGATGCCATTAAATCCAATCTTGATAGTAGAAAATTTTGACGTTTGGGGCATTGATTTCATGGGTCCCTTCCCTATTTCCTACGGTTTCATTTATATTCTAGTTGGCGTGGACTACGTGTCTAAATGGATAGAGGCCATGGCTTGCTGTAGCAATGACTATAAGACAGTTGTATTTTTTTTATTAAGGAGTATATTTTCTGTCGTTTTGGCATTCCTAAAGCCATCATTAGTGATGGTGAAACACATTTTTGCAACAGAGTTGTTGCATCTCTAGTGAAAAAGTATGGAGTTACACACAAGGTAGCAACTCCTTATTATCCACAAACTAGCGGACAAGTAGAAGTTTCTAATAGGAAATCAAAAAGATTTTAGAAACAATCAGAAATCCCGATAGGAAAAGACTGGTCAAGCGTCTATCGGATGCCTTATGGGCGATAGGGCTGACTTTCAAAACTCCTATAGGTATGTCTCCCTTTAGACTTGTATTTAGGAAACCATGTCATTTGCCCGTTGAATTAGAGCACCGTGCTCTGTGGGCTATAAAAAGCCTTAACTTCAATATTGATGAGGCGGGTGTCAAATGCAAGTTGCAATTGAATGAGCTTGAAGAAATCCGTAGCGATTCTTACGATCTCGCGAAGGATTATAAAGCTAACATGAAACGTGTTCAGTGTGTGGTCGGTCAAAAGGTCTTGCTTTATAACTCCCATCTACATATTTTCCCAGGGAAACTAAAAACCCATTGGTCTGGTCCTTTTCTGGTTACTGAAGTCACCCCTTACGGGGCAATCACCTTGGTAAATCCCAAGGACAACAATACCTTTCAAGTTAATGGTCAACGGTTAAAACATTTTCACGAACTTCTGTCCCTGATATAGAGGAAGTCCTTTTACAGGACCCTGTCTATGAGGATTGACCTGTGTCATTTGGTGTACTTCCTTTCACTTCCATATAGTGGTAAGTGCACCATTCAGGTAACCGGGCCCTCCCTATGGAGTGTGTGGCTATAAGTACCGGATCCTAAGTCCACGTTTCACATAATTCACGTTTTCCACTTTTGCATGTTTTCTCAGTTTTTGAGTCATGTTCCTCTATGGGGTGAATTATGTATTTATTGTTTTTCGTGTTTCTTATAATAAATAAAAAATAAATAAAATAAAATAAAAATTCTAAAATCATAGAAATAGCAATCCAACAAGTCTTGGGAATCTGACTTTAAATGACCCACGTTTAAAACAAATTTTGTGTTTAAAAATTTGTTTGGGGGTCGGCAGTCGATCTTTCCATCCGGATTGCTCGAACTTTCCATTGTGTTGCTTAGGACCGTTAGTCGTAATTCATTCGGGTTGACGTTATCTATAACTTAGATTCCCTTCGTTCGCATAACTTACGTCACTCACGCACTTCGAGGCGTTTTCCACCTTCTTATACGTCACCCATGGTTTGAATTGAGTGTTTTACAGATCATTGAATTGGAAATTCTCTACTGATCATTTCCATAACTCATTCGCCAAAATCGGACCAGTAACGAAGCGGCAAATTGAATTTGAAATTGCGCGAAATATCGGAAAAGTTCGGAATTCGAATTGGGCTTGGGCCCAAACCGCATTACACGTCGCGTCGCGTCTCCTTCCTTCCTAAAAAAAACGGTTTGTTTCCTTTTCCAATCCGCCCGGTTACCAAAGTTTAAAACAAAACTTAAACACCAAAAATAAAAAAAAAAAAAAAAAAAAAACAAAACACACCTATCTACACCACGCCCATTTGTAACAAACACGGTAAGTCCTCTCAAACAAAATTTCCACACCATCGAAAAACAGCCACCACTTCAAGCTCCCTAACCTGCCACCGTACCCACCATCGCCACCACCAATGTTTTAGGTTGTTTTACATCAAACTTCGCCTCCTCCCGTCTACAAAACCATTGGTTGTTTCAAAAACTTCAATGGTGCTTTCGACGAAGAATTTTGCCGAGCACGCGTTTAAGGGCGGCCCGGACCGCTTATTTTATTTTTACGACGACGGAGATGATTAGGAGAAATTGGAATGGACTGTGGTTTCGACCGAGGAATTCTATCACTACGATTTGGTAGAACAGTTTTATAAGAAGCGAGAATTGAGGGGATAGGATTTTCATTAAGGTAGCGAGAAGCGAGGAGGGAAGTAACGAGATAGTTGGTTGTTGGTCGAAATTTTGTTAGGGCGTTACGCCTGGAAGCAACCTAGAAGCCACCATTCAGGAATCGCAGTATACTGGAGTTCCTGCTTTGATGAAAGATACTATCGTGGAGGGTGAATACAATCCGAGATCTCATTACGTCCGCCAGTCAAGTCTGAGAACCAACCAACTAACTGTAGCTTAGTGGATTGGTAGGAACGTCCTCGGAAAAGACAAAGTCGGCGATATCGGTGTGCGCAATGTCCGTGACGTTCTTTGGATTTTGCAAACGAATAAGTATAATTTCTGCATCCTCGATTTAATTTTTAATGTGATTAGAGGAGTGGGAAAGAGCATGGCGCCTCTTCCCGTATTGATCACTAAGATCATGCTATCATTTAGAAATGCCGCATAAAAATCTGCTCCTATTAAGATCAAATTGCATTCTAATGCAAGTATTTATCGGATTGCATCCAAGAGACTTGGCCGTTGTCCGGAAGGAAATGTAGTTGAGTTGGCGGATGAAATGGAAGATATGACATGTCCGGATGAAAATGCATTAGATAGTTGTAATTCTAATTTAGAAGCGATGCAAGTGTTGCAAACCGGCTTGTGTTTTGCGTTTATGGTATTTGTGAAGATATCCGAGATAGAGGATTATAGTTCGAAATAAACAAATGAACCTTCAGACGAGAGTTGAAATGTTCGAAAGGGGTCAGGAAGATATCTTGTCTAACATGGAGACTATCCACTAACATCACCAAGCCCAGTATGCAGTACTCAGGACTGAGATGGAAGCACAACGCTTGTTCCGAATAGAGATGCTATGACGCATGCCACCCGTGGAGGATTCTGTTTCAGCCGAGTCTGAGAGGCATGAGCGTCGGTGCGAAAGAGACAGATGGCTCAAGCTATTCTTCATCCCAGGACCAATCTCCATCTCAGGGTCCATCTTCATCACATGGCTAGGTGTTCACCATCAGTTTGTGTTCGCTGTTATTTCATTGTTTTTATTGTTTTATTAGTTGGATTTTAATTCAGTTGTTAAATTTAAATATTAATGTGTTTGTTTTATGTTGTTTGGATTTAAATTTTGTTTAATATAATTGGTTATTTTCGAATTGTTCGTGTTTTTATCATTAATCCCACCTTCCCGAATTGTTTGGGGGTGGTAA
Organism: Coptis chinensis; assembly: GCF_015680905.1. Taxonomy (NCBI): domain Eukaryota; kingdom Viridiplantae; phylum Streptophyta; class Magnoliopsida; order Ranunculales; family Ranunculaceae; genus Coptis; species Coptis chinensis. The sequence continues at coordinate 34,613,231 of NC_141456.1, read as the reverse complement.
TATTTATACCGAGCATAATTCGTTATATGATCATCTTACGTGAAAGTTGTCTTGGAGTAAAGGTTGAGAATTTGGCCGAGCATCGGCATATCTACGATTATGTGTGGTGGTAGCATGAAATCTAGGAGAGTTTAGAAGTTACTATTCTAAATCCAAAGATAAAAAGATACCGGGGTTGTTATAAAATCAAAAAATATGGTTTGTTTTCGTTTTGGGTTTGGAAATTTTCTATTTCCGAAATTGCCTTTAAACAATTTGGCAACTTGCCAATTCGTTTTGGAAGCTCGAGAACCTATTTAAACTTCCTTCATTCTACACTCACAACCCACACTACACCCCACCATCATCTCTCACCTTTCACTCCAAGCTTTTCCTTCTTTTTCCTTGTAAACTTCGTTTCAAAGACTTACGAAGCCTCGCCTCGAGCTTTCTATGCCCTAGACACTATCAAACATTTTACTCAGAGGCCTTTTCGCTTCAAGTTGAGCGACTTCGTGCCAAGCGACTTCCAAAACACTGTAGAATCCAAAACACCGAGAGCGCATTTTAGCCAAGTTGACTTCGACTCGCTTCAAACATCAGAACTCCACAAACACCCAAGCGCACCGCGCCCAAGTTGGAAGCGCACTCGCCTCCCTAAAGTAAACCGCGAAAATTTCCAATTTTCTCGAGGGTTGTTCCAGGATTTTTGGAGCTGTTCAAAAGAGTAGTTGAGATGACATCTCCTATAGTAATACCGAACGATCTTTCAAGGCGTGTGGGGAACCGAGACCTATGGACATTGGTTCAAACGGGATCCTGCGAGTTAGGATGGCCATCTCCATCGTAAGTGATGACGATTCATATTCAGCACGACTTATCGCTTATTTCTACGACCCACGTTAGTTTCTATTGTAATCGGGATGGAGAACAAGAATTCTCCGTCAGAGTCGGCGACACACAACACTAGAATTCAATAAACATGTGGTCGCTTTAGTTTCAGGATTACTAATACGATCCTCGTTCACACATGGGGATATATGACCGATAATGCATACCTTTATGATTATACATATTTCCATGAGTATTATGGGGGAGGGGTATTTCGAGTAATGGACCGAGGCGATATAGCATTGCCTCGGTAGCTTGTTCCTAAACGTAGGCACCACCATGTTATTCATCCCGATGAATATTTTGGGGAATGGCGGTTCACTTCGCAAAACGATCATTTGGTGACATTTTCCTCGCTTTAGCTGAGGGACGTCGCCGATATGACATTCCCCGAGTTTTAGTCGCTAGTCTTAAGAGAGCCCAAAGCATGAGGCGTAAGTATCTCCTTATGCCTGTTTTGGTAAGCCGCATCATGCATAGTTGTTTACCTGTATTCTGTGCCCAATTCACAAATTGGAAGAGGGTTGAAGTCATGAGACCAACCAATTGGGTGGTTCGCTCATTGTGAATTATGACTTGGCCGGGATGGCAGGTGCAGCTGATAAACGTAAAATGTCTAGTCTACCTACGAAATGAACTGCGAATCCAAAACGTAAGTAAACTAAACTTTCTACTTGATGCTCTCTTGTTTATCAAAGAATTATTCTACTCTCAACCAATTGAGATATAAGGGAGTAGATAAAGTTCGTTCCACTCCTAGTGCTCTAGCATGGATGTTTTCTAATCTAACTAGTCGTTTTTAAGTCTATGAGAGTTTTTTTCTGAGGGAATTATACTACGATGCAACTACCCACAAGATGCAACTAGTCGGTTATCGGAATACTAAGGGAATGCTACGTTGATTCTATGATAAGGAGTTAGGGGGATTGATTCCACCTTAACTCAACAATCCACTAACGAAGATAAATTAAGTAATCGAATTGAATCGCCTGAGAGAACAATTGGTTATTCCTAATCCCTAATTATACATGGCATTTCTACCAATTCATAACTAGCATGTGAACAATTAAACCCCATTCTCATGGTGAACTAATCATTTCTAGAGTGGAATAGAAAATATCGGCGACTCTACGATAATCGAATCAAGCTTTCATCAAGGCTTCACAACCCCTCTAATGGAGGTTTAGCCTTGAATCATTCATAATCATTTCCATTTATATTAAAACTAAACATAATATAAAGCATTGAAATTTATTTAATTAAACAATAATGAAATCTAATTTAATGACTAAATTGAACTAAGGACATGAATTGAAATGAGATCTAAAATTGGAATTGACAAAATCGAAATGGATAAAGAACAACTAATTTATTATCTAATTCAAGGGAGAACAATCATTCAATACTAAATTTAAAACAAGAATAAAACTAATTACTTTAATATAAAAACTAGATCTAGAACTAAGGTTTAATGGAGGCTAACTAATCTAATTTATCTTCTAACCTAACTATCTACCCTATCTACCATTAACAAAGACTTAAGCTTTTGTTCTTATACATTCAGATCCAAAATTCGTGCATGGGCTTGGAGCCAGGGTTTGGGCCAGAGAATCAGGCCCAAAACCCAATTCTTTCGATCAAAAGGCCTCTTCAGCTGCAGTTGACTTCCACAGACTTTTCGTCCACTTCTGCTCCTCTGATTGGGTCAAGGCTTGGACCATTACAAAGCTCTTTTCCGGAGGCCGGTCGTTTTGACATAAGGTATGCCCAATTAGGGTCTGAGTCCAAAGATCGGCTTTTTCGAAGTTCTAGCGACTTTTGCTCCTGTATCTCGCTAAAAGTGGTACATTTCGCACATAATGGACTTTGCCCTGAAATGCATAAAAGCAGCGTAATCAGTGTTAACTCTTACTTATTATTCACATAATTGGTCTAACGGTATGATTATTAAAGGGGTTAAAACTACAGTTTTGGGCTCTTATCAAACCACCCAAACTTGACATTTTGCTTGTCCTCAAGCAAAGATGAGAAATTAGAATAAGTGACCAAAAATGGAGTTCTACCTAATCTCGTTTCGCTGAGTGCGATTGCATTGACCATATGCAACAAGGCCTTAAACCACTAGGAATTCCCTAGTGGACGAGTTATAGCCTCGTGAGAGTTTTTCAGTGAAGGTACTCACAAACTTCATCTATACTACAACGACTAAGAAAATAAAACTATTGTTTCTTTATTCATGCTCAACTATCTATACATCTCTCTAGCAATTACATAAGAATAACCAGTCAAAACCCTAAGTTAATATATGCATAATAATCAATCATCTACAATAAACATATATACAATGAGTAGTACTATCAAATGTTTAGCAGGTTTGTTTCTGAGAACTCGGAATAGCGTCCTTAAATAGGTTCTCACAATAATAGTCAAGAAACAACACTCTGATTTTTGCACTCAAGTTTCGCTACTCCAGTGTACAGTGGGCACACTTTACCTTACAATCAATGACAACAAGGAAGCGGGGTCAATCAAACACATCTGCCACTTACTATCACACTAACCTATTCCTAATTGAGCTAGAGGTCTTTATTAGGTGTTCTGGGGGATTAGGAGATGGTTTAAGAAGGAAGAAATGGATATTCAAAAGGACAAGTCCGAGATAATAGAGTCTTCAGTATTATGTAACTTAGAAAACCTTGTTATTTTCTTTTGCTTCATGCTTTGTTTCCATCCTTAGCCATATTTTTTTTTTTCTTTTCTTTGGCTTTTTGACTCCTTTTTTTATTTTTTTTTTTTTTTGGAGTTTTTATTTTATTTCTATTTTTCTTTTCTTTGGATGGAAACTTCTTTTCTTTATTTTCGGAAGCAAGTAACAATTTTTGTTTACGCAGGTTTTCTCTTCTTCTTCTTCACTCATTCTATTCTCGGACTTATTCTAAATTGGGTAGGTTGATTTATTCTCTTTTTTTTTATTTTTGTTTTGTTTTTGTTTTGTAACAGGGTAAAAGGAATTGTGGTGTATGGAAGGCTAAAGAAACAGGCTCGAGTGGTGACTAGCGGAAAATAATTCATAGGTTTGAATTTCTGGCTATATCGATCCAAAGAGCGCCTAAATTTCGCTTAGGATATGGCATAGTGATCAAGCAAGTGGGCGTGTGATTTCTCTATCGGATTTTACTTCTCCCTTGTGTCATTTCTCACTTGTTTCACTCATATAAGGCTTTTAGGCTATATTCTCCAGGATTTGTAGAATAAGTACTCTAGCCTAGATTTGAAACTTCTTGCCAAACAATCATAGATACTCATATAATATATTTATAGATAGATGCAAAGATTATTACCTCGTATTAACCTAAGTTTCTAACAATTATTACGATGCAATTGACTATGTGAGACTTTTAGATTGTTAAGAGCATGGAGAAAGAACAATACCAATATTCCTAAGTGTATAGCATAACTTATTTATTTATATTTTTAAATTTTGAAATTTTTAACTAGAAACAAATGCATATTATATATTTATATCCTAGCAGATGTCTTAATTATACGTGTTTCTATGCCCCCAAACAAGAAGCATGCTTTGTCCTCAAAGCATTGTAAATAAAGAGGGTAGGAAAAATACCATTGAAGCGTGAAATTGAAACATCGCAAAACAATGTTAGAGCGTACTAATATAGGAAATAAAGCGACACAACTCTATAAGAGTTCCACCCATTATGGGGTTAACATAATTAAAATGCTTGGGACATAAGCGGACACTAACGTAAACTTAAAACTTACCTCCACTCCCGTTGTTATTCCGTCATCTTAGGTCATCCTCTACTTCCATAAAGAAATGAGGTTCCTTGGCGTCTGCCATGCTATGATAATTTGCCGGGCTTCGCGCCATTTATCATCTATGGTTGCTAACCTATTAAGTGCCACTTGGTCGATGGGGTGTAGGGTGCAACTGGTGAGGGTTGTATCCGCCACCCATGCCAAGTCATTGCGCGGAAAGATGGATAATACTATTGGTGGGTCGCATGACCGTGTCTACCTTAATCGATCCGTGAAGCGTGTACAAAAAAACAGGAAAGAAACATAGCATAATCATTGAAATTAGAACAGGCATAAGAAGGTACTTATGCCTCATAAGTATAGGCTCGTGCTAAACTAGACATCAAAGTTACGGGAAGGTCATAGAACCGGGCCGTCCATTGGCTAAAGCAAAAGGCGCTGCAAAGTGGCGTCATTCACGCGGAAAAACGCCATTCCCTAAAATGTTTAGCATTATCAAAACATAGCAGTTCCTATGTTCATGGGCCGGGCTACCAAGGGAACAGCGTTATAGTCCCCTTGGTCCTCAATCGGAAAATGCACGCCCATAAGCCTCGTGCAAAGACTCATAAGTGTAGACATGCATATTATCGACCCAATAGCACCATGGGTCTTGTATCTCGTGGGCATAGCAAGTCAAGAACAAATGCTAGCAAGAACACGGTAATCTCCATTGGTTCATTGTCGATGTTGATGGAGAACACTTGTTCTCCATCCGGTCTCTCAAAGAAAATGCAGTTATTATAAAAATAAGATGCAAGTGCTGGAGAATAAAGTTCAGCCGGTCTTACCATAAGAGGTTCCCAGCCAACATATGTGATCACCTCCTTGAAACCAAGCACCGTAAGTAGTGCTTTGGAACAAATCTTCGAAAGACTGTTCCGGTATCAATATTGGAGATGTCATCTCAAAATTACGCTTTGGAATAGCTACGAATGACTCGGAAACTACGCTCGAAAAACAAGAAAATTTCTGGTCCAGAGAAGTCAAGGTGCAACTTTCGGCAGAAGGTGGCGCTTCTTTGTATTTTGATTTCCGGTAACTTAAGCGCGTCTTCGACTTGGCTTGGCCTTTCGATTTTTCCGACAGAATTTTAGGGCGCTCAACTAGTAGGCGCGGTGGCCTCCGAGTTGCAGAATTGCGAAAATGAAGTCGAAGCATGGGAATCGCGGTGTGAAGGTGAATGATGGAGTTTAGGTGTAATGTGAGTTGTGAGGATAGATTGTATCAAGTTTAAATAGGCTTAAAGTTGCTAGAATGGATCGGAAAGTTGCCAAAACTAATTTCGCGATTTAGGAAATCCTAAAATGTCCAAACTTCGAAAAGCGGAAACAACTTCATATCACGGATTCTAATTCAAACCCAGTATCTCTTATTTGGATATTATGACTGAATATACCTATTTAATCTAGATTTCATCCTACAATGATTCTCAATCACAGATATGCCTAAACTACCATATTTTCACATTACTCCGCAGTAAATTCTAACACTAGGTTTTTTTATAAAAATACAGCTTGAAATAATCAAACCACCCCAAACAAGTTGGGAAGGTGGGGTCGATATGACACAAGCACACAAAATGAAAATGAACCCTTATATTAAAATTTCATTTGGAGTATCACTACAAGATTCACATTACTGAAATAAAAGTTACAATACAATAAAGACAACAAAAGTAAATAAAACAACAACTACTAAAACACAAATAACTTCGACTATCCTTGCCATCCTCTCTAAACACCTGCGCCGCTGGTGGCGGAGGGCTGAACTTCAGTGGTGGCTCCTGGCTCCGGCGTCGAAGCAGCAGTCGCCCTTTCGTCGACGACGGCTCATGCCCTAAGTAGTTGTCCTCGAGGGCAGAGTCCGTATGAGGTGGGAAGCGTGCTAGCATCTACTCTAAAGCGGTATTTGGGCTTCCATCACCACGCCGCGCTCCCATCTCTCATCCTCCTCACGGGTGCGGAGCTTCGAAGTTGTGATGAATGGTCGCTGTCGAGTCCGGAGGGTCTGCCGCGAGAGTGTTGAGTGAGCGCGATGCCCCTATGTAGCATAGTCATAAAAGATCCATCGAACAACACCTCGGAAGGCATCCGTTATCAAAGCGGGTGCCATCCTCCTCATCCTCCTCCGACTCATCCTCATCTACCCTCTGCTCCTCCTCCTCGGCTGTTCCTATCCTCGGGCAATTTCCAGACTTGTTGGACACACTCCCTATAGATCTTGTGGGTTCCCGTGCGGGGTAATGTAAATCTCTCGAAGCGGAGTTGCCTTCATCTTCACATGATCTTAGTGATAAGCCACGGGGAAGAGGTGCAGCGACCGTCGATCCTCGATTATGTTGAGCAAAACTCGGGATACAGAAATCGTACTCCGGCTCTGGAGTATCCATAGGGCGTGGAGGCAGGTCGGACCGATGTCATCGACCTTGTCCTTGCCAAGGGACATTCCGACCAATCAGGCTGTAGCAGTTGGTTGGTCCTCGGGATGCTGGCGCACACAATGGGAGTTTGGATTGTAACTCCATTGATGACAATGATAACGCCATCAGCGGCTCTACCCCGTCATCTTGCGGGGCTCTGTAGGGTGGCCTCAGGATGGATTCTAGGCGGAATGCCTAGAATCTCAGCCAACAATCCGTAGTTGACTCCCTCCTCTTCTTCCTCCACCAACACAAAAATCAGGCTCCCATCCAACTCGGTGTTGTAGAACCGTCGACCAAGTCTTCATGGTAGAAGTCTTGATTGAGTACCGAGAGACTATTCAGTCTCTACTAGCCATTTCGATCACCGTAAAGCTGGCGCGAAATGGTCGTGATGAAAATCTGCTCCGGTATAATCTGGCGTTTGAGCCATCTAGTTTTGAAAAATGTCGATTGGGGTTTTATATAGGATGTGGTGGTGGTGGTTTAGCTTGACCGACTTTAAGAACAATGGTGGTGGTGGGCGTGGTGGCGGCACCAAAATTTTTTTAAATTTCGGTGGTTTTGATAATAGAAATCGGTGGTGGTAGTGATGGTTGGTGTTTTGAAGTCGATTTGAGGTTTGGATTTGATTTTTGGCGTGGGTTGTTTGTATTTTCTTTTTTATTTTGATTTTCTTTTAGGTTTGGAGCTTGGTAATGGCGTTAATGGAAGATGAAGCGATGATGAAGTCGTGAGAATGTAAAGGAAGCAGCAGCTCTCCATGGTGGTGAAAGCGAGTTGACTTAAGCCGAAACCAAAATTTTCGATTTTTTTCGATTTTGCCAATTTCAAATCAAAATTCGGCCCGTTTACGGTCCGATATTTGCGAATGAGATATGGAAATGATGGGGAGAATTTCCTATCCAATGATCCATAAAACACTCTATTCCGACTTGAGGATGACATATGGATAAACGCCTCCGAAGTGCGTGCATGGCGTAAAGTTATCTTGAGCGAATGAACTCTAAATTAATAGATCATGTCAATCCAGATAAATACAATAAAAGCGGCCTAAACAACTCTAGTGGGACATAAAACATTTGAATGCGGAAACGAACACCCCACCCCAAACAAATTTTTACAAGAAGCTTAGAAAATTTGTTTTAGCGATGGTCTTTTAAAGAGGAACAATGGTGGTGGTGGCGTGGTGGCGGCAGCACCAAAATTTTTAAATTTTCGTGGTTTTGATAATAGAAATCGGTGGTAGTAGTGATGGTTGGTGTTTTGAAGTCGATTTGAGGTTTGGATTTGATTTTTGGCGTGGGTTGTTTGTATTTTCTTTTATTTTGATTTTTCTTTTAGGTTTGGAGCTTGGTAATGGCGTTAATGGAAGATGAAACGATGAACTGGTCGTGAGAATGTAAGAGCGAAAGGCCTTCCACGGGTGGGTGAATGAGTTAGCCCAAAGCCCAAAACCAAAATTTTCGATTTTTTTCGATTTTTTAGCGAATTTCAAATCAAAATTCCAGCTTCGTTACCCGGTCCGATATTTGCGAATGAGATATGGAAATGATCAGGAGAGAATTTCCTATCAATGATCCATAAAACACTCTATTCCGACTTCGGATGACATATGAGATAGTGGAAAACGCCTCGAAGTGCGTGCATGGCGTAAGTTATCTTAGCGAATGAACTCTAAATTAATAGATCATGTCAATCCGAATCGTAATACAATAAAACGGCCTAAGCAACTCTAGTGGGACATAAAACATTTAGAAATGAAACACGAACACCCCACCCCAAACAAATTTTTACAACGAAGCTTAGAAAATTTGTTTTAGCGATAGTGGTTTTTAAAGTCGATTCGAGAGACTTCATAGATTACTATGTTTATTTATTTTTTTTTTTTTTTTTTTTTTTTTTTATTTTAGTTTTAGAAGGAAAAACAATAAGCAATAAAGACATAATTCACACCATAGAGAAACATGACTCAAAAATCCGAAAAAAACATGCAAGAGTGGAAAGCGTGAACTATGTGAACCGTGGACTTAGGATCCGGTACTATGACCTGACCACACACTCCATAGGGAGGGGCGGTTACCTTAATGGTGCACTCACCAATATATTGGAATGAAAGGAAATGCACCAACACAGAAATTGAGTCGTTTATAGTCGGTACTCAAGACTTTATCTAAGACATATGTATGAACATCGCGATTGATCATATATCGACAAAGAAATAGTTGTGGATCATTGCATAAATAAATATCGAGGAAACATATCCAAACACAATGAAACACCAAGATTTCCTCACGACCACAGCCTAGTGGAATCAAGCAAAAAGTCGGGTAACCCTATTGTGTAACCTATCATGCACCTTCTTTTTCATTTTTGAATGAGTGGGTGTTCTAGTAAATAAGTGTGGAAAAGTGAATGGTTGTGGAGAATATGGTAGGTATGGATAAGTTCTAGAAAGACAGCCTGTACACAATGAGGATTTGGTTTTAGCACTGAACTCATTCATTGTGTGTGTAGGGACTGTCTCAATTTTGAAAATGAAGGTGTCACAAAGTTTGTCCTTCTGAAGTATCTGTTTGTTAGGAGGATTTAAAAAATTATAGAGCACAGAAGAAACAACAGGATCGAGTGCAAACTCGGGGTTCATTTGAAAGGGTGGAAGGAGGGGAATCGAGGTGGATGTTGTGCTAGTTAGTTCTTGATAGGGTGAATTGTCACCTACTCGAAGAAACTCATCAAATTCCTCATCTAGATTGGTCATATCCACATTACTATGGTAGTCCTCTACGTCTTTGAGAAAGTCATCTATCCCATCCTCGTCAATAACATGTGTATCGACTAGTGTAGGAAAGAAAATATTGGAGTCGACTTTCCAAAGGAAAGAATTTTGGGCATATGACTATCGGGAGCGTGTTGTTGAAATAATCTCGAGCAAAGCTCTCGATCATGCTAACCTCTCCATCCATAGGCGAATCGGTAAGCTGTGTCCTTGTTTTAAAAACATTCAACTGACAAAGATGGCCAAAAGACATGGACATTGAACCATCACGGCAATTAATGGCGCATTGGCGGTTGCCAAGAAGGGGCCTTCTAAAATGATCGGAATGAGTCGTTAAGCGACATATCGAGGACTACAAAATCAATGGGATAGTAGAAATCCTCGCACTTTTACAAGCACATTTTCGACTACACCCTTAGGATACTTAATAGACCGATCGGCTAATTGCAGCGTCATTTTAGTGGGTTGCATTGCATCTAGACCTATTTGTCTATACAAATAAAATGGGAGTAAGTTAACACTAGCCCCCGTGTCTAATAACGCCTTGTGATGCGTCGTATAGGAATCTCCTAAGGTGCATTATGCGATGGGGCGACCCGGGGTCCTTGTACTTAACAATTCCATTATGGTCCGGATAAGGTTGGGAATTGTTCGGTAAAAAGCGTCTTTTGGTATATTGGTCTTACGCCTAGTAGTACACAATTCCTTAAGAAACTTAGCATGATGTGGTAGCTTTTTAATAGCCGAGGAAGGAAGGTTTATAGTTAGATTCTTTAAAACATCCCCTAATCTCCTCATAATTTGTATCCTTAGTTAACATGGCTAATTTTTTGGAAGCGGTGGTTTCTGTCTATATTTAGCAATGGTATCTCCTGGATGTTATCACAGTAGCTTTACGTTTCTTTGGTTGTGTTGTTAACGGGTACCTCTGCTGGTGGTAGGCTCTTAGGTTTCTATTTCAAAGATATCTAGTAATATAGCGAGGGTGTAGGGGAACTCTGGGTGGGGTAACTATAGGCATAGTTACCTTGTTATCAACCACTCTGCGAGCGGAGTGGTGATTGCATTTATCTCACCTACATTTTCATATTCATTACTAGTATTATCCGTTACCTCCTCAAAGGTGTGTTTGTTGTTTTAGGATTAGGTATTGCGTTACACCGGAAACACACCTTTGGTTTGGGCTTTATCTTGAGCCATTTGTTGGGTTAAATTAGTTCTGGATTGTAAGCCATTGGTTGGATTGAGCCATTGTTTGAAAAAGTTTTTGGCTCACTTGTATAAAAGGTGTCAAGGCGATCCGGTTGTGTGGGTGTAGTGGTCCGGGTGGCGTTCTTTGGAACTATTTCCGTGAATTATTTATTGGTGGATTTTGATAGTTATTATTTTAAGGAACGATACCTCTATTAGCATTATAATTATTATAATTACCTTGACCTTGTGCTTGACCTTGTCGAGGTTGCACTTAGTTGTTATAATTATTAAAATTACCACGACCACATCCTTAAAGTAGTGGGGCTTGGTTAAAGCTCTGCGTTGGCCTAACATATTGATGATTGTACCCTTGAGGTGTGAAGTTTTGGTTATTCCGCCAACCGAAGTTGGGATTTTTGTCTCCAAGGAAGTTAGGTTCACTATTAATGGAACAAGCCTGTTCATAGGCTATAGAGACCGATGGGATTAGGGATGCTCAGGGACTCAAGCCCGAAACTACATGGATTTGAATTTACATTCATAGCGGGGATTGGCTTTTGTTGTACAGATATGGCATCTACCTTTTTTAGTGAGGGATTCAATTAGAGTTTTAAGCTCGGGGATCTGATTTAACCTCAAACATACTTGGTAGTCTTAACTGTGGAAGAAGAACTAGCGGGGGGGATATCATCACTACCCCCGGTTGTTATTTAAGCTTAGTTTGATCCTCTAAAAATTTATAAGCCTCAGGGCTCCTTTACTTAAGAAACTACCCCATTCATTATGTCAAGGACTTCTTTATGGTGATGTTGAAGTCCTTTGAAAGGCACCGAACTAACGTGTCTTTCGCTAAGTTATGATGTGGACACTCTATAAGCAGGTCGGTGAAAGCGGTTCCAAGCCTCTGAAAATGTTTCATGAGGATTTTGTCGAAAAGAAATGAATCTTAGAAAGCATCTCATCCGTCTTTAGGGGTGGGTAAAATGTTCCATAAACAGTTGAACAAGTTTAGCCCACGAGTCCACAGAATTAGGCGCTTGGGCAGTTAACCAAGACGCCGCCTTATCGGCTAAGGTGAAGGGGAATACCCTTAATTTAATTTGTTCCGAACCAACCGTAGGATGGTGGAATGTTGTTAGGACTTGTTCAATCCTACGCATGTGCTGGTAAGGTTTTTCATGGTCTAAACCATGAAAAACGGGTAACAAATTAAAAATATTTGGAGGGATTCTGAAATCCCCCGCTGGGTTTGCTAGAACGATGCAAGATTTGGGGCTATCGCTCAAGGCTTTGTAGAAGTCCGAGAGAGGAGTCTCTCTTTCTTCCCCCATTATATCAGGTATGGTGTGTGTGATAGTAGTTAGAGGTGTGGTGTGTGGTATACTAGATAGACTTGATTGTTGATGTTGTTGTGTATTTACGTTCGGTGTTTTTGTACGACCAGACCTTAATCTCATGCAAGACTAAGTCGAGCTTAACTACACATGCAACACTCCAAACAATTCTGATATACTAGTATAAACCTCTAACAGGAGATGCGAGGTGTGGAAGAAAGGAATACCTGATTGCGTCCTTGCTTCGCTTATGAATAGCGTCTTGGGTACGCGTGTTCAGTGTTTATAAGAGAATAGAACAGAAAAGCTTGACAACTTCGAAGTTTGAATCACCCCTGTGGAAACCGAATTTTCGGGGAAGGGCGCTGGCGCTCTATCTTGTAGCGGGCTCAAAGCAAAGTCGAGCTCGATAAAAGCTGGTGGCTCTCTTTTGAAGCGTGGCCTTCGGTGAAACGCGAAGTCCGGTAAGATAAGCTGGTCGCGCTCTCTTTGAAGTGGGGCCTTCGGTGTAAAGCGAGAAGTCCGAGAAGATAGCGGTGGCGCTCTCTTTAAGCGTGGCTGGCGCTGATGCGTTTTTCGCTGGATTTTTCCAAAACTGAAGCGGCAACCACGGTATGAATCAAACAAGGGTGGGTGGGTGAAATGGGACTTAAAATTACTAATTCTATTATGAAAACAATGCTAAAGTGCAACTAAGATGGCGGCGCCATTTGATAAGCGTAAAATGTCTAGTCTACCTACTTTAAAATGAAGCTGCGAATCCAAAGCGTAAAGTAAACTAAACTTTCTACTTGATGCTCTCTTGTTTATCAAAGAATTATTCTACTCAACCAATTGAGATATAAAGGAGTAGATAAAGTTAGTTAAACTCCTAGTGCTCTAGCATGGATGTTTTCTAATCTAACTAGTCGTTTTTAAGTCTATGAGAGTTTTACGAAGGGAATTATACTACGATGCAACTACCCACAAGATGCAACTAGTCGGGTTATCGGAATACTAAGGGAATGCTACGTTGATTCTATGATAAGGAGTTAGAGGGGATTGATTCCACCTTAACTCAACTTAATCCACTAACGGACCTAATCGTCGTAATCCGAATTGAATCCCTTGAGAACAATTTGGTTATTCCTAATCCCTAATTATACATGGCATTTCTACCAATTCATAACTAGCATGTGAACAATTAAACCCATTCTCATGGTGAACTAATCATTTCTAGAGTGGAATAGAAAATCACGGCGACTCTACGATAATCGAATCAAGCTTTCATCAAGGCTTCACAACCCCCTCTAATGGAGGTTTAGCCTTGAATCATTCCGCAATCATTTCCATTTATATTAAAACTAAACATAATATAAAGCATTGAAATTTATTTAATTAAACAATAATGAAATCTAATTTAATGACTAAATTGAACTAAGGACATGAATTGAAATGAGATCTAAAATTGGAATTGACAAAATCGAAATGGATAAAGAACAACTAATTTATTATCTAATTCAAGGGAGAACAATCATTCAATACTAAATTTAAAACAAGAATAAAACTAATTACTTTAATATAAAAACTAGATCTAGAACTAAGGTTTAATGGAGGCTAACTAATCTAATTTATCTTCTAACCTAACTATCTACCCTATCTACCATTAACAAAGACTTAAGCTTTTGTTCTTATACATTCAGATCCAAAATTCGTGCATGGGCTTGGAGCCAGGGGTTTGGGGGGAGAATGGGCCCAAAAAACCCAATTCTTCGATCCCAAAAGGCCTCTTCAGCTGCAGTTGACTTCCACAGACTTTTCGTCCACTTCTGCTCCTCTGATTGGGTCAAGGCTTGGACCATTACAAAGCTCTTTCCGAGCCGGTCGTTTTGACATAAGGTATGCCCAATTCCGAGGTCTGAGTCCAAAGATACGGCTTCCGGAAGTTCTGGCGACTTTGCTCCTCGTATCTCGCTAAAAGTGGTACATTTCGCACATAATGGACTTTGAAGCCTGAAATGCATAAAAACGCGCGAATCAGTGTTAACTCTTACTTATTATTCACATAATTGGTCTAACAAGATATGATTATTAAGGGGTTAAAACTACAGTTTTGGGCTCTTATCAGCCCAAATTTCATTTGGTAAGCCCGTACATCCCATTAGACATAATAACACTTAACAGGTTAGCATTAGTAGATGATAAGCAAGCTTGGCAAGTTATAATGGCATGGCGGGGATGCGAAGGAACCTCATCTCTTTGATGAGGAGGAGGATTAAAGCGGGGAGATAAGGTAAGTTTTTAGTTTTGTTATTGTCTGCTTATGTCCCAAACAATTTAATTATGTTAACCCCATAATGGGTAGAACTCTTATAGAGTTGCGTCAGTTTTTTATTTCCTATATTAGTATGTTCTAACCTTGTTTTGCAGATGTTCGAATTTCACAGCGTTTTCTATGGTATTTTTCTACCCTCTTTATTTAAATGCTTTGAGGACAAAGCATGCTTCTTGTTTTAGGGGGCATAGAAACACGTGTAATTAAGGCATCTGTTAGGATATAGATATGTATAATATGCATTTGTTTTCAAGTTAAAAATTTCAAAAATATAAATAAATAAGTTTATGCTATACACTTAGGAATATTGGTATTGTTTTCTTTCTATGCTCTTAACAATCTAGAAGTCTCCGTAGCTTTTGCATCGGAATAATTGTTAGAAACTTAGGTTAATATGTAGGTAATAATCTTTGCATCTATCTATAAATATATTACATGAGTATCTATGATTGTGCTTGATAAGTTTCTGAAATCTAGGCTAGAGTACTTATTCTACAAATCCTGTGAGAATATAGCCTAAAGCCTTATATGAGCGAAACATTTGAGAAATGACACTAGGGAGAAGTAAAATCCGGATAGAGAAATTACACGTCCACTTGCTTGATCACTATGCCATATCCTAAGCGAGAATTTAGGCCCTCTTTGGATTAATATAGCCAGAAATTCAAACCTATGAATTATTTTCCGCTAGTCGCCCCTCTGAGCCTTTCTTTAGCCTTCCATAAACCACAATTCCTTTACCCTGTTACAAAACAAAACAAAATAAAAAATTCAACTTACCCAATCTAGAATAAGTCTGAGAATAGAATGAGTGAAGAAAGAAAGAAGAAAAACACGTATGTAAACAAAAATTAGTTAGTTGCTTGAGAAAAAAAAAAAAAAAAAAAAAGTTTCCATCCAAAGAAAAGAAAAATATAAATAGAAATAAATAAAAACTCCAAAAATAGAATAAAAGGGAGTCAAAAGCCAAAGAAAAGAAAAAGAAAAAATATGGCTAAGGATGGAAACAAAGTATAGAAGCAAAAGAAAATAACAAGGTTTTCTCTAAGTTACATAATATGAAGACTCTATTATCTCGGACTTGTCTTTTGAATATCCATTTCCTTCCTTCTTAAACCATCTCCTAATCCCCGCAACACCTAATAAAGACCTCTAGCTCAATTAGGAATAGGTTAGTGTGATAGTAAGTGGCAGATGTGTTTGATCGACTCCGGCTTCCTTGTTTGTCATTGAGATTGTAAGGTAAAAGTGTGCCCACTGCACACCGGAGTAGCTTAAACTTGAGCGGAAAAATCGAGTGGTTTTGTCTTGACATTTATGTGAGGACCTACTTAAGGGCGCTTATTCGAAGTTTCAGAAATGAACCTGCTAGGCATTTCATAGTATTACTCATAGTATATATATTTGTATCATAGATGATTGATTATTATGCATATATTAGTTTAGGTTTTTGAGTTGGTTATTCTTATTCATTTGCTAGTGAGAAAAATAGATAGTTGAGACATGAATGAGGAAACAATAGTTTTATTTCTTAGTCATTGTAGTATAGATGAAGTTTGTGAGTACCTTCACTGGAAAACTCTCACGAGGCTATAACTCGTCCACTAGGGAATTCCTAGTGGTTTAAGGCCTTGTTGCATATGGTCAATGCAATCGCGACTCAAATAAACGAGTAGTTAGAACTCCATTTTTGGTCACTTATTCTAATTTCTCATATTTGCTTGAGGACAAGCAAAATGCTGTTTGGGGGTGGTTTGATAAGAGCCCAAAATTGTAGTTTTAACCCTGTAACAGTCATACTTTTAGATCAATTATGTGAGTAATAATTAAGAGTTAATACTGATTACGTGTTTTTTTGCGTTTCAGGCATCAAAGTCAATTATATGCAGAAATGTGCCACTTTGATGAGATAAAGGAGCAAGGGTTGGTTGCTAAGGAGTTTTGTGATTAAAGGCCAAGATTCAAGAAGACAAAGCCTTTCTAAAGCCCGGTCAAAGCTGAAAAGTCAAAGTCAACGTGAGCAGAAACAGCACACAAAGTCAGCAAAACTTCCGAAGGCCGTATCTTTGGACTCAGACCTCGGAATTGTGTCTACCTTATGTTAAAACGACCGGCTCGGAAAGAGCTTTCCAGTGGTCCAAGCCTTGGCCCAATCAGAGGAGCAGAAGTGGACGAAAAGTCCATTGAAGTCAACTGTAGCTGAAGAGGCCTTTTTAGACTGAAAGTATTGGGTTTTGGGCCTGATTCTCTGGCCCAAAACATGGCTCCAAGCCCATGCACGATTTTTGGATCTGAACATATAAAAACAAAATCTTAGCTTTTTGTTAATAGTAGCTAGTTAGACCTAAAACTATAGATAATTCTAGATCTAGTTTTCATTAAATAAAATTAAGTTTAGTTCATTTCAATTCTTGTTTTAGATTAATATTTAGAATCATTGTTCTTCATTAGTTTGATAAATAAAATAGTTAGTTTGTCAATTTCGATTTTTGTCATTTATAATTGTTTAGATCTAAATTCATTTATTACTTGTTATTCATTTCCCAGTTATTACCTAAGATTTCAATTATTGTTTAGATAAATTGCATAAAGATAGAATTTTTATATGATGTCTAGTTTTAAATCACTGGGAAATGATAGTAGTATGAATCAAGGCTAAATCTCCATTAGAGGGGTTGAAGAAGCCTTGATGACGCTTGATCTTTGTTAAACTTAGAAATCGTCGTGATAATTATTCCACTCTAGAAACGATTAATTCACCATGAGAATGGGTTTAATATCTCACATGCTAGTTATGAATTGGTAGAAATATCATGTATAATTAGGGATTATAATTACTATTTTGATATGCGAAGCATTCAATTTGGATCACGACGAGTCTTTGTTAGTAGGATTAAGTCGAGTTAAGGTAGATTCAATTCCCTTTAATTCTTTATCTAGATTCACATTTTAGTATTCCGTAGCATTCCGTTATTCGTAACTTGTCAATTGAATCCAACCCGTAGTAAAGAATTCCCCTCGTAAATCTCTCATTAGACTTAAGACCGATTAATTAGACTAGAAAACATTCCATGCTAAAGAACTAGGAGTGGAACGAATTTGTTACTCCACTCTATTTCGATAGAATTGAGAATAGAAAACTTGATAAATTAGGCACGTAAAATAAGTTTTAGTTTACTTACGTTTTGAGTTTTATCGTTCATTTAGTAGGTAAACTATCATTTTTATGTTTATCAGTGCCTATAAAACTATATATAAAATATATAATTTTAGGCACTTATCACTACGCGCATTTGGTATCGCTCCCCCTTTTCTGTAACCTGGGTTGCTGATCTCCTTAGGTTGTACAGCGTTCGCCTATTCATGTGCTATGAACTACTTCAAATACCCCCTTTCAATTAGATCATGTAGTTCATTTTTTAGGGTCCTGTAGGCTCTGGTACTGTGACCCATACTCTTATGGAACTTGCAGTAGGTCCTTTGGTCTCTGGTACCCAAGGAGCCTAGCTTGAGCAGAGCTGGCCATTTGAGGTAACTCTGGTTCTTAATCGAGTCCAGGCTAGGGGTGGAACTTGGGTCGGGTTAGCCCAAGCTCGATGGGATAAAACCCGATTTTTGTTGATCATGGGCTAACATTTTAGATCTGTGGTCCGGGCTTGGTCTTATAAAATCAAAACCCGACTTAGTTTTGGGTTGGGCTTGAGTTAGAATATTAAATAACCGAAAAACTCGAGCCCGTCTGCATATATGTACATATATATTTCATTCCTTCTATTCTGTAATATTGTTTCCTTATAAGTTTTATTCTTGTCAAAAATAAGGTTGAGAATATCAATTTTAAAGAGAATAATTGAACCAATCAGGTTAGTTTCCCTTCCAAATAATCAAATTCCTCTTATTTAGTTAGAATATTGAATTTCGGTGTTATTTGCCTCTTAATTTATTTATTTAACATTGAAAAGGCGGCTTCACTATTTAACATTGAAACCCAAGATACTTAACTAGCCCGACCCAACCCGACCAACCCGAGTTGGGTTTGGGCAAAAAATTTAAAGACCGACTAGGGCTTGGTCTCGGGCTCGAGTTGAAACACTTGAAACTCGGGTTGGGCTTGGGTTAGGCCTTAACCCGACCAAGTTCCACCCCTGTCCAGGACCTTATCTGGCATTTCGTTCAAAGGGGCAAAGTTTTTGTCTATCGAGGGTAGAGCTTCTTCAACTCCTTCCATACGTGGCTTCTTTTGTGATTTTCCATCTGCACTACTCGCTACATTTTGGTACTACCTCTGGGCATTCATCCCTGATAATGACAAATTTATGTAAACTAATTATCTATGCGTAAACACAAATAATCAATCACATAAACAAGTGCTTAGATCAATATTCCTACTCTCAATTCATTATACAATATAGAGAGTCAGGATTCGTTCCACTCTTAATTTATCAAGACTAAATAGAAATTATTCAACTAATCAAACACAAGAAAATAATGGTGAGAGTAATATTGTGTTGAGAGATTTATAATCTACGATTATACTATGGATGCAAATAAATCTAAATTAACTAAACTAATAGAAATAAGGTTTTGATGGAAGAGAAAGTTATAGAGAAGAGTAATCAATCCACCTAATAACTAGTTTTATGCAAGAATCGAATTATTCATTGAAAAGAGATCATATTTAGGTTTTCACGCAATGATTCAACATAAAGCCTCAACCTTTATCATCCCTAGCAATAACCTACATCTCTATAGTCATTATTACTAGCATGTAGGATTATTACAACCAAGTCTCTCAACTTAATTATAATAATCCTTAGTTTAATTTACTATATGTTTTTTTGGAACTCATACAATAAACTAAACTCATTGAAAAACATACACAATTAAATAATTTTACTAAGCAATCTATTCCTCATTAGGCTTCATAATCACTCCCTCTAATCGGGGGATTAGCCTAATATCATTGGATTAATTAAACTAAAGAAAAAAAAAAAAAGTTATAATAATAATTTGAATTGGATTGAAGTAATGGTGGCTAGGCTAAAGAAAACAGAAATTAGGTTATACTAAAGAGAGAGAGAGCTAATTTAATTAAACTAAGAAGGGAGTAGCCAAGTTTTGTTTTGCCTTAACCCTCTTTATATAGGAAAGGGTTAGGTTTACAATTTCGTGCATGGGATTTTAGGCTAAGTTATGGACCCATAAATCAAGTCCAAACCCCAATTTGTTGAATCCAAGACTTCCAATTCTGGTCGTATTACTGTAGCGCGAGTTTTCACAAACTTATACTACTCTGATCAAGTCAAGGTTTAGACCATTGGAAAGAGCTTTCTGGTCCAGTCATTTTGATATAAAATGGTCCCAAATCTGAGGCCTGAGTCCAAAGATATGGCCTTTTGAAGTTCTATTGACTTTCCTTTAGCTTTCGGATTAGGTTTGACTTTCAGTTAACAACTTTAACTTAGGCTTTTAAAGGGCTTTTTCTCCATGAAACTTGGGCATTATTTATAAAACTTTCATAGCAATCACTCTAGCTCCTTTTAGCGCCTAATTTGTAACGAATTTATATTTATTCAACTCCAAAGCCTGAAATACTCAAAAGCACATAATTAGTGATAAACCTATATTATTAATAACATAATTGGCTAAATATAAATACTATTAAAGGGTTTAAATTACAGTTTTGGGCGCTTATCAAACCACCCCCAAACAACATTTTGTTTGTCCTCAAGCAAATATGTGAAATTAAAATAAGTGGCCAAAAATGTATTTTTAACTAGTCACGTTTCGCTAAGTGCGATTGCATTGACCATATGCAATAAGGCCTTAAACCACTAAGAATTTCCTAATAGAAGAGTTATAACCTCGTGAGAGTTTTCTAGAGAAGGTACTCACAAACTTCATTTATACTACAACGGCTAAGAAATAACAGTAATTGTTCCCTAATTTTATCTCAGAATTTATACATCTCACTAGTATTTAAACAAGGATGATCATTCTAAAACTTAAACTAATACATGTATAATAATCAAATCCTCTTAAGATAAACAATTATACAATGAACTATGATATGAAATGCAATGGCAGGTCCGTTTCTGAAACTTTTGGGTAGCGTGCCCAAGTAGGTTCTCACAAGGAATGTGTCAAAACATATAACACTCTGATTTTTCCACTCAAGTTTGCTAACTCCAATGCAGTGGGCACACGTTTTCTCACAATCTCAATGACAATCCAAGAAAGTCGAGGTCAATCAAACACATCTACCATTTACTATCACACCAATCTATTCCTAATTGAGCTAGAGGTCTTTATTAGGTAATACGGGGCATATGTGTTGGTTAAAGAAGGAAAGAAATGGATATTCAAAAAGACAAGTCTGAGAAAATAGGGTCTTCATATTATGTAACTAGAGAAAACCTTGTTCTTTTGCTTCTACACTTTGTTTCCATTCTTAGACTTTTTATTTTGGCTTTTTTACTCCTTTTATTCTATTTTTAGAGTTTTTATTCTATTTTATTTTTATTTTCTTTTCTTTGGATGGAAACTTTATTTTCTTTTTCTTTTCTGAAACAACTAACTAATTTTTGTTTACACAAGTTTTTCTCTTCTCTTTTCTTCACTCATCCTATTTCTCAGACTTATCCAGATATGTAGGCTGATTTTATTTTTTTATTTTGTTTTATTGGGTAAAAGATTTTTGGTTTGTGAAAAGGTTAATGAAAGGCTCAGTGGGGCGACTAGCGGATAATAAATTTCATGTAGGTGTGAATTTCTGGTTATATTGATCCAAAGAGGGCCTAAATTCTCACTTAGGATATGATATGGTGATCAAGCAAGTGGATGTGTGATTTCTCTACTCAAAATTTACTTCTCCCTTGTGTCATCACTCAGATATTTCACTCTTATGAGACTTTTAGGCTAGATGCTCATAGGATATGTATTAAGTACTCTAACCTAGGTCTCAAAAAAATACTGTCAAGTACAATCAAAGATGCTCATGCAAGATGTTCGTGAAAAAATGCAATGACTATTATCTATATATTAATCTAAGTTTCAAAAATTAAATCCTAATTAAAGTACTGATAAACGTAAAAATTAAATAATTTTACTAATGAATAAAGCGATGAAACTCTAAACGCAAGTAAAACTAAAACTGAACTTATACTAGACTTATAAAAGATTTCTACTCTCGAATCTATTGAAGTAGAGATGGAATAGAAGATTCGTTTCACTCCTAGTTCTTTAGCACTCAAGTTTCCTACGACTATCAATCCTACCAAAGTCAATAAGAGAATTACGAATTATACTACAACGCAAATTTAACTAACAAGATATGAATAACTCAACTACGAAATTCTACTGAATACTAAAGTTTGAATCTAGAATAAAAATTAGGGGGGAATTGAATCCACCTTGAATCCAACTTAAGAACTAGCATAGATTGTTGTAATCCAATTCTTACATTCTTACGGTAAGAATTGATCGTTCTAATCCCTAATTATACATGGCATCTCTACCAATTTATAACTAGCATGTGAGGAAGTCCACCCATTCTCATAGCAAATTAACTCCCTTTTAGAGTGGAATAGACTCTTACAACGATTCTACACTACATAATCAAGTCTTCATCAAGGCTTCATCAAACCCCTCTAATAGAGGTTTAACCTTGATTCATCAAACTATCTTTTCCAATTGAATTAAAACTAGACATCATATAAAGATTCTAACTTTACTAAATTCAACTAAACAATGATTGAAATCTAAATTAACAACTAAGAATTTATTGAATAACAAGAATTGAAATTAGATCTAAACAATTTTAAATAACAAAATCAAATTTAACAAGAACTACTATTTTATTTATCTAATCAATGATAAACAATGATTCAAATACTTAATCTAAAATAAGGAATGAAACTAATTAATGGAATGGAAACTAATTATTTAACTAATTAAAATTCTCAAAACTAGATCTAGAACTAAGGTTTAATGGCTACTCTAATGGCTACCTTCTAACCTAAACTAATTGATACTTAAGAGCTAAGTCTTGTGTGTAGAAATGGAGGAGAGCAGATCCACATTTTCGTGCATGGGCTGAGGGTCCATGTTTTGGGCCGGAAAATCGAGCCCAAAGCCTAATTTCTTCAGTCCACAGGGCCCTTTTCAGCTGGCTTTGACTTCAATAGGCTTTTCGTCTACTTCTACTCCTCTTATTGGGTTAAGGTTTGAACCATTGGAATGCCCTTTCCAAGCCGGTCGTTTTGACATAAGGTACGCCCAATTCCAAGGCCTGAGTCCAAAGATACGATCTTCGAAAGTTCTGCTAAATTTTGTGTGTTGTTTCTGCCCGTATTGGCCTTTAATCCTAGAACTTCTTAACAACCAACCCTTTGCTCCTTTATATCGCCAAAGTGGCACATTTCTGCACATAATTGAGTTCCATGCCTGAAATACATAAAAACACATAATTAGCATTAACTCTTATTTATTACTAGCATAATTGGTCTAAAAGTATTATTATGGTTAAAACTACAGTTTTGGGCTCTTATAAAACCACCCCCAAACAACATTTTGCTTGTCCTCAAGCAAATATGAGAAATTAACATAAGTGACCAAAAATGGAGTGCTAACTAATCTCGTTTCGCCGAGTGTGATTGCATTGTCCATATGCAACAAGGCCTTAAACCACTAGGAATTCCCTAGTGGATAAGTTATAGCCTTGTGAGAGTTTTCCAATGAAGGTACTCACAAACTTCATCTATACTTCAATGACTCAGAAATAAACTATTGTTTCCTTATCTATGTCTCAGTTATCTATACATCTCACTAGCAATGAATACAGAATACTCAAGTCGAAACCTAAGCTAATATATGCATAATAATCAATCATCTACGAATAAACATATATACAATGAGTAATACTAGGATATGCACTAGCAGGTCCATTTCTGAAAACTCGGAATAACGTCCTTAAGTAGGTCCTCACATAAATGTCAAGACAAAAACCACTCTGATTTTTCCGCTCGAGTTTCGCTACTCTAATGTGCAGTGGGCACACTTTACCTTACAATCTCAATGACACACAAGGAAGCCGAGTCGATCAAACACATCTACCACTTACTATCACACTAACCTATTCCTAATTGAGCTAGAGGTCTTTATTAGGTGTTGCGGGAATTAGGAGATGGTTTAAGAAGGAAGAAAATGGATATTCAAAAAGGACAAGTCTGAGATAATAGAGTCTTCATATTATGTAACTAGAGAAAACCTTATTCTTTACATTTTTCTTCTACACTTTGTTTCCATCCTTAGCCATATTTTTCTTTTTCTTTTTCTTTTTCTTTGGCTTTTGACTCCTTAATTTTATTTTTGGAGTTCTAACTCTTTATTTCCTTTTATTTTTTATTTTTTTTTTTTTATTTGGATGGAAACTTACTTTTCTCTTCTGAAGCGACTAACAAATTCTTGATTTCAAAGGTTCTTCTCTTTTCTATTCTTCATCTCTATTCTCATAATTATTCAAAGAACTAGGTAGGTTGATTTTTTATTTTGTTTTGTTTTGTAACAGGGTAAAGGATTTGTGGTTTGTGAAAGGCTCAAGAAAGGCTCAGAGGGGCGACTAGCGGAAAATAATTCATAGGTTTGAATTTCTGGCTATATCGATCCAAAGAGGGCCTAAATTCTCGCTTTAGATATGGTATAGTAATTAAGCAAGTGGATGTGTGATTTCTCTATCCAGATTTTACTTCTCCCTTGTGTTATTTCTCAAATGTTCACTCATATAAAGCTTTAGGCTATATTCTCACAGAATTTGTAGAATAAGTACTCTAGCCTAGATTTCAGAAACTTACTGCCAACAATCATAGATATTCATGTAACATATTTATAGATAGATGCAATGATTATTACCTACATATTAGCCTAAGTTTCTAACAATTATTTTAATGCAAAAGCTACGTGAGACTTCTAGATTATTGAGAGCATAGAGAAAGAAAACAATACCAATATTCCTAAGTATATAGCATAGTTTTTATTTATATTTTTAAATTTTTTGAATTTTTTAACTAGAAAACAAGTGCATATTATACAAATCTATATCCTAACAGATGCCTTAATTACACGTGTTTCTATCCCTCCCCCCCCACCCCCCCCCCCCCCCAAACAAAAAGCATGTTTTGTCCTCAAAGTATTTAAATAACTAGGGTAGAGAAATACCATTAAAACGCGTGAAATTCTGGAGCATCTGCAAAATAAGATTAAACATACTAATATAGAAAAGAAAAACCAACGCAACTCTATAAGAGTTCCACCCGTTATGGGGTTAATGAGAAATAGATTGCTTGGGACATAAACAGACACTAACTGAAATAAAAACTAACCTTAACTCCCGTTTAAACATTTTCGTCCTCACCTTCTCCAAAGAGAGTAGGTTCCTTCGCATCCTGCCATGCCATGATAACTTGCCAAGCCCACCGCCGTGTGTCGTCAACTTGTGCTAACCTGTATAGTGTTACAATGTCTGATGGGGTGTAAGGAGCAACCAAATGAGGTTGCACCTGCCATCCCGGCCAAGTCATTACTCAAAATGAGCGAACCACCCAATTGGTGGGTCTCATGACTTCAACTCTTTTCCAATCCGTGAACTGGGTACATTATTCAGATAGACAACTGAGCATGATGCGGCAAACCAAAAAACAGGCATAAGAAGATACTTATGTCGCATGCTTTGGGCTCTTTTAAGACTAGCCACTAATACTCGGGAAATGTCATATCGGCGACGTCCCTCAACTAAAGCAAGGAAAACGCGTCACCCGGTGGTACTATTTGTAGAGCTAAACCGCCAATCCCCTAAAATATTCATCAGGATGAATAACATAGTGGTACCTACATTTAGGGACAGGCTACCAAGGGCTATGTTGTAATGCCCTTGGTCCATTATACGAAATACCCCTCCCCCATAATACTCATGGAAATATGTATATTCATAGAGGTATGCATTGTCGGTCATATATCCCCACGTGTGAATAGGATCAGGTATTGGTATTCTTGAAACTAATGCTACTACATACTTATTGAATTCAAGTGGTGTGTCATCAACCGTGACAGAGAATTCTTGTTCTCCATCTTGGTTACAATAGAACTTAACATTATTGTAAAAAAATTCAGTAAGCTTAGGTGAATACGAGTCGTCTTCACTTACCAGAAGATGCCTCCATCCGAACTGCATGATCCTTTCGCGGAACCAATGTCCATAAGTCTCGCTCCCCAACAAGTGTTCGAAAGACTGCTCCGATATTACTATAGGAGAAGTCATCACAACCCTACTGTTTAGAACAGCTGTAACGATCCTAGAACAACCCACAGAAATTTGGAATTTTTCTTGCCCACAGGGTTCTGGGCACGGGGTGCGCTCCACTTATGCTTGGATAGGGCGTTGGGTGCGCCTTGGTGATTTTCGAGTTCCAGGCACTTGGGCGCAAGGCGCGCTCACTTTGTGCCGGGGTTGGGCGTGGGGCGTGCTCAGGATGAAAACTGGAATTCGATTGATGTGTAGCAGTCAGGCGCTCATTTCGGAGCTTGGTAGAGCGGGTCACGCTCTGATGGAATTCTGTCAGAGAGTGCCTAGGGCGCAGGTCGCGCTCCACTGGGGCGCAGGCACGCTCCGAGATGCTACTAGTGCTAAAATAGAGAAGAAAATGGGAATCGTGGGAGTGAAAGGTGAGAGATGAAAGTGAGGTGTAGTGTAGGTTATAAGTGTAGAATGAATGAAGTTTTTATAGGTTTTAAGTTGCTAAAACGAATCGAAAAGTTATCAAAAAGTTTTAAGGCAATTGCCGGAAACAAAACATTTCCAAAACTGAAAATGGAAACAACCCATAGTCTCTATTCCAAAACAAACCTAATATCTTTTAGGTTGAATTTAGGATAGATACTGCCTAATTCATCAAGATTTCATCCTATCACAATATTTATTCATAGTGATTCCCATATAGGTAATATTCTCAACCCTCACTCCAACACAAATTCTAAACCAGAGGATCATATCCAAAATCATGCTATAATACATAATATCACCCCCAAACAATTCGGGAAACTGGGATTAACAATAAAACAATGCACAATTTGAAAAGAACCAAATTATATTAAAACTCAAATTCAAATACAATTAACTACCGAATTTAAATTTAACTAATGAATTTAAACAACTTAATATCCGAACTAAGAAAAACAATAAAAACAACTAAATAACATCGAACCCACATATTTTTAGAAAACCTAGCCACGTGATGAAGATGGACCCTGAGATGGAGATTGGGCCTGGGATGAAGAAGGGCCCGAGCCATCCGTCCTTTGACGACGACGATCATGCCTCTCATACTCATCTGAAACAGAAACCTCCAGGGGGGGCATGCGTCATAGAATCTACGCTGAAGAGCAGCGTGCTTCTATTTTCGCCTACATCTCTCGTATAATCGCAACTGTCCTTTGTAGGGACTATCTCCATGTTATAATAGAGATCCGACTGGCTCTTGTCGAGTATTTCAAAATTCGTCTGAAGGGTATTTTGTTTCATTCAAATTTTAATCTGCCTATCTCGTATATCTTCACAAATAGCATAAATGCAACGCACGCCAGTATGCAACATTGACATGCGATCTGAATCAGATATACACCTCTCCAAGGCATCTTCATCCAAACATGTCATGTCCTCCCTTTCCTCATCCGAATCAACCATCCTGTCCTCCGGCAACATCCAAGTCTTTTGGATACACTCCATATAAATAATTTCGTTTGAATGCAATTTCAACATAGTCCTCTCAGTTCTTGGTTTCCCTCCCCAAGACAACATTATCTTCGTAATTAAAGCAGGGAATGGTGCAATACTCTTCCCAACTCCTCTAATCATATTTATTAAGAACTCGATGATACAGAATTCATACCTCTTCTCTTGCAATATCCAGATAATGTACAGACATGTCAACCCGATGTCGCTCACTTTCTCTTTCCCAATGACGTTCTTACCAATCCACTGAGCTACAGCCAGTTGGTTGGTTCACAGAGATGACTGTCGAGCACAATGAGAATTCGTATTGTATTGACCTTCCATGAGAGTGTCGTTCATCAATGCAAGAACTCCAGTATACTGGGATTCCTGCACTATGGCATCAAGGTAGCTTTCAGGTGTAATGCCTAGAATTTCAGACAACTTCTCTCTCGATAATTCTCTCCTAACCCCAACAATCTTCATGAAAACTTTCCGACCATCCAACTCTCTCTTCTTATAGAATTGTTCGACCAAATCGGAGTGGTAGAAATTATTTTTTGAGTACCACAACCTATTCCAATTCCTCCTAATCATCTCGTCGCAAAAAAATGGCGCGAAGCGGTCGGCCGTAAAAGCTTGTTCCGGTAGAATTCTTCGTCTTAGTGCCATTAAAAGTTTTGAACTGATTTGGGGGTTTGTATGTGGTATAGGAACCGATGTGAAACAACCCTTCTTAATAATAAAAAGAAAATGATGGTGGTAGGACAGCTGTGGCGCGGCAGTTCAAATACTCTTCGGTTTTTCTATATTTTCTGGTGTTGGGGATGGTGGTGGGAGTGTTTTGGTTAAGGTTTTGAATTTGGGCGTGGTTGTATTTAGGTTTCCCTATTTTTATTTTTTTTTATTTTTTTTTTATTTTATTTTAGGTTATGGTTTTGAATTTGGTAATGGCGGTTTTGGAAGATGAACGCGCGACTGTTGTTGAGGATGGAGACGCACGTGCATTGCACGTGTGTGCGAGATTGGGCCGAAGCCCAATTTGATTTTTCAAATTTTTCGTTTTTTCGCACAACTTCAAACTAAATTTGCCGCTTCGTTACCGGTCCGATTTTTGCGAATGATCTATGGAAATGATCAGGAGAGAATTTCCAATCCAATGATCTATAAAACACTCTATTCCAACCGTGGATGACATATAAGAAGATGGAAAAATATCTCAAAGTGCGTGCGTGACGTAAGTTATGCGAACGAATGAATTCGAATTTCATAGATAAAGTCAACCCGAATCAAAATATAATTTAAATGGCCTAAACAACACAAATGGAAAATTAAACAATCCGGTACAGAAACAAACACTCCACCCCCAAACAAATTTTTGGCAACGAAGTTAGAAATTTTGTTTTAAAAACGGGTCTTTTAAAGTCAGATTCCCGAGACTTCCTAAATTACTATTTTGTATGATTTTAACAATTTTTATTTTTTTTTATGAATAAGGTTTAATATAAGAAAAACAATAAAACAATAATTGCATAATTCATACCATAGAAGAACATGACTCAAAATCCGAGAAAACATGCAAGAGTGGAAAACGTGAATTATGTTAAACGTGGATTTAGGATCCGGTATTTACAGCCACACACTCCATAAGGAGGGCCCGGTTACCTGAATGGTGCACTTATCAATATATGGAAATGAAAGAAAGTACACCAAACAACAAAATGAGCCATTTATAGTCAGATACTCGAGACTTTAACAAATAAATAAAATATATATATATATATATATATATATATATATATATATATATATATATATATATATATATATATACCCTTCAATTTTTCATATATCAACAGTTTAAAGAGTTGGGGGTCTTTCCATAAATAAATAACATAGAATGCACCCCCAAACAGAATCAAGCACCAAGATTCTCTACGACGCAACTTATTGAAATGAAAGCGAAATCTGATGGATCTAGAATGTAACCGCGCGTGCACCTTCTTTTTCGCCTTTGAATGAGAGGGTGTCCAAGTGAATGATCGTGAGAAAATGGATGTTTGTGGAAGATATGATGGATATGGATGAATTTTAAGCCTTTAGATATGCCAGACATTCCTCAATAGGTGGGTTAAAAGAATCACTGGGATAGAGGGTGAAAAATCCATCTTCCGTCATAGCATCAAAGGATAAATGGATGTTGGCAGGATTGGACTCGCGAGGTAGCAGGGAAGAGTTGCAAAAGAGTTGAAGGAAATCTTCCTCAATTTCCTCTACGTCCAAGGAGTATTTGTCGAAGTTGGAACTTCCAAAGGAAAGGAATTTGTGCATCTGGTCATTCGAAAGCGTGATTTTGAAATAATCATGAGCTAAGCTCTCGATCATGTTAACCTCTCCATCAATATTTGTATAAGGCAACTGTTTGATCGTCTTAAAAATGTTAACCGCAACGGAAAGATGGCCAAAAGACAAGGACATCGAACCATCGCGGCAGTTTATAAGCGCGTTGGCAGTTGCCAAAAAAGAGCGTCCTAAAATGAGTGGAACAGAATCATTAGCGGCTTCTGTATCGAGGATAACAAAATCTACAGGATAATAGAAATCCTGAACCTTAACCAGCACGTTTTCCACTACACCTTTAGGATACTTGATAGACCTATCAGCTAGTTGCAAAGTCATTGTTGTAGGTTGCATTTCATGTAGACCTATTTGTTTATATAAATAATAAGGGAGTAAATTAACACTTGCCCCGAGGTCTAATAAAGCAGTGGTCGTGTGAGTATCCCCTAAGGTGCATTGTACAGTAGGACGACTAGAGTCCTTGTACTTAACTATTCCATTGTGTTCTGTTAAAGTTGGAAATTGTTCCGTTAAAAAGATGTCATTAGGAATCTTTGTCTTACGCCTAGTAATGCACAACTCTTTAAGAAACTTACCATGGTGAGGTAACTTTTTAATCGCTTCAAGAAATGATAAGTTTATCTTTAGATTTTTAAAAACTTCTCTAATCTCGTCAAAATTTGTATCCTTGTTTAACATAGCTAATTTCTGAGGAAACGATGGTTTCTCTCTATATTTAGAGTATGGATCAACTGGATGTCTAACCTTTGCTTTCTGTTTCTTAGGTTGTGGTTTAACTAGTACCTCTACAGGGGTAGGATCTTCAGTTTCTGTTTCGGTATCTAGTGTAGGGACTACTGGTGGGGTAACTATAGACATAGTTACTTTGTTATCCACTACTCTGCCTGAACGAAGAGTGGTGATGGAATTTATCTCACCTATGTTTGCATTTTCGTTACTAGTATTACCGTTTACCTCAAAGGCTGTGTTTGGTGTTTTAGGATTAGGTATCGCTTGTCCTAGAAACACACTTTTGGGTTGCACTCTCTCTTGAGCTAACTGCTGTCAGAAAAGTTGGATGGCTTGTAAAACCTGTTGTTGAGATTGCATAAAGGTATCAAAACGATCCGGTTCTTGAGTAGTATTTGCTACTGGTTGTGTGACAGGAACTATGTCACGTTGATTATTAATGGGTGGATTTTGGTAGTTATTATTTACCGGAACAATACCTCTATTCGTATTATAATTATTATTGTTATAATTATTATAATTACCCTGACCTTGTTCTTGTCGTGGTAGAGCTTGGTTATAATTATTATTACCCTGACCTTGTCTTTGCCTTGGTGGACCTTGGTTGTAATTGTTTGTTGGCCTAACATTTGGGTTAGTTGATTATTTCGCCAACCGAAATTGGGATTTTGTCGCCAAGCTGCGTTAGGTTCGCTATTAATGGAACAAACATTATCTTGTTGTGATTGTTGTTGTTCATAGGCAAAAGGATAATAGGAGTCGGGGTGCTCTGGACTCAAACAGAAATTACATGGATTGGAGTTGACATTCATGACAGGGATAGGCATTTGTTGAACAGAAATAGCCTCTACCTTTTTAGTTAGAGATTCGATTAAATTTTTAAGTTCCGGATCGGGTGTCATCTCAAACATATCGTGACTTTAACCTTTATTGTTGTAGAAGAACTAGCGCCAAGGGAGATATCGTCACTACCCCAATTATTATTACGCTTAGTTTGATCTTCTAAAAATTTATATGCCTCTGAGGCTCCCTTACTTAGGAAACTACCCCGATTCATTATGTCAAGCACCTCCTTGTGGTGATGTAACAGTCCCTTGAAAAAGGCACGAACTAGCGTGTCTTTCGCAAGGTTATGGTGTGCACACTCTATAAGTAGATCGGTGAAACAATTCCAAGCCTCTGAAAATGATTCATAAGGATTCTGTCGAAAGAAATGAATCTTGGAAAGCATTTCATCGATCTTCAGTGGTGGGTAAAAATGTTCCATAAATAGTTGAACAAGTTTAGCCCACAAGTCCACAGAATTTGGGGCTTGGGCAGTTAACCAAGACGCCGCCTTATCGGCTAGTATGAAGGGAAATACCCTTAGTTTAATTTGTTCAGCACCAACCGTAGGATGGTGGAATGTAGTAAGGACTTGGTCAATCTTACGCATATGCTGATAAGGCTTTTCACGGTATAACCCATGAAAAACGGGTAACAAATTAAATATATTTGGGGGGATTCGGAAATCCCCCAGTGGGTCTGATAGAACGATGCAAGATTTAGGGCTATCGTTCAAGGCTTTGTAAAAGTCAGAGAGAGGATACTCTCTTTCTTCAGCCATTACTTCAGGTGGTGTGTGTGGTATATTAGTTAGAGGTGTAGTGAGTGGTATACTAGAATGGCGTGTTTGTTGACGTTGCTGGTTGATTATGGTTAGGCGTTTTTCTTCAGCCTGGCCTTAATCTCATGCAAAGCTAAGCCAATCTTAATGAAACACAACAACACTCCAAACAATCCTGATATGCTAGTATTAACCTCTAACAGGAGATGCGAGGTGTGGAAGAAAAGAGTACCTGAATGTCTCCTTGCTTCGCTTATGAATAGTGTCTTGTTTACGCGTGCTCAATGTGTATAACAAGTTAAAACACTGAAACTATGAAGAAATGGAAATTTGAAACAAACCCGTAAATCGAGGCGGTTTAAGCCAAAGTAGGCAGAGTCGCTTCGGAGAATAGGCCTAAAGTAGGTAGCGGTAGTGCTTTCGAGTTCGAATTTGGAGTTCCGTGCTCTTAGTGCAGGGAGCTGGGCTTCGTGTTTTGCCTTTGCAAAGGCGGTCGCTTCAACCAAAGAGTGGAGTTCCAGGCGCTTGGGCGCGAGTCGTGCTCCAATTATGCCTACCCAGGGCACGCGTCGTGCTCCGTGTAATTTTTCGAGGAAAATTTTCAGTGCTGAAATGGACAACCACAGTGAGAATCAAACAAGGGTGGGTGGGTTATGGGCTTTTGGAAAATTAACAATTCTAAAGAAAACAATGCTAAAAGCAACTAAGATGGCAGCGGCACCATTTGATAAACGTAAAAATTGAATAATTTTACTAATGAATAAAGCGATGAAACTTTAAACGCAAGTAAAACTAAAACTGAACTTATACTAGACTTATCAAAGATTTCTACTCTCGAATCTATTGAAGTAGAGATGGAATAAAGATTCGTTCCACTCCTAGTTCTTTAGCACTCAAGTTTCCTACGACTATCAATCTTACCAAAGTCAATGAGAGAATTACGAATTATACTACGACTCAAATTTAACTAACAAGATATGAATAACTCAACTATGAAATGCTATGGAATACTAAAGTTTGAATCTAGAATAAGAATTAGGGGGGAATTGAATCCACCTTGAATCCAACTTAAGAACTAGCATAGATTGTTGTAATCCAATTCTTACGTTCTTATGGTAAGAATTGGTCGTTCTAATCCCTAATTATACATGGCATCTCCACCAATTCATAACTAGCATGTGAGAAAGTCCACCCATTCTCATGGCGAATCAACTCCCTTCTAGAGTGGAATAGACTCTTACAACAATTCTACACTACACAATCAAGTTTTCATCAAGGCTTCATCAAACCCCTCTAATGGAGGTTTAGCCTTGATTCATCAAACTATCATTTCCAATTGAATTAAAACTAGACATCTTATAAATATTCTAACTTTACTAAATTCAACTAAACAATAATTGAAATCTAAATTAACAACTAAGAATTCATTGAATAACAAGAATTGAAATTAGATATAAATAATTTTAAATAACAAAATCAAATTTAACAAGAACTACTATTTTATTTATATAATCAATGATAAACAATGATTCAAATACTTAATCTAAAACAAGGAATGAAACTAATTAATGGAATAGAAACTAATTAATTAACTAATTAAAATTCTCAAAACTAGATCTAGAACTAAGGTTTAATGGCTACCTTCTAACCTAAACTAATTGATACTTAAGAGCTAAGTCTTGTGTGTGGAAATGGAGGAGAGCAGATCCACATTTTCGTGCATGGGCTGAGGGTCCATGTTTTAGGCCGGAAAATCGAGCCCAAAGCCTAATTTCTTCAGTCCACAGGGCCTTTTTCAGCTCGCTTTAACTTCAACAGGATTTTCGTCCACTTTTACTGTTCTGATTGGGTCAAGGTTTAGGTCATTGGAAAGCTCTTTCCGAGCCGATCGTTTTGACATAAATTACGCCCAATTCCGAGGCCTGAGTCCAATGATACGATCTTCGGAAGTTCTGTTGACTTTTGTGTGCTGTTTCTGCCCGTCTTGGCCTTTAATCCCAGAACTTCTTAGCAACCAACCCTTTCCTCCTTTATATTGCCAAAGTGGCACATTTATGCACATAAAAGCACGTAATTAGCATTAACTCTTATTTATTACTCGCATAATTGGTCTAAAAGTATTATTATTAAGGGATTAAAGCTACAGTTTTGGGCTCTTATCAAGTACTACGTGAGATTTCTAGATTAATATCATCATGGAGAAAGGAATAATATCATTATTACTAAGTGCCTAGTATAAACAATATTTATGATTTTTAATATTTTATAAAGAAAAGTGCATAATTTACATCCTAAAAGTGCCTAATTTTTGCAAATGTTTATATCCCACCCCCAAACAATCGAATGCTTTGTCCTCAAAGTGTAAAGAGATAAGGAAAGAATTTACCATAGAAACGTGGCAAAAATTGGCAGTACCTGTAACTGAATTATTATAAAATATGATATGATAACATGAAGCACAATTAAACTGTTACGTACTAACTAAATTGGAGTAAACATGACAGACAATGGGTGGCAAAACATTTTGAAATGAAATACCAAAAAATGCCACCCCAAAACAAAATTGGAAAAATCTTTTTAAGTTTGAAAATTTTTGTTTGGCCTATACTCCAGAAAGGTGGTATTGTACAAAAACTTGGGTCTTTTAAAGTCAGATTCCCTAGACTTAATGTGATATATATGTATTAACATGTAGTTTACCATATATCAATAATCTAAATAATTGTGGATCTTTCCATAAATAGTTAACATGAAAAGCACCATCAAACAAAATTAAGCACCAAGATTTCCTATGACGTGTCTTAGTGGAATGAGAGTGAAGCCTGATAGATCTAGAACCTAATCGAGCATACAGTTTCTTCTTTGTCCTCCTACGAAAGGGATGCCAAGTGAATGAACGTGAGAAAATGGATGGTTGTGGAAGATACATGGGATGTGGATAATTTTGAGAAGGAAGGAATGGAAAAAATGAAAAAGTGTCAGGTGGCTTGTCCTTGGGTGTTACTTCTTCACCAAATGGGTTTAGAAAGTCGTGAAGCATAGGAGAAACAAAAAGGTCAAGCACAAACTCAATGGTTTTTTGAAAAGGTAGAGGGCGAAGAACATTTGTGATGGAAGGTGAATGAGTGACATGAGGATGTGAGGTGGGTGAATGGTGCTCAACTAGTGTTCTTAGTTCTATATCATCAGAGGCCTTGAGATATGCAAGACATTTCTCAATAGGTGGGTAAGAAGAATCACTGGGATAGAGGGTGAAAAATTCTTCTTCCGTCATGGTGTCAAGAGATGAATGGATGTCAATAGGAGGGGACTCGCGAGGTGGTAAAAAAGGGTTACAAAAGAATCGAAGGAAATCTTCCTCGATGTTATCTATGTCTAGGGAGTAGAAATTGTGATCCTTGTCTTCTTCCATAAGAGGGGTATCTACTAGTGTGGAGACTAAAGCGTTAGCCGCATTAATGTGAGGTACAAACTCTCAATGGACTTCACTTCTCCTTTTATAGGCAAACCTAGTTATCCCTGCTTTTGTCTAAACATGTTAACTTCCACAGAAAGATTTCCAAAAGAAAGAGTCTGAGCCATCCCGACAATTGAGTTGGGCATTGGCGGTTGTCAAGAAAGGACGCCGTAAGATGATGGGAATGGAATTATGAGCAACTTCTGTGTTGAGAATAACCAAGTCGGCTGGATAGTAAAAATCCTAAACTTTAAGGAGAATGTTTTCAACTACACCCTTGGGATACTTAATAGAACGATCGGCTAACTGCAAAGTCATTTTGGTTGGTTGAAGTTTTGTTAGACCTAGTTATTTATATAAATAAAAAGGGAGTAATTTAACACTCGCTCCCAGGTCTAATAAAGTAGTTGTTATGAAGGTATCACCTAAGGTGCATTGTACAATAGGACGACCAGGGTCCTTATACTTAACAATCCCGTTATGTTCAGATAAAAAGGGATATTGTTCAGTTAAGAAGGTTCATTGGGTATGTTGGTTTTCCTCTTCTTGGTGCACAACTCTTTTAGAAACTTAGCGTGTCCAGGTAGACTTTTTATAGCATCTAGAAAAGGTAGGTTTATAGTCTTATTTTTAAACACTTCTCTAATCTCATCAAAATTCTCGTTCTTTTTAGACACAACTAGTCTCTAGGGATACGGTGGTTTATCTTTATATTTAGCATAAGGTTCAAAAGTATTATTAGTCTTTATGTTATTTTTAGCCATTTTCCATCTAGGTGTCCATATTGGAACCTCTACAGGTGTAGGATCATCAATTTCTATGGTGGTATTTAGTAAGGTTGTACCTCTTGGTTGTGGTTAGACTGGAACTTCATCTACAGTTGTAGGGTCTTCAGTTTCTATGACAGTATTCGGTATGGTTTCATTTTCAGCTTCCATTTATGGGCGATCTGTAAGCATAGTCACTTTGTTATCAACTACTCTCCCTGAACGAAGGGTAGTGACTGCCTGTAGGTCCCCTTGGTTTATATTACCATTACAGTGAATACTATTTATTTCAAAGGCAGTGTTTGTTGACTTAGGATTAGGCACTGCTTGACCTGGAAACATGCCTGTTTGGTTATTATTTTGGTTAGGAGACATGTCAATAACCTTTTGGCACAAAGACTGCATCATTTGTTTCATCATATTAGAGTTTTGATCATGCTGATCTTTCATCAAGTTTGAGTTTTGTTGCATAATTTGATTTGTTTTTCCAACAAGATCACTACTACTTTGTCTGTAGATGGTTGAACTGGAATTAAGGATTGTTGAGTGTTCATGTCTTGATGTTGATAGTTCTTGGTCATGGGCACTAAACCTCTATTCTGGTCACCTAAGTTTCCTTGTCTTTGATGTTGAGTTAATTGGTTGAAGTGTGATGGTTGTGGTGGTGGTTGTGCATAGACAAGAGGACAATAGAAGTCGGAATGCTCAAGACTAAAACAGACATTACAACGAGTAGAGTTAATGTTCATGACTGGAGTGGGCTGTTGTTAAACAGAGACCTTTTTATTGAGGGCATCGATAAGAGTTTTAAGCTCAAGATCATGTTTAACCTCAAAAGAAGAAGGAGTGGAGCGGGAAGAGTTGTTACCTCTCTAATTGTTGTTCCTCTTAGATTGATCTTCTAAGAATTTATAAGCCTCCTAAGGCTCCTTTACTAAGAAAACTACCCCCAATCATGATATCTAGAACCTCCTTATGACGATGTTAAAGCCCCTTGAAGAAGGCATGAACAAGTGTGTCTTTCGCAAGATTATGATGCAGGCATTCAATGAGAAGATCAGTGATACGATTCCAAGCCTTTGAAAAGGATTTATGAGGATTCTGGCAGAAGAAATGAATCTTTTGAAGCATTTCATCTATCTTCAGAGGTGGGTAAAAATGTTCCATGAACAATTGAACAAGATTAGCCCATGAGTCCACAGAGTTTGGCATTTGGGCAGTTAACCAAGACGCCGCCTTGTCAGCTAGGGTGAATGGAAACACCCTAAGTTTAACTTGATCCAGACTTACGCTAGGATGATGGAATGTAGTGAGAACTTGTTCTATCCTATGCATATGTTGATAAGGCTTCTCGTGGTCTAAACCATGGAAAACCGGTAACAAGTTAAATATATTCAGGGGAATTCGAAAATCCCCCACTAGGTCTGAAAGAACGATGCACGACTTAGGGCCATCGTTTAGTTCTTTATAAAAATCAGAGAGAGGAGTCTCTGGTTCTTTAGCCATTGATGCAGGTGTAGTGTGTAAAATTCTAGATAGGTGTGTGGTATTGCGTTTACAAAAAACAAGCCTGATTATACTAGAATTAAAACTCCTCTGACAGAATAGGCAAGGAGTGTAAGAAGGAGTACTTGAATGCCTCCTTGCTACGCGTATGAATAGCGTCTTGTATACGCAATCTCAGTGTATTCAAGAAGATAAAAACACTGAATAACGTGAATAAATGAAAGTGTGAACTAACCTGTGAAATTGAGCTTATTCAGAAGAGGGCGCGTGCGCTTGGAATTAGCCTAATAAGGGCACAGGGTGCGCTCTTGCCTGAGACAATGTCCAGTGAGTTGAGCATGGGGCGCACTTGGAATTTGTCTAAACAGGGTGCGGGGAACGCTCTTGCCTGAGACAATGTCCAGGGAGTTTAGCACGGGGTGCGCTCAAATGATAGGGTTAATAGGGTGCGGGCAGGCGCGCGCTCCAAAAAATTTGGAATTTTTACAATAGTTTGCTAAGACATCCAATAAGTCGCCTATAAAATTTCAGATCAATCAGAGTTATGAAAGTCCTTATACTACCCTTTACCACAGTGTTCTTCACTATGAATCCGCAGACACAAGGGAGGTCGGGCGCGCTTGGAACAAGGCAAAATGGAGGGCGAGCGCTCTCGTACCTAAAAAAGTGAACAGTTCCGAAAATTAAAGAAATAAGAAAGAAAAATTAAAAGGGTGGGTGGGTTAAGAATGGGGGATTGCCCCTTGGATTCAACAAATTGAATTCTTGTCCTGAATTAGTATAAGATGGCAGCGGCGCCATTTGATAAATGCAAATTTACGTGTAAACTAACTATCTAAGCATAAACATAAATAATTAATCACATAAACAAGTGCTTAGATTAATATTCCTACTCTCAATTCATTATATAATATAAAGAGTCAGGATTCGTTCCACTCTTAATCTATCAAGACTAAATAGAAATTCAACTAATCAAACACAAGAAAACAATGGTGAGAGTAATATTGTGTTGAGAGATTTATACTCTACGATTATACTATGGATGCAAATAAATCTAAATTAACTAAACTAATAGAAATAGGGTTTTGATGGAAAAGAAAGTTATAGAGAAGAGTAATCAATCCACCTAATAACTAGTTTCATGCAAGAATTGAATTATTCATTGAAAAAAGATCATATTTAGGTTTTCACGCAATGATTCAACCTAAAGCCTCAACCTTTATCATCCCTAGCAACAACCTACATCTCTATAGTCATTATTACTAACATGTAGGATTATTACAACCAAGTCTCTCGAATTAATTATAATAATCTCTAGTTTAATTTACTATATGTTTATTTTGGAAGTCGTACAATAAACTAAACTCATTGAAAAATATACACAATTAAATAATTCTACTAAGCAATCTATTCCTCATTAGGCTTCGTAATCACTCCCTCTAATAGGAGGATTAGACTAATATCATTGGATTAATTAAACTAAAGTAAGAAAAAGAAGTCATAATAATAACTTGAATTGGATTGAAGTAATGGTGGCTAGGCTAAAGAAAACATAAATTAGGTTATACTATAGAGAGAGAGAGCTAATTTAATTAAACTAAGAGGGGAGTAGCCAAGTTTTGTTTTGCCTTAACCCTCTTTATATAGAAGAGGGTTAGGTTTACAATTTTGTGCATAGGCTTTTAGGCTAGATTATGGACCCATAAATCAAATCCAAAACCCAATTTGTTGAATCCAAGACTTCCAATTCTAGTCGTCTTACTGT
The DNA here is from genome assembly GCF_015680905.1 of Coptis chinensis. Classification (NCBI taxonomy): domain Eukaryota; kingdom Viridiplantae; phylum Streptophyta; class Magnoliopsida; order Ranunculales; family Ranunculaceae; genus Coptis; species Coptis chinensis. Next base: position 34,573,548 of record NC_141456.1, on the reverse strand, counting down.
AGCATAAGTTTTTACTAACTTATACTACTCTGATCGAGTCAATGTCTGGACCATTGAAAAGAGCTTTCTGATCCAGTCATTTTGATATAAAATGGGCCCAAATCCGAGGTCTGAGTCCAAAGATATGGCCTTTTGAAGTTCTGTTGACTTTTCTTCAACTTTCTAATCCGATTTGACTTTCACTTAACAGCTTTGACTTAGGCTTTTTAAGGGCTTTTTCTCCATGAAACTTGGGCTTTCTTCATAGAATTTTCATAGCAATCACTTTAGCTCCTTTTAGCACCTAATTTGTAACGAATTTATATTTATTCAACTCTGAAACCTGAAATACTCAGAAGCACGTAATTAGTGAAAAATTTATATTATTAATAACATAATTGGCTAAATAGAAAACCCATAGAAATATTATTAAAGGGTTTAAACTACAATTTTGGGATCTTATTAGTCCCTTTGATGGGGATTCAACCCTTTGGTGACCACGATGACGCTCTCTTTTTGGCTTTTGAGGGGAAGGGTTATCGTTCCCCTTTCGAGCGGCCACAGGAGCTATCCAATTTGTCTTCCTTGCTTCTTGATGTTGGTTTAGGACATCCTCCTCCCACCCCGCATAAGTTTTAACCCTGTCTAGGAGTTCCTCCAAATCACGGGGTGGTTTCGTGGAGAGATCCAAATAAGGCGTTGTTTTTATCCAACTCTTGTTTAAAAGCTATTATAGCAGTCTGTTCATCACAAGACTCTATCTGGATGGAAAATTCCATGAACCATTGTATGTAGGACCTCAATGCCTCTCTGTCCTTTTTCTTGATATTGAATAGTGCTTCGATCCATTTTGATTGGTGCTTGTTACACGATTACCTGTCTATGAAGATCCTGAACATTTTTTCTGAAGACCTGATCTGCCGCACAGGTAACCTGTGGTACCACTGGAGCATAGATCCAGACAGGGAAGCTTTGAACTCTTAACACATGACGTAATCATACCTTTCATACTGTCCTATAGTGGCACGATATCTAAACGCATGATCCACCAGATTTGACTTGCCACTGAAGACACTAAACTTCGGTTGTCTGTAACCATAGGGATATAGCTTTCTCATTACTCGTGATACGAAAGGAGATCTGCTTGCCCCCATTATGGCAGACTGAACAAAGGAGTCTTGTATTTTTCTCCCCTTGCCTGTCATCCGATGCATCTGACGGATCAGGTCGTTCTTCTCAGTTTCCCATGCACTTTCTTTGGTAGAAAGTTTCTTGTTTTAAGTTCTTTTTTGGTGTCGGGGGTTGACATCACGATCCTGGTCAGTTGACTCTGGATCTGATGCTGTATCCGAATCCTCATCCGAGTTACTATATTCCAACTCTGATAGTTTGCGTCGAACTGGTTCCCCACGCCTTGGGTTCCTAGCACGACCACCTTCTGGAAGGCCATCATCATCGAGATCAATGAGTGGATCCTTCCCTGTGTCAGATTGATACAAATGCCTCAGTAGTTGTAACTCTCGCTCAAGGTTGATTCTTTGCTATTCCAGAGTCTGTACCGTCTGACTCACCTAAACAAACTCTGGGTTGGTAAGAACAGCATTATCACCATTTTGATGTTCCTCATGAGCATTATTCCTAGGGCCTGCACCGGGAGCAACTGGTCCGTCGGTGTTGATCACTGGTCCTTGGAGGGAATTATTCGCATCATGGTGATCAACATTCTCCCCCCCAGGCATCTCGTGCTCTTCTTCTCTAACAGTGACGCTGCGTGTGGTAGCGCCACCCTTTGTTTTCTTTGCTCTTGCCATCACAATGGTAAGAGTTTTTAAACTAAATCAGTCGTTTGGACGAATATTTACCTGCTTTTGTCCCCATAGATGGCGCCACAAAATGTAAGGGATTTTCCAAGTATCCCCTGATCTTCCTCTATGCCTTGTGATCTAGAAGCTGTTACTTGGTAGAGAAGGGATGAGATGATTTTGAGTTCAGAGTTGAACTGCCTGGTGGCTGCCTACGTATAGTATCTCCTTGTTTATTTAGGAGAATCAAACCCTATTTTGCGTAGTTCCTAAGAGCGAATTCCTATGGTTTATATAGGAAAAGCTTTGAGAGTCCTAGGGTTAGGGCTGTCATCACCGCTTGTGAGTTCCCTTCCATCATTGAGCTCTACCTTCCTATTAGGAATCCTCTCCTTATGGAAGTCTGAATCTAGACCATATCTTATTAGAGATAGGTTTCCTTGTTGATCATAATGTCACATCGTACATGGGAAGATTATATCTAAAAGGTAACACTTAAAGATATGCCATCACGATTCCTTCCTTATCATCAAAGATCACCCTCTTCAGTTTCCTTCTGTTTAGGAACTGTCCATTTCAGTTCCTAACGACTTGGAGAATTGTTACGCTTAGAGGCGGTCAGTCACATACCTACTAAACACTCGTGCTAAACACGAGATCACTTATTCGCAGAACTGATCCGATGGTCCTCGTCTCATTCTAGACATCTATAGTCCTGGGTTATTTCCCATGCACGTGTCATCCATCCAATGATGGGAAATCCCCCTTACAGATGCCCCCTCTCGTGCCATCTAAGCACGTGGGCGCTTGAAGTGACACTACTTTTGGCGTGAGAATCTTTTTGCAAAACAGTTGTTGGAACTGATTACGTGCTCAACTAATTAAGGCTCAGAAAAGACGGCTCGAACAGACACACCGTTTCCCGAAAAAGGTAATGATGGCAGTTCCATCTCGAAAAGATGCAATGCTTGGGCTAATCGTAACCGTCCATCTTATCTTAAAGGATCTGGTGAGAGAACCCTCATTATCTCTTCCGCTATCTTTTTCCTGTATACTAAACCCTTTGATCTCCCATTTAGGGTTTAACCAAAACTTGAAACTTTCTTTCTTTTCTGATCATGAATCCCAACTGGTCACTTATAAACTTCGGAGATCTTTCCTCCTTGGAACTGATCCGAGAGAAATTCCACATCCCTAACGATATTGGCTTAGAGTGGGGGAGAGTGTCTGATAAGTTAGCCTACAAGGAAGTAGCACTCATCACAATTGTTCAACTCAGGGTCGAACTTACCCTTCCCCTCCACCCATTGTTAAAAGAATGTTTGATTTACTTCAATCTTGCTCTTGGTCAAACAGCACCCCTGTTCTACATAACCGCCATGTACTCTACCATATTGGCCAAGAAACAAGGGTTCGTTCTGAATCGTTGGGTGTTTGGATATTTCTATGAGGTCTGCCGCATTCGAGACCAATCTTACTACTACCTCATGACCAGAAACAAGAACTCTCTAATTGTCTTTTTCAAGGGGAAGCAGAGTGACGAGGGTTGGGCTGATCACCACTTTCGTATGTTGGGAGTCTGTGGGAATTCCTGTTCCCAGAAAACACACTCATGCTCCAACCAATAAGTCTTTTTTCTCACAAATTTTGTAATCATTATAAGATTCTTTCGACTGAGTTTCTTTACTATTGTTTCTTAGATGACTCTTCCCCCTGGAATCAACTAACTGCAACTGATGCTGCTATGGTGGACTTCATCAAGAAGATCGCTAAGGAACAAAAGATGCCTTGGGTGATAGTTCTTAATCCCACCTATCTTTTTTTAATATTTCAGCATGCCTGCTGAAGAATTACTACAAATTGCCCCCGGCTTTTCACCTTTTGGGATAAACACTGTAAATTCTAGGCGCACATTACTCCCTCCTCCTGTGGATCAGGATGCTGGACTTTTTCCTCCTCCAATTAAGGATGAATCCTCTTTGAATATTAGAAGAAGAGGAAACCACAAGGAGAAGAGTTCTGTGGCAGCCTCCGGTGATGCTGCGACATCGGGCTCAGTTCAGGAGCCTCCTGTCAGTGATGATTGTGTGATCACTAGCGGGAGAGGCCCTAAACTGCCTCATGAACTGCTGGCGGCTAGTAACTTTAAAAGGGAAGTACGTGCGTCCAACCGTTCAAGACTGAAGAAAGCTGATCCTGCTCTTGCTTCTGATGTTGTCTCATCTGGTAAGAAAATGAAATTTCGCCCTCTCACTGTGAATGAATAAACACTTTTCAAGGTTCCTGCGAGTATTCCCCATTCTGGTAAGTCTTTTAAGAAAGTAGTTGTGTCCCTACCAGTTTCGGATCCTCCTATAGGTTCTAAACAAGCTGGTGACAATGTACCTTTGACTGTTGACCCTTCCCTCCCTGATAACCGTAAAGGGAAGGGCATTATCGAGACAACTGCTATAACTGTTGCTCTCCCTCCTCCTCGATTTGGTGATATGAGGAGGGTGAGTGATGACATTCCCTTCTCACCACAATCTCCAGATTCCCCTGAAAGGGAGATGATCGTGGAAATGAGGCATTGGGGCTGAACTGATGAACTTCCTGTTACCAACAAACACTCTGTTAATGATGTTGATATCGCACTTGGAGTTCTAGAAGCTACGCGACTTCCTGTTGACAAAGCTGAAGCCAATATGGCTGGGAGTCTAGATTTGTCCTTTCACCGATCTGCCGTTTATCTTGCCAAGGTAAGACTTTCTTCTCTGTTTAATATTTTGTTTCTCTCATTGTGTTACTTACACTTTCTATATCCTTTTCCAGTTAGTGAATAATTTTTTGGCCATGAAAGAACCCATCTTTGCGACCTTAGCCGATACAGCCAATGATGACATGGCTACTGGTGAGCTGATCTGGGCGAAAGCTGTTGAGAAAAGAGCTGAGGAGCTGCAAATCCAAGTGGACCAGCTATTGGCAAAAGAGAAGAAATCTGATGTTGGTTTCAAGAATATGAGAAATACAATCTCCAACCTCTACAACTCTCTAGATAAAGCCCAGAAAGGAGCTGCTGATGTTGTCTCTTGAAAAGTGAAGTTCTTGGAACTACGCTCCCACTTCACCACTTTGCAAGCAAAACATGATCAAGTCCAAGGGGAGCTTCACCGTAGGAATACCAAGATGAGAACCCTTGGCTAAGACATTACCCATGCCAATAAAGTCATGACTGGTTATGAGAGGGCTCTCAAAGAGAAGCGCCTATGTTCTAAGAAGAAGGCTGGTGATCTCTTGGCAGAGACCTCTGAGTTCTACTCCAAAGTGGTGGAGGATGTGAAGAAGAGGTCAGCTGAAAATGTCATTCGTTTTGCTCTGAGAGTACTTGATGTTTATGAAGAGTCCTTCAATGCAGCTAAACAAGTTAAATTTGAGAAGGCTATTGAGGCTACTGGGTATGTTTCTCAGTTGGATGATCAAGGATGGGTGACCAACCTTTTCATCTTATTTTTGGATCTGAACACCAATATCTCTATGATTCATAATGAACTTATGCCTGATGCCTCCTCCTCTTCTGAAGATAACACCGATGATGACATGCCTCCCGTTCAGCTTCCTTTTTTGCCAGTGCCAATTTCAGGCGAGTGTTCCATTCAGCCTTCAACCATTCTAGCTAGTCCTACCACACAGTCAGTTATTGAGAGTGGTCCAGGAGTTTTTGCTGATGGTATAGCAGCAAGTACTGATGTTGAACCGAAGTTTGATTCTACCCCTGCTCAACAGGCTAAGTAAAGACTTAGCTATTCAGTTCATGATTTAGAAAACAATTATTCTATGGGTCTGTAATATTGAGTTATGTAGCTCACATACTATTTACTTACTGAGCTTTATAGCTCTTTTATTTTATGCATGCACTTAAAAAATTTTATATAGCATATAATGACATGTACTACTATGCATATTCTACCCTGATTCCCCCAAAGTTCATTTGGAAGAACAATAGGTGACCATAGTAGGCTAAACAGGTTAAAATGAGGCATAACCAGAATCTGATCAGGATATCATGGAAGCCATTCAAGTTAAATGTAACTGTAAGTTCGATCGTAATAGAGACATAGTACCCAGAGGAGCCATGTGTCCTTGCGAAAGTAACTTGGTGTCTTGAGCACAACACTGTGTATCTTTTCAGTTCTCCTTCCTCATTTTGATAAGGATCGCGGGAATTCGAAGAGAGTGCTCAAACTCTTGGAAGGAATTGATGAAGAGATCGATGCCAAGACTGGGGCTGATAAAGAAGGCAACCCCAACGATGATATTAATCTCCTAGGCATCAAAAATTATCGTGCTCCTCTTTATGTTCTCAAAAGTCAGGCACTTCAAAAAATGGGTCAGTCGCCAATTCTAACTCAGTCTCCTTCAGAAAATCCTCTATATGATCCTTCTTTTCTTCTGTCCTCCTTCGCTTTGCATGAACTGCCTCCTATTCTTCCCCAAAGCTATATTGATTACTTAAATAACAACCTTAAAATGACTCTAGATCTTTTCCCACAGATTAAAAAAGAAGTTCCTGACTTTTATCAATATCCAATTTTGCAAGATATATTTGACCACCACATTTTGTTGTATACAGATATGGCCTCGAGTGGTGCTAAACCCAAATGTTGGTCGCCAATTAGCTGATAAGGGAAAAAAGAAGGCTACCAAAACCGTATTGGCTAATGCTCCAAAGGATAAGTCCACTACCCCTTCCCCAGATACTCATATTGCTTCTTCCAAAGATAAGCATACTGCTCCTTCCAAAGGGAAACATCATGCTCCTTCACAAGATACCCATACTCATTCCAGCTCTAAGAAAAGAAAAACTGCATGGGGTGAAAGTGGCCTTGATGCTGGTCAAAGTCTTGAATCTATTTCCTCTGCCGATACTAGTCACCTCTTCAAACCTGTCTTCCGTTTGATTGATGGAAGTGATATCCCCTCAACAGCCTCACTTTTTGCTAATAACCCCAGTGAGGATTTGGGTGTTACTCTGTCTACCAATTGTATACTTCGCAATGATAAAATTTTCATGTGCAATGTAACTACGCTGAACACCTGACATTAATTTGTGATCATATGGAAAAGGTATTCTTACTTTCTCTTCAATTATTTCATAATGGTTTCATCTCTTTCTATTTGCTTATCTATTCCCCTTGTTTCTATAGGCTAAAGTGGCCATGCTGGCTCAGTTTGATATTCATTATAAGCAAAATTGTGATCTCGGTCGTCTTCAAAAAACAGTTGACTCTCAGCAGTGGGAAGTTGATAGATTGAACCGAGATGTGAGTCAGTTAAACAAAGAAGTTGGTCAGCTGACTAGTGAAGTAGAGCGGCTAAAAATTAGTGTTGATACTGCTGAGAAGACTTTAAACCTGAAAATCACTGAGCACGCGAAAATTCTGAAGCAAACTACTAAAGACTTTGCTAAATAAAAAGCTAAGTATAAGGAAGCTTCTGATGCTGAATATAACCAAGTTGCTTCAGCTTTGAACCTTTTAGGTGATTGGTTGGAAGCTTTCAAACAATATGTTCCTCATGTTGTTCTTGTAGAACATGGGCTTATTTCTGATGATGCTGATGAAGAAGAAATTCCAGCTGTGACTCCTTCTAATCCAGACCCAACTATCTTAGTTTCTTGCATTTCTGCTGATACTGCCCAAAACCTTTTTGCAGACTTAGCTGAAGTAGATAATCTCCTTAATATTCCTCCAGCTTAGAATTTGAAAAGTTTTGCTCATGGTTTTGTAATAATGATAATGATACAATCTTCTTCAAACTTTATCACATACTTTTGTCTGTTACATCTCTGAATGCTAATGGGATTTGAGCATATAAAACTTTGAAATATATATTGTCAATATAGAAACATATATTTATGACCAATCTTTGAAAATGAAATTTTCGATACCCACAAAGCCGAGAGAAAATACCATTGATACTCATACATGTATCCTTAATTAGAAAATGAAATCTTCGATACCCTCAAGCAATTAGATAGTATCATTGATACTTAGACATGTATCACCAGAAAATGGATTTTTTGAAACCCTCAAACAAATAGATAGTATCAATGATACTTATAATATATACCTTGAAAAATGAAATTTTCGATACCCTCAAACAGAGAAAGTATCATTGATACTTAGACATGCATCACCAGAAAATAAAATTTGTGATACCATCAAACAAAAAGAGAGTATCAATGATACTTATAATAAATATCCTTAAAAAATGAAATTTTCGATACCCTCAAACAGAAACAATATCATTGATACTTAGACATGTATCATCAAAAAATAAAATTTTCGATACCCTCAAACAAATAGAGAGTATCAATGATACTTATAATATATATCCTTAAAAAATGAAATTTTTTGAAACATCTCAAACATCGAGGAAAAAAAATTTATCAATTGAAACAAAAAGACATGTCAATCATCATAAAATAAAAAATTTTTCTCAAACATAAAGAGTATCATTGATACTTAGACATGTATCATCATAAAATAAAATTTTCGATACCCTTAAATAAAAAGATCATCACCGATACTTAAAAAAAAAATCTGAAACACATACCTTAATCATTTGACAATTTCTAATACCAAAGTCTTTGATGATATATTTGATATCAGAACTTTTTGTACCCAGGCTTTGTATCGGATTTTGATACCAGGGCTTTTGAAGATATGCCTAATACCAACATCTCTGTTGATATCAAGGCTTTATGTGTGTAGGGGATTTTTCGAATTTAGCCTGATCTTCCCCTGTGCCTTGTGATCTTGGAACTTTTAAATGAATAGAGAAGGGATGAGATGATTATGAGTTCAGGGTTGAACCGTCTGATGGCTGCCTACGTATCTTCTTGTTTATTATGGAGAATCAAACCCTATCTTGCGTAGTTCCTAATAGCGAAATCCCTATGGTTTATATAGGAAGAGTTTTGAGAGTCCTAGGGTTAGGACTGTCTTCACCGCTTGAAAGTTTCCTTCCATCTTTGGACTCTATCTTCCTATTAGGAATTCCCTCTTTATAGAACTCTGAATCTAGACCATATCTTTATGAAAGGTAAGTTTCCTTGCTGATCATAATGTCCCATCATGTATGGGAAGATTATATATACAAGGTAATTCCTAAGATATGTCTGCACGATTCCTTCCTTATCATCGAAGATTGCCATCTCCAGTTCCCTTCTGTTAAGGAAATGCCTGCATCAGTTCCTAATGACTGGGGTAACTGTTATGTAGGAAGGCGGTTAGTCATGTGCCTGACACATGTCCACTAAACACTCATGCTACGCACGAGATTACTTAACAAAACTGATCCGATGGTCCTTGTCTCATTTTGGATATCTATAGTCCTAGGTTATTTCCCACACACGTGTCATCTGTTTAGTGATGGGAAATCCCCCCTACAGATGCCCCCTCTCGTGCCATCTAGCACGTGGGTGCTTGAAGCGACGCTGCTTTTGGCGCAAGAATCCTTTTTCCAAAACTGTTGTTGGGAACTGCTGACGTACCCAACTAATTATGGCTCTGAAAAGACAGCTCGAACAAACACGTCATTTCCCAAAAAAGGTAATGATAGCAATTCAATCCCCAAAAAGATGCACCGCTTGGGTTCATCCTAACCGTCCATCTTATCTATATATAAGAGATCTAGTGAGAAAACTTGTATTATCTCTTCTGTTACTTTTTTCTACATACTGAACCTTTTGATCTCCCGTTAAGGTTTAACCAAAGCTTGAAACTTTTCATCTTTCTCGACCATGAATCTCAACTAGTCACTTGTAAACTTCGGAGATCTTTCCTCCCTGGAACTGATCCGTGCAAAATTTCACATCCCTGAAGATGTTGGCTTGGAGTGGGGGAGGTTATCTGATGAGTTGGCCTACAAAGAGGTGGCGCTCATCACCATTGGTCAACTTAGGGCCGGAATCACTCTTCCCCTCCATCCATTGCTATGAGAGTGTCTGATTTACTTTAATCTTGCTCTTGGTCAGGCAGCACCCCTGTTTTACAGAACTATCATGTACTCTGCCCTTCTCGCCAAGAGACATGGATTTGCTCTCAACCGTTGGGTGTTCTGTTACTTTTACGAGGTCCGGCATATTCGAGACCAATCATACTATTATCTCATGACTAGAGACAAGAATTCTCTAATCGTCTTTTTTTAGGGGAAGCAAAGTGATGAAGGCTGGGCTGATCACCACCTTCGTGTATTAGGTGATGCTTCGGACATTCGCCCCTCCGATGATGATGCGGTGAGCCCATGGGAATTCATGTGCCCAGAAAACACACCCATGCTCCAACCAGTAAGTCTTCCTACTTAGGTACTTTATAACTTTGATATAAGAGTATTTTGCCTGAATATCTTTTACTATTGTTCCTTAGATGACGCTTCCCCCTGGAATCAACTAACTACAACTAATGCAGCTAAGGTGGACTTTATCAAGAAGATCCCCAAGGAACAAAGGATGCCTTGGGTGATAGTTCCTGACCCCACCCATCTTTTTGAATATCTCAACATGTCTACTGAAGAATTGCTACAACTTATTCCTGGCTCTTCCCCCTTTGGGATAAATACTGTGAATTTTGGGCGCACAACACTTCCTCCTCCTATTGATCAGGATGCCGGACTTCTTCCTCATCCAGTTCAGGATGAATCTTCTCTGATTACTAGAAGAAAAGGAAACCGCAAAGAGAAGAGTTCAGAGGCCGTTTCCAGTGAAGCTGCAACGTCGGGCTCAGTTCGAGTCTGCTGCCAATGATGATTGTGTGATCACTGGCGGGAGAGGCCCTGAACTGCCTCATGAATTGCCTGGCTGCCAGCAATTTCAAAAAGGGAGTGCGCGCGTCAACCGTTCTTAAGTGAAGAGATTTGATACTGCTTCTGATGTTGCTCCTTCTGGTAAGAAAATGAAGTTTCTCCTTCTCTATGTTAGTGAAGATACACTTTTTAAGGTTCCTGCTAGTATTCCCCACTTGTTAAGTCTTGTAAGAATGTAGTTGTACCTCCACCAGTTCTAGTTCCTTCTACAAGTTCTGAACAAACTGGTTATAATGTCCTTTTGACTGTTGACCCTCCCCTGTCTGATACTTGCAAGGGGAAGGGTATTGATGAAACTAGTACTGTGACTATCGCTCTCCCCCTCCTCAATTTGGTGATAGGAGGAGGAAGAGTGATGACATCCCTTTCTTGCCTCGATCTCCAAATTCCCCTGAAAGGGAGATTATAGTGGAGATGAGGCGCTGGGGAAGAACTGATGAACAACCTGTTACCAACAAACATTCTATTAAAGATGTTGATATCACGCTTGGACTTTTGGAAGCTGCACGACTTCCTGTTGACAAGGTTGAAGCCAAAATAGCTGGGACCTTGGACCTGTCCTATTGTCGATCTGCTGTTCATCTTGCCAAGGTAAGACTTTCTTCTCTGCTCAATGTTCGGTTTTTCTCATTGTGTTACTTACACATCCTATATTTTTTTCCAGTTAGTGAATAACTTTCTGGCTATGAAAGACCCCATCTTTACGGCCTCCGCTGATTCATCCACTGATGCCATGGCTACCGGTGAGCTAATCGGGTAAAAGGAGGTCGCTGAGAAGAGAACTGCAAAGCTGCAGATCCAGGTTGACTAGCTCTTAGTGAAAGAGAAGAAATCCGATACTGGCTTTAGGAACATGAGAGAGACTATCTCCAACCTTCGAAGCTCTCTGGAGAAATCCCAAAAAGGAGCTGCTGATAATGCCATTTGGAAAGTGAAGTTCTTAGAACTGCGTGCCCACTTCACTTCCCTGCAAGCAAAACATGATCAAGTCCAAGGGGAACTTAACCGTAGGAATACTGAGATGAGGACACTTAGGCAAGCCATATCCAATGCAAATGAGGTCATGTTAGGCTATGAGAGGGCTCTAAAAGAGAAGCATATTTGCTCTGATAAGAAGACTGGTGACCTCTTGGTAGAGACCTTTAAGTTCTATTCTCAAGTGGTGAAGGAGGTGAGGAAGAGGTCAGCTGAAAATGTCGTTCGCTTTGCTCTGAGAGTACTTGATGTTTCTCAAGAGTCATTCGAGGTTGCCAAACAAGTTAAGCTTGAGGAGGCTATTAAGGTTACTGGATATGTCTCTCAGTTGGATGCTCAAGGGCGAGTGACCAACCCTTTCATCTTGTTTCCTGATCTAGGCACCAGTATCTCAACTATCCAGGAAGAACTTATGCCTGATGCCTCCTCATCTTCTGAAGAAGACAGCGATAATGACCTACCTCCAGTTCAACTTCCTTTTCTGCCAGTTCCATTTTCAGGTGAATGTTCTGTTCAACCAACCATTCCAACTTTAGGTGAATGTTTTGTTCAGCCAACCGTTCTAACTAATCCAACCACAGTAAGCACTGATGGTGAGACAAAGTTTGATTCTACCCCTATTTCATAAGCCTTTCAGTTGATGATTCACAAAAACAATTATTCTATGGGTCTGTAATATCGAGCTATGTAGCTCATATATAATTTACTTTACTGAGCTCTATAGCTCTTCTATTTTATGCATGCTATTTACTTACTGAGCTCTGTAGCTCTTCTATTTTATGTATGCCTTCGAAGTATTTTATGTTATATTACATATATTATTGTGCATATTCTACCCCTATGCCCCCAAAGTTCATTTGGAACAACAATAGGTGACCCTAGCAGGCTAAACAGGTTAAGATAAGGCATAACCAAAATCTGATCAGGATGTCATGGGAGTCATTTCAACTTAACTGTAACTGAGAGTTCGATCGCATAAAGGCATGTCTTTGCGAAAGCAACTCGGTGCCATGAGCACAACACTGTGTTTAATAACGATAGGTTCAATTTATTTTAAAAATAAAATAAAAAGGGTATTGCCTTAATAGCAGTGGAGGAGTCTTCCTCAGAACCATCATGTCGATGCAGTTCAAGGCCAATGATGGTGTGCTAGGATCTAGATCCTACCCAGATATTCCTAGCAACCCCTGCATTTGATGTTTTGAGAGCGCCTGGAACTAGCATACAGTTAAGGCTCGCAAGAACACTATCTCTTGTTCCAATTCAAACTGGCATACAGTTTACTAAACAGTTAGCATGGTTATATTCCCTAAAGGCTTAATCCATCGAAGATATTTGCAGTTTTAAAAGAACTGGCATATAGTTCCAGCTGCATGGGGTTGAGAAAGAAACTGTCAGTTCGACTTTCCCTATCTCAGTATCACTGGTTCCAAAGCAAATTGGTATACAATATTCTTGAACAGATAGTGAGCAAATAATTCCCTAAAAGCTTAGTCCATTAAGGATAATAAAAAACGTGCAAGGGATATATTCGATTGCAAAGTGAAGAACTTTATTGATGGTAAAATATGCATAACAAAGCATGAAATAACAATTTACTGATAGTACTTGCGAAGGTGTTGTCTGTTCCATGGTTTGACAAGAACGTCACCTTTAACAGTGCGTAGGTAGTAAAAACCAGTTCGACCAACCTTATCGATGATGTATGGTCCTTCCCAGTTAGGTCCAAGTTTGCCGTTGGGCTCTGGGATCTCACGGAGAACTAGATCGCCAGTTTTGAAAGATCGAATCCGGACTCTCTTGTCGTGTGATCTTTTCAAAGTCTATTGGTTAGCAGCTAAGTGAAGTGCAACACCTTCTCGCTTTTCATCTAGCAGATCTATTTCTCTACATAACAGCTCCTCGTTGTCTAGAGTGTGCACAATATCTGACTTCTGAGTGGGAGCTACCAGTTCTAGAAGTATGACAGCTTCAGTTTCGTAGGTCAGCAAAAATGGAGACTCACCAGTTGATCGCCTGGGTGTAGTTCGGTACGCCTATAGGACCTTAGGCAGTTCTTCGACCTATAAACTTTTCACGTCATCTAATTTACGCTTCATGTTATCCAAGATGACCCTGTTAGAGGCTTCAGCCTGGCCATTGCCTTGGGGATACCTTGGAGTTGTGAACAAATGGGTGATGTGAAACTCCTCACACAGTTCAGCAACCAGTCCTCCAACGAACTGTTGCCCATTATTTGAAATGATAACTTTGGGTATGCCAAACCTGCAGACAATGCTGTTCCAAATGAACTTTCTGACGTCCTGCTCTCGAATGAAGACAAAGGGAACTACTTCTATCCACTTTGTGAAGTAATCCGTTGCGACCAGCAAGAATCTAACATTGCCAGGAGCGGGTAGTAGGGGTCCTACAATGTCAGTTCCCCACTGTGTGAATGGCCATGGGCTGGCCAATGGGTGCAGTTCTGTTGCTGGAGCGTGGATAAGTGGAGCGAATCGTTAACACTTTTCGCACTTGTGGGCAAAAACTTGTGCATCCTTTTGCATATAATGCCAAAAGTATCCTTGCCTTAGGGTCTTGAGAGCTAGAGTCCTACCCCCAGCATGGTTGCCACAAATTCCTTCGTGAACTTCTTGCATAACCTGTTCAGTGAGATCTGGGGAGAGACATCTGAGATGAGGTCCCAGAAAGGACTTCTTGTACAGATCGTCTCCTACGAGGGTGAATCTTTGTATCTTTGCAAGCAAACGCCTTGCTACATTCTTATCTTCAGGGAGTGTCCGGTCTTTAAGGTAGGACTTATAGGGATCCAACCAAGTTGGAGTAATTGCTGGAACAACACAAACTGTTATAACTGGGACATGAATGCTGGCTTTCTCTTGGAACTCGATAGGGATTGAACGAGACTCATTGTTCCCTAACATTGAGGCAACATACGCCAAAGCATTTGCGTGTCTATTGGCTGACCGAGGCAACTGATAGAACTGAATGTTCTCAAACTTGCTTTGAAGAACCCTTACCAGTTCCAGGTATTTTTCCATTCATTCATCCTTGGCCTCATATCCACCATCAAGTTAAAAAACAACTAGTTGTGAGTCACTACAAACTGTGAGGTGTGTCAGGCCCAGATCCAGAGCCATTGTGAGGCCAGCAAGAGTGACTTCATATTCTGCCTCATTGTTGGAAGCATTCTAACCTAACTGGATGGATTTCTCCAATCGTATATTGTCAGGAGTGACCAACACAACTCCAATTCCTGCTCCATTATCATTCGAAGATCCATCCACAAACAACCGCCACCCTGAGCTTAGCTCCCAGGGATCTAGATGATTTTTTGGACCTTCAGGCTGAATGTGATCATTTGAACAGGGGGTAGTTGAGTCGTACCTTGTGTAGGTTATTGGAAAATCTCCCAAGAATTCTGCTAGTGCCTGACCCTTCTTTGAGATTCTGGGGACGTAAATAATATCGTATTCTGACAGTTTCATAGACCATTTTGCAAGCCTCCCTGACCTGTTCGGTCTTTCTAGAACTGACCGCAATTGGTACTTTGTGATTACTCTGATAGTGTGGGGCTGGAAGTATGGTCGCAATTTCTCTGCTACAAAAACAAGTGCTAGAGCGACTCGTTCGTGTTTTGGGTACCTTGTTTCTGCTGGAAGAAGCGTGCGGCTCAAGAAATAGACAGGTTTTTCAACCTTCTTTTCATCCACGCGTATTAGTACAGAATTGATGTAATAGTTCGACGAACAAAGATAAAGACCCAAGACTTCTCCCTCAACTAGCTTGGAGAGGATTGGTGGTGCCCCCAGGTATGTTTTGAGTTGATTAAATGCTTTTTGACATTCTTCCGTCCATGCAAATGAGGTATTCTTTCACAGTAACTGAAAGAGAGATTTGCACCTATCTGAACTCTTGGAGATGAACCTGTTCAGAGCTGCTAACCTGCCTGTAACTTTTTGAACCTCTTTCATATTTTTGGGTGAGGGCATATCTAGGAGTGCCCGGATTTGATCTGGGTTTGCCTCGATTCCTTTTTTAGTAACTAGATACCCCAAAAACTTACCTGATGAGATAGCGAAAGTACACTTTGCAGGGTTGAGCTTCATGCGATACTCCCTAAGAATGTTGAATGCACGCTTCATGTGGGAGAGATGATCTCCTCGTCTCAGGCTTTTGATCAAAAGATCGTTTATATACACCTCCACAATGTCACCTATTAATCCTTTGAACATCTTGTTAACCAATCGCTGGTGTGTAGCCCCTGCATTTTTTAGTCCGAATGGCATGACCTGATAGCAGTACAAGCCATCCTCGGCTGTGAAACTGGCATGCTTGGGTCTTCTTCATGCAATGGGATCTGGTTGTAACCAGACGACCCATCTGTGAAAGACAACAGTTCATGTCCAGCCATTGCATCAACCAATTTATCAATTCGTGGCAGAGGGTAACTGTCCTTTGGACATGCACGGTTCAGATCCATGAAGTCGATACAGATTCTCCATGACCCATTATTCTTTCTTACTAGGACAATATTAGAAATCCAAGTGGGAAATTTGATTTCTCTGACAAATTTAGCTGCCTTCAGCTTTTCAACTTCGGCTTGTATAGCTTTGGATCTGTCAGCACCTACTTTCCTTGGTTTCTCCTTGACCACTACTGCATCACTGCAGACATTGAGTTGGTGGCATGCCACATGAGGATCAATTCTTGACAATTCTTTAAACGACCAAGCAAACACGTCCTTGTGCTCTTGGTGGAACTGTATCAGAGCCATGCACTCTTCAATACTCAACATGGTGCCAATGAAAGTGGTTTTTGGCAAGCTGCCTCCCCAATATCCACTTCCTCCAATGGCTCCAGTGAGGGGGATCCTCCCTCTCTTTTGGGACCAGGTCTGAGAGAGGGGGATCCAACTGTAATTGCTATTTGGCAGGTGGCCCTACCTCTATTGGTTCAAAAGGGAGTGGGGACTTCTTTATTGCCAAAGTATAACATGTCTTGGCAACCACCTGATCTCCTCTGATTGTCTTAATTTTCCTATAATGTGGGAATTTTAGACATTGGTGATAGGTGCTGAGAACGGCTCTGAGTCTGTGTAGCTAGGTCCTACCTAAAATCATGTGATATGGTGTGTTAGCTTTTACCATAACAAAATTTATGATAAAAGTTAGCAGACCAGTGGCTATAGGTAATTGGATCTCCCCAACTGTGAGAGCTTTGTTCCCACTGAATCCATACAGGTTGGAGTTAGTGGCAACCATCTCTGCATCTGGGATCTGCAACTTTTTGAATGCATCATAGTAGAGTACATCTGCTGAACTGCCTGGGTCCACCAATATGCGATGCAAATTATAATCTCCAAAAAGGAGTATGAGAACCAGCGCATCCTCATGTGGGCTCTGGATGTTAAGGCAGCCAGCTTCAATGAAAAGAATTAGCGGAACTTTTTGGGGTACTGCATTGACCTAAGCTCCTGTAGTCAGTTCACTGTTCATGATCCTTATCTGCTTGGAGATGCGTATTTGGTATCGCACACCCTTGTCAGTGACCCTTTACCAGAAATCATATTTATCTGAAGTAGGCCATTGAGCAGTCCAGTACCTTGGGGGTCCTGAATTGACGTGCTGATCTCCTCAGGTTGTATTGCATTTGCCAGTTCGTTTGCCACAAATTGCTTCAAATACCCCCTTTCAATCAGATCCTGTAGTTCATTTTTCAGGGTCTTATAGGCTCTGGTGCTGTGACCCTTACTCTTATGGAACTTGCAGTAGGTTCTCTGGTCTCTGGTACCTAGGGAACCTAGCTTAAGCAGAGCTGGCCATTTGAGGTAACTTTGATTTTTTATCAAGTCCAAAACCTCATCTAGCATTTTGTTCAGAGGGGCAAAGTTTCTGTCCATTGAGGGAAAAGCTTCTTCAGTTCCTTCCACACGTGGCTTCTTCTGTTGCTTTCCATCTGCACTACTGGCTACATTTTGGTATTGCCCTCGAGGCATTCCCTTTGATGGGGATTTGGCCCTTTGGCGACCACGATTACGGTCTCTCTTTGATTTTCGAAGGGAAGAATTTACATTCCCTTCTTGAGGAACTCCAAGAACTGTCCAACTAGTTTTCTTTGCTTCTTGACGTCTGTTCAGGACATCTTCTTCCCACCCCGCATGAGTTTCAACCCTATCAAGGAGTTCCTCTAAATCACGGGGTGGTTATCTAAAGAGAGATCCGAATAAGGCGTTATTTTCATCCAACCCTTGTTTAAAAGCTATTATAGCAGTCTATTCATCACAAAACTCTATTTGGATGGAAATTTCCATGAACCATTGCATGTAGGATCTCAATGTCTCTCCATCCTTTTTCTTGATGTTGAATAGAGCATCGATCCGTTTGGGTTGATGCTTATTGCATGAGTACCTGTCTATGAAGGTCCTAAATAGTTCTTTAGAGGACCTGATCTGATGCTCAGGTAATCTATGGTACCACTGGAGCGTAGATCCAAACAAGGAGGCTTTGAATTCCTGACACATGACATGGTCATATCTCTCATATTGTCCCATATTGGCACAATATCTGAATACGTGGTCAACTGGATTTGACTTGCCACTAAAGACACTGAACTTCGGTTGTCTCACTACTAAAAGAAGGGCTTTTTGTGTCACTTTTTAAGTGACACAAGAAGTCACTTGTATCACTTTTGAAACTAATTCTGAAGTGACCTATAAGCCCCCGACACATAAAGTTCTACCAAAAGTGACACAAAAGCCTTACTAAATGTGTCACTTTTTGTTAATAAAAGTGACACTTAAGAATAGCCTCTTGTGTCACTTTTAAGAAAGAGTGTCGCGCTTGTCAAAAGTGACACTAGTTGTATCTGTTTTGGACCAGAGTGGTACATAATTTCGTCAAAAGTGACACATTAAGTATACTAGTTGTGTCACTTTTGGACCAGAGTAAGACATAAGTACGTCAAAAGTGACACATTAAGTATACTAGTTGTGTCACTTTTTGACTAAAGTGAGACATAAGTACGTCAAAAGTGACACATTAAGTATACTAGTTGTGTCACTTTTGGACCAGAGTGAGACATAAGTACATCAAAAGTGACACATTAAGTATATTAGTTGTGTCATTTTTGGACCAGAGCGAGACACAAGTACGTCAAAAGCGACACAAAATCCCCTTACTTCTTGTGTCACTCTTGGGAATCAACTCCATGTAACTCGTATGAAAAAGAAAGCGACACATAAGAGTGGTCAATTGTGTCACTTTTAATAAATATTATGTCACTTTTTCCAAAAGTGAGACAAATGAAAATAATTTTTTTTTTTAACTTTTTCTCATTTTTGTATTCGATCGTATTCATTTCTCAACCTGCATCCTATACGTCATAACCAAAATCCCATTAACCTGCTTTATGATAGAAACACCATCCACATACATTTATCAAAACATCACAACCAAAATCACTTTAACATGTTTTATGATACGGAAACAACATCCACTCGAGAAAGAAAAAACAACATTCAAAACAATTAACTTCTATTAATTTCATCGATCAAACCAAGTATTTATCATCTAGTTTGACTCCCAACAAAAAAAGTCATTCCAATACCAAAATAATCAATTTAAAAAAAAATAAATTTAAAATAAATAAATTTAAAAAATTAAAAAAAAAAATTAAAAAAAAAAAAAAAAAAAAAACTACATAGCGCCAATACTATCCTAACAATATCTTAGCTTGTTGTGAGCACTTCCAACACCAAAAAACCTAGTTGCCATCTATTCATCTGTTAATCGATCCATGCACCTGCATCATATCATGAAGTCGTCATTCCACTATGACTAGTATATAAAATTAAAAAGCAAGTGAATCAAGAAAACATTATAGTAAAATGAGAAAATGGAGGGCGGGGTTTAAATTTTTACCTTGACAAAAAGCTTGAGGTGAGTATGATTCATCAGATTGGGGAGCAATTTTTTTGGTTTTCTTGCTTTTCCCTCCATAAAATTGATACCCTACATAACACACCGAACGACAACAAAATGATCTATCAAGTTAAGAAAGAATTTGCCCAACGTGAAAAGATTAATTAATTGAGTTATTCTCGAAGACTTTAGAAACAAAAGCACCACTTCTACAATCAAGACATGTGTCTCATGCCTTATAATGAATATTATATATCCACATAATCGTATGACATTGACATGACATGCATTCTCATGGATAGAAAACAGTATACAAGATGAGATTATTGCCTACAACAATGGAAACAAACAAACTTCTTCATATCGGTAACACACACCAAAAGTGCACGTAATGTAGAAATTACCTTGCCTTCAAACATATCTCTACCAACAAGCCACATATATGAAGAATTCTTCCAACCACACACCTTGGAAAACCATCAGCCAATTGGGTCTTTCTACTCATTTCTTCAACTTACAATAATTAGCAACAACTCAACAATGAAAGCTCATAGAAAAATCTATATCATTCCACAAGACCTTAACAAGATGAATAAAAATCTTTATTAACCTTGTTTTTAAACAGTAAAAACATTCATAAATTGTGAACATATTATATGGCAATATGACTAAGGCTTAGCACCCTAGCTAGTTACCAAAATTTATGTTCTAAGCTGTTATAGGTTATCCCCAAGCCACTACAGGACACTGACATTATACTCACACATGTCCTTAATAGAAAAAATCAAGTACCTAAGATGACACTCACCAAGCCTACACCTATGGCTCGTAAATCAAGCAAGTGCTTGAACACATGCTCTCGCATATAATGGTCTAAGTTCACGCACGTTATACGGTAAATATGAAACTATCGTCAAACAACTCAATCAAAATCAAGACAAAATGAATTGAAAGCCATGAAACTACACACACACAATCAGAATCAATGAATAATTTTAATCTAAGTAATTGGACATTCCCATAACCCAATTCAAACTCTAAGTATGTTAAAACTAAGTTTTAACACATCATTGGTGTTGCCTGACTTGAGAATTTAACAATCATACAACAAGCAACTATGCTAGGAATATGTATTAGAAATAAATACTTACCTGAACTTAAGCTTCCATGAAGCAGTTACCATACTAGGTAAGGTGACAAACCGAGGGATTTATTCTCTCTTTTGTCTATCTCCTTTCTAAGTAGGGTGTGTGAACTTAAGGTTCAAAGATATAAATAGAAGCTTGAAGTGGCACAAGCACCTTCAATTCCAGCAACCAATTAATTCCATAAGAGAATAAGGCATTAAGTTTCGCATATTAGAAATAATCTCTACAACACCCTCTTTAATCACAAGTGCATAGTCTATCATAATTAAATGGTCTCCATGATAATATATTTGAGAAACATAAACTTCTGTCGTAACCCACAAACAACTTACTCATATAAGCCAAGGTGACCTCTTTCGCCTAAACAAAAGTATAAAACTAGTCGATTTACTCTTGAGCTGGGGGACTAGATCAGTGTTGTACCAAGAACTTAGGCCATTCATATTGGTCTTCATGGATGTAAGCAAGTATGTAAGAAAAAGGTTATTATAGCAAATTAAAAGTTTATTGAATGGTTTACAGATGTGATGGTCTCCATCAGACCAGAGCAATATAACACCGAAGTACACTTAAATGACTACTAAGCAACATAATTAAGCTAAGTAGCTAAGCAGCATAATTACTTTTAGAAAAAAAATGGGAAAAACTGTGAAAATAAACCAATCTTACTTAAATATCACAACAGGAAACCAAAGTGTGAAAATAAACCACCATACCCAAAGAACCGAAATCTCAAGAGGAAATACCAAGCCTTTCCTTCTATGAAGATCTTATATATGTATAAAATTTTCAGGAAAAAAAGTCCAAAAACCTCATAATTTCAATGAGAGAATATATCAAAACAATCTCTAAACGAAAAAAATGAGTTATAATCTAAACTGAAGCTCAACGCAAGTAAAAGCTTACACGTTTACTGTGGAGTGCATTGGCTGCGCTAAGTTGGATTTCATGTAACCTCTTACTCTTTCAAAGACCCCAATCCACGAAATCTATGAGTTAACTTGTGTATTTAAGCTACTGTGACATATAGTAAGAAGAGCATTTTTTATCATTCCACTATCTTCATATTAAAATTTTGTATGCAACAAATGGAGTCGGACATTAAGAATAATATATGATCATCACCACTCATCATATATATATTTTAATTGCAGTAGCAACTGATTTTTGCTATAGTTTTGGCATATGCAACAATGCACTTCACAACAATGAGTACGTAACTTAGAGTGTTTATTTAATTCTTACTTGAGCATAGAGACATGCATTCCAGTCCACCTTGTCCGTGGTCTTACATTTGAGTAGGTCCTGCCTTGTCTTCAAAACTCCAGGGTTTTCTTTCCAGTAAGTGTATGGTTCCCGTTCTGTCCACTTAACCTTGTCATTCCCTTCTTTGAGTTCCTCTAACAAGAACTCCCAGGGCTTTATATTAATCTCAGGCTTGGTTAATATATGCAAATCATAACAATGCATTTGGAAAAAGAATTTGAACGAGAAATTTTTTCTTTCAGGATTTGAAGGAGCGTCTATATGGTATATAGTAGTATTTAATTTTCTTAACACATACAATTTTCTTTTGTGGAGAGGAGAGAAAATTTGCAAAAGAATAAAATGTACGTATGATAAATAGAACTTGTATCACATAAACAAAACATCATCCTTTAAATTGTAACACACTGCAGGGTGTGTAGGGTGAAAAGAAAAAAAGAAAAAGAAAAAGTGTAGAAGCCTTACCAACCCGAGAATTACCAATTAGGAAACACAAGCGACGAAACTGTGGCATTGGATCCTGTGTAAGAATCTTTCATGATAACTGGATTGTCATCACAATTAAACATAAGATCTAAATCAGGTAATTTTTTTGGGTACAATTTAAGTAGTTGTAATATGCCCCACAAGGTGAACACATGTCTTGTTTGGTATGCTCTGCGATATATTTCCAAAAAAGTTTTTCCATTTCAGATGAATATAATATAATATAATGATATATTTCCTTTTGTTCTAGTTTCAAAAGGACTCTTAATTTCAAATAAAATGAAGCAGTACCAAGTAAATTCAAGCAAGTAAGCAAATAAAAATTGCACCTTTGAAGAAAGGGAGATCGAATTTGTATAAATCCTAGTTTATCAATGGAATCCCTACGGAAAACAGACAATTTGAAAGTGAGAGATGAGTGGAAGATGGTGAATGGGTACTTACTAAATCGGCAGTGAGAGAGAAAATTGAGCAGCAGCAGCAAGAGAGAACATTGAGCAACAGCAGACGAGAAGTATTTTCCGGTTTAGGACTTGAATTTATTTCGATCTCTTTTTTATTTTCTTCTCTTTTCGTTTTGAAACAAATAGCTTACAAATCATGAGTTTGAGACTTGAGTATAATTTTGTATTTTTACTTGTGTCATTTTTTCCCTTTTATTAGTAGTTGTTTTTATTTGTTTTTCTCTTTCTTGAAAAGTGACACAAGAACCCAAAACACTAGTGTCACTTTCAAATCTGATGACCCAAAAAAATTAAAATACTTGTGTCACTTTTCTTAGAAGCAACACATCAACCCTCGTTCTATATAAAAGTGACGCATCAAATTTTTGTGTGTCACTTTTTGGTAGTGAATGACACGAGACCTAAAAAAAAGTGACACAAAAAACCTTTATTTTAGTAGTGTCTGTAACCACGGGAATATGGTTTCCTCATCACTCGTGATGCGAAAGGAGATCTGCCTGCCCCCATTATGGCGGATTGAACAAGGGAATCTTGCATTTTTCTCCCCTTGCCAGTCATCCGATGCATCTGACGGATCAGGTCATTCTTCTCAGTTTCCCATGCAGCTTATTTGGTAGAATGCTTCTCAGTCTGAGCTATTTTCCTGTGTCGAGGGTCGACATCACGATCCTAGTCGGTTAACTCTTGTTCGGATGTTGTGTCTGAGTCCTCATCTGAGTTATTGTATTCCGACTTAGATGTCTCGCGTCGAGCTGGACCCCTATGCCTTGGGTTCTTTGCACGACCACGACCTTCTAGAAGGTTGTCATCATCAAGATCGATGAGTGGCTCCTTTCCTGTTCAGATTGATACAAATGCCTCAACAGCTGTACTTCTCGTTCAAGATTGCTCTTTTGTTATTCCAGAGCCTACACTGCCTGGCTTGCCTGAACAGACTCTAGGTTGGTGAGGACAGCATTCTCACCATCTTGGCGCTCTTCTTGAGCGTTATTCCTGGGGCCTGCACCGGGAATTGCTGGTGTGTCGGTGCTGGTCATGGGTCTTTGGAGGGGGTTGTTCGCGTCGTGGTGACCAATGTTGTCCCCCTCTTCAGTTGTCTCATGATCTTCTTCCTCACAGCGACGCAGCGTGTGGTAGCGCCACCCTTTCTTTTCTTTGCTCCTACCATCACAACAGTAAGAGTTTTTAGGCTAAATCAATCATCTAAAATTACTATTTACTTGTTTTCTTCCCCACAGACGGCACCACTAGATGTAGGGGATTTTTCGAGTTTTCCCTGATCTTCCTCTATATCTTGTGATCTTGGAACCTTTAAATGAATAGAGAAGGGATGAGATGATTATGAGTTCAGGGTTGAACCATCTGACGGCTGTCTACGTATCTCCTTGTTTATTATGGAGAATCAAACCCTATCTTGCATAGTTCCTAAGAGCGAAATCCCTATGGTTTATATAGGAAGAGCTTTGAGAGTCCTAGGGTTAGGGTTGTCTTCACCGCTTGTGAGTTCCCTTCCATCTTTGGACTCTATCTTCCTATTAGGAATTCCTTCTTTATGAAAGTCTAAATCTAGACCATATATTTATGAGAGGTAAGTTTCCTTGCTGATCATAATGCCCCATCATGTCTGATACCACCATTTTTGTTAATAACAAGGCTTTATATGCCTGGTATCTACCACTGTTTTTTATACCAGGACTTTTGACGATATACCTAATACCAACATTTATGTCGATATCAGGGATTTATGTGCCTGATATCAACACGTCTGTCGATAACAGGACTTTATGTGTCTGATATCAACACGTCTGTCGATAACAGGATTTTTGACGATATGCCTGATACCAACATTTCTGTCGATATCAAGGCTTTGTGTGCCTGGTATCTGCCACTGTTTCTGATACCAGGAATTTTGATGATATGCCTGATACCAACATTTCTGTTGATATCAGGGCTTATTGGCATATTATAACATCATTACTTTATGAATTTGAAACTTTTTATTGAATTGAATATTCTTGCTACATAGCTCATTTTGTAATAAAATTGAAAATACATTATTGATAGAATACCTTCAGATTATTGACATTTTGAGGTTTTGGTAGTAACTCTCCATCAACACTCTTCAAATAATATACCCCATTTATTCCAACCTTATAGATAATGTAAGGGCTTTCCCATCTTGCTGGTAGCTTTCCAGCTCCCTTTTCCTTTGGTGCTTGAGTTACCTCTTTCAACACTAGGTCGCCTTCTTAGAAACTTCTTCCTCTAATCTTTTTATTGAATGCCTTTCGGAGATGTACGTGATAAGAATCAATCTTTATTCTTGCTTGTGTCTCTTCTTTCTTCCAAGTTTAGGACCTCTGCATGCATTCCTTAGTCATTAAGCCCTTTTTCTAGAAGCATTGTTCTGGATGTTGATACCACCATCTCGGCTGGAGTGACTGCTTCCATACCATAGGCCAAAGTGAATGGTGACTCCCCCGTAGCTACCCTTGGAGTTGTTCTATATGCCCATAGCATACTATTTAGTTCATCGACCCATAGGCCTTACTTGTCCTCTAACTTCTTTTTGATATTATCCATAATTTGTTTGTCACCTCAGCTTACCCGTTACCCTGAGTATAATAAGGTGTCGATGTGAAGTGTCTAATCTTGTATGATCCTAGAAAATCTTTCACCTTGCTTCCAATGAATTAGGGACCATTATCTGATAAGATGGCATACAGTAGACCGTATTGACAAACCACTCTTTCAAACAGAAAACTGATAATATCTTGTTCTTTGGTATGTTGCAAAGTTATAGCCTCTACCCATTTAGTGAAGTAGTCAGTTATGGCAAGCATAAATCTTTTCTTACCTCTCCCAGGTATTAGTAGTCCAACAATATCCATCCCCATAAAGAAAGCGGCCAGATAGTAGTCCTCACGGAACATGAATTGCATGTCCATTTCTTTAATCGGATACACTTCTTTGCATATCGAAGACAATCCTTCCTAAGCTATCTTGTTAGCTAATGATCTCCTCGAATGATTTCCACATTCCCCTTCGTGCATCTTCGCAATAATTTGGCTAGCCTCAGCCGTCGATATACATTTTAAATGTGGTCCACTGGGATTGTACAACTTATTATCAATTAGCAGATATCTTCCCGCTCCTACTTTTACCCTTCTAGCCTCGTTTTTATCTTCAGGTAATTCACCTTTAGACAAAAACAAAACATAGTTGCTTAACCATGATGCCCCTAGCGTATCTACTTCCATAACCTCTAATAATTCGTATCGATACTTGGGTTTTGCTGAACACCAATGTGCAACAGACGCCCTTCTATATTTTCAAGCATAGCAGTGACATATGCCAAAGCATCTGCATGTCGGTTTTCTCCTTTGCTTTGAAATTTAATCTTTTTGGTTTTTGAGCTTCAATCTAACAAAGTTCAAATAATTGATCATGTTATCGCATTTTGCTGAATATTCTCCATTGATTTGGCTTACCACTAATTGAGAATCACTGAATACAAATAATTCTTGGGTACCCATAATTCTTTGACATTTAACGATTTAGCCATTTCCAATCCTGTTATCAATGCCTCATATTCTGCTTCATTGTTAGATGCGTGAAAGCCCAGAGTAACTGCTGACTCCAGTCTTTGATTTTCAGGGGTTATCATAATAGCTCCGATACCACACCCCTTTTGTCCTGATGATCCGTCGACAAAAAGTCTCCACCCATTTGTGTCAGCCCATGGATCATCTTCATTCATCTCATCATCAGGTTCTTGCAAATTTAAGCTACTATCTTTTTCAATCTTCCAATTTTCATCTTCAGCAGGAAAATCCGCTAAGAAATCTGCCAAGACTTGGCTTTTTTCTGAAACCCTATTCCTATATTTAATCCCAAACTCATAAATAAGCATTGACCACTTCGCCATTCTTCCCGACTTAGCTATCTTGGCTAAAGTTTGCTTTAAAGAAAGATTTGTCATCACAATGACTGAGTGGGATTGGAAATACGATTTCAACCTTTGAGTAGAATATAGGAGAGCTAATACATATTTCTCCAACATCGAATATCGAGCTTCAGCCTCGAGCATGGTTTTAGATTGAAAATAAATAGGTCTCTCAACTCCATCTTCTACTTTTACTAGTACCGAACTAATAGCAAAGTCAGATACTGCTAGATATAAAAATAAAGTATCACCTTCCTCTGGCTTCATCAAAGTTGGCACTTCTTGAAGATACTTTTTTAGTTCTGAGAATGCCAATTCACATTCTTCCTCCCATATGAATTTTGTATTCTTTTTCAGCAACTTGAATAAGGGTTTACATCTGTCAGAAGTTCTTGATATAAATCTATTTAAAACTGCAATTCTTCCTGTTAACTTTTGTATCTGCTTTCTAGTACTCAGAGAAGGCATTTGATGAAGAGCTCGAATCTGATCTGGATTGACATCGATACCTCTCTTTGTGACTATATATCTCAGGAATTTCCCTGAACTTACTCCAAAAGTACATTTCTCTGGGTTGAGCTTCATATTAAATTGTCTGAATATTCGGAACACCGTATCGAGGTCTTTCACATGATCATCCGCCTTTTTCGATTTTATTAGCATATCGTCGATATATACTTCCACAATATGCTTAATCAAATTTCTGAACATTTTCTCCACAAACCTCTGATACGTTGCTCCTGCATTTTTTAGACCGAATGGCATTCTAATGAAACAATAAAGACTTCCTTCCACAATGAACGTTGTTTTCAGTTGGTCTAGTACTATCATTATAACTTGAAAATATCCTGAATGACCATCGCAAAAACTCAACAACTCGAACCCAGCTGTTCGATCGACCAATTCATTAATTCTCGGCATCGGATAGTAATCTTTAGGACATTCCTTGTTAACATCGGTGAAATCCACACAGATTCTAACCTTGTCATTCTTCTTTGGTACGACAACATTATTCGCTACCCATTCTGAATTATCAATTTCCCTAATAATTCCACATTCAAGCATCTTCTGAATCTTATCTTGTACCGCACTTTCATATATCAGCCTGACCGTCCTATGTTTCTGATGCACTGGAATTACTCCTTCTCTCATATTCAGCTTATGAGAACATATAGGAGGATCAATTCCCCGAAGATCAGCAATCGACCAAGCAAATACATCTTTATTTGTCTTTAAGAATTCTATCAAATCTTGCCTGATTTTCAAACTCATCTCTGTACCAATAAAAGTAAAACAACTTTCATTGTTCTGACCAATATTTACTTTCCGCACTTCTTCCATCGTTTTGCTTGGAACCATTTCCAACTCTGTTTTCATATTCGGGGTGAATCTAAAATACTCTTGTTGTTTACTGGTATCGGATATTTGAGATGAAGATTCTGTTAATTGCTACCTTGTGCTCTCCGAGACGCCCCCAGTGTCTACTTTTTTGTCTTTTATCATACCCTTGACAGTAACAAAATTGCATTTCTCGGATTCTGACTGATCACCTCTTATCTCATGTGGCCCATAAGCAGTCAAAATTGATAACCTGGTAGAAAGTACTCGGAACTGCTCTCATAGCATGTATCCACTTTCTTCCCAAGATAGCATTATGATCTGAATAATGCTTGATGACTATAAATTTAGTCATAACTGTCCGTGGACTTGCTCTTACTGGCAATTTAATTTCCCCAACTGGCCTAGTAGAGCTTCCATTGAAACCAAACAGATTAAAATGTGGTTCTTTCAGATGTGATTCATCAAAACCGATACCCGTATATGTTTTCCAAAACAGAATATTCACTAAACTTCCACAATCAACCAGCACCTTTTGCACATCATATCCTGGTATCCTTAATGTAATCAACAAAGCATTATCATGAGGCAACATTACCTTTGATAGATCATTAGGAACAAACATAATAGCTCCAGGTATGTTTGGCGATACTAGTGAAAGGTTCACCGGTATCAGCTCCACGTTCACTTCTAGTACCTCTTTCACTGTTGATATCTTTTGGATTTTATCCCTTATAATCTTTTTCTGTGGGATAACCCCTTTATATATTATGTTGATTACCCCTAAGGACTTATCATTTACCATAGTTGTTACTTCCAGTCTAGCATCAGCTCTGAACTCCCGAAGCTTTCCATCTTGCATTAATCTGTCCACTTCTTTGAGCAATTATAGACACTTATTTAACTCATGATTCTTGACCTTACGAAAATTGCAGAAAGGTTTATCTACTATCTCCCGAAGCTTGTAAGTCGGATGCTGGAAATAAGGTTTTTTCCCCACCCTCCTTAAAATGTCTTCCACTTTAGTATTAATGACGATATAATTACTTGGATCTAATTCCTCTTTCAGTGATCTTTCAAACCATTTTTTCTATGAAGGTTGATTTTCTGATTTTGGATAGGGATCAGCCGATTTCCTCTTATCAGATTTGTTATAGTTCTCCTCCTTGGTAGACTTATTTGATTCCGACACCTACAACACTGGTTGAACCGATGCTGCTAGAATACCTTCTTCAACTTGCATATCTTTCTCAGTTTTATCATACAACTCTCTCAGAGTTTTAATATCCTTACAAAGCATATACTTGTGCATATCAAAACCTTGAATAAGCCCTGTTTGAAATGCCATCACCGTTGTCATTTATGTTTCATCTAAATGCTCTACAAGTTGCGCCTCTGCCTTGAAACGCGACAAGAAGGTTTTAAGAGATTCCTTCTTTCCTTGCTTGAGTTGGAACAAAACCGACACTTGCTTTGGTTTTACTCGTTGATGACCATAATTGGTCAAAAACTTTTCCTCAATCTCCCTAAAATATGATATTGATCCCTCTTGCAGAGAACAGAACCACTTCAACGCCTTCCCCCTTCATACTTGAAAAGAAGGACTTGCATAATAATGAATCTAGATAGGTTGTTCCTTGGTATATCAAAAATTGGTGTCGATATCCAAATAGATGATCCATCGGATCCGACGTCCCATCGTATTGAGTATATTTAGGAATCTAGAACTTGGGTGGAATGGGCATTATCTCGACACTTTGATGTATCGGGTTTCTGATGACATCATTTTCCAATCTTCTTATCGATGCTGAAGTTTTCTCGAGAAGCTGGTTACCCAACTGCTTCTGCATTATTTCTTGTATCATCTCTTTGGTGGTGGGTTGTGGTATCGGAAATATAGGTATCTGCGATGCTTATGCTATTCTTTTGTTTCTTGCTGATGCCTTTTCTGTATAATGACTAACTGACTTTGAACTACAAGCCTCCTCTTCTTCCACATGGAGATCTTTTAAAACCTAACTTGGACTTGCATTCTTCATCTCTTGATTCTCTTTAAGTAATATATAAGTAATATAGCATTATGTTTTTCCACTTCCCTTAACCGCTTCAAGACTTCTTGAAGTGAAACTTCTACTTCAATGTTTTCCTCCTTATATCACTTACTTACTGAAGTTCTTGTATTCCTTGTTCGATTGATTATCATTATCCACTCGCTTGCTATTTGCTCTCTTCTTTGGAGCCATTATGATTCACTTCCCACTCTTTTTTCACTCCTCTTTCACTCAACCTCAGAAAAACTTCGGATTTGAAATTGAAGAAGAAGAAAATTTTAAATTTTCTTGTTCTCGATGCACAAACGGCGCCAATGTGATGTCTAAGAACAATCTCTCTCAATCGTTCTAAGATCACTAAGATTAAATGATGGTTTGAATGAAATTGAAGTAAGTTGTAGATCTGATATGAAGTAAATGAAGCTTTTTTATTGAACAATCATGAAAGTTTTACAATCACTCTGATTCTTTCTTTCTCTCTCCTGTTTCTAATAAGTTTTGTGGGAATAATCGAATGAATCTCTTTCTTCTTTATCCAGTCTTTATATAGTGTCCCCAATTAGCTTTGATCCAGTCCATTCATGACACGAGTCCCTTGTCATCCTCCCTCATTTCCTGTTTAATACCTGCAAACATTTGAAATAACAACGCAATATATCGAGATATTGATCCTTATATCAATATCTCGAGTTTTGAAATATCAAATAAAAATATTTAAAGGCACGATATTTGCCCACTACAACCAGATTTTGACAATATATTGGTGTGATTTTTTGCTCCCAGTGTTGGTTCCTCCAAACGCTCCAAGGAAATTTTGAGCCATATACGTCTCATCTTTTCCACAAAAAAAAGGAAGTTACCTACACAAAATCCTCAAAATTTCCAATTTTACTAGTTTGTCCCTCATAAAGGAAATAAAATAAATGCAAAGTGGAATAAACCAACAAACATGTGTATTTCTTCTTCATCTTTTTCGATCTTGCAAAAACGTGTTAATAATAATAATATCATCTTCTTGTTAGCTTGTTCTTAATGCATCCATCAAGTTTTTCATATTTTGATTCCTATTTTTTCTTTTCTTTTCTTTTCCTTTTTAATTATTAGTTATGACTTATGAGGGACAAACTAATAAAATCAGGAATTTTGAGGATTTTGTGCTAGATGTAACTACTCTTTTTTTGTGGAAAAAATGAAACATGTGTGATTGATAATTCCCTTGGAGCGCTTGGAGGAACCAACGCTGGGAGCAAAAAATCAGTCAATATATTGTTAGTCAAATGCAAAGGATTATCAGGAAAAGTGAGAATATAGTTTAACTGTTTAAGAATGTTATATTTTTAAAAAAAAATTCTTGAACAGAGTGATAGTTCCTTAAATTTGGGTCATTTTGATAAGATGATAAGAAATGTTTTTTTTTTGCCTCAGCATAAATAAATGGTGCCTGTTTTTCCCTAACCATAGTTATATGGATAAAGAACACATAAACCTGTTGATGCATGTTTTTCCCATTAATTTTATCAATAAAGATTCTTTAGAAACCCACTTTGTTGAGCTGATATAAGAAGAGTTGAGGAATTTTAGTTTTGGACTCTTTACTTGTTGATACATTTATTTTGTGATCTATTGATATGTTTTTTGAATGAAGGCCAAGCATGGAAATACGAAAGTACAATTTTGTTGAGGTTCTCTTAAGATTGTCTTAAGAAAGGATATCAGTAGTCCTAGGATTATACACCAATTTTCACTTGCAAACTCAAATTTGGGGAAATTTAGGTTTGGAATCTTACTTGTTAATGCTTATTCGTGTACTTATCTTAATTTAAATATTAGTTGTCAAAGACTAAAACATAAATGAAATTTGACTAAATATGCTCTATTTAGTAGGGATTTGATTTTCTTCTGTGTCATAATTTATTTGTATTTTGTGTTTGTATTAGTAGGCTACATCAACATCTCAACTTCATTTCGTGTGGTCTCTCAGATTTAATATGCATTCAATTGAAGTCTAGAACCAGTTTAATGTTTATTCTCTTCTGTTGTTGAGTTTCTACTTTTCATTCCTATAACTCATTATACACTTTTTATTGTACAGCTTTATTGGCTGAGATTAAAGAAATAAATGAGAAGAAGCGTAAAGAGGACGATGTCCTTCTTGCAGTTGCTGCTGGGAATAGACGTTCTAAAATTCCTAATATATAATTTGAGTATTCTGATTCAGACATCCATGAAGACTTGTATCATATCATAAAATACTCATGTAATGAGGTATGTACAACCACAAAACAGTTGGAGAAAGTTATGAGGATCTGGACGACTTTTTTAGAACCAATGTTAGGTATTCCTCCTAGGCAACAGGGGACAGAGGACAATGAAGATGTTGTGAAGGCTAAAAGTCATGTAAAAAGTGGCGTAGTAAGTATAGGCCGGAGAAAGCAATATAATGGCAATCCAGATGATGAAGTTGCTATCGATAATGTCAAGCAACCCAATCTAACGAAATTACTACGTTTAGTTTCATCAGTCTAAATTTGAACGTTTTTACGCTCGCTTAGTTCGTTACTATCGCTACGGCAAAATCAACTCTCTTAGCAACGAAGATGACAACATTCCACCTAAACAAGCAAGTTTTTGTAGGGATGGATTTGTAAATGGGGAAAAAGCTAAATAAGATGGTGTTCATTGTATAGATCAAATTAGCCGTAGGAGAGATGCTCTTCAAAATGGAAGAATGTCGAATAATGTTCCTGTGGTTGAGGAATCATCAGTAATTAGTGCACAAGCTAATTCTAATGAAAGGTTAACCAACAACAATGCTTCACTTGCTATTAGAGCACAACAAAGTCATGGTAACCCCTCAAACATAAATTGTGTATTTGTCATCACTTTTCTATTTTGAAGGTTATAATTTGGATTTATGACTGCTGTGATACTTTCTCATTGCAAGGGTTTAGTGTAACACCATCCAAAACTTGTCCTGCTGCTGTTGAGGGTGCGCTTGAGGCTGGACTTTCTAATGAAGCCCTACCTTCATCACAGGTATGAGCTTACATTATGATCCCTTGAAGGTCCTAACTATCCTAGTTAATAGAGATGTGCAGCGTGCGAATGAAAATCTAGAATGAGCACAGACTATTATGGTCATATTTTTTCCGTAGATTGATACTAAATTCTTTTACTGCAATGATCACAAAACTCCTGGCTTATTGTTAGCCTGGATTAGGTCTAAGTAGCTATTTGGTGCTCAAAGTACATTTCTCATGCCCTGTAGGATGGTGATGGTACAAAACCAGTTATAGCGGCAAATGGGGTGATGGCAGAAAACACTAAGGTTGATGATTCTGTTGGTCATAGCAAGGTCGATAAAGAAGAGGGTGAGTTTTTTCCAACTGAGGTTTTGAAGAGGATAATTTTCAAGTCTATAAAACTTCTGGCACAGATGTCATGCCAAAACGTAAGGAATCTACTCCAAAGAGGCAATATGAAGCCTAATATGGACAAGAAGCATTATGCCGTCGTGAGGCAGGAGGCAAAAATGGTGTTGATGCTGATGATGAGGGGGAGGAAAGTGCACAAAGATTGATGGAGGAAAGTGATAATGCATCCGAGGCTGGTGAAGATGTTTCAGGGAGTGAGTCTGGTGAAGGTGACGAATGCTCTCGGGAAGATCATGAAGAAGATAAGGAAGATGTCGATCATGATACCAAGGCAGAAAGTGAAGGTGAGGCTGAGGGGACTGCTGATGCACATGATGTAGACGGAGATTGCATGTCATTGCCATATTCTGAGTGTTTTTTAGAGACGATGAAGCCTCTTACAAAACATGTCCCTTCTTTGTTGCATGGCAAAGAAAAGAAAGATTCTCGAATTCTTTATGGGAACGACTCCTTGTATGTGGTTTTTAGGCTTCATGAGGTAAGAATTTGTTTTACTTTTTTCGTAAATATACACTCCTTGTAGATACAGATCTTATTTGAAGTTATTCATGAATACATGGTTTAATCGTTGGTCACAGACACTTTATGAGAGTGCTGATAGGAAAAAAAAAAAGGCTCATCGTCTGGTGAAAGGAAATGGAGAACTTCAAAGGATTTAGGCCAACCTGACTATTACGCCGGGTAGTTTAATTTCTGACGGGATGTCCTATGTAAAGTGGATTGGCATATACTGATTTGGATTCTTCTGTTTGCAGATTACTTAATGCCATATACAATTTAATTGATGGTACTTCTGACAATACAAAGTTCGAGGATGAATGCAGAGCTATAGTTGGAACTCAGGCATATATTCTGTTCACATTAGACAAGTTAATACATAAACTTGTCAAGCAGGTAAGCTATGTTCTTTTGGTTTTGAATTAGGTCTTAGGTTTTCCCTCTTGTTGATAAAGGATTTAGGCTTGGTACTAGTAGTATACCAGCATGGATATTAGAATCACCCAATTATTCTTATTCGTGGTTAATACAGCTTCAAACAGTTGCGACTGATGAAATGGACAATAAGCTTCTTCAACTTCATACATATGAGAACTCAAGGAAACCTATCAGATTTGTGGATTCAATATACCATGAAAATGCTCGTGCCCTCCACGATGAGAATATCTATCGATTTGAATGTGCAAGTCTTCAGTTGCCAGTTTTGAGTTTCCTTAAGCAGGGTGACTTCTCTTGGATTGCCATGATAATTTTCTTTTCTTTGTTGTGCAGTCTTCTAGTCCAACCCGTTTGTCTATACAGCTGATGGATTATGGTTATGAAAAGCCTGAAGTAACTGCCGTTTCCATAGACCCTAATTTTGCAGGTTATCTGCATGACGAATTCTTGACAGGAATGAAATACATGATGTCTTCCTTGCGAGGTATTTAAGAAGACACATCAACATAGTAGTAACTTTTTATGGATTTCTTTAATTCAATGGTTCATATTAATTTAACGCAGAAATAAGCGAAAATATGCTACTGGAGACGAGTTTTCTGCTTCAAGCACTGCCATGGAAGGAGTTAGAGTGTCCAATGGTCTTGAGTGTAAGACCGGCACATTCAAACTCCAAGACCATGTGTCAATAGATCCTTCCATGCACCATAGCCCTCCAAATTCGGAATCAGCAAGCTTATCCCATTGTATTTGTTCCTTACCCAGGAGCCTCCATATGAGCTCCTGAGGCAAAGCATCACCTTGAGCTAAAGGTACATTAGGTAAGCCTATCCTATAAACGGCTTTAATCCATTTCTCTGTAAATAGGAACCAAGAGCTATATGATAAGATGGTTTTGCATCAACGTGTTCTTTGTCATCTCCATGATCGAACTCTCTTTCCATTAGTACAAAAGAATCATCCTCGTCAATCTGTCACGTAAGAAATTGATGAAGACAACTTAAACTGAGTTATCAAGCATTTAGAATATAATTGTCAGATAGATAGGAAGACTACTAAGACAAGAAAAGAAAAACCGGAAGAATATACAGGACTTTCATGTGACGTATGGCCAGAGAAAAGGGTGAGGAAAGAACTAATACAAAAACGAATAACCCCTTTATTTACAACTAGCAAATGGGCACGTGCATTGCACGTGTTAGAAAAGAAAAATTAGGAAAATGAATGAAAGCATGTAAATTAGAATAGTAAATTAAAAAGTTCAATAAAGAAAAAAACACTTCAATACGCTAGTTGTATTCTTTGTTCGATTTGATTTTTGATGTTGTACTATTAGCTTTTTTTTTTTGTTGGTTTAAATAAGTAGGTAGCTTGGACAGCGAAAGATTTTGTAGCTAGCTTAAAAAAATAATTTTTATTTATTTATTTAGAAACGATTACATTTTGAAACAATTAGAAAAAATGCATTGGACAATGTTAATAGTTGGAGTGAATTGAATGTGTAAATAATAGCTTTCCGGAAGATACTTATGTGGCAAGATTACAATTTAAAAGCTTTCAATATAATGTGGGTCTTATTTCATGTGTATGGAGATTGAATGATTCAAATGACAGAGTGTTGTTTTTTTTCAATCCATCTGTATAGAGACGACAAAAGGAAGAAATTATGGATGCTAGCTAGTTGCATCGCTGAATGCTTACATTGGTTGTTGGTCCCCATTCTGAAAATGTTATTAGCACGCACCCAACTCCACATGCAAAACTTTGGCGGGTTTTAGACTTCAACTTGATAACATAATGCAATTGAATGTTGGTTATTTGAGAGTCAAATTAAGTGTAATGATTGAGTAGCTAGTTAGCAAAGTGCGAGTGTGCGATGAAGGAGTCTTGAGAGGCATTATAAGCGTGATCCATTGGGCATAATCACTATGCTATGCCTAGATGATTATAGAAACATTTTGTCAAGCGGTAACAATTTGATTATAGAAACACCTATATCTGATTGGTGTCTTGGGAAAAATGGTAGTGTTCTTAAGAAAAAAAAAATTGTTGGATTTGGTACTAAAACTCTACTATTGCTTCCAATAGATGGAACTTCGTATGTCGAGGTGCCATGTTGAATAAAGACCTCATCTACAAATGTCTTAAAACGAGGTTATCTTCCATACATTGGTTTCTTATCATTTAGTACTCTGGAGTCAAAATAAAGAGTCTCCATGTTAAAAAAAAAATTCACCATAGATATAACTTGACTATCGTTTGATTCCATGAGTGAAGAAAATTTAAGGCAACAGAAAACAATAGTATAAAAAGTAAGTTTATTTATAGTAGTGTAAAAAATAAACAAACTACATCACACTTACACATGCAAGAAGGAAATAATGAGACTGGAACCTAAGCATATTGGCAAATCTTTTTTTTTATGCACTTTCTATTCCCTAGGACCGCACAACAAATAAGTAAACAATGGATATTTTCAACTGTTTATGTTTCATATTATGATTTTCGATATAACCATGCCAAAAGTGAGAGGCTCCAAGTTTTTGATAGGAGTTACATACACTGGAACGAAAGTAAGAGAGCTTACGATTCCTTTACGGCTTGAAAGGTTTCATGGTGTTGAAAGAACTCTTCACGCAGATGTAAATGATCAATGTATTCTTCATTGTAACAATAAAACAATAAAGTTGAAGTATTCAAGAGGACAGATTTTGAAGGAGATGGATTTTTTTTTACTACTGTTAGATTTGAAGTCTTTGAGCTATGAAATGAGATGAAGAGTTCATGTTGTTGAGATGAGTATTTATAGGATTTGAGAACTGCAGTTGGTTTTACTTTTGTGAGCTAAAGCGTGTAGTTTAGTAAGCAGATCTTTGCTTGCAGTCTTTGCCAAAATTTTGAACAATTCTTTATCTCTATTGGTGTCTTCAAATGAAATGGGTAAGAAAGCGAGAGGGTAGCTGGATAGGGTGATGTATAAATTTGACTTCTACCTATGTATGTTAGCGCCAATGAAGACATCGTCTCAAAGGGAATGAATTCTAGTTAAACCAACTTAAGTCCAAAACATACAATCTAATGAAAACATTGGCATAGCAACTAACTAGCGTTACACTAATTTTTGTTGTGTTAAAATTAGAAGGGAAAAATGTTAGTGGTAAAAAACCAGTGAGCGACTTTGTAAACTGTTGTTGAAAATTATACAATGAAGTTTGATATTTTAAACTGCTTGACCTTTCAAGCCGTTTCAATTGATAACCCGACCTTTAACAATGAAGAATTCTTAATGAGAGTATGTATATCACATTACTACAAAAGTGACCTATTGATACACCAAAGTAAAAGAGCTTTCAATTCACTTCAAGTGGTATGTAAGTTGGTTTCTTCGGTTTCCCAACATTAATGCACGACAGATTGGAAGAAAAACGCAACTCAATATTTCGATGTTTCACAAAAAATAATCATACATTGGATGGTTATTTGCCAGATTCATCCCCATTTTCATCCCTCCTCTGCTTCAATGAGAATCTACAAAGACACATCAAAATATATAAAATGCTAAAGTTTAATCAAGATAGATCATCAAGTACACAACAATATCAACCGGTCTGTACAATTTTCACATTGTTTGATCAAGAAGTTCATAAAATAAAGCTCATTAAGAGCTTGCGTTTGCTGATTGCAAGGAAGCTCACTTAATCCAGTGATTTTGTTCTCCATATTAGAGGGACTTGCCTTTATCCTTAGATTTTTGAGTGTTCTCTTAGCCTGTTAACAAAGACAAAACCAAAGGCATTAAAGTGGCAAGATCATTACCCACTCACCCGATAATGAAAAACAGCCAAGGTTACCTTTGCCCAGTCAATCTGATACGGATCCCTCACATTTTGGTTGGCAATTAGGAAGTCTACTATAGGTCCAGGTTGTACAATCATAGTAGTTTATACATCTACAATTTTCAACTTAATCAATGAGAAATATGAAGTGATAGGAATGAGATACAATAAAATCCTTTTGACCATTACTCTCAAAAGGATTTTCAACTTAGTTATGCCTGTTTTTTTAAACTGTTGTCAAAAGGCGGGTAACGCAAGATTTAACATTGAAATCTAATCAAAAACAGTAATTAGATACATAACTAATAAACATTCGAACTGAATTACCAACTAATTGGAACAATCTAGTAAACATATTGAGATATTTCTATAAAAACTATAACACATAAATTAATATAATAATACTTAGAGTTCAAACCAACACAATAAAAAACAAACCAGGTAACCAACTAACTTAATTGAATGGGATAACAATGGAACAAACAACGTTAGTGTGGTTATAATCTACTTGGGTCTGCGCCTGAATACTCACTTTAAACTTTTCCGCAATTACCCAATTACTTTACCTAAAACTGCTCTACGGACTATTAGCTTTCATAGTTCATCTCATGTGTACCCCAAATTCTAATCCAACACATCCAAGTATCAAACACTCTCATATAGCTAAAGCTATATAATTTTAAAGTAAAAATCTTTGTTTATCAATATGTGACCCCATTGAAAGTACCCATTAACATTGAAACTTAGATTACCAAAATGTTCTTAATATACTAATATGGTCTAATAAGATAATATATATCTTCAATTCCAAACTGAATCTTGGAGGCTCAGCATTGATAATGTCTTGATCCAATTGCCTTCGGAACAATTGCAACAATAACGACGCGGCAATATTCTGAAACTGGAACAATTGCAAAATTAAAAGTTAAAAGCCAAAAATAAATTGAAATAGAAATAAACCATTGAAACGTTTAGAAAACAACAGTAAAAAAGAAAAAATTAATGAAACTCTTATTACTTTTAGTTTCTATTGCCTGCGAACTTACTGAGCGGTTTTTTTTTTTTTTTTTTTTGAACGGTGATGGGAAGAGATAGATGGAAAGATAAAAGAGAGAACGGTGATGGGAAGAGATATATGGAAAGATAAAAGAGAGACTGCATGTTGGGTAAGAACTAAATAAAAATGTGAAATAGGATGAAGAAGAAGAACTTACCTATTATCTGACACCAAACAATTTTTTTTCCTTCTCAATGCTTTGTTTTGGGCAAAATGGTGCGACTGTTCTGAAAGAAACTCTAGTTGAGTGGGTGAAACTTTGTTGAATGACAAATTTATCCTTACACATAAGTGTTGTGAAAATTTTATGGGTGAAATTTTCGGGTACCCTTTTGATTTAATTGGGAAACCGTAAAACGGCGTCACGTTGAGTCTTATAGTTTTGGAAATGTTTTAAATTACCAATTAACCCCTCAAACTTGAAGTGTAGAAAATTCCGTGGGTGAAACTTTTGGGTACCCTTTTGATTTAAAAACTTGGTC
The DNA here is from genome assembly GCF_015680905.1 of Coptis chinensis. Taxonomy (NCBI): domain Eukaryota; kingdom Viridiplantae; phylum Streptophyta; class Magnoliopsida; order Ranunculales; family Ranunculaceae; genus Coptis; species Coptis chinensis. Next base: position 34,533,582 of record NC_141456.1, on the reverse strand, counting down.
TAAAAAAGAGAATACGGAGACTAATAAATGGGGCAAGTTTTCCCATTATATATAAGATATAAGATAATGGTTAAAAGACATGTATTGCCTTCTCAAATTGAGCAACAGGTTCGACCATATATGCAAGAGAGCTAAAAGGGAAAAAATAAAGAAATAAAATTTAGCAATATTGTTCACACAGTAGTGTAATTCTGAGAAGTTGGATGAAACATCAAAATGAAAGATGTCGATGCCTATGCCTACTTCATTCCCAAAAACTCTAGCCAAAAACCAGTAAAAGTATGAAGCACATATATGGCATAGCAGACATTAAATGTGTAACATGCCAAATGCCCAAATACGAATGACAGGGTATATATATGTATGTCCATTTATGTATAAGAACCTTTGAACAAAACTCACAAATACAAAAGGATATTTCTGTGACATTTATTATTTTTATTTTTATTTTTCTATTCTATTGTAACATATTTCAAGGTCAAATATTGATATCTTGGAAACTCAGTAGCAGCAAGAATATTGGTGTAGTTTAGATCCCTGACTTGCAGATCTAGGAGCCTAGAAGAACTAGTCTTATTCATAGACATCAATACATGACTATGGAACATGACATACAATTTAACTTTTATTCATTTTCAAGGCACAACATTATTAATGAACAGAAGTATGTTTTTATAGAAATGAACCCTATCAGTATTACATTCTTCCACTACTGACGTTGAAAGTTTGGGATCCAACAGGCATGATAATTGATGTAGCCTACTGGTTCAGTAAAACTAATTTTGGTCATTGCTTGAAGTTGGAAGTTACAGCTCCATCACATGTTCTGTCTATACTGATTCTTTTTCATTTTTCATTTAATATGGTTCCAATATCCAAAATCTCATGCACACCCAAAATAATACAAGAAATAGTTTCTAACATTCCAGTAGGAACTTCCGTACATACATGAATGATACAAATAAAAGGATATTTGGAACAAACATTAGATTGATAACATTAAAATCTAAACTTCAATCATATTAAAAATTCTAGCAGGCGGAACATATATAAGTATAGTAGGGGATTAGTAATTCTCACCATGCTCTTGACTTTTGAACCATAGAGTGAGTCTACCTTGCTCAGATAAACAGCAGAGACTAAATGTTGAACCCCTTCACTATCTTTATATTGCAAACATGTGAAGGGCAAGTGTCCATCCTCCAACTCTTTCAATAAAGGTTTCAATGAATTCATTCTTTCCAATTCCATCCTTCGCTGCAATTCGGTCCTCAGTCGTTTCTCTGCCTGTGCAAACTCCTCGAAAGTCAATTGTGATCAACATATAAGTAAATGAGCAATTGCGAATGTGGAATGGCTAGATATTTTCCCTATGGCATGTGTTTCACATATTGCAACTTCTTCGTCTGATCATGTTGCTTTGGTTCTTCATATGACTGGTGTGGTTGATAGTGGCCCAAAGCCTTTCAGATTCCATGACATGTGGAGCAAAGATGTTTCATGTGAAGGCGTGATCAAAAACTGCTGGAGTCACCCATCCTTGGGGTCGCCATCTTTCATTCTTAATTCTAAGTTCAAGTTTCTCAGAACCTCTCTTCGGACATGGAATAGGGAAGTGTTTGGGAACATTTTTACCCAGATTAAAGAATCAGAAACGAAGTTAACTTCACTTATCTCGGAACCTGTTACGGATGTCAATCTTCTGGAGATCAAGGAAATGAGAAAAAATATTATGGACCTATATCAGAAAGAGCAGTTATACTGGAAACACATCTCTCATTCAGCTTCTGTGCTGGATGCGGACAACAATACAAAGTTTTTTCACTCCTTTGCTAGCTTTCGGCACGGCGGAGAAGGAATGGTATTGATAAAATTCAGAGAAAGGATGGCACATGGCTTACCTCCAGACAAACTATTGCCACTGAATTCCTCACTTCTTTTGAGGATATTTTCAGACCACCATCTAACCCGACTCTTCCTGCTTCTCTGAATACAATCGTCAATCTCTTTGAACCTTGTATAACTGATATAGAAAACATGTCTATCATCAAATGTCCTTCTATTACAGAGATTCGAAAAGTTGTTAAATCCATGGGGAGTCACAAAGCACCGGGACCTGATGGCTTTCCAGCCATGTTTTATCAAAGATTTTGGAGGATTGTGGGTACTGACCTTGTTAAGATGGTCCAGAATTTTTTCATTGAAGGACAATTTGGAAAATATCTTAATCAAACTTTCATTTCTCTCATCCCCAAGATAGACAACCCTTGTTACACTTCACATTATAGACCCATCAGCCTATGTAATGTTTCCTACAAGGTTATCTCCAAACTCCTTGCGAATAGGTTAAGAGGGTTGTTGCCTAAGTTTATCTCTCCCAACCAAGGTGCCTTTGCACCCAATTATGCAATTGGAGATAACATTGGAGTAGTACATGAAGTCATCCATAAAATAATAAAAGCGGCGAAGAACAAACTGGGTCTTTTTGCTTTAAAGATGGACATGTCAAAGGCTTACGACAGAGTTGAATGGGTTTCTCTCCTTGCTATCATGAGTAAGCTGGGTTTCTCTGATAGAGTTATTGCGCTGGCTCGTTTTTGCATCTCTACTGTGAAGTATAATGTTTTGCTGAATGGCTCCCCACTAAAAACCATTACACCGATTAGGGGACTTCGGCAAGGGGACCCCCTATCTCCATACCTTTTCATCATACTCTCTGAAGCTTTATCCAGACTTCTTCTACAAGCTCAAGCTGCACAAGCCATTTCTGGCATCAAGATCTCAAGGAAGGCTCCTAGTATCTCTCATATGCTATATGCGGATGATTTGATTATATTTAGGAAGACTTTACCAAATGAAGCTCACAATATCGATAAGATTCTGAGACTCTATTGTGATGCTACTGGTCAAATGATAAATAGAGACAAATCATCTATTCTTTTCAGTCAGGGAACAAGTCCTGATATACAGGAGTCGGTGAAGCACACTTTGGAGGTGGCTTGGATGACTGGGTCTAATATTTATCTTGGCTTGCCTATCATCTTTTCAAAATCTAAAGTCCAGGACTTTCGCTTTTTACTAGATAGAGTGAGAAGTGTAGTGGCGAATTGGCAGGGGAAACTTCTTTCCCAGGCAGGCCGGACAACTCTCATTAAAGTTGTTGCTCAAGCAAAGCCAGTTTATACTATGTCTGCGTTCCATATTCCCATCTCCATCACTGATAAAATGGACAAGGCATGTCGGGATTTCTGGTGGAATAGCCCGAATAGTAATGTCATTCACCTCTGTAAATGGAGTAGCTTGTGCAAAATGAAAGCAGAAGGGGGTTTGGGTTTCAGGGATGCTCATTTTTTTAACTTGGCACTCCTTTGCAAACTTTTCTGGAGAGCTATGACAGAAAAGTCACTTTGGAGTGAACTCATGAGGTCTAAGTATACCAAAACTCTTACCCTACATAATTTCACTTCAGATACTTCTGATGCTTCTCCTATCTGCCAAGGTTTGAAAAAAGTTAAGTCTTTTGTGGAATTAGGAGCACTTTGGAGGATTGGGGATGGGGCATCGGTGAAATTTTGGACTGACCAATGGGTGATGGTGATGAACAAGCCATGGGCTCTTCTGGATCTTGTCACCCCTCTTCCACCATGTGTGGACCTGGAACTTACAGTGGATGATTTTATAAATCCTGACGGCTCTTGGGATTGTGTGCGCCTCTCTTCTCTGGTTCCTCCTATGGTTCTTAATTCTATCAAGAGTGTGCAAGCTCGTCCATCTTCTTATGATAAGCTGTTGTGGAATCCGGCTCTAAATGGAAATTTTTCAGTAAAGTCTGCCTATGATTTTATTTGCTCTCTAAACAGGTCAGAAGGTCAATGCTCAACTAATCCACAAAATAAGGATTTGATGGGAATATGGAAGCTCAAAATTCCAGCAAGAGTGAAACTTTTCTTATGGAAACTGGCAAAAAAATTACTGCCCACTGGTAGTGCTTTGGTGGAACATCACATCAATGTAGAGAATTTGTGCATTTTTTGCAATGATCGACCGAAAGATTTGGATCATTTGTTCTTTGAATGCACTTGGAGCAAAAGACTTTGGTTTTCTTCTTGGCTAGGGCTCAGAGTGGAGAGTGGAGCTTTTATGTCTCAAAGATGGTTTAACTTTTTTAAAGGCAGAGATAGTCCTTTTGAGAATGTTTCCCTATATGCTTTTGCTTTGTTGTACCACCTTTGGTGGAATAGAAATGATTGTCGGTTTAGGTTTGTTCGACCTAACCATGAACAAGTTCTTGCCAAGGCTTTGGCTGATTGGCAGGAATGGACTACTGTGGATAGCCCCTTGGCTATCTTTTCACAACAGATGGAACCTTCTGAAAGTGAGGGGGAATGGATTGCTCCTCCTTTTGGTCAGTTCAAAGTGAACTACTATGGTTTGTTTACAAAATCTAAGCTCTCTAGTGTTTCTGCTAGCAATTATCAGAGACTGGAATGGAGTGTGTGTTGCCGCTGCAACCCAACACATGCGGTCCCTCTCTCGCACTGAAGCTAGCCTTCTTGTCGCAGAATTTGCGGTTGATCTCGTCAGACAAAAGGGAGTGGTGAATGCGATCTTTGAAGGAACTGATCAACAAGTGATCAAAATCATAACTAATCAATCTAGGAGCTCAAATAGGGATCGGAGCGCTGCTGTAGAAGAGATGAACATGAACCTGACATATATGATAGAATTTTCGTTTAGGTACACTTCTGTAACAGGGAATAATTGGGCTATAAAGCTAGCAGAGTGGGCTACCTTTGATGGTCCTAAACAGTTTTATTTGTACTGTCCTAGGAATATTTTACCTATTTTAATATAATGTATGAAGGTTTATCAAAAAAAAAGACAACAAGTGTGGATGCATGCATCATAATGAACAAAATAGTAGGACCCGATTGTAAATCAAATGATTGGCACTCTGCCATTCTAGATAGGTCTAAACAGTAAAATACTAAGTAAAATAGCGCAATACAAAAGTCAAATCAACTGTGAAAATGACATGTGATGTTATCAGAGTGTTAGATATGCATGATTGAGATTGAATCTGAGGAAAGATTGATTAACGTCCATGCTTGTATATGAGATTTACTTCACCCGATCTGGACATGTTATACTGTATCAGGTGAGATATTATGTTTTTTTTTAATAATTAGAACCTTTATTCCCAGATCCCCTGAAATCCCTTCCCCCCCCCCCCTTATGAAGGTGGGAACCGAACCTAAGACCTTGGGCTCAAATGCTGATGCAGTACAGATGCTTGCGGAAGAATACCTTGATGAATATGATAGGGTCGTCAACGTATGAATATTGGCTCTGAGGAGTACAAGTGCGGGGTGCGCTCAGTTTGCCTTGATCCAAGCGCGGGTCGTGCTCAAGGCGAGTGAATGTTACAGTAGAGATAGCGCGGGTCGCGCTCTGGGACTTATCGTGGGCTTTACACAAATAAAATTATTGTTTTGCTTATTTTGGTAGGATTGGTTTTGGAAAGTCACCGCTTGTTTAGTTTAGGGTTAGGACGCTTATTTAAAGGCTTAGGAGGGTTGTGATAAGACTATTCATTGATTTTATAAAGTTATTTCATCGTTTCTTGGTTAAAGAGAGATTCTTTTGATTGTTTGTGAGCTAACGCACTTAGTATTACATTAGTTGGTATCAGATTCAGCTACGATCTAAATATGCCTCATCAAGCAGCAAGAGGGCATGGTAGACCTCAGAAAGAAGCTTTTCTGGACGATGTGTATGCTCATGACCGCATGGCCGAACTTTCAAGGCAGGTAGCAGTGCTAACCCGCCAGGTCGAGGCCCTTAATTAGCAACCGACCAACCACAAGACCGTACACCACAGCATGTGGAGGACGATCTGGAAGCAGAGGATAACAACCCCTTTGCCGTTTTAGAGGAGGATGACCTTGCCTCTTTTTATGTGTGTAGATGGTGTATGGTCATTGAACAAAATAGAAGTGTATCAAAACCTAATTATCCCTTAATAAGTAAAGGATGAGTAGGGTATCGTTCCACTTTTAAGTGTATGTTATGTGAAGGACAAGACTGGAAAGGGGGTTTAAGGGATTAAAAACTATGATTGTAGAGATTATAGATTCTAATACTAAACTAAACTAAACTAAATTAAACTAAATTATTGAGAATTTATAAGAGAGAGAATTCAAGATATTAGAATCCACCAATATTTTTAATCTATGACATTCTGCTTCATGGTTGTTCTTACAAGTAGACTACAATTAGGCAATCGAGCGAGTGTCGATGCCCTTTTGGACGAAACATCGTTAACAATTAACTCTACTTAAGGTTGTTCCTATGTTTATGCTATTAATATCTTCTTTCCTTTTATGTAAGCTCGGGCAGCCATTCAATGTATTACCAAGAGCAACATCAAGGAGTACTTCCTAATAGAGCGGCCATTTAATGAATCACCACTTAAGGCAAACACAAAGAATACTTTCCCCTAGGGCAGCCACTCCTCGAGCTACCCCCTTCTAAAGGCAACACAAAGAATACTTTCCTAACTCTAAAGAATTATACTACTAGAAGAAAAGTAAAGAACACTAGCATGATATTAATATTGCAAAACATAAACCCTACTCTATACTTCTATCCCCTGGTGTGGGCAATGGAACTAATAACTAAAAACATAAAGAACTAACCTGATTGAAGAACACTATGAACCAGAAAAATTATTAAACCTTAAGCACTGACTTCATCTCCTCCCTTGAAGGAGAAGATTAGCCTTCCATAAAGAAGGAAGAACACGAAGAACGAGAAGAAGAAGAGTCGAAGAACATAAGACTAAAAAAACTAATTTATTAAGACTCAGCTAGTTAAAACTGATCTTTTATTATTAATCTCTCTCTGCCTTAAGTTCTGGAGACAAGAGTATAAGTGAATTGGCAAATTACATGAGGCACTTAGGTCCTCTATTTATAGAGGTTACAATGAGCTCTAGAAGCATTCCAAACCGTCATTTGTTTCCTAATACAAATAGACTTCTTTCAGAGTCCAACTTCATCTCCAAAACGGAACTAATAACTAAAAACATAAAGAACTAACCTGATTGAAGAACACTATGAACCAGAAAAATCATTAAACCTTAAGCACTAACTTCATCTCCTCCCTTGAAGGAGAAGATTAGCCTTCCATAAAGAAGGAAGAACACGAAGAACGAGAAGAAGAAGAGTCGAAGAACATAAAACTAAAAAGACTAATTTATTAAGACTCAGCTAGTTAAAACTGGTCTTTTATTATTAATCTCTCTCTGCCTCAAGTTCTGGAGACAAGAGTATAAGTGAATTGGCAAATTACATGAGGCACTTAGGTCCTCTATTTATAGAGGTTACAATGAGCTCTAGAAGTATTCCAAACCGTCATTTGTTTCCTAATACAAATAGACTTCTTTCAGAGTCCAACTTCGTCTCCAAAACTGAGAAGAAATTGGCTACAATGTCGATCCATTCATCTGGATGCACTATTCATGCGTCTCAGACTCGATCAATGCGTCTGGACGCTCAATCCATGCGTCCCAGACGCGTAAGCCTATTTTGTCTCTTCTGCTCTATCCTTCTATCCTCTTTTGCGGGTTTTGGTCCAAGCAACGAATCCTTTGGCCTTAGGCTTCCAAATAGACTTTAAAATAGGTCTAAGTCGCATATTTAATAGCTTCAATTCCTTGGCCTTCTCCATGATTGTCCACGAGCTTCCCATGTGATCTTTAATGCTCTGAATTGGCCGTTTTACCCCTTTTTCTCTAATATTCCACAAAACTCTCTCTTTGACCTGTAGAATCATAAAACATAACTTATAAACACTATTAGTCCACTAAGATGGCTAAATAAGAGGTATAATCGAGGGTTAAATAGCACTTTTTGAGCACTTATCACAACTCCCAACTAGCCTTTTGCTAGTCTCTTAGCAAATAAGATAAAAAAAAATAGATATGTGATCAAAATCACATCCTAATAACAAAAATAAAATCCTAACTCATTTTCACAGGCATCGCGATTGCATTTACCATATGCAATAAGGCTTTAAACCTTTAAGCTCCCCAAAAAGGATGAGTTATAGTCTCGTGAGGGTTTTCAAGTGATATACCCACAAAATCAATCAATAGCATGTTCAAGAATGATAGTATTTTTTAGAGAGAGAAATTCCTTACCCACTTAGTACTTACTCCAACAGATGGTCTCCATTGCTGACTACATTGCTGCAAAGACTCATAGATTATGATGGGAGATAGTAAAAATTGACAAAATTCTCAATCAAGCCTTATGTGTGTACTCAGTTAATCTCCTATACTTTCCTATCCAAGAAACGAAATCCCTAGTTTACCATAGGCAGATTGATCTCGACTTTCAATCTTCACCGGTCATACTCTCAGAAAAGAATCTCTCAGAAGATGGTCTATTATTTTACCTCGTGTATGTGGGGAAAAGAATAATGAATACGAACATCCCACATACTACCTTGAAAAACGGACTTCTAGATGAAATTAGTCTCATAGAAAGAATGTCAATCACATATGAAGTGTCGGGTCCTTCACTTTAGCATCCTCTCACCTATTCTAGACTTCGTACCATACTGTAGTGATAAGTCATGGGTTGTAACTTGGCTTGGGTATTGGTTTATGAAGGAAAGGTAAAAGGGATTCAAAGGTTGTTTCTGAAAAACACTAAGGGTTTTGCTTCATTATTTGGAAGATTTCTTCAAATTTTGTATTGCAGAGAAAATTCTTCTTTTGTCTTAGCTTTTCCATCCATTCTGTTCAACTTCTTCTTTTTTTTTTTTTTTTTTTTTAGCTTAGTGGTATATCCTTGATTAGTACTGGATATGCTTGTTTTCCACTAGCTTCTTTCACTTAAAACAGAATGATGGTCTTCATTGTATCTCTCTGGTATTTCCTTGTAATCTTCCTTTTGTGCTCTTTCTTCTTCCTTGTTCCCCTCGTATTCTCAGAAACATATGGGTATGGCTGATAAAGGTTTTTGGCTATACTCCTTGTCTGGAGTTGGGTAAAGGGTAAAGGGTTTTATGAAAGAAAATGGCTTATTGTAAGGCTCAAAAGGGTTTAACATGATGGTCCTACTAGGTGGGATAAAGGCTGAATGGGTTCACTACTTGACTTATCAGTATGATACTCTATTTTGAATAGACTACAAGACCTAATGGCTATCTCCCCAGTTGATGTCACTTCGTGATTAACCAAATCAACAAATAATGAGACTATATTACAACGACATAAAGAAGTGAAAGATGTTGAGTCACTAAAATTCAGATTTTTCATAAGAACTCTCCAAAGAATGGGTATAAAGCTCAAGTCTCACGAGCTAAGTCTAAAAATTCTACTTCCAGTTTACTAGGGGTTTAAATCTCTCTTCTAGCAAAAGTACACAAAACTGACCAAGTACTATGGTGGTGCCTTGATAAAGAATTCTATTAACAAGAACTATGTCCGAGCAAAATAAATAGTCTAAGTGGTAATGAAATCAACAATATCAACTATCTATCAAACTCAACACTAAGTAGTATAGAATCTATATCCCAGACTCATCATTAAAATTTATTTTTCTCATGCTACTGATATAGAAACAAAAATATTTTTGTTTTTGAAAACTAATTTTCAAAATTCATTTCTCAAGTACACCCTCCCCCAACTTAACATATGCATTGTCCTCAATGTATAGAAATTAAGTAAATGAAATGAATGAGAAAAAGGGAAGATGTTACCATTGATGCCGAATATCAAAATTAATCCTAAAAATAAGAACATTTCCTTTTACCAAGATTTTTTTTTTTTTTTTGTTAGGTCTTTTTAAATCAGATCCCTAAGACTATATATCATGCATTATCAATTTGGACTAAGGATATCAGATTTTCTTACCCAAATCTGACGAATATTTGGAGGATGATGAGGTCTCACCTTGTGGGTTGTCAAAAATACTCCTTGATATGCTGGAAAGATTGCTGGTGAAGTTGCTTCTCTACCTTGAACTATTTCAGGTATGATGATTGTGTGATAGGCCTTGTGGTTCCTCTGTGTAGAAGACTGAAAAAAATCTTTCTTTCTAACAAGACAATAGTATTTGATGTGCCCTTTACCGCCACAGTGATGAGAATGGATGTCTGGCTGACTGCGCTCAGGGTGGGCAGTAAACTGGTTCACATACTTCTCTCATTCAGACAATGATGGTGTAGAAGAGGCTTCAACAGTGCAATGCTTCTTATCAATATGGTCCACTTTCTGCTTCAGAAAACTCATTTCAGTTTCTAGATTCTATTGTTTTTCCAAAACTTCTTTAAGCGATTCTCTAGTAACCCGATTTTTCTCAGGCGTAAGTCCATTTGTTCATCCTGAAATGTAGAGTTCATCTTCTCAAAGTATGATACTCTCTCTGCCAATTTTCCATTCTGCTCACTTAAATCCTGAATTTTCTGTAGAGATTCCAAGAACATGACTAGCAATGCCTCTGTGGTGGGGTTCTCATGTTCATCACAGTTTTCTATAGATTGAGCACTCTCAATTATATCTTCAAATGGGAAGGATTCTTGTATCATGCTATCAAGGAAGTACACCTCTCCACCTTCAGGGTCATCACAATCCTTATACAACAGGTGAAAGATATTTATGTCCATGGACATCTTACCAAAGTTGATCTTCATTTCACCATTGTGACAATTTATCAAAGCTTTTGCGGTAGTGAAGAAAGGTCGGCCTAGAATAATTGGTATTTTATCAAAGGCTTCCTGGGTGTCTATCACAATGAAATCCACTGGATAGTGGAAATCGGCTACTTGAACAAGAACATCCTCAACTATGCCTCTGGGAATCTTGGTAGAGCGGTCAGCTAACTTCAATTTGACTTGTGTAGGCTTTAGGTTCTCCAGGCCCAATGCTTTGTACACATGATATGGCAAGAGATTAACACTAGCACCAAGGTCTAAAAGAGCATTACCCATGAATTTTTCTCCTATCTTGCATGATATTGTAGGACTTCCTGGATCTTTGAGCTTGTTTGGAGCTTGCTAATGGATAATAGATGTTGTTTGTCGGCTAAACGGCTTTGGAACATGAGTACTTCTCTTTATGTTGCATGCATCCTTCAAGAATTTGGCATATGATGGCAACTGCTTGATTGCTTTGAGAAAGGGGATATTGATGTTATCTTTCTCAAATGCCTCCTTCATCTCTAAAAATTGATTGTCCTTTTTGCTTTGAGCAAAAAACATAGGAAAAGGTGCCTTTGGTACAAACACATCAGCATGTGTTTGCTCTTCTTTCTCTTTAGCATTCTTGCATATCTTGTCTTGGTCATCTTGACAAATGGGAGTGGAAAGGATTTCCCCCACTTCCTTTCGAACTTCATTTGAAATCTTGACTGATTGCTTTGTAGCAATGTCATCATGAGAAAGTAAGTCAACCTTGATGTCTATCTTCAATCCTGATCTGAGAGTAGTAACTGAGCTGACATGATCATGGAGGTGATCAGTACTAGAAGTTGTCCCAATGTGGGATACATCTTTACTCTTCAATATTGGTTCCAATAAGCTAGGCTGAGTGGCTTGTGTCTTTACAGACAAAGCAGTAGTGAGTTGGTCAACCTTAGCCTCTAGACACTCCATTCTAGAACATTGACTTGCCTGAGATTGCTGGAGATTGAGCTGAGACTATGCAAGAAGCTCTAGAACACTTTCAAACTTCTGATTTTTCTGTGATAGCAAAGTAATAGCATTCTCCAGGTTGGCAGGTGCGGCATAATTTCTCCTAGGGTCAGGTACTAACTCTCCACTTGTATTGGAATTCTACTGAGAGTATAATTGTTGTTGAGGAACCAACTATGAAACTTGACTTGTCTGTGGAATATAACTTTGATCTTGAGAACCTGGGGGTCCAGCTTTCTGTCTCCAATAATTGCCTTGAAAGTTATTACCACCTTGGTTGGGCCTCTAAAATGAGTTCACATTGTACTCTCCAACTGATGCATGTTGATAGTAACTAGGACATTCTAGAGTTGCATGAGAAGTGCCCGAACAGACTTCACAGTATCGGCTAACTTGCATGACTGGGAGAGATTTAGCTTGAGACTTGTTGATCTTGGAGGGATTCATAGAGAACTGGTTGAATTTCTTACTCAGAGTTTCAATGCGGGTGGCCAGGCTGGCCAATGTAAACTTCAGTTCTTGATCTGATTGTTCATGTGCTTGGTAACCAAATTGCTTTGGCTCCCCCTCCATTCTAGCTACATCCTCGTTGCTAGTAGTCCATTGTTGTGTTTCTTCAGCTAAATTCTCGAGAAAGTTGTAAGCTTCATTTCCATCCATTGATGTAAACTTGCCTTTGTGCATTAACTGTATCATCTGCTTGTTCATCATCGAGAGTCCTCGATAGAAAAAATGAGCCAATGTGCTCTTGTCATATCCATGATGTGGACATGAGACTAGCAGATTATTCCCAGCTTTGATGATATTCTTCAATCACTTTTCCTTTGAAATTGTTGATTGCTTGCTGCATGGCATCTGTCTTCTGGGGTGGGTAGAACTTGTTCATAAACTTTGTTCTCAACTTCTCCCAGTTGTCTATTGAATTGATCGGCTGTGCAGTTAACCATTCAGAGGCTTTACCTTCGAGTGAGAGCAGAAAAAGAATCAAGTTAATACTCTCATCTTTGATATTCTGGTTCTTGAAAGTTCTGAGGACTGATAGAAATTTGTTCATGTGAACATATGGTTGAACATGTCTAAACCATTGAACTTTGGAAGCATAGAGATTATTGATGCTCTAAGTTCAAACTGGTTGGCTTCTGTCTCTGGAAAAACAATATTGTTGGGTGGGTCTCCAATGATTGGTGAATAGAAATCGCTCAGCTTCTTTGTCACACCCCGAATTTCGACAAAATTTGGAAAAAACATTATTTGTTCCCGACTCTTCGATCTCCGAAGTGTGACGCACTCTCAACTCCCAAAAACCCATAAACATTTTAAATAATACGGATAATTAAAAACCAATAAAAATTTCAACTTAAACAAAAGTCATCTCCATTACAAAAATTTACAAATGAAAATGCAAATAACCTTATCTCAACTGAAAATCTATATCACCTCAAAGGAAAACAAGGCCTATCTTGAAATGCGACACTAATGCAAACCACGAGCAGCAACCAATCTTCTTCAACACTAAACACGTCAATACTTATCAACTATGTTCATTTAATGAACACACCGATAAGCAAACATGCAAATCGGATTGACATTATAAAAATCTTTGGTGTGAGTAGCTCTAAAATACAACATATACTTATACATATACATACACAATCTATAAGGCAGTTAGTTCCTTCCCCGAGGCGCCTTAAGTTTCAACAACTAATACAACATCCTTAAGTTCAATAACTAAGGCAGGTAGTTCCTCCACTGAGGCGCCTTAACTTCCCACTAACCACACAACAAACTATACTCATAATAAAAAGGCATTTAGTTCCTCCACGAGAAGTTTTAGGTTCTAAGTAAACTATAACCAGCCAAGCATATACAATCATCTATCTAAAGATATATCATTAACCAACATATTACCATAATTATATTAATTAAGGCTTTCTTTGTGTGTCCCTAAAATCACGTCGTATCTATGTCTTACCTAGTTTCCCTGGCTACCACAATCGCTACCCAACGCCGAACATGTACATCCACATGCCTCCCCTTACATAATGTACCACTCCGTGCGTAACTACCCTGAGCGGGATGCCGCACACCAGGTAACCCTCACATGAAAGTCATTATGTAAGTACTGCCACTATTTGGCATAAAATATCGCGCATCTCGTTCCAATATTTGCGAACGGAATAATCAAGCCACTATTCGGCTACGATTGCCCAACACATGGGTCAATCAACATCTCATATATATACACCCTACACAAGGGCCAATCATATCACATACGCCAGAAGGGCCAATCAAATTGTACACACGCCCACACAGGGCAAATCACATGAGTTGTGGTAGCTAGGTTCTAGGATTTTCGTTACGTAATTTATTCAAGTGTCATCCATTTATGACTCATAATCATTTCACTATATCACGTGTATGTCAAATACATTATTGCACTAAGCCACAATATTTAGAAATATCTCAATTATATCTCATAACCACTTTCATTCTTTCACGTGCCAATATATTATTGCACTAAGCCATAATCCCGTGGGAAAATATCCACACATACTATACTATCTCATAGTAGCATCTCACATATAAAATAATGGAATGTTTATACATTTATTTCTCCAAAACTATTGCATTTAATATATATATCCCAACATATTATATAATGTCACAATATCAACGTCAAATCTTAATTAGATAATGACAACCAAATTTATGCAAGTTTCCACAGCATTTTAGCATTTGATTTGTCCATACAATTTACAACATAAAATGTAGCACAATTAAACAGTCCACAGTCCACAATCAAAGCCCAATGTATATAGGATTTACACACTACTCACGTCAAATCTTAATTAGATAATGACAAACAACGTTATATAATTTCCGACAATATTTTATTACTACATTTGTCCATAAAATCAAATATGTGAAAAACTGGAAAAAGTCAACATTCCAAAGTCAACGGTCAAAGTCAACAGTCAATGGTCAACGATCAAAGTCAAACAAGTCATTGTCAAAGTCAAACTGTCATTTTCATGTTCAACAGGTTCAGAGTCATAGCCATGGTTCATGGCTAAGGTCAAAGGTGCATGGCTCAAGGGCTCGTGACTAAGAAAAAGACCCAACTGGCCAAGCCCAAACCTTAAAACCCAAAAGTCTAAACATTTAAAGACCTAATTAGATATATTTTAAATTATATGACCAGCCTAAAATCCAAAATTAGAAACTGGCTCAAAACACCAATGGATTCAACCCGGAGAATTAACTGAAACCGGCCTAACACTTAAACTAAAACTAGTCCACAACTTAAACTAAACTGGTCCGAAACAAAGAATTAATCCGGCCCAATAATTAACTAGTGTTTAGGCCCAAAAACTTCAACTGAACTGGCCCGAAACACAAATGGGTTCGGCCTAAAAAATTGAACTGAAACCGGCCCAAAACTTTAAATTAAACTGGCCCAAACTAAACACAACCGGGCCCAACCAAAAATAGAAAGTTTGGCCCAGCAACTAATCAAGCTTAGGCCCAAGCCTCAAGCCAAACCCAACAGATCTAGTGAAACTAGAATACGTCCGGGAGCACCGGATCGCACACACACCTTCTTCTTCCTCCAACGGATCCTCCACCACCACCACCACCAAGTTTCGCCACCACAATCTCACCTCCTCCTCACATCGGTTTGACTCCCCATCATAAACCAGCCAACTTTAATTAAGGCAAACACCTCAAATCATTCAATCCAAACTTCATCAACCTAGATCTAAAATTCGCGCCGCCATTTATAGCTTCTACCACCTCCGACAGCCCCCATTCGAACATCAATACCCACACCTCAACCCCTTACTACCCAATCTTCAATCAACACAAAAAAAAAACAACAACCACAGTTCACCTATTTTTTTACTGTCGATTTTTCTTAAGGCCGCCATTAACGACCTCTAAAAGCGTCGACAGCACCCATGACAACCTCCAAGCTCACAACTGTCGATGCCATTAACGTCTCCTTCCAACCTCAATCAATCCTTCTAACCTCATTACCAACAACCCATAAACAAAATACAACAGTTTAACATCACAATTAAAAACATAGTTTAAACAAATATAAACAGGACGACTCCGTTCCTTTGGCTGGGCGACGCCATTGACGCCCATTCCGAGCTTGAACAGCTTAAGTTCAGAGTTTCCAAAACCACGACCAAACAGAGTTTAAACGAAACACAAGCCGACATCTTGTTGTGGGGCTTGCGCTGCCATTAGCAGGTTGTCGATCTCCGAGTCTCAACAGAGTTTCAAAATACAGTTTAACCAATTTTTGACAACTACAGGACGAATGTTGATAACAAAATAATGAACCGAAAATATAAGCAGAAACTTTTTAACAGTATACGCCGGTACACGGAAAATTATAAATTCGGTGAAATAGCAAAAATAGCTACTCACCTGTATTAAAACTCAACTCGACGAATCCCTCCTCGTCCGAATCGTCACGCTCCACCCTCCAGCAAACGAGTTTCTAGCTCTGCCTCCATTTTTATTATTTTTTTATTCTCCAAAAAACTCTATTCTCCATAACAATACGAATATATACTTAGGTTTGAAACCCAAGCCCAATACAGACTCGGGCCCAGAAATCAGGCCCGCGTACCCCAAATCCAATCCAGTGAATTTTTAAATAAATAATTTAATTAATTAATTAATAAATAGAAAAAAATATGTATTTTAAATACGGGCGTTACATTCTTCCTCTGTTGTGCTTGCATGGGTGGGATAGCTTCAGGATCATTGGTGTCCATAACACATCCATCATTGCGTGCGGCCATTATATCAATCTTGTCTAGTATTCTTGATATGCGAAAATGATAAAAAACTATCCTATTATGCTTGAATGCAATTAAATAATATGCAACTATTCTAAATTATACTAATATGCAAAATTACTTTCCTTCAACTGGGTTGGACTTTGCAGCTAGTATCTCGCCCGTTGTCTAAAGCTGTCTCTTCTAGGGTTATAGTGAATCACTTAGATTGCTTAAGTCCACGGCCCACAGACGATAGTCCGTTTGTCAAGATTCAAACAAGAAACACTAGAGTTTGATGTTTCACTGTATTGGCTTACAACTTCAATTGTTGAAAAAGTCCTAAATGTAATTATACTAGAAAGTAATAAAACTAAACTACGATGCAACTATACTAAGAATGAAATAAAAATAATGAAGATTCGACTAACCTGGATGGTAGATCTTTTCTTCAAGATGTTCTTCAAGCTTTTTTCTTTCTTAAAAGGATGGATGATGCGGCTAAAATTACCTCAATATCTAAAGTTCTAATCTTGAAAGAAAATGTTAAATGTAAACAACTTAACCCGGCAGCGGTGCCATTTGACCAGCCTCTTTTTGTGTATGTAGATGGTGTATAGTCGTTGAACAAAACAGAAGCGTATCAAAACCTAATTATCCCTTAATAAGTAAAGGATAAGTAGGGTATCGTTCCACTTTTAAGTGTATGTTATGTGAAGGACAGGACTGGAAAGGGGGTTTAAGGGATTAAAAACTATGATTGTAGAGATTATAGATTCTAATACTAAACTAAACTAAACTAAATTAAACTAAACTATTGAGAATTTATAAGAAAGAGAATTCAAGATATTAGAATCCACCAATATAATACTTTTAATCTATGACCTTCTACTTCATGGTTGTTCTTACAAGTAGACTACAATTAGCCAATCGAGCGAGTGTCGATGCCCTTTTGGACGAAACACCGTTAACAATTAACTCTACTTAAGGTTGTTCCTATGTTTATGATATTAATGTCTTCTTTCCTTTTATGTAAGCTCGGGCAGCCATTCAATGTATTACCAAGAGCAACATCAAAGAGTACTTCCTAATAGGGCAGCCATTCAATGAATCACCACTTAAGGCAAACACAAAGAATACTTCTCCTAGGTAGCCACTCCCTGAGCTACCCCTTCTAAGGCAAAACAAAGAATATTTTCTTAACTTTAAAGAATTATACTACTAGAAGAAAAGTAAAGAACACTAGCATGATATTAATATTACAAAACATAAACCCTACTCTATATTTTCATCCCCTGGTGTAGGCAATGGAACTAATAACTAAAAACATAAAGAACTAACCTGATTGAAGAACACCATGAACCAGAAGAATCATTAAACCTTAAGCACTGGCTTCATCTCCTCCCTTAAAGGAGAATATTAGCCTTCCATAAAGAAGAAAGAACACGAAGAACGAGAAGAAGAAGAGTCGAAGAACATAAAACTAGAAAGACTAATTTATTAAGACTCAGCTAGTTAAAACCGATCTTTTATTATTAATCTCTCTACCTCTGCCTCGAAACAAGAGTATAAGTGAATTGGCAAATTACATGAGGCACTTAGGTCCTCTATTTATAGAGGTTACAATGAGCTCTAGAAGCATTCCAAACCGTCATTTGTTTTCTAATACAAATAGACTTCTTTCAGAGTTCAACTTCGTCTCCAAAACTAAGAAGAAATTGGCTACAGTGTCGATCCATGTGTCCTAGACGTGTAAGCCTATTTTGTCTCTTCTACTCTATCCTTCTATCCTTTTTTGCGGGCTTTAGTCCAAGCAACGAACCCTTTGCCCTTGGGCTTCCAAATAGGCTTTAAAATAGGTCAAAGTTGCATATTTAATAGCTTCAATTCCTTGGCCTTCTCCATGATTGTCCACGAGCTTCCCATGTTATCTTTAATGCTCCGAATTGCTCCGTTTTATCCCTTTTTCTCTAATATTCCACAAAACTCTCTCTTTGACCTGTAGAATCATAAAACATAACTTACAAATACTATTAGTCCACTAAGATGGTTAAACAAGAAGCATATTCGAGGGTTAAATAGCACTTTTTGAGCACTTATCAGAGGATGATAATTTCCCCCGTATTCCGCAACACAGGGAGAACAGATGCTGGGAATCGGGTTTGAAAATTAATTTGCCTGAGTTTCATAGCAGCCTACAACCGGACGATCTAATTGATTGGCTCGAGACTGTGGAAGAGGTTATGGAGTTCAAAGAAGTGCCAGACGACAAATAGGTGGTGCTTGTGGCAACTCATTTTCGTGGTCGTGCTATGGCTTGGTGGCAACAGTTGAAAGCGACTCGTCACCGAAGAGGTAAATCTAAAATCAGTGATTGGGGAAAACTTAAAAAATATCTCCATGCCGATTTTTTACCATTCAATTATACACGTGAACTATATCAACGCTTTCAGAACTTGCGTCAAGGTGCAAAATCTATGGATGACTATACCAAAGATTTTTATCAGTTATTGTCTCGTGTAAATTTGATAGAGTCTGATGATCAGTTAGTGGCCCATTATATTGGGGGTTTCCGTTCTAACCTGCAGGATGCCTTGAACTTGTTTGATGTTTTTTCAGTCTCTGAGGCTCATCAACGTGCCTTAATTCTGGAAAAACAACAGAACCGCAGGAGTAGTGGTCCTGTTCCCCGTACTCCTAATGTTCATATCACTAGGCCGCAGGGTCCTAAAGCTATAGGTCGTGGCACTAATGCAGTTAAGTGTTTTCGTTGTGGTGAGATAGGTCACTATGCTAACCGATATTCCAAACCGCCTGCTCTTGGTAAGATTTTGTTTGCCGAAAATGAGGATATTGATGAGAATCCCGTGGGTGGTTTTCTGGGGGCTCCCATCTTTGATGTGGGTTCGGATGACAGTCCGGAAGAAATAGTCACTCGTGACAGGGGTGAACTTCTAGTGGTGCGCCGACTGTGTTTTACTCCTAAGGAGACTGAGGGTGATGGTTGGCTCTGCAATTATATTTTTCAGTCGACTTGTACCAATCTAGGGAAGGTCTGTAAGCTGGTTATTGATTCAGGTAGCTGTGAGAATGTCATCTCTTCTGAAACTGTTCGTAAGCTTAACTTGGCCACTGAGAAACATTCGGCGCCTTATTCTCTCTCTTGGCTGAAGAAAAGCACAGAGATAACAATGACTAAACATTGTTTGGTTTCTTTTTCTATTGGTTCTAAGTATGTTGATAAGGTGTGGTTTGTTACTATGGATGCTTGCCATTTGTTATTGGGTCGCCCCTGGCAATTTGATCGGCGGGTTGCTCATGATGGTTGAAAGAATACTCATAGTTTTCAGTTTGAGGGTTTTAAAATTGTGTTAGTACCTACTTGGGAGTCTGTGCCCACAGCCTCAGCCGAGCCAAAGTCTTCTTGTTTGGCTTTGCGCAGTTTTGAGACCGAAATGCTTGGTGCTAGTCACGTGTTTATTTTAATGTGTGAACCTAACACGCCGAAGATTGCAATGCCAGCATGTGTGCAGAGATTGTTATAGGAGTTCGCAGACCTTTTTTTGAATGAGTTACCGGCTGGTTTGCCTCCAATGAGGGATATACAACACCAAATCGATTTGGTTCCTGGTTCTAAAATCCCAAATCGTCCGCATTATCGGATGAGTCCAAAAGAACATGTTGAGTTACAGCAGACAGATTACCAATTTGCTTAATAAAGGATTTATTCGGGAAAGTTTAAGCCCATGTGCGGTTCTTGCTTTATTAGTTCCCAGGAAGGATGGATCTTGGCGTATGTGTGTTGACAGTCGAGCTATTAATAAGATCACTACCAAATACAGATTTCCTATTCCCCGGTTAGATGATCTTCTAGATCAGTTACATGGTGTTGTCGTCTTTACCAAGCTTGACTTAAAATCTGGTTATTATCAGATTCGCATCCGAATTGGTGATGAGTGGAAGACCGCCTTTAAGACAAAAGAGGGCCTATATGAGTGGTTGGTCATGCCATTCGGCCTCTCTAATGCACCCAGTACTTTCATGCGAGTCATGAACCAGGTGTTGAAGCCATTTATGGGCAAGTGTGTGGTGGTTTACTTCGATTACATCTTAATTTATAGCAAGGATACCACGTCTCATCTCCAGGATCTCTAGGAGGTGTTGTCTGTCTTACGCCAAGCTCAGCTATATTTTTTGCTTTGTTGCCAAATCGTTTTCTATCTTCGACTTCGGTTCGTTTCTAGGTTATGTGGTTTCGGCAAAAGGTATCTCTGTGGATATGTCTAAAGTCGAGGCGGTTCGCTCCTGGCCTAGCTCGTCGACATTAACTGAAGCCCGTAGTTTTCATGGGTTTGCTTCTTTTTATCGCCGCTTTGTTCCTCATTTTAGTACTATCACTGCTCCTATTACTAACTGTTTGTGTGGTAGTAAGTTTCTTTGGTCTCAGGTAGCTGAAGAGAGTTTTTAGTTTCTTAAGACTAAGCTTATTTTGGTACCAATTCTTAAACTGCCGAATTTTTCATCTCCCTTTGAAGTGTGTACTGATGCTTCTAAGGTTGGTATTGGGGCTGTTCTTAGTCAAAGATACTCACCCCCGCCGCATTTTATTTTAGTGAGAAAAACTCGGTCGCGAAACATAACTACAGTGCTTATGAGTTAGAATTTTATGTCGTCGTTCAGACACTTAAACATTGGCGTCATTATTTGATTCACTCCTAATTTCTCCTTTATACTGACCATGAAGCACTCAAGCATATTGGTAACCAAGATAACGTTAGTGCTCGACAACTGCGCTGGTCTAGTTATTTGCAGGATTTTACCATTGTCTTGCGCCACAAATCTGGGGTTCAAAATCATGTGGCGGATGCTCTTAGTAGGTGTTCTTTGTTGTTGGTGTCCTTGCATACTTCGGTTTTTAGGTTTGACTCTTTTCCCGAGATGTACACTTGTGATCCCTATTTTTCACTCGTTCTGACTGCGATACAGGAGGGCCAGTTATCTGAGTTTTCTCTAAAGGAGGGGTTTTTGTTTAAGGGTAAGCGTCTCTGTGTTCTTGCCTGCAGCCTTCATCTTCGCCTCATCACTGAATTGCATAATGAGGGCCACTTTGGGCGTGACAAGACACTATGGCTCGTCTCTGAGTCTTATTTTTGGCCAGGTCTTAGCACAGATGTTCACAAATTTGTTGCTCGTTGTCATATTTGCTAGGTCTCAAAGGGTCATGCTACTAATGCAGGGTTATATATGCATTTACCTATTTCGAGTCGTCCATGGTGTGATATCAGTATGGATTTTGTTCTTGGTCTTCCTCGTACTCAACGGGGTCACGACTCTATTTTTGTGGTGGTAGATCGGTTCTATAAGATGGCGCATTTCATTGCGTGCAAGAAAACTGCCGATGCTGTCAGTGTTGCCCAGTTATTCTTTCACGATGTTTACCGGTTACATGGTTTGCCTACCTCTATTGTTTCTGATCGGGATACTCATTTCCTTAGTCATTTTTGGCGTTGTTTATGGAAAATAATGCACACTGAGTTGAAATTTAGTACTGCCTATCATCCACAGACGGATGGCCAAACTGAGATTGTTAACCGGTCCTTGGGTAATCTGTTACGTTATTTGGTGGGTACTAAGATCAAGCAGTGGGATTCTCATCTTGCCCAAGCCAAGTTTGCCTTTAACCGTTCGGTTAATCAGAGTTCGGGGTATAGTCCCTTCCAGGTTCTCTATAGGTTTAATCCTCGCGTTGCGGTTGATCTGGTGCTTATTCTTGGTTTCTGACCTATTCATGCTATCGCTTCGAGATTGTTCAAAGACCTTCGGGATACTCATGCTCTTTGTCCGTCGGGTTATTAGAGTCCAATGCAAAGTACAAGGATATCTTGTTGATCGCCACCGTCGTGATGTTCATTTTGAGGTGGGTGATTTTTGTGCGGGCGCCCTTACTAAAGACCGTTTTCCGTTGGTGACTATAATAAGTTGAAACATCGCAAGATTGGTCCTGTGGAGGTGATTGAAAAGATTAACGTGAATGCCTATCGCCTTCGTTTGCCTAGTCATATCCGGACTTCGGATGTCTTCAATGTTCGACATCTCATTCCATTTTGTGGTGATTCGTCTGATAATGAGGATGCTTTAAATTCGAGGACGAATTCCTTCCAACCAGGGGGGAATGATGCAATACAGATACTTGCGGAAGAAAACCTTGATGAATATGATAGGGTCGTCAACGTATGAATATTGGCTCTCGAGGATACGGAAGCGGGACACTTTCAATTTGTTTTGATCCAAGCGCGAGGGCTTTCGTTTTTAATCTTGCCATAAGCGCGGGTCGCGCTCTGGGCCTTATCGTGGGCTTTACACAAATAAAGTTATTGTTTTGGTTATTTTGGTAGGATTGGTTTTGGAAAGTCCCCGCTTGTTTAGTTTAGGGTTAGGACGCCTATTTAAAGGCTTAGGAGGGTTGTGATAAGACTATCCATTGATTTTATAAAGTTATTTTATCGTTTCTTGGTTAAAGAGCGATTCTTTTGATTGTTTGTGAGCTAACGCACTTAGTATTACATTAAATACTCAACCTCCCAAGTCTTAACCAGTACTCCGCTAGACACCTTCAAACTTTTACAGTGGAGCACATTATGTCAACCAGAGAAAAATCTATTTGTCAGTATACACTTCATGGCACACCTTCAAAATGGCCAAGAAGGGTTTCACTTGATTTTGAAAAGTTTGAAATTGAAAAAACAAAAAAAATGCAGAAATAACCATTTTACTAAACAGAGTCCATGTTATCCTCTGCAAAACGATAAATAGCATAAATAGCTCAACAAGCATGGTGACAGATGCAAGAAATTGAAGGAAAACGTCAAATGGAGATACACGCAATTGTTCCTGCAAGCCAGAAATTTCCCTGTATGCCATCTCAGACAACTGCTTTCTGGACTTTTTATCATCAGCATCCTCACTAACTTCGATAGTAAGAAACTCAATCTCTTTCTGTATTTGACTGAGTTCCTGTTATGCTTCCAACATAGTTTCCAAAGCTTTGCTCAACTAGCTTTCTAGCTTCTTCCAATGTCCGCCCGGCTTGAGAAACTTTAGAATCATCTTTGTCCTTCAGTCCCCGAGTAACTTTTGCACCCTAATACCATAAATGTTGTGTCAAATACCGAGGTGTGCCAGAAGTTACATGGAACTTACAATTGGTGACAACACATACAGCAAGAAGATTCAGCACCATTCTGTATGAAGCAGTGAATTGTGAGATAAGGGGTACTAGCCTATAGAAGTTTTGTTAACTCCCAACATAATAATACAACTACATAGAAAAGCTTGCAGCCCTCTTCAGCTCCTTCATAGGGAGTCTGAATCAAAACTACATGACCCCTATCATCTGTACCTCTACGTCCAGCTCGTCCAGCCATTTGAAGGAGTTCACTTGAGCATAACTGGATACGGCCAGTTTCATTCCTTTTACTGAGAGATGTGATGACAGCTGTCCTAGCAGGCATGTTGATTCCAGCAGCAAGTGTTTCTGTAGCAAATACAATTTTAACAAGTCCTTTCAGAAAAAGCTGTTCAATAAACGACTTCCATAAAGGCAGACAGCCAGTATGATGTGCCGCAACCCCTTGCAAAAGACCTTTGATACCAGCCT
This sequence comes from Coptis chinensis, assembly GCF_015680905.1. NCBI lineage: Eukaryota > Viridiplantae > Streptophyta > Magnoliopsida > Ranunculales > Ranunculaceae > Coptis > Coptis chinensis. The sequence goes on along the minus strand of NC_141456.1, from coordinate 34,509,426 downwards.
CTAACAGCATCTGGATATTAAATACGAAATTTCTTCAGGGCCAGTTCTACCTCAACCACCTCACACTCGTCTAACAGATTGCAGTCTTCAACATACTGAACAGCTGCATCGCACCCTTTCCTGCTAAAAATGAACCAAATAGCTGGGAGCATATCCCTTGCCTTAAGATGCCGTAAGGTATCTCTAACCTGAGGTACCTGATAAAGAAGAATTCATTTAGACATTTCCACCAATCTCATATTCTTAATGGAAGTTGCAAGGGCATTTACTTGTAGACTACTAGCCTATAGAAGTTTTGGTAACTCCCAACATAATAATACAACTACATAGAATAAAATTTAAAGAAGACAGCAAAGTCAATACTTGTGAACAGCGGAGTGCGTTAATATCATTCTTTGATAAAGGTGATTGTCCAGACATATTAGGACCACTATTGTAGGTCTGCTCCTTTTCTCGCTTTCCAAAATTTCTTCTTCTTCATCCATAGTCCTGCTGAGATTTGATACCCAGAGATGAATTTTGTAAATAATCCAGTGACAGCTTCCTGTTTTAAAGTCGAGAGAACTTAGAGCTTCACTCACTGATTCCAGGAAAATAGATCACCGCACAAGCTATTATAGCACCAATAGTTTACCCAATTCAGTTGAAAAGAGCAGCATAAAGATTCATACAAGTCTGAGGAACTCTAACCTATCCTAGTGGAAAAAGAAAAAACATATGGAACTTATAAATTTTTAAACTAGTTCTCAAGGACAATATTTACGATAAATAGATCCATACATATTAAACAGTAGATAGTTGTACCAAATATCCAGTTAAGTAACAACACTGGTACATGATTCTTGTATCTGAGAAAAACAAATAATACATAAATCAATCTTTCTCACTAACTTCTCCTTCATCAATTTTGACCTACATCAAAGGGCAACTCTGTTGTGTGAAGCACCTCGTATTAGTCAAAACCACATTTATATATCTTTATCATTGAGACATCAGTGAGAAGAACAAATGAATAGTCGTTGTGTCTTCATACATTACAGTTTACCAGTTTATAAGAAAAGATTCCTTTGCATCGCATTAATGACTAAGACACAGTTAACTGCATTCTTTAAATTCACCATGCAACCACATACAAGTAGAACAAACATTCTACACTAATATTTTCTGACATTCTAAAGTACACTACACACTGAATAGTTCAATGATCAAGTTTTATATAGACATGTAATACTACGACAAGTACAAATTTGTGAGACTTTTAGCACTTGTTTCTCCAAATTACTTTAAAAACGTATGGATATTATATAAATTGGAGATTTTGTTAATGGTCTCCCTGTAGTAATAAGTCTTTACTTGCACCATGAGGAAAAAAATCAAATAACCCGTGAAAGTCATTGTTTAAATTCCAAGAGCAGGGATAAGTGAGTACAATAACTGTGTCTAAGAATATTCTTCTCTTCCCTCTTTTGGTGGTAATGGCTTTTGAAAGAACTAAAAATGAACACCCAAGAGGTCAAAACAACTTATCTAGACGCTATAGAACAAATAGGAACAGTGTCACAGTGATTCCACTCACACAAACCAATCCCTCTCTCAAAGAAGAAGTTCCTATCCTGTAAGAAGGATATATTGTGGCCTTTGTAATAAGAAAATTGACTGTCTTCATCCTTCCTCTAAACATTCCCTTGTATCTAGTTTGAAAAAAGCTTTTGAAGCTCATCATGAAGGGAGGAACGTCAACACACTCACTCAATGCTCTTGGATTAATTTAACTGAAAACAAATTGAGACCATAGAAGTCCAGATACTACTTCTATCCTTTCTTGCACTATCACATATGAGCGGTTTAAGGCACTTCCTGCTACCTATGCACATTGAATAGGACCAACAAAAATCGAACCTCAACACTGCTTACAATAATTATCGTAGGAGAAAATTCATAGAGAGATACTTATAAATACTTGTTCCTTTCTCATTAAGAAGTGGCAACATAGAATTCTTCATAGAGAAATGCCAAGTCAAAGGAACCGGGCGTTTTGTTGATGTTTCCAACTCTGTTGGACCATGAATCTAGATGAAAGACAAGAAGGAATATAGAAAATCAGCCAACTGATCTCTTAAAGTTCCTCTAAATTACTGAGTAAACAGTATCGTTTATAAAAACTTCTGACTACTGAGTAAATAGCGTCACGATATGTAATATAAAAGTATCAAATGCATCAATAGTATGCTCGTGAATTCAAAACAATCAGACGTTGAAATCAACTTACAGGAAAAACAGTAAGGGACACTACAAATTAGCCTAGGCACCTGTAGCTAGTCGCTTTTAACAGCATAGCTTCCTGATATATATATATTGATTGTCTTATACACATTTTTTGCAACCGGACTTGTCGAAAACGAATTAATAACCAAAGTTTTATGTTTTTCTTCCCCTCTCATTCGTCACATGCATTTCACTCTGTCCAAAAAGTGGTTTTCATATCACTCTCAATTGCCAAGCAGATACTTCTGAGCCTCCAAATCCATTCACCTATACAACTTTCTTGGCTTTCGGCTACTCAACAGGCGGTCAAAGGTGGCCAAAGCATCCTGGAACTTGCGAATTTTGAGAAACCCCATAACCATAGAAAGTTCACTTGCTGAGAAGTTTGCCTTCTTCATGACCTGATCAACAAGCTTAACCAGTGTATCCTCCATGGATAAAGCACAGAGACCTTCAGCCAGCATAGAGAACGATGAAAACTCTGGCAAATATCCTTTTTCTGTCATCTCGACCATAAAATCAATAGCTTCTTTAATTGGTCCTCCTCCACAACAGAGGCCACGGAAAACAATCTTATATGTGACAGCATCTGGAGCTTCCGCATTCTTCATCATCTCTCTAAAAAGTCTCATCGCTTCTTCCGTTCTCTGTCTTTTGAAAAGTGCTTGGATTATAGGGTTATAGGACTGTGGGGCCACAGACATCCCTTTCATCTTCACAGTTCTGAGTAGCTTACCAGCAATCTCGACTCTCCCAGCCTTACACAAACCACTAATGAGTGTCCTATAGGTGACTGCATCCGGTTCGCACCCATTTGAAGTCATAGTTTGGACAATATCCACTGCCTTTTTTATGTTTCCTATCCTACAAAAGTGAGACAGCAAGGAGTTGTAGGTGAACTTGTCAGGTCTTAGCCCTTCCATAATCATCTGATCCATTAGTTGAGCAGCTTCATCCACCCTCCTACTCTTGGACAGACCATCAATAAGAGTATTATAAGTGACCAAGTTCCTCAAAACCCCTTGCAGTTCCATTTGATCAAATATCTCTTCTGCTTCTTCAATCCTCCTATTCTTGCAGAGCCCGTCTATCAGAGTGTTGTATGTTACTACATTCCATGCACATCCATTTGATTCCATTTCTTTCAGTAAATTAAATGCTTCCTCAAGCCTCCCTTTAGAACACAAGTTGTTTATCAACATAGTGTAAGTAAACTCATCTGGCGGACAACCCCTACTCTTCATCTCCCTGAAAAGTTGCATTGTCATCCTCTCATTACCAGTAAGACTGAGACCATGAATCAGAGAATTGAACGTACACACATCAGGTAACAGTCCTTGTATTGTAAGGCTACGAGCAAGTTCAGTGGCTTCTTCAACACGATTTTCCTTATCAGAGTGTTGTAAGTGACAGTATTTGGAAAACAATCCCTTGCTACCATCAAATTCAAAACCTCTACAGCATCTTCAATCTCACCCGATTTACACAATCCAGATATCAAGGTGTTATAAGTAAATATATCTGGATCAAACCCCTCCTGAGGCATCACATCTAAAATATCCAAACCATGCTTCGCATGCCCAGAATTGCACAAACCTGTACAAAATTCAAAGCTTCACTGACACAGTACTCAACTCACACGCCTTCCATATTCCCTTCTTCAACCATTCCTTGCATAAGGGTAGTATACGTTTTCTCATCAGGAACCAAATCATAATTCCCCATCTCTTCCATCATAATAATAGCCTTAATCAATATATTAAACCTCGAAACATCGGGTTTCACCCCTTCACTAGTCATCTTACGATGAACAAACTCAACTAGTTTCAACTTATTACTATCAACTAAAGCATTCAACAAGTAATTATAAGTAAAAGTATCCACTTCAACACCATACTTACACAGATGTCAGTCTATGGATGATTGTTCAGGGTACTGGCAATGGGCACAACCCATTTTGTGTTGGACGGCCCCAAAAAAAACATATTTTACAAATTTGTCATTGATAAAAAAAAATTGTAATTTGTGTTGGCACCCCTAACTAAATACAAGTAACAGAGCCAACCTATTTAGTTTTTTTCTTCTTCTAATCTCTAATCTCTAATCCCTCTAAGTGGAGAAACTTCGAAACAATAAAATGGAAGACCCGAGATTTTTAGAACACGAAAATGAACCATTTAATAAACATAAAGTAAATACCTCCATCTCTCAAAACTCAACCCATTTACTCACTGTTTCTCCCAACCCCCAAAAACCAAAATTCATCCACCCTTCAAAATGATGAACATTTTGAAGTAATTTTCTTGTATTTTTATATTGAGATAATGAAATTGAGAAGCAATATAATGATTATCTCATGTAATAAAATCATGTTTTTGTTTGTCTTTTTTTTCAATTAACGTAATCGTATTTTTTTGTATGTGTTTTTCAATTGAGGTAATTTTGATCAAATTGTATGTGCGGACGAATTTGGATTTGAAGTTTATACACCGGTTTAATTGGATTTGAAGATTAAAAAAATAAAAATAAAATGATTTTGGGAAAATTTTGTTCCAATGAACAAGATGAATCTCACAAATCACTACCTAACGACCAACCATGCCGCAGAAAATTGCTCCAAATCGATGTTGTAGAGTTGGCTCAATATAAATTTTCCAAAATGATATCATCAAGTCGTTAGATCAATTTTCGACCGATGTGATGGTGTCAATCCTGCTTGATTTGGACGACATCTTACAGTTTAGTTACTGTCTAGAAATATCGATGTGTCCTTCACTCAAATCGACACAACCAAGTCGTCTAAGGGGAGCCCATTCGGTTGCATCAAGTCGCTTGAAATGAATCACATAATTGATACTAATATACTTGAATCACATAAGAGTAAATTTCACCACTCTTCATAATTGATATAGGCAGAACTTTGTCAAAGGTCATCCCATCCACAATATATCTTGTATTAATAATAATTTTAGTTTATGATTCCTTCTTCAGCACGACCAACTTAAGAAGAATCAACTATACACATATAACCACCTAAAGCATGATTATAGGTTTGCCAATTGAATTTGGGGAGACTAATTGATCCAAATTTCTCATAATCCAAGTTAAGTGTTAGAATGTTTCTATGCAATTCCCATGGATGCAACTGTTGTTGAATTGTAAACTCATGTGTCATCGAGCAGACTTCAAAATCGAACAGTGAGCCGAAATTTTGGTGGAGAAGAAGACGAAATTTTGCAGGAAGGAAAAAACTGGTTTTAAACTTGTAAGAGCATTTGCAATGCAAGTCATAGTTTTCCCCCCCCCTCTATCACCGCCACCTCATCACTTTTCACCCCCCTTTTCACCAACCCGGTGAAAAACAAGGTGAAGTTGTGCAATGCAGAGGTGATAAAAAATATTTCGGACGGGATGTTGGATTCCATGCGAGGTTTTAATACGAGGCGGAATGTAACATCCCGCCTCGATATTTTATAACGAGGCGGGATGTAACATCCCGCCCGATAGCTCAATATCAACAGACGCCGAGCGGGCTCCATTTTCACTTCATTTCAAAACCAAAATTCGATTTTGTAGCCTCCATTAACAACCTTTGAACACAAATTTCCATTCATAATGACTTCTCCACCCCCCAACCCATCCCCACCAACCTCACCACATGAAGAGCATTCCGATGGTTTGGAAATGTTAAAATTTCCAAAAAAAATGGGCAAAAGGATCGTCGCCGAGAACGCGTAATGTGTATGAGGAATTTTAAATTGAACTTGGGTTTAATTTTTCCATCAGCGTTATTGAAATCGAGGACCACCCACCATTAGCGTCAACATCGGTCCGACACGTAGCAAATCGAGTGGCGGAATCTCAAGTAAGTTTTTGATTTTTTTTTTATGTTAATTATTATTATTTATGTTAGTTTATATCAAGTTTGTTGTTGTTTGAATTTGTCGTATTATTTTAGTTTGAATTTGTATTAGTTTATATTAGTTTATTTTAGTTTGAATTTGTCGTATTATTTTAGTTTGAATTTGTATTAGTTTATATTAGTTTATTTTAGTTTGAATTTGTCGTATTATTTTAAAAAAAAAATAGTTGTAATTATATCGTATTGCGTGTTTGTTGAATGTAGGAAGTACACTTATGGAAAGTGCGTTGTGCACTTTCAAATGTTGTGTCGTGGTGGCGTTGTATGAAATCAAAAACGGATCCTAATTTTGTCACGGTTACCGATATTATATCCGCCACACCATTTGGGAGTTTTTTGAATTCTAATTTGGGACAAAATGATCAGGCGTTGTTGTTTGGGATAGTTGAGTGGTGGCCAACTACCCACACATTTCATTTCCCATGGGGTGAGCTTGGGATTACCCCTCTTGATTTCACAATGCTCACGGGTATCCCAATTGGTTATGGAGATGCCGTTCCTTTTGATGAAACTTTTAGAGGTTTTACTACGGCGATGAGTTTCTTTGAAGGTTTTGATTTGGTTGAAGATGATGAGCAAGACGAAGTTTTGAGATTATCGGCCGAAAGCGGTTTAAGGGAGGAGCTATAAATATGAGTTGGTTTACTTGAGATATTTGAATAGACTCAAGGAGAAGCCGAAAGACTATCATATTGGTGAGGAGTCGATCCACGAGTATGTATATGTGCCTTCCTCTTCTACTTTGTTGGTGCGGTATTATTTGGATATGCCGATAGTTATTTACGATCGGGTGGATGGCATTGCCTCGAGGCGTAGAGAGGATGTGGGATTATGGACTGGGGTCAATCCATCTTGGCATACCTTTACCGCTGGCTAGACCTTTGCGGTTGGAGACGAAAAGCCGCTAAAAGGCAATTTGTGCGGCTTTGTTTGGATTATACCGGTAAGTCTTATTTATTAAGTTATTGTTTCATTTCATTTATTTATCTAATTATTAATGTTGACATGTTTATATATATATATTGATATTGTATTTTATCTATTGATGACGGTATTGGTGGTAATGAGCATTTTCGTGTGATGCATCCCTGCGGTTGAAGAGGTTGGAAGAGGATGAGACTCATGACCTGATTCCACGTGATTCAAGCATGGGGGCTTCATCGTGAGCGAGAGGGGTATGGGGACCTATCACATAATATTCATAACACTCGTCGCCAGATTGAGCTTTTAGGAGCTAGTCGAATTGAGTGGCAACCCCGGGCGAGTCCTTCATCTTTCGGACCCCTTACGCGGATATTCCGGATGTTCCGTGAGAACAGTTGAGTACCGTAGACTATCATATATGTGTCATAGAGCAAGGTTTCTTTCTCTCGCTTAATGATACTTATAGGGTCGGCCAACGTGATGGTACCTTGAGGGGACGGATGTTGGCGGCAAGTATCCGGAGAGATTGTTATACCTTACCCACCACCTATGGATATGACGACCTCGATATTCTTCTGTTTGTTCTTTCACACTATAGAGCAAACCCAAATGAGTGGCCGACGATCGCCTTCAGTTTTTAGGCGACTATGACTTATATTGGAAGAGGGTTGGTCGAGGTCTCTTGCTAGGTGCGTTATACCGGGGCACCAATTTTGAAGGGTTATACGGAGCATTGAGGCCCGACATTCATTTCCCGGGAGGAGTGGAGTTGCCACCCGATCCACGGCCGGGGTGTTTCATGATATTCGATGCCGCAAAGAACTCCACAGATATTTGATGATGATGACCTTTGGCATTGGAGCATGATTACTTCGGGGCAAGATATGAGAATACCTATTCCACCAAGTAGATGCCGCAGTTGGTAGCAGATTTGTCGATAAGATACCGGCGGCTTAGCGAGGTTAGTATGATTTGAATTTATTTATGATTTGTTATTATTAGTATTCACTATAACCCCCTAACTTGCATTTGTTTTGTTAAACGGGATGAAGTAAGGTCGAGCTCCTTAACTACTGACTCTCGGTTATGCCATCGCGGAGTCCTTCATGGAGTCCCTCTCGCCGCAGTTTTGAGTACTTACAAGAAGAACGTGAATCGAACTTTGCAGGTTCGAGAGACGTGTGCAAGAGTTGGAGAATCTTTGGAAGTGGAGTACCTCAAGCTCAAGCTCAACCAGAGGCTTAACAACGGCGTAGGGGGAGAGCTCTTCAACCGAGCCTTCGTAGGGGAGGAGGTCTCGAGATATTTTTTGTAGTTTGTAATAACCGCGCCATTACTTGTCTTATGGCGTTTGGGATTGTTGTTTGTAATGAATTTTTGATTAGCGTGTTTTCTTTGATGAGTTTTGGATATGAATATGTCATTAAACAAAGGAGGTTATGTCCAATTTTTTTTAGAAATTATAAGTTAGTTTTTTTACCGAGTTTCTGTGTTAGACTTGGGTGTTGTTCATGATTGTTGTTTGTCTTATTTATTATTTTCAAAGTATATTAGCAGGTTTTTGATATGAATATGTCAATAAAACAAATGAGGTTATGGCCAAAAAAAATTAAAAATTTATAAGTTCGTATGTTTCCAAAAATGGAACATTCGTTTCGCTCGTTTCACATTCGTTTCACTCGTTTCATATTTGTTTCACTCATTTCCTGTTTTTGTTGAAACATAAAATTTTTAGTTTGGAATATCACTCATTTTGCACAAGGTGAAGTTAACGGCTGTTTCCGACAGAATAGTGTATGGGGATGCCGAGACGGAATGTAACATCCCGTCTGGGTTTTTTTGACCGAGACGGAATGTAACATCCCGTCTGGTTTTTAAGCCCTCCTCCCTGCACATTTTACTATTCCAAATAATGCAATTTTATGGAGGAATTATTGAGGGTACATTTGGATAGACATTTGGATACAATGTGTTGTCACTTGGAGAGTGAACAAAAATCTAATAAAATGTGTTGTCAATTGGTAAGTGGACCAAAATCGGAATTATTGAGGGTACATTTGGATAGACATTTAGATACAATGTGTTGTCACTTGGAGAGTGAACAAAAATCTAATAAAATGTGTTGTCAATTGGTAAGTGGACCAAAATCGGAATTATTGAGGGTACATTTGGATAGACATTTAGATACAATGTGTTGTCACTTGGAGAGTGAACAAAAATCTAATAAAATGTGTTGTCAATTGGTAAGTGGACCAAAATCGAAGTATCACATATGACCTTATCATATGTGACCTTACCTTTCATATTTCGTTTTACTCTTCTTTCTTTTAGATCAAACAAACAACACAAACAAAGCCATCTTCTTCCCCACAACCAAGCTAAAAATAGGAAAAATGTCTAGAGAAGAAAGAATTGCATATAACCAAAGGTTATGGGGAGGATCTAGTAGTAATAGTTAGCCTTACGGTTTCACCGGTCGCCTTCCTCGTACTCCTTTGAAGATGACTACATGGAAAAGTAAGAGATGAGCATAATGATATGATGAGGGCGAAGGAGGAGGAGGAGGTTGCAGTTATTATCCCCTTCTTTGGGGCATTAATGACTCAAGCAGCCATTGAAATTGAAGATGTGGATCTGATAAACGCGTGGATCTGTGAAGCGGAGAGAGTACACGTTTAGAGATGGTGGTGATTTCAAGTAAACAAAAGATAATGAGGGATTACTTCACAACACCTTGTAGGTGGCCTCCTCATAAGTTTAGACGCGAAGGTACAGGATGACAAGAGAGCTTTTATGTATATGTTGCATCTTTGTTGCATCATTCGACGATTACTTTAAAGACAAGGTGGATGGATCGGGTCGGCAAGCAATTTACGGGTTACAAAAGGGACTAGCTGCGGTTGCACAATTAGCAACCGGTAGTTCTTCCGATTCAACAGATGAGTATTTACAAATTGGAGATTCCACAAGCAAATGTATCTATGAAGCGTTGGTGCAAGGCAATTATCACGGCGTTTGAGGAAGAGTACTTTGAGGCGACCAAGTGAAAGCGCATTAATCGCTAGGATATTAGCTGAAAATGCGCAAGGGTTTTCCGGGAATGCTTGGATCAATCGATTTGTATGCACCGGGTGTGGAAGAATTGCCCAATTGGATGGGCTGGAACACATGTAGGGTACAAGAAGGAACCAACTTTGATACTTGAAGCCGTTGCAGACAAACATTGTTGGATCTAGCATTGCTTCTTCGGCCTACCAGGTTCGCATAATGACATTAACGTGCTTCATCGTTCTCATGTTTTTGAATCATTAGAGCAAGGTGAGGCTCCTCCTGTTGCATTTAATGTGAATGGTAATGACTATGATATGGGATATTATCTTGCTGATGGTATTTACCCAAAATGGGGCACATTTGTTCAAGCCATTCGTTATCCAAGAAATAAGCATGAAAAGATCTTTACTCAACGTCAAGAAGCTGCAAGAAAGGATGTTGAAAGGACGTTTGGAGTTTTGCAGGCACGATGGCATATTGTTAAGGCTTCGCGTTGTCATAGTGTTGTTGTTCTTGGAGATATAATGAAGGCATGCATTATAATGCATAATATGATTGTTGAGAATGAACGTGAAAGTGGAGTTTGGAATTGGAAAGGTCGAGGAAAGAAACAATACCGCGCTTTTCGGGAAGATGATGGTTTTCATTTTGTCTATCGATGATTGAAGCAAGAAATAAGATCGAAATGAAGTTACACATACTAATCTTCAAAAGGACTTAGTTGAACATGTTTTTAATTGGGTGGCATTGAAGAAACAGCAGATCCGGTACCAATTTATGATCCAAATTGGTCGGATCCGGATATGAGGGAGAAGGAGGCTTAAATTTAAAATGGAAATGAAAAATGTATTTCCTATGTATTTCCTAACGTGAACTATTAAGTTCCAACGTATTTCCTATGTATTTCCTAATGTATTTCCTATGTATTTCCTATATATTTCCTATGTAGTTCCTAATGTATTTCCTATGTAGTTCCTAATGTATTTCCTATGTAGTTCCTATGTATTTCCTAATGTATTTCCTATGTATTTCCTAATGTATTTCCTATGTAGTTCCAACGTATTTCCTATGTATTTCCTAATGTATTTCCTATGTAGTTCCAACGTATTTAATCAGTTGTATTTTAATGAACTATATTACAATGTATTTTAATTTTATTGGTAATTGTATTTCTATGAAAATAATTATATTGGATGAGAACATACATAGTGCATTAATTAAAAAAAACAGTTAGATAAAAATACATAGTTCATTAATTAAAAAATACAATGAAATTAAAATACATAGTGCATTAATTAAAAAGACAATTGAAATTAAAATACATAGTGCATTAATTAAAATACATAGTGCTTTAATTAAAATAAAATACTAGATAATTAAAATACATAAGCTTAGTTAGAGCTAGAACCACCTCTAGCCCCTTCCCCATTCAAAGACGATTTCAGCTTGTTGTTGCTCGATTATAAAAGCGGTATCGGGATGGAGGACACTTGTATCGGTCGCTAAAATCTTAGCTTCATATTACATCTTTTGAAGCCGATTTTTTCCAATTGAACCTGATTTTTTTCTGCTTGAATCGATTTTTTCTTCTCTTGCCATCACACGGTTCTTTGACCATATGCAAGTTCCCTTTCCCTAAGTTCTAAGCATTTTTGTGTTTCATTTGCATCCTGTGAAAATGTATCCTCTAAACGCGATGTAAAGTAACCCTCCAACATACCAATTGATTTTTCTTGGTTCCTTTTGGACTTGGCTTTCTTCGATCCAAGAGGACGCTCCATTTCTTTTGGACGCTCTATTTCTTGAGAACCCTCAATTCAACTCCACCAATACTTGGTGAATTAGAAGTTGAATCTTCACCATCATTTTTGCGACCTTTTCCCTTTGTGGGGCTTGACCTTGCCTCAAAAAGCGTTATCCACTTTGGATTATCCTTGAGTATAACGTAACAATGATCAAGTGAAAAGCCGATTTTTCTTGTAGTTGGTACGTCATCCTTGCCTTGGACAACTAAAAAAAAATGGTGGTAATTAGACTAAAATAATCACTAGAACTAAGATAATTAAACTGCAATAATAATTAGACTAAGACTAAAATGGAAATAATAAATACACTAAGATAATTAGACGAAGACGGAAATAATTAGACTAAGACTAAGATAATTAATAAATTCCAAATTGACAACGTTGTAATTACCCGGCTTTGTATTGTTGTACCACTTGCATGTCGAGCCTCCACCGCATTCACAATTGCAACAAATTTGTTCATCATTTTTGAAATATATTTCCACCTTCCGCTAATTGAATCGGGAGACCTATCCGACCCACGTGCTTGATTGAACTCGTTTGTTACACGATTCCAAAATCCTTTTGCATTTTGGAAAGCACCAACAATAGAGTCTTCACTAATTTTTATCCAAGCAAGACATAGAGCTTGATCATCGGACATGCTAAAGTGAGCTCTCGCTTTTGCTTGAGTGCTACCACTTGCTTGAGATGCTTGAGTTGATGCCATTTGATATTTGGTTTTTAAGAACTGATTTTAAAGAAGAAGAAATATGAAGTTCGATTGTTGGAAGTGTGAGTTGAAATGAAACAAATGTTGTATATATACCAAAGTTTTTTTATTTTGACCGTTTTTACCGTTTGACTTTTTGACCGTTGGTAAACTAGCCGTTAGGGACTCGGACGGGATGTTGGATTCCGCCACGGTGATTTTTTAATAATCAGGGAATCCAACATCCCGTCGAAGTTAACAGTCGGTGAAAAACTTCGGTGGAAGGTTTCACCCGCGTTTTGAACTGGGGAAAATTATCACCTTCATTATCACCCTGCATTGCACAGCAGTTTTGGACCCAAGTAGGTGATAGTTTTCACTACCCCCTCTCTATCACCTGCATTGCAAATGCTCTAACAGGTTATTTTGGTTTTGGCTTGTTTTGGTGGGAGGTGTATTGGTGCGAACTGAAGAAATGGTGGCTGAAGGAGAGTAGGAGATGAATTTAATTTGTTGCAAATTTTGCTTTTTAGTGCTAGGTTTTTGGTGAATTCGACAAAGGGTGGTAACTGGCTATTTCAGTTTTTTTTGTTCGGGTTTAGTTACGGGGTCTGCCCAAAACTCTCGGTTGCGCCCAACATAAATACAGACCCCAAATTGGGCCTGGGTCTGCCAAACATAAAATGGGGTCTACCAATAACATGACCCTTTTTTTTTTTTTTGGTTGGCAAGCGAGGTTGTTAACAAGGTCCCCTACCCCTTCTCATTAAATAAAATCATAGCTTGTTCATTACATTCTTACATACTCTTTCCCTATTGCATCTTCATATGCAATTTTTCTCACATCCTCAGCAAATGTACAATATCAAAACATCTAACACTCAGGCAGTTTGCAACTAGTGCATCTGCTAATTTATTTGTTTCTCTATAGATATGCTCTAATGAGAAATATAAAAGTTTGGTCTCATATTCCGGATACTATTCATCATCTTCTTCGCTTGCCATGGATACCTTTGCTTGTGTACAAAAGAGACCACATTCTCCGAGTCTGTTTGTGCCTCTAATCTTTGGATGTCGTGTCTTGCTGCCAATCTCAGTCCTTGCTCAAGCCCTTCTAGTTCCACCATTGTTATTGTATCATAATCTGATACCCCATGTGCTGCTGTTGTCACTATCCCTTCACTTGTTCTAATGACTGCTGCCCATTGACCTCTTGCTTGAATGCTACCATCTGTGTTTAAGGAGTGATTATTTTGTTGTTCCTTCTTCCACTTACAGCAAATCTCCTTTTGCTACACCAGTTTTGTTTCTTTATTCCATAGCTGACTAAATCTCTCTCGGTCAAGCCCTTCTCTCATTCTTACTTTAGTACCCTGAAGTTTTGTCCGCACATCCCTGAGAATCAGTTCTTTCATCACTTGGGTTGCTGTCGAATGTTTATGTTTGAAAATTCTTGTATTCCACTCTTTCCATGTCCAATAAATGAATCCTGTAAAGAGAAGTCGCAACGCATCTTGGTACCCACCCTTTCCTTCGCATCTGTCTTGTATCCATTTCACCTCTTGTTGCCATGTCTGATCTCGAGCTTTATTATAACCATCTGCCTTCAGTAATTCTCTCCATATATTTTGGCCAAATACACATTGAAAGAACAAGTGTTATCCTATTTCTACTCCTCCATTGCATAAAATACACGTGTCATCCTCAACTTTTTTCCACTGTTTCATCCTCTGCAATGTCTTCAATCCATCCCTCAAGCATAACCAGCTGATGAAAGAGAATCGTGGTATTCAATTAGAAAACCACACCAAGTTCTTCTAGTTCACTTTCTGCTTTATCGGTCTCATGCACTCATATGTTTCTTTGAGTTAAAAGTCTCCACATAAGGTAGTTGTCCATATAACTTCATCCTCACTTTGAATATTTTTCACTTCCTCTTCTATGCCGCCTACCAATTCAAGACAATGCCTTCGAAACTGGTTCGGAAGCTGCCATTGCCCATCTTCTATCAAACTCGCAACCTTTGCACTTCTGCCATAGCTTGATCTATATAACAATTCCGGTGGGAATTTGTCTTTAAGTATTCCTGTTGGGTGCCATGGGTCATACCATAAGCTAGTATTCTGGCCATCCCCAATTTGATGCATCATGATACCTTTTGCCTCTTTTCTGTCTTTCAATATTTGTCTCCAGCTCTAGGAGCAATTTTGTGGAATATCAAGATCCCAAAAATTCTTTCCTTTTATCAAGGTTTTATGTATCCATTGTACCCATATTGTGTTCTTGTTGCTGATGATGTTCCATATATGTCTCATATTGGCCGCATGGTTCATTGTTTCTAAATTTCTTATACCAAGCCCTCCCTCCTCAAAAGGTACACAGACATCTTCCCAGCTAATGAGCGCATGAAAGGTCCCTCCTTCTGGTCCCATCCATAGAAAGTTCCTAGAGAGTCTATTGATCTTATCAATGGTCCTCTGTGGAATTATGAATACAGATAGCCAATATACACTCAAGTTGTTAAGCACTGACTTGAGTAGTTGTAGTCTTCCTACATAAGAAAGAAATTTACCCCTCCAACTCTGGATTCTGTTAGCTACCTTAGTAAGTAAGGGTAGACAATTTGAGTGTGACAGTCTAGAAGTAATGAGAGGCACTCCCAAATACTTAACTGACAATGATCCTTGAGAGAACTAAATACACTGTCTTGCTTCATCACACAACCTTTCATTCATCCCTGAACAAAACAACTGGCTCTTCTGCACATTTACCTCAAGCCCAGAGCACTCCCTGAATCCATTCAAATTTGCCCTTAAAGTCCTGACTGTATCCAAATCCCCATACATAAAAGCTATAAGATCATCCGCAAATGAAAGATGAGTAATTACTGGATCATGACATCTATAATGAAGCTTATAATCCCCCTCTGTAACATTATGCAACATAATATCAGTGAAGAGTTCCATGACTAATACAAATAGGTAAGGTGACATGGGATCCCCTTATCTTATCCCCCTCTTCCCCTTAAAATATCCATATGGTGAACCATTGATCATAATGGAATAGTGAGGGGACTGAATGCATGTTATCACCCATGTAATGAATTTGATAGGAGAACCCACCCTTTTAAGAACAAATTCAACAGTTTCCTACCTCACTGAACCATATGCTTTCTTCAAATCTATCTTTGCAGCCATTCTCGAAGGGAATCATCTCTATGGTAATTATGCAACAACTCATGTGATAATAAAATATTGTCTTGTATGCTCCTCCCTGAAATGAAGGCTGATTGGTATGGGGATACAATGAGGGGCATAATTTCTTTCATTCGAATGGTCATGATCTATAAACCACACCGCATCATGAGATAGGTCTATAATCATTAAGGGAAGTTGGGCTTAGAGTTTTAGGTACTAGTGTCACACAAGTAGAGTTCACTTCCCTCAGTAACATACCTGAAGTAAATTAAGAAATTCCGGATTGTTCTCACAAAATCATCACCAATAATTCTCCATGCAGATTTAAAGAAATGTGAGCTGAATCCATCACCACCAGGGGCCTTGTCACTATCAATACAGGACAGAGCTTCAATAATCTCATCTCTTGATACCTCCCTTTCTAGCTTCTCTTTCATGCCATCAGTCAACTGATACCTCGGATTCACATCTGTGAAAATAGGGAATCTAATGTATTAAGGTTCATAAGGCTATACAAGTTCTTATAAAATTCCACACATTCTCGTCCAATGTCATCTGACTCCTCTATGATAGTATCAACCCCATCTCTCAAGCATGTGATCTTGTTCATCATCCTTCTTGTTTTCATGGATTTGAAAAAATATGTTGTGTTATCATCTCCGAGTGTTATCACCTTGTCTCTTGATTTCTGTTTACTCATGGATTCTTCATGCAACGTTGCTTTGACAAACTCCTGAATAACCTTCCTTTCTTCTGTAATCAAGACCCCATTTAATGGTCTGCTGCTGCAATTGGTTATGTACATCATTCAGTCTCGTTTTTTCTCTTTCAAGTCTCAATGTTGCATTACCCACTGTTTCTCGATTCCATTCAATTAAAGTTATCTTAACATACGTCAATCTCTTCATAAATCTATACATAGGGTTACCTACCATCGGAGTAGACCATGCCTTTTGTACTCTGTCCATATAGCCATCTTCCTTTGCCCAGAAGTTAAAGTATCGAAATGACTTTTTCCTTTTATGCTTTTGTGCCAGTGAATACACCACCATTGCCGAGTGATCAGATATTGCCCCTGGATTGAGAAACTCTGCCTCATAGTCATTGCATTCATCTATCCACTCAGCGTTTACCATTACCCTATCTAACTTACACCAAACTCTGACATCCTGCTTGTTATTCCATGTCAGATAGTTACCTCTATATTTGAGATCTACCAGTCCTACAAGAGAAGTACATTCTAATAGATCCGCAAAATGATGAGGTTTCACAGGCCTTCCCACCTTCTTCTCTTGTGGATTCATTATTGAATTGAAGTCACCAAGTACAAGCCAAGGGACATGTATAACATTCGACATATCAATAAGTTCATTCCACAAAGCCCTTCTTGTTCTATAGTTCATGCTTGCATAGATAATTGTTACAACAAGTGTCTTCCCATTTTGCATAGCCAAATCCAAACTAATGTACTGCAACTCCTTTTGCACCCTCATAACTGTACACACTATAGTATCCACGCAAACCCAAATCCTTCCCATATCACTGATATCGTAATTATAAATAGCCGTCCAGCCTGGTGATAAATGTAAAATAATTAGCTTACCTACGAAATGAACGATGAAACTCAAAACGTAAGTAAACTAAAACTATTTATGATGCTTATATGCTTATCAAAGATTTTTACTCTCAATCTTATGAGATATAGTGGAGTAGAGTGATTCGTTCCACTCCTAGTCCTTCCGCATGCTGTGTTATCACGTGTAATTACTCTACTTAAGGTCTAATAAGAGATTTACGAAAAGGCAACTAGACTACGATGCAACTACCCACAAGATGCAACTAGCCGGTTATCAAAATAACTAAGGGAATGCTACGTTTATTCGATGATAAGGAGTTAGAGGGGGATTGATTCCACCTTAACTTCGACTTAATCCTATTAACCATTTAATCGTTAAGTAATCCGAATTGAAGCGCCAGCGAGAACAATTGGTTCTTCCTAATCCCTAATTACACATGGCATTCCTACCAATTCATAACTAGCATATGAGCGATTAAACCCATTCTCATGGTGAACTAATCGTTTCTAGAGTGGAAAGGAAATTACGGCGATTCTACGATAGTCGGAATCAAGCTTTCATCAAGGCTTCTCAACCCCTCTAATGGAGGTTTAGCCAAGAATCATTACTGTAATCATTTCGATTAAAGTTAAACTAAACATGATATAAAGAATTGAAATTTACTAATCTAAATTA
Source organism: Coptis chinensis (assembly GCF_015680905.1). Lineage (NCBI taxonomy): Eukaryota > Viridiplantae > Streptophyta > Magnoliopsida > Ranunculales > Ranunculaceae > Coptis > Coptis chinensis. Next base: position 34,491,319 of record NC_141456.1, on the reverse strand, counting down.
AACAATAATTAAAATTTAATTAATAACTAAGAATTGAATAACAAGCAGTAAATGAATCAGATCTAACACAAATGTAAATGACAAGAATCGAAATTTAACAACTAGCTATTTTATTAATCAAACTAATTAAGAGTAATGATTCTAATAGTTTAATCTAAAACAAGAATTGGATTTGAAATTAAACTTAATTAAAACAATTAAATCTAGATCTAGAAGCTATTCTAATGGATACTTTCTATTATAAGCTATCTACCATTAACTATCTACCATTAACAAAGAGCTAAGCTTTTGTTTTTATACTTTCAGATCCAAAAATCGTGCATGGGCTTGGAGCCATGTTTTGGGCCAGAGAATCAGGCCCAAAACCCAATTCTTTCATTCCAAAAAGGCCTCTTCAGCTGCAGTTGGCTTCAACAGACTTTTCGTCCACTTCTGCTCCTCTTATTGGATCACGGCTTAGACCATTGGAAATCTCTTTCCGAGCCGGTCGTTTTGACATAAGGTAGGCCCCATTCCGAGGTCTAAGTCCAAAGATATGGCCTTCGGAAGTTCTGCTGACTTTGTGTGTTGTTTCTGCCCGCGTCGACTTTTCAGCTTTTGACCGGGCTTTAGAAAGGCTTTGTCTTCTTGAATCTTGGCCTTTAATCATGGAACTCCTTAGTAACCGACCTTTGCTCCTTTATCTCGCTAAAGTGGCACATTTATGCACATAATGGACTTTGAAGCCTGAAATGCATAAAAACACGTAATCAGTGTTAACTCTTAATTATTACTCACATAATTGGTCTAAAAGTATGTGCTGTTATTCACGGGGTTAAAACTACAGTTTTGGACTCTTATCAAACCACCCCAAAACAGCATTTTGCTTGTCCTCAAGCAAATATGAGAAATTAGAATAAGTGACAAAAATGGAGTTCTAACTACTCGTTTTTTGAGTCGCGATTGCATTGACCATATATGACAAGGCGCCTTAAACCACTAGGAATTCCCTAGTGGACAAGTTATAACCTCGTGAGAGTTTTTCAAGTGAAGGTACTCACAAACTTCATCTATACTACAACGACTAAGAAATAAAACTATTGTTTCCTTATTCATGCTCCAAATTATCTATACCTCTCATTAGCAATGTATATAGAGTAATCAAATCGAAACCTAAGTTAATATATGCATAATAATCAATCATCTACAATAAACATATATACAATGAGTAATACTATAAAATGTAATAGCAGGTCCGTTTCTGAAACTCGGAATAGCGTCCTTAAGTAGGTTCTCACAATAATAGTCAAGATACAAACACTGATTTTTCCACTCAAGTTTAAGCTACTCTAGTCAAGTTGATGGCACACTTTACCTTACAATCTCAATGACAACAAGGAAGCCGGAGTCGATCAAACACATCGCCATTTACTATCACACTAACATATTCCTAATTGAGCTAGAGGTCTTTATTAGGTGTGCTTGGGGATTAGGAGATGGTTTAAGAAGGAAGGAAATGGATATTCAAAAGGACAAGTCTGAGATAATAAAGTCTTCATATTATGTAACTTAGAAAACCTTGTTATTTTCTTTTGCTTCTATACTTTGTTTCCATCCTTAGCCATTTTTTTTTTTTTTTTTTTTTTTTTTTTTTTTTTTTTTTTTGGCTTTTGACTCCTTTTATTCTTTTTTTTTTTTTTTTTTTTTTAGTCTTTATTTATTTCTATTTTTATTTTTTCTTTTCTTTGGATGGAAACTTCTTTTCTTTATTTCTGAAGCAACTAACTAATTTTTTGTTTACGTGTTTTTTTTTTTCTTTTTTTTTCTTCCTCATTCTATTTTCAGACTTATCTAAATTGGGTAGGTTGAATTTTTTTTTTTTTTGTTTTGTAACAGGGGTAAAAGGATTTGTGGTTTATGAAAGGCTAAAGAAAGGCTCGAGGGGGCGACTAGCGGACAATAATTCATAGGTTTGAATTTCTGGCTATATCGATCCAAAGAGGGCCTAAATTCTCACTTAGGATATGGCATAGTGATCAAGCAAGTGGGCGTGTGATTTCTCTATCCAGATTTTACTTCTCCCTTATGTCATTTCTCAAATGTTTCGGCTCATATAAGGCTTTAGGCTATCTTCTCACAAGATTTGTAGAATAAGTACTCTAGCCTAGATTTTGAAACTTCATCGCTAACAATCATAGATACTCATGTAATATATTTATAGATAGATGCAAAGATTATTACCTACATATTAACCTAAGTTTCTAACAATTATTCTAATGCAAAAGCTACATTGAGACTTCTAGATCGTTAAGAGCATAGAGAAAGAAAACAATACCACTATTCCTAAGTGTATAGCATAACTTATTTATTTATATTTTTGAATTTTTGAAATTTTAACTAGAAAACAAATGCATATTATACATATCTATATCCTAACAGATGCCTTAATTACACGTGTTTCTATGCCCCCAAACAAGAAGCATGCTTTGTCCTCAAAGCATTGTAAATAAAGAGGGTAGGAAAAATACCATTGAAACGTGTGAAATTCGGGGAACATCACATAAAACAAAGTTAGAACATACTAATAAAGGAAATAAAAGCGACCACAACTCTATCTGAAGTTCTACCCATTATGGGGTTAAGAAGAATGAAATTGCTTGGGACATAAGCGGACACTAACTAGAATGAAAACTTACCTTATTCTCTCGATTACTCATCATCTTCCTCATCCTCTTCTTCCATAAAGAAGTGAGGTTCCTTTTTAGGCCCTGCCATGCCATGATAATTGCCGGGGGGCATTTATCATCTATTATTGCTAACCTATTAAGAACCACTTGGTCTGTCGGCCGGGGTGTAGGGTGCAACCCGATGAGGTTGTATCCTCCACCCTTGCCAAGTCATCATTGCAACGGAAAGATCGAATAATACTATTGGTGGGTCGATGCGCGGTCGACCGTAATCCAATCCGTGAAACGTGTACAAAAATAGGAAAGAAACATAGCATAATACGGGAAACTAGACGGGCATAAGAAGGAACTTATGCCTCATGTTATGGGATCGAAGCTAAACTAGACATCAAGGTTCGGGAAGGTCATGACACATCGTCCGTGGCTAAAGCAAGGAAAACGGCGCAAGTGGCATCATTCACGTAAGAAAAACGCCATTCCCTAAAATGTTTAGCATGATCCAAAACATAACAGTTCCTATGTTCATGGACAGGGCTACCAAAAGCGGCGTTATAGTCCCCTGGTCCTCGATCACGGAAAATGCCCGCCCATACGACTCATGCAAAACTCATAAGTGTAGACATACATTATTATCTACCCAATAACACCATGGGTCTTGTATTTCAGCCGGCATAGCAAGTCCAAGAACAAATGCTAGCAAGAACACGGTAATTTCCATTGGTTCATTATCAATGTTGATGGAGAACACTTGTTCTCCATCCGGTCTTTCAAAGAAAATGCGGTTATCATAAAAATAAGATGCTAGTGTTGGAGAATCTGTGCATCAGTCTTACCATAAAAGCGGCTCCCAACCAACGTATGTGATCGCTTACAAAACCAAGCACCATAAGTAGTGCTTTGGAACAAATCTTCGAAAGACTGTTCGGTATCAATGTTGGAGATGTCATCTCAAACTTACGCCTGGAATAGCTGTGAATGATCGGATACTTCCCGCAGAAAACCGGAAATTTTTTCGTCCACGCGAAGTCGATGAAATTTTCTCGAATAGTTGGAATTTCCATGTTTGAAATAGCAGGTCGCGCCTTCGGCTTGAAGCTTGAAAAGCGCCTCGACAAAAATTCAGAAAAATATGCAGTAGCGAGTGCAGTAGAGCGTAGCAGCGCTCTGTAGAGAAGCCTTGAAAGCTTTCGGAGTTCTTTGAAACTTCGAAAATGAGCAAAACGTGGGAATCGTGGGAGTGAAAGGTGAGTGATGGAGTTTAGGTGTAGTGTGAGTTGTGAGTGTAGAATGTATGAAGTTTATATAGGTTTTAAGTTGCTAAAACGGATCGGGAAGTTGCCAAAACTAATTTACGGCGGTTCAGGAAATCCTAAAATTTCCAAACCCGAAAACGGAAACAACTCATTATCTTGATTCTAATTCAAACCTAGTATCTTTTTAGGTTGAATTTATGATAGAATCTACCTATTTAATCTAGATTTCATCCTACCCTTATATTTATTCACGGATATGCCTAAACGGCCATATTTTCACCTTGACTCGCATAATAAATTCTAACACGAGGGTTATATAAAAATCATCTTTGGAATAGATAAAACCACCCCAAACAATTTGGGAAGGTGGGATCAATATGAGACAACCACGCGATAATAAAAATAACCGTGATTATATTAAAATTTTCATTCGAGTACATTTCACTACAAAATTCAAATTACGGAAATAAAACTTACATTAAAATAAATAACAATAATGAAACTACAAATAAACATAAAACATCAAACGATGCTATCCCTAACTACTCGAAGATCGGTAGCGGAGGGCACTGGTCCGAGATCGCCACGGGCTCTCGATGGGCGCGCACCATTCGATCGCCGGCGACGGCGGCTCGTGCCTCGATGGTGTGTCCTCGAAGGAGAGTCCCCGTGAGGTGGGAATCGTGTAAGCATCTCTTCCCGGAACCGGCGCTGAGTTTCTAGCTCGGCCCTCATCTGTTCCCACCTCTCATCCTCTCTCTGTGTACGGATCTCGAAGTTATGATGCATCATCATTTCGCCGAGTCGGAGGTCTTCTTGAGATGGTGTTGTTTAACGATGCCACGATGAATCACAGCCATGCGTTCGCGCGTCGACCAACACCTCTCCAAGGCATCCGCATCAAAACAAGTCAAATCCTCCTCATCCTCCGAGGCATTCTGATTTCCCCCAGCCTCCTCGGCATCCCCATCTCCACCATCCTCTTCTTCTTCTTCTCTATCCTCAGCCAACCTCCACACTCGTTGGACACACTCCTTATAGATGCGAGGGTTTTGATTGTAGGGTGATGTAAGTCCTATCAGTCGCCTGAGCTGCTCTCAACTTCAGCATGATCTTGGTTATCAACACAGGGAGAGGTGCAACAGACTTCCCTACTCCCCTAATCATGCTAAGTAAAAACTCCAAGATGCAGAACTCATACTTCCGCTCCCCGAGTATCCATAAGATGTGGAGGCAGATTCAGCTGATGTCGCTAACCTTCTCCTTCCCGGGGCGTTAGACCAATCCACCGAAAGCTGCGGCCGGTTGGTTGGTCCTGCGGAAGCTTGTCGAACACAACGCGACCTCGCATTGTAGTCCCCTCCAATAACTGTCCTCGTTCATCAATGGCTCTACCCCATTATGTTGGGACTCCCCGCAACGTGACATCGGATGGATTCTAGGTGGAATGCCTAGAATCTCAGCCAACAACCAGTCGTCACTTCCTTCCTCCTCTCGCCGCCACCAACAAAAATCCTAGTCCCTTCCAACTCCCTCAGATTGTAGAACCGCCGGACTAAGTCCTCGTGGTAATAGGCTTCAGTCGAAGTACCACAAGCTATTCCGATCTCGACCGATCATTTAAATCACCGTAAAAGCGGGCGAAGTGGTCGCCGATAAAAGCTTGCTCGCAAAATTCGGCGTTGTTGAGCCATTGGTGTTTTGGAATAGTGGGGGCTTAAATGGGATGTGGTGGTGGGATTTTAATCGACCGACTGAAGCAAACGGTGGTGGTGGTGGAGTGGTGGTGGCAGCACACAAAATTCGAAATTTTTGGTGGTTTTTGGTGATGTAAATCGGTGGAGGTTGTGGGGCGGTGCGGTTGGAGTCGATTTGGGTTGGGTATTGATTGTGGGCGTGGGTAAATTTAGTTTTCTTTTTAATTTGATTTTGTTTTAGGTTTTTGGAGCTTTTGGGCATTAATGGCGGTTTGTGGAAGATGAAGTACTGTTGGGCGAAGGTAAGGGCGCGGGTGCGCTGCCGGTGGGCGCGGGTTGGGCCCAAGCCCAAATCGAAATTTTTGATTTTTTTCGATTTTTCGCGAAACTTCAAATCAAAATTGCCGCTTCATTACCGGTCCGATTTTTGCGAATGAGATATGGAAATGATCAGGAGAGAATTTCCAATCCAATGATCCATAAAACACTCTATTCCGACTGTGGATGACATATAAGATAGTGTAAAACGCCTCGAAGTGCGTGTATGACATACGTTATGCAAACAATTGGACTCTAAAATCATGGATTATGTCAACCCAAATCATAATACAATTAAACGGCCTAAGCAACTGTAATGGGACATAAACGTTCTAGGATCTGAAACATTTAACACCCACCCCAAACAAATTTTTACAACGGAGCTTAGAAAATTTGTTTTAGCGATGGTCTTTTAAAGTCGATTTCGAAACTTCCTAGATTACTATGTTTATTCTTTAATATATATATCTATATATATATATATATATATATATATATAGATATATATATTTTTACTTTTAAAAAGAAAAACAATAAACAAGAAAGACATAATTCACCCCATAGAGAAACATGACTCAAAAATCCAAGAAAACATGCAAGAGTGGAAAACGTGAATTATGTCAAACGTGGACTTAGGATCCGGTACTTACAGCCACACACTCCATAGGGAGGGCCCGGTTACCTTAATGGTGCACTCACAAATATATGGAAATGAAAGGAAATGCACCAAAAACAAAAGTTGAGTCGTTTATAGTCAGATACTCGAGACTTTATCTAAACATATGTATGAACATGCAGTTTATCATATATCAACAACCGAAATAGTTGTGGATCATTCCATAAATAAATATCACAGAAAACATATCCAAACACAATTAAGCACCAAGATTTCCTATGACTCAACCTAGTGAAATGAAAGCGAAGTCGGATAACCCTATTACTTAACCTAGCCTGCACCTTTTTTTTCATTTTTGAACGAGAGGGTGTCCTAGTGAATAAGTGTGGAAGAGTGAATGGTTGTGGAGAATATGGTGGATATGGGTAAGTTGTAGAAGGAAAGCATGGAAAAAATGAGGATGTGGGTTTAGCACAAAACTCATTCATAGTGTAGGTAGGGACTGTCTCAAGTCTGAAAATGAAGGTGTCACACGCTTTTGTCTTCTGAAGTATTTGTTTACTAGGTGAATTTAAAAAATTATGAAGCCTGAAGAAGAAACAGGATCGAAAGTGCAAACTCGAGATTTCTTTGAAAGGGTGGAAGGAGGGAGATGAGGTGGATGTTGTGGAAAGTAGTTCTTGATAGGGTGAATTATCACCTCTAAGAAACTCATTGAATTGCTCATCTAGATTGGTCATATCCTCGTTACTATGATAGTCATCTACATCTTTGAGAAAGTCATCTATCTCATCCTCATTCCGTAATATGTGTATCGACTAGTGTAGGGATGGAAATGTTGGAGTCTGAACTTCCAAAGGAAAGAAATTTGGGCATATGATTATCGGGAACGTGTTGTTGAAATAATCTCGAGCAAAGCTCTCGATCATGCTAACCTCTCCATCCATAGACGAATCGGGTAACTGTGTTTTGTTTTAAAAACATTGACTTCAACAGCAAGATGGCCAAAAAAGACATGGACATTGAACCATCGCGGCAATTAATGAGCGCATTGGCAGTTGCCAGGAAAGGACGCCCTAAGATGATCGGGACAGAGTCGTTAACGACTTCTGTGTCGAGGATGACAAAATCAGCCGGATAGTAAAAATCCTGAATTTTTACCAGAACATTTTCGACGACACCCTTAGGATACTTAATAGACCGATCAACTAATTGCAACGTCATTTTAGTGGGTTGCATCTCGTCTAGACCTATTTGTCTATACAAATAAAACGGGAGTAAGTTAACGCTAGCCCCCAAGTCTAATAACGCGGTCGTCGTATAAGAATCTCCTAAGGTGCATTATACAGTAATAGGACGACCAGGGTCCTTGTACTTAACAATTCCATTATGTTCAGATAGAGTTGGGAATTGTTCTGTTAAAAAGGTGTCTTTTGGTATATTGGTCTTACGCCTAGTAGTACACAATTCCTTAAGAAACTTAGCATGGTGTGGTAGCTTTTTTATAGCTTCGAGGAAGGGAAGGTTTATAGTTAGATTCTTGAAAACATCCCTAATCTCCTCATAATTTGTATCCCTAGTTAACACGGCTAATTTTTGTGGAAACGGCGGTTTCTGTTTATATTTAGCAATGTTATCACCTGGATGTTTAACCGTGGCTTTCTATTTCTTAGGTTGTGTTGTAACTGGTACCTCTACAGTGGTAGACTTTTCAGTTTCTATTTCGGTATCTAGTAAAATAGCAGGTGTAGGGGCGACTGGTAGGGTAACTATAGGCATAGTTACTTTGTTATCAACCACTCGCCGTAATCGGAGAGTGGTGATGGCCTTTAGCTCACCTACATTTTCATATTCATTACTAGTATTATCGGTTACCTCAAAGGCTGTATTTGTTGTTTTAGTATTAGGTATTGCGTGACTGAAACACACCTTTGGATTGGGCTTTATCTTGAGCCAACTGTTGGGTTAAATTATTAACGGATTGTAGAAGTTGTTGGTTAGATTGAGCCATGGTTTGGAAAAGTTTTTGGCTCACTTGTATGAAGGTGTCAAGACGATCGGTTGTGTGGGTGTAGTAGTCACGGGTGGTGTGACTGGAACTATTTCACGTGAATTATTTATGGGTGGATTTTGATAGTTATTATTTACCGGAACGATACCTCTATTAGCATTATAATTATTATAACTACCTTGACTTTGTGCTTGACCTTGTCGAGGTTGCACTTGGTTGTTATAATTATTGAAATTCCCCTGACCCTGTCCTTGTCGTAGTGGGGCTTGGTTAAAGCTGTGCGTAGGCCTAACATATTGATTATTGTACCCTTGAGGTGTGACGTGTTGGTTATTTCTCCAACCGAAGTTGGGATTTTGTCTCCAAGGGGCGTTAGGTTCACTATTAATAGAACAAGCCTGTTCATAGGCTATAGGACAGTGGGAGTCGGGATGCTCAGGGCTCCAACAGAAACTACATGGATTTGAATTTACATTCATGACGGGGATAGGCTTTTGTTGAACAGAAATGGCCTCTACCTTTTTAGTGAGTGATTCGATTAGAGTTTTAAGCTCGGAATCGTGTTTAATTTCAAACATATCCGGCGGCCTTAACTGTATTAGAAGAACTAGCGGAGCGGTGGATATCATCACTACCCCCAGTTGTTATTTCGCTTAGTTTGATCCTCTAAAAATTTATAAGCCTCCGAGGCTCCTTTGCTTAAGAAACTACCCCCATTCATTATGTCTAGGACTTCTTTATGGTGGTGTAGAAGTCCTTTGAAAAAGGCACGAACCAACGTGTCTTTCGCTAAGTTATGATATGGACATTCTATAAGGAGATCGGTGAACGATTCCAAGCCTCGAAAATGATTCATGAGGATTTTGTCGAAAAGAAATGAATCTTGGAAAGCATCTCGTCCGTCCTTTGGGGGTGGGTAAAAATGTTCCATAAACAGCTGAACAAGTTTAGCCCATGAGTCCACGAGAATTAGGCGTTTGGGCGTTAACCAAGACGCCGCCTTATCGGCTAAGGTGAAAGGGAATACCCTGAGTTTAATTTGTTCCACACCAACCGTAGGATGGTGGAATGTTGTTAGGACTTGTTCAATCCTACGCATGTGCTGATAAGGTTTTTCATGGTCTAATCCATGAAAAACGGGTAACAAATTAAAAATATTTGGGGGGATTCGGAAATCCCCCACTAGGTCTGCTAGAACGATGCAAGATTTGGGGCTATCGCTCAAGGCTTTGTAGAAGTCAGAGAGAGGAGTTTCTTCTTCGTCGGGCATTGTGTTAGGTGATGTGTGTGAAATAGCTAGTAGCTAGAGGTGTAGTGGGTGGTATACTAGATAGACTTGTTTGTTGACGTTGTTTTGTAATTACGTTCTGTGTTTTTGTTCGGCCAGACCTTAATCTCATACAAGGCTAAAACCAAATTTAGCTAAACACATCAACACTCCAAACAATTCTGATATACTAGTATAAACCTCTAACAGGGGATGCGAGGTGTGGAAGAAAGGAATACCTGACAAGGTCCTTGCTTCGCTTATGAATAGCGTCTTGTTTACGCGTGTTCGGTGTATATAACGAGGTTAGAACACTGAAAAATTTGAAAAATCAAAGTTCGAGTCAAAACCGTAGAATTCGAAAATTAACAAAAGCGGGGCTGGCTTCGATAGAAGGCGTGTCGCTCCGGTAATTTTCAAATTATAGTAGTTTTTTTAGTGGTCGCTCCATATGGGGCTGGGGTCGTGTTGTTCAGCTATAGGTAAGCGCTCCTTCTCGCTCCTTGGCGCTATTCAAGTGTAATTTCGCTGAAATTTTTCAACGATGAAACGGAAAGCCACGGTAAGATGAATCAAACACGGGTGGGTGGGTGAAATGGGACTTTTAAGAAAAAGTACTTACACTACACGAAAACAATGCGAAAGTGCAACTAAGATGGCAGCGACGCCATTTGATAAACGTAAAATAATTAGCTTACCTACGAAATGAACGATGAAACTCAAAACGTAAGTAAACTAAAACTAGCTTATGATGCTTATATGCTTATCAAAGATTTCTACTCTCAATCATATGAGATATAGTGGAGTAGAGTGATTCGTTCCACTCCTAGTCCTTCAAGATTTGTGTTATCACGTATAATTACTCTACTTAAGGTCTAATGAGAGATTTACGAAAAGGCAACTAGACTACGATGCAACTACCCACAAGATGCAACTAGCCGGTTATCAAAATAACTAAGGGAATGCTACGTTTATTCGATGATAAGGAGTTAGAGGGGGATTGATTCCACCTTAACTCGACTTAATCCTATTAACGCATTTAATCGTCAGTAATCCGAATTGAATCGCCCTTGCGCAGAACAATTGGTTCTTCCTAATCCCTAATTACACATGGCATTCCTACCAATTCATAACTAGCATGTGAACGATTAAACCCATTCTCATGGTGAACTAATCGTTTCTAGAATGGAAAGGAAATTACGACGATTCTACAATAGTCGGAATCAAGCTTTCATCAAGGCTTCTCAACCCCCTCTAATGGAGGTTTAGCCGAGAATCATTACATAATCATTTCGATTAAAGTTAAACTAAACATGATATAAAGAATTGAAATTTACTAATCTAAATTAAATAATAATTAAAATCTAATTAATAACTAAGAATTGAATAACAAGTAGTAAATGAATCAGATCTAACACAAATGTAAATGACAAGAATCGAAATTTAACAACTAGCTATTTTATTAATCAAACTAATTAAGAGTAATGATTCTAATAGTTTAATCTAAAACAAGAATTGGATTTGAAATTAAACTTAATTAAAACAATTAAATCTAGATCTAGAAGCTATTCTAATGGCTACTTTCTATTCTAAGCTATCTACCATTAACTATCTACCATTAACAAAGAGCTAAGCTTTTGTTTTTATACTTTCAAATCCAAAAATCGTGCATGGGCTTGGAGCCATGTTTTGGGCCAGAGAATCAGGCCCAAAACCCAATTCTTTCAGTCCAAAAAGGCCTCCTCAGCTGCAGTTGGCTTCAATAGACTTTTCGTCCAATTTTGCTCCTCTGATTGGATCACAGCTTAGACCATTGGAAATCTCTTTCCGAGCCGATCGTTTTGACATAAGGTAGGCCCCATTCCGAGGTCTGAGTCCAAAGATATGGTCTTGAAGTTCTCACGACTTTTGTGTCTTTTTCTACCAGCGTCGACTTTTCAGCTTTTGACCGGGATTTAGAAAGGCTTTGTCTTCTTGAAATCTTGGCCTTTAATCACAGAACTCCTTAGTAACCGACCTTTGCTCCTTTATCTCGCTAAAGTGGCACATTTATGCACATAATGGACTTTGAAGCCTGAAATGCATAAAAACACGTAATCAGTGTTAACTCTTAATTATTACTCACATAATTGGTCTAAAAGTATGTCTATTACAGGGTTAAAACTACAGTTTTGGGCTCTTATCACCTGGGCATATGTTATTGATAATAGCCTCCATGTTCTCTTGTTTCACCTTTGTTTCCACAAGACCAAACAAGCTTATGTCGAATTTCCTAATCATATCCTTCACTTCACACTGTTTAAACTCCATATTCATACCTCTCATATTCCAACAAGCTGTATTCATCATTTATGTTTATGAGAAGTTAAGATGTTGGACCTTGATTAGTCTTTATTACTAGTTTTAGATGCATAACTAGTGTTCCCAGTAGCTGGTTTTAACGCTGCTCCTTGAGTCCCACTATTCATCCCCTCCTTCGCTCCAGTACCTTGAGTTCTCGGGTTTTCAATATGCTTATTCTTGTTAGTTAGGGGTTCCTTACTAACACTCTAGTCAGACCCATTTAATTTCGAACTTTTACCTCCACTTGTATGACCTTCTTCCTCAACTTGACGTGATGGACTCACCATTCAATGTTCAGGTCTCGCTCTTATTGAATGCTTCCTGGTCGGTGATTCCCATCCTTCATTTTCTTTTTCTTTTTCTGAAGCATCAACTACCACAACTTCCTGGCCTTCCAAGTTCTGCTCTTGTAATGGCTTCTCCATGCTTTGTTTCTCTTGTTTCTTTTGCAGCCACACTTGCGGACTTATCTCCTTACTCTCCTTGATTGCCTTTGGGCACTTGCCATCGCTATGCCAAATACCTTGCAACTCGGACAAAGGGGTGGCTTCCAGTTATATTCAATAGGAATCTTGATTGCTCTCACCTGATCTATCACACCACTGGAACCTCACTTTGATATTTACAGTCCACATCGATTTCAACATATATTCGCGCATATGTAGTCCTTGTCATATCCTCTGTAGGTTTATCGGTAAACATAGGCACCCCAACCGCACTTGCCACCTGACTGAAACCCTCAGACTTCCACATCTCCAAAGGAAAATTCTTCATTATTATCCAAATAGGTATAGTTGTTAACTCCCTCGAATCTACTTCCACGAACAACTTCCAAGGCCTCACCACAAACAACTGACTCGCTATGTGAAAGCTCCCTATATCTAACACAACAAGTCTATCTTCCTCAGATTCAAATTCAAAAGTGAACATGTTATCTCCATACGTTTTCATGATGAATTTGTTTTTCAACCTCCATGCCCTGGTTACTATGTCTTTTACATACATGAAACCAGGTTTCTTCCCCATGAAACTACCGACTATGAGCTTCTCGTACTTCTTTTTCGCATGTGCAAACTAATTAGATTTCACATGAACCACAGCCCTTCCATCCACCATAGTTGGTGGTATATATTTCAATTCCTTTTTTCCCACTGAGTTGCGGCCAAGAATGTCAGCCCACGATGATTTTTTAGGGTTTTCTTGATTCCCTAAAATTTCGGATCTAGGTTTGTTTCCTCCTAATCCGTCTTCTGCTTTTTCCTCTACCTGAGGTTCTGATGGCCTTAGTACTGCTTGCTTATCACTAGCATTACTGATAACCTCATCTCATGACTCACCTTGTTGTAATTCCTCATGAATCCGCAACATTCTTTTCCTTAGAAGTTTCTCAATAGAACCTTCACCATATATACTTTTTGTTAACCATAGCATCTAACTCATCCACGTCATAATCACTAGTAGGTGTACTAGGATTACCCTCCTTCACTGTTGTACCTCCTTTCTCTACACTCAAAACCCTAGCTGCCGATTGTATTTTTTCCATCTTTTCCTAATATTATATGAAAAGTCAGTTATGCCCCTAAAAAACAAATCACCCTTTAGTAGCCACCATTAATAACTAACAAGCTGTCTTGCACTATATACTCCAATACATAGTACAAAATATCATGATATGGCAAAATATCGATTACTGATTTATAGATATGTATCGTGGATATATCCTCTTCTTTGGGGATATTTCACATTGTTTCATATGCAAATATCGTGGATATTTCTTGATATATCATAATATATAATTTATATTTACTAGCCACTGTGCACATGGTATCCACGTGGGCTCCACTGAGTTTTTAAAAAATATATAAACATTAAATTACTATTTTACCCCTCAAAAAAAAAAAAAAAATCTGAAAATTACCAAATTGTCCCTGGGACGTACACCAAAACACTGTTACTCACCCCACATTTTTCTATATATTAAAGAAATTACCAAATTGTCCCTGGGACATACACCAAAACACTGTTACTCACCCCCCACATTTTTCTATATATTAAAGATTTGAAATATAATGGTAAATATTACATAAAATTATTACCTACACAAAATATCGCCAAATATCGCTAATTAAATATCCTCAAATATCGCTAATGTCGTCAAAATATCACCAATATTTGCAATTTTATATATCTCTAAGCATATCATAATAGTTATATATCTTTTATTGAAATCTCGATATTTATCGTAATATATCACGATATCTCGCAATATTTTGTACTATGCTCCAACATCTGCAATATAACAAAGATGTTGAAGCATTCTTTTATAGTAGAAAAACTAGTAACAGTGGGGCGTTAGCCTAGTGAGAAGACGGAAACGGTTGTATTGTATGTAGGAAGAAGAAGACGGAGAATTCAAGCTAAAAAAATGACAGTTGATGAAGAATAAGAGAGAAATCGTTAGGGGGGAGTGAGAGAAATAGGGAAATAAGAACTTAAGGAGAAGAAGAAGAAAGGGGTCAGACACGTCCATCTATTTTTATGCTACCTTAACACAAAAGTTAGTTTCGCTCACGGATTATCAGATTAATACATTCGATCATCTGTTACACATAACTATTAGCAATACCGTTAGCACAATGCAGCTACTGTAAATGACAATAGATACATTCGCAATTTCCAGCATACCTTAGGAAAATGATAATGTGTTTTAAAGAATATATACATAGCCATATCATTATTTTAAACATCAAACTAGGTCGAAGATTCAGTTACAATCAATTGGAACAAGTATTTGAGAATGGTAAGTTGTTTTCTTCATTATTTGTTTGCTCCCTAACAAGGAAGCAAGATAATTAAACAAGTATTACAACCACGCCAGATTCTTTAAAGGGGTAACAACCGTTTTTACTTGCAAGTAGTCCGTGAGGCTATAGATTCCCTTTTCTCTGCCATGGTCACTCATTTTGTGCCCACCAAAAGGAATAGTTGCGTCAAAAATATGAAAGCAATTCACCCAGACAGTTCCAACTTTCAATGCACGAGTCAAAGTGTTGGCAGTGTCGAGGCTCTTGGTGAATACTCCTGCAGCTAGGCCATAGTGAGAGTTGTTTGCTCGTTTTATCACCTCACTAAGGACTCTGTCAATGATATCAAAACATTATTAGTGCAAACGTAAGAATAATTCGTCTGCAAGATATATGAAATGATTCATAGCTTACTTAAATTTCAATATTGTCTGCACTGGGCCAAAGATTTCATCCTTCACTATAGGCATATCATCCTATTATGAAGATGAATAAACATTCACGTGAGCTCTGATTTTATTTTCGATATTGATTAAACCTGTTAAGGTAAATGCTGAAATGATACCTGGACTTTCGAGAAAACAGTAGGATGTATATAAAATCCCTTTGAACCAAATCTTTCACCACCAGATTCAAGGGTAGCCCCACTATCAACTCCAGATTGAATGTATGTACTGCAAAATCTTCTCAAATTGCTTAGAATCGATCTGAGGACCTTGTTCAACACCTTTCTTGAAGGGATCACCAACAACACCGATGCACGTTCCTTAGCTTTCTATATGAACTCATCATATACACATTCTTTGTTCCCACTTTTCATTTTAACTTGCTTTCCATTAGTGAACTAGTCAAATCCCACCCTATCTCTGTCACGTTCACTAATGATTCTTGCCTTTTTCAGGACCAGTTATTGAAGAAGAAGATTAGATTGGGACGGCTTAATAGGGGACTCTACCATCTCCAACTAGCTTCCGTTTGCTCATCCCACAACTTCATCGCCAATAATTTATGGCATTATCGCTTAGGACATCTCTCTTCCACTCCTTTGCAGATTTTAGCTAAGCAGTTTCTTTTTATTTCTTGTTCCAATAATGCTACTTGCAATGTATGTCCGCAAGCTAAACAAACATGTTTATCTTTTTCTAATAGTTCAATAAAAACTATTATACATTTTCAAATGATTCATTGTGATATTTGGGGTCCTTTTCATTTACCATCCTATTCCAATGCTCGCTTTTTCTTAACAATTGTCGATGATTTTAGTCGTGCTACATAGATTTATCTTATGATTGTCAAATCTGAAACTGTCATGCATTTACAATCTTTTTTTGCCATGGTTCATCATACTCAATTTCATTCTACAATACATTCACTCATATCTGGCCATAGCAACATTGATGACCATTTTCATGAAATCCAAGTCCTTTGATCCGACAATAGATCTGAATGTATATCCCATAACATGCAACAACTTTGTTCCAAACATGGGGTTATCCACCAATGTAATTGCGTTGCTACTCCCCAACAAAATGTTGTTGTTGAAAGAAAACATCGTTACTTACTCAACATTGCACGAGCATTACATTTTCAAGCTCATCTCCGATCCCATTATCCTTCTAGGGTGAATGCATTCTCACCGCAGGCTATCTTATTAACAAAATTTCTAGCCCCTTGTTAAATGACAAATCACCTCATGAGCTTTTGTTTACAACACCTTCCACTCTTGCCCATCTTCGTATTTTTGGTTGTTTATATTTTGTTCACAACACTTCCATTAAAAATAAGTGTGATCACCGAGATAAACCTGACATCTTCATTGGTTATCCTTATGCTCATAAAGGCTATCGTATTTATGATCTATCTTCCAAAAAAAGTTTTACTTCCCGTGACATGATTTTTCATGAGAATGTATTCTCCTATCAATATTTATCTTCCCCACCATCACATCTTCCTGTTTATCCCTTACCCATCCCAGACAATGAAACTTTCGACATTCAATCCTCTCATGTAGCTCCAGTAGTAAAAGCGCGCATGCGCCCTCCCTCCTGACAATCTTCCACCTCAGTTAGCTCCGTCACCTGCAATTTTGGAACCCCCTCAGCCACCACAACTCAACCCTCTTACCTTACCTCGATCTACTAGAGTGCGAAACCACCCACCACTTCTCATCAAAGATTACCACTGCCCTACTCTCACCAAGGCACCTACAGTCCCTTGTTCGACCAACCTCATCCAATCGGACTCTAAGATAATATGGTCTTCCACTCCATATCCTATGGCTTTCTATGTTTCTGACACTAATTTTTCTACTTGTCATAAAGTGTTTTTTGTCTAAAGTGTCTTCTTCAATTGTTTCTACATCTTTTTCTCAAGCTGTCAAAATTCCAGAATGGAAAGCTACTATGTCAACTGAAATTGCAGCTTTGGAACAGAATAACACATGGACTCTTGTTCCGTTATCCCCTCATCTTAAGCCTATTGGTTGTAAAGGATATTCAAGATTAAATATCATGCAGATGGCTCTATTGTGCGTTACAAAGTTCATATTGTTGCCAATGGTTACAATCAGATTGAAGGACAAGACTATCATGACACTTTTGCTCCCGTTGCTAAATTAGTCACTGTTCGATTACTTCTCTCCATTGTTGCTATCAGACATTGGTCCCTTCATCAGTTAGATGTCCACAATGCCTTTCTCCAAGGTGATTTGGATGAAACTGTCTACATGACCTTACCTCCTGGCTTCGCCAAACAGGGGGAGCACAGGATATGTCGCCTCAATAAGTCCTTATATGACTCAAGCAGGCTTCTCGGCAATGGTTTGCCAAACTATCTACCACTCTTGTCAATGTCGGCTTCACTCAATCTAAGTCTGATTATTCTATGTTCACTAATATTCGTGGTTATAATTCTACATTTGTTCTTGTTTATGTGGACGACATTCTAATCGCAAGCAACAATCCATCTCTCATTCAGAACTTGAACCAATTTTTAGAAGCAAAGTTCTATATCAAGGACTTGAAACGTCTTAAATATTTCTTGGGTATTGAGGTAGCTTGATCCAAAGAAGGATTATTTCTTACACAGCACAAATGTCTTTTGGACATTCTATCTGATTGTGGTACCACTGGTGGTCGTATTTCTGAGTTCCCTATGGAACAAAACATCAACCTCAATGCCAATGATGGCACATTACTTCAGGATCCTACTATCTATCGTCACTTGATTGGGCATCTCCTATATCTCACAGTTACACAACCAGATATCACTTATTCTGTTAATTATCTCAGCTGTTTCATGCAGTCCCCACGGACTCCACATCTAGATGTTTCTCATCGTATACTCCGCTACCTTAAAGGTTCGATCAACAAAGGGATTCTCTTATCCGCAACTAGTTCTTTACATATCTCTGGCTTCTGTGACTCTAATTGGGATGGTTGCCTTGTCACTTGTCGTTCTACTAGTGGTTATTGCACTTTTCTTGGTTCTACCCCTAGTTATCTCCTGGAAAACAAAGAAATAGAGCACTACATCCCGTTCTTTTGCTGAAGCTGAATATCGATCCATGGCTACCCTTGCATGTGAACTTCAATGGTTAAAGTATCTTCTACATGACTTAGGCATCTCTCACTCCTCTCCGATGACCATGTTCTGTGACAATCAGGCTGCCCTCCATATCTCTTAGAATCCAGTTTTCCATGAACGAATGAAGCACATCGAATTGGACTATCATTTCTTACGCGACAAGATACAGGCCAAGTTACTCTCTCCTAAGTTCGTTCCTTCCTCAGCTCAAGTTGTTGAAACCTTCACTTAACCTCTCAGCAAGGACACCTTCCTCAGAATTGGGTGTTCTTAACATTCACTCTCCAACTTGAGGGGGAGTATTAAAAGTAGCTTCTGTATGTCAAAGTGAAGAGCGTGCATGCCCTCTATTTAAGCACAATTAGAGCGCGCCTGGGCCTCTCATTTCAGTAAACAGCTAAGCTGACTCGCACCGTTACTGTTCACCATACAAACAATCTTTTCATAACTCTTACCTACCAGCCAGTATTCATCAAATGTCCCTATCTCAACAAGCCATCTCCACATTCTGTTTACCCTAACTCTACCCTCCTTCCTCCTATAAGATTCAAGGTCATTTTCAAATTCAAAATCCACCACAGACATTACAATATGACAACCACAAAATAGGCTAAAAGATACACGATAATTAAAGGTAATTAGAACGACAACTACAAAAGTTCAAAAGGTATGAACTAAAGACATAAACCCAAAAAAAAACTGAAGAACAATAAATAGGCTAAAAGAAACATAAAAGGGTACAGAAAATGATGAGCTACAGATC
This sequence comes from Coptis chinensis, assembly GCF_015680905.1. Classification (NCBI taxonomy): domain Eukaryota; kingdom Viridiplantae; phylum Streptophyta; class Magnoliopsida; order Ranunculales; family Ranunculaceae; genus Coptis; species Coptis chinensis. Next base: position 34,471,996 of record NC_141456.1, on the reverse strand, counting down.
AACTAAACTAAAGACCGACTTCTCTGCATTAAATAGCAAAGTCTGTGGGTCTTGTTGCAGTGAGAATTGGGAGAGAAAAAAGGGCGGGATAAAGAGAGGGAAAATTCAGCGGGAATGGGTTGGCCTTAAGTTGACATGATCGGGAATCGGAATTCAACTGTAGTCCCTTCATAACAGAGAGGAGTAGAGGAGAGAGATCTTTTGTGGATTCAGTAGATACAAACTGAGAGAAAGGGCAGTTTAGTACTTGCACTAGAATAGTAAAAGTCAACTAAAACCACTTTGACACTGTGCACGTCCTAAAAGATATTAAAATCTTCTGACCCTGGTCAACTGGTGGTTTTGGCAATAATAAATAGTAAACGTCCAGTTATTTAATTTTCCGTATTTTAAATAATCTAATGTGGGATGGTTTTGCCATGATTGCTGTTGTTTTGGTCCTCTTCGGATAATTCAAGAAACTATTGAATCATTTAAATTTGATAGTGGGATTATCTTTAGAGTAAAAGAAAATGAATATTCAACTCCTATGAGAGTTGATAAAATTTGACAATTGAAACTGACAGTGCTTAATTTTATTTTATTGTACTTCTTATTTTAACATTTGAACTTTTAAATGGTAAACCACTTTTAATTTCCTGGAGTATGATCCAAGGCCATTTGGGAATCCGAGAGATTTAATCAGAAACTGGTAGGGTGGACGGGCCAATTTATATCAACAGATACTAATCTTTATCTTGAGCAACTTTTTGACCTTCCAGTTTGTTGTGTCTTTCCTTTGCACACCTTAGGCTATGTTTGTTTAGTGGCAAAAAACCGGGCTGGCAAATCCTATTTTCCCACTTAAACAGTGATTTGCCCGTGTTTGTTTGCCAAAATAGGAGCTGGCAAACATAATCTTTATTTGTCCGGAAAATATGATTTTCCCGTGAGACACCGAGAAAATTGGATCCTCCCAAAAAAAAAAAATCTTTTGCCGATTGGGAAAATAGGGGTTATTTTCTCGCTAGGGGTTATATATATAGCCGATAGCATCTAATTTTTTATTTTTCTTTTTGTTTGTTGGTTCCAATCATAAATTGAAGAAGGTTGCTAGTTCTTTGTGTCAGGTACAAATTCGATTTTGGACTATTTTTTGTAATTAATTATGGTATTGTTGCTAGATTTGTTTAAAACTCTTGATATGGTTTGTTTAGAACTATTGGATGATAATTTATAATCATGTTATACATTTGGACTATTAGTAGGATTATTGAAAATAATAATAATAATAATCAGTATTGTGTAGGAATCGTTATTTCAGAACGAATATTTCTACAAACCGCGAGAACCTACGCGCAGCGGAATCAATGGGGTTCTCACGATTTTGAATATAAAACATACATTTGAATCCGATTTAGATAATTCTGATAATCCAAGCTTTATCAAATCCAAAAATCCCTTGATCTTCTGTTGTATTCCTTTAGAATAGATTGGACGTTGTGTGGACAACGATCTACCAACCCCCTTCTTTCTCTCAAGATCATAAACGAATTTTAAATCTACTTTTCTTGCCTCTTTTTTAGAACCAGTGAATAGTCAATTTCGGCCAGAGAGAAAGTATTCTATTTATAGGCTACAACAAGGACCATGAGGAGAAATTAGGGTTGGGCCTCCTGACAGGCTTGGGCTTCCCATGTAATTCGCCCAGAACACACGGCCCAAGTCCGTCAACAAATGGCTTATTCCACTAAAGGTCATTGTTGCACTACCACCCTAATCCCAAATTACGTTTCAGCGTTTATGGGCTCCATATTATATGCTCGTTGATATCCCCGTGTTTAAGATATCGAATGTCCATTGATTAAGTCAAGTTACTGACAACTACATTAATCAACTTCTTATGTCCTTGAGTAGTACCACTCAACCTCATTGTCATGTCGAATAAATCCACTGCGCGGGGTTTACATGACAATCTTTTGAGCTCCTCAAGGGGACATCATCAACCCAACTTCTTGCGGGACACAGATTCCTTCTATAATCAACAGCACACCTTATATACAATGTCATTACCCAATCCATCGAGTTTGTTGATTCACATATGAATCTCACTCATTGATGATTTAAAGCAATGTACAATGCATGTAAGTGCCCGTTATTATATCCAGATTATGAGGACAAGCATCCATAATAACAGATGCATTTGTTCTCTTATATAGTCAGTATAAGAAAAAACAACCTCACTTGGTCATGTTCAATACACACAAAGTGTACTAGTGTAATCCTATAGTCAAGATAGACTAATATCATATTATATTACAACCGTACCAATGGTTTGTCCAAATCCATCTAGGTTGTGAACGATTACTTATACTTTATAAGGTACTGATGATATGATATTCTGTGTGTTCACACCATATCATCTACAACATAAAGTATTAGACACATGCATATAACTAATAACATATATAATATGCATAACATTTGCCCATATGATTCTCATTCAAAATATAAAGAATTAGAGTTAATACAAAAGTAATGATTTTAGTATATAACCCTATCAATCTCGCACTTATACTCAAAGCATTGCTTTTTAGTATACTACTAACATATTGTAGACAAGCATGTACAACACAAGAAACTTTGGATAGTTCACCGCATAAATGCCTCAAATATTAGGTTGTTTTAAGCATGTTATAGAAACTACAATCAAAGGTTAGAGAATTACTTCAAATAAGGGATGGTTAGATTTCTCATGAATGTTGAATTTCGAGTAACGAAGTCTCTCCATTCCTCCAAGTCAATTTTCCCATCACCTTTTGAATCTGCTTCCTCAAATGTCTTCACAAATATGAAGTACTATAATTAAGAATAGTGTGATAAAAAGGTGTATAAAGAATTTAAGATGGTTAAAAGAGAACAATACATACCTTATCAATGATAGCTTGAACTGATTTATTTGAAAATACCAACTTAAGGAATTTTTTTATGTCCTGCTTGAACTTCTATCACCACTTTTCATTTGAGGAGTTGGCAGGGAAATATACCATTAACACATCACAAGTAATCACCTTAAGTGAAGTTTACATACTCTAGAACAATGTTTACAAAAAATGCCTTTTGGAAGAGAACCCTTAATTTTCTTTCTAGATTTATTTGGCAACCTCAAGCCACATCCTTCACAAGTATGTGATTTTTTCAGAGATATGTCCTGTGAGAAAACCTAAATGAAGTATGTTATTTTTTTTATTATTTGTTTCAAACTATTTTTTTTTTTTTTCTCAGTAAGCAAAAATTTGTATTGATAAAGGTGGTTGTGGGGGGGGAGAGTACATGAGGAGTTACTTACAGTCTACTCACACAGTAGCACTATAAGAACTTAACAAAACCTATAATAAACATGTTCTGGAACCTCCCATTTGGTTATCCATGGGGGTTTTACAATAAAAACAACTTGATCATTGTCTTGCAACCGACCGAAAGTACTTTGCCAATTGATCTGGCTGTGAAATTGGCTTCTCTCCAAACGGAGTCAATTTTGCAGTAATCTAAAAGATTTATGCATCTCTGCCATCTCTGCTTCATACACCAAGGTACACTTGAAGTTCCAAAAGCATTAACCGCAGATGTCGAGTCTGACTCCACCCATACCTTCCTCCAATTTCTCTTAATAGCATACTCCACCGCCTCTAGAATTGCTAAACATTCAGCTATGAAATTCGTTTGATGACCAATATTCCTGCAAAGACACGCTAGGAACACACATTCATAATTTCTAAAGCACACACCATAGCCTGAAGGGCCAGGATTACCACAAGAAGCCCCATCGACATCGACATTTGTTTCAAACTAGGTATGGCAAGTGGTGGTGTTAATCTAATGAGTGATAATTCCCGAGTTAGATGGAATGCCAATATGGAAGCGATCTTGATTGAGGTGTTGTTGGAGGAGGCTTCTAGTGGGGGAAGGAACACTTATATTGCCATTAATGGGTGGAAGATAGAGAGCTTGAAGCGAATTGCTAATGAAATAAATCGATGACTAAATATGACTCTTGTATCTGACAATGTCCGGTCAAAGTTAAAAATAATGAAGAAAGAAGGGAAACTTGACCAAGCAGGGTTGTGAGGCTTTGGTCTATCTTGGGGTGGTCATGTTTTGAAAATCAAACTTGTTTGTATTTGGGAGTGCTAAATTATTTTGGATATTACTATGTTGATATTTTGGATATTATTACTATGTTGGTGTTTTAACTATTATTACTATGTTGATTGTCTCGACTTTCTTGTACTTTTTTTTTTTAATGTCAATAACCATTGAGTGAATTTAAATGTTTGTTGATTTGTTGTCTCTAGTTGATGAACTTTCTGTTAAATGGTTTTTTCTATTTGAGTTTTTGTAGAATGAGAACAGAACGTGAGAGTAGACTAGTTGCGACTCTTCTTATTATTATGATGGGTCATATTATGATGACATGGTAGTATAGGAGAAGGTATATAGGGACGTATAGGCCTAGGCTTAGGCGTAAGGCTCCCCCCGCTCTTATTAGAGCTCCTCTTAGAAATTGGGATTCTATATGGGCAACTGTGTTGGGTAGGATGTATACTACCACTAATAGATTTTGTCATGAGCAACTAAGGATGAGACGAGGAATATTTCGTCAATTGTGCACTCGTTTGCGTGGTTATGGTCTATTCGATAGTAGACATGTCACTGTCGAAGAGCAAGTGGCTTTGTTTCTTCACACTGTTGGGCATGACATGCGTAATCAAAATGAAGGATTTCAATTCTTGCACTCGGGAGAAACAATCCACTGTTACTTCCATGTTGTGTTGGCTACATTGCTTCGGTTATTTAGGGAGTTAGTAACAAATGCGCGCTACTGCTGAGAACTCTCTTCGCGAGTGCTTCAACACACATCATTGACATTGCTATTTCAAGGTTAGACAACTTTTTCTTACGCAGGTTAGGATGAGTGTTATTTCAAGGTTAGAGAGTTTATTGAATCTTAATGAGTTTTCTTTGTTAGGATGCGGTGGGTGCAGTTAATGGTACACACTTTCCAATCAATTTAACATTGGAGCAACAGACTAGATATCGTAATAGGAAGGGTAATGTCACCCAAAATGTGTTGGTGGCTTGCACATTTGACATGAAGTTCACATACGTACTCGTAGGGTGGGAGGGATCTGCCCACGATGGACGATTGTTGAGAAGTGTCGTGTCTCATCTAGGGCATAAGCTTACTCTACCCATTGGTATAGTTTACAACTTAAACACCCCTTGTTCAGTGTTGAATGACTAGTTACACTTATCAACCTAATTTGTGTCTTCAATTTAAGGTGGCAAGTACTATCTAGCGGATGTTGGTCTTGCTTTAGTCCCACGGTTCCTCATACTTTATCGCGGGGTGCGGTACCATCTCAGAGAGATAGGTGAGGTTCAACCTCAAAATCACAAAGAACAGTTTAATTTCCGTCATTCGTCTTTGCGTACTATTGTGGAAAGAACAATTGGTATTTTGAAAAAAAAAGATTTGCATATCTAAGGCACCCCTAATTCCATGATGTCAACATACACACAAAAGTGATCCTTGCATGTTGTGGCTTGCATAACTACTTGCGAGAAGAAGATCCTGATAGTACGTTGAGCGATGAGGAGCTTAGGGGGGATGAGGCAGAGGCTAACCCTGTTTTGAATGCTCAAAACAATCAAGTGAATGAAAATTTTCATATTGATATGCAACCTAGCCGGGAGTGGACTAATTTTAGGGATGAATTGTCAATTGCAATGTGGCAAGATAACAATCATATGTAAACATTGCTATTATGTGGATTGTTATAGTAACTTTTTTGTAATAAAGAAAAGTTTTTGTCAATTGCAATGTGGCAAGATAACTATTTGTAACTTTTTGCTATTGTTTCAAGACTAGTTATAATGTTTCTTGTAATACTATGTTTTCTTATTTAAGTACTATGTTTTATTGAGTGTTGAATAAGTATGGAGTTTTCTTTATTATTTGTTTCAAACTAGGTATGGCAAGTGGTGGTGTGAATCCAATGGATAATGGCAATGGAAAACGTAAAGACTCTGAAAAAACAAATAAGACCCAAGTGAGATGGTATCCGAACATGGAAGCGATCTTGGTTAAGGTGTTATTGGAGGAAGCTACTAGTGGGGGAAAGAAGGTTGATAATGGTTGGAGGATAAAGAGTCTTAAGCGAACTGTTGATGAAATAAACCGACGACTAAATATGACTCTTGTTTCTGACTATGTCCGATCGGTGAGGTTAAACACTATGAAGAAAGATTGGAAAGTTGCCAAACATGCACTTGACGTGAGTGGTTTTGGTCTCTCTTTCAACCAAGACAACAAGAAAATTGAAGCAGATGATGATGCATGGGCAAGCTACGTGAAGGCACATCCCAAAGCCAAAACCCTTAGACATAAAATATTTACTCATTATGACCAATGTTGTATCATATTTGGGAAAGACTTTGCAATTGGAGAAGGGGGCAATAGTAGGTTTGATGAGGATATTACGGTCTCGTATGTCGATTTAGGAGGTTCACCAGGTTTGAAATAAAGAGAGTTGATTTTTTTATTTTTCTAACTTGCATTGAAACTAACTATGGATTATATTTAGATGTTGGAGAGCAATCCAATGGAGAGGGTGATGGTTCTCAAGTTGGTGAAAGCTCACCTGTTGTAGGTGATGGTTCGCAAGATGATAGTGGAGTTAAAAGCACTACCCCAACTGCCAAAAAGGGTAAGAAGTCTTAGTTCTTTGAGGATATACCTGAACCCCCTTCTTTCAAGGTGTTTACTGAAGTCGTGGTTGAAATGGCCAAGTCCTTCAAAGCCCTAGTGAAGCCAATAGAAATGTTAAAAGAAACTTTGAAAGCTCTTCCTGACATGGAGCCTAAACTTTATTTAAGGTCACTAGACTTGATTTGGAGAGAATGATAAACTAATGGAGATCTTCTTGGGGCAAGATGAGGAAATGAAGGCACCTTGGCTGTTTAGAAAGCTTCGCCAGACAGGGTTGTGAGGGTTAATATTAATTATGGTGGTCACATTATGAACTTGTTAGCTGTTTGTTTTTCAAACTCTATCTGTGCAACTCTCTTGTGTTTTGGGAGTGTGTTCGTTGTTTGTATTTGTCTCTTATGTGCAACTCTCTTATGTTTTGGGAGTGTGTTCGTTGTTTGTGTTTGTCTCTTATGGGCAACTCTATTATGCTTTGGGAATACTCATTTCTTTTGAAGTTGTTATGAATTCATTATTATGTTATGAACTGCTTTATTATGAACTTGTTTGTGTGTGCTAGTGGAGGTTATGTGTGTGTAGAGTGTTGGTGTGGTGTGGTGTGTTGCAGGTGGTGTTGTTGCTGTGTGTGTTGCAATGTGTGTGTGGTGTGTTGCAGGTGCTGTTGCTGTGTGTGTGTGTGTGTGTGTTGCAGTGGTGTGGTGTGGTGTGAGTGGTGCGGGTGATGCAGTGGTGTAGGTGATGCTGTTGCTGCTACTGTGTGTGCAGGTGGAACTAAGTGAGAGTGTGAGTGTGTTGAGTGTGTGAGTTGTGTGATGTGGGTGGGTGTTGCAGTGGTGTGAGTGGTGCGGGTGATGCAATGGCGTGGGTGCTGCTACTGCTACTATGTGTGCAAGTGGAACTAAGTGAGAGTGTGAGTGTGTGAGTTGTGTGATGTGGGTGGGTGTTGCAGTGGTGTGAGTAGTGCGGGTGATGCAGTGGTGTGGTGCTGCTGCTGCCAACCTTTAGTTGGTGGGTTAGAATTAGGGTGATGCAGTGGTGTGGGTGTATGTAATAACTAAAACAATCTAACTGGATTGTAGTATTTAGTAGATGTAGTGGTGTGGGTCTTAATTCTATTCTATATCTTATATAATATATGAATGGTTCGTAATTAGTAGATTGTAGTATTTTTCGGATTTTGAATTGCTAATACAGTACAAAGATTTATATATGATCTACACCTTGGAAAAAGTGAACCAATAGCCCAATACCCATCACTACTCTCTAGGCGTCCCTTGGATTCCAGACACAATCCAGACCTCAAAAAGATGAAGGAAAACATTGGCTGATAGATAGAGCACAAATAAAATTCATTAATACACTTGAACTTAAGTGCGTAGATATATAATTGTTGCTGCCTATATGCATGTGGCCTGCATTATTTTATATATATAATTGTTTTCTATGGCCATTTTGTATGTTGTAATATTAATTGTATGTTTTATGGCCATTTTGTATGTTGTAAAAATAATTTTATGTTCTATGGCCATTTTCTAATATGATCATAGGAATGAGAAAATCTGTGTGTTATGTAGTGCTCGAGGGAAAGAATCGCGGAGTGTACACAAATTAGGATGACTGTAAAACCCAAGTGAAAGGTTATAGTAACGTGAATTACTATGGATGTAAGTCCATATATAGAAGAAGCTGAACATAAATTGGTCACTCACCTTCAGCGTAAGATGTCTTCGGAATTCATTATTCATAGGTGCACACGACCCATCGAAGAGACCAAATTGACAAATTCACAACCTCCCCAAGTGCTAGCTTCTCATGTTCCACATGCACCTCACATAGAAGTTCCATATGCACCTCACATAGAAAATATGAGAGGTCATGCAGCTGAGCAACGCGACGATTGGGTCTACGTCTGCTACTTGGTCATGGTGTTCCTAGTTATTTTAATTGTTGTAATGGTCAAATTACTATTTGTCTTGTAGTTGTACTAGTCCAATATGTTTGTGGAGTATTCTAATTAAATTTATGTTTATGTGGTTGTAACGACATTTGGACCAAGTTTGTTTTACTAATTATCCTAATGCACTTTCTTAACTTGTCATTGTTTTAAGTATATTAACTTAATTTGTATGTTTATTAATTAGATATGGCAATGCAATGGACAAATGAGATGGACAATGTTCTTATCAATAAATTCCATAACGAGCTACTTCTAGGTCATAAGAATGAGAACGGATTTCTTCCAATATCAAAAGAGCGTGCAAGAGAAACACTCCAAAACACATTTACATTTGCTATCGACTTGACTATTAGTCATGTAACTCAATGAGTGAAGACCTTACGATAGATATCACGCGATATTACTAGTGTAACTATGCAACAGGGGTTTGAATGGAGTTATGAAGAACATAAGATCATAGCTAGCAATGATGTTTGGGATCAAGCCATAGCACATGATCCGAGTATGGGAAAGTATAGAAATAGAATTTATCCAAGGCACAATGACATTTTATATGTGTTTGCATAACAATGGTTGTTAAGGTCTATTGCACTTTGACTTTATTTTATGGTTGTTTCAAAAGACATACTATTATTATTAATGTTGAGTTGTATTGTCTTTAATTTTCTTTATTTTGTATTTTATTTTTAGCTTTTTTTAGACTTCATTGAGTTTGGAAACAAAAAATATATATTTCCCAAAAGTTGAAATTTCATTTGCCATGGGAAAAAAATGATGTAAACAAACACTGGCAAAATTGGCAAATCTCATATTTTCCCACTAGAAATTTGTGCAAACAAACACTGGCAAACAAAAATTTTCTCACTAGATATTTGCCTGACAAATCTCATATCTTTCCACTAGAGATTTGCCAGTAAACAAACACAACCTTAGTGTGTTACCATGTAGTAGTAAGTAGGAATTTAGAGATTTATGAGATGGAAGAGTCTAGCTTCCCCGAAGTAAGGGGCCTGGGCTTGATACGTATGCATAGTGTTTGTTGAGGAAGGTGGAGACGTCGGCAAATATATAGTGGGAAAACACTGGCAAATCTCATATTTTCCTACTAGAGATTTGCCAGTACGTATGCATAGTGTTTGGATTGGTGAAAGACCTCTTCTCGAATGCAAATTTTGGGATCCACTGATTCTTTCTTTCATTTGCTCAAATGAATAAAATCCTTGGTTAGGACTTAAGTATACATGGTGCTCTCGCAGATATAAAGGTAAGAACATCCATCAAGGAAATTTCAGATGATATTATTGGTCTAACATACACTTGCTGTGAATGTGGGACCTTTTTCTACAATTTTGATAATGCACAGAAACATCCAAAGAATGGTCATCCAGTCTTAAGGGATAAACTTTTGTTTGGTGGCAGACGTTAGATATTTTTATATAATTATTTGTGTGTGTACCCAAGTAGACAATGCTCATGAGTTTTTCATGATTGTATGGCTTAGAGCCTAATATTGTTGTATTGAGAATTCTCCATCTAATGATCATACTCTTAGGGAGGTATGTAACTATTTGAAGTTTAATCAACAAGTTAATCATACCTCAACCCATCACCGTTTCAAAAAAAAAATTATCTTGTGCATGACTTTCACAGAATGACCATACACCAAGCGGGAGTAGACAGCTCTAGTTTATAAATAAGAATTACCTTTTTTTTTTGTCAATGTTTATCTTGTGTGCAAAATCCCGACTTCTCAATGCTGAAGACATGAATATCTTTAACGTCCTAGGTCAGTTTGTTTGAGGTTTTAAGATCCTTCTTATATATGGTTTCTAGTTTTATATGGTGTTGTAGTTTAGAGGCATAGGCCAGAATTTGATTGGAATTTTTGGAATCGGTCGCACCCCCTGGTTTAATCTACCTTTTCAAGATTTGCTCTGCAATCTAGGATCTAGGATACTTCACGCATGTATATAACTGCTAATTAACTTGTTAACTACAAGCTCTGATGTTGGCGCAAGTGTAAAACCATATAGAACCCACTTTCAACCCTCTGTGCCTTATAGGGCCCTAATGATGTTGATCGGGTAGCAAATGAAGGAAGGACCATCATGTGCTATATTAAGAATTTGAAAACACCGGTTTCCATATCTAGGACCATTTCTAGTGCCTAGGCGTTAATTGGGCGGCAGTATAATTCCATGTGAATTACTGAATTAGGTTACCGTCCTGAGTTTCTAGTCAAAAGATTGATATGGTCCATTTGTTTACCAACCTGGTGGGCCATGGGATTTGTGTTGTATACGTGAGCCACTTGGTGCCTGTTTTTATCAGGTTTGCTATTAGAAGTGGTCCTTTGAGCATGTCAATGATTTCAATGCTATATGGTCCTTATTTGATCAGATTAGCTCTTAATGCTGGTTCTGGTTGAATTGTATTCATTAAAATGGATAAAGAACGAAGGATTTTTACACAGATGAAATAAGTTTCAATTCAGCTTGGAGAAACGTCATCTCTTTTTGAAAGCCATGACGATCCTAAGGAATTGCTGTGAAATAATGTCCATGATTCATGAGAAATGGATTTGATCTTAGGCACCATCCAAAAAGAGAGAGAAGTAGAAGAAGATTTGATCTTAGCTTAGGTACATCCAGTATTTGGTTGATAGAGTAAACATTGAGTCAAAGTTCAGACTTCATACCATTGATAAGGGATCCTTGCCCAAGAGATTTTGTAGCTATACATGCAATATGCCTATATAAACCTATATTTGGTAATCAGAACATGGTAACCTCAAGAAATTTAACTACTTTATCTAGTCTTTTACAGAACATACTGCCCTAATGCCTACCACCAAACACCTTATCAACGTAACAAGGTCTCCAACTTCATGAGTGTCTCAGGAATCAACACTCCACCACTTGTAGTGCAACTTCGAATTTCAAACATGAAAATTACATTTTAAATTAATTTACTAAAGCATAAAGTTGTTATGCCCTATGGTTATGAAATTGATTGACACGATGAACAAGATTTGGTCAACCTTAATATTACTTTGTTTGAGTTGAGATATTCAATGACAATATCATGACTCGTTAGTTCTGCACTATGGCCAAGACCAGATTTTGTTTGAAATCAATTCAAAGAGGTAATCTATTTCGATGGTATATCCCTTTGTTCAAACCATCTATTCTGCACAAGACATTACTTGCTGGAGCTCTAAGCTGGTATTTTTCCATCACTTTTTAGCAAGCTGAAAAAAAGAATGTTAATGTCATTTTGCGATGAAATTATCTCTATCGTACCAGCGTTTAAACCTACAATTCCTTCACATTCCTTTATCAATAACAATAAAATTGTCGAATCACATGATCGAGTAACACGAAAGTTTTTATACTCTTAGCCAGCGACGCTAATCCCATAAAAAGCCTTCGCCAGAGCTTGAACCAGGGACGGATCCAGGACTTGCAATTAACGTGGGCGGTCACTACAAATTTATTTTTTTGGGAAAATAGTGTCCAACTATAACTACTATTTTCAACTCATGCAAAACACGCCTGGCTGTCTAGGCAAACACTCTACTTAATTAGATTTAAACTACACAATTATAAGATAACCAAGACGGTCAATGTGTGGTAGATAGGAGTTTAGAAGGATTTTTTATCATAAGCGATAAGGCTTGAAATTTTTCTCGGCTAGCTTATGAAGTTATGATGCATGCATATGCTTCTAGACTTTCTAAAGTAAAATAATTGTCAAACAAAAGTTTTTATCTAACTAGGCACGCACTAATATTATTAATGTAACAAAAAAATAAGTTACCAAAAAAAAACTTTTATATGCGGTTACTTTTCATTTTGATCTTATTGGAGAGCTTCCTCAAACAAAGGCTTAATAGGAGAATAATTCTATAATATTGGGTGAGTCAGATGAAGAAGAAGAAAGGATGGGACAGCTTAAAAGCTCTTGTTTTAGCTAGCTGCTTTTGTGGTAAGACATACATATATAACAATCAAATCATTTAAAATTAGATCAATCTTAATTTAGGGTTTGAATTTCTGGTTTTGGAAAGGAGAAAGAGAACCTATATAAAAACGTACAAACTTAATTTTTAACATGGTTCTTTAACAAACCAAAAGAAGAAAGATGATAGAAAAAGATGCCAACTTATTTGGATTAGGAAAAGTTTGACTGTCTGTGTTTGTTTGCCATGTAAAATATATACAAGTTTCAAATTTAGAGTTGAGATTAGGAGAAAGTATGTATCATCACAAAAAACAGAAAAATGTGTATCGTTGACTGATAGCTTTCCATTGAAATACATGTTGATTGTGCATTATGATACTGGCGAAGTTCAGCCTCACATTTGAAGAGTATTGATTTAGATTTTTATTCTTCTCCTCTATAAAGGTATATAAAAAAGATATTACAAGCCATAAATGACAATAGACAACTAATGATACATACGTTGTGTAAATCACATACAAAATCTAGAAGGCTCATGCTAAACATTGAATTATCTTTTAATATTTTACAACATTGACCTTTAATTTGTGAGGATACCCTAATTGAATCTCGATTCTTTGAAGTGTACATTGAACTAAAACATATAAAGCCATAATGGAAGGTGCTTCCAGCATTCCGCCACCAAAATACTATCAAAAGTAGGCAAATATAGGTAAAGTTTTGAAGTCTGAAACAGTAGCATAGTTTTAATTGAGTTGTCAGTCGTTTAATTAGTAGGGGTCCAGTTGTTGAATCTTACACACCATCTCCTTTACTTGATTGCATGTTTTAGTACCAATTCGATCTACATACCTAACAAACTATACAAAATTGGTAGGGTTAATAAAGATATCTTTTGCGTAAATATTAGATCAAACAACTCAAAAATTCTACCATGTGTAAAGAAAATCTAATTGTCGTTATGAGTGTTAATTAACTTGTTATTATGATTCACGACAAAAACTTAATTAAATCATCAAGATTTGATATTTTAGTTAACGACAAGCCAGAATCAACAACCAAAAAAAACCATGTAAGTTTTTGTTCTTTATGCAACCAACAACAGCAATCGATTCTTTTAGTTAATATGCCAAGTGAATGGCATTCACGTAATGAATGAATGCAAAATTAGTTGGTAATTAACAAACTTCTTGACCAAAAAAATAAGAGTTTGTAACAAACTTAACTATAAACTTGTCATCATTTATGCCACACCATTAGGAATCGATTAGGTTTGGTACCCCATCTAAATATCTTCACTCTATGGATATCGACAATTAGCACAAGATCCAAAAAGCTTGAATTTCATAATTTTTCAACTCGAGTTAGTTTAGGAAATGCCACATAATCATATTTGGACTAATCATAAGATAGTTTGTGACCAATCTATGTCATTAGAACATCCTAAAGTAAACAATAAACTCCTCTAAATCTATCCTACACTGAATGACACCTAAGCATTTATTGTCGTCCCTCGGCGAATCAAGTTGCTTGAAGGAAACCTAAAATATCTTGTGATGCCAAGTCACTCAACTTCCAACTTGTATGGAAATCCTCCATCAACGACTTCCCAACTCGACAAGTGGAAAGAATATCATCAAATGGGAGTTCCACATCATGCATGTGAGTTATTATACCTTGCCTTCATTCCTTTTGCACCATACCTAACTAGGAAGATGGGCTCATATGAGTGCTAACTAAAAAGTAAATGATACCTAGTGGTCCACACACTCACACCTAGGTTTGAAGGACCAGTCTTAATTTGAAAACGAACTTTAGGCATAAGAACCTAAAATAACAACACTTAAAATGGAATATTTTGGCCAATTCAGTAGCGCATGCTTCGTTCCCTTTCACTTATTACTTATTATTGTCTATATATATTGATAGAAGAATACATCAACTTTTTTGTAAAAGTTAAAATAACTGAAAAATAAGCATTATGGAAAGCCTGTGTAAGACAGTGAGACTGTGGTGAGAGCATGAAGAGTGATGGGAAGGAAAGAGAAAGAAGCTGCTTTTTAAAATTATAAGTGAGTTGAACTTGTTGGGTTGCTTCGAAAGCTGAACTTATGCGCTTTGATTTGGTGTTTTTGAGATCTAGCATTGGAAATCGAAAGACTTGTTTTATATGTAAGTTATCTTTCAAGTTCTGAATAGCAAAGAAGTTGAAATTCTCTCTTCAAAGTCTCATATTAAGTGAAAATCACAGAAAAGTGGAAAGTTTTGAGTAGAGAACAGTGATTCATGGTCTGAATGTGGCTTTGTGAGTGATTTTTCAACTTCGTTCGAGTAGCTAGCAAAGAAGTGAATTACTACTGGGCTTTGTTGAACTGATTAACAAGTTGAAGTCATATATAGTACTGATTGAGCTTGTTTTGAGTCAAGTTTCAAGTAAGGAAATTTGCCCATTTCTGCATATTCACTCAAAGCTTTTACTTCTTTTTCCAAGAAGACCATAAACAAAACTCACACCAAAGAAGAAGGAAGTATTTCAGAAAATATTTTACTACTTCTAAAAAAACCTTTTACCGAAAGTAACCTGGTATTAATATGTTTTTACCAAAATTAAACCCTCTCTATCTCTATCTGAAATCACCTATCAATATAGGGGCAAATTAAGAAAGCTGCATTAATACCACACTTACATTTGTCATTATTTCTTTGTTTTCCACGTTTTTTTCTTCCTTAAATCCCCCCCCCACCCCCACCCCACAGGGCTTTCTATTTTTCTTTCTGAGTTATTATTTGATTGAGAGAGAGATATGGGGAAGAGTAGTTCAAAGGGTTTAAGTGAAGGAGGGTTCAAAATGTTTTCTTTGAAGAATGTGTTGATGTTATCCATCGCTTTAAATGTGGGCTTATTGTTAAATCACTTTGGGTTAAAAGACGGAATATTACAAAACAAGGTTGGTGCTACAGTGGCACAAAATAGTAGCAGAAGCTGTTTTTCTAACTGTACAGTGGTGGAGGAGATTGAAAACGGTGGTGGTGGTGAGAAAAAGAGGCAGGAGCTGGCTGCAGACTCCGTTGTTAATCTTGATCAGTAAGTAGTAGTCTATAACTGTGACTGTATCTCTATTTATTTTCTTCTTTATCTTTTTTTGTTTTTGTTATAAATTCTGTTTATGGGGTGTGTCTAGCGTGCACCTGGTCCCTGGGCGGGTCAAAGCACGATGTATTTGCGTGTTTGTTAGACAACACACTATTAAGCATTAACAATCCACAGTCTGTACTCTGTGGATTTAATTTTTCGAGATGTGTGTTCGTTTCGGTATTGCAGTGCTGACGTGTTTACCAACAGCAGGCTTTGGGCTTTGGTAGTCTGATTTGAGTTGATTTTGGGTCAAAAAGCCTCATGAAACTTAAAAGGTCCAACATTAGATTGAGTCCTCTTCTTTTGTTTTTTGATTGATTCTTTTTCTTTTAATTTCTGATTTACAACTCTGATAATTTGAGTCAGTAAAATCGGTTGATTTAGAAAAATATAGCGGGGGATAGACCAAAATTATGTGTATACAGTATATGGCCTAGTGATCATATGATCATTAAATTGGGACAACCCAACTCGTTACCATGCGTTCCCTACATTGCCACATTGCTTTGGTCCTACTTCTAGTCAGGCACATATTAAGTTTTTTATCAATCTGATTAGCATTTCTGTTTAACCAAATATGTATTTGCCAATGCAATAGTCTCTAGCAATATCATATATACAAAATTGTAAACCATCCCACCGTTTTCTCCCCTGTGAAGCCTCACTGCAATGCCGCATAAAAGTAAAGGTTTTTGCTATAATAATTTATTTGTGTCCTTATGATGTGAACTTTTGCAAGTGTTTTCATTAATTAGACAACTGTACTGATTCTGTAATATAACTTCTAATTGTTTTAAGAATTCTATCCTATGAGAACTCATTTACAAGTTTAAGGCAGGTTATTCACATATTGCTGAATATTAGTGAAGTCTAATTTTGTAATGCTGGATTATGTTCTTACTCAACTTATGTGGATTCTGGATTGCTGAGACCTGCTTTATATTTTCAACATTGTTTTCAGTCTCAAGCACTTGATAATGTTTTCTAATTTGAAATGTGAGCACAGTGGTGACCCGACAATGTTTGAACCATTTTGGCGAAAGATGGGAGACCGAAGTACTATTGTGATCCCTGGATGGCAATCCATGAGTTACTTTTCTGATATTGGAAATCTGTGCTGGTTCCTGGAGCCTGATTTTGCCAAAGAGATCCGAAGATTACATAAGTTAGTCGGAAACGCAATTACAGAAGATCGCTACATTGTGGTGGGAACCGGTTCAACTCAGTTGTTCCAGGCTGTACTCTATGCACTGTCTCCCCCAGATGCAACTGATCCTGTTGATGTGGTGTCTGCCATGCCTTATTACTCTGTGAGTTCTTAATGTCTATTCCATTTATGCAGTGCTAGTTTTTCTAACTGTCAAGACCTTCATATATTTTTTAAATTGGTACATGCCATTATCACATTGATAAAAATGCTCATTTAAATGTATGTTCCCTAGTTAGAATTCCTATGCATGTTCCCAAATTAAATTATCTAGAAGTACTGTTGGATCCATTTTCATGTCATGCTAAGATGACATATAAAAGGGCAACAACTGATTCACTTAAATGTCATGTCTCCATGCTTGTCTCATATCCCATGCAACAAATTGACAGCTTATCTTACCTCTTAGGTCTTTATTATATAAAATTTTGATGTTTGATAGTTCAATATATATTCCTTTTATTGCAAGAATTATGATAACTCGTAATAAGAATTTAATTTCAACATCACATAGACACAAGTAGAGATAAATAGTTATTTAATAGCACGGTCACATGATGGTCGTCAAAGTTTTCGTGAATCGTGTGACATTCGCTCTATGCACATGCATATCATCAAAGTCCTTTTATTTTAAAAGAATGCTAAAAGAGTGATAAAAAAAACAAAGATAAAGAACATCTATCGATGGAGAAACTATAGTGAGAGACAAAGAGAGGAAGACAGATATCCTTTTACCGCCAACTGATGGCCAAGAGTGAAAAGTTTGGCAACATGGGTCGAGGAAGAAGCTCAGATGGACACCTTAAAGCCGAGTACTTCTGATGCGAACATCAATAGGCCCAAGCCCAGATGCATAAAGAGGCGTACATCTTTTTAGTAGTCTTTTGTTTTTAGAATGCCATGTGGCATGTTATTATTGGTTTATTGCTTTCTAGGATAGTTATAAATGAGGAGCTTGAGGTTAGGGCTAGACAGTTGATGTTTAGTAGTGATTTTCTTTCTCAGAGTCAATAAAAGAGACTTCTTTATTTTAGGGTTCTTAATTGTTTTTCATATAAGTTGTAGATTTCTTCTTCTTAAAATCTACATCAACTTCACTTTCTTCCAAAATAAGTGTATTGACCTTGAGATTTTGTTTTTCTATAATACCAAGTCAGATTTCTTTCCAGTATAAAACTCATGAAGAAAGACCATGACTTACATGGACTTTTGATTATAATGTGCATAGCCTTGCTCTGATGTTTGTTCCCAGAAAAATAGTAGCATGAACTATGAGACTAATTATATCTCCTTTAAGGAACATATTATCCTAATTTATGTGTCTGAGTAGCAGTGCTTTTTTTGTTCTTGCAGTCATATCCATCAGTCACTGATTACTTGAAGTCAGGACTCTATAGGTGGGGAGGAGATGCATACACTTATAACAAGGAAGGAGCTTATATCGAACTGGTGACTTCACCTAACAATCCTGATGGGCATACTAGAGAATCTGTAGTTAATCTCGGAGGAGGGACCAGAGTCTATGATTTGGCGTACTACTGGCCGCAGTATACGCCAATCACATCAAATGTGGACCATGACTTGATGCTATTTACAGTTTCAAAAAGTACGGGTCACGCTGGCACACGTATTGGGTATGCTGTCTCAAAGCCTCCACTATACTGCATATACCTTTTATTGTACTTAATCCTAATAAACTGTTTCTTATTGTATCATAATAATCCTTAATGCATGATAACAAGGTTATTCTAAGTAATAGATTTAGTTAAATGCTAGACAACTGAATTGTGGCTAACCCTAAAATTCTAAGTAATGGCTGAAACTTGAATTCTGATTACCTTGGGTTATTGCTTCTTGAAGTTGATTATATTATTTCAGTGCAGAGGATGGTTCTATTGCATATTAGTTCATTGTCTGGAATCACTGTCATCTGCTAGCTTGCATTTGTGACAATGAAAGAGTTTCCATTTTATTTACTTATTTTTGTACGTTCAGGTGGGCCTTGGTCAAAGACAAAGAGGTTGCTAAAAGAATGACAAAGTTCATAGAGCTCAACACAATAGGCGTGTCAAAGGATTCACAGCTACGAGCAGCAAAGATTCTTAGAACATTATCTGATAGTTGTGAACATATGGTTACTTCTGATCACTCCGAGTGCTTTTTTGAATATGGTCGGCTTCTAATGACTAGAAGATGGGAACAACTGAGAGATGCAGTTAGACGTAGCGGGATGTTTAGTCTTCCGGAGTTCTTACCTGACTTTTGCAAATACACTGGAGTGGCCACTGCACCACATCCTGGTAATGGGATTCATTATGATTAGGCATATTTATCTGTCTATCATAACTGCTGCAGTAGTCTGGTATTATTCAAAATTTACTAATAATATCTTGAAATATGTTTTATATGCAGCCTTTGCTTGGTTGAAATGTGAAGGTGAGGTACAGGACTGTGAGAGCTTCCTTAGAAGCCATAAGATCTTGACAAGAAGTGGCATGCATTTTGGTGCAGATCCGAAGTATGTTAGGGTTAGCATGTTGGACAGAAATGATACTTTCAAGCTCTTTGTAGAGAGGTTGTTAAGTATTAATTCCTGACACCTTTGGGACAGAATTATCATAAATAAAACAGTTTTTTAGTGTTCCGTCCCATCAACTTTGCCAATTGGTATTCCATCCCTAGTTCTTCCATTCCATTATTAGTGTTCCGTCCCCAATTTCACATCATGACCAAGTCAGCTGTCCTTGACTCGACTCCATCCAGTTAGTGGATGTGCAATTTCATGTCTACCCTTTATCTTGTAAAATTACCAAAATACCCATTGACTCACAAGACCAAAATCTATCAAATTTACACGGGTCACCATCCTATGCATTTGATCCAATGCCCACAAATATTTTGGAAATGACACATCTCCTAAAATTTGATTGACACATGTCAAAATCTTGATATTTTCAAAGACCAACGGCCGAGATTAAAACCTGGCTTGATTGGGATTGTGGTACTAAATATAGGTCATCATCTTCTTCCTCTTGCCATCATCTTTCTCATGTTCAGCCATCGCCATCTCCATCCGCCTTTGTCGTCGCCACCGAAACAAGGCCACTATTTTTGCTCCCACAAAACTGATAACCTATTAAAAGGGTGAAGTTGGACAATGGAAGAAATAACAATTAAGCATAAAGCTCTAAACTTGGTGTTTGAACAGTTATCTAGATTTAGAAATTGGGGTTAAGAGATTCAATTGAGAAGTCGGAAAAATACCCATTACAAATGCCATTTCTACACTAGGTATTTTATCTATTTGATTATTTGAAATCTAAAGGCGTAGATCGTTGGTTCACTTGGTTGTTTACTGGGTGTCAAAAGGGGAGAAGTCACAATGCTACTTAGAATTATTCCAAGAGCCCAAGGCCGATATGTCACTCATTAGAAACTGTAAATTAATCTAGTGATCTCACGTCTCTATGATTGATTGTTGCTCTAGGAAGCAGATGCCGACTAGCAAAGTCGTTAAAATTTTTGAGTGATGATATCAGAGGTTTGGACCGCTAGCATCAAAGAGTTATTGATCTCATTTAAAACAAACTTGCCAAAAAAAAAAAAAAAATGTTGCTCTAGGAATAGTTTTTTCGGTAATATATAGCACACTGTAAAAATATTGTCTTTTAGTTTTTGTATTTGGTTATAGCCTTATTATATATAGGTCAATGTCTGGATCATTATCTACAATAGAGTGCGAGAATTGCTCATTAATGCTAATCTGCATAAGACCAGATCAATTGGGCTCTCACTAGCAATAATTGTTCCACTTGGGTTGGGGTCATAAGATTTGGCGGTCGGAGGTGTTCTAGGGTGGTGATGGTGGTGGAGACGGGTATGTGGCGGTTTCAGATATTAGAGGCGGTGAACTTGCGATTGGTGGGAGTGACAGTAGGGAAGTGTAGAGGTGGTGGTGCTATGTCATTGGGTGTAGATGTGGAAGAGGGTGACGGTTGAAGAAGATGATGTTAAAGAGCAGTGGCTGTCGGATGAAAGTGTTTGGTGATACATGCATTCTAGATGGGTTGTCATTTGGCCGTTGGATCTGTTTCTTTAAATCAAAACAGAATATGTGATTAACTGATTATTAATGGATATTTGTGGGCATTGGATTAAATCCAATAATATGTGAGCATTCGATTAAACACGTAATTACCTGATTAAACACGTGATTAACTGATTATTAAGATCAAAAACTACAAAATCCAAAAATATTTGTGGGCGTCTGATCAAATGCATAGGATGGTCACATGTGTAAATTTGATCTATTTTAGTCAATGGGTATTTTGGTAATTTTATGTGGTAAGGAGTACACTTGATATTGCATATGCCTAACTGGATAGATTCAAGTAAAAGACAGCTAATTTGGTCATGCTGTGAAATTGGGGACAAATGCGAACAAAATTGTAAATAAAATTAGTCAAATTAGATAACCATGCTGGGTTTTTCGTGTGCATTTTCTCACATGCCCTTGATTTTCTTCTCAATGTTAATAGATGCCTGGTGTACGGATAATAAGTTTGAGGTGTCTGACTATTGACTATTTGTGCACCAATGGAACTACAGCCCTACTGGTGGTATCTTTTTGCATGACAAAAATTTATGAACAGGGAGGTAATGAAATACACCGAAAATGGTCTGCATGCAACGTTTAAATTGAAACCTGATCCAACCCTTACAAGGAAAATACCTATTACTGTTAATCAGTTCTCTAACGTTATCACAAATTCACAAGTTCACAACAACACTATTCTGTATATTTTCCAATAAGATTCATTGGTAATGTTTCAATTACTATCATGATTACTATCATGTGCATCATTTTGTTCTACAACGCACCACCCACCTGTTGTACGTATGGTAGTTTTCAAATCAGTTAGTGACAGAAATAAATATATATCGGTTCATCATCTTTGACATTCAGAGTGGTATGTGGAGCCACTTTCCTGGACCACATTATAGATCACACGATAATACTAATCCTACATTTCTTTCATTTTAAAAGACTTAGATGAAGATGGCTAGTGGCATGAGATTGGACATAGAAATCCAATGCTCCAGAGAGTAAGATATAACAGATATTTAACCAAAAATTTGGGTTTAGAATTTAGACAAAGTTCTTTTTGGTGCTTATATCTTTTTATTTTTTTGTTTTTTCGATAATCCAAATATATCTTTGGACTTGGGCTTGGGTTTAACGAGCTAAAAATGGGATTGCGTATACTTCAATAGTGCACTTGCCACATATCATAGGCAGCATCGAACTATTAAATGTTAGACTAAGAGTTCAAGAGTGATCTTCTAAATTGTCTGTTGCACTAAGTATAGTACAAAATATCATGATATATCGCGATATTTGAGGATATCTATCTAAATTTCAGATAAAGATATATAAATATCACGATATGTTCAGAGATATATACTACTGCAAATATCGGTGATATTTTGATGATATTTGTGATATTTAGAGATATTTTGTGATATTTAGAGATATTTGATGATATTTTGTGTATATAACAATTTTATTTAATATTTACCATTATATTTCAAATAAATATAAATAATGTATCATGATATATCAATAAATATCCACAATATCTACGATATTTGTCGATATTTTAGATATATTCACAATATTTACATGTGAAACCATGTCAAATATCCCCAAAGAAGAAGATATATCTACGATACATATCGATAAATATCCATATCCTGATATTTTGTACTATGGCACTAAGAACTTAATATTGGTTTTCAAACTAAATATAAGCGAAATGTGATTAATCATCAATTTAATCCTATTTATACAATTAGCAATATATTCAAATATATGACAATATGATTATAACAAAATTTTGTAAGTAGTTTTCTGAGATGCAACAAACGATAACAAATTATCATGATAACCCTACTAACTCAATCATGGAGGCCTATGAAGAATCCAAACACAACAAATATGTCAAATATGTTAAAGATTGAAACTACAAATTTTTATTGGTTGGTATTAAAAGTAAAAGGGGTGAGAAAGAGGAGAGAATAAATATTAGAGAGCCAGTAAAAAAGTTAGTACATCTAACATTCACTAAAGACAAAAAATAAGAAAACTCTTGAACTCCTCAATGTTGACTGTACTCTTTTATTATTTCGGTTTAAGAGTCCAATTGTTAATTTTGCATATTTTTTTGGATAGGGACCAATATTAGTAGTGAGGGAAAAAAATAAGAAGAAAAAAATCATTAAAAAAACTAATCACTTAACAATCTTGCAAATTAATCAGCGATATTGGTAGCTTAGTTCTTGCCCTCAAATTATCATGCAATAGTGGTATTTGGTTTTGTAGATGATAGAATCGATTTATCAACATTTAACTAATCGTACAATGTTTATTTTTCTCTCCCAATTTATGTTTTTTAGTAACACCTCCCCGCATAATTGTAAGCATCTCATTCCTATTTTTTTTTTTTAGCAATACTTCCCGCATAATTGTAAGCACCTCCGCTTATTTTTTTTTTAAAACCGTCATCATATTGCATTACCTTGGATTGTAATGTATCTCCGCATTATTGTAAAACACAAGTTTCCTTTTTATTCTCCACACTTTATTTACAAAAGAGTGACAAATTGACTCAAACAAAATACATTATACACAATTTTTATTTATTATTATTATTGATCGTTATTGTTGATGTAGCAACTCACATAGATCTAAAATAACTATATATGTGTGTGTGACGATGTCTAAATTTATGTACGAGAAAAATCCGAGAAATAATATCTTATATTAACAATGAATTTTGTTTTTACACTTTCGTTTGTATTCCTATTTGTAATTAAGTGTATAACTCTTTTTATTTATTTTTTTTAAGTAAAAATTTTATTGATAATGATAATGAATTTTACAAATAATTAGGACAAATGTGCAATAAACTACGCCGCAAATCCTTTATGAATAGCAAATCATAATTTTTCATTTTTTTATTATTTAAAAAAAAAATCTTGCCTCACACCTGATGTATCGTTTTAAGGGGCAGTGGCGGAGCCAGGGGGCCCAGCATACACCCTGGCGTACCCTCACCTGACCCAAACAAAAAAAACTAGTTATGGCTGCTAATTGCTAAGTGGTAGGCGTACCCTCACCTAACCCAAACAAAAAAAAAAAAAAACTAGTTATAGTTGTTAACTGCTAAGT
The DNA here is from genome assembly GCF_015680905.1 of Coptis chinensis. Taxonomy (NCBI): domain Eukaryota; kingdom Viridiplantae; phylum Streptophyta; class Magnoliopsida; order Ranunculales; family Ranunculaceae; genus Coptis; species Coptis chinensis. The sequence continues at coordinate 34,447,751 of NC_141456.1, read as the reverse complement.
GATAACAGGTAAAAGACAAAACAGAAAAAGAAAAGTGGCATGTGCTCATGAGTCATGAGAGAGGAAACAAAAGAGATGTGCTGATATCATGTGATGTACTTGATGAGTTGATGTACAAATTTGATTCGGTTAAAGCAAATAGTACCAAAAAGCAAATAGAAAACCCAATACTACTTGTGTTATTATTTATCTCATATTTATCCACCCATATATAAACCCAAACAGAAACCATCGTGTATCTATTAAAAAAAATAGGAAGAAAAAATTCCTCTCACCTACTCTACTTCTTTTCTCCTCCATTTTCTATTACTCTATATTAAAATTTAAGTCTTCTACTTTTCTACCCAAACAAACAACTTTACACCTACCGGTTTTGTGGAGGCAACTAGGTAACTCTTATATTATTTAATTTTTTGTCGTCTTTTTGTACTGATTCCTAAACCATATTATTTATATGTTTGTGATTATTATTTTATTTTGTGAATATTATTGGTGGTTTATTTTAATTCGTGCAATTTCAATTAAATTGATTGGTGATTTATTTTAATTGTTTAAATAGATATGTTAAAATATTTGATCAAAGAAAAGTCGTTCCCGCTCAACCAACTAGTAACACATATCATGTTGTTAGTGTTGAAGTAGGATCCTCTTCAAAGCGAAGTCACCAAGAAACTGATGATGGTGGTGTTGAACAACCTACGTCAAAGCGGGTTCAATATGAAAATCGTGAAGAACTTGACTTGTTTAGTCTTCAGAGAGACCCTGGATTGAGGAACAAGATTTCAGATTATCATCCTAATGACCATGACTCGGTGAGAAGAACATATTTGTTTAGGGGTCCTTGCCAGCCTAATCATACTTTTCCTCTAAGAACAATAGGCAAGAGGAACCGTCGCTTTCGGAAAGAGTGGTATGGAAAGTTTAGTTAGTTGGAATATAGTATTCATAAGGATGCCGCATTTTGTCACTATTGTTATCTCTTTAAATCTGATCAAGGGGCACAAGGAGGTGGAGATGTTTTTTCTTACAAGGGGTTTACTAATTGGGAAAGGAAAACCAAATTAAAAGAGCATGTTGGAGGACCAAATAGTGCTCATAATATTGCTTACAGGCCAGCACGGGCATTGCTAAATCAAGAGCAGCATATTGAAACATTTCTTGAGAGACAATCCGACCAAGTTCGAAGGGATTACCGAATACATCTAACTACAATAACTTATTGTATTAGGTTTCTTTTAAGACAAGGTTTAGCTTTCCGTGGCCATGATGAATCAGAGGAGTCGATCAGTAAAGGCAATTTTCTTGAACTTATTCGATTTTTGAAAGATCATAGCAAAGTCATTAAGAACGTTATTGATAATGCTTCTAAAAATCAGAAATTGACCTCGCCTGATATATAAAAAGAGATTGTGAATACAGCTGCTATGGAAACTACAAATGCTATTTTAAAGGATTATGGAAATTCATTGTTTGTTATTTTAGTCAATAAAGCACGTGATATATCAATTAAAGAGCAAATGGCAGTTGTTTTGCGTTATGTCGACAAGAAATGTTGCGTGATTGAGAGATTTTTTAGAGTTGTGCATGTTAAGAAAACTAGTGCAGTAACACTTAAAAAGGCAATTGATGAGTTATTCTCTAAGCATGGGTTAAGCATATCTAGACTGCGTGGACAAGGGTATGATAGAGCCAGCAATATGCAAGGTGATTTGAATGACCTAAAAATACTTATAATGAAAGAGAATGAGTTTGCATTTTATGTTCATTCTTTCGCTCATCAGCTTCAGTTAGCCCTTGTACCAGTTGCAAAGAACCATGAGTCAATTGTTAATCTTTTTAGTGTTCTCTCTAATGTGGTAAATACTTGTTGGAGCATGTGTGTTTAATTTAGAGATATGTTCTGTGAAGCAATGAAGGCTAGAGTTGTTGCGACCTTTACAAAGCGGAGAAATTTCAAGTGGTAAAGGGTTAAATCAAGAGACTAGTCTTAAACGATCTGGTGACACTCGATGGGGCTCACACTATTATACACTTCTTGGCATGATAACCACTTATGGTTCAGTAGTTGATGTGCTTGATAACGTAGCGGAAAATGGTTCAAGCTCGGAACAAATAGGTGAGGCTTACGGATTATTGAGTTTAGTGCAGTCTTTTGAATTTATCTTAAATTTGCATTTGATGAAAGCGATACTATGAATTAGCAATGATTTGTCAAAGGCTTTGCAGCGTGAAAACCAAGACATTGTCAATGCTATGGCTCTTGTAAAAATAACAAAGGTACGCTTACAGACGATGAGAGATGATGGGTGGGATAGTCTCTTGATTGAAGTTTCTTCACTATGTGCCAAACATGATGTGGTTGTTCCAAATATGGAAGAGAGGTATGTGGCTCGAGGGAGGTCTAGACGAAGAGCGGAAGGAAGCACCAATTTACATTACTATCATGTTGGATTATTCTATCACTGTATTTATTTGCAACTTCAAGAGTTAAACGACCAGTTTAATGAAACAAACACATAATTACTTCTTTGCATGACATGTCTTGATCATTGTGAGTCGTTTGCTGCTTTCGATAAGCAAAAGTTGATCCATTTTGCTAGACTTTATCTCAATGATTTTTTAGAGATAGATCAGATGAAATTAGCGGATCAGCTTAAGAATTATATCATTGATGTGCGTTCCGATACTAAGTTTGGTAAAGTAAACAGAATTAGCATCCTAGCCAAAACAATGGTTGAGACAAAGAAAGACATTGTGTACCAACTTGTGTATTTGTTGATTAAGTTTATTTTGATTTTAATTTGCTGCTATTGCTATTGTGGAGAGGGCATTTTTCATTTATGAATATCATAAAAATCGTCTCAAATGAATCGGATGGCGGATGAATGGTTGAATGATTGTTTAATAACATACATTGAAAAAGAATTTTTTGATAGCATTGATATCGAGTTGATCTTGCAACGCTTCCAAAAGATGAAGAAGGATGACAAAAAAGAAGGGCGCCGATGACAACTATGAATAAGTATTTGTTTAGATTGAATTATTTTTTCTTTTATTATTTTATTTATATTACATTTATTGCAATTATTTTATATGATTTTTTTATGTTCGAAATATATTTGTTTTGTGATCGGGTTTGAATTTTTAGTTAAAAAAAAATTAGTGTGTTTTTTTTTTTTTTTTTAATGCTTGGTTTATGGGTGGCTCACCCTCACTTACATTTCTGGCTCTGCCGGGGGGGGGGGATCCATATACCTATTAATCCCCAAATTTACTTTAACCTTACACACTGTTAATCATAGTTAACAAATTGGACATATTTCAACTTTGTATTCGTTATAGATTCTCATATACTATTTTTATTTTCCAAATAGAAATTACTAGTATAGTGGTACTAGTAGACAACTTTTTTATTTTTCTTAGTTTAAAAAAAAAAAAAAAAAATATATATTTTATTGATATAAAAAAAAAAAGAGGGCATCTAGGATGCATCACGATGTATGTGTGCGTGCAGGAATGAGAGTCGTTGACAATACTTCTTTGTTGCAATACACACGAATCCCCTGCCTAGATGCATGGATACACCCTGCGCACACTAGCTTTTCGGTTGTGGAGGAATGCTAGCCCGAGCCCGTTATTTAGATGATGGGTTCCGAAACTCTCTACTAGAGGTCCCTAATAAAACTTCCCACTTAATAAAACATATTCGAACATTTTGAGAGGGGGGGGGATGGGACAAAACCAACGATTTTAAGGAAGAAGGGGGCTATCTTTTTCCACAAAACTTCCATCTTCCTTTCTGTCCTCCATCTTCTCATCTTCTCTCCTCATCTTTTTTTTTTTGCCCAAATACCTTCCTCTCCCCCCGGCCACCCCCTCCCCCGCATCACAGTAAAACATCTCCCTCCGCTTTATAGCAGCTCCGCTCACTCCCCACTGCAAAACCAGTGGTTACTAGTCTGAATCAACCTCCCCGGGCTTTACCCAGATATTCCCTCTCCCTTTTTAGTTTGCACAACTCCCCGGGGAAACGATACTAGTATTTTTAGTTTGACAAGGGCGGGGAAAGATGGGTGTGAAAGTTGGAGGGAAAGTGGAGAGAGTGAATGGCAAGGAAATAAGTTATAAAGAATTCACGGAGAAATATTTAGTAAAAAACGAACCTGTTGTCTTGACAGGACTTATGGATGATTGGAAGGCATGTAAAGATTGGGTGACCTCTGATGGTAAACCCAATCTTAATTTTTTTTCTACCCATTTTGGCAAATCATTAGTCCAGGTTGAAGAGTTGGCAGAGCAGAAGAGAGTTGAAATGTCTGTGGCAGACTTTATCAAGAACTGGCTTGATAGTGATGAGTCTCTCCTATATTTGAAAGACTGGCATTTTGTTAAGGTATGTTATATAAGTTTTAATCTCACTACTAATTCTACTCCTAAAACCAAACTCTAGTATAATAAAATTGCAAGACATGTTAGAAAAAACACATTCTTCATAAATGGATTCTGCCAAATTAATCAAACACTGGCTTAATTTTGTAAAAAATACAATTACAACCTTTCTGGAGTCAGTATCATCTATTGCCACTTGTTTTTTCGTGATTTAACCACATTTTATACGCTTTACAAGAATGGATGTCGTGATGTTTTCCTCCCACTCTTCTTATTATACTTTTCTTGGGTGATATTTTATTCAAGTGATTTGCATAAATTTTTGTGTATGCTTTTTGGGCTAAATTGTGACGTTGACATCAATATATCTATTAGTAGTAACAGTAAACTGTAACAGAGAAAAACAAGTGATATATCATGTCTTCTGTCCACACCATATAGTACATCTGCATCTAATTTATATATTTCAGAGCCTTCAATATCAGGCATTTTGCTTGCTCCCTCATCTATTGATATTTATTCTCAGGAGTACCCAGAATATATAGCTTACACAACTCCTTTGTTTTTTCGTGATGATTGGCTCAACCTATATCTCAACAGTTATCACATGCACACGGATACTGATACTTATCAGGAGAAAAACGAAATAAGTTGCTCTGACTATCGTTTTGTATACATGGGAACAAAAGGTTTGTGCATAAACACGAAAGTTTCAATGATACACAAATGCATCCCTCAGAACTTGTGTCTTTCTAATGAGATATTTAGTTCTTGTTATGTAGTCATGTAATAAGTAGCTTTTTTTATTAAAGTTTTTTGTCATAGTCTTTAGACAACTAAAATAAAGTAACATATTGTAGGTACGTGGACTCCTCTTCATGCTGACGTTTTCAGGTCATATAGCTGGTCAGCAAATGTATGTGGAAAGAAACAATGGCATTTTCTATCTCCTTCCCAGTGTCACCATGTATTTGATAGGTATGGAATATAGCCACCTTTTCTAGCTGAAGGCTGAAGCAGTCGATATATTGCCTTGCATAAAAATAGCATAAATCACTCTGACAATTGGTTGTAGTTTGCAACTCTGAGATTTAATATGAGAGGCTCATATTAAATTGTAGGGAAACATTTTAGTGGTGAATATGCCCTTTTTAATAAATTGGTATATTGCTAGGTGTTCATCTTCGGCCTTGTTTGAGATCACGTGTAGCCCATTCGAATCCTCTGACATCCATATTCTGGGTCGCAACACATAGTATAGTAAATTCACATAATATTTATCAATTCATTGATAGTATATATTTATTCCTAGGACATCTTTGTGAATTCATCAATCTACTAACATGTCTATTTGAACTCTTTGCGTGCTCTATAAATTGGTTGACAAGTGTTTCACTAAATTGCTTATTTGCTTTATGAGAATGATTAATTTATTAAATACAATAAGCATGTATTAACCTCGCCTTTCTTTCTTTATTCAGGAGCATGAAAAACTCTGTATACGACATTTTTGGTGATGTTTCCGAAACAAAATTTCCAGGTTTTAAGAAGGTACTAGTTTGTTCTATTTTTCCATCATTTGATAAGTGAGCTTTGCGAGTGACTTTCTAACACATGGCTTCATGTTGTTTCTACCTTCAAATTTCTTTTACAACCAATACTTTCATACATATCTCCACAGGCTATTTGGGTGGAATGCACTCAAGATCAAAAGGAAATTATCTTTGTGCCCAGTGGATGGTATCACCAAGTTCATAATCTGGTACACTCTCAACCTCAAGTTAATTTCTAGATGCTACTCATCATGATGCATTCACTTAAAAACTTGCCTCTGCTGTTCAGGTTAACCGAATTCCTGTTAAATTTATTATTGAATAAACTTCTCGTTAAAATTGAACTCTTAAAAGCATGTTATATATTTATAATGGGACTGTTTATAATTCCTTAAAATTCGAAACAACTACCATCTTTTTGGCTTTGGATTTTTTGTATTGTTCAAGTCAACTAGTAGCTCAAAAAAAAATAATAATAATAAAAACCCCACAAACAAAATGAAACCAAATATTCAATATACTTCTGTTATCAGATATTAGTCTGCTTTTTGTCGACCGAGAGATAAGGTTTCTTGCTTCGGCCTTTTAAGCGTAAGCTCTAAAAGACATGGGGAAATTAATCCTCCCTAGAGGATCTCTTGCCAGTTTTGTTGTTTCCCATGGCTCTGACAAGCCAAGCTGTAATCTATCTTAAAAAAAAAGGCTAGCTGAGCTGTTGACTGGGAAAAACAAATGGGGTGAAATGAAACAAAAGTAATCTTATTGGGAGATCTCCATTGTGACCTTGAGATCACAGATTCAACCTCAGCTTGCTTTAGGTACAACAGATAAAGTGAAACAGATAAATAAAGCGATGGTATCTGAGTTGGGTGGTAACTTTGTCTATGGAGACATGGAGTATGGACTATAAGCTTCAAAAGGATGTAAGCATATAATTTTGCTCTGTGATTACATCGGACTCACTTATTTGTTGAACCAAACAAAACGTGTTTCTCATCAGTATGTTGAGAAAATGAATTTGCAGGGTCCCGAATAAACTAATAATAGCAATAGTACTAAATAAGTGTATGGTTGCTTACATTTTCTTTTCCTTTTCTCCTGACAAACTTAAGAACTACTATTTGTACTCTTTGCAGGATGATACCATCTCAATAAACCACAATTGGTTCAATGCCCATAATCTTTCTTGGGTGGTAAGCAGGACCAAGTGATTGATCCACGTAGTCTGAGTGTTTGACTTATTATAGAGATTGCAGGATTCCTTTTTTTGGTTTTTATAACCATGTTGAGTTTTAAGATAACAGCTTTGTTATATGATTGCTTTTCAGTGGAAGCTACTTCACACAGATTACAAAGTAGCAAAAGAGTACATAGAGGACATTCAGGATATTTGTGACAATTTTGAAGATCTCTGTCAGCGGAATCTTGCAGCCAACACAGGTAAAAGTATAGAACTTCAGATAACAAAAAGAATAATCTAGGGATACAAATGGAATCGGGACAGCAGAAAGACAAGATTACCTTCCTACCTATCCCTTACCTGAAGGTTACCTGTTATGTCACGAGCCTGCTCTTTGGCATTCAGTTATCCATCCTAGGAGATTTTTTGGCTAAAAGTTGATTAGATGATGTTTTTTGGCAATTGAGTTTGGTGGTGATTGGTTAGGTCTGAAGGAGTTGAACCAATAATCTGGGATCAAATGCCACCACCAGTAGTAATAACTAAGAACTGGTCCACTAATCTCCTTGAGAGAAGGGGCAGAAAATAGGGTTAAATAATATAAAAAAGAAAAATCATCTTGATGCTGGCTGCTCCATTAAAATTCATATTCAGCACAAGTGGGTCTCAAACTTAATAGCTCTGGGGGTCTTTTTTTGTCGTGTTAGGTCTTTATATTTTATTATTCTTTTGATCACAGGCATGAACTTTTGTGACTTCTTCAGCTTCATTGTGCGTTTCTCCTTTGCTAGTTTGATCCTGTTGTACTTGAGTGATAAAGTCAACCATAAACCAATGAAGGGTACACTCTTTAGCACTCAACATGTACTATCGAACCTTAGATTTATAAAGCAAGTCGCCTTGAGCATGAAATCAGTAGAGGCCTTGAATGAAAATACGAGCAGCTTATTGGAGGTGAGAGAAGTGTTGAAGGAGCCTCTGTTTGTGGAATTGTGCAAGGATTTGGAGAGAACATATAAGATGATTTATGAACAATGGGAACAACGCTCAGATACAAATGGGCCTTCCATAGTCAATTTTGATGAGTTGGAATTAGACAAAGCTGCTTTTCCTAGGGTGTGTCGTCCTGAAGATCTTGTCAGAATGATAGACTTTGCGTTTACTCATTTTGGTGTTGAATCAGGCCTTGAAGACTGTTGTGACATCTAAACTAGTTGAACTTGACTTTGCGTTTACTCATCTGGGTGTTGAATCAAGCCTTGAAGACGCAGTTGTTACATCTAAACTAGTTGAACTTGAAACACCAGGCGTTCTGTAAGATTACATGTGGTTTTGTGTTTAGACATTGTATGAAATAATCTTTGTTGAAGAACTATTGTCTCTTGATATTGTGGGAAATTTTAATCGTTCTACATTCTTTCATTGCCTAACGAGTCAATATATGTAATTTTCCCATTATTTAGATTTCATTTATTATTACTTTGGCTTCCATAAGAATTTGATATTGCTTTTGACCTAAACATGAGGACTCTAAACATATGGTTATGAAAATACCAATTTAAGAATTGATGGGTTTATCTAAACAGAGTTTCCCGTTTTTGATGAATTTATAATCTTTGGGCAAGCAGCTAGCAGTAATTCATCTCTTTGAAACTGCCATTGCAAACGCGTAATGCAGTCTTCTTTGCACTAGCTGTTTCAGTTTAAGGTCCATGTCATAGTACTAAGATTGACATTCTGTCCTAAGAGTTTTTTGTGGAAATTCTGAGATTCATACTGTAATTTGGGTATTCTAGTTTGCCTACTGAATGCCGGGGGGGGGACCAAAATCCAATTTATATTCTTGTGAAATACCAACTTATTTAGTTTAGGTTTGCGTGTCTTTGTACTCGTGTGAGAAGCAAAGAAATGATCTTAAGTTTGAAGAAAATATTGCCGCTGGCTTGGGTGCAGAAAAAAAAAATATTGGAGTGCCTATTATTGTAAAAGAGCATGCTGGAAAATAATACTATGGCACGTTTATGGACTCTGCATGAATGCAAATAGTTTTATGGTAATTGATCCTTGAGTATGTGTAGACGTTATTTTTGTATACCTAAGTGGATTTTTAGCTTAAACGGTAAAGCACTTGAGAGTTTGAGTGCATCTGAGACGGCGGTTCGAATCCACCAAAATCCACTCAAGTTGGTGTAAGCTGATAAGTGGATACTACTAAAGTTTCAGTAGCCCACTATTTTGAGTTGGGTGTTTCATTTTTAAAGTTAGTTGATCTCTTGAAGAACTTGGAATACGGAATGAACAATATGCTGACATGAAAGTTATAGAATAGTTTTTTTTTGTGTAAGAAAACTATAGAATAATTGTATTGCTAATTTTGGTTTGTATGTGTATATTCCACTGCAGGTCATTCGGAGTACTTGGTACCAAGGCCCAAAATATCGATATCGATCAATATATTGGTGTACCTAAAAACCGATATATATCGGATATATCTATTATTTTTGTGATCATCAGAAATATTAGACATATAATATCAAAAATATCAGAAATATATTAAAAAATAGTCAAAAAGTCAACCGGTGATCGAATATATCAATTATATCGGTGATATAAAATTTTATATCGGAAATTCCAATATATATCGGAAAAAAAATATTCTATATTCAATGGATATATATATATCAAAAATATCAATATACCAAAATACCGATATATATCGGCGATATTTTGTTCCATGCTTGGTACACTCTATTTTCAGTGTTTACCCAACATACAAGAGAATATTAAGATTTAAGAGCCACTCTAGCCAATGCAATATTCTTGACATGCTGAAATTACAAAAACAAATGGTGATCGAATTTGTGATACCCACATACCCCTAAAAGGCTTGCTATAAACCCAACAAAAGCACCATGTCATACGTCTTCAACCTGCAAAATTCCTTTAAAAAATATCAATCGAATTATCACCCAAGAAAGCAAAATATGAATCAAAATCTGTAAGAAAAAGAAACCATAAGAAACCAAATCGATAGAGATATGGTAGACTCTCAAGAGAAAGAATAAGGGAGAGAGAGGTGGCGTTTATAGAGAGATACGTGGGTTTTTCCTGGAATTACTCATAATATTACGTTACTTAAAAACCGAAACGTACCTATTTTCGTCCTCCCTTTCTCTCTCTTTCAATTCAAAGGTGATAGGGAGAAGAAGGGAGACAAAAGAAAAAAATGGTTCGCTGCATTTTCTTCTTCCTTTTTGTTAGCTTGGCCTTTTCCAGCCCATTCATATCTGGTTCTTTTCTGAATCTGTTTATTTACCTTCTTTTTATTTATTTATTTATTTGCATGCAACTGATTAACGTTTGTTGTAGATAATATCTTTGAACAAGAATCTGTCGGATCAACCTATCGATCGCTTCTTCAAGCCAAAACAAGTGAGAGTTGTTTATTTTCTTACTAATATAACACATTTTGTTATTTCATAGTGTTAAATATTTTGTTTACATAATATAGGTTGTCAAACGAATCTAGAGTTACAAAACTACACTATCATTACAAGTCAGTGCAAAGGACCTCAATTTCCTCCTAAACAATGTTGTGATGCTTTCAAGAAGTTTGCGTGCCCTCTTCGTGATAATTTAAATAACCTTGAGAGTGATTGTGCCTCCACCATGTTCAGTTACATAAATCTGTATGGGAGATACCCTCCTGGCTTGTTTGCAAGTCAATGCAGGGAAGGGAAGGATGGACTTGATTGTGCCGAATTTGACAATCTTAAACTACAAAAAAACACGGGTTACACAGTTCGGAGTCTCTCTTCATATCTAGTTGCAGCCATCTGCTTTGTATTGTTAATCCAGATGTTCTAAAAGTCGAGTTGACGTCTAATTGTCAGAAAATTGTTCTCACGGGTTTTGTGCCTCTGCTGCATCCTTATGTATCAAACGAACTAGATCTGATATTCTTTCATTATTTTGTTCTGTTATGTTTTCTTTTTCTTTTTTACTTATGTATCCTGGATGACTACTACTTTATCCTACTATAATTGCAATATTTATGATTGAATGGAACAATTTTATATACATTTGATAAACATGAAATCCTGTATACTTTCCATAGAGCCACACACAATGAGGTATATTCAGATTGATGTGACTATCAAATAAATGAGCTTCAGTTCAATGAGCTACATCTCTGGTACATCCTTTTACCTCCAGAAGGAGGTAAGTTTTGATTTGTTTTCTACACAATTAGCTATCAGTCATAAGAGAAGGCGACAGACACCCCAAATGTGCTCCATGCATCATCCATAAGTGTGGGCTTTATTGTAACTCCAGCTTCCCTGTTTCCACAAATTATTCTGCATTTTTGAAAGTGAAAATACTGGCCGCTAAGGTCTTTCCTAAAAGAACGGGTCTTCCACGAACCACGGAATTTACAGGCACAAATGGTGGTTTCAGCCTCATTGCATGCCTTCCCATTTCTGAAACTGCACAGATTCGATTTGGCTTTCCTTGTCTGCAATGAATTCTATCTGCATTATGGTATTCTTGAAGATTCTAATGTTTTTGTGTAGACGCCGTGAGGGGATTGACATGGCCGGGTACCCTAATTCCCTGGTAATTTCACACATTTGTGCTCAGACATGTTTTTGTAAGTTGCTTACTGTACTAACGTTCTACAAATTATGCTTCTTAGAGGACTGGTGTCTTTGAAGCGACAAATGGCTCTTGCACAGAGTAAAGATGGCTCATCCAGTAAAATGGAAGATGGTTGGGAGCTCCCCAGAGACACGGGAAAATAAATTGCAGCTCAGAACAATCAGAGTGGTTGGGATGAATCCCCTCCACTAAAAGGAAGACATGCCAATATTCAAGACAATGAGCCAAAGTACCTAAGCAACTACAACCGTTTGCTGAGAGCTGGAAGGTACCATTCATCATTAACAATTTTGTTGCATATTTATCCACTAGAATTGAAAGAAGTTATCTATTTTATACCTCATTTGTTGTTACCTAAGTATGGCATTACCTAAGTATCCACTCTTTGTCAGCTTGCTATAGCAATAATAGAAGTAATGATAAATCTGTCTTTAGCAGGTTATCAGACTGCATAGAATTGCTGAAATCGATGGACCGAAAAGGTTTGCTCGATATGGATAAGGTAGTTTCTATCTGCTTTAGCTGTGAATACTAAGACATAACACCTTCTCAAACCTCGCCTAGAAAAGAACCCTATAAAAGAAGAACCTGGTGGTGATTTATGCTTTTTCCCTGTTCTTTGTGTTTGCCTTTATGCTTGTTTTTTTTTTTTCCGGTTTTAGTTTGGTCTTTTCTAGTTATCAATTGTTTGTTTGCAATTCCATTCGAGACAAAATTTTGTTTGGGCGACCAATATATGGGTTTTGAAAACCTTAGGCTCACGTATGGAAGTATGAAGGATGTATCCCGAACAACTTTTGTTGTTGAATGATAGAAACGAATTTTTGTGGACGGGTAACTTGCAGTATCATCTGGATCTATCAAGAGACCTCTTCGATCAGCCCATGTACATTTCCATATTTTGGATATTTCAACCCAACATCACCAATTTGGTGGGAAAATATCTATGCCTTGTGCTATTGGTATCTTTGTCACCATTTATTGTAATGATTGTTGTCATTGAATTTGACTTTTGACTATTACCTTTTGTATATGTTTTTCCTTACCCACTGGAAGGCGTCTTCCTATTGAGAATATGTGCCCCCCCCCAAAAAAAAAATTAAAAAACAGAAAGAAAGAAAGAAAGAAAGGTCATGCTAATAGTCTTTCTATATTGTCTTTCTGATTGAAAATGCTTCAGTCTGTTGTATTCTAATTTTAATGTGGTTCCAGATTTATCATGTGAAGTTTTTCAATATCTGTAGAAGTCAAAAAGCTGTCAAGGAGGCATTCTGTTTTACTGAATTGATTGGAAATCCGACCTTGAGTACATTCAACATGCTTCTGTCCATTTGTGCAAGTTCACAAGATTCTGAAGGTGAATTCATTTCAGACTATCATGATGTATGTTTTGTGCTGACCTGGATTATACTGTTTGATGATTTTTAGTCTTTCATACATTCACACTCTCCAGTACTAAAGTCTCCTTTCTAAATTTAGGCGCCTTTCAAGTTTTGCATATGGTCAAGGAGGCTGGGCTGAAAGCTGATTGCAAACTTTACACTACTTTAATTTCCTCTTTGTGCTAAAAGTGGGAAAGTCAATACCATGTTCAAAGTATGATCACTTTTGGTTTTGCTTTTCTTGCTTATTTAAATATGAAAACTTGTTGTGTCCTTTGTCCTATCAAGACCCATCCTAAGCCCTTTCAAAAGTCAAAACGTACACCATTTATGTTTTGTCAGCTTGCAGAAGGACGTAAGCTTAGCGGCAATCCTTCCCTTAGGGTTTCATTGGCTTTAGTCCCTATGTCCCGTACCCTTTCCCTTTGGGTAGGGAATCCACAGGAAGAAGCAGGAAATCTCCACTTTCTTTTTGAGATTATCAATAGTGAGCATATGATTCAGATTTCATAACCGACATGGTTACTGTTGGAGAAGCAGCATATTAGGATATGGGTTTTAGTCCTACATCGGTAGGTAGCACTAGTAGTATGTCTACTCTCCTTATATTAGGAAAGTGAGCCCCTATGTTGGAGAAGTAGCATATTCTAATCTACTACTTCTCCAACAGTTACAATGAAGGCATCTTTTCCCTAGAAATGAATGATGGAAGAGGATAGCTATACAAAATAAAAGAATTGAAGAAAAAATTATTTTCTTATAATAAGAATGAAACCACCTATTATGTATTTTAAGGGCTTTGACACATTCTTTTGAAAATCCAGTTTCGTACTCTTTGCTAATCTTCTATCCTGCATCTTCGAAGACATTTTTCAGCTTCTTTGAATTTGTTAATACCCTCATCGTTCACTATTATTTCAACTTTGTTTAGAGTACCGATAGACGATACTCTCCAGTTCTCGTGGAGTAGCTTTATCTTGTTACGTAGTGACAGCTTAGGAGAACTTTACTTTGTGTCTCAGAGAGCACAGCCCCCGTCCTCCACCACCATAAAAAAAAAATGAAAAAAATTGCTTTGGTTTTCTTTCTCACTCTGTGAATTTTACATTAATTACTATAAGCTGTCTTAATAGGTGTTTCATGAAATGGTTAATGCTGGAGTAGAACCAAATCTTCATACATATGGAGCATTGATTGATGGTTGTGCCAGAGCTGGACAAGTTGCGAAGGCATTTGGTGCGTATGGTATACTGAGATCTAAAGTATGATTTCTTTCTTTTTTCAGTTTTCTGCAGATAGGTGTACAATAAAATTTATCAGTGGTGTCAAATAAGTGTTAAATTATTTTTTTTCCGTGTCCTCTGTTTTTCGAGTTCCTTGAGTAATATACGCTTCTTAGATTATTTCCATAGCTTATTGTTTTCCTTTTTTACCATGTTATATTTTCAATTTCCTTGACTTAAAAGTCTGTATACTGTATTGTATAAACAGGGAGTTTGATTTCAGAAATTCTTTTTCTTATGCCAATTTACTAATATCGCATAGAATTCATTTATGATTGAACAACATATGTTATAATACACGTGCCTCATTTAAGGCGATCCACCTTTTACCTTAAAAGAACCAAAATCTTAAAGTTTTGGATTTCCATTTGTCAGTTTTCCTTCATATTTAACTGACAGAGTTTTGATATCTTCCAAATGACACTTCAGACATATGCCATGACCTAAATACGAAGTTGAGTGACAAATAGGTTATGTTTTTTAGTTCCGACCTTTTACAGTAATAGGAGTACGATGGAGAATTAATGATAATTGAAAGCTTCCTATTTGTTGGAATGGGAATTTGTGGTTGAAAGTGAACTAATCTGCATGGTAATTAAAACGTCTTTACACTGAACAACGTACTTAATGCAGTAGAATGTGAAGCCTGACAGAGTTGTATTCAACGAACTCATCACTGCATGTGGTCAATCGGGAGCAGTTAATCGTGCTTTTGATGTTTTAGCTGAAATAAGGCTGAACCTACACCTGTTGACCCTGATCATGTCACTGTTGGTGCTTTAATAAAGTCGTGCACACAAGCTGGTCAGGTTAGCTTTAGATACAGGTATCACATCTTACATGTTGTTGTTTTAGTCGTTTTATTTGGATAACCTTCTTATTCTAGTTTGATCGGGTACACGAAGTGTACAAGATGATCCATCAATATAACATCAAAGGCACACCAGAGGTTTACACTATAGCAATTAGGAGCTGCAGCCAGCTGGGTGATTTGGAGTTTGCACTTGGTGTATACAGAGACATGACTAGAAATGGTGTGATCCCTGACGAGGTACTTCTATCAACTCCAATATTTCAGAGATGCATACGAACTGCGAATCTGTTACTGGATCTCTGAGTTTGATTTGATTCCAAAATTTCAGATATGACGTTTTAGTTTATGGCAAGTCACTAATTGTAAACAAGACACGAGATTCATGATCAAGAACCCTTTTTTGGCGAAGTAGATATTATTTTGCCTCTCATAACATACTGGCATCATATACCCTTTTGAATGTTTGGCTGCATCCAAATTCTGATCTTCATTGGATCATGCTACTTATGCCAATTAAGATATAAGCAGGACCGAGTCCTCGATTGCGTATTTCTTGTTGTCAATTACTCATTTCTATTTCCTACTTTTGTCATTTGAGAAAAATTCTATGTTTTTGAGTTTTGAATGGTATTATGTTAAACAAGCAACTATGTCATAGATTATTAAAATGCATAAAAAGGATGAGATAGCCTACAGAAGAGCGACAAGAGAAAACCATAGACAAACAACAGCATGACCAGTTGCCCATGTAATATCAACTCCCAGGAAAAGCAAATATCTCAAATTGTACGCTATGCCATTGTTCTCTAAATTTCCTTGATCTACTGCACGAAGGACCTATCCTCCAAGTACTGAATATCAGATTTTTGTGAAACAGCCAAAATTTTATTAATTTGAATATGGTACTTTGTCAACAAGCAATATGGTTTAATATATGCTGAGAAGTTTTGGGTCCACTTATTTGCAGTTGTAGTTCAGGGTTCATATCATGTATCTGTTTTGCTAATATCCCGGGTTTCATAGTCAACGTAAACTATGCGCCGGGCCATATTTCCACATGCATTATTAATTCTTATGTCATATACGTGTAGTATTTGTCACAGTAGTTTCCGTGTGTTGAGTATACTTTTGTCAGATGCTAATTGTTTTTTCCCAAGTCAGATGTCTTTCACCATGAGGTTTATGTATTACCAATTTGACCTTTTCTTTGCGTACAGATGTTCCTCAGTGCATTAGTAGATGTTGCTGGCCATGCGGGGAAGGTAGATGTTGCCTTTGAAGTCCTACAAGAAGCCAGAACTAGAGGGATAGAACTTGGAAACATAACATATAGCTCACTGATGGGAGCCTGTAGCAATGTAAGTCCACTTAATGTTTACTGCACTATCTGCATCACAGGTTAATGACCTGAAGATTGTGTCCTTAGTCGGTACACAACATGGTTGTGGTGGAGAATGGACTAGATCTAGGATCTCACTTTTATGTGAAGCTCACTGGGATGGGTTTGATTAATGAACCCAAATCCTTGTCCTTGGTACAGTACATATGCGGCAGAGAATGAGACTAAATCTAGGATGATTTAGTTCCACTTTTGTGTGAAGCTCATTAGGCTTGGGCCTACCATCCAGCATTTGACTCAAATTGTCCCTTCCAGTATGACATGGACAGGATGAAGCAGGAATTTCCACCCATTTCCTTTTAAGTTTCACAATAGTTTTATCCTTGCCAAACCATCTATTCTATGTGCTTGAACTTTTTGGTAGTTCAAGTTTTCTCCTTTCTTGTGCTTCATTAGAACACACGCATCTCTATAACTTATTTATGCAAATGTGTGTATTATTTTTCTTAATCATTTAATACTCAAGTATTTATGCTCCAAAACCTGGTAGATGATTAGAAAGAGTTTTAACTTTTGTATTTCAGGTAAAACATTGGCAGAAGGCACTGGAGTTATATGAGGATATAAAGTCCTTTCAGTTGACCCCAACAGTGTCAACGCTGAATGCTTTAGTTACAGCCTTGTGTATGTCTCTTTACTGTGAATTACTATTTTATAACTTGAGTGGCTGCCCATTTTCTCCTCTAATCAACTATCAGGCCAATTTTTCAATGGGTGCATTGAATTGATTTTGTTTTCATACGGTGGTCCCCTTCTATATATATATTGCGATTTGTGCCCGGTCCTCCAGTCCGAAACATATAGACCGCTACATGTTTCTTTTTTCACTTGGTGTTCGGTTTTGGGTAGAATTTTAACCATTGACAATCTTTGGAAAAGGAAAATGATTATTGTTAATTTCTGCCCTTTTTGCTATGATTCAGGAGAATCCGTTGCTCATACTCTTATCCTTTGTCCTTGTTCTTATGCCATTTGGAACTATTTTATTCAATCTGGTTCAATCTCTTGGGTATGTCCTCAATCTGTTTGTGATCTTTTGATGATGTGGTCTAGTCTATGGTCCCCCACCCGTACTAAGAGAAAGTTGTGGAGTATCATTCCCTTTGTGATACTATGGGGTATATGGTTGGAAAGAAACGGAGACATTTCGAGGATAGAAGCCTTGACGTTGCACATTTGATTCTTCACATCAAAGGATTGCTTTTCCTTTGGTGTAAGCGGTGGAAGGAGTTCAAGGAGATACCATTCGGGTCATTTGCCTTTTCTTGGGAGGATATCATCCGAGATGTCTAATCACTGTTATATTTCTGCGTTTCCTTGTTGTTGTCTTTTATTTTACGGTTCTTAGTAGGATATCTCATCCTATATTGTAATTATCTTTTATATAGTTTATATATATATTGATCGTTTACCTCTTCAAAGAAAAAGAGATAATGAGGGTTGGTGACATGGGCCAATCATCCGTATATGATAGATTTTGCATTTTCGCTAGGTGTTATGTAGTAGGTGTGCAATTTTTTCTGAGTTTATCCATAAAAAAAATCACGGGGAGTCAGGGACGCTGTTCTTTCCTCTTTTTGTTGATCTCCTAGTTCAGAAATTAGATTGAAAAATCACATAACCAAATTACAGGCGACGGAGACCAACCGCAGAAGGCTGTTGAAGTTCTTGATGAGATGAAGAAAGGAAGTGTGTTGCCAAACATCATCACCTACTCCATTCTTATAGTAGCGAGTGAAAAGTAATTCCTGTACCCTTACTATCTACTTTATATAGTCGTAATGTTTACAATTGTTCTTGTATATTTTGGACATTTAATCTTATCTTTGGGAGTATTAAATTTTACCTGTTGTGTATAGAAAGGATGAGGTTGAAGTGGGTTTAATGCTCTATTCTCAAGCAAAAACTGAAGGTGTCGTCCCAAACCTCATTATATGCAAATGCCTAATTGGTAAGCTCATTGGAGTCCTTCTCATTGATTACTTCATAGTTCATACTTTAGTACTTAAAACGTAGTGCATCTATTGCTTTCTTGCGTACAACATACATTGCCTGGATAGCATTAGCTTGAAGTGTTTCGTGTTATTGGAAATGTGAATAGAATCATTCAAATCTTAAAGGAGAATCTCAATTCCAATGAAGTGTTTTGAAAATTGTACCTCAACATAAGTAACTTTCACATAAATTTCTAATCAAGTTTCTTATATTTGTTGTTTTGTTCCTCAAATGCTATAGAGAACTCTTGTACTTCAGATTTTGCTCTAGGTTTTATAGTTGAGTGTCATAGCTGCTCTCACATCTGTGAAACCACGTATAGACATTCAACAAAACTTTTAAGCTTTGTTGCCATGAAAATTATTGAGCTGTGGATCGGATAATGGCACCATATGGGGAAGGCAGACATGGTTGGTGGATGAGTCTAGTTTGACCTTATAGGTTCAGTATGTGTAAACTAATAGTGGCGATCAAGGACAAAGTCCTAGAATGGATATTCAGCGATGTTCACAATCTGTGCAAAAAAATTGAACTGTATTCTTGGTGCATTTATGAGCCTTATGTGTTCTGATTTCCCATGCCTTTCCATGCTGCCCATTCAGAAGAACAGCCTTATGGTGGATGCCATTGTATGGGGCTGTCCCTTCCTTTGTTGGGGGCCTTCATCTTAGGATAAACTGGCCTGGACGTTGCTACACTGGTAGAGACTTTAATTATTCTGGAGCATGTTGGTGGCCAGCAGGAGAATTTTCAATCTTAAATATTTATAGATCCACTTAATCAAGATTCCTGCTGCATAAGTTGTCCGTTTTTGCGTGTAAACCGGTTCAACATTGTCCTATCCCTAAAAAATCCCGTGTTTCTTATAAGCGGATCTTAAATGCAGAGATCTTAGTCAGGAGAAGTCTGCAAATCTCCCTAGATTGGATCTTTCCAATACAGCCTATGTCCTATGAGTAGTGTAACACTAATGTTGCAACATATGTTGTTTCCTATACAACATTGCTATCACTCATTAATCGGCAATTACATATCTATATCTATATCTATCTATATACTCAAACCTAGTGTCAGAAAAGACAATAGATATTACCTGACCCGATCTTGTGCGGAGGCTCGCATGGGGATTACCTTTATAAGTAGTATCTGGGCACTATTGTAGGCTCTATTGAGTACCCGATTTTCTAACCACTATTGTAAGTGCTATTATGTGTATCAGGGCATATTAGATTCAGACATGACTTTTCAAATGCTAAATTCTTAATTACGGTATATTTTTTTCTCTTTCCCTCATATCTGTAATTCAAGAAATTCAATCTCTTAAAAGGTATGTGCTTAAGGAGGTTTGAGAAGGCATATTCACTCGGTGACCTTGTTTTTTCGCTCAAGTCAGGAAATCCACAAATTGACAACAAATGGTACGAGTTCCGTTCTATTGTAATAATTTATGAGTTCAATTTCTAGGATATGCTTTTTATCACATAATTGTCTAAGACTTGGCCAAAGGCCTTCAGATGCGAGCCATGGAGTCTCACATTTTCTTTCCTCATTATTAAATTGGTGTATGCATACTCAGTAATGATAGACAGTGTGAAGTTATGTAGCCAGTTTGTTGCATGGATATTTCTTGATTTTAACTATTTTTTCCCAATCATCAAATTCACTTCGTGATAATAAACTTTAGCATCAGTGTTGTCACAGAAATTGCAATGGCGTGGCTGTAACCCCCCTCTTTAAAATTATTTAAAGAGCTTTCTTTATCTGCAGGCTGGATCATCCATAAGTGTGGGCTTTACTGTAACTCCAGCTTCCCTGTTTCCACAAATTATTTTGCATTTTTGAAAGTGAAAATACTGACCGCTAAGGTCTTTCCTAAAAGAGCAGGTCTTCCAGGAACCATGGAATTTACAGGCACAAATGGTGGTTTCAGCCTCATTGCATGCCTTCCCATTTCTGGAACTGCACAAATGGAGGTTTCAGCCTCATTGCATGCCTTCCCATTTCTGGAACTGCACAGATTCGATTTGGCTTTCCTTGTCTGCAATGGATTCTATCTGCATTATGGTATTCTTGAAGATTCTAATGTTTTTGTGTAGACGCCACGATGAGGGGATTGACATGGCCGGGTACCCTAATTCCCTGGTAATTTCACACATTTGTGCTCAGAAGCTTGTTCACATTCAAAATGCACTTTTCAAAGGTAATAAGTGCAATTTTTGTTTTTTGAAGCTTCTAGGGGTTGTGCCCTAACCAGGGTTAGATTAGTATCTGTAATACAAAGAACCACAAGCATCCTCATTTCAATATTCTGAAAACTTTCCTCTGGAGGAGTTGTATGTTATACATATTTGTCGAACTATTGTTATTCTTAGCTAGGAACTCAGCTGCCCTATTACCCTGCCTAAAGGTATGAGTAAAAACTAAAAAGTAAAAACAAGTGCTCTAAACCAAGGCCCAAAATATCGATATCAATGAATATATCGGTGTACCCAAAAACCGATATTTATCGGATATTGGATATATCCTTTTTTTGGTGACCAGTCCAAACTATTTAAAATATCGGAAATATATTGGAAATATCGGATTTATATTAAAAAATGGTCAAAAAGTCAATTGATATATATCGTAAATATCGGATATATCGATTATATAGGTGATATAAAACTGATATATATCGAGAAAAGTTTCTGATATATATCAATTGATTGATATATATCGAGAAAAGTTTCTGATATAAAACTGATATATATGTCAAAAAGTCAAAAAGTTTTATATCGGAAATTCTGATATATATCGAGAAAAAAAGGTTCTATATTCGATGGATATATATCAGAAATATCAATATCGGTGTACCAAAATACCGATATATATATTGGATATATCAGTGATATTTTGGTCTATGCTCTAAACCAGGGTTGAAGGGTTCTGATTGCTATAGTACCAAGGTGGAGCCTCATGACCATTAAGTATCTTGACAGTCATAAGGATTGGAGTCAGATGCTACCTTCACAGAATTGAAGTTCTGCTCCATGCATCCTTGGATGCCCACCTCTATAGCTTTAAGCTCTTGAGTGAGGACTGACTTAGAATCTATATGACCTCTGTAAAGTTCTTTTACTACTGTATTGTGATCTCTAATATGGCCACCGAATCCAGTTGAGTCTGCTGTACCAGATACATCAGTATTGAGTGCAACATCATCCTGAGATCCTCTAGACCATGTGCAAGGGATAAGGATAATCTGCTGATAGGTAACTTGAATTCCAAGCCCTTCTAGTGTTGCTCTTAAGATGGTAGTTTCTTTTACCTCCTTAAACAATGACTGCAATTAAGTATATCTTGATTGTCTTCATGAATAACCAAGGAGCTGTGTTGCTTATGCTTAAATCTCCTGCAGTTTGTCTCTACCCAGATGGCCATTTACAGTGGCATTCATAAGCACCTTTATAACCTCAGCATGATCTGTCTTCTTTCTACAAAGGTGCAAGATGTCATGCCATTCAGCCTTTGAATCTTTTGTGTGGGCTCCCAACCTTATTTCCTGTTTGACTCCTGACCTGACCTGACCTGACCCTCTTGGAGAAAGGACAGTTGAAATACAGGTGCCTAGAATCAAAGTTTCTGTGTATCACCAGTGACCAGAGGTTCAATATCCGTAGTTCCCCAGTGCATATGACGCATAAATATCAGATGGTTTGGACTATAATTCACACAACACCACAACGTGTTGTTGCTGTCGTTTTGAGAACTTGATATCTTTGGCATCTGGTTACTTGTAGTTTCCTACCCCTGAGCTGTATGGAACGAATTCTGAGTAGTTTTGTGCAGTCTCTGCATATGCAAGTTTAGTGCCTTGAGAAGTTGAAAGTTATTGGATCAAAAGGAAGATGGACATTAATAGGAAGAGAGGATCAAATAAAAGAGTAATGATTGCTGCTGTTGTAGAAATAATATATGCCTAGAGGGACAGACGGCCTTAACAGAGAGTAGCTATTTGAAGTCTTCAGTTAGAATGCACAAAAGACACGTTGTGAGTTCGTAGTGCTATGGTTGCACACTTGCATCAGGATATTTTGAAATAAATTTCCCAGGATATGGTTTCCGGTCACTCCATATGTTTGGAATTATCTGAAATTTAGGGTAGTGATGTTATGCCTTGAAGCGGCATTTTGTACAGTACGTGTGTCTTCTGTCTTGCTGAGTAGAACTCCTGGACCATGCAGGAAGCCTAGAAGGTTGGCCGAGGCAAAAGTGTTTTGATACATGGAGCCAGAGGATCTAACTTCTGTTATATGGGTGGCCTATTATGCGCTCGTTGAATGCACAAAGACCTAAAGAGAGGAAGATAAGTACTTGATTGAGGTCAAACCAAGATCTGGTGATCGCTTTAAACTGGCAGGCGAAGGCAGCGCACCAAATCACGTAGTTTCGCTGGAATTATGAACAAGAGCATGCAATCAAGGAAACTGGATTCTGGCCTAGGTAGCTTTAGCTTTGTGGATTATTTGAATCTCAATTCATACAACTTCCTTACCTTCATCATAGTTTTTCAAGTCGTTATCAGCAAAAATGTAAATTACTTGAGTTGTAGGAATGTGAAAACCCTTTTTGTTTCATTAGCTGTAGAAATGTAAATTACTTGGTTGTTAGGAACTTAGGATCATTTATCACCCAACAAATATATCTGGGAGACTGGGACCAAATTCATGCATGTCCCATACGCAAAGTGTGTTACTAGATGTCATGGTGAGATGGATGAACAGTTGTTAGTTTCTTCAGGAATCAGGACGAAGGTTATATATGGCTTGTAGCTCAGGTAAGATGTCCAGACTCCGGAGTACACTTGATAACCTTTTTTTTTAAGCGTGGCATCAATGGTTTGGGGAGGTATTTGTGAAAATTGTTTCAAGTTGAAAGCTTCTACTCAACTAGCTCATTGATCGAGTACAGTTATTTAAGGACCACTCATCCCTCCAATATATATTGAGAAAAGAGAGAAAACAAGAAAAATATAAACCACAATCCATAGTATATTCACTAATTCTTTTTGCAAATTTACATATAGTCTCTAAGGACGTCGTAATGAATGGATCACCTGTTAGAACATAAAGAAAGAAATGAATTAGGAAAAGAAAGCAAATCTAAAAACTACCAACTCACTGATGGATCTCGAGCGAAACCGATTTGCCCCAAAAAGAAAAAATGAAAAAGAATCTCCCTCCTATACCATTTCCTTAGGGACATTTTATGTTCCTTCCAGGACCTCCATAGTAAAAATAATTTCCCCAAACACTATTTATCCCGCCTTGAATATCATAACAATTTGGATGATCAGCTAATACACGAAGATTTGTTAGAGGGATTAAACTATTATCCCAATCGACAACTTGCAGATTTCGAAAATAGGATGATTTTCCAAATCCTTCTTTTGCAAAATGACCGCTGCCCATTTGAGTTGATGTGTGGAACCCTGATTGCTGAGTGTTAACAACCTCCCCTCCAAATTGTACCATGCTTGCATGGTCTCTCAAGTGACTAAACAAGAATGAGGGCCAATATCCAACAAGCAGTCCTGGCCCAAACTCAAGCCACCAATTTCCATGATTTGGATCCTAACAAAATTTATGCAGAAAATAATTAGACATTCTGGTCATAAAAGGCTTCTAAGATTATTTTATGAGTAATGATCGCATTAGTTGGCATATTTGATCAAAAGAATAGGAGCCAAACTTCTCTAAGATTATTTAAAATTTACAAAACGAAACAAAAGAAAGAAAAGGACTATAGTACCTGGCAGTCATAGTTAAAGAACAGAATCTAAGACAGAGAAAATGATTGGGCAAGCATACTGAGGTCATTTTATTTCCACAAATTACTAGCATGCGCTCTTGGGTAAACTAGAATAGCTGTCATTATATAACAAAATGCATATCCACCCAATGCAAGCTCCAAAACTTTATGTTATGGATTTATGGTCAAAAGATGTATAGCATAAACTTTATTCAAAGTAGCGAAAAACACACAGCATTTTAAACTATACAAACCGCCCTACTGTTATATTAGGTGTTAATATTTGTTAATTGTTAATTTTGGTTGCAAATTACCTTCCAAACCAGTAAACTAATATCAAACTGTCCCCCATTGTATGATGATGTTGGGGAAATTGCCGCTCCTATCGCTATTTTGTTGTTCGTCTGGACGAAGCCTGAGCAGAGCAAATTATAACATCCTGTAGCTTGATAAGCATCGGTCTGCAACGAAAATCAGGAAACATTTTATCGTTGAATGAATTATTCATGTGAGATAATATCTACATTTTAGAAAAAGGAAAATAAAAACCAAAAGAGAAACAATAATATCAAGTTGCAATTAACTATCAGACTTACAGTCCAATAAGTGAAGAATCTAGGATAGTTGTCCCCATATAGCTCTGGGCTGACCTGAACATAATAATTGAAACAACATTTTATATATCCTATGAAACAGCACTAAGCACTTACAATCAAATTTAAACGTAATAGAATTGGCATTATCAATAATTTTGTCTGAACTAATGATCAATGGAAGGGAAAGCGTCGAACTGAAGTGAAAAAGTAATTATAATGGGGTTATAGACAATTAACATGCCTGCCAACCAGCTTCAATTGTATTAAGATCATCGTCGAATGAACCAGAGATCACCCACATTTGCGATAAGCTAAATTCATATTGACTCGCCACTTGTGGTGCCCATACATTCAAGCTTGCTTTTGCCCCATAGTACTTTTCTCCAGTTACAAATCCAACTGCATGCTGTAATGTATAACTGAATAAATATGTAAATAGAAAATAGAGTAAATGATAAGTAATAGACCTGACCAACAACAACCATCATAAGATTTCTACGTTACTCAAGCTCCATACTTCCTTTACACTCCTTTTTTCTTGAACAAGTTGAGCCTATTTTTCCAATTGTAGAATGAATTAATGGGCAAAGGAGAATTGGTTTTTAAAGTTATATTTAGTTAGAGACATATCATGAAAGTTTGACATTAATATAAACAGACGATAATGGTTTCCACAATTGAATTAAAATACAAAGAAGTCCTATTCTGTTCTAAAGGAAAGTATCTGACTCTCTCTGCTCATGTTCTGTACTTGTGTTATTGCTGAAGAAAAAATTTATTTGAAATCTTGATATCTATATGTCAAATGTATTTGATCAAAGATGAAGTCCTAGACCAGAACAAGCTAGAATAATTAAATCTAAAATGAAAGCTCTATTGTTTTCCAACAATATCTTCTAAGTAAATCTGTTATCTTGTTTTTGCACTAACCTCATGATCACTACTCGAAAAATCTCGCCTAACTGGTTTCTTCAATTTTCTTCCAAACTTCTGAAATGAAGTAGCTCTAAGGACATCTTCTTCTCTAATTCTTCTTATTGGAATTGTTCCTTCTGGACATGATTCGCCGGAAGTTCTCCATAACTGAAAGCTTTCAGACTCTGTACCCTTGGTACTAGGACCATTTGGTCTCTCTGGTGGATCCTAGAAGCAAAGAAAAGAAAACTTTGGCGGTGTTAGTATCCTCAATTGTACTTAGCTTAAAAATCATGAAATTTAATGAAGTAGAACACGAAAAAATGCAAATAGAACTAGTACCAATGGTATCTGTCCTAATAATTGAGGATGATCAAAGGCTGGTTGTTGGTGAGATGGAACACAATCTATCAGATCACCATCAGGACTCTGCAGCAAGAAATTACTCCATTAATACCAAAACAGAACATAACTAAACCAAGGTAAGCATTGTACTACATAGGCATATGAATTGCATGCCTGAATTGTCTTGATAGCAGGCTTGTTTATCTTCCTAAGATGAGCTCTTATCCTCTTCAGCTTCTGGACTTCTTCCCCAGGTCTAAAAGTTTGGTTTCTGTGAAGGTTCCCTTCGTCGTTGGACTTGATCGATATTGACATAACACATTCAAGAGAAGAAACAAGAAGAAGGAAGCTAACAAAAATGGGAATGATTGGTGGTATATAGCA
Source organism: Coptis chinensis (assembly GCF_015680905.1). NCBI lineage: Eukaryota > Viridiplantae > Streptophyta > Magnoliopsida > Ranunculales > Ranunculaceae > Coptis > Coptis chinensis. Next base: position 34,421,067 of record NC_141456.1, on the reverse strand, counting down.
ACAAGAAGAGAGCATTTTGAAGAATTCTTACAGCTTGTTTCTTCTACTGAGACTCTTTTGAATCTTTGTACATTGGTGTCTTGTCTTCTTCTATAACCAATAAAACACCATATATTCTTAGTTCTTGTCCATGGCAACAGTAACACATCTCTCATGAAATTATTCTTCCAAACTGTATAATCATTCAAACAACTCCCAATTCATTCCTTCACCATTTCCAACGCTTTAAAAACACCAAAACTATGAACTCCCACTTCCTCTATTCCTCATTTAGCTTCATTAGTTCTCTAGATATGTGTTCTGACAGACAGAATTCTTTCTAGCACGAGTTTGAATAAAATAAGCACAAACAAGTGTGGGTGTTTAAGAGTTTTTTTACAAGTGGGAATGTGGAAATATATAGTGGCTTGTTATCTAAAGTTACTTGCACTCTAAGAACATACGAAGAAAATAAATATATTGGTATTTTTATTTTGGTGGGAGAAAAGAGGGAGGGGAATTATGGGTGTTTTGAGTGTTTCCAGTCTTCAATACAAAGACTGATGCAACTTTATCTTTTGTGCCAAGTCATTGGACAAATAAGTTATGTATTCTGGTATTCTTTACTTTGCTTTGTTACTGAACACACAGAAGAAGAATTATACTTTGATTCATTCTGGGTTTCTCCAAAGTTCTTTCTTCTGAGACTTCTCTTTCTCACTTCCCTAGATGTTCCGTTTCATGTTTCATGTCAGCTCTTGTTGTTGGTGTAATTTTGCTTAAATTACAAAATAAAGGTTGTAAACCTTGATTACTTTTTTCGATCTTTTAAGTTAATCTAGCTATGTCATACTCATACTGTCATCTTTATTTCTATTTTATCATGTACCAATTTATTTTTGAGGTAAACCCCATATGCTAGATAGCTTAATTATGTAAGGCCAAAATGGAACTCCAATGCGCCTTTTGTGAATTGGTCAAAACAAGTAAGACTTTGATTATAACACTTTCTAATGGTTTTGTTTTCCTCTAAAGATCTCTTTCTCCCTCATAGCAATCAAATTTAACTTTTCGAGAATTAACTCACTTCCCATTTTGTTATGCATTTACATTTGCTTTCATAATAACAAACTACAATAACGTGTTAGTTTTTCCTCAAGCACTTCGGCGGGGGAAAAAAGTTTTTCTTTAATAGTCCAAAAAAGTGCAGCAAAAATGAAGAAGGTTCAAGACACAGTCAATGGTCACTGGTCAGTGGACTGTGGACCTAAGAGACAACAGATCGAGCTGTATGAGACTGGAAAGGGAACAAGAAACAGTTACAGATCAGTTCCAAGTGCATAGGATTTGTACACCCAGAAACTTACCTTTGTGAGTCCGTAGTGATGTTTTTTACATAAGCATTCTCTTGTACTTAAATAAGTTGCATATACATCTGTACTCATATGTGTGTAAGCATGACGAGAGCCTTGGGGTTGTGTGCATGCTTTAATGTCTACACTCTATACCTTGTTTTCAACAGCCGTTTTCTCATAATAAATCAAATTTCTAATCAGAAGACATATCTACGTGGAAGGTCTTGCGCTTATATATACTGGCATACTGCCTATACAGTAAGATGTTCATAATTATGCATATTTGAATATTGACGTTCTAAACTATGAGCGCGTAATTAACGAATTAAACAACTTTGTGATTAGTGGCATAGACATCAGTTCAGCCGAAATGCCTGAAAGTTCAACAAAATTTCAGTTTCTAAGATACAATACCAGCAGAAAATACTGATGGAAGAAAATGACATTAATTACAATAATATTTTATTCGCTTGTTGGGATTTCCAAACTTCTCAAATTTAAAAATTTCTAAATGGTTTTATCCAGGGCCGAAAATATCGGTCGAAAAATCAATTTTTCGTTGATATTTATCGTTTGTTCAGTCTACCGATTTTGAAATATTTGAAATATCAGCTCGAAAATTAAATTAATTTTAAACTGATATATATCGGTTTTAAAACCGATATAAAAATATATATCGGCGATATATTTTGACATATTCGATATATATCGTTTGATTTGGTTGGACAGTTTGACTGCTGATCGATATATCCCGATATATATCATTATATATCGGTAATATTTCCAATATATTCTTATTTTTCGATTTTTTTGAATATTATAATCAAAATTGGCAAAAGCGATATATCAATCCGATTTTTCAATTTTTCTGATATATATCAGTTTTGAGAGGATCTGAAATATCTTTAAATCCTGAAACTTTTAGCCTTGGTTTTATCGCCCTCCTTCTTTCTTAAGGCATGTACTGCGTAATGATCTTACTGCAGTAACTACAAATATACTTGTTCACATATAAGAAAAATATTGTAACTACTTCGTACACTTTCGATAAGAATTTTTCGTTTTTTTTCTTTTTTAAAATACAATATAAATACTTTATGTCATGTATGAGGAGAATGATGTCATGGTCAACTAAGCCAGTTTCCTGGATTTCTATTGTATTTTAATACCTACATCAGGGTTATGTCATCTTTATTTATTTTCTTGAATTTCTATGTCATCTTCATCACTTTACATCATCAGAGTATTAATAACAGTTACAAATGGAACCACTATGTAACTAGATGAATATACTATGGCTCCTTTTGTTATTTGGATGTCATAGACTTGATTAATAAATTCAAGCAAAACAAATATTTATAGGTTGGTGAGTACAATTATGTAAATTGTATATTTCATATATTTGAATGTTCAATTTTATTTATTTGAACTTATCTATTGTGTGGGAGCAACAAGACTTGGGACCTTAACCTAGTTCTCTTTATGGGGTTGTGCCAATGATGCTTGCCACTCCAACAGATGCCCTTCGTTTTTAGTTTCTTTTTTATGAACTTCTTAGAAACCACTCACCATCTCTGCAATAAATAAAAGGTATTCAAGAATATTGGTCCACAAAGCGTCACTCTCAGAGTCTCAGTCTTTCATAGTCTCATTTCAAACACTATGCAATAGAATATGATATCTCAGTGTATCCATGTCTTTGCACTGTTGAGTTGGAGAATAGATTCGACTTTCAATATAAAGTAAATTCCAATGCATTTGCATTAACTATAATGTTGTGCACATAGCAACATAGACCACTTTATATAGTGTTGCCTGCTAGCAGTCCTTCATGATCCATCTATTTCTTTGATCTATTTTTTACCTTTCTTTCTTAAGCCTAAAGGTAAGCGTACTAATAGCTTAAGAAATGAAGAATGCCTCAAGGCCAACGATATTTTAGAAATATCGCTGATATTGTTTTTTGGGTATTCGATATAAAAATATTTGATATATCTCCACTGAATATTGTAGCTTTTCCAGCTGATATATATATATATATATATTTCATTTTCCAATTTATATCTTTATATATCGTTGATATAGTTTTAATATATAGAAAAATGAGAGGTCGAGTGAATAGTGATTGGTATGAACGTAGGGGTATTTTAGTAATTTCACAATTTCTTTTGTTTTTTTTCCCTGATTTTGGGATCCATGACTAGAAAAATAATTGCACATAGGATTAAAGTAGTAATTCACTTCTATTGTAAATTTAAAATTAGAAAGAAAAATAATGGTGGGACTTGAGATTATTCCAGGTGCCTATGCACGTGGCATGAGGCTAGTAAGATATATATTGTTCGATTTTGTTTGACCAATTCCTTTGATTGTTTGACCGATATTTCTAATATATATCGGTATATCAGCTGATATATAATGATAATTTGACTGGTTCACAAAAAGAATATATATCGGCTATATTCTTGATATGTCCGATATATATCGTTTTTTGGGTACACGATGATATCCCCGATATGAACATTTTGTGCCTTGCCTCTAAGAAAATAAGAAAGGCTGCCATGTAATATACTAAATATGCTTGCTTTCTGAAGGGGACAAAGACAAGCAGACAACATGTAAAGATTTCTAAAGAAAAAGGCAGGTGCATATACAAAGAGCAAATGATTAATTTGAAAAAAACAAACACTAGTCATCCATTTTGTACAGCCCCACGCGCGTGTTGTATGACATGCATACATGTGTTACATATGCCTATAATATTTTAGCAAGATCATCGGGAACTATAGTTTTGTGGACTGTTTTTCGCGCACAGAATGTAATAACTTAGAGGAAATACACACCATACAGTGGAGTTCGAGCTTAGACAAGGCAGTACTGAGATATCACTGTGTGAGTTAAATATTGCAAGTAGTAGAGAGCCACTCGATCATACAAAGATTCAAGAAAGTGGAATATTGAGGAAGACCACTCTATGCTCATGTTATAATTCAGGGGCTGAAAATTTATGGACAATAACTTTTTTGAACAAGAACACGAAAACCAACCGTAAATTAGTAGATATGACTAAAACCATTAAGAACTTGCAACATATCAGAGGGCTCCTTCATAGTGGCCAACTTATATGAAACTAGTGGTGCCCTGGCCTCTGGCCCTTGATGCTCTACCAAACAAATGTCATGAGAGCTTATTCATTAATCCTAAAAGAGGTGCGTAATGCGACCACACAACTACTGCTTAATGCTTATATCATAGAAACTTGAAATTTATTTTAAATTCGATTCATATATAACAACCAAATGTCATGGGAGATATTTTCTGTTTTTCTCTAAAAGTAAAACATTCAATAGGAAATAACCTAATAACTTGAAGAAACAGAAACGTAACAATGAAATGCCAAGCAACTAATATTGATAATTGTATTGTCAAATGATTAAATGGAACAATGGGCACATTGTTTGTCAAGTGTCGACAACCAGACGTAGGTATAAGAGCCAGAATTTTATCTAAGTTGAATCCGGCCTAATGATTCACTGGCCCCATAACAAGAGCCAAGCATGCCCTTTTTCACAGTCCTTGAGATCCTAAACAAGAGAAGTAGAAAGGTGCCAAGAGAGAACAAGAGAATGTTTTTGCAGAGCACACGGTCATCAAATAGCCTTACACTAGACCTGCTTTGTTTTTTTCAGTGATGTTTACATTTTACTTTAATTACTTGGTCAGCCTTCATAATGCATACGACTTGTTTAATTAACTACTAATTTTAGGAGTATATATATATAAACTAACCATTTGACAGAAAAGAAATTTTAATAGAAAGAACATGAGGTTGACTGGAGAATGTTTTTGCCATAAAGTTGAAACAAAAGATGAATTGAACAAGTTACTTTGGATGCTTTCAGACTACATTTCTTGTAGGATGAACATTTAAGCGTCTTCCTTTGGAAATGTACATAATGGTTTCCCTAAGTTTAATTACATCCATATGACTGTACTATTGAAATATTAAGAAAGCAAAATCCACTTTGTCCCACACGAAAAGAAGGGCTATCATGAGAGACTATGGTAGGTACACATTGGATGATGAATGCACAGAAATTTTGGAGAAATCTTAGAGGAAATAGCACACCAAGCTGAAATTGGTTCATTCTACTTTTTTCATCATCTGTGATTGATTTAGCTTAGTCCAATGGTTGTTATCGTACGTACTGGAGGCTCATCTCTTAGCACAGTGCGTGGGTACTGAAGCAAATTATACGGACTTGTGCAAACAAACAAAAAAAGGAGGAGGAGAAGAAGAAAATCGAAAAGGAACACCATTCATATAATAATGCTATATAGCTTTGCTGGGTTTGACTAATGCATGCACAAAATGAGGAACGCCGATTTGTAAAGATGCATGTTGTTACTTGAAGTTTTGTTGCTACATAAGATAAGCCGATAAGGTACTAGTTCCCACATGAGGAGAAAAAGAGGGTTTAATCTCTACTAGTTGTACTAAGTACTAACTACTTATTAGAGGCACTTGAAAGGGAACATATGGGACTATATGGTATGCAAAGTCGATGTGAGACCATGAAGAAATGATTGTGTCTATGACCTAAGGCCAGCTTTCAAAGTTAATGACAATTAAGTGAATACAAAAACAGGCTGCAAAGAGATGTGACCATGGGGCCGAAACAGGTCGTTGACCAGTCTTCCTCAACCGGAGCCTCTGGAGGAGAGGCATGTACATGCTTTCCAAAAGACTTGATTATAATGCTTCTTTACCCACTTTCTTATGTGTCTGTGTTTGGCATGCTTGTGGCATCATCATGGTGAGAGTACTATGGTACATCTTTAAGTAAATGATGCTGTTCATTGCCGCTTTATGTATGGAAATGTAACCAAATGAAAATATAGAAGAGCTCACTGGGGCTCTGGGATTTAACTTTTGAGTATTTCCCATATGGCTACATACACAAATTTTTCACTACTATATATGCGTGCGTAATAAAGCGCCTTTGATCAAAGCACTTCTCAACCATACTACTGTAGTTTGTCAAGAAACATTTGCAAGCAGTAATTGGCAAAAAGCCCATTTTGGCTCTCTTACAGGTTTATATGTTTTTTGTTTGGTTTTCTTATTAGAAGCTTTGTTGAGCAAAAGTTCACATTTAGCAGATTGAGTGGGCGGGAACATAAAAGGGTCGTGTCAGTGTGTCACTCTTTGCATTATACTCAATTCACTGTGATTACTTAGTGGAGTTGTGACCTCTCTTGTGCGCTCAGAATGCTGTGAAGCTTCCTCCCACTATTCAATTTAGATATCCATTTCGAGTTTTGAGTTTTAGTACATGTGCATAGTGCATCACAACTCACACAACCTATAGATCCATGACCTGGAGTACTTTCAACCCAACCTATAGATCCATCAAATTGCAACGGAATTGGAATTACTCTTGGAAATGAACAATACATTGTTGGCATACTCGTTTGGTCAAGTAGTTTTCGGCGATTTGTCAGAGAAAATCAGATGTAGAGGTGGCAATTGATATCGATCGCTTAGGTCACCTTTATAAACATTGTTTCATTCAATCTTAAATACTGTAAGAAATGTTGGATCTAATAGTCATCATAGATACATTAGCAAAAAAGGGAAATGAAAAAATCAATGAAGAATTAAAAATTAAAATTAAGAATATGAATATTGGAAATATTCTGAGACATGCACAGGGATACAACAGGGACACAAAACCAATATTGGTGGAGAATCACTATTTTCTGAATCTTGGACGTTAACTCAACCTTTCGAAAATCTGGGGTAATAATATAAAGCAGATTGCTGCAATTAGAAATGGAGAGAGACTCCCGGGTATGCAACCTTCGCTTTTACTGGTAGTGGGAGGATCAAAAGTAGCGTCATCCAAAAAACCAGTGCAATCAAGTCCAGCCTTCCCTTCCCGGCACTCACTTGCAAATAGGCCTGGAGGGTACTTTCCATACAGATTTATGTAACTGAACATGACAGAGGCACACTCGGATGCAAGATCATTGATGTAAGCAGCGTAGGGGCACGCAAACCTCTTGAAAGCATCACAACAGAGTTTAGGAGGGTACCGAGGTCCTTTACACTGGCTTGTGATGATAGTGTAATTCTGGAACTCGAAATTCTGTGGACAACCTACAGGTAGAGACAGAAGATCATCAATACAGTTCTTCAAGAGTCGTTGCCTGTCAAAATCAACGCAATTAACTGGACTTTTCTGAGAAAAATTAGAACTTATAGAATAGAAAATATCATAGAAGTTGAAGGCAGCGGCCCGCCTGGTCAAGCCTTTGGGGGAAGGAGTCCCACGGTCTTGGGATCAGTTCCCACCTACTATAGAAGGAGGGTCTAGGTGCCAATAACGTCTACCAGTAGAAAATTAGTATAAACCATTCTAAAGGAACTAACTATGCAGTGCTAATTTTTGGTAACAGACATTGCATTCGCAGATGAGTTATCCTGGTCATACATATTTTAATTCTTAAAGGATGCAAGGTTCGCCAAAATACAACATATAAAAAAAAACTTTTAACAAGTTAGACAGATTCTTAAGATATACGTCCCAAACATTCTTATCACTACATGGATGTGCATAAACATGAAAATACGTTACCCACCTTTTTCCAGTTCAGTAAATTGTAAACTGCAATTCACATCAGTTGTGAGTTTTGACCCATGGTTTATTCTCTGACTGAACCAGAAAATGCCAACAAATGCACCCATTTTTACATCAGTTTGAACTTCTGCCTAAAATTTCCACTCCCAGAATATCAATTATTAAGGCCAACAAGTCAACAACTTCATGGTAGCACCTTAGCACTGCACCTAAAAATTTGTGCCTTACTGACTTAGCAACCTAATTACGAATACATCTTGGCTGTCCTGAAGAAAAAACTACTGAACAAACTGTTCCAGCATCCTTTTAGCACCGGAGTAAACTTCCTGGAAACTTCTCTAGGGTCAAACACTCAAATATGTGAAAGTTCCTCTGGGTTTTAGTTTGGATCATATTTTAGAGTGGAACCTTCGGAACAGTTTAGTGAGTATTTGACCTCTTAGAAAACAAAAACCGAACAGTGAAACTCAAACAATACTTCTTACAACAATTGACTCCGACTGTCGAGAACTATCAGCTGTTTGTAGGCTAAAAAATACATGGAACAAGTTAAATTATGTTCTTGTTATTGAGAAGAAAAAAAGATGAAAATATGGAGAAGAAGAGAGGAAAAAGGATACAACATTAATTAGTTTCAGCCTTTTCTCTCAAATCTATATGCATGAAAATAATATAGTCAACATAATAAAAATTTCAGGAAATGTCCATATTTCCCTCTTTTCTCTTCAAGATACGGTCTCGGGAAATGTCTCATAAATAAAAGATGAACAGAATAAAACATTAGAGCAAGTCCAATGGGGGGCTATATGGGTTGCTAAAGACAAATATAACACCCCAACCACAAAAGTGTCATTCCCATGGGGCTGCTAAAAAGGTCTTAAATCTAGAAGGAGTAAAAAACACAGCCAAAATTAAGGCTTTCGCTAGCAGCTGCCATAATAAATTCCAGGAGACGGACGACATAGTTTCTGCCGTCTGTTAGTTATTTATGTACAGACGCAGAAACTATGCCGTCTGTCTCCCGTTTTAATTAAATGGACGGACGACAGACACTGTGCCGTCCGTACCTTCCAAACACTCAACACAATTTAGATTTAGCCAAATTCAACCAATTTTTCATTCACATGCATTTACTTGTCATCAAAGCCTCAACCCTCAACTCCTCAACCACCAACCTCATTTAGTGTCAACTTTATAGACCACAAATTTCTCAATTTTGCCTTCACTCACACATTTTGCATTAACAACTTTTCTTTTCACATTCAAAATGGCTTCTTCTTCTCGCTATGTTGAATCAAGCTCCTCATCCAAAGATGTGAACATGATGAATGACGATGAGAACATGTTCGTACCTATTTTCTCGTTATTACAAGACATGCACGAAACTACTCGTGATTATCGAGGCTCAGTCCCCGGTAGAAAATACATTTATCGTGATCGAATCGACGCTCACAATAAGATTATAAGGGATTATTTCGTGCAAAACCCGAAGTATCCCCTTGATATTTTCCATAAGAGGTTTAGAATGCACCGCCATCTCTTCCTTCGAATCTTGAAAGCCGTCTCCGACCATGACAAGTACTTCACATACAAAGTTGATGGCATTGGAAAGCCATATTTGACGGGTATGCAAAAGGTGGTTGCTTGTATTCGTTTGCTTGCATATAGGTGTGGTGCGGATGTATGGGATGAATACGTTCAAATCGCAAAGAGCACCATTTTCAAAAACTTGAGACATTTTTGTGATGCCATATTGGTGGTCTTCGAAGAAGAATATTTGAGGGCTCCAAACGAAGAAGACATTTAACATCTACTTGCACAAAGTAAAAATCGTGGCTTCCCGGGTATACTTGGAAAATTTGGATTGTATGCATTGGCAATGGGAAATGTGTCCTACGATATGACAAAGTATATATGTAGGACATAAGAAGAAACCTACAATCATTTTGGAAGCCGTTGCCGATCAAGACTTGTGGATTTGGCACATTTTTTTGGTATGGTGGGTTCAAACAATGACGTCAACGTGCTTCAACATTCTCACCTCTTTGACAATTTTATACGTGGTGATGCTCCTCGTTGCAATTACACCGTGAATGGTCGCCAATATAAAATGGGTTACTATCTAGCCGATGGGATTTATCCTAAATGGGTTACACTTGTATAAACAATCTCTTACCCAACAACTCAAATAGAGAAATTTTTGCTAAGATGCAAGAAGCATGTCGTAAAGATGTGGAGCGTGCATTTGGTATCTTACAAACTAGATGGGGGATAATCAAGAGATCGGCGCGAATATGGAGTAGTGATGACATTAATCGGATAATGAAGACGTGTATAATTTTACATAATATGATTGTCGAGGGTGAACGAGAGATTGATATCAAAGATTGACAAATTGACATGGATTGGGAGCCACAATGAAGACAGTCCACACAGGTGGCCGGCTGGGGCCCTAAACTTTGGCTCAAAATTAAGGCCCCCATGGCTAGAAGCAGTTGTGGTCAACTATTTTCTTTTCGGCCCAAAAAGACTTTAGCAAACAAACATCCTGCTGTTTTTTTCCAGCCCAACATTTGGCCCAAACATAAATCATTAATCACATATTACATAAAGCCCAAAAGGGCAACAGGGCAAAACCCCATCGATACTTTATCAAAAAAAAAAACCCCCGTCAAACTGTACAGAGGCTTCAAGCTTGTTCTCCACGACTGACGACTCCACTTCTCCTCTCGATCTCTCGATCTCTGCAATTCTCCAAGGTCTCTCCAGTTCTCCAACTTACACTCCACTCCTTCGATCAAATCTAAAGTTGATCAAATCTTACTTTCAATTGAGCATGTCTCAAGAAAGATTAAATGGATTAGCTATGTTATCTATTGAAAAGTATTTAGTAGAAAAACTTGATTATGAAGACTTAATTAGTGATTTCGCAGCTAGAAATGTAAGAAGACTAGTTTTTCAGTAGTGCTAAGTTTTTGTAATTGAATTTTGGTGTGAATTTGTTGGTGTTAAGCACATATTTGATTCCGTAAGAGTACGAAAGAATTTGGACTTAATTTTTTATCAAATAAGAAAAAAAAATTGGCTTATGTATTTTTCATCATTTATCGGCAGATGCCACACTTTAGGGCCCCCCAAAACTCAGGGACGCCCCTGGCCACCAGTCGCATTGCATGTTGCCGGAAATCGAAATGAGAAAATTGCAAGAAGACTCAACACACTTCGTCACATTCGGAACAGAAAAACTAATGTTCAACTAAGAGTTGACCTCATCAATCACCTTTGGCAATTTCGTGCGGATCAAGGAATATAGTATAAGTATTTCTATGTTTGTAGTTTGAGTATTATCTATGTTTGTTCTATAGTTTGAGTAATATCTATGTTTGACTTTATGTTGTTTCAAGACAATTCAAATTAAAATTGAAATTACAATATTGGAAATGAACTAATAACAACAATAGAAATGAAATAACTAAAACAACATTGAAATTAATCTAAATAGTAGAAGCACCACCCCCACTAGAAGCACCATTTGGAATTCCAAACGTTCCACTCTCTCTCTTTTGGCGAATTATCTCTATTTTCATCGTCATGAAGTATTCGACAGCTTCCGGCTCAAGAGTAAAAATATCTTGTGCTAATATTTTGTTGTCTTCTTTCCACTTCTTGAGTTCCATCATCTTCACTCTATCGGCAGCCAGTGGCATTCGTCATTTGTGCCAAATACTTCTCCATCATCTTGTAATTCTTTCCTCCTTTTTTCATCTTTTCTTTCTCACCCCTTGTTCCCGGTGGTGGTTTTTTTTTGTTCCACTTCCACTTCCACCTCTACCTCTACCTCTACCTCCACCTCCACTTCCATCCCCAACTTGTATAGAACGCCACCAAGAGTTGCCGACGGCGTTGTGGGTGTTGAAGGCACGACTTTGTCATCTATATTAAGAATGACGTTGGTTCGTCTCCTCAATATAGTTGTGGACCGACTCTCCAATTTTTCATTCCATTTTGGGCTATCTTTGAGGAGCTAATAATGCTCAAATTGAAAGTGTGTATTATGAGCCAACATATATGTTGTTTTTGCCTCAACCAACCAATCTTAGATCGTTGTGCCACTTTTTGCGGTACTCTCCGAAGAGGAGATAATTTCTGCCCACCGATTGCAAGCTTTTTAGATGTGTCCAAATCGAGTGGACACCGAATCCTTGCTTCTCTTGTTATTTTCGCCAACTCTCTCTTGAAATTTCTCTAATATTCTTTCTCAATAGTGTGTGACTCGTTACCCCACACTAATAATTTGATCTTCATTAATATATATTCACGCTTTGCAAATAGCATCGTCTTCTTAAATTGAAAAATTGGCGAACCTTGTAGATTTTTTTCCTTTTGATGTGGTTGCATGTTCATTTGGATCTATTGTTGTACTTGGAGTAGTGATTGTTGTAGTTTGAGTAGATAGAAATTGTATGAGAATTAGGAACAAATGGTGAGAGAGTTGTGTGAAGTAATTGCTATAAATTTGCAATTTCGGAAAAACTAGCCGTTTTTAGCCGTTGGGATGTCTGGACTAGACAGACGGCAGAGTTTCTACCATCCGTTACAACTTAACATACGGACGACAGAGTTTCAGCTGTCCGTCTCCCGAATTTACCAGATGCTAAAAAGTGTCGTTGGTTTTAGAAGCTTAACATATGGTTTTAGAAACTTGGGCTGCCAAATTTGTCTGGGCCTGCTAAAAGGCCTATGTGGCACCTTTTAGCAGCCCTCCATTGGACTTGCTCTTAGTCTAGCAAATGTTTCCTTGAAAAACTTTTCTCAAAATCCTTGTGATAAGCTTTCTCTCTCGTTATAATACAACCTTCATTTTTTTTTCCTTTGTTATATTTAATAATCAAATCAGACGACATTATCAATCCCGCTTTAACTGACTCACAATTTGTACATCTACACAGTACTAGGCTACAAGCTAATACTAGGACCGTTCACCAATCTGGTAAAGTATAAACGTAGCAGTCTAGGACCACGAAAAACATTTTCCCCCTGAAATTGCCTGCAATGCATCTCTCATTCTTAAATGGGCTTCAACTTGTCTTCTAATTTAACTAAATTTAATAACTGAAGATCCCATAAAAGAAAAATAAGTGGCGGGTGAAGGTAAATTGAGTGTGTTTCCTACGGTAACGTTAGTATCTATTATTTCCACTTATACAACCAAGACACTGAAACAAACTTACTATCTTTGGTTTGAAGAAGAGATCGATGCGTAGTAGTAGATCCATGAGATTCTTCTTCTTTTTCAAAGATTTCATCTGCAATAAAGAAAAAAAATTAGTATAAAATCTTGAAAATATATAGAATCAAGGATAAGAAATGATTACCAGAAATGAAAGTGGTGGAGGAAACGGTTAAAAGGAAGAAGAAAACGCAGCAGCGAATCAGTAACGCCATTTTGCTTCTTCTGATTATTATTATTGTTGAGTTTCGTTCACGTATGTATCGTTGACTGATAGCTTGTTCACTACTTCTTAAAACCCAACTCCGTGTTGACTAAAATTGTCAGCTCGTCAAATCTTGTCATATGTTGTAGAGTTTCGACAGTTGTCTTTGTTTGCCTGTTGTCCGTTGGATAAAACCCGATTTTTGTTAGTTATAGACTATCTTGTTGTATCAGTGGTTTGGATTTGGTTTCGTAAAATCAAAACCCCACTCGGTTTTTAGAATATAAAAAAAACCAAAAAACCTGAGCTCATGTGCGTGGAGTCCATTTTTGCTGCAATATTGTAATACTTAGTTTGCTTCTGGCCGAATAACAAATTGCCACGTGGTCATTAACAACGGAGACAAGAGCTGATCCGTTTCTCATAATAGTACAAATTTAACACAGTTATCAGAGTTTAACTTTTCAAAAAAAAAAGTCACCAGCCCACCGTACATCAAAACGTTTTTATTCTAGAAAGGTGTACACTTGTGCACCTTTGCAACGCCAAATTTTGTGAATTGCCCCAAAGTATGACTAAAATGTTTTTTTTTTATATAATTTCTTTTGATAAAAACATAAAACTATGCATAACCAAAATACTAATAATAAAAATTATAATAAAAAATTTTAAAAATACAAGTCTAAAATGCAAGTACCTTACTCCTACTAGTTCATTAAATTTTTATTATATATTTATTAAAAGACATAATAACGATATACTAGTCACATTAATATATAATAATTATAATAATAATAATAATAATAAATGTAAATTATTATAACTAAGGGTGCAATTTGAGTCGAAAGTGGCTCGGGGCTCTCTTCGAACTTCGTTCATTTAATAAATGAGCCAAACTTAAACTTATATTATAGCTCATGTAACAAAACGAAGTCCGATTTCGGCTTAATAAACTCAAATAGCAACACCGTAGTGTAAAATAATCGAGCTACTTAGGTCGCTTTTATATATATATTATATGAGCCAAGCTTGAGTTTTTTCAAAGCTCGCTTAAATAACGAGGCAGCTTGAGCATAGTAAAGCTAGACTTGATTAGCTCGATTTCCACCCTTATTGATAAAGCGTCATGCTTTTCCACGCATTTACTACATACATTGAATTTAAAACCATTACAGGGCAGGGTCTAGTGGCAAATAATATATATTTCCAACGATGACCCACATTCGTTCGGGTACACAAATGTATTCTTGTTTGTGCATCATATCCACAGTTCAAGATTTCAATTTTTTTGAAATTCGAACAACTTTAAAACCGAAATTATGGTTGATATTGATATTTTTTAATTTTGCAGTAACTAAAATGTTTAGTGGAATTCCGATATTCCGTTTGAATTGAGCTATCATCATATCTCCTCTTCTTCAATTCATGTTATTTTGAAAAAATTTACCATTTTTTCATTTGAGTTTGATATGAACAATTGTATATCTATTAATGGTCATCGAGTTACCCGAGTAGATTATTGTCATGTTCAAGCTAGACTTACTAAGTTGTACTAGCTAATAGTTCAAGCTCGATTTGAGCACAAACTCAAGCTTCGATTAAATTTCGTTTGAACTCGAATTCGAATTTAAACTCAAAAAAAAAAAAATGTCAACAACCAAGACTACAACTTCAAATTGAAGAGCATGCATATTGTCTACTATATATGGGAAAAAGAAGTAAATAAACTTGCATAAACTATTGCATTACAATTCTATGTAAGCTCAGAGTGCCAAACTAGTATAATAATATAATATGGTACCTTTCTTCCTAAAAAAAATACACTAATTTTAGCGTTTGCCTTCTAATTAAGATATCAGCAATGCATAGGGTTGTTAAAAAAAATGAAAACGAAAAACCAAACCGAATCGAGGTGAACGGGTGAAATTAACGGTTTTTTAACGGTTCGGTTGCGGTTTTCAAAAGGCAAAACTTACTAGTTAGGTCCGGTTAACCGATATTTGCGAGATATATATAGAAACTTGAGAGTTTTTTATTATAATTTTTTTTTGGCTAAATGGTTAATGTTACTGAGCACTTGAATACTTGCTTTCTGTGATTGGTGTTATAACTTGTCAACATGTCTAAATTGACACCAATACTACTCAATATATTTATTGAAATTTACTTGGTTGGTGATCAGTAGGCTTATATATAGGTTTCGATTTGAAGCTTGATAGAAGACCCAAACCGAAAACCGAATTGAACATTCGGTTCAGTTTCACTTTAGTTTTTATTCAAATTTGGTTCGGTTCGGTTTCGATTTAGACGTACTTTTAGATAATAGAGTATATTGGTTCGGTCTACGATTTCTATAGGAACCGATATAAACCGGACCAAGAACAATAGCCCTAGCAATGCAAGCAAGACTCCATCACTTTCACAAAAAACCTGCAACAATACACAAGACTCTATCACTTGAACTGTCAAACACAAAAGTTCCCTGATCAACCTTGTTCAATTTTTGATCGACTTTCGTTACCCTTGGTCATAGTCAAAGATTCACATGTCTCAATTTTCGTGACTTTGTTATTTTTTCCCCTTGTAGTATCACTTATGGTGGATGGGGTAATATTTGTTGCGAGAAATAAAATGAAACAAATGGTGGCGAATATGAGTATATTGTGTGGATTTTTATAAGAACGACAACTCTATGTGGCGAAACAATTGTTATCAAACACACATCTTATATTTAAAATTTTATCGTTAACTTTGCCATGTGAAGATACAAATCCAAATTCAATAGTCTTAAAAAAAATATATTACTAAAATTACCAAAAAAAGAGAGAGAATGTATTACTAAATTTTTAACATTTTGGAAAACCTTTATTATTTTACTCTCTATTTATTTACTCATTATTATATATTAATGTGACTAGTATATCGGTGGACATTATTATGCCTTTTAATAAATATATAATAAAAATTAATGAACTAGTAGGAATAAGGTACTTGCATTTTAGACTTGTATTTTTAAATTTTTTATTATAATTTCTATTATTAGTATTTTGGTTATGCATAGCTTTATGTTTTTATCAAAAGAAATTATATAAAAAAAAGCATTTTAGTCATACTTTGGGGCAATTCACAAAATTTGGCGCTGCAAAGGTGCACAAGTGTACAAGTGTACACCTTTCTAGTATAAAAACGTTTTGATGTACGGTGGGCTGGTGACTTTTTCTTTTTGAAAAGTTGAGAAACGGATCAACTCTTGTCTCCGTTATTAATGACCACGTGGCAATTTGTCATTTGGCCAGAAGCAAACTACGCATAGAGAAAATTGCAGCAAAAATGAACCCCATGTGCGTGTGTGTATAGGTTTGGCTAGGTAGACAGCTAAAATGGAAACAGCCATCAGACAGCCGAAACCAGAAACTTAAGCACGAAATCACGAAATTTTGAAATCAACTCATTTTCGGCTTCAAACATAAGACAATGGGGTTTTCTCTCTCCTATTTCTCTAAATCCAAACCCTACACTTCCAAATTCAACACCCAAACAACTCCAATTTCAATTACTAATATCACGTTTTTTTATATTTGCAGACGTTCAAACATAGGAATGGTGGCCGTAACGTCAAATTAATCCGTTGTTCCAACTGTGGAAAATGCTGCCCCAAAGTTAATTAGATCCCCTCAACTTTTATTTATTGTAATATTAGAGATATGTGTTTATTTGTTAATTGGATAATAATAATAATAATAGGACAAACCTATTAAGAAGTTTTGGGTGAGGGACATAGTTGAACAAGTTGCTGTTAGAGATGTTCAAGAAGCTTGTGTCAATGAAGGTAGCCTCTATCATTTTCAATGTTTTCAATTTTTTATGAGTTTCATTTTTGATGATGGGTAATTTTGAATGAAGGGTATACTCTACCTAAGCTGTATGCTAAGATGCAGTACTGTGTTTCTTGTGCAATTCACTCACATGTCGTGAGGGGTTCGTTCAGGACCAGGGAGGAACTTGAGCCACTTAGAGATTCAAAGGCTAAACCTTTTTTCTTGAAATTTCATTTTGGAATTGGAAAATTGATTGGTGGTATTTTTTTTGTTTGGTAGGGGAACTGTGGAAACTATAAAGAAGGGGTTGGAAACTTTTCAGGCCGATTTATTCTTGCAAACTATCCACTGCCCTTCGAAACGCATACTTAGCAAGGCCGTACCTATGTTTCAAGTTGGAGTTATGGGGATAGTTTTGGGTTGTGAACACATCTTTCCAAGGCTGGGATACATGACCCCTCTTGCTTGGTATTTTTCAATGCACCAAAATAGATTTGGAACCATCGCAACCGCTTGGCTTCTTGGAAATGTCATGCAATCCTTCCTACAAAGTTCTGGGGCATTTGAAGTTTACTGCAATGGCGAATTGGTAAGTGGCTTTTGCTTCTTCTATATTTGGAATGAAGCTAATTATTCACTGTCAACACATGTTTTTGTTCCTACTTGATAGAAACATTTATTTTTTTTTAATTTGGTTGTTAATTGTTTTTACATGTACCAAAGCCATATACCGTATATACCAAGTTTGACAAGGTAAATCTCAAGACAGGTATTCGCAACAATTTCGTTTTCTCTATTCGACAGATTCCATAGGCAGATGGTGTTGTTCTCATTGACAACTTGTCGAGATTGTAGTAGTATTAGCAGTCTGTTACAAGCTGCAGTTCAACATGAAAGTGTTTGGACACTCGAAGTGGTCTACTGGTTTGTGCTCTTCCTGTCAAGTTGCAAACGATGCCATGGGTACTATTCGAATTGTTGCTTCCTTCTTGGGACGTTATGCAAGTTGTGCAAGTTGTATGCAAGTTGTGTAGGAGTGCCCGACTTCAGTTGCTTTGGATGTAGCTTCTGGTTTGAATGTTGTTGCACTGGCTTGGCTTCATTATATGGCAGTCATTCTGAGTTCATCTCATATTACCGGATAATATTAGGAAAGAGATTTTAGAACTTGAGTTTCCAGATGATGGGTATAATTATTTACTTCATTTATGCGAAATCAAGAATTCAGGTGGTGGTTCTGCTTACTACGAGAATACTAAAGCTAAACTTGATCACCAGCTTTCCCCCGACGTAAAGGTCGGTCAAGTTTTAACATATTTAAGTTTTATTTTTATATATTGATTGATTGAGTTATTTTTTTTTCCAGGCGTACGATGCGTCCAGAGTCTATCTGGAATTGGTGAGGATTTTAATGATAATTCGATTTATGGATTTTAATGATAATTCAATTAATGAACATATAATAGTTTCTTAGCTGATTTGGGACTAAACCATGGTGCTGCAATCATTTCTCATGAGCTAGGAGACTTTCTAATACACCTCCTTGGGATATTAAATATGCTCATACACATAATTATTGCAATCTATCTTGGTATCTGTCTTCTTTCACCTAACTTGGAAGTATTGTTGTGATATAAACTATACTTGCTATGACTTTAGCATTGCAAGAAAAGTGTTTTAATGTGATACTGTAATAGTACAAACTAGATTTTGGACCCGGGCATACGTCCGGGATCTATTAAATATTTTGTGTGCTGAAAAGGTTTTCACAAAATGTTTTATACAAATTTTTGAATCAGAATATATTTTTATTGAAAAGAAACTGAAATAAGTTAATGAGCAGCGATTATGGTGCATAAATACTTGGAAACTAAGGGATCAAATTGAGATAGCCTCTTCAGTTTGTGGTTTATGATATTAATCCATAATTTTCAAATATAATTATCTTAAACTCGATATAGTTTGTATAATAGTTTTTTTAGATTTATGGTGATTTAGCGGCAAATTTTCAAATCAGAATATATTTTATTGAAAATAAATCGAAATACATTAATAAGCAGCGATAATGGTGCATAAGTACTTGGAAACTAAGGGATCAAATTGAGATAGCCTCTTCACTTTGTGGTTTAGGATATTAATCTGTAATTTTCAAATAGAATTATCTTAAACTCGATCTAGCTTGTATAATAGTTTTTTTTAGATTTATGGTGATTTAGCGGCAAATTTTCGAATCACAATATATTTTTATTAAAAATAAACCGAAATACGTTAATGGACAGCGATTATGGTGCATAAG
Source organism: Coptis chinensis (assembly GCF_015680905.1). Taxonomy (NCBI): domain Eukaryota; kingdom Viridiplantae; phylum Streptophyta; class Magnoliopsida; order Ranunculales; family Ranunculaceae; genus Coptis; species Coptis chinensis. The sequence continues at coordinate 34,401,540 of NC_141456.1, read as the reverse complement.
TATTTGGAAATTAAGGGATCAAATTGAGATAGCCTCTTCACTTTGTGGTTTAGGATATTAATCCGTAATTTTCAAATGGAATTATCTTAAACTCGATCTAGCTTGTATTATAGTTTTATTAGATTTATTGTGATTTAGCAGTAAATCATCACCGCTCAACTTACGTACTAATGTGTACAAATCACTAAAACAAATTGATTGTTTCCATACCTTCAAAGAATACACTACTCCCACTTGAAAAGATTTGTCACATGAACGTGTTCTACGAACGGGTGCCATTATATTAAATTATTCTAAAAAATATTAGCAACTATGCATAACTATGAGATATGAAAATTATATTAATTACTCATTTAAATTTCTTGCACCACAATGCATAGCTCTATAAAAAGGAAGCATCAAACCTTGATAAAACTTACCGACTTCTTTTTATTGTTAGGTTTAACAATAGAAGTTTGATTGAAGTTTTGTGAGAATGCCCAAATGTGGCTTAAGATAATATTGAAGCTACTTGAATAGCAAAACATTCCCAATCACAATAAAAGAATTATGATAAACACTACTTAAAATGTAAAACTATATTTGTCGAGACATTTATTCCCCCTACATATAATACAAATATGTTTTAGGGTTATTAGTTCAATGCATTTGCATCAAGTTTCTTATTTTCCATTAATTATTCTTTAAGGTTAGTTTAATGTAGTACGTTGAATCTAGTTTCCAAATTCTCATTAATTATTCTTTGAGGTTAGTTCAATGCAGTTGCATCAAGTTTCCGATTTCCCGTTAATTATTATTTGAGGTTAGTTCAGTGCAATTGCATCCACTTTATGATTTCCGTTAGTTATTCATTAAGGTTAATTCAGTAAAGTTGCATCCAATTTTCGATGTTTCGTTAATTAGTATTTGAGATTAGTTCATTGCATTTGCATCCAGGTTCCAATCTCTCATTAATTACTCTTTGAGGTTAGTTCAATACATATGCATCCAGTTTCTGATTTCCCGTTAATTGTTTTCTAGGTTAGTTCGATAGTTTACAATTTCTATACAATTTGCATACATGTAAGAGTCTGTTTTTAAAAACTCACTTTCGTTTTGGGTTCCTAATTACTCACGTGAGAAGGCTAAAAAAGCAGACATTTATGCTTTGAGGTCAGCGCGATGCAGTTACATCCGACTCCTGATTTCCAGTTAACTATTTTTTAGGCTATTTCAATGCATTTGCATCCAATTTCTGATTTCCCGTTAATTAATCTCTGATTTTAGTTTAATGCAGTTCCATCCAGTTTTTTGAGGTTAGTTCAATGTAGTTGCATCCAATTTTCGATTTTATGTTAATTGTTCTTTGAAGTTAGTTCAATACATTTGCATCAAGTTTCCGATTTTTCGTTAATTATTTTTTAAGGTTAGTTCAATGCAGTTACATCAAATTTATAATTTTCAGTTAATTATTCATTTAGATTAGTTCAATGCAGTTACATCAAATTTATAATTTTCCGTTAATTATTCATTTAAATTAGTTCAATGCAGTTACATCAAATTTATAATTTCCCGTTAATTATTCATTTAGATTAGTTCAATGCAGTTTCATCCATTTTTCAATGTTTAATTAATTAGTCTTTGATATTAGTTCATTGCATTTGGATTCAGTTTTCGATTTCCCGTTAATAACTCTTTAAGGTTAGTTCAATGCATCTGCATTTAGTTTATGATTATTTATGCTTTGAGGTTAGTTCGATGCAATTATATCCGGTTTCTGATTTTCCGTTAATTATTCTTTGAGATTATTTCAATGTATTTGCATTTAGTTTCCAATTTCCCACCAAATTATTCTATGAGGTTAGTTCAATGCAGTTGCATTCGGTTTTTGATTTTCTGTTAATTATTTTTTGAGTTTATTTCAATGCATTTGCATCCAGTTTCCGATTTTCCATTAATTATTATATGAGGTTTGTTTGATGTATTTGCTTACCGTTTCCGATTTTTCGTTAATTATTTTTCAGGGATTTTCATCCAATTTCTAATTTCCCGTTAGTTATTATCTGACGTCAGTTTAATGCAATTGCACCCAGTTTCCAATTTTTAGTTAATTACTTTTTAAGTTTAGTTTATTGCATTTGCATAAAGTTTCCGATTTTCCGTTAATTACTCTTTGAGCTCTATTATGTATTTGAATCCAGTTTCGATTTTCTTTTAATTATCCAATGTGGTGTGTAATACCAACTTCTACAGATTTATCCGTAGTGTCCTCGCAAAACATGACATAAAAAGTAAACTATGCTTGATTTACTATGCGATCGATCATCGAAGATTATCCATTTCCCGATTTTCCATTAATTATTATTTAAATTATGCATGACTCACTATGTGGAATATTCAAAAATTATCTATGAACGGGTGTTGTTATATTAATTATTCTGAAAAATATTTGCAAATATGCATAACTATTATATATTAATATTATATTAATCACTCAACCAAATTTCTTATAACGTGAAAACCTCACTCTCCATTAAAAAAAAAAATTCGCATTTGATAAAATCTTTCAACTTCATTTTGTTGTTTAATAATAGAAGTTTGATTAAATTTTTGTGAGATTGCCTAATAAGATGAAGTTCATATATATTGAAGCTACTTGAATAGCAAGGAGTTCCCAATCATACGGAAAGAGATAAGATAAACATCATTTTAAATGCAAAACTATACTTACCGAGATATTACCACAATATAATCCAACTATGTTTTGAGGTTAGTTCAATGTATTTGCATATAGTTTTTGATTTTTCGCTATTTATATTTTGATGTTAGTTCAATGCAGTTGCATCCAATTTTCAATTCCCGTTATTTATTTTTTGAGATCAGTTCAATGTAGTTGCATCCAACTTTTGATTTTTTTCGTTAATTATTTTTTCGATTAGTTCAATACATTTGCATCTAATTTCCAATTTCCTGTTAATTGTTCTTTGAGGTCAGTTCAATGCATTTGCATCCGGTTTCGATTTTCCATTAATTATTTTGTGAGATTAGTTTAATGCATTTTCATTCAGTTTCTGATTTCTCATTTATTATTTGATAAAATTGCATTTGCATCTAGTTTCCGATTTTCGATTTCCGTTAATTAATTTTTTAAGATTAGTTCCACGATTTGCATCATGTTTCCAATTTATAATTAATTTTTCTTCGAGGTTAGTTCAATGCAGTTGCATTCAGTTTCCGATTTTCCGTTAATTTAATCTTTGAGGGTTAGCTCAATGCATTTGCATCCAGTTTCCGATTTTCCGACAATTAATTTTTTTATGTTAGTTTGATGTATTTGTATCAAAGTTTTGATTTTCTGTTAATTATTCTTTGAGGTTAGTTTAATGTAGTTGTATTCATATTCTAATTTTCTATTAATTACTTTTTAAGATTAATTTAATACTTGCATTTGCATCCAGTTTCTGATTTTCTATTAAATATTATTTGAGGTTATAGTTTGATGCATTTGCATCCAGTTTTCGGTTTCCCATTAATTGTTTTTTTACGTTAGTTTCATTAAGTATTATATATGTTTTAAAATATTTGTCATTATTGCTTTGCCGTTATTTTTTTTAAAAAAAATTATATTATATATTTTGTGATGTTATTTTTAGTATAATTGTTTTTAACTATGTTTTGAGGCCGTGTTAAGGATATATTCGAAATAAGTTGGTGCTTTATTAAAATTGTATGATTTGTAATAGGGAATTAGTTTCTACAAATTACATATTTTTAGCAATTTTTTTTATTTGATCAAATATATAAGAATTGGAACACTAAAAATATTTGATTCGTAATAGGAAATTACCTTTTATAAATCACCTATTTTTTAGCAATTTTGTTTATCTGATCAAATATATAAGAAATACACTCTAACTCTCCAAATATAAGAATTAGAAATACACTCAAACTCTCCAAAGAGGTTCTATGCATGTGGGATTATAGGCTATTAGAAAAGATTATCTTTCATATTAGAGTTTCACATAAGAGAAAAAAAAACTAACTCTCATATTAGAGTGCCACATAGGAGAGAGAAAATCATTTATTAGAGGTCTCTGCTTTAAGTATATAGATAGTAGATAGCTAGTGGATTATGAGATTTTGATCTCACTTGGCCTATCTTTTGCAGTTCATTGGGAATTTTCAAGAAACATTGATCAAATTGGGAGTTTGTCAGCTGAGAAGTGTTGTTGTTGCAATCGAGAATGTAAGGGAAGTGTCTTTGCGGTGAGAATTTACGTAAGGGAGTCTAGAGTAGTCTACACAGTTAAAGGGAGTGAGCAAATTTGAAACTTGGCAGATTATCAAAATGCTATTGCTTGTAAAACTAGTAGAGGAAGCTGTAATAGATTTTGCATGTAATGACACTTTTAGCATTTTTGGTAGTCCTCAGTTTTGAATATGTTAAAAACCAAGATGTAGAGATTCTGAACTGAAATTCGTATATATTGTACCTTAGTTGTAGCTCTTGAGCATTTTCCTCTTATTAAAATTAGCTCATCTTATCCATGCCCGAATTTGAATAACCAAGTCCAATCCAGTCCCAAACTAACAACTGTTTGATATATAGACATTTGGTTTTGCCTGTTAATGCCTACTTGTAATATGACGAAGAAGTAACTGTAAACTACCAAACTTCGTTTTTCACTGTAAATGACTAGACCTTCAATCATTAACAAGGGCTAAAATTTCCGAATCGCACAGTAAATGTCAACTACTTAAACAACAACTATATATTTGTATCCAAATATTTCATTATTGTCCACAACCCAATCAACCTAAGAAGAACTAATTTCTGACAAGCCTACAATCCAATGAACTTTAAGTTTATAAATAGTCGAGAAAAGCTAGTCTCATTTCTGACAAGTCTAAACTACCAAATATAAACCAAATTTCACTATCCTATTTCTCTCTAATGTAAAATCAAGTTCACTGGCTTCACAATGCAATGTAGCAACTACACATAAACTATCACAAAACTAACGGAAACAAGATCTTTACAGTGAAAAAGTGAAAAAATAGTACTTTGTTAGATGCGTGCGACACCGAACTTGTCCAAAAATGTTTTCACGTTACCAAACAAAGATGCTTCAGTAACCACCTTTAAGGTCATTGACCACATCATAGGGGATGCTTCAGTAACCACCTTTAATAGTTTCAAGGGTGGCTCCCTCGACCATAAAACAAAGTTGCCTCTTGGTTGATCTTCTCTCTGCGGGATTTTGCCTCGGCTTTTGCCGGCTCATTGCAGCTTGCCGATTGCCAAACGAAAATCTTCAAAGGCTGTCGAGAATGTATCCGCTTCAGAAATTGTTAGAAACACTTTAACAAAGCCGTCGAATGTATCTTCAAATCTTCAAAGTTGTCGAATTCCTTTAACAAAGTTCACTATATACTCTTCTTGCCTCAATCTCTCTCGGCAAGCCACCATACTTAGAATGTATGCTGCGGTATTGAACTTCGCAAGAAATAAAGAATTCAATGTTCAAAGCAACCATCATTTTAGGACAAGTTAAATGCAAAATAAATTCTATCTAACACTGATTAATCATAGAGGACCAAGAGCAGGTTCAGGTATGAGTTCCAAGTTTATACTTTTGCCCAATTATACTTTTTTCTATTTTTGAGTTCCTTTTACCTCCTAAAATCTCGAGGATATGAACTTCTCTGTATTGCAAAAGGGGGACCAATACAAAATTTGATCACTCTATACTCAGTCACCAAATGTCCAACCGCCTTGCAATGGTTCCAGAAGTTGGGGCTTTTTACCAACAATATACTCTTTGCAAGGTTGACGTCGACCACATTAATGTTTGCATATTATTTCAAACCTTTAAATATGTAATGACTTGTGTAAAATACCTGTGATTTATTCTCCTTAAACAGAAAAATTGCATGTATTACCTCAGGAACGCAAGATACTTGGACTGCATATTCCCACATAAATTTTCCACTGCATCCTTGAGGTCCAAAAGCTCACAACATAAATTTGTAATTCTCTGCACAAAAAAGATATAAACCTCCTCACAATGAGATTGCATTCAAGTACCTAATAAAATAATAGGCAACAACTTGTTAAAAACCTTAACACAATCTCATCTCATCAGCTCTTCAAACTTGTTAAAAATAAAAATTATACTTGCAACTAAAAAAAAACAATTAACAACCAAATCGAAAAAGTAAAAAAAATCGAGGTATAAAAAACAGTTAATTGATTAAAAATAAAAATAAAAATTTATACATTCAACGAAAACAAACAAAAACAATTCACAACTTGTTCTTCTCATTCTTCTTCTATTATTACTGAACCCATTTCATTAAAATCATAAATGAAAAATTGAAAATCAACAAAATACATACCTTCTTCCAATTTGTGCTTTGATTTTCTCAATTTGGAGAAAGGAGAAGGGAAAATTGGAAGTATTAGGTTTGGATTTGGAGAAAATTAGAGAGAGAAATAGGAGAGAGAAAACACTTCGTAAGTGTTTTATGTTTGAAGGCCAAAAATGGGTTGATTTCGTTCCTGTTTGGATTTGATAAAATCTAACGGTTAGATTTCGGCTGTTTGATGGCTGTTTCATTTCGATGTCTGTCTACCAGTAATACTACACTGACACGGGATATCTACACAGTCAACCAACACATTGAGGTGGCTGGTGACGTGTCATGTCCACGTAGCAAAAGTCAAATATATTATTTTTCTTTTCGTTTCTGCGATAAAAAAACTCTTACCTTCTCGCCGCTCTCTTTCTCTCCTAAGCTACTACTGGAAATAAAAAATTGGAATAACCCAAATTCATTCTCCCAAAATTTTCACCCCAAAATCAAACCCAAATAGGTTGTTGTAGTGTCGACAAAGAACATCCCGTTTGTATCTCGTCATGACTCATCATGTCTGAAGAAGATGGTTTTCTCATTTGATGATATCACTATTTTTTTTATTATAGAGTAAGGAAGAGTATGAAGCTTCTATTTGTTTATGTGGAAGTCAAATCTGTCGCGGTAGCTATTTGAATTTGACTGGAGAAGGGGCTTATCAAAAGGTACAATATGAGTGGTTTTCATCAGAATTTCCCATATGGTGTTGTGGATACCGAGTTTGCATAATTTGCCTAACTGAAAGGATAATATTATGTTTTAGCTTATTCATTTTTATTTATTTTTTCTTCAATCACCATTCTGCACTGAAGGAGCGCTCGAAAAGTATTCTGTTTTCAAAATGGTCAAGTGAATTCTGAGTGTAATAGCCACTTATTTTTTTCCCACTAGGTCCTTATGGAGTGTCATGGAATGCTGGACCGGCATTGGCTGATGCTAGAATCTTGTGAGTTGAACTATGTATCTGAAGAAGATTATTTTGATTTGGGTATATTTACTCTATATTCACTTAGCTTAACAGAAATTATAATGAGTATATATCTTCTTTAATTAAAACATCAAGTTCACCTGACCATCATCTCTCAACCTTTGGTAGAAAAGGTTTTTAGCCATAAACTGGTATCTTTTTTACCTTTTAAATTTTTGGATAGGTTGTGCAAGTTCTCTTTCCAATCGTAATCACTGGATAAGGAGGCACAGCTATTAATTGTGAATACTTTTCACTCACCAATATTCTTGTTAAATGGTGTTCCAGAAACCATTAATTGACTATATTGATAGATAATGATGCAACAGAGTGATAGTTTCATTCTTATTGGATCCATGATCTGATTTGTATTTGTATATTTCAGGTGAGATACGTAATGAGATGTATATACCATGACCCAAAAAAAGCTCCACCCCCACTCAAGAAACTGAATCCTGAAGAGGTAGTTTCCGTCCTCTAGAAAGGAGAGGGTTCACTTGTTGAGGAACTTCTTGAGTGCATGGTTTCTCATACAGAGGAATCCTTATTAAATGACCTTAGGTCCAAAATACATGGTCACGAACCATCAGGCTCTAATGATCTTATGGGAGAACTTCAAAATTCTTTATTGTGGTAAGTAGCATAAGCTCCTTTTCTTGTTGCACTCATTGTATAACACTCTTGTTTGTAATTGTGATTATGAACATGCAGATTTATGTTTAGAGCGTCAGAAGTATGGTTGTCTTTTGTGTGTGTGTAATCAGATCGTGTGTGCTCACAATACCTTTTTGGCAGGGAGAAGCAGATCCCCAGACCGCGGGCTGAAAGAAGACGAGAATATGGTCTTTAAGAGTGCCCCTCAAGTTTTGGTAGTCCGATGCTAGATGGCGTTGTGAATAAATCTTCCTGGACAAGGAAATGGTGCTTTGGTTGAAGAATAGACCTCCAATATTTCAGGCCATGTGGGACAGATGACCCGTCTTGTTTGTGAGAGGCTGCAGGGATGTTGCTAATTGACCCAGCCATTTTGTTTTGAAATGATTATTCTATTTATATTACAGCTACCCGTTGTATTGTGGGAGTTGGTAATCATTTCAAAACATCGTCCTTTGTGATCCTCTTCATTTAAATGTATAGTTCTAGTTCTCTCTGTAATTTGTATCCATTATTTAGAAGCAATGGTTATTTAGTTTTCTGTTTTTTTGTTCTCATTAGAATATTCGTTTATATAATAAAATTCAAAGACAATTTTCAATTGCCAATTTCGAGCCAGACTTGTAATGCTAATTGTTTTTTCGGCGAAGTTGGTCTGTTATAGAACAGTAACGTAATATGCTTGTATTTGGTGAAATTGATCAGTTGTTACAGACTGTAGTGCATAGAAAGTTACAGGCTAGAGCTATCATTGCCCCTTTCGGAAGTTTTACAATACAAATTTGAAATCATGGTTATTGACATTACAAATTACAAGCTGCAGTACAATATAGTTTAACAATATAGTTTGGACGGTTTCTGACAGTGTGGTTTTAATTTTAATTTCTAACAGTGCAATATCCCTAACTAGGAAGCAACAAATGTAAAAACAGAAATGACGGACTAAGAGAATAAACACTAAGGTTACCTAGAATGAAATATGTTAAGAATCAACAACAATCTTTTTCCAAATAACCAAAGGTCTCTAACATGATTCACAATTCACACACGAGTTCAGTGAAACACAAACAGCTACGACACGGCCAGCAAACCTGTGTCTATCTTCTGAAACTGATACTTAAAATTCTCTGCCATGCTAAGAGACAAAACTCAAGTGCAAATAGACAAACTCAAGTGCAAAGAGACAAACTGCTCTCGTTCTTTCCCTATCACACGTACGTCTTCCATACAGTTTACTTGACTAACTCTCATTCTTCATTCATGCCTACTAAATGCTTCCACCAAACTTCATAAGTTCTGCTCCACCAATCGTATCCTACGTACCAAGAATATAAATCCAATTCATTCAAACAACTTTTAAAAAAAAACAACAACAACAATAAACTATGATAAATAGAAACCTTTAATGGAATGCTTTCTTGTGTCTCGCCAGACTCCATAACTTCGATCCACCAATTGGGTCCTACATATAACGTAAAATTCATACAAATGCGCAAATAGCTAAAAAAAAAAGTAAAATCATTAAGGTTGTTTGCTAACCTTCTCCAAATCTAAATCATTAATTGTTTTTTCAATTGCGCTCATCCCTTTCTTCTTCTTTCCTTGGTTCATTTTAGTGACTTGTTCTCGCTTCCCCTCTTTCTTCTTCTTTTCTTGCAACTTTTTAACATCTTGTTCTACCTTGCTTGTCTTCCGCTTGAAAGGTGGACGGTGTGCACCACGAACTGATTGAGGACTATGAATAAGGCCATTATTCTTAGTTGTAGTATGAACATTACCACTAGTTTCACATGCAGTAGGCTGATCACTTCCATATGCAATAGGCTGATCACTTCCACATGTAGTAGGCTGACTACTCGCACATGCTCCTTCGCCTTTCTTTAGTTCATTATTCATGCCCTTAATCCACTTCATAACAATATTTGTCTTATCTTCATTGTCGGTTGCCAAGTCTGCTGTTTCATATAAGGCATTACACATCCTATCAAAACGTTCATTCTCAGGGTTTTGCTTCCAATCAAAGTAACTGATTTTAACCTTTGTATGACACCTCTTTACATCTTTCCTCTATTGATGAAGAATGTACTTTTCAGGTATATTTTGAATCTTTTTCTGAATCAATACGACAATAATGTGTTTACATAAGATTCCTCTAAACTCAAACAAACGACAATTGCACTTGATGTCACCGTCATCGGGGGTTAAAAGCACAGTAAAAGTAAGTTGTAGATTTACCTCTCCAACCATAACATCTTCGAAATTTCATCGCCTCAATGCCACATTCCTTTTAATCAAGACACGCCACAAAGAGCTTCGGTTAACTCCTTCAAACTCCTTGAATTTTGCGGTTGTATAAGCATCCTAAAATTGTTTCTCAATTTTATAGTGAGTAATACATGGGACTTGGGAGTTGAAGGAATTAAAATCTTCTTGGTTTTCTTTCTCGCCTTGCTCCGTAATGCATTCTCATATTGCTTTCGACAAATTGCTTCAATGTAGTCTTGAATTGATGTACCCGTCAAAAATGCATTCATGCTCTCACTTCTTTGAGTACTTGACATTCCAAAAAAAAATATCTTTTTACAAACAGGAACCCAACGACGACTCTCCTTATACAAACCATCTAACCATTTATTTTCCTTAAGATCATACTTCTCAATAAACTTATTCCATCTTCCTTTGAATTCAGTGTGGTTGTTAAGGAATTATAAACAGTTTGTTGTATCTCAAACTTAATTGACTTGTACTTCTTATGATCCCGTAATTTTTTAGGTAACTTTTTCATATATCGTCAAATTCAGAAATTCTTGACTCCATTCCTAAAACAAGAAGTAAACAATTGCAAATAAGGAGAAAGTGCGTTTTTTGATTGGTGCAAATTAATAATTAGAGAGAGTGCGTGGAGTCTGAGTTGTGTTTGAGAAATAAAAAGAGAAGAAGATACGAAGGGTTTTTGGATTAAAACAAAGAAAATAGAAAAAATAAGAAATCCAAAATTGTTGAGTTTGAGTTTTCTTAGGTGGACATGACACATCACCAGCCACCTCAGTGTGTTGGTTGACTGTGTCAAAATAATGTGTCAGCTTAATATATACTACATATTACCCGTGCCTTTTTGTCTTTAATTTGTATGTTTCACAATATTTTTGGGAGATGGGATAAATTACAGCACGACATTCATGTGTTTCATTTTCTTGGTCTTATTACGGTTGACACATTTAAAGTTGTAAGAAGTAATCATTTTGATCAATTTTGCATTTGAACTTGCATGATCTGCAATCATTGCATAGCCAATCCAACCAAATATCTATTTTTATTATTTTTATTATTAATTTTTCATTTTGGACTAATCAATTACAAACGAACTCGAGCATCACATTACTGATATGGTATGAACATCCCCATCTAAAACTATCAATTACAATAACCTAACAGAGGCTAACTAACTCTTATACTCAATGTAGTATGAAGCATCTATGTCATCCCTTCTACAATTCAATATGAAATAGAGTAAAAATCTGAGCTTTTAAATCACTTGCAAAACACCAAAACGTTTAACTTATCACAAAGAATATGCTCCTCTCTTACTCCTCCAAGCAGGTCCTAGAAAGGCAAGAGATATAGATCAATTCTCCTACCTGAATACCATACTCCAGGTTCTTCACATGCATACTAACATAAGAGTTTACACCTGATTAGAACCCCAAAGAATAGTATATCGCGGATTTTCGACCACATACCAAACATAAAAGTTGTAAATGTTAACTGCAAAACATGAGTTTTAATTTATGGTCTCTTTAGAAACAAACATAGACCATTTCTATTAAATACATACACGAGTTTATGTCCTGATCCTCTTGGCAAAGGCAACAATGGGCAAATACCTGTTCTTTCAAAGAAATATATTTCCTCCTTTATTGATCTGCGAATGCACTCACCAACTTCGTTTGTTACTTTAAGAATCATAATTAACTGCAACCTCAACAGGATCATCCTCCATGGGTGACGTTGGTATTTATATTGCCACAACCAAGTCTTGATGCCTTCTGATCAGCATAAGATTGGAAAGTAATCTCAAGTATGGTAGCAGATAATAGCTCCTTCAAGTTAGAAACTTAATTATCAATGAATATATTATCTGGATCATAGAAAAGCTCACTTTCAATAGCATTTTAGCTTTCATTGTTGGTTGCATCAAAAAAATTCAAGTTATATCTGATGGCAAGAAGATTAAAATTATGAGAACAATCATGACGTGAATATCAACGTAAATTCATACATTAGTTTTAAGTTTTAAGTTTTAAGTAACAACAAATTCAAAAATTGATTAAGCAAGCAAGAAAATAAAAACAAAACTAAAGAAGTTGTCATTATTAATAACCTAATGCACTATGCATATTACAAAAATGTTGTCCCTAATAAGCAAAATGGGGAGTGTGGGATGAGGAAAGGGAAACCATCTTCAACATAAATCCTTAGTAACCCCTATATTAAGCCTAACTCATCAGATGCCAACATGAGATAACATAGGCATGTTATCTCCTTGAATTCCTTTCTTATTCTTATTCTTTTCTTTTTTTATTCTTTTTTTTTTTTTTTTTTTTTTTTTTTTTTTTTTTTTTTTTTTTTTTTAAAATTTTTTTTTATATCTATTTTTTATTATTATTTTAAATCAACTTCTATGAGAATCCGACCAGCTTCCTCTTCCTACATACTACTTGTTCTATGAAATTTCAATGATTTGGTACTCCAAATTCCACAAAAATACAAAAGTTAATAAAAGCACATTCTGAATAAAATAATTAAAAAACACACCATGTGAAGAACCACATTACATTTTCGGAGAAATCTATACTAGGATTCTTCAGAAACAATATTTAAAAACTAAAAAAAAATATCAAACCTTACTTGACCAATCATCTCGATGAGAGAAACAATAGTTATTATAGAATACACACGAAACAAAATATTCAACGATAATTAGAATAGAAAAGAATCCATATCATGGTTTTGTTTGTGAAATGATAAAAAACCCAAAAACAAAAATTATTACATATAAAAATCGTATGAGGCTATGAAGCAAGGCAGTGCTATGGCGTTGGATGGAAGGCAGCGAACACTAATGGACGGGTTATAGTTTGAAACTCTCATCTTCTATAGATGATAGGAAGTTGTTTTGGTCTCCCTAAGTGGTGACCTATATTACTTACCCAGGTTATTTTTAGTAGGAAGAACTATTCTTAGTTGCCTTCTAAAGTAGTGTGTTACTTGAAGTGGCTACAACACAAATACAGATTTGTTGTTACCAACGTGTGACTATTACAGTAATGAAGCTTTGTGTTGCAGTGATGCTCTCCCCTTGGTATTTAAATCCTACCAGCCGCACATTAAAGAAAATTCATCTTAATCAGACCAGTAAACATGACATTCGAGGTGGACAAAATATTGGTACGTATTGGTATTAATTAAAACTGCAATAAGATTCAGTTGATAGTAACAAAAAACAATATTTATCAAAAAAACATAAAGAAAACAAATATACAATGAAAATGAGAACGCAAAAGAATCGCTAATCTGGTTTTGTATGTAAAAAAGCTGAAAAGAAAACACCTACTTATAAACACAAATTTCCAAAATTAATTAAGGATTTAAGGATAAATCTAAAGCTTTATTTATTTTTTCTTAATGAATAAGAATGGAACTGCTGCATGTAAATGTGTCAAAACGGCATAAAGGAATATTATGTTTTTCTAAACCACTCCATCTATAACTTAACGGTAGAATCTGTAATTAATGCAAAATAATATAGATATTGCTCCAAAGAGGCAACATCATTTAACTCATATTTTTTGGTCAACTTCCATGCAAACCTATGAAAGGTAAATGAACTTCTAGTGCTAAAAAACAATAAAGAAGGATTTATGTAACTGCTTATACTCTTAAAACCTAAATCAAATATATGTATACATGAACAACTTGCTCAACATCCACATTTAATCTTAAACCAAATTTGAATTGGTTGTTACCCACCTTGCAATAGCCATCCAACATAAAACATCATGAATATATATATGTGGCCCAACTGCACTTGTGAAGTTTTGGATACTAAAGCCACTGCTCTGAGTGGTAACAAAGTTATATACGTCATCAAAACTAAATGACTTACCTGATTTAAGAACTCTTAAAAGAACTGTTCTTGTAGTTGAGGACCTTTTACATGAGGTAAGTTTGGTTCAAAATCATCTTCTCATCATGATGACACCAATAAAGCCTATGCTTGAAGGGCATCTTTGTGTCTTTATAATCTCGATTATCATTTTGCTCCCACATGTCCTGCCATAAGCCAACATATATCTCACTAAAATGGGAAAAAAAAAAGTAAGAAAAAATAATGTTCTGCATGCTTTCTAGGAGAACACAGGTCACTCAACAAATAAGTAACTAAAAGGTTAGTGACAACGGAATATTTTCTGGTGTGAGATTGCATATAATAGCTATTGCCTAATTTTACCCCATAAATTACTATTTGAATGAATGCAGAAAAGCTACTTACACCACAACACATATCAACTATACTAAGATAACGAAATAATTTTATAATAACTCAACAAATGGACATGATCTATTGAGGCCAATCATTCAAAGGACGTACATCAAAGGATTAATGACGCCAATCATTCAAGTCGACTTTATATTTTGTAGGGATATTCTCCAAAGCTTGTAATCTAGCTTCTTATAGTCATCAAGATTGTTTCCTTGCAAGTAAATTACAAAACTCAAAATTTCATTGAAAATTCAGAAAGCATGTGTTCCAAGAAACCAACGATATAAGAAACAATACCCTTGTCCAAATAAACGTGTCAAATTATTCCAACAATAATTGTTGTTTAAATTTGATAAGTAAAGAGCATACTAAGAGTTTTACCACCAGCTAGCATTAACTTCTCAAAAATTGTATGTACATCGTACCATGGCTTTCCCATTTCCTTCAATTCCATCTGTACATTCATATGGGAATAGGAAGTACAGGACCAGTTGATCACAATAAAAACTGAATTAGACATAGCGGTTTGGAAGTTATTGAGAACACGGATAGGAATGCCTGCAAGGGACATCGCTTTAGCAAATGAAATCCTACAACGAAGTCAAAGCCATGTTCTATCTCAATCAACCTAATTGTGTTGCCAATCAAAACCCTTAATTTCTTCTAACAAAATTCAGTTGATTATGACTTTCTTATGCAAAAGAAAAGGAAACAACTAAAACAGTGCTAACCTTGGACCTGGAGTTCGAGCTTGCAAGCGACACCACCAGAACTGCAACCCAAAAACAGTAGGTTAAACCTTAAAGTGCCAGAGAGTGAGTGGGGAGAGTATGGGAAGTTTTTGCATTGAGCGGAAGAAGACGAAGCGTTTTCAGTTTTAAAAAAGATTTATATGAGAGTGTGGCAATTATTAAACTCCCTATCTTCATCCTTATTGTTTTCTAATTGCTAGATTTATTGCTGGATATGAAGAAATATTGATTTTTGGACAATAAAAAAAAAGGAAATACACTATGAGAATAGAGATTAGAGTGATGGGATTATTTGGGTAGACCGGTTGACTATTGGCACCCAAAACCCGACTATACATTGAGAAAGGCCTCTAATGCATTGAATCCTAAAGATTTATAAGTATTGAATTGGCATTAATTTAACCCGCACCTGAAGCCCACAGCTGAAGCCCGAAGCACAACTAATAGGAGAAAAGCGATCCTGACAGCACAGTCGCACACAATCCATTTCTTTTTTTTTTTTTTTTTTTTTTTTGGTTTTTTAATTAGAAGTGCAAGTGCAAGGTGTAAATTGTATTTAAGAAACAACTTTTGAGTTTCAAAATGGTTTAAATTTAATTATAACCAATGTATGCATTGAATACATATTTATGTCCTCCCAATGGTTACGTTTTTGCCCATTAATTTTGTATTAAAAAACCATCTCATTAAAATGCCCATTCATTTTGTATTAAAAAACCATCTCATTAAAATGGTCTACACAAATCCCCACACACATCTAACTCATATCCCCATGAAATTCCCACCACCATTTGTCTATCCATTTTGTTTTATTATAATACTAGGTATTATCCGTGCCTACGACACGGTTTGTTATAAAGTGCTTATTATGTTGTAGCATAAATCTTGGTACACTCAAGTATTTCAAATGTGGGAATTTGTACATTTTACTTGAATAAAAAATGAAATATTACTGAAGTTAGTGATGAAAAAAATACTCGTGACATTAGCAATACAAACATGCATGTCTAAACAGTTGGCGACACAACAAACGATATCTTAGAACATTGTTCCTTTAAATATGCCTTCAATTAGCTGCTGGAAGCAACAACATCGCCAAGGTTCAACCAATGGCTGTAAAAGGAAGATTAAAGATGTATAAATTTAATAAAAAAAAAAAAAAAAAAAAAAAAAAAAAAAAAAAATGAAATAATAGGTTTCATATTTCAAACCACGACATGAACTACTTGTCTCTCAAGCTCGAAACAACTAAGAAAAGGGAACTATAAAAAATTACCACAGGATTCACAAGATCCAAGCCAAACTCAAAAAATGAATGTCCATAAATGGAGCAAACAAACAAATATGGTTTAAATTTGAGAAATCAATAAAACCAATAAATGAACACATCAACATAGATTAACCAACAAAGGTAGCCAAGTAGTGTTAGAAGGGATTAACCATACGATTCAGAGTACATGGAAGACAAAAATAAAAAATGTAGTAAATAATACCTGTTTGGGGAGAGAATCTTAATACTATTGCAATAATGGAAAGAGAAGAGTTGTCATCGTATTTTTTGGGAAAGTAGACATGTCAAAGTCATGGAGAAAAGTGGGTGTAATATGAAGGGTTGTGGTTTTTAAAAGTTGTCTTTGAATTATAAAGCCCACATATCATGCGGTTTTAATGCATACTAACCATTCGTTCAAACTGCTCGTTCAGCTTGAATAATGATGTGATGTCATCCTGCAATTGCAAACTTTGGAAGTACATGCAAAGAGTACCAAAAGATGCAATGTATTAGGATACCAAGAAATAAACTCCCACAAACTAAACTAACAACCCCAAAAAGATAGTACTTCACCTTTGAACAATAATCCATTGTAATGAAGTATAAAAAATTTGGTCTAGAATGGAAACAAAATTACAAAAGCCAAGATCCTTAATTAAGGGGGAAAAAAATACAAAAGTCTAGGACTATATAGTTGTTGCAAATCTTGTCATTTTCCTTTAAAAACAAAATATATATAATGGTCTAGCATGATATTTTATGTTGGATTCTCCACTCTACAAAATTAGCAAGAATATAAAGCAAACTATAAGTACAAATATGTAGAAAATTGATCTCTATTTAACATTTGAAAATTTTCATTAAAGATTGCAAGACTATTTAAAATGATGACTCTAAGCAACAACATAAGCATCTCCGCTTATTCTTAACACCATTTAGGCAATAAATTAAATCTAACCATCTTTCTTATAGGTGCATGCTTAACTATTCCTAACTACAAACTCCATTCAAAGGTAAAAGATAAGGTGTAACCAATATGAAAGATCAGTACACTACACAATTTGAACTCCAGGAAAATAAAATGTCGAACAAAATTAGCATATAACTTGATGCCTTGACCATAATGAATTCAAATTTTACAAAGCAGGATATTCAAAAAGGAGGGAAAACTAAGATAAAGGGAATCAAAGCCACGATTAAATAGCAAACTATGTGAAAAATATGATTTTAGAATTAAGTTATGCAGGCATGCCATAATAGTGAATATCAGTGATATGCAGTAACCTATTGTAAAACTAAGATGATATGCACGCATGACTTCAAACAACAAACTCAATCAAGAACTATCATATAGTTATATGAAAAAATGCAATGCCAAACTTGAATAATTGTTTTACCACAATTTCCTCTGAATTCACTCGGCTAAACTCATAAGAGCACATTAACAATTAAAATGAGAACTGGTATAGTGTCATTTAAAACTAAAACATAAACATCACTTAATAGAAAGAACAGATAATAATCGAAGTCCACACGTGAAATTAATGATGATTAATGAGATTCAAATAATAACACGAAGCATGTTAAGGAAGACATATGGCAAGAGAAGATATACCTGGGGTGGAACCAACAAACGGATAGTTATGACTTTCTCCATAGTTCACCATACCTTGTAAAAAGTTCAAGGGTACACAGTCGATCAACATGAAACACTGAACTGGCCAAACTCAATTGACCATTGGGCATAGAAAACTAAAATAACCATGCTAAAATTTTTGTTGTGATGAAAACTTCATTGCAGAAGAAGTAAAACTAAAGTCGCTATCAAGAGCAAACCTTCATGCATATATACAACTTATCAATCATAATGTAAGTGCAAATTGAGTACTAAAATAGAACATTGCATCTTTAGTGTAATGAGTATAAGCTTCACATCACTCTGGTACTCGAAGGCAATATGCCAACACCATTGAAAAAACTGGAATCATACATGAAATAGAAAAAATAAAAAAGTATATTAGATGCCAAAAACCAAATAAGATCCATATCAAATGAATATGGAAAACTCATCAGTTGCTTGCCCGCTTGGAAAGAACTCCTTTGCAATCTCCTTTCCCAAAAAAAAAAATGGGATGAGAATAGAGAAGTTCTTGCGAGTTGTAGTAATTTAAAAGATAGTGAATATGAACGTTTGAGTCAGAAGGAATCTTGAGGGTTTCAAAACAAATTAGTTTTGGTCGCACAATCATTAACAATCGAATAGGATTTTCACTGAAATGGAAATGAAAGAGAACTTATAACAGTCTCAGTAACCTGAATCGCAATGGTACAAATCCCGCATCAATTGTCAGCATGAAGCAACCTAAGAAAAAAAACCTTTTATGAAGATTGATGAGTTTTTTAGGTAATTCTTAGAACCATGAATTGAAATCGATCAGTCACTGATTGGAAGAAGATGGATAGTTCCTACCAAGAAGATAAGAGTAGAAATTGATGATTGGCCATGAATTATCTTAATGGCGAGTGAGGAGTTTTGGGAGTTACAAATTTATTCAAGAAGGGAGCTGAGGGGGAAGTGAGAGAGACTGAGAGAGGATGGTTAACGGGGATTTTATAGTGAAGACATTTAGTTATGGACTAATAAGAATTAAATAAGTTGAGCGGTTTTTTCCACAAACTTCATCCAAGCAACAAAGATCATTTTCAACCATTACCTAGGAAATATTAGAAAATTTAAATTGCTTAATAATAATTAATTTTATAATGCTAGACTAAACATATTATCACATTTGTCATTGTTATAGTATTTTCATAATAAAATGATCATTGTTATGATTGCAAACATGGTATAATTCAAAGCTCTCATCCAAAAATAGCCAATAATATGACTAAAGAAGAGAGGAAAAACGATCAAACCTTAATACAGTGAAAGCTAGCTATGACAACGTCTAAGAGCTCAAGAATATGCTAAG
Organism: Coptis chinensis; assembly: GCF_015680905.1. Lineage (NCBI taxonomy): Eukaryota > Viridiplantae > Streptophyta > Magnoliopsida > Ranunculales > Ranunculaceae > Coptis > Coptis chinensis. Next base: position 34,381,982 of record NC_141456.1, on the reverse strand, counting down.
CATTCAACAACTTTATGTAATTGACTTGCAAGCATCTTACGTAGTACATTGAAGTCAGATAGTAGCATTTTGATTCCAGTTATGCAATAAAAGAAGCTATATTAACAAAATGAAAAGAGACATATAGTGAAAAAAAACATATGGCAATTAGATATAGTCGTAGACATGAAATGAAAAATTATTTGGAAGAAATCGGCTTACTCATATAGTTAGAAATATGCAATTCCAATCAAGTCAATTGTTGTTTTTATTTATCATTATATGAGGAAAGAAAATGGTAACAACAAACAGAATATAAAGAATCCTATTTGCTAAATTTTAATGCTAAGAAGAAGAAAAACACAGATATTGGAATAGATTGTACCCTTCAAACAAAAAAATGATAACATTCTATTGGATTCGATTTTTTTCCTTTGTGAAAACTTAGTTTCCTATGACTAAACCAATTCAATGAAGTATAACCAAATTTGTATAGAGAGCAAAATTCTTCTATAATATCAACATTTCTTAACCAAAAGTTGAATAATTAGAAATAAATGTGATATATGAAGCACAGTACCTTGAAGAATGATTTAGGAGAGGGAAGACATTGCTTAAGGTTTTGTATCCACTTGATTACTTTGATCAAACCACAACTGCCTCCAGTGACATCTGAAATCAAACTTTAACTATGGTAGATTGGAAGTTCAAAAGACGAAAGAGTTTAAGTTATTCATAGAAGTAGAAGAGTCGCTTAGATGGGGGACTTTATGGAAGCCATTATGTGAGAGCGTTTTGTTTTAAAATGCTAAGAATTATGGTTATGGAAGGAAAGTGCAACAGTTGACCAATTGGGTTGATGGAAAGCTTTCTTTAGTCTTAAGCTTAACCCATTTCAGTTACTACGTTGAGAATTGAGAATAATGAATGTGTTATTGAGAATTGCATTAAGTTAGAGCGAGCTCATTTAATCTAGAAAGGGGGCCACTCCATCTCATAGAGCAAAAGCAGCCTATCCGATTACTAAGCACCAAACACGCTGAGTTTATTAGTGGGCTCTAGGTAAGCACGAAAATTCATCTCTAGTGGAAGTTAACCATAAGCAAATGAAACTTCGGAATCGCGAATTGTCAGAACTATAACGAATAATAATAATAATAAGCATAAGAGATTTCGAAAGAGAAAAACCGTAATGCTATCATTCCTGAAACACAAACAGTGATTTTACTAATAATGTTTATTGTTTTTATCGTAATAACTGAATTACAACCCAAGCTCCATACCAGAATTTCACAAAGTGGATACTTTGTTAATTGAGTTATAAAGCAAGACTTAATGTAGATAGTACATTCATCACACATATTTTAATCAATTCATTCATCAAATGTTTTAATCGATTTATTCTTGTACAATGCTTACTCAAGAGATTCTCTGCAACAGTGCATCATCACTTCATCCATAACAACATTCGTTGTGAACATGTTGATCTATGGTTCTTCCATAGAGATTTAGCAACTGAAAAGAATTACAATAGTAGCTCACTCGTCAAAATGTTTCATTAAACCAATAAAGCAAATTAAAGAACACATGAAACACAATAGCTATAGCTGAACCCACTAAAGTAACAAACAAAGTAACAAATTTAAACATAGCAATCCACATTCGACACTCTGAAGTCGCAATTAATTTCAATACATAACATGTTCTAGTAAGCATAAGAAATTTCCAAAGCCTTCAAAATTCAAGCAAAAAGAATAATACACAATCAACTCATGGGAAAGAAAAGAGAAATTAAAAATGGAAACAACCAGCAATGATTCAATCCACCCCAGTACCCACTCAAATTCCTTGCTAATTCACAAATATATGATGCAAGTGAGTAACATTTCTAATGGAAGAATGTAAATAGATAATTTACAGATGATTTCAAAACAGGATAAGAGCTTGAGATTCAGTACCTTATTTAAAAATGTCTTATCCAAGGGGTTAGTTTCTCCCCATCAGGGAAGAATAATAACTGCATCAACAATCCTTATTAAGTCAGAAGAATCAAGGATTATATTTTTTTTCGATCAATCAAACAGAATTTTATAAAGAGGAGAAGATATAAAGAGGAACTATAAAAATTGATCTTATTGAGTCGTTGCGCACTCTTAGATGCTTACCAGCAGGAACTTTATGTATTGAGACTGAAAGGCCAAAGAGAAAACAGGATCATCATTTTGCTTGAGAAAGGTCTTTAACCAAGAGAGGGAGGGTCTTAATGGCGTATAAAGAGAGTTTAATTAGTGGGGGAGACCGTTCCTTTTCCTCAAGTGTTTTAATTCATTCATTCGTTTTTTTTTTTTTTTTAAAATTTCTTGTGGGCTGGGCTCAAGGCATTGAGCAAATGACTGAATGAGGCATATTTAATGCACGTATTAGTAATCCGTTTATAGCGTTGAAATTAAATATGAATTAGGCCAACTGAATTTTGCAGGTCAATAGGAATTTAGAGAGAATTTAAATGCATTGGAAGTCTGGAAGTCTATTGCCGTTGGAGATACATTTTATTTCTTGAAGTAAGCCTTTCAAATGCCACAAGCGCCTTTTAGCTGGCACATTCATTTATGAAGTGTAATAATTCATTTAATTCATTTACAAAATATTTAACTTATTAAAGAACATTTTAAATATCATTGAGAATTAGGTTTCAAAACAATCTAAGCCATACATGTGTCTTTTATCCAACTCAGATCCCCACGCAATCCCAACCACTCTTTGTCTACCAATTTTTTATTATATATATATATATATCTTTCAATCCTCTTCTTATTTATATAACAAACAAGAGAAGTGTGGGGCCCATAGGGCCTCCATCCTACGACTCTACTCTAACAGTCTAACCCTGTTTTCTGGGCTTATGACGTGGATGAATGTGGGGTTATCTAGTGGTATGTTGTTTTAGTGATCTCAAACAGGCTCATAGGATCCTCCCCCCTTTTGTTTTATTCTCCAAACAAACTCATTCTTTTGTTTTCTTCTCCAAACATTGTCGTCACCACTCCTCGCCTTAACGCTAAAGGCGTGCGTATGGTACGGGTAAATACTAGTATATATAAAAAATAAGGTTAAGAATATCTATTTTAGAGAGAATAATATAATCAATAAGGTTACTTTCCCTTTAAAACAATCAAATCTCTTTGATTTCATTAGAATATTTCAATTTTGGTGTTTTTTACCACCTAATTTCAAAAGAAAACCCAAGATGTTTGACCAACTCGACATAATCCAATCCAATCCGAATTGGTCGAACTAGGGCTTGGGCTGAAAATTTAAGGACCGACTAGGACTTGGTCTCGAGCTCGGGTTGAAACATTTGAAACTCAGGTTAGGCTCGGGTTATACCTCAACCTGACCCAACTTACCCATTTTATTAACGGGTTATCCGACCCATGACCCTTTAAGCTAGCTTGTCAAACTGGTTAGTAAATATTAACTTTTGCAAACAAAAAATAGATTAAGTATGAATTTATTAAAAAGATGTGCTTAATTATTACATAACACACATTCTATTTTGTTTTGTTTTAGGTAGTTGGGAACTTGGGATGATGATATCTAAAAGAGAGCGGATTTGTCGACAGGCTTGTCCACAAACAACAACTCTTGATTGGTCCAAACAATTTGTGGTTAGTTACACAGTTTTTTCGGGGCAGGTTAACAGTTTTTCCGGGCAGCCTCTCCACTAATCAGCACTTTAGGTCTTGTGGACAGCAAATAGTTTTTTTTTAAGAAATATTACTGAGGTTTGGCAGACCTCCACCTGTATTAGAATCTTAAATAGGATAAACTTACATCATCCTCTACTATCTCAGAGAGGGTTTTACACAATGGAGGGTAGAAAACCACATGTTTTAATTTACATTACCGTCTGTTGAAAGTTTAGCTAAATGATCAACTGCCCTATTCACTTCTCTGAATACATGTTTGAAAGTAATCTCCTCCATAGAGGTACATAGTCTTTTGATTAGTGAGACTAAGTTCCAGCAGCTCCAAGGTGAATCTTCCATTCCCTTCAAAATTTGGATTGCCCTTAAAGAGTCAGAATTCACTATAACCTTTGTAAAGTTCATGGAAAGGCATTCTGACAACCCCATTTAAATTGCTTTCAGTTCCTGGTAAATTACAGACTTAATCGAGCCACCCCTTGAATAAGCAAATACAACATTTCCTTTGTCATCTCTTCCCATTCCTCCATATCCAACTCCTTGAGCATTCACAACTCCATCACAGTTTAGAATGATTGAATCTTATGGATGAGGAATCTGGCCAGCTGCATTGAATGGGTTGTGTTTTCTTGTACTTGAAATGATAGCCAATTCTGTTGGGTAGAACTCTGATAGCAATAGTTTCCTTGATTTCCTTTACCTTCACTACAATGTAATGCCTCATTTCGGCCATTAGGAGTTTACTGACATCTATAGCTTCCATATATTCACTCTTGAACCTCCTGTTATTTCTTTCTTTCCAAATGTATCCCACAGATGCAGTCACAAACACCTTAATAATTTCTGATGTAGGAGAAGACCCTCTACACATGTTGAGGATATCACACCATTCTTTACTTGAGTGAGAGACATATGCATTCAGGTCAATAATAGCCTTAACTCGGGACCACACCTCTTTAGAGTATTGGTAGTCAAAAAACAGGTGTTTGGAGTTTTCTCTATGGCCTTGGAAGAAGCAGCAAGAGGATGTTGGCAGAACTTTCTTGTAGACCAACCTATTTTGTGTGGGAAGACTACCAGAGAAAAGTTGTCATACATTAAAAGAAAACTTTGGAAGCACTAACTTACCCCACACCAATCCATACCAGTTCACCTTAGCTACCTCTAGACCTTCTAAGACCATCATATGCAGACTTAGTGGAGAAGTCACCCGAAGCTGTTTGAGTCCATACTATTTGGTCTTCAGTAAGCCCATGAGACAGAATCATATGTTTTTTGAAGATTTACTTTGAGTGCACACCTAGGGGACCCATGCTTCCGAATGTAACTTCTTAAGAGCTCATGAGATAGGAGAATATTTTCTTGTATAGATCTTCCAGGAATGAACGCAAATTGACTTGGAGCAATCAGTTTGTCCATGAGAGGTTGCATTCTTTGAGCTAGCATTTTTGAAACACATTTATAAATCACATTAGTGCAATCTATAGGTCTAAAGTCACTTACTTTGGTAGTTGGAGACTTCTTAGGAACCAGAACAATGAATGTAGAGTTTATGCCATGAGGGATGTAATTGTGTTGAAGCATGTATAACACATAATTGACCAAATCCTCTCCTACTATAGCCAAATATTTCTTAAAGAAAAAAGCATTGAAACCATCAGGTCCAGGAGCCTTATTATCTTCCATACTGAAAAGAATAGATTTGACTTCTTCATGAGATGCATCTCCTTCTAGAAACCCAACATCCGCTTGTGTTTGAACACCTGACGGTTGGGTGGAGTTAAAGAAAGATATATCATGGTCAATAATTGATTCCTGGCCAAACACAGATTCATAAAAGTTGAGGAACTCCTTCAAAACTAGATTAGGGTCATTAAGAATAACTCCATTGCTGTCCTCGATTTCCCATATCATATTCCTTCCTTTCTTCTCTTTGATGACATTAAAGAAGTATGCATTGCATTTATCATTGAATTGGAACCAATCACAGTTAGCTTTCTATCATAAATCAGCTAGCTCCATTTTAGAGAGAAGGATATATAAGCTTATTGCTTCCTTTTCTTTCTGAGAGAGGAGAGCATCAAAAGGAGGAGCTTGAAGAAACTTCTGGGTATGATAGAGATTCTCCTGCAGTGACTCTAGCTGAGAAGTTTGAGAATTTACCTCTAGACCATCCTCTGATTGTCTTCTTTAACATTCTTAATTTAGAGTTCAAAATATATACAGGATTGCCGAGAATAGGAATAGACCACACCTTCAAAAGGATCTCTTGGAACTCAGGATGCATGTACCAGATGTTGCAAAATCTGAAAGGCATATGAATCTTTTTTGAAGTATACCAATTAAGAGAGATTGGTGAATGATCCGAAACCCCTGGTGGGTGGAAAACTGCTTCAGAAAGAAAAGATGAACTCCATGCAGCATTGACAAGATATCGGTCAATTTTGGACATCTTTCTACTGGCTCTATTTGCATTGTTATACCATGTGTAGAAACTTTTAGAATATTTCAAACCAGTTAACCTAGTAGCTGCAAGGAAATTCATGAAATCCCTTGTTTCTCTGGGGTGGACAGCTACACAACCAACTCTTTCATGAGACAAAAGAACATTATTGAAATCTCCCATGACACACCAAGCCTCTGAGATGCCCGAGCTCAAGTGTTTTAGGAAATTCCATAAGGAAATTATTTCATTGTTGTCATTACTAGCATATACAACTGAGAGAAAAAAAGATTTGCCATCAACAAGATTAGTAACATATGAGTGAATACATTGACTAGTTTCTGATAGCTTATCAATTTTGACATAGTTATAATTCCAACATAACTAGATTCTTCCACTGGGATCACAACTATAATTATAGCTAAAATGCCACCATCTCGACCACATATAACTCCATCATTGCACATATAAATCTTCACACAAATCATCACTGGATTGCTTGCTTATTTTATGGAAGTCCTTATAAACCATGTAAGGATAAAAGTTGGGAACCTATAAGAGCTCTATCATCTTTTAATTATCCTATTCTCATAATAGGAGATCTCAATGTTACCCTGGATCCTGAGGAGAGTTCAAGTAAGTACCCATACCAATTTATAGATGATGAACCAGCACATTCCATCATAAACAATCTTGCTCTCATTGATATTGGTTTCAAAGGTTATCCCTTTACTTGGTCTAATAAAAGAGTGGTTCTAGACAATGTCCAAAAAAGATTAGATAGAGTTTTAGTTAATGATGCCTGGCTCATCATGTTTCCTGATGCTATCCTCTTTCACAAAGCAGCAATTGGCTCTGATCATTGCCCCATTCTTCTTGATTCCCATCCACAGTCTACTTCACTTCCAAAACAATTCAAATTCCATCACATGTGGATTGATCACCCTGAGTATCCAAATATTATAAATAATTCATGGAACAGAGTACACCTCCACCATCCAACACCCTCATATATGATCTTTGGGAAACATCTCTCTTCCGTAAAAAAAGCCCTTAGGTGTTGGAATAAGACTACTTTTGGCAATATTTTCCAGAATATTTTAGTTCTTAAAAAAACTATTGCATGCATTCAAACTAGAAGTCCAACAAAAGAGAATGTTGCTTTAGAACATAGAGCCCTAAGGGATCTTGATAGTTTGCTTGACAGTGAGGAGAAACTGTGGAAGCAAAAATCGAGAGATAAAGATGTCATAGAAGGTGATAGAAATACTCATTATTTTCACATCAAAACTGATAAGAGCCAAAAATTGTAGTTTTAACCCTGTAACAGTCATACTTTTAGACCAATTATGTGAGTAATAATTAAGAGTTAACACTGATTATTGTTTTTATGCATTTCAGGCTTCAAAGTCCATTATGTGCAGAAATGTGCCACTTTAGCGAGATAAAGGAGCAAAGGTCGGTTACTAAGGAGCTCCGTGATTAAAGTCCAAGATTCAAGAAGACAAAGCCTTTCTAAAGCCCGGTCAAAAGCTGAAAAGTCGACGCGGGCAGAAACAACACAAAAGTCAGTAGAACTTCCGAAGGCCGTATCTTTGGACTCAAACCTCAGAATGGGGCCTATCTTATGCCAAAACGACCGGCTCGGAAAGAGCTTTCCAATGGTCTAAGCTTTGATTCAATCAGAGGAGCAGAAGTGGACGAAAAGTCTGTTGAAGCCAACTGCAGCTGAAGAGACCTTTTTGGATTGAAAGAATTGGGTTTTGGGCCTGATTCTCTGGCCCAAAACATGGATCTAAGCCCATGCACGATTTTTGGATCTGAACATATAAAAACCAAAGCTTAGCTCTTTGTTAATGGTAGCTAGTTAGACCTAAAACTATAGATAATTCTAGATCTAGATTTAATTGTTTTTAATTTAGTTTAGCTTCAATTCAATTCTTGTTTTAGATTAAACTCTTAGAATCATTGTTCTTAATTAGTTTGATAAATAAAATAGCTAGTTTGTCAATTTCGATTCTTGTCATTTACAATTGTTTAGATCTAAATTCCCTTATTACGTAGATAGCTAGACCTAGATTAGTTAGATTATTAATTTAGTATTTGAATCATTGTTTTATTATTCATTAGATTAATAAAATAGTGTTCTCCATAATCTAGTTTCATTTCCATTGATTGTTTAGTTTCAATTCGTAGTTTCAATTATTTGTCAGTATCAGTTTAATTCAATTATTGCATGAGTAGTTTTTAATTGAGTTTAAACAAGTAAAGTTCAAATCTTTATATCATGTCTTGTTTGAATTCCATTGGGAATGATAGCGTGATGATTCTTGGCTAAACCTCTATTTGAGGGGGTTGAGAAGCCTTGATGAAAGCTTGATCCCGATTATCGTAGAGTCGTCGTAATTTTCTTTCCACTCTAGAAATGATTACTTCACCATGAGAATGGGTGTAATTGTTCACATACTAGTTATGAATGGGTAGAAATGCCATGTGTAATTAGGGATTAGGAGTAACCAGATTGTTCTGCGAAGCAATTCAATTCGGATTATGACGATTCGTCGTTAGTAGGATTAAGTCGAGTTAAGGTGGAATCAATCCCCTTCAACTCCTTATCATAGAATCGACGTAGCATTCCCATAGTTGTTCTAATAGTCGACTAGTTGCATCTTGTGGGTAGTTGCATCGTAGTCTAGTTGCCATTCGTAAATATCTCATTAGACTTTAGTTAAGATTACTTATCGTAGAGAACACAAACATCTTGAAAAGGACTAGGAGTGGAACGAATCATCTACTCCACTATATCTCATAGGATTGAGAGTAGAAATCTTTGATAAATCTTAGGCACATAAAATTAGTTTTAGTTTACTTACGTTTTGAGTTTCATCGTTCATTTCGTAGGTAAATTATCTTTTATGTTTTATCAAATGGCGCCACTGCCGTCTTAGTTTCACTTTCGCATTGTTTTCGTAATATAAGTACTCTTCTTAAAGTCCCATTAAACCCACCCACCCTTGTTTGATTCATACTGTGGTTATCCGTTTCAGCATTGAAAACTTCCGAGAAAAATTTGCACGGCGGACACACACCGCCCCAAAAGGAGCGACTGCGGCTCAAGTTTCATGGATTCTTTGGATCTTTGCTCGACCAGCTTTCAACCGAACTTGCGCTAAAACATTGTAACTTGAAGTTACACTGAGCGCACCCGCGCCCTGAGCTGAATTTTGCCGGATTTCCACAGGTTTGATTCGAACTTTGATTTTTCAAGTTTTTCAGTGTTCTAACTAGTTATATATACTGAACACGCGTAAACAATACGCTATTCATAAGCGAAGCAAGGAGGCAATCAGGTATTCCTTTCTTCCACACCTCGCATTTCCTATTAGAGGTTTATACTAGTATATCAGGATTGTTTGGAGTGTTGACGTAATTAGCTAAGTTTGGTCTTAGCCTTGTATGAGATTAAGATCTGGTCGAACAAAACACCAAGCATAATTAAACAACATCAACAAGCACGCCTATCTAGTATACCACTCATTGCACCTCTAGCTACTATTCCACATACTCTGCGACCTGTTGCCCGACGCGAAGGAGACTCCTCTCGGACTTTTATAAAGCCTTGGCGATAGCCCCAAATCTTGCATCGTTCTAGCGGACCCGATGGGGATTTCGAATCCCCAAATATTTTAATTTGTTACCCGTTTTTCATGGATTAGACCATGAAAAACCTTATCGGCTACATCGTAGGATTGAACAAGTTCTTACAACATTCCATCATCCCTACGGTTGGTGCGGAACAAATTAAACTAAGGGTATTCCCTTTCACCTTAGCCGATAAAGGCGTCTTGGTTAAGCGCCCAAACGCCTAATTACGTGGACTTGTGGGCTAAACTTGTTCAATTTGTTTATGGAACATTTTACCTACCCCTAAAGACGGATGAGATGCTTTCCAAGATTCATTTCTTTTGACAAAATCCTCATGAATCATTTTGAGGAGGCTTGGAATCGTTTCACCGATCTCCTTATAGAGTGTCCACATCATAACTTAGTGAAAGACACGTTAGTTCGTGCCTTTTCAAAGGACTTCTACACCACCATAAAGAAGTCCTTGACATAATGAATGGGGGTAGTTTCTTAAGTAAAGGAGCCCCGAGGCTTATAAATTTTTAGAGGATCAAACTAAGCGAAATAACAAGCTGGGGGTAGTGGCGATATCCACCGCGCTCGCTAGTTCTTCTAATACTGATTAAAGCCGCCGATATGTTTGAAATTAAACACGATCCCGAGCTTAAAACTCTAATCGAATCACTCACTAAAAAAGGTAGAGGCTATCTCGTTCAACAAAAGCATATCCCGTCATGAATGTAAATTCAAATCCATGTAGTTTCTGTTGGAGCCACGAGCATCCCGACTTCCATTGTCCTATAGCCTATGAACGGGCTTGTTCCATTAATAGTGAACCTAACGCCCTTGGAGACAAAATCCTAACCGGTTGGAGAAATAACCAACACGCCACACCTCCGTGGTACAATAATCAATATGTTAGGCCAACGCACGGTTTTATCCAAGCTCCACCACGACAAGGGCGGTCGGGGTAATTTTAATAATTACAACAACCAAGTGCAACCTCGACAAGGTCAAGTACAAGATCAAGGTAGTTATAATAATTATAATGCTAATAGAGGTATCGTCGGTAAATAATAACTATCAAAATCCGCCCATAAATAATTCACGCGAGATAGTTCGATCCACACCACCCGTGACTACTACACCCACACAACCGGATTGTCTTGACACCTTCATACAAGTGAGCCAAAACTTTTCCAAACCATGGCTCAATCTAACCAATAGCTTCTACAATCCGTTAATAATTTAAGCCAACGGTTGGCCCAAGATAAAGCCCAACCCAAAGGTGTGTTTCCAGTCACGCAATACCTAATCCTAAAACAACAAAACACGACCTTTGAGGTAACCGATAATACTAGTAATGAATATGAAAATGTAGGTGAGCTAAAGGCCATCACCACCTCCGTTTCGGCAAAGTGGTTGATAACAAAGTAACTATGCCTATAGTTACCCCACCGATAGCCCCTACACTTGCTATTTTACTAGATACGAAATAAACCGAAGAACCTACCCCGTAGAGGTACCCGGTTACAACACAACCTAAGAAACGTAAAGCCAAGGTTAAACATCCGGTGATACCATTGCTAAATATAGGCGAAGCCACCGTTTCCACAAAAATTAGCCATGTTAACTAGGGATACTAATTATGAGGAGATTAGGGGCGTTTTCAAGAATCTAACTATAAACCTTCCCTTCCTCGAAGCTATTAAAAGCTACCACACCATGCTAAGTTTCTTAAGGAGTTGTGTACTACTAGGCGTAAGACCAATATACCAAAAGCGCCTTTTTAACGGAATAATTCCCAACTCTATCGAACATAATGGAATTGTTAAGTACAAGGATCCTAGTCTTCTTCTTGACAATGCACCTTAGGAGATTCTTATCACGACGACCGCGTTATTAGACACGGGGGCTAGTGTTAACTTACTCCGTTTTATTTGTATAGACAAATAGGTCTAGGCGAGATGCAACCCACTAAAATGATGTTGCAATTAGGCGATCGGTCTATTAAGTATCCTAAGGGGGTGGTCGAAAATGTCTTTGGTAAAAATTCGGGATTTCTACTATCCGGGCTGATTTTGTCATCCTCGATCTGAGAATTAAGCTAACGACTCGTGTCGATCATCTTAGGGCGTCCTTTCACGGCAAACGCCAATGCGCTCATTAATTGTCGCGATGGTTCAATGTCCATGTCTTTTGGCCATCTTGTTTGTTGAAGTAAATGTTTTTAAAACAAAGACACATTTACCCGATTAGATCTATGGATGGAGAGGTTAGCATGATCGAGAGCTTTCGAGATTATTTCAACAACATGTTCCACGATAATCATATGCCCAAATTTCTTTCCTTTGGAAGTTCGGACTCAACATTTTCATCCCTACACTAGTCGATACACATATTATGGATGAGGGCCGAGATAGATGACTTTCTCAAAGATATAGTGGACTACCATAGTAATGTGGATATGACCAATCTAGATGAGGAATTCAAGGAGTTTCTTAGAGCAGGTGATGATTCACCCTATCAAGAACTACTTTGTACAACATCCACCTCGACTCCCCTCCTTCCACCCTTTCAAAGGAATCTCGAGTTTGCACTCGATCCTTTTGTTTCTTCTGTGCTTCATAATTTTTTAAATCCACCTAGTAAACAAATACTTCAGAAGAACCAAGCATTTAACACCTTCATTTTCAGACTTGAAACAGTCCCTACCTACACCATGAATGAGTTTTGTGCTAAACCCACATCCTCATTGTTTACATGCTTTCCTTCTACAATTTATCCATATCTACCATTTTTTACACAACCATTCATTTTTCCACACTTATTCACTAGAACACCCTCTCGTTCAAAAATGAAAAAGATGGTTCATGTTAGGTTACGTTATATGGTTATCCGACTTCCCTTTCAGTTCACTAGGTTACGTCATAGGAAATCTTGGTGCTTGATTGTGTTTGGATATGTTTTCTGTGATATTTATTTATGGAATGATCCACAACTATTTCGGTTGTTGATATATGATAAACTGCATGTTCATACATATGTTTAGATAAAGTCTCGAGTATCTGACTATAAATGACTCAATTTGTTGTGTTTGGTGCATTCCTTTCATTTCCAGATATTGGTAAGTGCACCATTAAGGTAACCGAGCCCTCCCTATGGAGTGTGTGGCTGTAAGTACGGATCCTAAGTCCACGTTTAACATAATTCATGTTTTCCACTCTTGCATATTTTCTTGGATTTTTTGAGTTATGTTTCTCTATGGGGTGAATTATGTCTTTCTTGCTTATTGTTTTTCATTATAAAAAAAAAAAAAAAATAATAATAATATATAATAATATATATATATATATATATATATATATATATTTTTTTTGAATAAACATAGTAATCTAGAAAGTCTCGGGAATCTGACTTTAAAAGACCCACTTAAAATTTTTTTTTTTTTTTTTTCTAAACTTTGTTGTAAAAAAATTGTTTGGGGGTGGGGTGGTCGTGTTTCCGTCCTAGAATGTTTTATGTCCCATTAGAGTTGTTTAGGCCGTTTAATTGTAATTCGATTCGGGTTGACATATTCTATGAATTTATAGTTCATTCGTTCGCATAACGTATGTCATGCACGCACTTCGAGGCATTTTCCACTATCTTATATGTCATCCACGGTCGGAATATAGTGTTTTATGGATCATTGGATTGAAAATTCTCTCCTGATCATTTCCATATCTCATTCGCAAAAATCGGACCGGTAACGAAGCGGCAATTTTAGTTTGAAGTTGCGCGAAAAATCGAAAAATTTGAAAATTTCGAATTGGGCTTGGGCCCAACCCGCGCTCACCGGCAGCGCACCTGTGCCCCTTACCTTTGCACCAACAGTCGCGTTCTTCACTTCCAAACCGCCATTAACAAACAAAACAAAAACTTAAACCCTAAAATCGAAAATTAAAAAGAAAGCTAATTAAACCCACACCCACAGTTCAAATCAACTTTAAATCTTCTCTAAATCCTTCCACCACCACTTCCACCAAGTTAAAAAAAACCAAGAACCACCGAAAATTTCAAAATTGTGAACTGTCGCGCCACCACCGCGCCACCACCATTGTTTGTTTCATTCGGTCGACTCAAATTCCAACACCACATCCCATTTAAACCCCCACTACATTCCAAACACTTCAATGGCTCAACAACATCGAATTTTGCCGGAGCAAGCATTTACTGGCGACCACTTCGCGCCATTTTACGGTGACGAAATGATTAGTAGAGACTGGAATAGCTTGTGGTACTCGACCGAAGCCTTTTACCACGAAGACTTATTCAGACGGTTTTACAACACAAGGGAGTTAGAGGGCAGTAGAATTTTTGTTATGGTGGCGAAGAGGAGGAAGGAAGTAACTGCTGGGTTGTTGGCTGAGATTCTAGGCATTCCACCTAGAATCCATTTGGATGTCACGTTATAGGAGTCCCAATATAATGGGGTAGAGCCGTTGATGAACGTGACAGTTACCGAAGGGAACTACAATGCGAGCTCGCATTGTGTTCGCCAGGCATCCCTCAGAACCAACCAGCTGGCTGTAGCTTAGTGGATTGGTCGGAACATCCTAGGAAAGGAGAAGGTCAGCGACATCGGTCTGAACTGCCTCCACATTTTATGGATACTCCAGGAGCAGGAGTACGAGTTCTGTATCTTGGAGTTTTTACTTAACATGATTAGGGGAGTAGGGAAGTCTATTGCACCTCTCCCTGTTTTGATAACCAAGATCATGCTGAAGTTGAGAGCAGCTCTGGCGTCTGATAGGATTTACCTCACCCTACACCGAAATCCTCGTATCTATAAGGAGTGTGTCCAACGAGTTTGGAGGTTGCCTGAGGAAGGTGTAGAGGAAGAGGAGGATGGTGGAAATAAGAATGAATCGGAGGATGAGGAGGATTTGACTTGTTTTGATGCTGATGCCTTGGAGAGGTGTTGGTCAGATGCAGAATGCATGGCTGTGATTCATCGTGGCATGCGTTCACTCAACACTATCTGCGAAGACCTCCGGACTTGCCAAGCTACTATCCACAATAACTTCGAGATCCGTACCCAGAGGGAGGATGAGAGGTGGGAACGGAGGGTGAGCTAGAAGCTCGGCGCCGGTCCGGCCGACATGCTACCACGATTCCCACCTCACGGGGATTCTCCTTCCGAGGACACACCATCGAGGCACGGCGTCGTCGCCCGAAAGGCTAATGGTCTTGGCCCATCGGGAGCTCGGGGAGCCATCTCTCGGCGTGTGTGCCCTCCGCTACTAGTACCGAAGTGGTTAGGGATAGTATAGCTTGATGTTTTTGTAGTTTTATTATTGTTAGTTGTTTTAATGTAAGTTTTAATTCCGTAATTTGGATTTTGTAGTAAAAGGTCATTTAATGCCAATATTAATATAATGTCGTTATTTTCATTGTGCATGGTTGTTTAATGTTGATCCCACCTTCCCAAATTGTTTGGGGGTGGTGTTATCTATTCCAGCATGATTTTTATATGACCCTTGTTTTAGAAGTTATTGCGGAGTCACGGTGAGAATATGGCAGATTAGGAATATCTATGAATAAGTATCATGGTAGGATGAAATCTTGATAAAATAGGTAGATTCGATCCTAAATTCAACCTAAAAGATACTAGGTTTGTTTTAGAATCAAGAAAATGAGTTGTTTCCGTTTTTGGGTTTGGAAATTTTAGTATTTCCGGAAACTGCCGTAAAAACTTTTTGGCAACTTCCCGATCCGTTTTAGCAACTTAAAACCTATATAAACTTCATTCATTCTACACTCACAACCCACACTACACCTAACTTCCATCACTCACCTTTCACTCCCACGTTTCCCACGTTTCGTCTCATTTTTCGATCTTCAAGACACCTCGAGCGACCTTGTGCCTTGTGAGGGAGTGCAGCGCTTTTACATTTGTCGAATTTTGTGCGAGCTTCGGCGCTAAGGTGAGCGCGACTTCGGCTCAAACACTGGAATTCCAAAATCATCGAGCGCGCTTCGGCAAGTGGAGCGCGCTACGACTTCCGTGGACCAGAAAAATTCCAGTTTTACGTGGGTTGTTCGGCGGGTCATTTGCAGCTATTCCAGAGCGTAATTTTGAGATGACATCTCCTACATTGATACCGGAATAGTCTTTCGAAGATTTGTTCCAAAGCACTACTTATGGTGCTTGGTTTCGCGAGGCGATCACATTTCTCCAACACTAGCATCTTATTTTTACGATAACTGCATTTTCTTTGAGAGACCAGATGGAGAACAAGTGTTTTCCATCAACATTGATGATGAACCAATGGAAATTACCAGGTTCTTGCTAGCATTTGTTCTTGGACTTGTTATGCCCGCTAAAATACAAGACCCATGGTGCTATTGGGTAGATAATATGTATGTCTACACTTATGAGTTTTTGCATGAGTCGTATGGGGCAGGCATTTTCCGTATCGAGGACCAAGGGGACTATAACGTTGCCTTTGGTAGCCTGTCCATGAACATAGGAACTGTTATGTTTTGGATCATGCTAAACATTTTAGGGGAATGACGTTTTTCTTCTGTGAATGATGCCACTTGCAGCGTCTTCCTTGCTTTAGCCACGGGACGTATGTGTCATGGCCTTCCCAGAACTTTGATGTCTAGTTTAGCACGAGCCCATAGCATGAGGCATAAGTACCTTCTTATGCCTGTTCTAATTTCCCGTATTATGCTATGTTTCTTTCCTGTTTTTTGTACACGTTTCACGGATTGGATTACGGTCGACACTGTGCGACCCACCAATAGTATTATTCGATTTTTCCGTGCAATGACTTGGCAAGGGTGGAGGATACAACCTCATCAGGTTGCACCCTACACACCGTCGTCGGACAAGTGGCTTTAATAGGTTAGCAATAATAGATGATAAATGGCGGGAAGCCTGGCAAATTATCATGGCATGGCAGGACGCGAAGGAACCTCACTTCTTTATAGAAGAAGAGGATGAGGAGGATGATGAATAAAGCGGGAGATAAGGTAAGTTTTAATTCTAGTTAGTGTCTGCTTATGTCCCAAGCAATTTGATTTTTGTTAACCCCATAATGGGTGGAACTTTTATAGAGTTGCGTCAGTTTTTATTTCCTATATTAGTACGTTCTAACCTTGTTTTGCAGATGTTCCTGAATTTCACGCGCTTCAATGGTATTTTTCCTACCATCTTTATTTAAATGCTTTGAGGACAAAGCATGATTCTTGTTTGGGGGCATAGAAACACGTGTAATTAAGGCATCTGTTAGGATATAGATAGGTATAATATGCATTTGTTTTCTAGTTAAAATTTTAAAAATTCAAAAATATAAATAAATAAGTTCATGCTATACACTTAGGATCGGAATATTGGTATTGTTTTCCTTCTCTATGCTCTTATTAATCTAGAAGTCTCACGTAGCTTTTGCATTAGAATAATTTTTAGAAACTTAGGTTAATATGTAGGTAATAATCTTTGCATCCATCTATAAATATATTACATGAGTATCTATGATTGTTAGCGATAAGTTTAAAATCTAGGCTAGAGTACTTATTCTACAAATCCTGTGAGAATATAGCCTAAAGCCTTATATGAGCGAAACATTTGAGAAATGACACAAGGGAGAAGTAAAATCCGGATAGAGAAATCACACGTCCACTTACTTGATCACTATGCCATATTCTAAGCGAGAATTTAGGCCCTCTTTGGATCGATATAGCCAGAAATTCAAACCTATGAATTATTTTCCGCTAGTAAGCCCCTCGAGCCTTTCTTTAGCCTTCCATAAACCACAAATCCTTTACCCTGTTACAAAACAAAACAAAATAAAAATTCAACCTACCCAATTTAGATAAGTCCGAGAATAGAATGAGGAAAGAAAGAAAAGAGAAAAACCCGTAAAACAAAAGTTAGTTAATTGCTTGAGAAAATAAAGAAAAGAAGTTTCCATCCAAAGAAAAGAAAAATAAAAATAAAAATAGAAATAAAATAAAAACCAAAAAAAAAGCATAAAAAGAGTCAAAAGCCCAAAGAAAAGAAAAAAAAAAAAAAAAAAAAATATATATATATATATATATATATATATATATATATATATATATATATATATATATATATATAAAGTAAGGATGGAAACAAAGTGTAGAAGCAAAAGTAAATAACAAGGTTTTCTCTAGTTACATAATATGAAGACTCTATTATCTCGGACTTGTCCTTTTGAATATCCATTTCCTTCCTTCTTAAACCATCTCCTAATCCCCATGACACCTAATAAAGACCTCTAGCTCAATTAGGAATATGTTAGTGTGATAGTAAGTGGCAGATGTGTTTGATCGACTCCGGCTTCCTTGTTGTCATTGAGATTGTAAGATAAAGTGTGCCCACCGCATTAATTTGGAGAAATAAACTTGAGTGGAAAAAATCGAGTGTTGTATCTTGACTATTATTGTGAGAACCTACTTAAGGGACGCTTATTCGAGTTTTAAACTAACTGCTAGGCATTTCATAGTATTACTCATTGTATATATGTTTATTGTAGATGATTGATTATTATGCATATATTAGCTTAGGTTTCGACTTGATTACTCTATATGCATTGCTAGTGAGAGGTATAGTTAATTTAGAGCATGAATAAGGAAACAATAGTTTTATTTCTTAGTCGTTGTAGTATAGATAAAGTTTGTGAGTACCTTCACTGGAAAACTCTCACGAGGCTATAACTCGTCCACTAGGGAATTTCTAGTGGTTTAAGGCCTTGTTGTATATGGTCAATGCAATCGCACTCAGCGAAACGAGACTAGTTAGAACTCCATTTTTAGTCACTTATTCTAATTTCTCATATTTGCTTGAGGACAAGCAAAATGCTGTTTGGGGGTGGTTTGATAAGAGCCCAAAACTGTAGTTTTAACCCTCAGAATGATCATACTTTTAGACCAATTATGTGAGTAATAATTAAGAGTTAACACCGATTACGTGTTTTATGCATTTCGGGCTTCAAAGTCCATTATGTGCAGAAATGTGCCACTTTAGCGAGATAAAGGAGCAAAGGTCGGTTACTAAGGAGCTCTATGATTAAAGGCCAAGATTCAAGAAGACAAATCCTTTCTAAAGCCCGGTCAAAAAGCTGAAAAGTCGTGTAAACAAAGACACAAAGTCAGTGAGAACTTAGAAGGCCGTATCTTTGGACTTAGACCTCAGAATGGGGCCTACCTTATGTCAAAACGACCGGCTCGGAAAGATCTTTCCAATGGTCTAAGCCTTGATTCAATAAGAGGAGCAAAAGTGGATGAAAAGTCTGTTGAAGCCAACTATAGCTGAAGAGGCCTTTTTGGACTGAAAGAATTGGGTTTTGGGCCTGATTCTCTGGCCCAAAACATGGATCCAAGCCCATGCATGATTTTTGGATCTGAACATATAAAAACCAAAGCTTAGCTCTTTGTTAATGGTAGCTAGTTAGACCTAAAACTATAGATAATTCTAGATCTAGATTTAATTGTTTTTAATTTAGTTTAGCTTCAATTCAATTCTTGTTTTAGATTAAACTCTTAGAATCATTGTTCTTAATTAGTTTGATAAATAAAATAGCTAGTTTGTCAATTTCGATTCTTGTCATTTACAATTGTTTATATCTAAATTCCCTTATTACGTAGATAGCTAGACCTAGATTAGTTAGATTATTAATTTAGTATTTGAATCATTGTTTTATTATTCATTAGATTAATAATATAGTGTTCTCCATAATCTAGTTTCATTTCAATTGATTGTTTAGTTTCAATTAAGTAGTTTCAATTATTTGTCGATAGTCGGTTTAATTCAATTATTGCATGAGTAGTTTTTAATTGAGTTTAAACAAGTAAAGTTCAAATCTTTATATCATGTCTTGTTTGAATTCCATTGGGAATGATAGCGTGATGATTCTCGGCTAAACCTCCATTTGAGGGGGTTGAGAAGCCTTGATGAAAGCTTGATCCTGATTATCGTAGAGTCGTCGTAAGTTCCTTTCCACTCTAGAAATGATTAGTTCACCATGAGAATGGGTGTAATCGTTTACATACTAGTTATGAATGGGTAGAAATGCCATGTGTAATTAGGGATTAGGAGTAACCAGATTGTTCTGCGAAGTAGTTCAATTCGGATTACCACGATTCGTCGTTAGTAGGATTAAGTCGAGTTAAGGTGGAATCAATCCCCCTCAAGTCCTTATCATAGAATCGACGTAGCATTCCCATAGTTGTTCTAATAGTCGACTAGTTGCATCTTGTGGGTAGTTGCATCGTAGTCTAGTTGTCATTCGTAAATCTCTCATTAGACTTTAGTTAAGATTACTTATACATAGAGAACACAGCATGCGGAAGGACTAGGAGTGGAACGAATCATCTACTCCACTATATCTCATAGGATTGAGAGTAGAAATCTTTGATAAATCTTAGGCACATAAAATTAGTTTTAGTTTACTTACGTTTTGAGTTTCATCGTTCATTTCGTAGGTAAATTATCTTTTATGTTTTATCAAAAACCTTAAGACACAGGAAGTTTAATAAGATTGAATGTTTAAAAGATTCTAAAGGTACATGGTTCACTTCTCATAAAGATATTGGTAACATAGTGGTGACACACTTTCACACACTCCTCACTGAACATAACACTGTTAATACCATGCTCATTTCTGATCTCTTCGCCAGCTCTATCTCTAATGAGGAGAATATTGATATTCAAAGACCAATCACTCATGCAGAAGTTAAGGAGGTAGTTTTTAGCATTGGGGGTTTAGATGGCTCCCAGCTATTTTTTATCACAAGTCTTGGAACTTAATTGGTGAGACTATTTTTAATATAGTTTCAAACTTCTTCTCTGAAGGTCATTCTCTATAACACATCAATCCCACAAACATTTCTTTGATTCCAAAGTGCTCTAATCCTATTTCATGTGATGATTTCAGACCTATAAGTTTATGTAACATATCTTATAAAATCATCTCTAAACTTCTTTCCAACAGGTTGAAAAAATCTATAGCAAAATGCATTTCTCCTTTTCAAAGTGCTTTTGTGCCACAAAGACAGATTAGTGACAATATTATTTTGGCCCATGAAATAATGCATACTTTAAAACATAAAAAAGGCAAATCAGGTCTTATGGCAATAAAAAGATTGACATGTCTAAAGCCTTCGACAGAGTCAGCTGGTGTATCATTCTCTCCACGCTTAAGTCTTTGGGGTTTGATCTAAAGATTATACATCTTGTAAATCAATGTATAAACTCTTCTCATTTCTCTCCTGTTATTAATGACACTCCAACTGGTCACTTCAAATCATCTAGGGGTCTTAGACAAGGTGACCCCCTATCACCTATTCTTTTCATTTTGTGCATGGAGATTTTATCAAGAATTTTAGAAAAAAAAATCTCTGATAATAAAATACATGGGATCAAGATTTCTAGAAACAACTCTGCTATATCACATCTTCCTTTTGCAGATGATGCTTTCATTTTTTGTAGAGCTAACATGGAAGAAGCAACTGAACTTCTTCATGCTCTAGATCAATTCGGTAATGCCACGGGTCAAGAGATAAATTTTGAAAAATCTGGGGTTCACTTCAGCAAAAACTTTCCCCTAGACCAAGCCAATAGTATTAAGCAGTTATTGAAATCCATCCAAGTTGGGGAAAAGTATTTTGGCTCCCCCCTCTTTCTTGGACAGCCTAAATCAGAGATTTTTAATAGTCTTATTTGTAAAGTTAATAATAGGATCTCAGGTTGGAAGAGCAAGTTGCTCTCTCAAGCAGCTATAATAGTTCTCATTAAGTCCATCTCATCCGTTATACCTACATACCAAATGAGTATTTTTCTTCTGCCTCTAAAGGTCACAACAACTATTAATGCCCTTCAAAGGGACTTTTGGTGGGGAACTAGTACTGGTAAGAAGCATCCCCTATATCACAAAAATTGGAGTATCATTTGTAAATCTAAAAGACATGGTGGTTTGGGTATTAGAGATGCATAGTTAGATAATTTAGCTAATTTAACTAAAATTATTTGGTATATCATTTCTAACCCTTCATCCTTCTTAGCACAGTAGCTAAAAGGTAAGTATTTCAACTCCTCTATTGCCTTAAACTCACCACATGTCCATAATAGATATTGGTTCTGGTATGGTATGCAGCAAATACTTAATAAGATCAAAGATAACTCTATCTGGCAAACTGGAAATGGCAATACTATCAACATGTGGCAAACTCTTGGATTCCAGGTATACATAAAGGGAGAGTACCAAACTCTATTATACCAAACCAGTCTTACAAATGTGTGTCAGAACTCATCAATCACTCCACCAGAACCTGGAATATCAACCTACTTAATCAACTCTTTAATCACTTAACTAGCCTCCACATACAACAAATATACCTACCAAGATCACAACTAGAAGACAAACTTCAATGGTCTCTCACAAAGAAAGGTTCCCACTCAGTCAAGTCAATGTATCGCCTACTGAGCTCTCAAAATACACAACCAATCATTCCTACAACCAACCTAGCTTTCTGGCATAACACTCATTGCCCAAGAGAATCACTTTTTGCTTGGAAATTATCATGAAATCTTACCAACTAGGGAACATCTAGCTCAAATTATTCATATCAATGACAAATCTTGTTTACTATGTGGAATGCCTGTGGAATCTGTACATCATATATTGTTAGTTTGTCATTTTACTAGGAAAATATGGGCAACTATCCCCTGGAGTGTCAGATTATCTCAATTTCAGCACTTGTAGGTAAAACAGTGGACAGACTTGTGGTTTAATCCACCTTCAAAGTGCCCCATTAATAAAAAACTTTGGACAAAATTTTGTTTGTACTTGTATTGGAAAATTTGGTTGGAAAGATGCTCTGTTTTTCATGAAAAAAGAGGACCAAACTTCTTCAAAATTTCTCTACTTGTTAAATATTTTTTTGATTCCACTGAGAGCCAAAACTTGCAGGAACCACAATTGAATCCCAAGAAGGAAATGCACTGGAGCCCGCCTGCCATTAATCATGTCAAGCTAAACACTGATGCAATGTACATACAAGGAAGAGCCTCATGCTATGGGCTTGTTCTAAGGGATTCTAATGGACGTTTTTTGGCTACAGGATCATAACATGGGAGAGACAGCAATCCAGAAGAAGCAGAATGCAGAGGAGTACTCCAAGGCATCAAATGGAGCTTAAAGTTTAACGTACAGAACTTGGAAGTGGAAACTGACTCCCAAATTGTCAGCACCTTTTTGGAGAAGAAGAATGCTAACATATCATGGTTTTCTCAAATACTACTTTTGGATGCTCTAGAACTGTTAACTACTGTAGATAGCTATTGTATAAAATAGGTTAATAGAACTGGAAATAAAGTTGCCCACATGCTTGCAGTGCAGGGTAGATCTAATCCTGGTTTCACAGAATGGGTTCAGAACCCGCCACCATGGCTATGGAACATTCTGAACACTTATATATTTCTTGTAACCTTTGGATTAATATATATATATATATATATATATATATATATATATAAAAAATATATATATAAAATGCCAAAATGCCACCAAAAAAAGATATGTTTTATTTATTTATTTATTTTTTTTTATGTTAATAGCTTTCTCTTCTCTAACTTTTGTTTCCAAAAGTCCAAAGATACATAACTTATTATCAAGTCTTATCTTGCCTACTTCTTTAGCTTTATGGGGTTCATTCATACCCCTAACATTCCAAACTCCTATAAGTTTCATTATCTTGGAGTTAATGTTTTTTGTACTTGGTAGAAGCCTTAAGCTTACCATTACTCTTTTAAAGAGTTGTTCTCCAGAGCCTCCTTAGCATTAGACTTTTGTTTACTTTGCCTCTGATTCCTTGTAGTGATTGGATTAAAGTTTCTCTTAGGGCGTGCTTGATAACTAATTTTCCCGCTGGGAAATCAGTCTTTTCCTACTTAACAGCCTATTTGCCACTGCTTGGTAGCATTTTAGGACCTGGCAAACTTTTTTGTGATTTGCCGGCAAAACAGTCACGTGACCCAATTTTCCCACTAGAAGCAGGAAAAATTTATCCATCTCGAAGATGGATATATTTTGCCATAAGAAAATCACCCAAAATTTTCCCACTTCATTTGCCAAATTTGATCAACCCTAGGTCGCAATCTCTCGTACTCACTCTCTTCTCTCATACTCACTATCTCTCAGGTTAGCGCCACAACTCTCTTTTCCTCTTTCTCTTTTGATTTTTTTCAGAAAAAATCGATTTTAATAACTGTGATTTCAAGGTTTGTGTTAGAGATTCGCACGGTTTGTAAGAAGATTGGAAAAAATATTGGTGGTTGATAAGCACCCAAAACTGTAATATGAAACCCCATTGAGACATATAAATTTGGTTAATTATGTGTTTAATAATCATGAAATAAATATATTTTCGTACTTTTGCAGGTATTCGCAGTAAACATAAAAATATTGGTTAAACCTACGTTAAAGCACAGGGAATAATGTATATATGAATTCTTCCAAATCAGCCATGTAAAGCCCAACAAATCCACACAGAAGCATCAAACTTCCGAAGCTCCTACCTCTTGAACTAGGACTCCGAATGTGACAAGTGAGCTGCTCAGACAATCAGGGTGATGAACTCTATGCATAGGCGGGAAGTTATAAAATTGCCAAAAGACGGACTACCACTGGACTGTACGTGGACCCACTATGCGGGCCTGCAAGATTTGATGAGTCATCAATCATGGAGCATGTCAAGACAAAAATGCCAAATTATTGGTGCAAAGTTGACACCTTGCATGTAATTAATTAGATTAGGTGTTAATAGTGAAAAAAAGGCAAGGTGACACTTTGTTTTAATGTGGTGGATAAAAATGAAGTAAATGTGGTTTGGTGTTTCACGTGGGAGGAAATGAGATTTCTCTCAAATGGAGAAGAAAACAAAATAAAGGGGGGACAATCCATTTACTCCCTTGACTTCTTTTCCTTTACCATGTATTATTTTAGTTCCTTAGCCTTAGTTTTTATTTAGTTTTTAGTTTTGAAAAAAAATAGCTTGTAATAGTTTTAATGGAGGAAACCTTGTGTTCCTCTTGAAAAATTCTCACTTCTTCATGCAAGTGAGTTTATAAATAGATAGTTTCTTCTTTTTGCTCTCTTCTTTTTACATTCCATATTTGTTTTAGTTTTAGCCCAAGTATCATGAGCTAAACCTTCCCTTTGTGGGGAGTTAATAATACTCATGTGAGGGAAAATTCTTGTTATTTTGGTTTAGTAAGTTGTTTAGGAAGAACAACTAGACCTACATCCTATCCCAAAATGATAGTTGGTGTAGAGTCTAGTTAGGGATCAAGTTTTCTTTTAGTAGGACTTGTCTATGAGTTCTAGGAAGATAAAAATACATTTACAAAAATCAAATAACAAAAGTTATCTTCACATGAGGAGAATTAACTCTCCACTTTTGTTTTAGTAAAATTTTATTGTGTCTTAGTTGCATGATTACGTAACTTAATGTTTTTTTAATTTTTGTGTAATAAAGAAACCAAGTATGTAGTATTAATATAATCATAGCTAAACTTATTTACTAGTTCCCTAAAAGAGTAAAAACCAAGTTGTAAGTGGTCTTAGAAATTTAGGTTGGTTCGAATCCTTACTCCAATTTTATATGAACACGAAGATTGAGAGTAAGAAAAAATATCTTTGAATTTGCACTTTTGCCAAAGAAGAGATTCAAATCTCTAACGTAGCAAAAGACAATTATCAGTGGTGTTCCTGAATCTGCTGATCTGTTTTACCAAAGAAAGCTTAACTCTATTGAGGTCATTTTTACTAGTTATTATAGCTTGATATTTATTTATTTTTTCTTGTTGTTGATCTGCTTGTTGGGTGTTGACTATTTTGTTTTTGATTTTTAGCTGTTAATTATTTGTTTATTTTGATTCGGACTTGATTAATTGTGTCCTGTTACTCACCTATTAATTCTAGGAATAATTCCTTTTTGGGGAATGTTGTAATAAATTAATCAAAGTGCACAAACTGATTTAGGGGAATTTGAGAATATTACTTTATATGTTTCATTAGAAGAAGAAGCAAACAAGGTGAATTTAGTTAAAGGCTTGAAGCATAAGAGGGCCTAGGGAGTAGGGACTGAGTCATTTTCCTAAGTTTATTAAAAGTTCATAAGTTTATTAGCACAACTTTGTGAGGAGTCTAAGTCTGGTGAGAATGTCAATTGTGTTCTTAAGAAGGTACATTACAACGTGTTTTTACCTACATTACTGTATTTCATGTTAGTTGCATATGCTACTGTTTTTAGTATTATGAATTAGTTTGTACGAATCTTATATTGATAGTGAGTGAGTTTGTGGTTACATGAGTGCTGAAATTAGTCAAATTAACACCTATTACTTAGTTTAAGCAAGAACTAAGCCATTTGAGAAATGGTCTAATCCTCACCGAAAGCAAAGTAAGCACTTTTATGATATCCATAATCCGGAAACACATTACATTCTGTCGATATTGAATACATTCTGTAAAAACACTATTATCATCTCAACTTTTGTGTGCGTGGTTTGTTAAAACACTAGAGGCTTGTCGTACTTTCACTTGCACGACGCGGTGATTGTTTTCATGTTGTGTTGAGAGCAATTTGACTATTTGAGACTTTTATAATTGAGGAAAACATTAGAAACTTCAGTGTTACTTGTATACTAGACATCTGAGACTGTAATTGTTTGGTGGCTACAGGAACCCTTTTATGGTCCATTAAATATTTTAATGGGAACTCTTGCCACGTCTGTCACATAAAGCGGGTGGAATACCATAGATATGTTAGCACAACTTTGTGTTTGTCGCACACCATCGAATTTCAAATTGTCATCATCACCATAAAAAACTACACCAATAGTCCAACTCAAAAGAATTGGTTTTGGTTTGGCTTACATTGTAGAAGATCAAGTTTAATAGGCTTTAAGTGTTTCAATATTCGAGTCATAGAAGTTCTACGACGAAAAGATGAGATATTGGGGTTTGGAGGTTTGACTCTCTGATGGTTTGTTGAAGTTCTTTTTCTTGATCTTCTTGATGGATCACTTTGTTCAGAATGGCTTTATATTATTGCTAGTCATTTCGTATATATGTATCTGTATCTCGACTTTGTGGATATTTTAGTTGTTACTTATTATTACACATTATGAGTTTGTGTAAATGAGGAGAACTACACATGAGCGTAGGGCAGTTGCGACTTTGGTGGTTGTTGTTATTGCTCAAGCTATGATGGCATACTATGATTGGTGGTATAGGATATATATGACTAGGTGTAGGGTTGTTAGAGCTATACATCCACCCATACCTAGGGCTCCACGTAGGAATATGGATCTACAACGGAGTGTTGTGTTGAGGAAGTTTTATATGGACAGTGACCGCTATTGTCATAACATGTTGAGGATGAATAGAGAAATGTTTTCCGCTTCGCCTCCGTTTTTGCGTGAGTTGGTCTTAATGACAGCCGGTATCTGTCAGTCGAGGAGCAAGTCGCGTATTTCTTATACACAATCGGGCATGACATGCGACAACAAAATATTGAGTTGCAATTCTTCCGCTCATGTGAAACAATTCATCGTTATTTCCATGTGGTATTGCAAGTGGTTTTGAGGTTATATAGAGAAGTGGTCAATAATGCTACCATTGCAAACTCTCCTAAGCAGTGCTCGGAAACAAAAGAATGGCATCAGTATTTTCAGGTTAGAGAGATATAGAAGCATGTTAATGTCCATTCTATTAAACTTTTGACTTATAAAATTGCCGTTAACAACCATTTTTGGTTTTAGGATGGGTGCTATTATTGATGGTACTCACATTGCTACCAAAGTAGATGTGGAAGACCAGGGTAGATATCGTAATAGAAAGGGTGTCGTCAGCCAAAATGTGTTGGTTGCCTGTACATTTGACATGAAGTTTACTTATGTACTTGCTGGATGGGAGGGTTCTGCCCATGATGGTCGAGTCTTGAGGAGTGTCGTATCTCGCCCTAGGCACAAACTTACTCTACCCACTGGTATGTTAAGGTTTATAATTGTAATCTATCTTAGCACATAAAAATGTCATATACTAAACTTAACATGACACCGACCCAGGATTGAAGTACTATCTTGCGGATGCTGGTTTTGCATTAGTCCCGGGATTCCTCACACCCTTTCGTGGCACGCGATATCATCTCTGTGACATAGGCATAGATGATGCTCAAGATTATAAAGAGTTGTATAATTTTAGGCATTCGTCATTGCGTATGGTTGTTGAGAGAACAATCGGGTTGTTGAAGAAATGTTTTGTATGTCTTAGGCATCCTCCTCATTATGATATGAGTGTACATACGAAAGTAATCCTTGTATGTTGTGCTATCCATAATTTCTTGAGGGAGGAAAACCCAAACAGTATGTTAACCGATGAAGAATCAAGCTCAGATGAGGAAAATGGGGATGCGGGCATTAATGAGGATGACACTAATGGTAATGAAGACCAACAAGTACCAATTGATATGGTACCTTCCCACGGTTGGACAAATTGGAGAGATGCTTTGGCTTTAATGATGTGGCAAGATACCATGGGACCACATTAAATATGTGATGGTGTTTTAATTATCTTTTATAATGGATCACGTTGTGAATTGGTGCTTGTATTAATTATGGTTTTTAATGGATATTGTTATCTATGAATTTGTGTAATGAATACTTATTAGAGGTTGTTAGTTATTAATGAATTTGACATTGTTTTTTTATTTCTTTGTTTGTATTTTAATGATACTTCTAACAGTTATGGCTAGGCGGGCGGGCAACTCATCCAAGTGTAAGGGTGTGGTTAGTGAGGGTGAGGTGATCAAACCACCTGTTCCCAAGCAGAAGCAAATTCGTTGGTACCCCTCAATGGATGAGATCTTAATCAAGGTCTTGTTAGAAAAGACTTTAAATGGTTTAGGTAGGAAGTCGGACAATGGGTGGAAGCCCAAGACCTTAAAAGAGGTTGTTGAGGCTGTGAATCAACGATTGAATATGTCAATCGGGAATGACAATGTACATTCTAGGCTGAAAACAATGAAGAAAGATGACCTTGCTGCCGACTGTCGAGGCTAGTGGTTTTGGTTTTTCGTACAACCTACAAACCAAATGTATTGATGCTAATCATGTGGCATGGGAAGAGTATTGCAAGGTAATATATTTTACTAACTTGTAACTCTAAATTACTACTTATTATTACAATATCTTCTAAGCAATTGTTTATTGTTATAGGCCCATCCTACAGCGAGGCCTCTACGAAAGAAGATGTTTCCTCATTTTGAGGAAGCTTGTATTGTATTTGGGAGTGATGTGGCAATTGGGTAAGGGGGCAATGCTGGACACGATGATGAGGAAGTAGTGATTTTAGATGAAGAAGTTGGAGATGAAGGGGCAAAGAATACAGAGAAAGAGTCAAGTCAGCCTCCAAGTCCACATCCTAATGCCAATGATGGTGATAGTTCACCTGGTGAAAGCTTTGTAGTTGGTGATTCTACACAAGTTGGTAGTCGGAGCATTACTACCCCTCCTTTAGTGAAGCGCAAGAGGTCTCGTCTTGGTCTTGAGGCCATGCCTCCAGTACCCCCAGATTTCAAGGAGTTGACCAAGGCAGTGCGTCAACTAACTAATGCCTTCACTCCTGTTGACCCTTCCACCTTGTTAATCGCTGCTTTAGAAGAACTTCCTAACATGGAACCTGATCTCATGTTGAGGGCCCTTGATTTGTTGGTAGAGAATGAGCCCTTGCTTAAGTTCTTTTTGGGGATACGAAATCCTCAGTTGAAGTATTCGTGGCTTATGAGAAAGCTTGAGTAGTTAGGGAAGTAGATCGAGCAGTAGAATGTAGGCCGTTAACTTGTGTCTTTTGGATATTTTAGAATGATATTTTGAATTAGAATTCGCTATATGTATGATATTTTGAATTAGAATTCACTATATGTATGAATGCCTGTCTTTTATATAGATTAATGTTGGTTATTGTGCTGTCTTTTATATAAGGCTTGATGTCTGGTTGTTTAAGAATACAGTTTATGTAGTTTTCTTTTGATACGAGGATAGGTTTCTACCAGCTCACTAGGAAACTCTTCTGACACGTGGATCGAGTGACGGTGCTTTTAGCACAAGAACTGGAAATCGTGTGAGTTGAGTTAGGAGCAATGATAGTAAACTTTTTGAAATAATTGTTTGTATATGTGACTTGGGGTTTTGATTTAAGTTGGTTTAATTCTTGGGTTTACGACTGAGGTATGAAGTTTTATATAAGCCTTGGATGTATATTTATTGGATTTTCAGGTTAAGACAGGATGTGTGCATATGAAATGTCAGAAATACAAAGGAGGCTCTGCCAAAATTTTTCTAGAATGTGATGTTTTATAGTTGGTTTTAGTAAATAGAATATAATTGGTTGGTCCATCATGTCTCAAGTTTTGAATATAGTGTGTAGTGTATGAGTGTTGAATTAGAACTTGCTATATGTATGAATGTATGAACTTGCTATATGTCTTTTGGATAGTCAAACTGTATTTTATCTGTTATATTTAGTCAAGTTATTTAACAGAATGTTGTTATACATGTGTTGTTGTTTTAATGTTTAAATTACATTATTATATGTTTATGTGTGTGTGCAGGCTGTGTGAGTGT
Source organism: Coptis chinensis (assembly GCF_015680905.1). Classification (NCBI taxonomy): domain Eukaryota; kingdom Viridiplantae; phylum Streptophyta; class Magnoliopsida; order Ranunculales; family Ranunculaceae; genus Coptis; species Coptis chinensis. Next base: position 34,351,525 of record NC_141456.1, on the reverse strand, counting down.
AGGTGAGTGGTTTGTGTGTGTAGGTGTGTGTTTATTTATGGTGTGCAGGCTGAAGAGAGCGACTCAATAGTTCTTGGCTTCTAATTTTGTTTCTTAAAGGTTGGAATAGCTGTTATCACCTGATCTGATGGACGCTAGCTTAGCATTGGGCAGGCTCAGAGCACTTTGTGAATAGATTCTCTTTGAGACTAGTACTTCTTTCTGATTTGCTTCGTTACTCAGGCAAGCAGAAGGAACTAGGAACCAGGAACCAGGTTATAATTTTTAAATATGAAGGTAATTTCCCTTTCTAAATTCATAGCAACCCTTCATCGCAAATTCATAAGTTTATTAAAAGTTCATAAGTTTCTAATTACTAACATGTTTTGTTCACAGGTTGAATGTCAAGTTTGTGGTCAACTTGGACACTCAGCTATTGAGTACCAATTTATGTACTCTCTGTGTAAAGAACCTACATGTGATGGGATCCGATTATTGGGCATGTCAAAAACAGCAAGCAATCCAGAAAGGAAGTACTTGAGGTGTCAACATCAGTCATGTCGAAGCTATTTGCAGTGGTTAGATGAAGCTATTTCCGATACACTTTCTGGGATTGGATCAAGCTCATCAACGAACGAATGCTTTAAGTGTGATCAGGCAGGCCATTGAATGGACGAGTGCCCTTGGGTAGACTGTGAATGCAACAAAAAAGATTGTAAGGGAAGGAGGACTGTTAAGATTACTAAGAATGGAATGAATGTTGGAAAAAAGTACTTGAAATGCGCAAGCTGCGGGGGATTTGAATGGATTCATGAAGCTCTGAAAAAAGCATCCAGAAAGAAGGCCATTGGATATTTGGATTGACTGCAGAACCCATTGTTACTTTGAAAATGACTTTGTCAGAATTCTCAAAGTTAAATATAAATGGATGACCTGGTGAAACAAAATGTGGAGAATGTTTTGCAGTTTGTGCTCTGTTCAGGTATGTTACTCAAGTATACTCATGGATAGCTCACTCACTGTTTTTGCCTCATTCATAATATATCTGATGAGGACATTGCACTTCTCTGAATTATATACAAGAGTTGCATATAATTAGGATTCTCCATGTAGTTCCATAGGTTCTTAAGACATGCTTTAGGATGTCTGCAAAAATTCAAAGGTTGAAGGGTTGCACATAAAGTTTCTTAAAGGAGTTTCTTTCCTGCACGTTTGTCTCATCAAAATTTAATAATTAATCCCCCTTCGCTAAATAAATTGATGGCTCGAGCCTGATCTACAATCAAATTCCAACTGCACTAGACATGGAAGTTATGGTGGACTTGAATTTATGAGAACTTCGGCAGATAAATTTTGAATGATTTAACCTAATATAGGGAGATTCAATTTTTCTCTCGTTCGTAACAAAATCAGTTTAGATGGTGTTAATGGATTTGTTGTGGCAGTTGAATGTTGAGAATAGAACATTATTATTTTTAGGTGTCTTCTAATCTTGTTCTACGAATTTGCAGTGCTCCCCTGACTATGCGTATGGTGCTAAAGGATTTGCAGCTTGGGGAATACAACCTAACTCAGTTTTGGTGTTTGAGATTGAAGTCCTTGGCGCCCAGTAACTACTATGGTAGAGTTGGACCATCTAAAGATGTGTCTCATGCCTAGTAAGGGATTCTTGTCTGGGTTTTTTTTATACCTTATGCGTTAGTTTCCTGAATGTTGCTATGGAGTTGTGACTGAAATGATATCTTGCTATGATGTTATGCTTGAAAATGTAGACATTAGAACTGTTTCTTATAATCTAATTAGCTAAACTCTATCAAAGCGAGGCCTTATATAAGAAGGGGGAATGTCAGAATGTGTTAGGAGGGAATATGTGTTAGGGGGAATGTCAGAATGTGTTAGGGGGAATATGTGTTAGGGGAATATGTGTTAGGGGGAATATGTGTTAGGAGGGAATGTCAGAATGTGTTAGGAGAGTTGAAGCTTGTGCACATATGTAGCAAGCCAAAGCCAAAATGCAGGGTTCTCTGTTGAATTACTTGATTGAGTTTTATCCATAAATCTCATAATTTTATTGACATAGTTCAGTTCAATAGTCACAAGTGCTCAACATCTAGGATTTTAGCTAAATTGACATCAGATAGTATTTCGAAATGATATTCTCTATGTGGATATTGATGTTCGGGTTCATGCTAATGGATCATGAAGTAAGCTTTCGTGGTGATATAACATAGTCATTTTCTCTGTAGATTTTTTGTTGGAATGAATTTGAAAGATGAGTAAGATGACAGATCTTATACCAAAGACGTTCCGTTTGCACGTTTGCTTACAATACTACAAGTTTACAACTGTGAGATTCATGGAGCACAAGAAATGGACCTGTATTCGTATCACTTTTTCTTTCTATAGTATTTCCTATTATTTGTCTGTAAAAGTTCACTGTCAAATCATATTGAGCTCGTTTCGAATTGAGTTGGTTTTCGACTTTCTTACTTTTCCATCCAATTGTTTGTGGTACTCTGTCGCTCGCTCTCTTCTTAGTTACAGTTATTTGATTTTTTTTTTCTCATTTGAATCAGAGAATATGACCATCTTTAAACTAGATTTTCTTTTATAGAGGGAATGGATCAGATCTAAAATCTCCTTTCATATTGTCTTCGTGTAGCTTGATTTTGTGACCACCAAAAGTGTGAAATAATTCTGCTGTAGATAATGTAAGTTTACTAGATGAACTAATTTTCCAGCAATGGAACTTTGAAGTGGATGTCTTGCTTACTAAAACAGATATGAGGAATTATCATGTGTCGTGCCTTTATAATATTAGTCTAAGCACTACAGGGTGCGCTATCACATATCGAATTGTCTCGACCAATTTTTGTTAGCTTCATGAAAAACAGTCTCTTCTAAATTATTGATGCCGTGTTCTGATTCTAAGAATGATGAGGTGAATATTCTAAAGGTATTGACGACCTTTATTTAGGTACATCAATAGAACCAACCGATTGAGATTTTACTGTTAAGTTAAGAATGCTCTGTACTGGTTGTCATTCTGCCAAAAGAAGGCTTCAGAATTTCCGTAGAGTGCTTGATGAGCGAGCTGTGAAATTCTACTATGACTTATCCAAACTCAAAGTCAGAAGCATGCACACAACTTGCTGTATTTGAGCCCTTCAGGTTTTTGTACACTAGAACCTCTGGATTTGTTGCATCTCGAAGGAAATGCTCAAGTTAGCTTAGTAAGCAATGATCCTGATTAGAGTTTCTTCCTGAATCTTTAAATCATGATTGACCCTGATATTCCCATTCAAACAAACATTGTATTATTTATTGAAGTTATACTCATACATAATTACAATAGGCCGACCAACATTCAATACGTTCCAGGAGATCCACTGCTTATTCTAGAGACACAATGCTCTTAAAAAATATACATTGCGTACACATTCGATGCCTCTGACGTCCTTCTGAATATTTCTCAAGAAAGAAGCAGGTGTACAGGAAATTGATAGCCATAGTATGTTGACCAACAAGCTGAGGGAAATACAATATAGGGCTAACTTGACCAATGAATTGCAAAGTAGTAACTTAAAGGGGAAAATGATCCAGAAAGAGCAATTAATGGATACCCATTTCATCGTTTGGAACTTCCACTTCGGAGAAGAAGGTAACTCTCCAAGATTTATTATGTCAGTGCTCTTCTCTTCCTCTCTGTTATGCAATTAACAATATGAAGAGAGAAAAATCCAGAAGGGCATATACTTTTGGAATTTCAGCTGAAGAAGCTTTAACATGTGATAATAACATAAGGTTTGATTGTACAAAATACCTGGGAACTAATTGCCTAGTGATACATAAATAGCTATACATTACATGCTCTACATAAGATGTCAGATGTCAGATAAGTTTGACCCAACCCTGGGTTGAATCTGATGTTGTCACCCCTGTTCTTTATATGGAGTCCAAAGTAATTTGCACGACCTCAAGACCACCTCGGCCAGCAGCTTTCAAATGACGATCAAGGACTTTGGGGTCCGCACAGATAGCATGTTGCCCTTTTCTATACTGGATTAGCTCTAACAACACTGAAAACTTCAATGTTTCAGCCTCTGCAGCAGTCCCTTACTAAAGTTGGGAATGCTGCAGAATGCTGCAGACTTCTTCACACTAGAGCCAACTGCTTCCACTTCTTTATAGTTACCGACCAATGGAGCTGGTAGAGTTCAACTGAGTCACTAGGCACTGCACTAAGTCACTAGGTACTGCAACCGCCACTAATTATACTTTACTTCTCTACTAACTTCTACCAGCCATTGCAAGAACCAAAGACCAAATAGAAATAGCACCCACCCATGCATAAAAAAACCATAACTGAAAAATTAAACACTTTTAATAATTTAAGTTGAACACATACTAATCATGTTTTAAGTTTCTTCAACAATCGGATTGCATGAAGAATCTTATTCTAAAATATCTAAAACACATACCAAATTCAAGAATAACAAGTGCGTTCAACAACTATGAAGTATACTGCCATGAATACTCCACTGAAGGGAATGAATACTCCACTAAAAGGGGGGAGGAGGTAGTATCATCAACCACACCCGAGCTTTCACCGTGTCCACCAAATCTTTTACCACTCTCAACTTGTGTATCTGCTTGAACACTCTCAGCTTGTGAAGTGTCACCAACAACTAGCCCAAACCTTTCATCAATGTTGACAGTATGATGTGAAAAGTCATTCCCAAATATTGCACAAGCTTCGGCAAAATGAGGAAACATCCTCTCTCTTCACTACACCAGAAAAAGCGTTTACTAACGGTTATATCCGTTAGCTCTGGGGCGTCACTCTCACTTAGGCCAAATTTAATAACAGATATAACCGTTACTGATAATACTTTTAGTAACGGTTATATCCGTTACTAAAATTCTTTGTAACAGATAACCAACAGTTAATGACCCGATTAAATTTGTCATTTCTAACGGATATATCCGTTAGTAATAGATGTGTTATTTACTAACTATTGTTTGTAATGGAAATATCCATTAGTAATCTATAGCCAGTAAACAAAAAAAAATGTGAATTAAATTTCCTGGGTCAAATTGTTTCCCCCTGCAGATTATTCTCTTATAGAGATATCACATTCGACAAACTTGATCAACAAATGAATATCCAGAAACAAAATCACAAATCAATTAATTAAACATCATCAATTAAGTATTATTATGAGAACATAGTTACCAATCCAAATCCCAATTTACAAATCAAACTTACAAAGAATTGAATTCACCAAAACACGTGGGCTTCTTGCAAATCCCATTCCCTTCTTTTGAGACACTAGGAAAGAGAGTCCTTACTCTACTCTTTGTTGGGGATGCTATCACATGATGTACACTTTCTGGAGCAAATGCATGTGGATTAGCTGCGTGTTTCAATTTGTTGTCGGGTTCCAAGAGCCATATCTTCATATTCAGGTTTGTTAATGCACCCTTGGCATGCACAAGCAAGGTTCTGTATAATATATTCCAGCAACAAAGCACCCACAATCACACTCACAAAAAAGAATAATTCAAAGGCATTAGGTGCCTAAATATCTGCATAAGGCACACAGCAAAGAACGTGCATAAAACTTACGCCAAAGCTTATATGAACATCGTAATACAAACGAGAAAGAAGAAAGATCACAAAGCCATTACCCGGTTTTATAGGCTGTAGGTCTACCCATCCCAATAACAGTTACCCATGAGTCTCCACAAAAAAAGAATCCGACCTCCAATAACAATTGCTACCTAAAGCGTGTAAAAGAGGTATTAGATGCAGAAATGGAAGGGGGAATTGTACATAGAGGATTTTGGAAGTACCAAGGCAACAAGCAATTGTAACTTCACTAGAAATCAACAAGGCCACCTAACAATGTAAGGAAGAAATATCACAATGCAAGTTATTTCAGTCTAGTGGAAGAAAAGTGATTATTTTTTTTCTTTTTCAGTGTCTTACATGACACCAGGAGAGATGATAAAAAGGAGTAAAAGTAAAGGAGAGAGAATGTGCTATTATGAAGCATCTCCTGACTTTCAAATTCCTTATCGTCTTTGACACTCGAAGCATTTGCATGAATATGAGGGTTATTTGAGGTTTCCTCATTCTTTTCAAACAGTGCATGAGCAATCATCCGGCCTGCAACCATATATAGGTACATTCCGAGGCTTTGGTGCGACTGACTCTCTTATCCCTCCATTCTCTTCAGAAAAGATCCGCTCACAAGCAGCAAGATAAGCTGCTTCTCTTTCCTCCAGTGTAGTCCCCAAAGATGTTGGATTATTCTTTGTGGCTTAAATAAAGAGAAAAGAAAAGAAAAAGAAAAGAAAAAGTCAATCACACTGGTAACAAACTGAATTTTGTGAGAAGGATATCATAATGAAGAAAAGTAAGACATTAAAGTACACAATTATGACAATTCGTTAATCACTTATATAAAAGGATGCATACAATTTCCAATCTATGTGTTTATACCATTCACTCTATCAAAGATACCGTACGTTGTAGAACGAAGCTATAAGTTCTACATAATGGTTGTAGCACATGACAATGTGAAAAATGACAAACTTTTAATAAGTACGAAGTTAAGCTTCGTGGACATATATTAGGTCGAGTTCAATATTGTTATTTAAAACTACTGATACTAAGCACAAAGAGAAGTGGGAAATGCAGTACCTGGTAAAGCCTTTGTTCTCCTCAACAATTGATGGGATGCAGCAGGAGACTGATAGTCATTACATTGCCATAGGATATCACTGACAAGAATTGATGGTCTGCAATTCCAAACATAAACAGGAAACATTCAAGAAAAGTAATCTATGAACCAATGCTCCATTCGACTGTGGGATCGATCAGCATACATTGATGACTCAGGGGATCTCTCTAAGATTAAATGGCGGTCATCTCCTTCACCAACGGATTCATGAGCCAATCTAGTACCAAAAAAACTTCACGGAGTCACTAGAATGAACTTGTAGCAGAGACAGATGGGTGAAACAAATATGATCGGCAGTATCAAATAATTATGCAAAAAGATTTAGAAATTTTAAATCTGGCTATAGCTTTCAAATATAATTATGATATGAAAATGAATAAATAAGTTGGGTTGTAACATAAATAAAACTTACCCGAAAATGTCCGCCAGGCGATGCAAGAGAAGGCGATTATACGAACTCATTGGTTTCAGCTCCAAGATACCATCTAGACTGCAGTAAACAATGTGATCGCAACTGACACTTTCCTTGTATTGACGTAAATACGTTGAGTCCATATTTACAAGTTACAACTACATGAATTCTGAAAGTTTCACTCTTTACGGTCTCACACAACTCAAAAATGTGTATATCATAGTAATTTCAAAAGATGCCAGAGGAAATCATTGTAAGCAGACTTTAAAAACGAAAAAAACTTAATGGAAAGAAGACATAGCTGATTCAAATAAGATGGAAATACTATATTGCAAAAGAAGCATAACTAAGAGAAAATGTTTAAATTTAAAACCATAGGGAAAGAAATGGTATTTACCACAAAGCTGGAAAAGAAGACACATTCTTTTCTTCCAAAAAAGCAGCATTCCAAACTGAAGATGTGGATGGAATATTGTTCCCCAAAAAGACTTAACTATTGGAGAAAAATAAAAAAAGCATTTGGAGATTCTGATATTGAACTAATGAAAAGTTATTCCATATGGAAGACACAACCCACTTAAGGTGATCATTTAGATGTACATTGCCATTAACATTAAATATATTTGAACAAACATCAAAGAATCACTTCATTGTTGAGAGAGAAGAATTTTTGTGTCGGGGCTTATCATTTTGCGGTAAAAGAGATCTCAAGGAAAGTTAGAAAAAGAAAGAAAGTTAAAATCTCTACCCAACAAAACTAAAGCAGTCCAGGTCCAGGGCTTCAATAGAATTTGGATATTTCTAGAGCATCTCAATGGAGGAGAGACAGTGCATAACAAGTATGTTACAAGGAAATACTCATTTTATATTAAAATAAAAATAAAAATGATAGTTTCACACCATGTTATAATCTCATATCATGAATTTAGGTCAAACAATAAACAATGCAGGTAGAAGAATCAAGAAATAGGTTATCATCGCAAGCTAACAGAGCCTACATAGTTTACCTAGTATTGTTCTGGAGGAATTGACCATTCTGGTGTAAACTTTTTTTTTTATCAACTTCATCATTTGATGCTTTGAATCTTTTCATGTAGAAAAATTGGAGAAAACATGGATACATAAGAGTAAATCCGCAGAGTTTTTTTTTGTACTTTGTTCAACAAAGCAGACATCACTTTCTCAAGTTAAAGAGAGTTCAATAGGGAAGAATGTTATATTCATTACATTTTGTCCTAGTTCTGGAGACATTTAAGGAGGACCAAGCAAGCCATTGTTAGCGGCCTCTCGAAAACTTTCTCGTAAAAAGGGTTAAGGCACATAGACAAAATTCATTTTAGGCTAAAGATCATGAATTGTTAACAAGTACGAAAATAAATGGTTTAATCTAGAATCACATCAGTTTTACAGGTAAAAAAAAATAATATTTAAGTATGTTTTAAGTACTAATGGAGTACTAATGGAATGAAGATATTAGACTTACTCCGCATAATACTGAAAAAGATTGATCAAAAATAGTTTGATGTACTCTGACAACTCAGGACTGGCATCGGCAGCAATCCTTGCAACTTTCTTATTCATCTGACAAATCAGGAAACCGAAAATTAACGTCAAGGAAGAATAGACTAGGAAGAGCGAGCACATACAAACTATGGAGATCAACATTACAGTGATAAATTTCGACAAGACAGTATACTCAAGCTCCTCCATGTAAGCGCTCATCAAGCTGAACAATGAAGACAATGACTGTTTACAAGCCATAGACAGAGCAAATGAATCATCCAAAATGCCTGACAGAAAGAATAAAATGGCTGAGTTTTTTTATACTGCAGAAGCTAGCCTGTCATAGTGAACAATCATCTTACCAAATCTATCCGTTGGAGAAAGGTGATTGGCTTCTATTGCATGTTGGAGTCTAGGCTGTAAGTTCATCACAATATTTTACTTTGTAGAAGCCAATTTGGTCAACATTAAGCTTAATCCATTTTTGGTGGTTATCTGTAGCACTTGTAGAGCCCAAAAGATCCATCATTTCTACAGTTTCTGATTTTGTTTGTAAAAGAAATTTTTTGCGAGCATTATATGAACCACATCATACTGTGATTGGGACCATAGTACAAAATATCAGGATATGGGTATTTATCGATATTCAATTTCTGGATATGTATCGTAGATATATCCCCCTCTTTGGGGATATTTGACATTGTTCCACATGCAAATATCGTGGATATATCCAAAATATCGATAAATATCATGGATATTGTAGATATTTCTTGATATATAATGATACATTATTTATATTTATTTGAAATATAATAGTAAATATTAAATAAAATTGTTATATATACAAAATATCGCCAAATATCCCTAAATATCATAAATATCGCAAATATTATCGAAATATAATTGATATTTGTAGTCGTATATATCTCTAAACATATCGTGATATTTAAATATCTTTTTCTGAAATATGGATAGATATCCCCAAATATCACGATATATCGGGATATTTTGTACTATGATTGGGACAATCCATTGTCCATCTCCTTGGGCTCCACTTGTCAAGAATTGAGACTGCAATTTATTACAAAACAATCACAATAGTAATCAAGAGATGATTCAAAAAGAAATGCATATAAGGCACACATAAAAGGTTAAGCACAGACAAAGTTACAAACAAATGGCATGCCAGAGTAAACAGGCTTAATAGCAGCTACTCAGCAGACAAAGAAATCAAACTCGGAGGACCGCAAGAGAGTAGGGATTTCCAAGTGAGGGAAGAAGAAGAGGACGCACACTACCAATTAAGTGTCTATTGAGCTTGACAGTAGCAAGGTCCCAGCCAAAGTAACGAGAGATGAACCCCATGTCCACCTTCTCATCTTCCAACACCACTACTTCTTCTACACACACTACTTACGACATGCACGGACACAATGACTTCACAAAGTAACAAGATTTATTATTTTCCAAGACTTATTAACAAAAATCCTAAACATGAAACCCAACACTTGAAAAACTGACTTCTGCAACAATAGCTCATCAATTGAATCATCCAAAATCAAATTCCCAAACCGAGTGACAATAAGTAGAAAAAAAATTCAAGTGAGGAAGAGAAATAACGGTGTACCTCCAGTTTTAATCGAAGATCGAACCAGATGCGTCATCTTCAACTTCATAGGTGATATATTTGGAACCCTAGGTTTGAATAGCATGGAGAGAGTCGGGGTTTGAGAGAGTTCTAGTCGGGTAGAACAATTAATCCTTTATGTTTTTGCCTTTTATTTGCTAGAAAAATAATTAAAAAACAATTCAGAATATAAAAAGAAATAAACTAACGGATAACTTGATAAGTAACAATTATATCCGTTAGTTACTTGGTTACGGATATATCCGTTAGAAATCCAAAATATTGTCTGTTACAAATTGGCCCTTATGGTGTAATATTAGGTGCTTATCTTTGGGATGTGCCTATAACAATAAACAGTTTCTTTTAGAAGCACACTAGGGTTATATAACTTCTACTAATAATGTGTTACAAGATAGACAAATCACTTACCATGCATGAAATATGCATCCCATGCTTGACGATCAGCCTTAATAAACTTGGTGTGTTGGTTGTATGTAAAACCAAACTCAGTAGTGTCGATAAGCTGTTTGACAGTGTTGTAATCCTTCTTCATAATTTTAATCCTCTGATATACATGTACATCCCCAATTGACAAGTTAAAGCGTTGATTCAAAACCTTAGCCGCCTCTTTTAAGGTCTCGATGTCAAACCTATTCCTTGACGTTCTACCAATACCATTTAGAGACTTCTCCAACAACACTTGAATCAGGATGTCATCCATCATCGGAGACCAACGGGTGTGTTGTAGACCTACCATAACTATGAAAAGAAACTGGGTTGGAAACATCAGACAGATTCTACCTGATAAATTGATAATATAAAGAAGCACTATCAAAGTACTAATAATTTAAGTATATAGAAATTTAAGAATCTAACTCCAACAAAGTATAGTACTCTGTGTCATAGTACAAAATATTAGGATATGGGTATTTATTGATACTCAATTTCTAGATATGTATTGTGGATATATCCCTCTCTTTGGGGATATTTGACATTGTTTCACATGCAAATATCGTGGATATATCCAAAATATCGACAAATATCGTAGATATTGTAGATATTTCTTGATATATCATGATATATTATTTATATTTATTTAAAATATAATGGTAAATATTAAATAAAATTGTTATATACACAAAATATCGCTAAATATCACAAAATATCGCAAAATATTGCAAATATCGTCAAAATATCTCCGATATTTGCAGTCGTATATATCTCTTAACATATCGTGATATTTATATATCTTTTTCTGGAATCTAGATAGATATCTCCAAATATCACGATATATTAGGATATTTTGTACTATGCTCTGTGTTATCATGCTCCAACTCTAGCAAATGTTCTGCGGTATCGGCTTACTATCAAAATGAACCCTAGAAACCCCAAATTCAACTGTCAGGCGTAGTTACCATTTTCAAAATTATTTCCTTTGCTTCTCGGAGATCTCCACATCGACCAAAGAGATCTACCATGCCAATACATAGTGATTTAAATCGTGTTTCACACCAAATCTGGCCGTGTAGCTAAAAAATGTACAACCCTCAAGGCCAGAATGAATATAAGCAGAAAGTAAGCTTAAAATGGTGATGCTCTTAGGTTTGACACCATCATCCACCATACGGCCAAAAGGTTCAAAGGCTTCTAAACCTAGTCCATGGTTAACTGTATCCTTCGATCATAGAACTCCATGCAACTACATCTCTAATGTAAAACAATGTAAACAAAACAATGTGTGATAATGTAAAACAATGTAAATTCGTTGATAGTGGTGCTATTGAGTTTGTGTGATAATGTATCGTGTTATATTGGCATTAGGAGATTTGATTAGGTATTTTACTTGATTAAACAAATAAAAAGACAGGAGGAGAAGTAAGAATGGCAAAACTTGAGTAAATTTCTAACCTTGATTCGAATTAAAAGAGGAAGAGGGCGGCTACCTTGACAGAGAGAAAATACAGAGGAGAGAGCGAGAGAAGTCACTTTTTTTTTTTTTTTTTTATAGATCTAGGGTTAAAAATATTTGCCGAATTTGCCTGCAATTTTTTTTGGGTTATCAAGCACTGTCAAACTTGGCAAATGACATTTACCTCTCGACGAAACAAGCAGCGGTAAATAGTTATTTTCCTGCTGGTAATTTGGCGGCAAATTATATAATGGGAAAATGTTTTCCCTCTTCCATATTTGGCTGTCCTAAAAAATTAGAAACCCACTCTATTGAAATATAAGATGCCGAAACAAGGGAGGATATATTTTGTAATTTGTACTAGGGATAAAAAAAAAGAATCTTGGAAATTCGAAAATGGCGTTGCGAATATCTCACTACTCTCTTCGCCATTCCTCCTCCTTTTTATTTCCTCTCATCCGTACTAATCCCAATAATAAATCATCTCACCAATTTCTCCGCAATTTCTCAACTGGTACTAACCCCATCTCCCAACAACAACCCAATAATACTGAGTCTCACAAGGTAGTTTTTCTTAATTAAATTTTTTTATTTCCCTACTATAAATGCTTTTATGACATCTTTTTTGCATTCTGATTTTATAGTTAGTAATGGAAGTGAAAGAGAAGCTTGAGAGGGATTATCAAACTCTGCCTGTTGGAAGGAATGGAAGAGATGATGAAGACACGATACTCTGGTTCTTAAAGGATCGCAAGTTTGACGTTCAAGAGACTGTATCAAAGTTGTCCAAAGCTATTGTATCCAATACGTGTTTTTTTTTTTTTTTTTTAATTCCCCCACTATACTATACGTTCTTTAGATTTCCTATTTATCGTACTAGAAATGGCGACAAGAATTTGGTGTGTCAGCATTGTCGGAAGAGTCCTTCAAAACCATAGTCGGAACTGGAAAAGCTTATATACATGAGTTTCTTGATGTCAATAACAGGCCAGTACTTATTGTGGCTGCATCCAAACATTTTCCTGCTGTAAGTTCCATATCGTTACTATTATTTTCACCTAATAATATTTTTACTAGCTCACTATCTAATTACCACTCCTCACTCCAATTCTATTGAGATTGGGATCAATATAAGGAACAGAATTGTTTATCTGTTCTTTTTTTTTTCATTTCTTATCGGTATCGTGGAGATAAAGTTTCAATAGGCCACATACAGTAGACTAAATTGTATGGGTTCCTCCATGCACTCTGCAATACCCTCTGATATATTCCTTGTAACTTTCTCTTCAAATTTGTAGTGTCTTCCTTTCATTTTTTAGTTTGTTGCTGGTTTTCTACTCCGCCTTACAAACTTTTTTTTTTTTTTTTTTCCCGATAAAACAATATTATATTTATAATGATGTGGCACCAGAAGGAGGACTCCGCTGAAAACCAGAAGTTCTGTGTATATTTGATTGAGAAGGCATTGAGTAAACTCCCAGAAGGAGAAGAAGAAATACTTGGGATATTTGATCTTCGTGGATTCAGTATCGAGAATGCTGACATAGAGTTTTTGAAATTTTTGGTAAGTTTTGTTTACCATATGTTCATAACCTCCTACTTTGGTTGTTCATATTTGTTGCCTCTGCCCACACTTTTTTAATTTAATGAATTTAATCTGTCAATATAGTTTTTCGCTCTTTTCGTGGCCACATTATGGAAGGCTAACCAAGCAACTGCTTAAGTAACACTTTTCTGGAATAAATGTTTGATTGACTTGACGTATACAGGCTGTAAAATGGCATATCCCTGAATTTGGTTACCAAAACCTGATAACTTCTTCTGAATTCAGATTACTCCTACTAATTATTTTCTCGAGTTTGCCGAGTTTGTGACAATCCATCTTAGATCTGCCATTTAGATGGACTTTGTTTATCTGTTTACTGAAGCTCTGCAATAGTTCAGTTAAAGTTTTGGGAGATACGACAACATTTGTTTTCCAAACTGGATGAATTCTGATGAATTCTACCTTTGTTTTTAGTTGTTACCATTATAGATTTTGAGTTGTAGGAAATGTCATCAGCATCATCTTTGCCTTAATCCCTATGCACAGGGTAGACCACATGAATTCCCTTTGTAGGAAGTACCCCTAACCACAAAAATTTATTGTTCATTTTGCAACTAGTCTACATGCCTTTAGTCTGTAGTTACTACCGAGAATGCAGAAACCATCAGTTTTAGAGACTTTGAACATTACGATAACTACATATTGTGTTTTTTTTGGCAGTTTGATGTTTTCTACTATTACTATCCAAGGCGATTAGGGCAAGTCCTCTATGTGGATGCTCCATTTGTGTTCGAACCACTTTGGCAGCTAGTCAAACCTTTGTTAAAGTCATATGCTTCTCTGGTGAGACCTGCTTATGATCCTTTATAAGTTCAATCTGTTTGTGCTCTTTCTGAATTATGCACTTAGGTATCTAGGCAGCAATTAGTAGGCTGTCTCTTTTATGGACTCCTTCCTCGGCTTACATGGATGGGCCGACTAAAGGGTAGCTGTTGGCCTGACTAATACTTATCCAAATTCTTCTGTAGTCGGGACACGTAATTAATTTCACCACATCTCAAAGAGCATATGCTACCTTTTGTGTTTTAATTGTAGAACCATTTTGTGGTCCATAACATTTAAGAATACTTATGTTTCGCGAAGCGTGTAAGCACCCACTGTCAGCATTTTCATAGTTCATATTATTACATAAAGCCCCATTACTCAATTTTTGGAGCAGTACTTTGCAACTATGTTATATGAAGATCTCTGCACTGTATACACTACTTCTGAAGCGCTTTCCCGGAGATTTCTGTAATCCATGCTTATCTGGGCATTGCTTATAGTTCATGCGGTGCTATCTAGATTCCACATATTGTAGTTCAATCCATGTATTTAAACAATGACTGTTATTCTTACAGAAGAACACAATGGCTTATTTTTGTGATGAACCAAATGCATCAGAATAGCTTAACCTGTACTTAGTTCTGGAATAGGGGATTTGAACAAATGTAATATGATATTGGCTTCTCAACAAACTGTCAGTCAAGGCTTTTAACTGTTGTTCTTCTGCTTTGAAGGTAAGGTTTTGCTCTGTGGATACCGTCCGAAAAGAATATTTCACCGAAACTACTCTCCCAGCTGAATTTAAAGTTTGAGGATCGTCTTGGTCGTGCATTAGAGCTTACGAAAATAGTTTTCTCATCACTGATGGAGACTCGTAAGTTGTTGTAATATTATTGAGATCGCCATGGAACAGCTCAAATTTAAAGCAAAGGGTTTGTTGATGTGAGGAGCATGAGTTTTGACCATTTTGTAGGTAGATGGGGAGACATTATGTATAGAGAATCTTGATTGTGGGTAGTTGCAGGTATTATGTTTGTATTTTTATTTTATTTACTTGTATCTGTAGGCTTTCTTGACCTACTTTTAGTTTAATTTATTGAGTATTATTTTACCGACCAATGAAAAAAACCTCGGAAAACTGTTGTTTATGCAATTTCTGCAATTAGCATGCTGTAATTACTGAAGAAATAGATAGAGCAAAGATCAAATTGGTCTAAGGTACTGAGGTAGAATAGTGGTCTCAGGTTTACAGGGTGCACAGATAGATAGGCTTTGCAATCAGCAAAGCGTGTAAATTGAAATCATTAGACCTCTATGGAATCAAATATAGGAGTCCAGGCTTTTACAGCAAACCAGACAAAGTATACCTATCAGAGCAAGATGTCCCGAAGCTCTTATGCCATATGACAATTTCTTAAACCAGAAGGCTTCGCCCATCCAAAAGTTTTTCAGAAAATGTACTACCGCCGTATATACTCTTGCTTCCTCAAACTTAGGTCCTGGCCAGCGCCAGTGTACAGCAAAGATGACATATTTTGCAAGGGTAAATTGAAAGAGCTTGAGATATCAGAAGCATGGTACATGAAGTAAATGGTTTGCTAAATTGACTGCAATGTTCACATCTTTTGTCATTCATGTTATGACAATTTCTTTTTTTTTTTCGATAAACAGTTATGACGAATTCTGATGTAGACTCTCCAGCATAGTACAAAATATCAGGATATGGCAAAATATTGACCTCTGATTTATGGATATGTATCGTGGATATATCCCCCTGTGTGGGGATATATTAAATTGGGGCATCTGTAAATATCGTGGATATATTGAGATATATCGATAAATATCGACAAATATCCACAGACTATGTGTGGGTATTTCTGACTACAAATATCGTAGATATATCGCGATATATCGACAAATATCGATAAATATCCACAAATCAACTATATATTTTTTTTAATGTGGTTATTGTAAAGGTTGAATTTAATCAGTCCTTACAAGTGTGAATAATGGGGAAGATTGTGATGGGTCGAAGTTTTGATCGAGCTCGCTTTTGGGACGAAGCCGCCACGATATCAAGTTTTTGTGATGAACTTGAATCAAGTCGACGTAGTTCCTCTCCCTCCTTTTTTATAGGTAAGTACCCAATGCTTCCCTTTTCCTCTCCGTCACCAGTCCCTTGTCTTGATGAGAATAAATGAGCTTTTTAGACGATTGTATTCATGTAGCGACTGATGCTATGGCTTTAACCAACACAGCTATGTTGAGTGTTATTGCCCGTTGCGTGCATATGCCAAGTTGTCACCTCGTTCTGGACGAAGTGTTATGTTGTAACGATCTATCATGAGTCCTAGAAGTTGTCACCTCATTCTGGACGAGGTGTTATGTTGTAACGATCTTCTATGAGTTTTCCTGATTCGTGTTGGACACATGCATAATATATATAAATATATTATTCCCTCACAGTCATACTTTTAATATAAATTACTCTCTAATGCTAAAAAATACACCTCAAAATTCCTACATATTACATTGACTTTTCAATCTTTAACAATGAATCTTGAATTTTTTTTCTACATATTACAATACTTGTTGCACTTGCACTGAGCGTCAATCATATATCACATCTATTAGATCTTCTGTTGTGATTGAATCCATGATGAGAGCGTGAAGGCCTGCACCCTGATGTCCATAGATGCCTCGCTTATAGAGTCTATCCAATACTCTAACGTCTTTAGGAGACGACCAACACAACTCCAATCCACTTCATCGGTTGTCAATAGGGCGGTTCAATTACATCACTTGCCAAAACCATGCTCCCACTAGTATCCTCCCCATCACCGCCATAAACCGCATCCATCATCTTGATCGGGCAATCTACAACATACATATTGACCCCCTTTTTGGGAAGAAGGATTTTACACCTTTCAATGGAAGTTGTTATTTGGGATAATAGGGGAAGCATAAATAAAACAGAATAGAATGGTCTTGGTTCATCCTCACCCTTGATGGAAAGAAGGTACTCGAGAAGATCCAGAGCCTTTAGCATGCAGGCAAAGGGTGATTCCGCAAAGTACTTCCCAACAAACAACACTGAATCAAGAAGATCTTCTCCTTTTCTATGATCATGATCCTTTGCCTCTTGCAAGAACTCTAGAACCTTACCCATCGTCTCGTTCAGACAATTGACCATCATTATTCCCATGCTTTTATCAATATAACTCTCATTGATTTCAGAGACGTTTTTTGTTGAGACCGATTTCATCATCTTTTCTGCTGAGACTGATTTCATCATCTTTTCTTATGATGATTCTTTCACGTATAAATCTTCAGCACAGATGCACGCACACAAGAACAACTAGCCCTAGCATTTCCAGAGAGATAAGAGATAAGAGAACGAAGATAACTGTCACACCCCAAATTTCCAGACAATATTTAAAACAATTATATTTAATTATCTGGAAACCCGGGGTGAAACAAAACCCAAAACCTGTTATCAAACACGATATATACAAAAACTGAAATCAAAAAAGAAACGAAAAAAAAAAAAACCTTTTAAATCACATTATTAAACTATAAAGAAACTAACCAAATCTTGTAAAAATCTTAAACCGGAAGACTCCAAGAGCAACTCCAAATCACGCCTCCTTATCCATTTTGACTCCACCATCTATGTTCCTAAGAACACACCCACGTTGCAAAACAAAGCAAACATGGGTCAAGAATTGAATTTCTTTGGTATGAGATACTTTAACAACAAAATATATATAATAATCTTTCAAATGAATAAATATAACATTACAAACAATTTCAACTTGGAAGACAATATAGTTCGTTTTCCAAAAACGGTGTAGTTTCTTCCCAAGTAAGATTTCACCCCAACATACAAATTCCAAGAATCCCATATAACAATTACTTTCGTCATTCCCACTTTCCAAAATAACTCACAATACAATACAACTTACATTCCATTTATTAACTGCACATATGATAACCTAATTAAAATGAGTTTGGTATACCTTACCTTTAAGCCAACATCGTCTTAGGGTGGGATATATCGTCCCCGAAAAGATTAATAGATCATACCCTCCCCGCAAAACGAGTTAGACATCACAATAAAATGAGTTATTTCAAATACCAAAAATTCCATTCATAACCAAACCTCATTTAAGACATTTAAGTCTAATTGATATGACCTGGTTCGTCCCGCATATTCGGGGAATAGCACTTATCATAATACCTATATTAAGGGTAGTCATTCATATGACATCATTACGTTATAAAGTTTATGCATGCATAATCATAGATCTCAGACTATCACAAGTCATTAATAGTTTCGTAATAACATATCAAGTTATAGTCAATTCACAGTCACATAGAACTCACAATTATTTACTAGTATTATTCACCATCACAATTCATATCCATAACATCACACAATTCATATACTTTTACTTTAGTATCACTCGTCTACTTATGAGAACGAGGAAAAGTCACAACCAAGGAGTACATTCATCCCTTGTGAGTATCAACTTATACAAACCATGTATATATTTCTCATAAGAATTCATATACATCACATACAATAATTCCATCACACGAAAAATCAATATTTTTACTTTGCTTATTAATTATCTTGTTGACTCTTTTTATTCAAAGACCATTTCAACCTTTAGTTCCTACTCCCCGATTTGCACTACACACATTTGCCAAATCACACATATCCGTCGCCTCACTCACACCGAATACCACTACAAGACATAACGTCCCAAGGGATATAGTGAAACATCTTTCATCTTGTAAACTCATAACTTGTGAGAGTCACCATCTCTCGGGCTTTCCATACACATAATCACAAAGCTCTTTTGGGCATAACAAAATATCCGGTCATTCATGGCACATTGATGAATACCTTGGGTCATTCCTTACATTCAAGGAATACCCATCATAATACTAACGGGCCATTCATGACACATTCAATAAATGCCCGAGTCATTCCCGCCACATTCAAGGAATACCCAAACCTACATTCCCGTTACATTCAAGGAATACGACCAACCCCATGGCGAATACCTTAGTTCCTCTCTAGGGTAGTCCAAACTATTGGGTCATTCATGGCACATTCAATGAATACCCGGGTCATTCATGGCACATTCAATGAATACCCATCTATCACATGACATCACAAGTCATAATATCTCATTACTAAATCCTCGAGGTGGAGAGTTCTAAAGATGTGGGCGACACATTAAAACATTATTATCACTTATAATTATACTAGCATTACTCATGTCAAAACAGACCACACATGTAGAGAGTCATTTTCACGCGTCAAGGCAAATCAAGCACTTAAATATCATTGAATGTAAACAAACTTATAATCAAACAAATACAATTTACATAACCACACTCATGTACATAATATCGTAAACAAATAGTTCATTAGTCCAAATTCAAGTCCACACACACTAATGTCCAAAACATATCCACATATACTAAAGTATATATTCATATACAACTTCTATCTCACACATATATATTTTATGTAGTCTCAAAACAATAGTAATTTCTAACACAATCACATAGTTATCACACAAACTAATATATATTATAGATATAGTGTAGTGGCTGCACTTTTGCTCAAAGCTGCCTACGTATCCAAATCTTTTAAGATTGGAATCAAGCCTTCGTAGTTCTTACCAGCCACATAGTCAATGCTATAGTTTTTTCTACATTCATCCAAATGACATGTAACTTAATATCTAGAAACTAGGGTATGTAGACATACTTTTCATGTAGAACTCAAAGTCCCAACCTCAGCCTATCTAGAAGAAAACTTAAGTTGAAAACGGTAAAAATCCTCATATTCAGCAAACTAGATTTCTGATAGACTATCTTCCGAATGACACCACGCTTTCCACAGGTGTCCAAATGCATCGAGGCTTTATGTGTTGAAAAGCTGACACACAGAACTTACTTTCTTATGTTTTACAAACATACCCGATCTCATTCTAAATATGCCAAAACTAGGCTTGAACACAGTGCGAAGAAACTGATTTCTGACGCACTGTTTTCTGCCAGTCAAACTTCCAGACACCATAATAAATTCCACGGGCCTCGGAATGCGATGAGGCCAATTGGAATAGAAAGCAGACTTCCAAATCTTATTTTCTTATGTTTTATAAAAATTCTAACTCTCACCCTAACTATTTTAAAACTGGACTTGAACACAGTGCGCAGAAACTGATTTCTGACGCACTGTTTTCTGTCAATCAAACTTCCAGACCTTATATGTATCACCACAGACCTCGGAATGCGACGAGGCCAATTGGGTTGGAAAGCAGACACATAAAACTTATTTTTTCATGTTTTGGCGAGAGTTTAAATCTGACTCTAACTACGTGAAAACTCGATTCCAAACCAGGCACAGACCGGATTTCTGCAGTCAGAAAATTCTGACGTGCCAACTTCCAAACACCGTAACCATATCCACAAACCTCGGAATACAACGAGGTCGATTGGGTTGGAAAGCAGACCTCCAGACCTTACTTTTTCATGTTTTACAAAAACTCTAACTCTCCCCCTAGCTTTATGCAATTTGTTATCAAACCCTTTGCTAGATCACTCACCAAAATTTTCCAAACTGTATATCTAATGCCATCTTGTATAACACAAGTATATTGAAGTGTTCCAAAGAAGTACATTAGTAAGTACACGTGCATTACTTCAAAGTAGTACTTCTTGTCATTCCATACTCTGAGATTTAATAAAAGATGCTGACGTGCATTGCTTGTACAAAGCAAATCGGAGGTGGTGGATTGATTCATAAACCAGCTGAAGAAGAAGATGAACCAAATGCAAAGCACGCCATCAAAACACTCACTTCTCAGGTAGCTTTTATATTCTATATGAACGTAAAGTTGGTTATTAAGTTGAAAGTTTTTATTCTTGGCATTTTATTTACAGATCAAGGATATGGCATTGAAGGCATCAGGAGCATATAGACATTGTAAACCATGTTCATCTGGATCATCTAATAATCACCACAAACATAACTATGCTGATTCTGAAGCATTATCAGTTTCAGAAAGATTTCACTACTCATATCGAAGAACTGGGAGTTCGAATTCCACACCCAAGTTATGGGGGAAAGAAATTGAGAGTAGATTAAAAGGTCTTTCTAGTAGTGAAGGAACACCGACATCGATGAGTGGGAGAGTTGATTCAGTTGTTGTCACTTTTCTTTTCTTTTCTTTTTTTTTTGCACAAAGTATTATAAAATAATGACACAACACAAAAATTGAAATGATATTAGAGTTACACCTTTACGCTACGTTTGTTTGTTTGATAAGACCGAAACATAAAAATTCGTGCTATTCATCTTCCAATCACACCAAAAAAATGGGTATAGAAAAGAATGATTACTCACTCGTGATACGCTCCGGCAGCTATCTATCACTAGATTTCCAGCAAGAATCCCCTCTTCTTCTTTATGTGAAAAACTCCATTTTTATTTTCTTCTCTTTGTGTCCAATCCCCTCCCCGTGTGAATCCTTTTTTTTTTCTTTTAACTTTAAAACCACCCCGAAAAATATGGAATGGGCTTTATCCACTTTACCCTATCTCTTCATAATCTTTATCCTTTTTACCTTATCTATTTCTAATATTTATCATTTTATTTTATTTTATCTCTTTTTATTATTTTTATTATTTATTGTCTAAGAAAATATTAAATAAAACACGGGTGTTATAATAACATAAAACAATAAAATCATCCTTTGAATACCAGTTTTGGCATCTACAATTATTACAAAACTCGGGACATTGATCTGAGACCAACTAAACAAAACCCAAACTATGTGAGACGAGAAAAATCCTACAAAAATTTAGGCGAGAATTTCCTCCTCAGATTTTTGACATTTCATAAACTTAAATCTGTCATAACTTGGAAATGCAATAAAACTACACCAACTATTAAAAGATATCTTGATTAGACTATCAATGAGAAGAGACCAAGTAAAAAGTATTTTCTTAAGCTACAAAGATGTTGTTTCAATCTCTGCCGACTAAGAAAGCTTTGACTGAAAATTGTAAAGGTCCAGGGAGTACCTTCTTAAGTTCGACTTTAGGTGGTGATCCTTCTTGGTAGAAGCTTGGCATTGGGTTTGCTCTAAATGTCAAGCTCTTCCTAAGCTGCTTGAGAGCTCTGGCTCTTCCTGAAGAATGTAAGGTTCATAAGACAACAGTAGAAGAGGTCATCTTACAAAGTTCAATTTAACATAACCCAAACAAGAGAACCATAATTTTTAGGGAAAAAAGAAGAAGAAAAAGTGACGCTCTCCAGTGGATGAACATACCTTAGTTCTAGCTTTGCATTGGTTCTTCTCTGGAGTATCGCGATAAAATAAAACATGAAATCTTCTTGCCTTAGCCAATGTGGTCCTTTTCTCTTATTTGTTTTTCAAAAATATGTTGAAACCCTCTTTTACTATTTTAAGTTAGATGAATAGTTTGTCTTGGTTAGAATTCGTCTGTTTCACTTTTTTTAGTGAGAGCTTCTTTACACCGCCTCTTTATTCTACTTAATCGAGGGAACTTGGAACAGTTGCCGAGCGGCCGAGGAAAATATCTAGCAGACTATGTTAAACCAGATTGGAAAAGAAAGCGGAGGACATGCAAACTATGTCGTAGACAAGGAATTAGGTGCCTCATTTGTCTACAAGCATTTAGGCAGCATGGCAACTGTTGGCAGATACAAAGCTCTTGTAGACCTCAAGAAGAGCAAAGTCGGTATCTCAAAAATTTAGTTATTTATGCTAATTTACTTTAACTAAGTGGCTAACTAAGTTACTTATCTTTCTCAGAAGGTAAAAGGTCTGGTTAAACTTACACAAAACAAAAAAAAAACAGAGAAATTCAGAGTTTTGGTTCCTCAACAGTGAGTACTTTACCTCTGACGGATGTAAGGGCTTAATAATAGTTTAGTAGTCATTTGAGAACTTCTCTATAGCACCAATCTCAATAATAAGAGCTAGTGTTTCACTCGCATTTACCATACCCTTGAGATGGATCACTTTCATCTAGTAGATTGAAAAGATAAGGTATTGAAAACGAACCACAAATGCATGTAAAATTTCTTGCATCGAAATACCATACCAAAATTGAATCTTGTGAATTTAGGATTGACAAATGAGGCACTCACTGCGTTCAAAACTTTGGACTTATACTCCAACTATTCAAGCTTGCGGGTAGAAAGGACCAAGCGGATATAGCAGACTATTAGTACTTGATTATTGCGCACTTGTTGCTTCTGAATAACACCAATAAATTTCAATCATCGGTTCACTTATCAATAGCAGTTTTTCAAAGAAATAGTAAGCCCAAGTACCAATTTGTGATGAAGAAAATCCCATATCACTTGCATTGAGCGTTAAATATCTTGAGGATCGTATTCTCCGACAAAGGTAACAATTGCCAAAGATTCCAATAACTATGATCATACAATGAAATTACACAAAAACAGTTCAGTATACAAACAACATTCTTATTATGGTTAAAAATGATAGAATAAATCCCAAGTGTCTTGTTATATCATACTTACACATAATAAACTTCGATGGATCAGAATCAAGCTTCAAAGCTTGGGAGATTCGAGGAATTGAGTCTTCCAATATTTCATGTTCTACTCCAATATCCTGACAACCGATAGTGAGAGACAACAATCCTACAAATCACAACGCTAGAAAATGCATGTTTTATTAAATAAGATTACTGGAAAACAAAATGTCTTAGTTACTTCAAAGGATTAAAGATTACCAAGGATGCGAGAAGCTAAAATTATCTCGTTGGTAGATTTAGACCTGATGGAGATGAGGCACGAGTAGAGTAGAGCTATAGAACTGCAAAAACAGAATGAAGTTTGATATACAGAGTAATTTACTGATAAAAGGAGACTCGTTGAGTTTGAGAGGTGTGCGAGAGACCGAGAGTAGAGAAGAATGAGCTTTTATAGCCATCAAAATTTCGCATGGGAGAGGGTAGGAGTAGCTTTTTTTTAGTTTGTTCGTCGGTTTGCGAAAGAGTCTTTTTGAGTTATCCCCCCAAAGATATGTCAAGTTTTGTGTTTAACCCCCAAAATTTCAATCATCACAATTAGACCCCCAATCTGTCTCAAAACTCTAAAAACACTGTTCATTTTTTCCATAATGCCCAAACTACCCTTTCAAGAAAATTGCGGGAGCAAATTATTTTCCCCCCCAATTAAACATGGCCCACTCCAATAATTTAGATTAAAACCCCCAACTTAGGGTTTTATTTTGCTTCTCACTCTATTTCTCATCTCATCGCTCGTCTGTTGAATTTAGGGTTATTTAGTGTGGAATCCATGATCTTAGGGTTCTTATACTACTCCTCACTACTTCTTACACTGGAATCCACGATCTCGTACTCGAATTGACAATCTCACAGTCAAGGTAATTTTCATGTGCCTTATTTAGGGTTTTTCATTCTAAGGTTTTTTTTTAAATTATATAAGAGTATCAATGCCTTATTGATAGCATGGTTTTAAAGTTTGGTTGTTGTGTCTGATTATTGTTTTGGTTTTGGCTTGGTTACGTTGCTGCAGATAATGGCCTCAATTAGGATCTTTAGGTGTCACCATCAGGGTAAATGGGTAGAGGATGGACAATATATGAAATATGTTGGTGGACAATATGTAGATTATGAGGAATGGGATTATGATTACGCAAATTTGATAGACCTTGTTGCTTGGATCACTTTAGCATTTGGTGTCCCATCCGAAATGTATTGGAAATATGTTGGTTGCATGGTGGAAACAAAACTAGTCTAGATCTGATCTGGATGTGATGTTCATGTGGGAATATGCAAGAGTTGATGCAAAGGGGTTCACACATGTCTTTGTAAATTGGCATGAGTTGGATGTCATTTCAAGTGATTCAAGTGATGATGAAAATAACTCTAATGAAAAAATGAGGGGCAAGGTGAAATACCACATGTTGTGGACTCTTCCACAGATAGTGAAGATGAATATATATATATATATATATATATATATATATATATATATATATATGCATGGCAGAAGATGTAGAAAGGGAAAAATGTTTGACTTGGATGACTGGCCCACTACAGAAGACTTTGACTATGTTATGAAGAAGACAGCAAATTTGAGGTCCCCACCATTGTTATTGCCATATTATTCTGAAGACAAGAAAGATAGTGGCCCTAGTCTTAAAGTAAAGGGAAAGAGAGTTGTTCGAGAACAAGATCAACAACCCACATCCATTGAAGTTGAGGAGCTGTCTACATCTACTGGAGTTGCAGGTATGTGTAATTACATCCAAATTATTTTAATATCTGTCTACATCCAAATTTTTCCAAAGACTTCTTTTGTAATTCTTATATGTTGCTTGAATGATTTAGGTCCTGATGCAACTCAAAGTTCTAGATGTGAATTCAACATTGACCAGATAGATGCAGTAGAACATTACTACAGTCAAGTGGTGAAGAGTCTTTGTTTGATGAGGAGTCTTTGTTTCTTGAAGAAGAGGATGGAAATGGTTCAATTCTTTGAAGAAGATGAACCAATACAACCAAGCTGTTAGGACAAACAGGTTGAGGATGATGATGTAATAAATGTGTTGGTTGAAAACACATTTAATATTCCAACTAATGAAGGAGAGACTAGAACCCGATGATACATCGGTTAGGTTGTTTGTAGGTCGAAATGGGCTGATAGATTCTTGTGTAGAGATTATCCGATGTTGTGTGCTATTAAAAGAAAATATAGTATGAAGTTCAAGAAAAATGATGCTCAAGCAGATTGAAGGCGTGTGTAAGGAGGAAGGTTGTAAATGGAGGGCTTATTGCGGGGTGCATGACTAAGAGGAGTACATTCAGATTAAGAAGGTTGAATGATGTTCACACTTGTGCGGTGATAGAAAAGATAGAAACCCCTATGGCAAATGCGGCTTGGATAGCAAAAGATATTGAGAAAGACATGAGACTTCATTTCAAGAGCTACAAACCCGGTGACATCGGGGAAAATCATTTGGAGCGGATATCAAGTTAAGATTAAGTATTGGCAAGCTTGGAATGCCGGGAACTTAGCAATGGAAATGATTCATGGAAGTTATGATGAGTCTTATGCAAAGGTTCATCGGCTTTGTTTGCATATTCTCAACTCCAACCCAGGTTCTATTGCTAAATTCTCTAGAAATGAGCTACATGAGTTTTGAATGGGTTTGTATTGCTTTCAAATCATGTTTAGATGGGTTTGTCGAGTGGGTGTAGGCCTTTAATAGGTCTTGATGGATGTTTTTAAAGGGAAACATGGGGGTGTATGTATGTACGTTCTAGCATTAGATGGAAATAATGGATTGTTTCCACTAGGTTTCTTTATTTGTATTTGAAAAAACAAGAATGGACTGAATTTCTAGATATTATGGCACCATCCTTGAACTTACATCCATCTAGACCGACCATAATTTCGATAGACAAAAAGGTTTAGGTAATGGGTTGCCTACGGTGTTTCTTGATTGCAATCAAAGATATTGTTTTAGACACATAGTGCGAGAACATGAAGACAAGGTTTAAGAGTCTTGAAGTGGAAGCATGGAGTGCAGCAAAAGCATTTGGGGAAGCTGACTTTAGTAAAAATATGGAGTTGCTTGAGAAAAGATGTAGTGATGCCAAAGACTACTTGATGGTGAGGAGCCTAGGTTGTGGGCAAGGTCGATCATTGTACTTGTGGAGGTGATGAATGAATGATAAATTTAGTTGCGACTCAATTATGCTTGTTTGATAGGTGGTATATATGCTTGTATGATAAACTGAAGAATGTAACGACTTCTTGTTTATAATTAGGGAATTATTACTCAATGACCAGCATGTGTCCTTGTTTTGAGCATTCATAAAAGCTGCAGCCTCTGCAGCATATATTTAGCATTTGCCAAAGTTTGAAAAGGTACCAATAAAACGATGAAACAACTAGATTCTGACAGTTTGAAAGAATCGAAATGAAGTCCCAGCAACTTGATGAAGTACAGTAGTACACTGGTCTCTGTCTTGATTCATCACTGATAGAGCTAGATGTGTAAACAATAAGCAACAACTAACAGAGATAGTATTCCAAAACTTTTCGATTTAAAGTGTCCAAAGAAAGCGGTGATCAAAGAATATCTTACCATGTTTGGTCTGTAAGTGGCAAAGCATCCAAATACGCAAACAAAATAAACAAAATGCATTTAGTATCTTTCATTGAATTACACTAGATAATCCAAACAATCTGAAAACTATGTGTTACTCTTGTGTCTGAATACACAATTCTCTGAAGAAGACAGTCCTGTAAATGACACCCTTCCTAGTCCTCCAATACTGCAATTTTAAAAAGAGAAAATCTCTTTTCTCATTCATTGACCGCCTCCAAGGAGCTACTAAGGGCAGCAGCATCAACCCATATATAACTTCTTTTGCTACTCGATTAGTCTTACAGTCCAACCTATAATAGAGGTGACAATCCAATCTAGCTGTAAATAACAATTCAATCCAATCGAAACTCAATGGAGAACCAACAAAATCATGAAGATTTAAAATATTAGACCCCATAAACCCCGACAATAATACATAGTACTTGAGTTCATCTCAAAAGTGCCTTTGCATTTTGATAGCAAAGAACATGTGTCCAAAAATCAAAATATTAGTCGTAATAAACACCCAAACCCATAATACATAGTACTTGAGTTCATCTCAAAGGTGCCTTTGCATTTGAAGTTGGCCTCGCAACAAACAAGGGCCTCAATCTTTGGATTCTTAGGATCATTGCATTCGGTTGGTGTAATGAAGTGTTGCTGAGGAATATGAACTGGAGCTCTAAAGTATTGAGGTGGTGCAGGGGCTCTAAACTGCTGCTGACATGGAGGTGCAAATTGTTGCTAAAAGTGGGTGCGAAATCGATGTCGCTTACGTCCTCTGAAGTGGTGATGTCTTTGGTGCTTTCTGGGCTCTTTATTGCATTGGTGCTATGGGCTGATGCTGTGTTGTTGCTCCACGTTGTTGCTGTTGTAATGTCGTGATCTTTTTGCGTTGTTCTTGCCGCCTTTGGGTTCTTCTTCTTTGTCTTTGCTATGGGTTGTTGATGTCTTCTGCTTTGCTTTGGGTTCTTCTTTGCATTCGCTATGGGTTGTTCTTTGACCGCCGCCGCTTTGGAGTTCTTCAGCTGCGCTCTTGCTATGGGTTCTTCTTTGTCTTCTTCCACGCTTGGAGTTCTTCTTTAGCTTGTGCTGCTATGGGTTATTCTTTGCCGCTTTGCTACTTTGGGTTATTGTTGCCTTCTTCTTTGCTATTGTTGCTTTTGGGCTGCCGCTTCTTCTTCTTTGTCTTTCTTATGGGTTGTTGATCTCTTGCTTTTCTTTGTTGTTGTTGTTTTGGGTTCTTCTTCTTTGTCTTTGCTATGGATTTCTTCTTTGCTGATGTGGTGATGCTATAGGTGTTGGTTCATTGCTACTAGTGGAGGTGCCCTCTTTACCTGTAAGCATCGCATAAATGAGTAACAATGATCTATAACAATACGAATTATTTTTAGGATAATAATCAAATGTACCTTTCTTTGTATATTTCTTTTTAGGAGCAGGAACACCTTTACATGTCCTGGAATTGTGGTTAGTTCCATTGCAACGTTTACAATGCCTTACTTTTCCAGTAGGTGCAGGTTCATCCGGGGCCCTCTTCCTATTTTTCTTAGGTCTGCCAATGCCTCTAACAAAGGGTGGTGGTAGAACTATAATAGGTTCCCCTTGGGGATCACCTTCTGGGAATTTAGGCTGTTAACATAAAAATGAAACAAACATAAAGACAAAAAATATCAAGGATGAGGTTAGGATGACAAAATACACCCAAAACACAACTGATTCGAATTTGAACAAGATAAATAAAGTTACTTGCCCAAATTTATAAAGTGATCATTATAAGGATAAATAAATAATAAAGCAAGTCCATGCCTTCAACAATTTACAGTTTAACATGGAGAAGACCAAGCTTCCAACAATTTACTTCTTAGTTTAGATGTTTTTCATAATGTAGCATTTAGAAACTGCACAGAATTTATCAAAGTTTTGAACACATCACCAGCAATGTAGCCTAAAGTAGTCACTTACCCACCATATTTTAACACCAAACACAACCTCTAGGAAGGTTCTGAAACCACATTCAACAGAAACTTCTGAAACCACATTTTATACGAGCTGATAGGTTTATTGTATTGAAGATCGCCCAATAGAATCAAAACAAAAAAGTTTGAAGTCAAGAGCCTCAAACACACCCCTAGTTTGGAAAGTTATTTAAATGGAAAACCTAGACCAGCTCATAAATTTGGATCCTTCAGGAAGAAACAGACAAGACTTACGCAATTGGAAAGGTAAAAAAAATAACACTATGAGAATTACATTCCTAATGTTCTGATGAGTGCTTGGAGTCATGCAATGTCACAGCGAACAAACTGGGTCCTCATATCACAAAAGTAACACATAAATTTTATAGGACTTAGCAACTATAAAATCAAATATATAGATATACTTACATTTTTGTCCCAGTCATTGAGATCAGCCATTGGTCTAATAGAACCAGCATAAGTTTCCTTGTATGCTCTGACACTCATATATGGATGAGTGTAGTCCACCCAATCACACCTCATGGGATGTAAGACAGCCATTGCATGTACACAAGGGAGTCCTGACAATTGCCATTTAATACAGCTGCATTCTTTGGTCACCAAGTTTACCTCCCACCTAGTTCCATACTGAGTCCTTACCATATACACATGATTAGTTGATGATCCTCGAACAATGTAATTGTTAATCAACTTGACATACTTGGCAATAAGCTTCTTTACCCTTGGAAGAACCTCATTCTCTCCTAATTCATTTGCAACCTGTTTCCTGTCATAAATGTTTTTCATAAATGCAATATGCAACCCATCAATGAAAGTCACAATCGGTTTGTCCCTCAACTCCAAAATCCATTTGTTGAATGATTCCGAGAAGTTGTTTGTTATGTGATCACTCTTAGATGTATGGTCAAACTGTGACCTAGCCCATGCTTGCACAGGCTCCGCGTTGTCTAGCCAAGCTTTTGCATCTTTGTCCTCAACCTCAAGCTTTTCCATGGCTCTATTGAAATCTGTCAATTTATATGCCCTCGCAGCGTCCCAAGCTAAATTTTCCAGATGACTACCCTTGTGTTCCTTCTTAAAGTTTTGATACATGTGTGCAAAACACACCCTATCGCGAGGGCCTACGGTAGAACATCTCCAACTGCTCCCACAAGTCCTTTAAATCTGGCCGGAAATGATCGTGTGAGTGGTAAAGGGTGCATATTCAGATATGGGGCTAAATGCTTTCGAGAAATGAAGTCCAACTTTCGGTACTCTCACTTCTCGCAAATGTACACGACTATAGGGAATAACCCATTATCACCATCTAACCCAATGATGATCTTTGAGACATTGACCACCAAATTTTCCTTTCAAAAAGACCATCTAACCCAATAATGGGTGCGCAAGCATTAACAAATCCATCCAATGAGGCTTTAAAAGCAACACACAAACCCAAGAAAGCGACCATCGCCACTTCTACGATTATTTTGCAATGGACCCAGGATTACTAATCAAGACTTGGTTACAAAGCTCAGGTACCAAATTATAGCTATCTTCATAACTCCCAAACAAGTTCTGGAGTGCCTTAGCTCTTGCATGCCATGCACTCCAATAACTAACCTTCACACCAAAACTCCACCACAAATCTTCTTGAATATCAAATGGCTTGTATGACTTCTGATGATTCTTGATTCCATCTTCCACAACTTCCATTATCCAATTGCAATCAGCCATTGGATTTTTGTTGTTTTCATCAGCAATACATACATGGTCACCACACATTTTCTTGCATTCAATTGTGTGTTTATCAGAAGCTAACCTTCTAAAATTAGCAAACCAAGGACAACCATCAGCCTTACACTTCACCCTGATTCTATAACGCTCATTTTTTACATATGTAACAACAAACTTATTTTTTATGCAATAATTCTTCAAAAACTTTCTGCATGCTAAAATGGTTGGCCACTGCATCCCAACTTGTAAAACATTTTCTGCATTTAATCTAGTGCCTTCATCGTCACTATCTTCATTAGCAAAAACATTGTCTGCATCTTTTGAGAAACCTCCACCTTGAGGTAGGACAAACTCATCATCCGACTCACCTTCAGAAGAGGAGTTATTGCTGTGATACTCTTCTTCTGCCTCGATGTTACTAATGTCAACCTCTTCCATTTTAACCCAACTACCCCTTCGATGCTGAGGTGTAGAGTCCAAAATGAGTTCAACAACTGGCTCAACACTAGTCTCTCTTATTCTCTTTCTATTGCTAGCTTCTTCAACTGCCACTATCGAAAAATCATCATCTTCAACTACAATTACCGGGATCTCATCATCATCAACTACCACTATAGATCTAGGAGGTGGCAAAGCACAAGGGGTTGGTATAATCTCCACATCATCGCAACCAGCAAATATGTGTGAAAATCCATACTGATCAACCTCAAGATCTTTCCACATCAACATGACATCTTCATCACTAGAACAAGTTATCATAACCCCACCCAACAGATAAACTATCTTTAAAAATGCATCAGAAGGGCATGACACCGAGGTAGCTACAGAACTAACAAAATCGAGAAAACAAACACAGTCACCATCAACGTTAAGCAATTTAGTGGTTTTGCCATTAACGTACTTATCAACCGAAAATCCCGCAGTTCCATCACTTAGTGTAGCCCTTTCAAACCGACCCCCATAATGTATCACAAAATCTCTTTTTTCATAAGAAGCCATTATCTGTATACAAAAAAAAAAAACTTAGGCCACCAAAATAAGTTTTTTGATAAAATGACTTACTTTCTTCATAAACGAACGCAATATAAAACAAAACCAATAAAACTTTTACCTTTTGGTACTTTGAAAATGCTTGATGAAAGTTAATCGCCATTTTTCTTTCTACTACAACAAATCCAGAAAAAAAAACTACTTCGATTGGAGTTAATAGAGCATAAAGTCCCCTCCTTTACTGTGGATGAGAGAAAACCACTCTATACATTCTTCTCTCCAAATGAATTGAGTGTAGAGAGAAAAAACGAAAAAAAAAAAAAAACGTATTTGATTTGACGTGAAATGCATGTGACCTCTCCACCGTAGATTGCTTTACTTCTACAGTAATTGATGATTGGTTAAGATGTAACCACGTAGTGATAAAACTACAACCATAGCTGGTGGCATTTTCGATATTAAAACATTATAAGGGTACTTTGGTCACGAAGTAAAAGAATGACCAGGTGACCCAGTCGCCTGTTACATTGAGGGTCCAAAACAAAAGTCCAAAAAATTGGGGGTCTATATCAAATGAGCACTCCAATTGGGGGTGTATGTCAAAATAACCCAAAAAAAAAAAACTCGGCCATGGGCCCAGACGAACGAGATGACCAAAACCGTACATTTAACGACTTTCTCAACTTATTTAAACTGAAATAACTGAAAAAAACACCTCGTTCTTGACAACAAAACTGAACTAGTCTTGAAGAAAAATGAACAGCCTCAAAATCTCAATCTTTTTTCTATGTTTCTTGTTTGTATTCATCTTAAGTAATGGAATTGAGTCACCCCAATTCACAGTTGTTCACACTGAATCTGATTTTGAGATTAGACTTTACAGAGATTCTGCATGGATGTCTGCTCCTGTTCGTGACATTTCTTTTGAGAAGGCCACTAAACTTGGATTCCATAGGTGATTTTACATTCTATTACATGTTTTCTTCATTGAGTTGTTTTTCATCTTGTTTAAGCTGGAATTTTTGTGTGTTAATACTTAATAGACACTTGGAATAAGTTTACTTGGCCTTAATATACAAATACAACGTTTTTGTATTGAGTGTTTTATGTTAATACTACTTTCTAGTTGTTGGGGGTGTTTCTATACACTTAAAAATGCTTTGTTTGGACTAAAAACTATTGCTGAAGATAAAATTTGATGTACTAGACTAGTTATGCTATTTGAACGTTTATTGGACTATATAATCATGGAATGATGGAGGATAATTCTCATAAAACATCTTTAGCATCCAAAGAAGTGGATCATTTGTTGAGTGCATTCGTTCACATTATACCATTCTTCGTAATAAAATTTCTTTTTATATTATTAAATTTGGGCACTCAACTCAAAACTTATAGAGTACAGCCAATGAATGGAGTGGCCTCAGAATTTAGATATTTTTATGCACTTGTGTGAGTCTTTAGATATACCCGGTATGGAGTTAAAAATATTTAGTCATTGTCTGCTTGGCAAACATTTACTGGAGAGTAAAAGAGGGAGAATGGATCCTTGATGAGATGGTGAAGACAGAGAATTTGATGGTAGACTTGTTCTCGAATTTCGAGAGAGACCCAAGTCCAGTACTGTAGTCTTATTTTCAGATTCTGTGTGCAAGGGAGATTGTCGATAATATTATCCTATCAATCAAGGACATCGTAATTTTAGATTGCGTAGGTAAGTTATAGAAGACATCTAGACTTTTCAAGACATTGGAAAGGGCCAAGTCTTTTTTCTGGATAGTTCAGAATCTTGACAAATAATATCTTCAACAACTTAGCATAGTAAACCTTTTTTCCATTAGATTAGTTTGACGAGATATAATGCAGTGGATACTTTCAGGCTACTGACATGCTTGACGATGTTTCCCAGTGAAATTTCGGTGGGTTCACCATCTGCATCCCCTCTAATTTACTCTAATTTATGCTACATTATTATTGTGTAACGTCTGATTTTCTCCATTAAAAGAGCAAAAAGTATACATTAGCTGGTAAATCTTTTCCATGTGCATCTTAAAGAAAACAACTAAATCACTGACCACTGGGAGCATTACTTGTTATCTTATATCGAAAGGAATTCTTTCAAAAACGATGTTAGAAAGACAGAGAAAGGATCTTTGCCCCAGAAAGTACTGTTGGACTCCTCATGCTCTCTGTTATTACGTTGTAACTTGTAACTTCAGTAGGACCTTATGTTGATTATGCATATTATGCTTATTCTGGAAAAGCTTATGCTGTTGAGGGTTTAGAGGGATTATTTGTCTAAAAAATGGACTACATGTTGTTACTAGAACTTCTCATACACTCTTAACCTTTGCGTTGACGGTATTTACGAATTACAATTGATATCCCTCCCCCAGGCTGTACCAATACATCCATGGTGCCAACTTCAATTCTTCTGAACTTGTGATGACTTCCCCCATTCTAACCAGCATCATGCCAGATGCACACAAGTTGGAGTATTATGTACGATTCTATGTGTCCACGAAGTTCAATGGAACTCCTCCCTCACCACTTTCTGATCTGAATTTGCAGTTCAGTAAGTGGAAGACTCTCTGTCTAGCAGTTAGGAAGTTTTTTGGGTTTGCTACAGACAGCATTGTTAGCAAAGAAGTTGAAGCTCTAGTTGCCGGCGTCAGTAGATTGCGAACTGAAAACTCAAAATTGGACAAAAATAGCTACACAGTTGCTCATTTCACAACGTTGGACGCTTAAATGAAGTCTGGATGAATGTTACGGGACTATCCAGAGGTGGATGTCAGTCTTTTCAAGAATTACAGTAGCATCTGTCTTGTGGTCCTTGTGTGTCAAGAGTAAAAGGAGGTTTAGTGTGTGAAGAAACCAGAAATCTGAAGTGAAGTTTATGAAACATCTCTGTGTTATCCTGCGTTACAGTATTATCAATCAATAAAAAGTTTGTTATTCTTGAATGTATGACATGTAGTCTCGACTCTCGATGTAGACATTCAATATTGTGGAGAACAGCATATCTGTGTAATATGAGATCTTAACACTTAAAATGGTGGAGATCGCACCATCATGGTCCTTCCTGTTGTTTCCATTGGCACTTCCGTTTGTAGTGGCGAAGACCCTCATTCTGGATTGTACTGGAGAACTAGGTGCAAATCAACACCGATAAATTGCAGCTCTTCAGAAGATCTGTGGTTATGAAAAGACCCACATTCCTTTGACTGTTGTCTCATTAACACGGTCCAACCGTTGACCTAATACCTTACCAAGAAATTGCCAAATACTCACTGTACCCATCTTTTGCAGTGTCTTTAGTTCACTCCTGCGTTTCTTTTGATCTTAGCACCATTTAGGCAATCTCATAGAAATAAAATTTCATAGAAAATGCTAGGTAGGGTAGATCATGAAGATTTAGTTATGAATATTTGATTAAAAGAAGAGAGAAGCAAATCCTTAGGAACGTTACTTGTTGGGGTACTCAAGTAGGAGAGGAAATACATTAACAAGAGTGTATATGATGGAGCAGCACTAGCACTTTCTATTATGTATGTGTGTTTGCTTTTCTGCTACGTCTATTATAAACTTATGAGCCTGGATAAAGTTCTTTATTCTGCCCTTTTAGGAGGAAGCACATGTTGTGCTTAAGCACGTAGCAACCAGCTTTATTTCTTAGTTTCCGCAAGATCTAGCCTAAAATTACAAAAGAGTGTGTAACTTTTACCTATTTCTAACTCTTCCATGAAGTAATTGAAATATTAAAGATATAGGAGCTTAATTTCATTAAATTTGTGTACTGGAAACATGTTCTCTATATTCCTTTTAAATTCTTAAACTTAGCTTATTCCACCAAGATGGTTATCTTTCATTATCGAGACATCTGTTTTTGACCTTGCAGATTATTCCAATATATCCAAGGTGCCAACCTGAATAACTCCCGTGTGTCAATGACTATTCCTGTCTTGACAAGCATTGTCGCAGACTCCGGACCTTTCCATTCATCTGCCTATTTTGTTCGATTCTACTTGCCTGTAAAGTTTCAGGGGACGCCACCCCTTCCTCTCCCTGAACTGAACCTGCAACCTGTTGCATGGTCAAGTCACTGCATTGCAGTCAGAAAGTTTTCCGGTTTTGCTAGGGATAAGAACGTAGTTGCTGAAGCAGAGAAACTTTCTCTCAGTTTGAGCAGTTCTCCATGGGCAAACTCGACTTCAAAAGCTAATTCCGCTTACTCAATTGCACAGTACAATTCACCGTTTCGGTTTGTCAGGCGTGTGAATGAAGTCTGGGTGGATATTGACGAGGGTTGTGAATCTGATGGTGTGGCTTCGTACTAAAAAATCAAAACCAGCTGTTTTACGCTGAATACATATTTTTGCTATGTTTGCATAGAGGAGTTATTAGTCATCTGTTACTGTGAATTTCAGTATGAACTCATAAACTTTATCACCTGGGATGTAATGTACAATAAGTGTATTCTATTCAGGTGGTTATCCTGTTCATGTCGTTACTGGCTACTGTCTAATAGGCTGGTCGTGCTATATACTTGATCCCTGCATGCTGAACATAGGGACGTTATGTACACAAGTAATATTTTGAAATGTGTGTAAGCCTGTTATGATCGTCAGAAGTCATGAGAATGCCTGTTCACTTTTCTTTTGTAATGAGAAGATCTAACTACTGTACATAGGAGTGCACAACTGAGGAGAGGCCTTTTATTCACTTGCATTTGGTCTTCATCTTGTATGGTTCCACGCAGTTTGTATTTGCTGTACTGTCCATTGTCTCTAGTGTGAGGGACCCTTTTCATTTCTCCCATTACAATCATAATTATGAACTTTGAAGTTTTATAGTCGGATTATTATTCATAATCATTTCTCCCATGTCTAAGCTAGGCCCTTAATGAATCTAGCTTTATAGCCGGATTATTATTCAGGGTTTCTGTCGTAGGTGGTAAACCATAGGCAATGATTTTAAGGGAGAGCCAATTTTATTCATTTCCTTCAGAGCCTTTTACAAACTCATAAAGGAATTTAGCTCTTCCGGTTTTATTTTGAGGTAGGTAAATAAGTTTACACATTTGTTTTCATGACTATAGATCGTAACTGAGTGTGGAACCATAAAACACTTTACGGAATGTGTATTACATTCGTTTGTCTTTGCGAGTTTGAGAGTTGTGACCATTTTGTGTTCATTCTCAAGACATAAACCATGACCTTCCGCATCATCTTGTTGCGCAAGGAATTTTCCTTCGTTTAATATCCTCTCCCTAACTCATTAATAGATTGACCATAAAAAAATTCCCACTACAGCAATCAATAATTTTTTTGTAAATTAGCAAATTGTATTCACGTGAAAAAGGTGTTACAAGAAGGTTGGCTTAATTAGGAGTGTATTTCCCAATTAACCTGTTTTGCAAATGACATCAG
The DNA here is from genome assembly GCF_015680905.1 of Coptis chinensis. NCBI lineage: Eukaryota > Viridiplantae > Streptophyta > Magnoliopsida > Ranunculales > Ranunculaceae > Coptis > Coptis chinensis. The sequence goes on along the minus strand of NC_141456.1, from coordinate 34,313,650 downwards.
GGGATTTCCACTTGGAGATCCATCTGGGTTTTACCTAGATATACAACTTGTTCCTGTGTGTCTGCACTAAGGCTATGTATTGCTGATTGAACAGCTGCAAAATTGTTGTGAATATATAAGTGCGGAAACAACGTTACCCACAACAAACGGATCAATCCTACACAGAGATTGATCCTTCACACTAGACAAGACTTCAACACCCTCCAAGCAATATCCCAACACTTCTCAATATCAAATAACAAGCATATAAAGTAAAACAATTAATGTAAAGGAAGAACAAACCACAAGGCGAGATATATATCGTGGTTCGCAATTTGCCTACTTCCACACCGCGAAGTTCCAAGCTTTCTTGGATGTCCCGAGTAGCAGATTACAAGTCTCTCAATTCACTCACAAAGAATGAACACTCAACTCACAAAGAATTGCTCTCTTATAATCTCTCTCTTTCTTGGTTTTGGAAAAAGTTAGGTTTTCAAAAACCGATTTTGTTTTTATACCAAAACCAAAATCGCGATTCAGAATAGAAGTCCCAAAAAGGACACGGCGCGGGCGGCCCTTTCCGAGTGCGGGGTCGCCAAATCATCTGGACCATGAGCGTGGGTCGCTTTTTCACTCGAAAGCAGCGCTCGAGCGTGAAAAGCGAAAAACTTTTTTTCTACATTCTCCACCTCGGTGAGGTTTTAACACATAAAACCAAGCCGAACACATCCAAAGAAGATCACATCCGGTAGGAACACCTCCAAAGAAAGGAAGACTTCGCGATAACTGCCCGAAGCGGCTATGCCCACGGGGCTCTTTCAAACATGTAGGATTTGGAGCAAGTCCAAACGGTGTTGGAACTTAACTCCGGTGACAACTTTCACAAGATATCGGCCGAGGATTGTCATGGGTGTCTACTTTCTCAAGTGCTACATCACCATCCTCAACGACATCCCGTATAAAGTGATAACGGACATCAATATGCTTGGTCCGACCATGATGAACTTGGTTCTTCGCCAAATGAATAGCACTCGACTATCACAATACAAAGCAACACCGCTCGCTTTCAATACCCAAATCATCTAGAAGACCTAAGCCATAGTGCCTCTTTCCATCGCCTCGCCACTACCATATACTCTGCCTTAGTAGTAGATATAAGCAGCAGTAGCTGTACCATAGACCTCCAACTAACCGGTGCACCATGCATCATAAACACATAACCGATGAGTCGATCGTCGTCTATCTAGATCACCGCATAATCGGAATCCACAAATCCACGACATAACAAGTGCCTCCACCATAAGCTAATCCCACATCCAAGGTACCCTTCAAGTACCTTAGTACCCATTTCATCGCCTCCCAATCTTTGCTTCCGGATTTGCCATATACCGCCGACAACACTAAGCGCTGCGGAAATGTCCGGGCGTGCAACACCATAGCATACATCAAACTGCCCACGGCACTTGCATAAGGAGCATTTGCCATATGCTTTTGTTCCTCCACCGAACTAGGAGAGAACTTAGTGAAAGCCTAAAATGGCCCAGCTAAAGGTGTAGAAACCGACTTTGCATTCTCCATACCAAATCGAGAAATTACTTTCTGAATGTATTTCTTCTGAGATACAACTATCCGTCGCTTCTTCCTATCTCTGTCAATCTCCATGCCCAGTATCTTCTTGGCTCCACCTAAGTCTTTCCTCTCAAACTCAGAGCTAAGTTGAGATTCATGATTTTGAAAGCAATAAGCATGTCATCCACATAAAGCAGGAGATAGATGAAGTCATTACCACGAAGCCTTCTAAAGTAGACACAGCAGTCATACTTACTTCGGGTGTACTCATGTTGCATCATGAATATGTCAAAGCGCTTGTACCATTGCCTAGGCGATTGCTTAAACCCGTACAGTGACCGATTCAATTTGCATACATAATCTTCTTTCTCAGCAACGACAAACCCTTCAGGTTGTCTCATATAGATCTCTTCTTCCAAGTCCCTATGCAAGAAAGCAGTTTTCACATCAAGTTGCTCTAACTCCAAGTTGAAGTGAGCAACTAAACTTAATAGCACACGAATAGACGTATGTTTGACCACCGGGGAAAATACCTCATTGTAGTTAACTCCTTCCTTCTGTGAAAAACCCTTTGCTACCACTCTTGCCTTGTACCGCGATCTTCATTTCGGACTCGGGAAGGACCTCTTTCTTCACGAACACCCATTTACTGCTGATAGTCCTTTTGCCCTTTGGCAATAAAACTAGGTCCCATGTGTGATTTTTATCAAGAGATTCCATCTCTGCTTGCATAGCTACCAACTAATCTCTGTAATAAGCATCTCTAACAGCTTCCTTGAAGCTATCTGGCTCATCATCTTCGATATTCGATTGCATATGCCACTAAATCCACGACCATAGTGTTTCACGGCTACCGTTGCCCATACTTGTGCACTTCTTTAACTTGTCTCGTGGCCTGTGGTCACCACTACAAGTTCGCGGATGCTCTTGCTCTTCTTCCTGTTGTTGTGTGGTTTCATGATTTGGTACCTCATCATGATCTAACCAGTCATCTGCTGCATCAAACAACTCAAGCTCATTAGCTTGAACCTATAGACTCACCCATTTCGCCCCTTCGCCGGAACTTCAAACTCAAAGATAACACGGAAGTCTCATCAAAAGTAACATCTCTGGCCGACCGGGGAACTTGTGGTCTTCTAGACACCACAATCTATATCCCTTTACCCCATTTTCATAAGCCTAAGAATATGTCCTTCTTAGCTCTAGGATCTAGCTTGCGTCCCTCACATGGTAGTAAGTTTGTCGATCCAAACACTTTCATAAAAAATACTATAATCATTTGGGTTACCTAAACCACACCTCATAAGGTGTCCCGCAATCTATAGGCTGAATGCTTGGTGACCTATTGTATAGGTAACACGTCATGGACATTTGATTCCGCCTAATACTCTTTGCCTGGGGACGGCATTAGACAATAAACATCTTGCTCTTTCAAGCAAAGTTCTATTCATCCTCTGCCATTCTATTCTCGTTGTGGCGTGCCCCTTATCCGATTAATCCGGCAATTCCTCATTTGCAAGACAACTCTTGGAAAGGTCCATAGGTATACTTTCGATTACCATTGTCGGACCGTAATGTCTTTACCTTCCTATAAATGCGATTCTCAACCCTTGCCTTCCACTTCTTAAATGTCTCAAACACTTCATCTTTCGATTTCATCATATACACCCACACATAGCGAGTATGACCATCAATGAATGAGACATAATAGCGGTTACCTCCCTTGGAAGCCACCCTGGAGGGTCCCTAAACATCCGTATGCACATAATCAAGGATGCTGTTTGTCGTGGTGCTTGCTTGACTTGAACTTGACTCTCGCAGACCTTTGCTTCCCATAGACGCAATGCTCACAGAACCCCATAATTGGCTTCTTCAAGTTCTTCAAGAACCCTCGCTTGCACAACTCAGACAAACCCTTTTCACTCATATGCCATATCTTAGTGCACTTAGAATCATTACTACATACACCTACTGCTACATCGCCTATCACCGTACTACCTATCAGAGTATACAAGGTTCCATATTTTTGACCCTTCATAACAACTAAAGAGTCATTAACAATATTTAGGACTCCACCTTCGCCCACAAACTTGTGGCCTTTGGAATCCAAGGTACCAAGAGAAATAAGACTTTTCTTTAGCTCAGAAACATGTCTCACATCGGTTAAAGTCCTCACTACACCATCATACATCTTGACCCGTATAGTTCCAATTCCTACCGTCTTACAAGCAACGTCATTACCCATTAAAACGGAACCACCATCAATGCTCTCATAAGAAGTAAACCACTTTCTATTCGGGCACATATGATAGGAACATCCGGAATCAAGAATCCACTTTTCGGTCATATAGTCTTGTGTGGACACACAGAGACTGAACTCATCCTCTTCAGAGCCTGAAGCATAATTTGCCTCAATTTTTGCCTTACCTTTCTTCTGACCATCTCTCTTGTTCTCTTTCTTCGGGTGAGGACAATTACTTGCATAATGTCCCTTTTCATTGCAATTGTAGCCTTTAATCAGTACATATTTTAAAGGCTTTTCTTTGACTTGGACCTAGAATTCTCATTACTTGAATAATTACGTTTCATACGAATTTCCTCTTGCCACTAGCCCTTGACCTGCATCAATGCTATTCTCTACACGTGTCTTCTTCATCAACTCATAAGAAAGAAGTGCACTTTGAACTTTGTCAAGATCGACGACTTCTCTGTTCATGAATGTAGTTATTAGATGCTTATAGCTTTCTGGCAAGGAGAATATTAAACATGCCGCTTGATCCTCATCATCCATCTTCATACCAACATTCAAATAATCCGCTAGACGTCGACGGAACTCACTAACGTGCTCTTGCATCGTTGAACCATCGACCATCATGTACCGATAAAGACGCTTCTTAAGGTACATCTTGTTCGTCATGCTCTTGGTCATATACATAGACTCTAGTTTGAGCCAAATACCGGCAGCGGTATTTTCTCCCATCACACTATACATAACCTCATTAGCAAGACATAACCGGATTGATGAACAAGCTTGAAGATCGAACTCTTCCCAATCATCATTACTCATACTCGCCGCCTTAGATTTAATCCCCTTTAAAGCCTTGTGCAAACCTTGTTGGATGAGGATGTCCTTTACTTGGACTTGCCAAATCCCAAAGTTATTCTTCCCATTAAACTTGACATCTTGGGAGCCATCTTTCAAGTTACACACAATAACCCAAAAAGCGGTTTCACCTCGAAATTTAATCGAACACCTTGTCTACACAAATTTTGAGCACTAAACTCAAAATCCTAGGTCGTATACCTACGCCTCGATACCAATTGTTGTGAATATATAAGTCGCGGAAACAACGCGTTACCCACAACAAACGGATCAATCCTACACAAAGATTGATCCTTCACACTAGACAAGACTTCAACACCCTCCAAGCAATATCCCAACACTTCTCAATATCAAATAACAAGCATATAAAGTAAAACAATTAATGTAAAGGAAGAACAAACCACAAGGACGAGATATATCGTGGTTCGCGAATTTGCCTACTTCCACACTTTGAGTTCCAAGCTTTCTTGGATGTCCCGAGTAACAGATTACAAGTCTCTCAATTCACTCACAAAGAATGAACACTTTCAACTCACAAAGAATTGCTCTCTCTCTTATAATCTCTCTTTCTTGGTTTTGGAAAAAGTTAGGTTTTAAAAACTGATTTTTGTTTTATACCAAAACCAAAATCGCGATTCTTGCGAAGCCCAAAAAAAGGAGGCTGGCGGCGCTTTCGAATGCGGGTCGCCAAATCATGGACCATGATGGCTGGTGGCGCCACTCTAAGCAGCGCCTAGCTCTGAACGTGAAAAGCAGAAAAAACTCTTTTTTCTCTACAAAAATTAACTTCACTTCACTTCCCATGCAGGTAGTTCTGAGGTACAAAAGGCAATCACAGCAGCCCTTGAATCTGACTCAACCCAAATTCTATCTCATCCATTACTGAGTGCAACTTCCACACTCTCTATTATGCCCATTTCTTCTGCTACACAACTTGAATTATATTATATTAACACCTATGTTTCTGCAAAGAACTTGTAGTACTGCACATTCACTATTTCTGTAAACTGATCCATACCCTGCTGGTCCGATCCTGGATTTCCTTGAGACGATCCATCAGTGTTTATCTTTACAGTCCCTAATCTGGAGGTTCCCACTTGCAGTCTTTGCTACACCAATCAAGTTTAGCTGACTTACACAGTAACCGGACATTATATTATTATGTATATATATAATCAAGAGAAGGGTAAGAAATACATATATCCTACCATCCTCTGTACTAATTAAGTATTTCTTTTAGTTACTGATGATAGATATATGGACGTGCATATTGGTAGAGAAAACTCAAGCGAACTGTTTACTTACAAGACTTCCAATAGAAATTTAAATGAATCACTCTATTTCGTTCTCGATAACTTTCACGTTTTTATCACTTTAGGCCATTAACTTTATTTTTTCTAATGAAGTAGGCACCCGTTTGTACAAATAGGCATAAATAGTAACGGTAGCCCAAAGTAAAACTTTCAATAAAATTTGTGGCATAAATCATTCGAAAAAAAAAGTTCATCATGGCCTAAAAAAGTTAATGGTACAATAAAACAGCCAGAGCAATTTCAACCTCAGACTCTCTCTTTCTTTTCCTTCTTAAATTAGCCGTTTGGCAGTATATCATTCTCGGGTGTTCCACAAGAATCGGAGAACTTCTGTATGTACTTCTGCTTCCACAGATCATTGTTTGATGACACACACCTCAGTTCAGAAGAAACACAACCAACCTTGGCAAGATCAGTACGTACTGGGAAGTAACTCTAATATTTTCAGTTTGAGATCATCCGGAAGGCGCATGAAACACGGCGGAAGCATCAATCCAGTTTTCTCACAAAGATCTATTAAAAGAGGCAATGCAATTTCATCCTTTACAATCCTCCAAAACTTAAAAAGTTTATCATCATGTAAAGGTTTAGATTCACCATTCAACGACTTACACAGAAAACACAATGATCGAGCAAAACATAATTTATCCAAACACAACGTGAATGCATGTTGTTTCTTGCTTAAAGACGCATACACAATCCAACTGAAAGCATGAAACTCTAAGGGGTCGTTGTTTTTTTCGTTATCCTATGAATCTTTGAATGGCTCATTCTGAATTGATTCTTTGAATTCTAAAAACATGTTTGTTTTCTGTTAGAAAAGGTTTGAATATAAATCATGGGACAATTTTACTCATGCTATCTATTTTAAACACTAAATTTCTTGTTAAACAAAATATATATTATATATTTGAGGAGAAGAGATGGATTATCGAAAAAATAAATGATAAATAAATTTATTTAAAATATGTTTTCACAAATATATTTTAAATTTTCATATTTTGTTTATTTTCATATATATATATGTAATTCTATTTTTTAACAAAGTGGATATCATTCACCCAAAAAAAATGAAAAAAACGTGACACCGACATCAAATTTTGAAGAACTTATTTTGAACCTTCTGGAGATGGGTTCTTAAGATTGGGTTCTTAAGAAAGGGCAAGAAGGGACTTTCTTGTTTCAAGTATTAGAATTCAAAGATTGAGAAGAAATTTTGGTCTTTGAATCTTTGAATGCTAAAAGTCTTGAATGCTTAAACTACTTAAAAAAAACAAACAAGTTTTGAGCCTTTGAATGCTTAAAACTTAAGTTTAAGAGGCTCTGAATGCTGAATTCAAAAAAAACAAACAACCCCTAAATCAACTGTTTCCAATACTTCACCATCAACACCTATAAGCTCAGGAATTATTGTGTATTGAACATGCACATATCTCGACGTCCAACCTTCTGGAAGACGAAATCCGTCTATCTTCTTCTTTGTTATAGGATCAACACAAACAAACCCGAACTCTAAAAGTACTGCATGCATGGAAATCATGAAAAGCTTGTGGTTGCCCAGAACATTATTATGACCTACCTCACATAAGACTTCTTTATAAACTTTCTCAAGAAAACAAGCTGTTTCAGTCTCCAACTTTAGTAGAAAACGTTTCCTCATCTCTATAGGTAGATTACTACGAGAGAAAAAAAATTAAAAAACTAATTACTTCACAAACGGACGCAGAAGCTAGCGTGCAAATAACAACTACTAGAGCAATTGTGTGACAAAATTGACAACAAATAATTAATCAAAAACACATACCAATGCAAAACGAGCAATCAAAAACAGAACAAATAGGGTACAAACAAATGTTATAACTCCTTCAATCTACGAGTGATTTTTTGCTCCCAGCGTTGGTTCCTCCAAGGGCTCCAAGGAGATTTTGAGTCCTACACGTCTCATCTTTAGTCTTTACCACACAAAAGGGAAGTTACAATATCTAGAAATTGGGCTCTAGACACTTTCTTTAGTGTCTTTTTTGTCTAGAGAAAGACCAATATTATCTTTTGATTCTACTCCAATTTTAACAACATGTCACTTTTTGGGTGTATTAACTGTTTTTAAAACTTCTTATTTTTCCTTTTTACCCTTTCATTTGTAATTGCTAATTTCTTCCACAAATAAATAATACGAAAATCTAATGTGCGCAAGCTGTAGGTGTGTGTGTCAATCGAGGGCCACTCAGGGCAAAATGCGTGTGTATTGCTCCAAGATGTCTTTGCAATCAAATAATACAATTGTCTTATAAAAAAAAACCCATTTGTCCTTTCACAATTTCACAATTTGAATTACATCAAACAAAGCTTAAACATGATATTCAAAATTATCAGAGATGCATTTTAAATTGTTAAAGCTATATTGAAATTAGTTGTAATCAACATACATTTTTTCCGTTTTTGAAGTTGATGTTTTCCACATTATTTTGGTCTCTCTAGAAATTCATCTCACTTTTAATTGGAAATTTGTAGATTTTGGATCAATTTTAGTTATTTTGATTAACCCACTACTCTTTTGGTAGCTCGATTTAGTTAAGTAGTTTTTTTTGTTGGTAGTTGGCTTCTTTAGTTAGGACTAATAAAAGAGGTCAAAATTGTAAAAAAGTCCTCAAATTTTGAGACAGATGTCAAATTTCAGTTTTTATGGAGGAAAAACAAAAAAAAAGTTTGCTATTTCCTCTGAACATAAGAAATTTGCGTCTGTGTACCTATACCCAATTTTCTGGTTACAATATGCACAAAATCCTCAAAATTTCTAATTTTACTAGTTTGTCCTTCATAAAAAAGGAAATAAAAATAAAAAATAAAGAAAATATAAAGTGGAATAAACCAACAAACTTGTGTATTTCTTCTTCATCTTCTTCTTACAAAAAATTATTAATAATAATAATATCATCTTCATGTTAGCTTGTTCTTAATGCATCCATAGTGTTTTTCGAGTCCGAATTTGTTCACCAGCATATTTGCTATAAAGAGACCACGTGTATCTTATGTTTTTTTTTCTTTTTTTAGAGAAACTAAATAAAGAATATATCTATAAAACAAAAAAAAAAAAAATGCCAAGATTTTCTCCCCAAAACATGCTAATTCTTAAATGCTTATTCTATCCTTCTTTTTCTATCCCTACTTCTTAAATGCTTATTGTATAAATTTTCAGCATGCCACACAGATATAAATGATTATTGTATCTCGTTTCCAAACCATTCAAATGTTCAATTAAACCAAAAAAAAAAAAATGGAAATAAAACTAATTATAACTACTGTAATTTGATAATACAAGAAGAAGTTCCTCATTTAATTTTGGTTATAGTATTTTTTTAGTACCATATCTAAGTAGGATTCACTAAAAAAAATTATATGAAAAAAAAAAGATAAAAGAGTAGAAAATTATATGAAAAAAAAGATAAAATAGGAGGGAAGACATGGAGGGAGAGAACGGAAGTGGAGAGAGAGAGAGTAGTATTATTTTTTTTTGGTTTTCTGGATATATTCTTTATTTAGTTTCTCTAATAAAAAATGAAAAAAGAATTCGGACTCATTGTAGTAATAGACCGTGGTCTCTTTATAGAGTTGGTAGATTTCACCAGCATATTTTTTGTTTTGTTTCATTTTCCTTTTTAATTATTAGTTATGACTTATGAGGAACAAACTAGTAAAATTGGGGATTTTGAGGATTTTGTGAGAAGTGTAACTATCCTTTATTTGGGAAAAAAATGAAACGTGGCTGAGTGAAGTTGGAGCTGAAGCCGAGCCGAATAGCAATATAGAATGCCGTAAACTATCGTGATATACGAAAACTACATTGATGTGAAATATCGAGAATAGTGTTGAGATTTTGTGATATATAATAGTGAAAGTTTTCAAACTGTTGCTGTTCAACAAATGGAGTCCTTATCTCTTTCTTCTCAACTCAGTGTTAACAGGTACTTACTCATTTCTCATTTCTTGATTATCACGTTACATTCTTTTTTCTTTTGTTTTAAACTTTTACTATTTTTATTTTTTGATAATTTAGAACTTCAGTTGTTGGGCCAAATGATAGAAATTCAAGATGGGGCATCATCAAATTTGTTAAATTACAAAGAAAGTCATCCTATAATATAAGAAACTTTTCCATAAACTCATGCTTTACTACAACTAGTTATGGAGAATTCAGAGATGGTGTTATAATTGTCGATCATGGGTCGAGGCGGAAAGAATCCAATCTTATGCTCAGTAAGTTTATCTCCACTACATTTATTTTGTTTTTCAGTTTAAGGGTGTTTATGAATATGTTAGATGATATTTTGCAGATGAGTTTGTAGCAATGTTTAGAGAGAAAACTAAGTACCCGATTGTCGAACCTGCTCACATGGTAAAGATTGCCTCCCTTTCTTGTATTAATATATTTGGCATTTTTCTTTTTCTTTTTTTCAATATATGTATTGGGTTAAAATCAAGAGCGCAAACACAATGATATGATATGTTACTAAACTCAAACTGTGAAATAATTCATGACTGCCACTTTTATGTAGATGTCGGTTTTAGACCTAGCAAAACAATTGTTGTATTGTGATGTGTATTCCAAGTGTAATCGTAGATTACTTAATTGGTAATTTATAAATGATCAAAATGGATATCAACTTAAGTTCTTTATCGTCTTCTTGGACATGTTTCAGTAGTGTACTATAGATCACGTTAATTTTTCTATTTTAGTATAATTACTATTAAAAAATTGCAGTTGGTATGCAATAATGAATTGTATGAGAAACTTATTGATCAGTGGCTGCTTCAATGTGGTTTTTTCTGAAAAATGCAAAAGATTGTGTAGTTAGTTGAAACTTCAATTTAGTTCGATTCTCCCACGATTTCTCGGTTGTCCCAGTGCTCAATTATAGTTAACTTCCAAAGAGAAACCTTTTTAATTGTTTCGATCCTAAATGACCTTGTTGAGTGTTCCTTGGGCATCACGTAAAGTACATTGAAGCAGTTCAGTATCCTTCTATCCAGTGAAGGGCAAAGAATAAGATGGTCAGACTCTTGTACAAAGAAGCTCAAACCGTAAGTAATAGGCAGAATTTTCGTATAGAGGACTTCTATAACAGTTCATAAAAGTGCTTGTTATTTTAGTGTAAGAGCAACTCCTGTAAGTCAATGTGTAAAGCGATGAACTGAGCTTGGAAGGTGGGGACAGCAGAAATTAAGTATTGCAGAGAGCAAACTGTTTTAACCTTATTCTGCCAGAAGTCCTTCCACAAGCTCTTGAACTAAGCCCATGACATTACTATCTAAAATGTTTGTTCCCTATGTGCTTTGTCTTGTTTGGCTTCTGAATCTTTAGAAAAACAGGAGATATCCGTTTCATTCCACCATAGCAAGGCTCGTCTCCTCGTTTCGTAGACCAAGTTACTTCTAGAGTTAAGGTGATTCATAAATAAAAATGAATTGCCCTTAATTGATGGTGTGAGTCATATATATACATAGAAAATACTAGTTGAGCAATTAATAAGGATCAAGCAAAAACGTACCTATCTTTAATTTTTTTAGCTCTGTGCAAATTTCTACTGATTCCCACTTCTGACGTTTTTTTTTATCGGTAAAGTATAATTTTATTAATATAACTAAAGATAGATACATAAGGATGAGATATCCTCCATTACATATGCATAGAAAAAAGAAAAGAAAAGAAAAAACATAAAGTATAACTTATGACGTTGTTAGTACTTATTATAGTGTTGTGTAGTCATCCGTTGATTCTGAAATACTGTATTTAATGATCAAATAAAAAGTTTAGCAAGGAGCATGGTTCATAATACGAGAGTTGTGTTTAACATATTGAAATCTCATTTGTTCAATTTTTTTGAACTGTACCAGGAGTTGGCAGAACCATCAATCAAAGTCGCATATAACTTGTGTGTGCAGCAAGGGGCCAATCGTATAATTGTTAGTCCATTTTTTCTCGCCCCTGGACGTCATTGGCACCAGGTCTGACACAACAGCAAACTTTGTAATTTATGTATGCATATACAGTCTAGGCTTTTTCTTTGATCTAAATTTATTACGTTAACCTTGTATTATTTTACTAGGATATCCCTTCATTAACTGCTGATGCTGCAAAGGAGCACTCGGGTGTGTCATATATCATAACTGCCCCTCTTGGTTTGCATGAGCTATTGGTGGTATGCATTTCTCTCTCTTTTTCTTTTTATTTTGACATTTGAGTTTTATCTGTGGGATTCAATTCACATTATGGCAGTGAACATAATTAGCTAAAAGTTGGATAGTACTCACAATCTTACATTGTTTCCTAACATTGTACTTCTGGATTCCAGGATGTGGTGAAGGACAGAATAAAGCACTGTTTGAGCCATGTAGCTGGTGATGCAGATGAGTGTGATGTCTGTGCTGGAACTGGAAAGTGTAGGCTTCGTTGACCAGTTGACAAAGATCTTGTGATATTTGTAATTATTGAGAGAAGCTGACACTTGAATGCAGGTTTAGAGAAGTGTTGTTGGTATGTTAACATTGTGAGAAACAAAATCTTATCAAAAAAGAAAACTTAGACTAACTTGACTTTTAGGTTTTTGGCTGTAATATCACTAATTTGGGGCAAATGTTATTTGGCACCAAACATCGGTGGTGTTAGCAGTTAGCGCAATGTATTATTCTTTAATTGTGAGACTGGTTATCATGACAAGGGGATAGTGACACAAAATTTCTAATCGTTTATTATGCAATGGATGGAACTATGGTCTGTGTGATGTACACCATTTGACGGCAAACAAGTGTTCTATTCGGTGAAAATAGACGAAGTTTAATCCACATAGCAGCTAGCTCTCTCTCCCTCTCTCTCTAGATGCAATGTGGCGATCCACTTTTGTAGTGAACTAGTAATATGGCACTGGCCTTTATTTCGCATTTTCGAATTGTAACAGGCACAGAGGCAATCAAGACTCGGCCCACAACAGATTCAGAATTGTGGCTATTAAAGCCATGTGTTTAACGCTTTCACCTGTTATACAAACCTGGTCATAAATGCAAAAGTGCATAAATCATGCCCGTGGACAGGGATTAGTTGGCCTAATATGAAAGGGTAATATGAAAAGAAAAGGCCTATAAAGACTCAAAACCCCGACAATAATCATTCCAAATTCAAACCTAGCTTGAGGACATTCTATCTTTCAAAGGTGGGGGATGAGAGGGCACTCCGGGATTTTGAGGGGTTGTTTGTTTTTTTTTGAATTCAGTATTCATTCAGATCCTCTTAAACTTAAATTTTAAGTTTTCAGAAGTTCAAAATTTGTTTTTTCTTTTAAGTAGTTTAAGCATTCAGTGGTACTTTCAGCATTCAGCACCAAAGTTTCTCTTGAATGTTGAATTCTAATATTTGAAACGAGGAAATTCCTTCTTGCCCTTTCTTAATAATCCAATCTCAAGAACCCATCTACTTTCTTACCTTAACCTTTATGGCTTTAAAATAGATTTTTTAAAATTTGATGTTGGAGTCACAGATTTTTTCATTTTTTAGGTGAATGATATCCACTTTGTTAAAAATAAAATTATATATATTTTTTCTGAAAGTAAACAAAATATAAAAATAAACCGTTAAAATATATTTGGGAAAGCATATTTTAAATAAATTTATTTATCATTTTTTTTTTTTTTTGATAATCTATCTCTCCTCTTCAAATATAATATATATTTTGTTTTACAAGAAATTAAGTTAGTGTTTAAAATAGATAGCATGAATAAAATTGTCCCAATGATTTATATTCAGCCTTCAGAGTCAGATTATTCTAACATAAAATAAACATGTTTTTCAGAATTCAATAATCAACATTCAAAGGATGAGCCATTTAGCATTCAGAAAAACAAACGACCCCAATCCCCTGACATTCTGAAGAGGCGTTGATAACCAGAAAGCAAAAAGAGAGAGAGAGATTATTATTTTTAAAGAGGTATTTAGCTTTTGGGCCAAATGAATAATTTGTAATTGGTCACCAATTGTTCGTTTATTAGAAATTGGGCCAAAATTGACGGTTGACTTTGTATTGACCGTGATTTCACCATTGGTCAAATAAACAAATTTTGTATAATGACTAAAACACCCTCCACCATTAGCACTACCAACAGCACCATCTCCAGCAGTACCTTGACCACCACCAAAACCACCATGACCACCAAAACCACTACCGGTAGAACCGCCTTGAGTGCCACCAGTGACTCCACCATTACTGAAACCACCAACGCTTACTTTTCCTCCTCCACTACCACTAAAACTTCCTCCACTGCTAAATTTTCCTCCACCATTATCTTCAATCATAAAATTCTCTGGAGCGAGCATCCGTTCGCAAACACAGGTCTTAGGGGAATCGCGGGTCTTAGGGAAATAGGGGCTCCAGTAATCATAAAGTCAAAGAAGGGGTTTGACCCATTGGGAAAGGGTAAGAAGGTGCTCAAGCCAATCAGTATAGCAAGCCGTTGGAGCAAGCATGCTCGCCAAAAAAAGATTTTGCTGACTGGCTATATGTCTTGGTATATTTAAGTCTCCCCAATGCAGCTGCTCTTTCCCCCGTTGTCATGTTCCGATACGCTGGCCCTACTTTTAAGAGAGGGCAAGCTCCAATATGAGGATGAGGTAGGTCTTATTCCACGATCACGTTGGGAACAGTCTTTTGCCCCAAGCCTGTACGAGGATATCGTGAAAACGGGTTCTTTGATACTCATCGAGGAAACCCAAGACGTTCGTAATTTTGAATGAGTCCAAATGGGAGAGGAACCAATCTCCTTTCCCCTAAGCAACAATAGCTGCTATGGTCGGTGCGGTTGTAGTAGCTGTCACACTAGGGGAGCTTGTGCTAGCCGAAGCTTTTGTCCAATTTCTTAGATAACAAAACAACTGCTGTTTGTTGCTCTTTTTGTGCGTAAGCATAACATTTCTGGTCGAACCCGCCCAACCCAACTAAGAAGAACCGAACCTAAACCCATTAAAGTTTCTGTTCGTTCCTACTCTGATGTTCTGAGGTGAGGAAGATGATATGACATCATCACTCATTAAGATTGTTGGGCACACGTATAAAGGTAAATGTGTCAATTTCTAAAATATGGAAGGATCCAATATTAGTCCAACGAACAAAAATTATCCATTTATAATGTGGCCCAAAAGCTAAATACCCTTTTTTTTAACTGCAATCCTGTTAATATAGTAGCTCTGTTATTTAGCTTCCCAAAATTATACACCACATACTACATTTTATTCTACATCTCCGCTGAAAAAGGCCATTTTCTTTCCTTCATACGATTTATACATTATTACATCTGTTTTGACAAGTCCCCATTCTTGTGAACTACAACATTGGAATCAAAACTACATCTGGGGTCTAGTCTGCACGACAAAGATTTTTCCATCCCTCACCACACCTTCTATATCTTGAGGAGATCCATACAGTTCCTCAATTGCTTTTCCTGCATGTGCAATGCTTGAGAGGATTGAGTGGCGGAATTTACCATCAGTCATCAATGGATCAGTTGAGTAATCAACAACAACCTTTTCTTCTTCATCCATGGGGACACTGAAAATTCAACGTAACCATGCGTTGCTGTTAGCATTAACAGGTTGGAAAACAAACTAAGATACTACATATTTCTGAATACATTTCACACAAATAAAATAGTCCTCAAGAGCGTATCCAAATGGTAACAAATTTGCACAGTAGATGTCATGTGTAAAAAGACTCAAAGGTAGTGATAAAAAAATCAATGTTGTTCTCTTGCATTCGGAATTTCGTCGTTCATTAACAAAACTCCAACGCAAGGACCAGAAAAGACGGAATGCGTGTATCATATCTGCTTTTTTTTTGCTGGTAGTATCACATGTCTGCTACTACTTCCTGATATAAAAAGGAGAAGAAAAGAAAGGCAAAACGAACATAGATGTTCATGCTTGAAGATGTATGCATTGCATCGTTACATGCACCTCAAACCATGAATTACAAGTCTTAATACTCTATAAAAATAACATAATTATACCGTACTCAGTGTTTAAATGTCGATTACTTTTGAACTGAAAGAAACTATAGGAGGCTTAAGAACAGGCACAGCCAAAGACACGGTTATGAATAGACTGAGTAATGAGTATGAGGCTTTGATTACAGAATCAAGTAACAATCCAAGACTCACTTTTCTGTTCAACTAATTAATCCCAGTCATGCTAATAAGTCAGCTATAAATGAACAGCATGGCATAGCTGAATCCTACGAATTCTTGGGAAATGGTCATTTGACCAACAAAAATATCATAAGAAGGATGAGGAAAGAAACAATAATGAGGGTAACTTCCTCTTTCCCTATGCATGTTTTTTATGTTAATTACTGTCAATTACGGTATACATAAATGAATTTACCTATCATAGAGGCCCGCTCCAGCATAACCTTCGAGATCTTCACCGTTGGAATCGGATCGGAAAATTATCGATCTTTTTATAAATAGGCCAATCGACTTACTTGGATAACCTAATACCTGGAAAATAGATAAACATGTGAATACAACAGAAAGGAAAAAATACAGTGATTAATTCGTGTATGAGGGATTACACCGTCCCTATGTTATATATTCACCTTGGGAGAATCGAGATCACTCTTCTTACTGACAAAGCTTAAGGCGCGTCCAGGATAAGCTCCAACCAGAGTTTCCCCGAGTCCTTTCACGACCTAGGCAAGGACTTTGAGATAAGTACCCAAAGACACATAACAGAGATAAAGCTTGCGTCCCATTGAAAGAATTCGAATACCTCGGCATATATCTCTGATGAGTCTCCAGATGATGGGTTAGTGGTGTGAATGACAAATGCATAATCAGCATTTATAATTTCTTGAACAAGTACAGCCATGCACAGATAATCATGATCGAGTTTGACCTTCCGCGTGCTGAAGTATGCTCTCTCATTCCACTTCGACGCCCAGACCTAGAATAGTAAAATCAATTAAGTACCTCGGTAGGTAATGAATGTAGAAATAGACAACAGAATATGATAGGGAACTATTTTCAAAATTACCAGTAGTCTTTATTTCAGATGTCATATTCAAGTATAACAGGAGAATCACCCAAGATATTGATGTCTTTTCCAGTTTTCCCTGATAAGATTACCTTTTTTATTGCCGTCCATGCTTGCTCCCATCGTTTCTCTCCTTCGTCACCAGGCCAAGGCATCCCTGCACCTTGCATCGTGCTCTTCAGCTCTTTCACCTGAAAATAGTTATTCGTCAAGTGCCATTGTGAGTTGTGACTATCCAGAACTCAACCATTCTGTCACTATTCCTTCGCAGATTGAAGCTCAAGGATTAGAAACTATTATTCTGATGAGGGTATATATCCTTCAGTTTGCTTAATCTATACAACGTATGCCACACCAAAAGTAAAGCTAGGACTTTAACATCCATTTACATGTGAGATGTTACCTAGACCTTACGCAAAGTCTAAAATTTGGAACATCCAGCTCAAAACCAATTAGTTGTGAGTGGAGCTTCCCCAGGGTCTTATATATGATAATGCAAGCCTTTAAATGCTTGATATGGAAATATCTAAGCATGACCCTCATGTGCGGCATCACTAGACTCAAATACGCGGATTAATTTTTTTTTGGGACATATGAAGTGTGGGATCTTGCACCAGACACAATAACAGCCTGCTCTAATACCATCTTAGATTTGGTGCATACAACTCAAAAGTCAAAGCCAATTGGCAAGGAGTGGAGTACCCCTAAATATTATAATGCAAGGCTTTAAAGCCTGATATGGATCCATATATCTCACCATAGAATATGGGATCCATGTCTTGTCAATTGAGAAACACGCAAAGTGGTCTAACTACCCAAATACCAACTTTCCCTATCTTTTGGTAAAAAAAAACTTGGAATATTCACCTACAACTATTCTTCTTCTACAACAACAAGTATCATTAGCACATCCATGCTTACTATTTAGAAGAACTTATGGCAACTGAATTCTCACATTTTAGCAATTGTAATAGTGCTTAATAATCTAAAAATGCATGTGAAGGAAATGTCCATAACTAGCTGTTGTCAGGCTAAGGTGGGATAATTTTGGGGCCAATTCTCAATCAATTCGCTATACAATCGCATCATTTACTATACCAATTGAGGAGGCGCTGCAAGCCGTAAAACCGCCTGGCGGATCTCACCAAGTGCATTGGAGTCTCCTTCTCGTAACCTTTCCTTTAAGGACTGTAATGTGGTTGCCACTGCCTGCAATAAGAAACAAATAAAATTAAGATTTTATTGTAAACTAACTACTTTAATCATTATAGCAAACAAAACATCATAACATCGAACTAAAAGTGTATATACAGATGTGAAAAAGGGCTGACTGAATGAAATGACCCAAACAGGGATTAACCAAATTGTGAGGACAAGATAACGATGGACATATTAAAAGTGTATCACACAACTTCTTTCTTAGTAGTGACCTGTCCCCATTCAAAGTCCACAGTAATGGGTACGCTGTAATCTAGTAACCATCAATGAAAAGAAAAGGGGAAAAAAAAACTTCCGTTAACAGAAAATCAACAGACGAACAAAGATAGATTGACTGAACCTAGGAGAAAGAGAACTTTAACGTTTGTTGGCAAATTGAGACAAATACATGCACAGTTCTAAACATATATTAATTACCTATCCAGATCAAATAATAATTAGATTCACTTTTCTCTTACGGTTCAACAGTCATGAATGCTGGAGAACATATTTAAATATGCATGCCAATATACTCAGCAGTGACATGACGCATAGTGTAGTTCGACTGTAATCATGTGTAGCTTTTAAGAAAGAGAGAACAGCTTCCAGCTTCGTGGGTGCATGCCACAGTTGACCATCACTATGAAATGACCTTGAGAGTGTCGTGGTCATAGATAATTTTATTTTTCTATTTTTCTTTTCTTAGGTTCATTTGTAGAAGATATATCTTTAGATAAAGTCGTATGAACAAATTAAAATATGAAGTTAGTTTACATATTTAAAAGAAACAATGGATGCACATACAAATTGCAAGAGATGAGACGAACCTTGTTAGAAGCATCCGAAAGAACCTTCTCAAAAACACCAAATGGAAGGGCAACCGACGTTGGAATTCCTACCGAGGGTGGTACTTTTCCTTTTAGGTATGCAATATTGCGTGATTTGGCTCCAACCTAGAATAGTTAAATGAAGTCACACCCTCAAATAACAAGATAGACTAACTTGATAAATGCACTCAATATAGAGTGTAGGTAAGAGAAGCTTTAAGTAGCCTTCTGAAGTTGTTAGGAGGTTGAAATCACAAATATAACTCAAATAAACAAATTTGGCATGCCTAACCATTTCACTGGTGAACTCATCAGATGATACAGCATATCTACCACAAAATTTCTTCTTGACCAATGTAAGAGATGGGGAATCATCATCTTTAAAATTTGTTGAACCTGCACCTTGAAGTTCACTGTCCTTGACCTCGCTGAGATAAAGAACATGAATTAAATTCTCATAGTTTAGATGAAGAAAAATCTCTCGTTAACTGAAGAAAAAAATCTCTCATAAATTAATTAATAGGAACCGACAAAATAAAAAGTAAGTACGCAAAAGTTGTGAAATCACACAATATGAGTAAATATATTAGAGCTCGTAGATTTGAATAATGAGATTACCTGTATACAATATCTGCAGAAGTAGGTTTCAGCTGTAACAGTTTCCCTTCTTTCCCCATAAGGTCATTTAGAATGTTGGGGTCAAAGCATGTAGCAAAACAGACCTGCCAAGGGAATAAACGAAACTGAAATATTAGAACTGAAGTTACTAAAAAATGAATTGTCCACTAAAAGCCAGAAGCAGAGGTACCACATGATTATTAGCGTAAAAAGTTACCTTGCTATTTCTTGCCCTCACAGAAACATGTGATAAAACATCTGGCATGTCAGGCGTCAGCACTGCAACTGCACCATCTGGAATTTCTTCCTCTCCCCTAACACTTCTTGCCACTAAAACAGTTGGTTTTTCATAAGACTTATTCTGAACAGCGAGCAGTTCATCAACAACTACAACATATCCAACTGCTTCAACTGGGCTGATGACCTGCCAACTGTTTAAGTCCAGCTAAGGTTGCATTAGAAAGTAATTTTCATTTCTTTCAGAAAATTAAATTTAAATCTCTGAGATATGGCTGTGTTTGATTCAAAGAATAAAAATTACTAGAAACTGAAGGGTAATTTTGTAAAGATAGGTAACAATATCATGGATGGAATTAAAGAGAAAGAGACCAAACGAATAGTCACATTCTAAACACAAGGAAAGCAACACTGTTTTTAAGAAGGATATTCATTTTCCTTAAATTGATTGGAGAAGGTGGGTAACTGTCACTTCTTCCCTCTTCTCTTGTTGTCTCTCATTTACCAGAAATCTTAGTTCACTAAACCAAATACAGCCGTAGACCTTTCATGAGACTGCATACTAAACCAGTTCTCAATTTATCAGTGACAGATCAGGTAGAGAATAAGTATATAAAGTACCTTCCGAGATTAGCTGTCTTCCTCAGTACAGGGTCAAGCCGATTAACAAGTGACGACAGGGATGCCACTGATCCAGCACGAATAATTTCTTCAGTGAAAATATTTACCTGCACGAAGTGCTTTTGAGTTAAGGAATTCAAGCCAGCTACAAAGGAGAACATACAAGACCTGAATATAAATAAAACTTACAGCTGATTGATCAACACCAAGCAATGATCCAAGATACTCAGCAGAGCGTTGGAGAACTTGATCATAGTGCTCAGCCTTGCTTGCAAGAGCAAGTCGTGTCCTGTCAAGGACTGATTTCGCATATAGTGCCCAGTGATCATCTCTACTCTTAGACATGCTAAGGGCATGATTCCATCCCTTCAAAAATAAAAGGAGTACCAAAAACAAGTCAAAATAGTCAAAATCTTAAAAAGAAAACAAAGATGAAAAGAATAATTTTGCAAATCACCACGAATACATCATGTAAGAGCAACTGTACGCTCAAAGATTCAGAAGTTCCTCATAAAACTTAAACAGAAATAAGAGACTTGTAAGGTAAATAACTCAAAAAAGGAAAAGTGAGAGGTGTACAGTCTATTCCAAGGCAGGACCAGATTCTTCAGAAGTGGATCCAAGTTCATTACAACTATAGGCCCCTTCCTACTGTTTCCTTTGTTTCTTTAACTTATCCGACTTTTAGGAACAGCCCATCTCCTAATTTATGCTTAGATTTAATGGGTTCATAACATTCAACCAGGAATTGCACAAAAGTCTAAGTGATTGGTAGAGCAATGTGTTAGCATCCCTTAAGTCCAGGCTTGAAGAGTTACCTCCTGATGCAGAATAAAGATAAGAGAGTGCAGTGCCCGAGTAAGGAAGGTATTTTCCTTTTAATTATGATTGGAACTCTTTCCAAATGGTGACTGTTTCAAATCTAAATTTAAGTGTTAAGTGTCTGATTGTTGGCATGGTTTTCACTTAATCTTGACGCATTTGTATGGTGTTATACAGAGTTACTGATCTCATCTAAAACAGGCTTGCCAATCAAAAAATAAATAAATAAGGTGTTATACAGAGGTCTTTAGAAAAAATTATAAACCGAGTGTCACTTAATCTCACCAGAAAGCAACTGCTTCTGTTGCAAATTATACAACATCTGGTTGTTATTAGTTAATTTTACCACTCTATTTACCAGAACTTATAATAAATTCATAGCTCTGAATCTCCTGCAGCTTTAGAAAACACTGGAGGCATTTGTCGTTTAAGCTACATAAATTATGCCTTCAACATAACACAAAAAATTTCTGAAGAGTAAACAAGAAACTAATAGATTCACCAAGAGATACCTTTAAGCAGTAGAGTAGATCCTCATTATTGTCAGACGAAAGTGCAAGATTTTCAAGAACTAGAGTGATAAAATACATAATTTTCTGCAAGAGAATTAAACAGATTAGGTTAACGTTTTAGTGTAAAGTCAAAACCAATTGCTTGATTTATAGACCACAGTGTAAATAAAAATCTAAAGAAACAGAAAAAAAAATGATCAACATAAAGGGAAGAAAAAATAAAGTGTATTTAATTGAAAAGGATAATGAAAACATCCATGCAAAATGATATACCTCTGGTCCAGTATCATTCAGCTCTTCATATCCCCTTTCAATGGCTGTTCTAACTGTTGAGTCAAGAGCAATGTCCAGGAACAAAAGATCTCTAAGTCGATCATGAGGTTTAAGAAGTAATGGTCGGAGCTCCTCACGAGCTTCTAACAAACCCTACATTGAAGACTCAAATAAGTATAAGACTGCAAGAAAGAGAAGAAACACCGTGATGCATGTATCACTGTTTCACGCACCTCAAGTAGAGGTTCTACTTTCTTATCTTCAACATGATCTAAAACAAATCGCAGCAGTTCCTGTTCACAAGGTTATCAAGCACAAGCATGAAACTTCTTTCCTGTTGGCCCAACACTGGTGAAAATTTTGAACTTCTAAAGCAGAGAATATTACCGGAAATCCATCAGGCAAGCCAGATATAGGATTTATGCTCACCCCAACCATGAAGCCCTTCCCCTGAAGGAATATAAAAATCTAAATAAATAGTAAAGTTACATTTTTCTTCCAGATGGCCTGATTTGAAATTGACTTTACCTCAGCCTTATACCCCATGCAATTTGCCACAGCAGACTCAAGATCTGCACCTGAATGTACAGCCTGCATCGTCACTCTCCAAAATCCTATTATTAGAATAATGTGGGATACTCTACTGGAAAACTTTTATGGGTCCATAAGAAAATTAACATAGAAAAAGAATATATATATATATATATATATATTGGGTAACACTAGGATATCAGATAATAATCTGGGGGGCCACGAAAAAACTGGAAACAAATGAAAGACAACCTACAACAATTCTATTTTGCATGATATCTGCAAAATAGTTTGCTGCCACATATTTAGAGTACTTCAGAGTTCAGACATCTTCTTTCTTATACTTTTTCCTTCTGTTTTTGCATTTCTGATTTTCTATCAAATTAACTCTATTACCTAGTATTTTGAACAATCAGATCAAACACTCAAGGTATTAGATTTTAACCTCTTCCAAGAATTGCAGGAAATATATAACATGTCAAACTTACACAATCAGTTGAATCTCTGTTGATATAGTTCTCAGCTTCCCAAAAATAGCCGACATTTACCAATAAATCGGGACATTTTTGGCCCTTGCTTCAATCAATCTACAATGTTGGTTTCTGCTATTTATCTTCAATCTTTAACAAGGGATTTGTAAGAAAATCTAGAACGTAATTTCGTTGAATTTTCTCAAGATACAGTCAAGTTAGAAGAACCAAAGAAGTGCAAAATGGTAAATTGAAGATTACGACACAATTATCATTTGGGGAGTTTTCACACAGTGAAAACTATCAGCTTTGCATTATATCTTGCAGTTGATAGTTTGCTTGATATATTGAATATCTTGTGTATCTCTAAACATATAAAACAGATATTCAAAGAAATTATGTAATTGGATGATATGAATATTTGACTAAACTCTGAAAAAGGATTCTCAAACCAACCTTTAAAGTTCTCATGTAATTTCCAAGATCCCTCAGAAGCCCCTCCTTCTGATCCCTCCTCAAATTTGGTTCAGAATGGATACCACGATCATAACTTAAAAGGCGTTCTTTTGTTATGCCATTTGAATTCAGAGTTTTCCAATAAACACTCATGTCAAAGTCACTTTTAATATGATCAATAAGTGCCTGAAAGAAGAACCAAAACCAAATGAAGTTTAATATTGAAACTGATGAAGATGTTCACCTTACGTTGCTAACTAAATACCTGACAGATAACAACATCATCGGGACTAGTGTTGTTGTGCAACTTCTGATGCCATTCCTCCATCATTCCTCCTTTGCATTCATTGTTTCTCTACAAAAAAACAATCATTGTAACTTCACAGAGATCAAGGAAAACTATATTCTTAAGCATAAACCCAACATGTACCTGGATAACCAGAATTTCATCCCTAATACGCTGCCCCACATCACCTTCACCACCACGACCGACAGTTGACATGATCATTCGTAAAAGTTCTCGCTGCTGAGGATGACTTTTGTATATATCTTGAAGCAAGTCAGTGAGCCTATCCTGAGCTTTACTGATTTCACTGCAATTACAGGAGAGGGAATTTTCAGAACCGAAGTAGCAATAGCACAGAGCTTTGAAGGATCTTGTATAACATTTGGGAACTGGAGGGACACAAAAACCCCAGATGTACACCATTAGAACCCATGAGCAGGTCACCGGTATTAACCTCTTGGTGTGAGTTTAATCTCAGTGGCACGGATCAACTTGTCTAGTAAGACATTTACCGTGGCTTCACGTTGTAGTTCTTATTCCATATGAGTTGTCTTGTCGCCATAAACCTCATCCAAACAACAATCCCGGCTAGACCCAATTCTCCAGAATCACTGGCCCACTTCATTAGATCTGCGGCGATGTTAAATCTGTGACAGAGAAAATAATACACTAAATTAAATCTCCATTAGGACGATGTGAGGTAACAAATTAATGGAAGAACAGAACCGTGGATTTGTTGGGAAATAGGTTATAGGATCCTACTTTCAATACCAGCACAAGTTTGAAAAAACGAAGGGCCAACCCATATTTTATAAGAGCCAACCCACGTGTATGAATGCTTTAAAGTCAGATGGTTCTCTGAGTATCTTGAGCTGTATAATTCGAAGATTCCACTTCCTTGGTAGAAATGCTATAGTTAAGGGTCTCCACCGACCCATTGCCAAAATGCTGAATGTGGAAACAAAGTTTGATAGTGATCGACCATAATCAGAAATATGGTGGCATGGAAGATATTATGCATGTAGCTGAAACTAAATCCGAAAAATGAAAATGTATTCGGGAATGAATTAAGATGGGATAAGCTTCATGTTTCTTGGAATCAGCTTGTAAGAGGATTCTTTCGTGGGTAAGTTTCGGCTCATCGAAAATTCTGCTAACTTGGTTCGGACCAAGGATGTGTAGCAAATGGTAAGTGTCAAATTTGTATAGGTTGCTTTTTTTTAAGGACAACAGGGGTTGAAGAAAATACTATTCTGTAATTTATTTTGATTTTTCTTTCTTCTTCTGGAGTCATTTTAGACATCTGCATACGTGAACAAACTCTAACAAGGAAAAATGTAACTTGTGCAACCACAAAGAAGTGCCTTAAAAATCACTAACCTATGCATAAAGGACTTCTGAGCTTCACGTTCCATCTGTGCTATTTTCTCCAACAAAGCCTTTGCAGTACCTTTTCCATCACCCGCATCCTTCCATGAGAGGAGGTTTAGTCAGTGAAAATTGAAAAGTACTGTACTCCGTAGTGAATAAATTAATATAAACAGAATTGATCTACACACAGTTCTTAATAAATCCTATCTTTCAAGTTAGAGATATAGTAACCTTTTTAACCTTCTTAGCTCCACTGCTAAATTCAATGTAAAAGTCAGAGCCATCATTCTTCATCCAGTTTTGACCAGATCGAAGGACAAATGGCATCCCTACAAAATTTTCTTCTCCAATCACAATTTCAAGGGATTGCACCTGATAAAATTATTAGGATGCAAAGATGTCTTATACAACAATGGCAGTCAAAATCCATAAGTTATTAGTAAATCAAAGTGCAAAACAATGTTTAATTGTCTATTTAGCTATGTTATATGGGCTTGCCATATTTTAAAAATAATATGCATCAACAGTCGGATACGTACACCGTGTCCATGTTGCACCCGACACAGACACATATTGTATGTGATATACCTCAACTTTTGACATTTTGCTGTGTCAGACACTTCATATTTGTGTCGGATACGGACACACGTATCCATGTCAATGTAACTTAGCAATTTAGGCCCTTGGAAACAAGTCAAACTTTTCCAAACCTGGTAAGGAGGGTTAGTGGAAGAGCTCTCTCCGAATTGTGTCTCACTAGCTCTTTCTAACATAACTGAACCTTGGGGCACTATACTTGGAGGTGGTGCCTGAAATATGTCCACAAGACATAATAATTAGGAAGAAAAAATGAAATGCAAGTGATATAAGGAAAAGAACAAAGGCTTACTTAAATATTTGAAATACAGTTAATTGATGTTAGTCTAGTGAATAACAAAATGCTGTTACCTCCCACTCTCCACCTTTTTTGGATAGAGCCCAGTGAAGGGTCAGTGGTCCATCAAGGTCTGTAGCCAAATGGACTTTAATCTTACCAAGTGGCTTGGTTACCAGTGCCTTAAAATTGTGAACATAAACACAATATTAGAAAATAAACTGATATGGATTATATCCTGAAAGAAATATCATAAGCAAGTGATAATCTAACCAGAACTTCTTTGTTCCCAAGCTTAAAGACTTTTTTATTTATGATGGAGCCGCTATCTTGCTCTTCCTTAGACTTCGAAAACAATTCAATCGGCGATAAAACTCTTGGTGTGGCAGGATCTATAGATGCAATAGATTTTTCTTCAATAGATTTCGCATCATATTTATTGAGAAGCTTCATGAAATCTCTTTGTTTGCGCTTGATCCTTTCAGGAGTAGAATATCTTCTGTCCGGTATCTGATTGGAAGCCTTACTTAGATTCTTTCCCTTTGTAATTTTCTTTCGTATCTCTTCAACAGTAGAACCCTTTTCTAACATAGTTTGCAATTCTTTTCTAGCTTCTTCAAATTCAATCTGTTTAAAACAGGATCCATGCCAAATACAATATTAAAAGCCAACTTAAAAGATTTAAAAGGAATTAAAGACTGCTTCATATTTTTTAAAGTATAGTTTGAAGATTTAATGTGGAAGAAATCAGTCAAGCAGAATAACGTCGAAAGTTACAAGTTGTTGATCAGGGGAATAATTGGGTTTCCCTGCTTTCTCCCATCGTATATATGCCTGTATCTGTGCTAAATCATCAGGTATGTCACTCTTATTTCCAAGAACACTGGCCTCCTGTGATTTACTTTTACCATTTTTCTTCGTAAGTTTTACTCGAAGCTCCTCAATAGAAAGGCCCCTTCCTATTTCATCCAAGAGTTCATTTCGAGCTGCTTCATACTCCACCTATTACAAGTTTTATAGTTTGTCATCAAACTAATATAGGTGGAAGAAAAATATCCTATATAGTCATTAGCTGAACAGAGTTTCACTCAGATTCCTTTCTTTCTGTAGTAGCTTAAGTCGAAGGTATTAACTATTAACTAAACAGCAGATTCTACTGTAATCAATAGAATGGTTATCGAAAGGAACAAAACGAATGACTAAGCAAAACCAGAGAGAGAGAGATGCAAAAACATAAACATAGACAGGAATAAATAAATAGATTAAAAACAAAAAAGGAAATGGAAAAGAAAAAGAAGGAAACCAACAAAACTTCAAATTTTTTGCGTTTAGACGAAGTTCCTTAACCAAACTGTTGACAACTTTAGTCGACTTCAACTCTTTATTTTCTCTCCAGATTATCTCTTTGTTTGTTTTCCCTTCTTCTTTTTCTTTTGATTTTTTTTTTTTTTTAATACATTTAAAGTAAGCTTAAATTACAGATTAGTTAGCTCATATAGGGATTTACTGGCTATCCAAGGAATGCTTTCACAACTATGAGTTATAATACTGGAAACTAGCACAGATAGAAAACTACAGATAAGACTCTAACAGTAGCTAATTATGCACTGCATCATCTAGTAAATGAAGCAAGCAAGATGTATCATGTTATCATTTCATGAATATAAATGGGATATATCCTTATAGTGTCACAAAACTATTTCAACTCAAAATGTAAATTTAATAGAAAGATGGGCCATGTAGGCCAGACAATTTTATTACTTACGTATAAAAAGTTAAACGACTTGCCTTTTCTTGCTCTGGTGTATACATCTGCTTACCCTTTCTTTCCCACCTTATGTATGCTTGAACTTGTACAAGATCCTCGGGAAGTGAAACATTCAAACTTGATCTGTCTTTCGGTAACAGTTCGACATGAAAGTTCTCTCCATCATTTTTAAACCTGCCAGCATAGCAGATGGAATAAACTATTTTCACATAGCAATAATGTATACACAATAACCAAATCGAAAGCAATCACAAATACTACTAACCATTTATTCTGTGCCTCGTCAACTATAAGAAACTCTATGGCTTGTATTTCATGACTGTCAATCTCTAATTTCAGGTACGATCCTGAAGCAGACTATGAGAAAACCATAATAAAGTCGATTACTCGATACATTCAAAGATGAAAAGTATCCTTACTCAACTAAAGTGGATATACTCCAATGACGATTTTCTGCAACACAAGATAACTTACTTTCATAAAAGGAGTTCTAAGAGCTCTTTTTTTGTAAACTTTTGTTCCATCAGGCTGGCGAGAAGGAAGAATCCAGCTCCTGAAAAATGAAATACGATTAAGTACCAGGGCAGACTAATGCAGAAATTGTTTCATTTCATTTCCATGGAATTATAAAGAAAACAGTAGTAAAAAAATAAATAAAAAATCAGGGAATAGCAGGTTCCAGCTGAAAATGTTACATACTGATGATAACTTACTTTTGTTTATCATGAAGCCCACCCCAGTGAAGCGTTAGAGAATTACTGTTATTTGTAATTTGGAAATCGACATGTAAAAGATTCCCCGAAGTAGGAGCACTGATGTCTATCTGTTAAGGATAGTAGAACTCGGTTTAGAGCTCCGTGTGAAGCTTTGCCAATGTTACTTTATAGTGAGATAAAAAGGTGGAATAAGGGGTGAATACCAGTAATTCAGAACTTCCATCAAGATTAAATTTCCTCGCAAGCTGATACAAAAAAGAAATTCATTGTAATTACACATTCAGAGAGCTATCCTTTTTTTCTTTTTGGTGTGTGTGTGTGTGTGTGTGTGGGTGGTCAAAATCAATCAGAATCTTATTAGAAAGGGCACAGCAAGCATAACAAAACTGTCAAAACTAACACCCCAGATGATGCATCCATTGCAATTTAAATTGAAATAGAGAATGCCCACTTCTAACACAAACTTAAACCTGTCCGAACATCACCAATGATGACGCTTCTGCTGCATTCAAGTCCAGTGCAACAAAAAGCCCATTATTAATCTACTTAAAAAAAAAAAAAAAACCCTTCCTTTCCTTTTAATTTGAATGTCTCAATGTACTACTATACATCTTAATCAAGTAATTTGCAGTTTTCTTGGCTTGGATCGATGCATTGGGAAATACAATAGCGATCACGCCAAATGTAACTGTTGAAACAGAGAACAACTAGAACTTAAATAATTGCTCCTTACAGTATATTTACAAAGCATAGGAAAGTACAGTACACATATGGCATCTGCTGCAAACAATAGTCAATCATATTTAATTTGTTTAATCGTCCCTTTCTCATATGATTCAAAGTTTGTGATCATTTAATTGTATATTTATGACCAGATAACTCACTCCTTGGTTGATTCTAGTATCTTTTAAAAAGACATATATCCCATTGTTTCTATGCACATCCTAAATCGTGGGCGACGAACTTTAATTACTTCTTTTCCCCTGATACAAACAACTTTCTCACAAGGTGTGTCCTTTATACAGAACAGAATACATTGTGTAGGAAACTGAAACCTTGCCAATAGAGATAACTAAGAAGATTATTAAATAGTTAAAGCGGAATAAAATAAAATTTCAAATGTGAGTTCACAATTACCCCGGGAGCAGGATCTGTAGTAAGTAGAGCAGTTGGAACAAGTGAAACCATATGTCTTACTCCTCTAGAACCTTTTCCTTTCTTCACATTGAGATTATATCGAAACTTGGTCGGAATTGGTGATTTTTTAAAATGTAGTGCTGCTTGAAAAAGATAGTTTCCAGAAAGTCTACCCTGACTCTCTACAACATTCGTCCGGTAAAGAGAGTGAGTAAGTATACTATGTCCTAGGGTATTGCTCATGTTCCTTAGCAATAACTGTTCAAATAACAAGTGTCAGTAAAAATCATCTAAAATTCAAGTATCAAATAAAAATCCAAGATTTATTAGACATCAAATTAAATCTAAAATTGCCAAATCATTTTAAATAACTGATCATCTTAAAGTTACTTCTAACACAAGAAACGAATCACTAAAAAGTACCTCAAATTCAATCTTTTCTTAAAAAAAGGGTCTGAGGTAAAGAGGAAGGAGCTGGAAGTTCACTCCAAAAAAACAAAATGAGTCACTCAAATTTTCTGGTTATGGGAATATATATATATATATACATAAGAAACAAACTACGTGATCTTGGCGCTATGACACGTGGCTTAATGTTATTTGTTTTGGGTGGAGGTCTTTTTTTTTTTTTATTATTATTAATTAATTAATAAAAAGTGTCGACTTCGGTAATGGGGTCACGTGGATTTTGCTGATTTTAACTATTTATAAGTAACACCAGACACCCAACCGTGGCTACCGTTCAATATTTTGATATTTTAACGTGTCATTGTCGAATTGCTAGAAAATTACCGAAACTTTGCCCCTGCTTCTGTTTCTCTTTTGGTACTTTCTGGTTTTTTCCTTGCGTCCACTTCACGGTCTGTCGACATGATGAAATATATAATTGTTGGTAAGATAATACAAGTGAAGTGATGAGAATCTAAATGAACTCTCGTGATATGATATATATATATACTTCAATTAATGGTGATGATATATTGATATGACTTCTACGGTTGTACGTGCTTAAATTATTCGAGCTCAAGTACATTATTATATGTTACCAAAAAATAAAAGTGCATTGTGTCCGTGGTACATAACCAACCGTTACCCAACGTTGATCCCATGAATCAAATCAAACCACCTAGTTTACACTTTTTTTATATTCAAATACCCAATTAAATCTTATACATACTCATTTGAACACTAACTTAGTTAGATCTCATAACTACTCCAATCTAAACCATATGAATTTAGGTAAAACTTAATATTTTTCATTAGTTCAATTGATCCAAACCAAAATAATATAATGTAAACTAGGTAGATCTATAATAAGTGGAATAATAAGTATTGAGAAAAAAAGATGAAATTGATTAAGTTAATGATGATGTTGCGAAAAAGATGAAAAATAACATTTATTCTTAGAATTAACATTTTTTTTGTAGTCTCACATGAGTAATAGCAACTTGTTACAAAGAACTCTATAATTACCAAGCTTGAGTTGTTTGGGCCATAAATACCAAGTATGAGTTCTATACTCAAACCCAACATCTTTTTCATTGAGATTTAGGTTTTTGAGAAAATTTTCACTCAAAACATTTTGCCTTCTGTGCAATACATCCTCAACCCTTAGCTTGAGGGGTGTGGATTGGTGCACATTGAGTGCATTTGATTTTTGGCGCAGCGAAGAAAATGCCTTTAAAGAATAGTGCCTGGACATAAATAAACCCTGGTTACCACTTGGATTTCCCGACCACCTCTTGTTTCGTGTCAGACTACCTTTGAGAATACTTCATATGAGATAAAAACTTGTTTTGAGACACTTCACAAATTCTTGACAATCCCTAACATTTTTCTTATCTAAAAAAAACAAAACACATGAAAAACTAACTGATATTAGAAAACATCGACAACAACAAAAAACACACGGTTAAATAATAGTGTGGAACCCCAAGACTCTTGTTGATATTGAGAATTCACACTACTTTTTCTGGCGATTTTTAAGTTACCTTGTGCTTATTGTTTTGAAAATAAGGAAGAAAAATAAATAAATAAAACAGTAATGAAGATATATCTTGAAATTTCATTTTGGGATGATGAAATTACAAATTAGGGAGAGTGTTGGAAATGTAATTTGTAATTTAGTCAGTTAAATTCTCGAAAGCTCAAGGTTTTAAGAACCCCTAGAATGTGCTAAGTCAAAGTGTTTCAAGATGTTTATTTCATGTATGATCATTATTGGACGAGTATAGAAGTTTTAGGAGTCTCTGGGACTTAAAGTGCATGTGTTCCTAAATTATAGAATGTTCCATATGGACTATAAATATAGCCATATGAGTTACTTGATGTAACAATCATCTCTTATTCACTCCATAATACAAAGAGTTTGTCTATATAGTTCAACTTTATTCACTAATTCGATTAGGAGCTATGCACTACCCAATATGGGTGTGCATCTTCAATTCTATCCCTCTCAAATACTCTTTACAAAAATTCAAGATCTAAATTTAATAACGCTTCTGGTAGTGCCCCCAACAAATAGTGGGTAGAACAAATATTTTTATTAGAGTTTGGATTTTTGTAGAAGAAGGAAAAAAAAATACTTTAATAGTAGTAATCAAAAGATTTGCAAGAAGTTTATGGGTTTCCAAGTTTTACCAAACCACTAAAATTCCTTTTTGTTGCCTTCAAAATTTTACACACCTAAACTGAAAAGACATTATTCAAAGAAATTATGCATTTGAAAAAAAAATAAGCAGAGAAAATGGAGAGTGCCCTTGCCGTGGGTACATAGTTTGGTGAGAAACTTGAGAGAGAATGACTATGGTGTGTCTTCTTTGTGTGAAAATGTAATAAAATAGATTAATATGAGCTGATGAAAAGGTCTGCAGAAAATAGGAACCGCAAAATTAAAATCGTGGGGAATCTTGGACGTATCCTCCTCCTCCCACTTTCTCCACACATAAATTTTTCGGGATAAAAGTTTTCTTGATAAGGGAAGATGCTTACTAGCATCATTGTGTTGGAAACATATTTTGTGAACAGAAACAATGTATAATGAAAATCTGTGTTAGACTTTCTGACAAGAAAGAAAATGAACAACTCATTAGTAAGAAATATGTCATCTCAACTTTATATTATTCTTTTCATAGAGAAATTCAAAAGATCCAGACCACTAATAGCATAAGGGCACATTTAAGAATGAGATACATTAGATTAGTACTACTCACCGTCTGACGAATGCCAAAAAAATATTTTGTTCTCGTGATGGCAAAGGAAATAGGTTGATATGCTACAACTTAACTTTTGCGTAATTCGCTCACCGTACACCATCTCCCAATAGTCTATAAAAGCTTTTCAAAACATTTTGATCTTAGACTTCTAAAATATATTTACTGTGATCAACCTTTTAACAACCATGTTTGTTTGCCAAGTGTATCGTACATGAAAATTTAGGTCTCACAGAATCATGCCTTCCTAAAATATAAGAAAATAAAAAGAAACCATACCTTTGAACCATTATTGTTAGGATATATAGTCCCTTTCTAAGCTGAGTCCATTTTTTCACATATACTCAAAACACCTATAGACAATTACCACATCACCAATGCGATCCTCTAGCTCCCTCCAAGATAAATGCCCCTTATCACCTGTAATGCCTCAACTACTTTGGTAGTTGTTAGAACATCGCAAATTGCTGAAAGAAAATAAAAAGTATATACTAATTAACACGGTAGAAAGTTCAAAACTTGAAGTGATACACACTCACATTTACTCCCTTGGTCAGCAATGCTTTTGATAATCTTCTTATCTCCCCAATTGATCGGGAAGGAGATATTGTTAATATTGACTTTCTCGTACATATATCACAGAGGGTGAAAGCGGTAGTGATATTTATCGTCTCTCTAGTGAACTGAAACGATTAAGGAAGTAATAAATTTAGTATGTTAATTATTGTAGAAAACAATTGTCCTACAATGCCTAATACAGTTGAATAACTAAAAGTAACCAATTACTATATATGCTCTTTTAGAACAAGAGTAGGAAGAGTCAGTGCCTAAAAACACAATCTAAACTGCTCTAGGAAATGGAACTGGTGAAAGAGATACCTCGTTGAATAAGGGGGCACACCGCACACCGCACACAGCTGAAGATATATGAGAATAAAAATAAACATAAATAATGCAGGCCGCCTTTGAGATATTTCATATGAGATAAAGCTTGTTTTGAGACACTTAACAAATTCTTGACAATTCCTACTATTTTTTTCTCATCTGAAGAAAGAAAAATAAAAATAATAAAAATAAAAATAAAATAAAATGGCTCTTGTTGATAATGAGATTCAGACTAATTTTCTAGTGATTTTGTGCTTACTGTTTTGAAAATAAGGAATAAAAATAATTAGATAAAATAAGGAATAAAAATATTATAGAACAGAGGTTTTCATTAGAGTTTGGATATTTGTAGAAGAAGAAAAAAACCTTTCAATAGTAGTAATCAAAAGATTTACAACAAGTTTATACCAAACCACTAAAATTCATCTTTATTGCCTTTAATAAAGTTTTACACATCTAAACTGAAAAACACTATTCAAAGAAATTAATGCGTCTGGAAAAAATAAATGAGGCAGCAAAAATGGATAGTGGTCTTGCGGGGTGACATACTGCGTTGTGAACCAAACACAACCTAAGATAAAAGAGAAATGCTAGCGAGCTACCCCTGTACCCTGGTAAAAAACATAATATATGACTTAGATCACCTTTTATTTTACGTACCCTTCTCTTTTTCCTTAACAGATATAAACAGAAGATTCCTTAACCAAAGTTATCTTCTCCATAATTTCCCTTTTACTATTGAATTTATCTTATTCAGACCAACTCCCAAATACTACCCAACTTCTAAGTTAAGGATTCAATCAAAAATGCAAAATGCTCCATTAGAAAATAAAGATAAAGCAACACTTATAACAAAAATGGAATTTATAGTAGACAGTTTATATTGATGAAAACAAAAACAAAATCTCCTTAATTAATTTATACTGATTTTCCTTAATTTTATATTGTTTTTGTTATAAATTGTAATAATACACAGATATGAATAATAAAACAAAAAAGAAATCCACAACTTAAATTTGAACCCTATTAGATGAAAACCATTTATTCTTATCTGATTTAGTGAGATCACATTGGCTATTAGATGAAAACCACATTCATTCTTCAACAAGTTTAGTGAGATCCTGTGCATGTAAGTGGTTAGGACGTAGGACTGAGGAATTACTTGGCAGAAACAAAGAATTTGGGAGATCATATTGGCTTGTCGCATTGGGGTTAGCGACCTTAGGGGAATGGTATGTGGCGATCTCGCTGTTCAAGTGTCTCATCAACTCTCAACAAGCATATTTGAATTTGTGTATGTGAAGTTTTCATCTCCCTAGAATCCGACCCTTTTATACTACTAACTTTTAAAAATTAAGTTTTGTAACTCTAATTACTTTTAATTAAGTGTTAGCAAAATGATAGTTTTTCAATTTAGGGGTAAGAAAATTCCCAATTTTAAGAATATAGAAATGGGGTCACTCTTTGAGGCGATTCTAAGGCGACTAGCTGTTAGATAGGATATCTTGCAATCTGTGATCCAGTGCCCTAAAAGTTTCCTTTTCTAGCAAAAGTTAGTAGGTAAGAAACTCGTATCTTCTTCTTCGCTCTTCTTTTTTCCTTTTATGGTATCTCTCAAGACCGCGCAGGTTGAAGAAGATCCGAATTTTCTCTTCCAATATTCTGTTTGATCATGGGGGATTCTACCTCTCAACCGATTTCAAGACAACCTATGTCTTGGAGCTCTCTTTTTAGTAATTCTTGTATTTCTAAAAATACTACACCTTTGAGAATTTATACACCTGAACTTACCGATGGAGTAGCTGTAGTACCTCAAGACCTCATTGATGAGGGTGTTGAGGAGTGGAAAGATACCTTGGTAGGGTATTTTCTAGAAAAAAGACTAGCTTTTCCTTATGTGAAAGCTTCACTTGAGAAAGCTTGGAAATTGAAGGGTTCGATGGAGCTAACTACAGATAGGGACTTGTTTTATTTTACCTTTACTGTTGATGAGGATAGGAAGATGGCTCTAGAAGGGGGCACTACATCAGAAATGGCCAAAAACGACGGTAAAATCCGTCCTAAATCGAGATTTACGACAGGAAATAGTGTCCCCGAGTTCGTAGCAAATCGCCCTGTCGTTAATATTAACGACGGAAAAAAACGTGGCAAGTTGAATTAGAAATGCGACGGGCGTGCGACAGTAGAAGCCGTCGTTAAATATAGGACACTCAGAACCGTCGCAAATTTCCTTTGTAATGGAATTGCAAGTTTTCAAATGTGGAACATAACCACCCGTCGTATATTGCTTCAGGAAGTCAAGTAATGATACTATTTGCCGTCGTATTGGTTTAATTTTTTTTTAAATAATAAATATTATTTGGTAGAATCTATTTTGCCCCATACACCCCTGCTAAATACTACCTAATTTGAGGTTTCTCATATCATAAAATCAATTACACAAGGCACAAACAACATACCAAAAGAACACATTTCAAAAATTGGTATATTATACATTGGTATTTTCCAAAATTTACAATGTAATAGCATAAGTCAAACATTCTTAATGGGTGAAGGCAACAAATATTTCCACTTAAATCTTTCTATCGTCCAAATTGACAAGTGTGCACTTGTTTGACATTTCAGTAAAACAAAAGATTACTAAATTATCAGTTCTAAAAATGACACTATCAAGAGTATATTTGATGAATAGCAGAATGATTTACCCTAATATGAAACAACCAAAAGATGATATTGAAGTCCTTGCATAACAATCAAAGCAAAGGAAAAATGTATCCAACAAGTTTCCATTATGTTAGCTCGACACTTACATCCCTGTGGTATTCCCTCGGTTGGTTGTCGAAGAAGTTTAATTTTTCTAGCCCCATCGTTGCCTTTTAGATTGTTTAATCGTTCGTCACATCACAACAATCATTCTCAGTAGCATTTTAATTTCTTCGTCATGCTTCCCTCGTTCTTCTCTCTTCCTATCTAGCTCCTTCTTTTTGCTTTTGGTTTTGAATTGATGGGAGATACTTCCTCCTTTAACTTCAAAAGCTCGGGTTCTTTGTGAAAAGGAAGATGTCACGAGGGATAGAACTAAAAGCTTATATAATAGGAATACAAACAAGAAAGCAGGTGCAATTGCAACAACCAGTTGCTGCTGAAAATGAGATGAAGAAATTTTAAAAGAAAACATTGATGAATGTTCAATAAGAAGAACAGTGCTACACGTGGGTGGTTAAGATGCTAGGCTTCCCAAGTGCTGCCTTTGACAAACTACAAGTCTACAACTACGTTCATAAGCAAATCAGCGCCTTAGGCGCCCGGAGGACCTTTGAAAACAAATGTTTGACAGCTTAGGGTCTGAAGAAAACGCGTTAAAAATCCACCGATTGCAAAAAGAGTGAAAAGACCACGACATGTAAAATGTCTCAACAATCTGTGGTCCAAGAACTCTAGGCCAAGTTCTTTTCGCTCGGTTCTAATGAAACTCCATCAATTCCTATGTTTTGAAGCATTAATCCATGCATCGGGACAGTATCTATGAATTACACAAATTAAGATGCAACAACTTGTCTCGGCTATCATCATCGTTCACTCTTACAAAGCGCATGGGCACTTGCTAGAGACACCATGGTTTGTCCTTTGGTGTGCAGGTATGCAGATGAAATGGGATAAGCCACTACACGAATAAGCGAGACTTAGCCAAAAGTTAAGCCGCTACAATTGATGTGCTCTCTAAGACATTCAAATTCACTGTTCCTTTTTTATAATTATAGGGTAGAGACATAATTTAACATAGTTCTTGAAGGTAATTGAACAAACTTTGAGAATATGGAAGAAGTATAATAAATAAACCCCTTTAATTGAACACCCAACAATTGAAAGTAAAGCAAAAAGTGGTAAACCAAATCGTATAAATGCCCAAACCAATAATGGATCAATATTTAAAACCTTTTGATTTCAAGACTTTGAGTTGGTTGTAAGGGAGTATGACATAGGATTCCAATATATAAGTCATAAGTGGGCTAGGGGTTGCTAACCTAGTTGGGGATGTCTAAGTTTTCTTGTAGATGCCTATTGACCCCTGGAAGAGTACTACTATGTTTATATAACAAATGGAATTTTGCTTTCAAGGATCAACATAAGAAAAATGCCAAACTAATCCAATATGCAACAAAATAGGTTATCCTCTTTGTTAAAATCCCAATGATTTTTTGTGTCAGCGTTCATCTAGGTGGCAATATCAATATTCTAGTCCCCATCTAGCAAAATTTAGTAAAAGAAAAGAAAAGAAAAAGTACAATATAAAGTAGTTTCGAAATCAATGGAAAAGTAAGTACATAACAATAAGAAGTTGACTCACCTTCTTATCAATTATACTTTTCTTATTTGCAATTCTCTTTTTGCGCAACGTGATCTCTTTTAGGTATCCAGCTTGTTCCCTTCTTTTAGAACTTTCTTCAAGTTCATAGTCTTTTTGCTCCTTCAAAACATCTTCGCGACTCCTCGTTTCAGCTTCAAGGTCCTCGTTCACCTTCTCCATATCCTTTTCAATGTTCAACAATTGCCATAAGAAATGTTCTTTCTTCAAAGATTTCTGCAAAAAATAAATCAATCAGCTCACAAGAATAAAAAAAGAAAACCCAAGTATGCCCAACAAAGCAAATTTGGAAAGTAACATACTTTTAGCTTATTATGATAAAGCAAACATATGCAACTGCCCTAACAGCAAAGCTTATGAACACAGCGTCATTTAGTAGTTGAAAGATACGGAAAAAAAACTTGGAAGGAAATGAACAATGCAAGATGTGTATGACAGCATAAAAGGCTTACTATAAGACATGATAACTATCAAAGATGAGGAGTAGACTACGCAATTAAGTATCAGTCGCCGTCCAACTTCATTGAGGGGTGAAGGAGCAACTATGCCATACCACATCAGAACACCATTTCACAATAAAATGCATAGCAGATAGATTGCTGAGACATAATTCTTCAATGCAAGCAAGGAGAAAAATAATGCACACTACCTCACAGTTAAAATTGCCAACGAAGAACATGAGTCCAGTTTCCAATGCAGTTAATGGTGTAAGCCACGCATAGTTATAAGCTTATATATAGTTGTATAAATAATAATTTAAAAGAGGATGACAACAAGCTAAGGTTACAAAGCAAAAGTCAGAATAAATACCAATTGATCTTGCAAGTTTAAGATGCTTTTCACCTCTTCTTTTCGCTCCTTTTTCTGCTTCCTCTCCATGACTATTGTTTTCTTCTTCGATAAACAATATTCTTTTTTTTTTCTTGACTTCTTTTTTCTTCAAACTTTGGCTTTTTGCTCTTCTAGAGCATCATATTCTCTCTTAAGTTCATCTGAACCGAGAGATGCGCTCAAGAAGTCCAGTAAGTTCCTTAGGGTTCTTGGAAGCAATTGATTCCACATCACCCTGAGCAAAAAAGTTAACTAGGTGTAAGTTCCAGAAAAATGAAATGAGCCAACACTTAAATACAGAATAGTAGCACGATGAGCATATTAAGGCACTTGAACATTGTAAATTTGTAACCGGACAAGTTAGCAACCACCGAAAACAATTATGTATTCTATATGAATGTTCCAAATTAATTTCGAATCTATATCAACATTTGCTATGAGATAATTGGTTGGGTAACTTTCTTTTCATTTTAGGCATGCTTAATACAATGCAAGACTTTGCAGAGAGAGCAATGATTTGATATAATGTTTGGAATCTTCTATTTATTCTATTCAAACAGGGATCTACTCGTGCCCTGTCTATAAAGCCCACTCAAATAAGCCAATGACAAAGGCAAAGAACATCAAAACTAAGCTGCCCCTTCGAAGTTGCAAAGTATTGCCTAATTTTCCTCTAATAGACTATATTTCACTCCTAAATACTTAACCTAAAAAACAACCACTAACCTAAAAACATTTGGATTATAACTGACAGTAGCTCATACTTTGTTCTCCATGGTTTTGCCTTTACATGAAACAAAACATTGGTTTCATAAACATTAGTCGCAGATTAATCCCAGTAAATACCCAACTTAGGTACAAATTTTATAAGCAACTACATAATCTAAAATATAAACACTCCCATGCCTACAATTACCAATTCATTTTTCTTAAAATATAAATATACTCATTCCTTCACAAAGTTTATAAACAAAAATTTAAGTCCCACATCCAAACAATAGGCATATTAATTCTTGTTGTGCATTGAAAACATAAATTTTCTTATTTCTTGCCGAACAGTCGAACA
Organism: Coptis chinensis; assembly: GCF_015680905.1. NCBI lineage: Eukaryota > Viridiplantae > Streptophyta > Magnoliopsida > Ranunculales > Ranunculaceae > Coptis > Coptis chinensis. The sequence continues at coordinate 34,273,539 of NC_141456.1, read as the reverse complement.
CATATACAAATCTGCAATTGAGAAATCCAAATAATGCCCAAGTGTGTTACAAACTAAATTCTTAACTACACAACACAAAACGTAACATATGTTACATGGACACGCCATATACTGTCCCTCGACTTCAATTGTATACATTGACATGCTTGACTACAGAAACTAATTATAAGAATCAAAATTAATTTTAAAAAACTTAAACTAAACAAAGGTATAGCAGACAAACATACAATGGATGATTAAATCGATTTCTGTAATTAATGTTAATAAATATGATTTGATTCCCTATACTAGCTAACTTTTAGAAGCAAAAATAGTAGAGTATAAAAAAAAAATAAAAAAAACTTACGGAGAAAAAGAAAAAGAAAAAGAAAAATGAACTTCATACCTCCAATTAACTGTTCATAGAGTCTCTTATAGTATCTCCAGACTCCAATAACTCCATACTCTTTAGCAGTTTTTCTAGCTTCATCTCCTGGTCTCTCAACCTTCTCTAACAAGAACTGACCGCTGGTCTACACTCATCTCGTCCCACAACAAACAGAAATGATAGAACATCACTCCATTGAAAGTGAATCATAGATATCTAATGGCTGAAGAGTTTTTTTAATCGAATAGAAAGTTTCAAATCCCATGACTGATCAGTCCATTTGAGATAATGTGAGACACAAATCCCAGAATTTGTGCTTAGAATCATAAATAAAAATTTATACTTACCCATATGTGATTGGTTGCAAACATAGCAACTTCAGTACATTTTGCGAATATCCGAACAGGCAAGGTAGCTGCCTCCTAATACTCTTCCTCCACATCTCTGGCAACACAATCTTCCTCCTGGATTTATCATCGATAGCTTTTGCAACTTAGTGTCCTGTTTACAAGAGATTCCCATTAAAAAATCCAACACAGTTTGAGTAGGGGAGGGAAAATAAAAACACGAAAGTGAAAAAAGATATAACACCTCATAATATAATATTTTTCAAAAGTTGTGTGTCTGACTCGCTTATTCTTATATCAGTTCGGAAGGGGGGGATTAGCAGGATCTTTAGAAAGCTATGAATAAGATCATATCATCATTTTAGTCACATGAATAATAACTACCAGTTCTGTGGTTCATACAAAAATGAGATCCTTCCGTGAACCGAAAGTCAGCTTCATCTTTTAAATTCCAAGCCAACGCTTCCAAGGGTATTTAAATAACCATGATGTGTTCGAACTCAGGCTACTTCCAAGCCAAAGCTTATTACCATTAAGTTTCAGGAGCACAAAAATTAAATAACAAATAAAGACACTCGATTTTCTAGGAGTCTACACTAAGTTCATGCACATAACAGGGTCCAAATATACATGTCAGCAGCCTGACACTTCCTTCCTTATTTTTTCTTCTCGCTTGTATTGCTTAATAAGTCAAATACACACTAATCCGATTGTCAACCATGCATGTTTATAAAGATGTTGTCACGATGAGCAATAGAATCGTAAAGTAGGGAGCTGAAAACTCACCCAAAGATCCACAATGAAACTGCAAAAAGCATTGTACCCACCATCACGCATTCATTCTTTGTCACAAGACCCATCTGCTCTAGTTTCAAAGTTGCTACAGCAGGGGCATTTAGAGTTTCTTCAGTTTCAGGTGGAAAAATCTTATATAGGATATATGGATTAGCTAAAAGAGAAACAGAGAAACAAATGCCGGTAAGCTTTCAGCCTTGAACAAAGTAACCCATGGACTTCCAATTTTGACCCCAAGTTCCTTGGCTAGCTTGAGGCGCAACAAGTTATTAGCTGCATCAGTTAGGAATACGCTAAACATGTAATATGCAACAAGTTATTAGCTGCAGCAGTCAAGACACCACTAGATGAAACTTATTCGTACGCAATATGCTAGACATGCATTAGTAGCTAATCACTGCTCACACAATTACATTACCTTAAGTTTGCATATTGAAAATAAAAACACACACACACCACACACACCCAACAGAACAAGATTGACAAATATAAAACCACAACAGGGCAGGTATCTTGACTCTGGGCAAGCTACTGCACTAATCTGAGATGTTTGGTCTAAAGATAAACCGTTAAACCATTTTTTCACGATTCTTTGAAGGATTAAGAGGTGGGTTAGTTAGTAAAATCTTACATTCTGTTGGATCTATTTTTGTGTGTGTGTGTATATATATATATATATATATATATATATATATATATATATATATATAAGAGCCAATCCTATAATATTTCACAATAAATGAGTGTCAGGGCCAATGAAAAGATTTACTTTTAGGTCATTGAAACATGCATGATCCCAAACATGGCCCATATCATCCCAATTCTGAACAATCCCAATATTAAAAAGATCATGTTAATTTAGTAGTACTACCAAATGACATTATGTTAATTTTGGAATAAATTCATTTATTTATGTATCCTAAATTCAACAACTTCACAGTCCATGGTCACTTCATCACATTTTGATTAAACTAGCATTCAAATAACCAAATACATTTACTGAATAACTCCAGAAGAACAAAAACTATTGAACTGCAAATAGGTTTCATGTTTTAACATGCTAACAGAATATCAATATCTAACCAGAAACACCATCACAAGGGACATCCCAAAAAATACATAAAAAAACACATTTTCACCTAAAACTTGACCAATCAAACACATAAAACCTCCAAAACAAGCAATTTCACCACTAATCAAAACCAAAAGCAAACATTTTGATCAAACTGCCCTTACAAAAATGAAACTATCTAATTCATCAAAGGAATAAACACTAACCATATCAAAAAAATAATTATTACTACCCCGGTGCCATTGTCGCAGACGATTACATTTTTGTTGTCCATCTTCTTCTCCGAAATTTCTCTGATCTACAGCAAAATTTGAAGCGAAAATATGAAACCTAAAAATTTAAGAAATTTGCACAACCCTTGACTAGAAATTGGGGTTCTAACAAAAACGAAAATTGACGAGAGAGAGTGTGTGTGGGTTTCCAAAACTTGAGAGAGAGAGATGAAGCTCTTGTCGATTTTGAGAGAGATTTGAAGCTCTTACTATCAAACACTCAAACCACTACCACCAAAGATTTACTGTCAGAGCCCTCCCACCAAATCCTCACTTTCTTCTTATACTAGGGTTAGTGAAAGAAAGAAATAATGGGCGGGGTAGTCAAATAGTCACGAAATGTTGAGCGCAAAAAAGACAAGTGAATCACTTTCTCTCTGAAAATCATCTACGACGGTCACCGAACTGGAAAAGCACGCAATGTCTAGTCTCTGATTTGGGACGAAAACTAATGTCGTTCAGTCAACCAAAGTAATCCTAAGTCAACCTAAAAAAGCAGTATGATGGGGTTAAAACAATTTAAGACGGTAATTATTGTTCCTAATTAGAGACGGGGTATATAGTCCCAAGAGTGTGTCCTAATTCTTAAATTCTGGTGTAGTGGGGGCCAATCTTTATTGCTGGGAGAATTTTCATTATCAGACCTTGGAATGTTGAGGCTGAAAGGATGAGAAACAAAATCTGTTCCAGTATGGATTAAGATGTCAAATGTTCCGAAAGAGTTGTGGACGAAAAATGGACTGTCTTTTCTTGCAAGTTTGGTAGCGAAACCCATGTGTATGGATGAAGCCACTGCTAAAAAGTAGAGACTATCATTTTCGAGGGTATGTGTTGAGATTCCATTACTCTTTCACTACCCAAAATCTGTTAGTATTGAAGTTGGTGAGAGGGAAATGAGCATTGGTGTCGAGTATCCATGGAAACCTTCCTCCTGCTCCACCTGTATGAAGTTTGGACACAAGACAAACAAATGCAATAAAATCAGTAGTTAATACTTGGATTCCGAGAAGAAATGTAAATGGTAGAGCAGTAATGCTGGTGCTCAGCAAACAACAACAAGGATTGATCAGCTTCCTACTCAAGTGGTGGTCCAGACCATTATAGAGAATGTTACTGTGGTGCCGAACTCTCCTCTTGCAGAGTCGATTACCAATAGTTTGTGTGGGTCCTTCCCCTTCGTTAGAACGAAGAATCTGGCCGTAGTAGTGGTGCTCGGGGAATGGAACAAGTGGTTGAAGAGCTCAATATTAGTGGACATGATACTGGAGCTGATCCTTCCATTGGACTTCAATTAGCACTTTATGTGCCTGCTGAGATAACAACTCCTATAGTAAATAGGATTGGTGAAACTATGGATACTCCTCAATCGCAAAGAGGAGCTTCAAATAACCAGAGAGATAAGAGTAATACGGTTACACCAACATAAAGTCATCAGCCTAGAGTTATTCCGATTAACCAACTGCCAAGTAGTAGAGAACGAAACATGTATGAAGGGCTAATTGCTGGATATGAGGATGAAGATGATGATCTCTCAGAGAATGAGACCGAATTTTTTACGGATGCTGCTACAGTAGCCCCAACAATTGGCTTGCATAAGAGCTCAGCGCCTTCTAAGGATCAAAATCAATGGACTACTGTGAAGCCAAAAAGAAGCAAAAGGATCCAAGAGCGTTCTTCAGGAGAAATAGAGCCTACGCTTGCTATGATGAAGAAGGTAAAGTCGCTAATGAAAAACAAGAAGATGAGAAATCTTGAAGACTACACCAAAGAGTTTTGGGATGATATTTTGGGACTTACTTATGTGTGTTGTGCTTGCGAAGGTTTCTTTTGCAACTATGAGAAAGCACAGACTCATCTTAGAAAGGATCATTCTAAGATTGTTAAAGAAATCATGACTAGAAAGTAGGATTATCATCTCTACTTTCTTAAGTTCGATTGTAGGATGACTAATATGTTATCTTATGTATGTTAGGTTTGAAGCCTGTTGATATAGTGTCTTTGTGCTCCTCCTTTCAATGATCTAACTCTTAGGGAGGCTTAGCTTGTAAGGTTTAACCTTTTGCAATAATATCAGGTGGGGGTATACCTTAACCCCAGCTTACTTTTTTTCAAAAAAAAAAAAAAAGTGTTAGCAAAACGGAACTTGGAAACCGATGAGAGTACAAGCATTTACCGCACTCTAGTCACAATCAAGATCAAGGAGCTCCAAGAACAATAAAAGATTGACAGTCACACCTAAAGCCAACCTAGACACCAATGAATTGGCGCCACCAATGATTTCCTAACGTTGCATGGACGAAAGAACCACATCAAAGTCGTAGATATCATCAAGATATACCATAAACTCATCATTTTGATCGAGCAAATCACCTATCAATGACGTAGTTTCTGTTGGAATCTCCAAGAGTATTTCAAAATACTTGTGTGTTGTTTAGTCCCACATTGGTGAACCACCACTAGCAAGTGAGGTATATGAGAAATTCCTCCATCATAAGGGCGTGCCCTTAGGGTACAAAGGCTTTTATGTTAGGAGGGAGGACTCACCCAAAGCTACGCGTGTGCGCCCGCCCGCCCCGCGTCACGTCGTGTCGGGTTTGGGCTTGGGCTTGGGCTTATTGTCTAGTGGGTAGTGGCTTACCAATTGCCTAAACTTTGCTACAAGTTTCGGCTAGGGTGGCTAGAGTTCTACTTCGACTTGGTTTTGTGAAACCGACTTTGAGAGGTGTCCTTTTCCCATCTGGTAACCGATACCTCTATATAAACACTGCTGTGTTCATAGAGAAAGATCAACATAGAACAAAGAGATAGGCAGAGAGAGAACTCGTGTATACCAGCGAAACAGAAACAGAACTCGTGGATACACAGCCCTTCATCCCACCCCACACGAATCAAAGAAACAGAAACCATTAATTGCTTTATTCTTCTTCTCTTCTTCCTGTCAGCCGCCAGAGAGAGTTATATTGTTGTTCTAGAGGGTAGTCTATTCTAGTGCAAAGTCAGGCTGCTGTTAACCATTGAATCCTGTGAGGAAGACGTCACTGTTGCCTTTCTGCACCATTGGAAGGGGCGAAATCTTTCCTTAAGGACAGCCTAATCCGCGCCTTGGTTATAACTGTTATTCTGTCCTTGTCTTCTATTGTTTTCTTTTATCCTGAGAGGTTGACTATTTTGATACTTATGCTCCTGTAACTAGGATTTCTTCTATAAGAGTTCTAATGGCTATAGCTGCTATTCATAATTTATTTATTCATCAAATGGATGTAAAAACTGCATTTTTGAATGGTGATCTTGATGAAGAAATATATATGATGCAGCCTGAGGGTACGATAGTACCAGGAAATGAGCATAAGGTATGCAAGTTAGTTAAGTCTTTATATGGGTTGAAACAAGCGCCAAAACAATGGCATGAAAAGTTTGACAGTGTCATGATGTCTAATGGATATCACATAAATTATCCTGATAAATGTATTTACTTTAAATCTTTTGATGTGAATACATATGTGATTATCTGTCTATATGTGGATGACATATTAATCATGAGTCCTAACCTTGATGTTGTGAGAAACACCAAGATGTTTTTATCCTCCCAATTTGAAATGAAGGATTTGGGAGAAGCTGATGTGATTCTTGAAATCAAAATCATCAGAAACAGTGATGGCTATACGCTTTCACAAGAGCATTATGTTGAGAAGTTTTTGAAGAAGTTTAACTTTTATGATAGTAAGCCTGTGTCAACACCTTATGAGGCAAATAGTGAACTTCAGAAAAATGCTCAACATGGTGTCCTTCAGTCTAGATATGCCCAAATTATTAGTAGTCTCATGTACTTGATGAATTGCACTAGACCGACATTGCTTATGCAGTTAGCGGTGTTAAGCGGATCTGATCATTGTCCTAGCCAGGAACATTGGAGTGCGTTAGAGAGACTAGCCAAGTATTTGAGAGGAACAATGAATTACGGCATACGGTTTAGATAAACTCCACCTGTGATAGAGGGTTATTGTGATGCAAACTGGATATCTGATTCTCATGATATCAAGTCCACTAGTGGTTATATTTTCACCCTAGGTGGAGGTGCAGTCGCTTGGAAATCTTCTAAGCAGACCTTGATAGCTCGTTCAACCATGGAGTCCGAGCTTATTGCTTTGGATAAAGCAAGTGCTGAGGCTGAGTGGCTTAGAAACCTCTTGGAAGATCTTTCTATTGGTACAAAACCGCCTCCAGCTGTACCTATGCATTGTGACTGTCAGGCCGCGATAGCAAAGGCAAAGAGCAAATTGTATAATGGGAAAAGCAGGCATATTCGTCTGAGACTACAGTCTATAAAGCAGCTGCTGGAATCTGGAGTTGTGGCTATTGATTATGTAAGGTCAGAGTTAAATTTGGCCGATCCTTTGACAAAACCGCTTAACAGGAGACAAGTGGTTGAAACGTCGAGGGGGATGGGACTTTTGCCTTAGATAGAGGGCGACACTGACGGCAACCCCACCTATGTGATTGGAGATCCCATGAAGTAGGTTCAAAGGGAAAAACAAGTCACCTCGTCGCTCTGGTATGCTATTATCTTTCTTTGAGATGTCCCACCCTATGACTAGATAGCATTATTGTATACTTTGTATAACTTGAATTGCAATGAGAAAGGATGAGTTATCTTACTCTTAATGGAATCCATAGTCCATTATTTTGTTATGAGATAGTGTATTCTAACTGCTCTGTACACTTGATGGATATCCACCTACATGAATGTAGAACTAGGTCGGTTCTTATGAGTATTCAAGCAAGTACTCTAGAGCATTCATGGAACACAAACAAGAAGGGCCAAAAAAGCAAACACCGCTTGTAACGGGCATATAATGAAAGAACAATGTGGGTGCATGTGCTCTATTTTACTACAAGGGAATGTTGGTTCAAAGATTTTTTAATCCACCACTTTCACGTATTATAAAACATGTTACCTTATGACTGGTTCAAGCCCGAAAAGCACCAGTATCTTATGCATTGTTTTTTCGATTCTCTCTGGCATTTCGTTAACCCATTTCTTTTGTAATATCCTATTCCAAAATAGTGGGGGACTATTAGTATTTTGAAATAGTGGGGGATTGTTGGAATCTCCAAGAGTATTTCAAAATACTTGTGTGTTGTTTAGTCCTACATTGGTGAACCACCACTAGCAAGTGAGGTATATGAGAAATTCCTCCATCATAAGGGCGTGCCCTTAGGGTACAAAGGCTTTTATGTTAGGAGGGAGGACTTACCCAAAGCCACACGTGCGCGCGCCTGCCCGCCCCGCACCGCGTTGCATCGTGTCGGGTTCGGGCTTGGGATTATTGTCTAGTGGGTAGTGGCTTACCAATTGCCTAAACTTTGCTGCAAGTTTCGGCTAGGGTGGCTAGAGTTCTACTTCGACTTGGTTTTGTGAAACCGACTTTGAGAGGTGTCCTTCTCCCATCTGGTAACCGATCATACCTCTATATAAAACACTGCTGTGTTCATAGAGAAAGATCAACACAGAACAGAGAGATAGGCAGAGAGAGAACTCGTGTATACCAAATAAAACGTAAACGTAACTTCGTGGATACACAACCCTTCATCCCACCCCACACGAATCAGAGAAACAGAAACCATTAATTGCTTTATTCTTCTTCTCTTCTTCCCCGTCCGGTGCCGCCGAGAGAGTTATATTTCGTTCTAGAGGGTAGTCCGTTTCTAGTGCAAAGTCAGTCTCTTTGTTAACCATTGAATCCCGTGAGGAAGACGCCATCGTTGCATTTCTCGCACCATTGGAAGGGGCTTAAATCTTTCCTTAAGGACAGCCTAATCCGCGCCTTGGTTATTACCTGTTATTCTGTCCTTGTCTTCTATTGTTTTCTTTTATCTGCTTACAACAGTTTCTGCATCTGCTGAAAAACCTCCCTGACCTAGGAGTGATAATCTGCACATGCTCTGACCCTGATATTGAATCCGGCGTTGTCAATAACATAAAGTTATTTCTTTTTCATCTCACTGATCGAACATATTTTGAGATTCACTAAACATCCCCACTTTATAGAGGGCACCTAGCAGCATTGAGGTAAACATCCAGCCATTGCCATTGCATTCTAATTCAAATGCAGATAGAGAGTCAAAAAGTTTCCTTCCCTCAATTAGCTTTCCAGTTTTACACATGGCCCCAGTAAGAACTAAGGACACCGCGAACATCGCTATCAGCCTCGATCACATTCTTTCGCATAGAGTAAAAGTGTAAAACAGTTGTATTGAAATCCTTGGAAATAATCTTTGGAAACCTCTTGTGCACCCAAGACATTCCCGACCTTGGAGAACTGGCGGAAAAGGGTGGTGTACGTGGTGATGTCGGGTGTGAATGCAGGTGCCAACTAGCAAAATTAGTAAAATCTTTGGGTGAACCTGCCAGCACCGAAGAGTTACTGATCTCATTTAAAACAGGCTTGCCAATAAAACAAAAAATAATATCGGGTATGAATCCCTTGCGTGCATATTGTGTAGTCCAATCTAGCATGGAAGGGGGGAAGGCTGTCACACCCCAAATTTCCAGACAATATTTAAGACAATTATATTCAATTATCTGGAAACCCGGGGTGAAACAAAACCCATAACCCTGTTATCAAACACGATATATACAAAACAAAAATCAAAAGATGACTAAAATGAACAATCCATAAATCATATTATTAAACTACAAAGAAACTAACCAACTCTATTACATTTGTCTCAAAACAAAACCGTACCCTTCAGAAAATCTTAAACCAGAAGACTCCAAGAGCAACTCCAAATCAGGTGTCCTTATCCACTGCACTCCACCATCTATGTTCCCAAGAACACACCCACGTTGCAAAACAAAACAAACATGGGTCAGCAAATCGAATTTGCTGGTATGAGTAAGACTAAAAATATAAAATAGTTTCATACTTTAATTATTCAAACAACACTTTATATGTACCAATAACTTAACCATTCTCAGCTTGGAAGACAGGTAGTTCCATCATTTCAACCGCATAGTTTCTTCCCAAGCAAGTCATCCATTATATTAACTCATTATAATAACTTAGTAATTGAATTAAATCTTACCGATTTCCACTGCTGTATAAGGGTAGGACATCGTCCCTACACAAAATATCATTAAGTCCTATCCTTCTGCAAAACAAAGTAGATTTCCCAAACCTAAACATTTAATTCGTATATCTACTTCTCTCACCATAATCATGAGAATGTATAATCTGACATAATATATCACCCCACCGTATCAATTATATCACGTTAACAATATTTACATTTCTTCGTAAGAAATCATATGTATCATATCATAATACACAACCAATCATATCCAATAACTCGCTCATACATAAAGTCAATATTTTTCTTTAAAACCACTCGTCTATTTATGAGAACGAGAAGATTACAACCATGGAGTACATTCATCCCTCGTGAGTATCAACTCACACAAACCACATAAACATTTCTCATAAGAAATCATATACATCATAATATATAAATATTCATATGCAATAACTCCATCACACGTAAAATCAATATTTTAATTTGCTTATTAATTATCTCGTTGACTCCTTTATTAAAAGACACAGCCCAACTTTTAGTTCCTACTCCACAATTTGCACTACACACATTTGCTAAATCACACATATCCGTGTGCCTCACTCACACCGAGTATCACTACAAGACATATGTCCCAAGCGGGATATCGCCTCTAGGAAACATACTTTCATCTTGTAAACTCGTAACTTGTGAGTCACAACCATCTCTGGGCTTTCCATACACATAATCACAAAGCCTCATTTGGGCATAACAAAATATCAGGTCATTCATGACACATTCAATGAATACCTTGGGTCATTCCCATCACATTCAAGGGATACCCATCATAATACTAACAGGTCATTCATGGCACATTCAATGAATACCTTAGGTCATTCCCGCCACATTCAAGGAATACCTAAACCTACATTCCCATACATTCAAGGAATAGGACCAACCCGCAAGGTGAATACCTTAGTTCCTCTCTAGAGCAGTCCAAACTATTGAGTCATTCATGGCACATTCAATGAATACCCATATTCATCTATCACATGACATCACAAGTCATAATATCTCATTACCAAATCCTGAGGCGTGGAGAATTCTAAAGATGTGGGCGACACATTAAAACATTATTATCACTTCTAATTATACTAGCATTACTCATGTCAAAACAGACCACACATGCAGAAAGTCATTTTCGCGCGTAAAGGCAAATCAAGCACTTAAATATCATTGAATGTAAACAGACTTATAATCAAGCAAATACAATTTACATAACCACACTCATATACACAATATCGTAAACAAATAGTTCATTAGCCCAAATTCAAGTCCACACACACTAATGTCCAAAATAGATCCACATATACTAAAGTCTATATTCATATACAACTTCTATCTCACACACATATATTTATGTAGTCTCAAAACAATAATAATTTCTAACACAATCACATAGTTATCACACAAACTAATACATATATTATAGATATAGTGACTGCACTTTTGTTTAAAGCTGCATACATATCCAAATCTTTCAGGATTGGAATCAAGCCTTCATAGTTCTTAACCAATTCTCCAAATATTTTAATAATCACGATAAAAGAAAACATATAGATATCTTTTCATTCCACACCAATATTTCCATAATAGTAATAATATATCGAAAGTATAATAACCACTGACCATCTAATGCCATCATGTAACCACCCAACTATATCCATTTTAAACTTTAGCTAATTCTAACAATCTTGTTAATCCGTGCCTTGACAGACAACCTACCATTGGATCTGCCTAAAATTTGTATATGTCATTTAACTGGAGATCAAGAATCTACGGATTTAAATTTGAGGTCAATCTGATAATAGGTTGACCTCCATCTAAGCAGAAACAAAGGACTGCGCCCATCAATTTTTTGGTGTAGTTTCTACTACGACCAGTCCCACTAATGGAAGTCTCGACAAATATCAAGCCATTGGATAAATCTAAAAATCTAATATGGAAGACTACAATGTGTCAGGAAACTATGGATTTAATTTCATACAAATCCGAGTACGGAAAGGTCACCATCTAAGTAGAAACAAAAGACTGCGCACTGCAGTTTTTCTGGTGTAGAAACACTATAGCCTGTCACGTTTATGCGCACCTCGACAGAAATCCAACCGTTGGATCTGTCTAAAGTTTTAATATGTCAGACTAAAATGTCTTAATAATTTGACCTCCATCTAGTAAGAAACTTCTGACTGTGCAGTGTAGTTTTTCAGGTCACCCTTTTTCAGTTCATCTTCTTCTCAAATATTCCTAGTTAATATAAGTAACCAAACCTTAACAAAATTTAAGAGGAGAAATCCAGCATGCACAAGATAAGTGTATTAATACATACGAAATTATCCAACAGAAAACCAACGTGGAAATTACCCATTATATTTTAATTGTTAACATTGACACCATATCAAACAACACTTGCATCATCCATTCTAACCGATCTTTTGTCAAACCACAAAACATTAATAATTACGATAATTGATTTTAGAAGCCAATATATATCAAAGAGAAGTAAAAAGAAAAATCTACTCACTCGTGATACGCTCCTGTTGCCAGCAAATCCCCAACAAGAAACCTTTATTTTCTTCTTTGAGTAAAACTCTCTCTCTCTCTCCATTGTTTTAAAACTCTCCGTGTAAACTCCTGTGTAAGCTTTTTTTTTTTCAAAAGCCCCTTAAAAATAGGGAATGGGATTTATCCTATTTACCCTATCTCTTTCTAATATTTATCATTTTTTTTAATCTTATATCTTATTTTTTTTTTATTATTATTATTTATTGTACTAGGAAAATATTAAATAAAAATACGAGGTGTTATAATATACACACCTTAAAGGAATCTCGTCCTGAGATTTTAGGAAAGAGAGTAGATTAACCAAACAAACATATGCCAAACAATAATTCTTCTAAGTTAACTGATCATATCTCAGCGACTAAAATTTATATGATAATCTAAAACAGGCCAGTAAGATTAATTAAACACGTTATTTATAGCTTGCACCCAAAGGTCATATAATAAACAAATATCAGAAATGAGATATAAGTGTATATCCAAGTATACACACTTTAAAAGGAATACACATATACAATAATGTATAACCTTACATGTGGACATACGTAAATTAAAACCACGTCATGAGAAACACCACTTTATACGAAAATGCGGAAGACCAAAAATCTAAAATGGGAACAAACAAACTTGAAAACAACAAGAAAACTTAACACCACAAAAACACTCATACTACCCATTACCACAATCCGAGGATCACCTAGACTTTCTCATTCTAAGCTAACCTAAGCTCTAATACCAAATTATCACACCCCAAATTTCCAGACAATATTTAAGACAATTATATTCAATTATCTGGAAACCCGGGGTGAAACAAAACCCATAACCCTGTTATCAAATACGATATATATAAAATAGAAATCAAAAGATGACTAAAATGAACAATCCTTAAACCATATTATTAAACTACAAAGAAACTAACCAACTCTACTACATCTGTCTTAAAACAAAACCGTACCCTTCAGAAAATCTTAAACCAGAAGACTCCAAGAGCAACTCCAAATCACATGTCCTTATCCACTACACTCCACCATCTATGTTCCCAAGAACACACCCACGTTGCAAAACAAAGCAAACATGGGTCAGCAAATCGAATTTGTTGGTATGAGTAAGACTAAAAATATAAAATAGTTTCATACTTTAATTATTCAAACAACACTTTATATGTACCCATAACTTAACCATTCTCAGCTTGGAAGACAGGTAGTTTCGTCATTTCAACCGACATAGTTTCTTCCCAAGCAAGTCATCCATTATATTAACTCATTATAATAACTTAGTAATTGAATTAAATCTTACCGATATCCACTACTGTAAAAGGGTAGGACATCGTCCCTACACAAAATATTATTAAGTCCTACCTTTTGCAAAACAAAGTTAGGTTTCCCAAACCTAAACATTTAATTTGTACATCTACTTCTCTCACCATAACCATGAGAATATACAATCTGACATAATATATCACCCCACCGTATCAATTATATCACAGTAACAATATTTACATTTCTTCGTAAGAAATCATATGTATCATATCATAATACACAACCAATCATATCCAATAACTCGCTCATACATAAAGTCAATATTTTTCTTTAAAACCACTCGTCTATTTATGAGAACGAGAAGATTACAACCATGGAGTACATTCATCCCTCGTGAGTATTAACTCACACAAACTACATAAACATTTCTCATAAGAAATCATATACATCATAATATATAAATATTCATATGCAATAACTCCATCATACGTAAAATCAATATTTTACTTTGCTTATTAATTATCTCGTTAACTCCTTTATTAAAAGACACAGCCCAACTTTTAGTTCCTACTCCACAATTTGCACTACACACATTTGCCAAATCACACATATCCGTGTGCCTCACTCACACCGAGTATCACTACAAGACATATGTCCCAAGCGGGATATCGCCTCCAGGAAACATACTTTCATCTTGTAAACTCGTAACTTGTGAGTCACAGCCATCTCTGGGCTTTCCATACACATAATCACAAAGCCTCATTTGGGCATAACAAAATATCATGTCATTCGTGGCACATTCAATGAATACTTTGGATCATTCCGCCACATTCAAGAAATACCCATCATAATACTAACAGGTCATTCATGGCACATTCAATGAATACCTTAGGTCATTCCCTCCACATTTAAGGAATACCCAAACCTACATTCCTGTACATTCAAGGAATATGACCAACCTACAAGGCGTATACCTTAGTTCCTCTCTAGGGCAGTCCAAACTATTGGGTCATTCATGGCACATTCAATGACTACTCGGGTCATTCATGACACATTCAATGAATACCCATCTATCACATGACATCACAAGTCATAATATCTCATTACCAAATCCTGAGGCGTGGAGAGTTCTAAAGATGTGGGTGACACATTAAAACATTATTATCACTTATAATTATACTAACATTACTCATGTCAAAACAGACCACACATGCAGAGAGTCATTTTCAACTTCTATCTCACAAGCGTCCAAGGCAAATCAAGCACTTAAATATCATTGAATGTAAACAGACTTATAATCAAACAAATACAATTTACATAACTACACTCATATACACAATATCGTAAACAAATAGTTCATTAGCCCAAATTCAAGTCCACATACACTAATGTCCAAAACATATCCACATATACTAAAGTCTATATTCATATACAACTTCTATCTCACACACATATATTTATGTAGTCTCAAAACAACAATAATTTCTAACACAATCACATAGTTATCACACAAACTAATATATATATATATATATATATTATAGATATAGTGGCTGCACTTTTGTTCAAAGCTGTCTACGTATCCAAATCTTTCAGGATTGGAATCAAGCATTCGTAGTTCTTAACCAATTCTCCAAATATTTTAATAATCACGATAAAAGAAATAGATATCTTTTCATTCCACACTAATATTTCCACAATAGTAAGAATATATCGAAAGTATAATAACCACTGACCATCTAATGCCATCATGTAACCACTGACCATCTAATGCCAACATTTAATAATCCGAGTTATTGAGCCCTGTTCTGAGGCAAACTCTGTTGCCTGCGTTACACGAAATACAAAAGGGCACTCAATGTACATATTGACAAGTCTTTTCAAATGATAAAACACAAACAGATGATTCTAGCGCGAGAAACTCCATGATGCTTCTAGCACCTATTGTCGTGCATGTTTTGTTTTATGATCAGTGACTGGTGACTCACAAACAGAAGCTCCTAATTCTCTAGCTGGACTAGTTCTAATGTTTAACTTCAACTTATAGACGATCATGTTCTCTAACTGCATTTTTCATTTGTCTACCAGTTGAATGAACTCTAAAGGTGCAACTGGAGGATGAATAGTGTAGTTGCTGCTTCTTTTAGTCTGTTAATTGAGTACTCCTGTTATATTGTTGCATTTATACCAAGTTTGGTTGGATTCAAACACCATGCCATGGGTACTGCTCCTAGTTGGATTTTTTACTCCTAATTGTAAACTTTATGATTTCAAGTAATGACAGGCCAGGATGATTATCTTTAGAAAAAAAAACGTCCCATAAAAGATTTTACTTGAAATGGTGGTAGCATATCGATACGTACACTTTTGAGAGAGTTGGTGCCTTGGTGGTGGTGGTGGTGGTGGTGTTGGTGTTGGTGATGGTGTTGGTTTTCATTAAAGTAGATGAATAAGATGATAAAATTGATAATACACAAGACTGATTGGACAATTGGGATCTTAATTCTGCTATTTCCAGTACTGTGGAGGCCACCACACCAATCTGTCAAATTACATTGCATTCCGTTGGAGTGACTTCCTGATCGTAAAGAGGCTCTTGCAAGTCCCCGTATCAAAGTATGGTGGCAACGTAAATGCTTACCCCTGAATTCTACGCATACACTGGTATGCTAATAATAATAAAAATAAAAAAGGCAAAGATACGGCACACAAACTACACCACCAACACTCCGAATCGCTTTTCGCAGCATCTATGCTATGCTTGCAAGTAAGGCTGTTCTTAGAACATAGAAAGAATTGGTGCAAGCCAGAGAGTAGAGACAAGATGCAAAAATTGGTAAATGTGGAAAGTTTAAAAGCTGATATTTTCTTATAAACTTTGGCATGGCGGTGGGCTGATAGTCAAAGGATGGGAAGCAGAAGCAGAAGCAACATTTGGCATGGAAGGACGGGGAGGCCTAATAGCTGCTGCAGTCGGAGGTTCAGAGCCAAAACAGCTGAGGAAAGTGAGCTAGTTTAGGGATCCTCTGTTATATAGACATGATTAGCGGTAGTTTTGTTTTTGATCATTCTTTAAGAGCATCTTTAGCATAGCAACCAAAAAAACACCAAAATTTTGAACCAAACCAAACACCAAACCCAAAAAAACACCAAGTAACTTTAGGAGCAACACCAAAAAAAACACCAAAGCCAAAACCGCGCCACTAAAAAAAACCCATATAGCCCACGCGGTTTTGCAAAACCGCGGTGTTCTCAAAGCGTGCTGCTTCTATATATATGACTCCAAAGCCCCGCGGTTAGGTCACTTTTACCTCTTCTCACAATTATAAAATCCTCTCTTTAGTTAAAAAAAAACAAAACCTACCTAAACTTTTTAAAATTTGATATGGATCCTTTTGAACCTTTTCGACGGTGATGATTGGCGATTAATGGGCGACATTGGCGATGAGGAAGTAGAATACGGTGGGGGAGAAGACAGTAGGAAAGAAGAACCCGAGGATATCGCGCTGGCTGATAGACATCCCTATGTACTGGAGTATCAGATGAACGACTTTGATTGGCAATTTGCACCTGGAGAAGCACTTGATATGGAAGTTGTGTCTTCTACACGTGATACAAAACACGTGTCGAGTGCAGTGGCTAATACTTAGGTAATTAATTAGTTTTGATTAAATATTTTGAATATTAATTAGTTTAGTTGGACCAATTAATTATTTATCTTATACACATTTTTTTTTTATAATATCAACATGTTGTTGACTACCGAGTTAGATCGGCTTTACTTGGTGTTAGAGAGTGGTGGAAGGTTATTAGGAGTTTGGATGAGTTTGTACATATTAGAGATAGTATTTTATATACACCTTTGGGTATTTTGTTTGATACGGATTATGAGAAGGCTGATTGGGCAGTGGTCATAGCGTTAGTAGAAAGATGGTGGAGTAGAACTCATACATTTCATTTTCCTTGTGTGGAGTTAGGGTTCACACCACTAGACTTCACTATGATTTCTGGGTTGAGTATCGGTATAGGCCAACCGATACATTTTCATACAAATTATGAGAATATAGATAGTATGCTTGTGAGTTTTCCTCGTTTGGGTGCGGATGCTTATGATTTTTCTGGGATTAAGCTATCTCATATTAAGATTGCATATATGGACCCCTCTTGCATCCCCGATACACGAGCCGGAGTTAGCTTTGACCGTTTCTAGGGTAGTGAGGGTGCCGTCGGTATGTTTGGGCTTTTTGATGTTTTTATTGGGCATGTTTTGTTTCCCAATGGTCATTCTACTCGGCATTTGGGATATTATGCTTATATATCTGATTTGCATACTATGAGAGATTATGACTGGGTAGCTCAAGATATGCCACATTGATATTTAAATAAAGCTTCAAAGACATTCGAAAGTAGAAGTGAAGGATTCACGGGACTTTTAGAGATTTGGTTTTATGAGTACTTTCGATGTCTTTGTCCTAACATAGACATGATTCTTGATGATCGCCCTAGATTTGCTAGTTGGTCGGGGCCTCACTTGACTCGTGAATGAGGGCAGATTAGGAATAATATCTGTATGTATGGCTTGTGCTTTCGATTGATATTAGATCATTGTCATCTATCGAGTGGAGACCTTGGCGTTTTGTCTCGCCTTTGACGATCCAAATTGCATAAACATGCTTGTGTGTTGTCACGCCGGTGAGTTGTTTTGCCGCACGCGTGACTATCAGGTTTGGTAATCTTTGTGGAGATGTTGGAGGCGATGATGACCGGACGTTATGGAGTTTCATGTGCTCCCATGCGGATGTTAGTGATGCAAAGTCGTGGGGTAGAATTCAAGTTCATGAAGTTCATGCCGGTGGTGGTCCTTGGCCGATGTGACTTCTTTTGTTGTTGAAAGCGATGGCGATCATTATTATAGATGGTGGAACCGTGGTCTCCATGGGTCCGTTGTTGCCTCCCGTTGGTCGGGTTAGCAACTTCGAAGTTTGTGGGCCTGGAAAGGATTAGACGTGAGCTCACGATTCCTCATCCGCCGACTGTTTACAACCCACAACCTCCGAATGCATATCGGCCCGGCTCGTAATCCGCCAAGTAATCCTCGGATGTTTGCCGTGTGTGGACTGATGGGGAGCCTACTTATATTTCCATTCCCGAGGTGCCTCATGCTCGTTTCGAAGTTAGAGCCGCATATTGATTAGTATACCATGGTGAGTTTAATTGTTTTATTTATCTTCTTCATTATATATATAATATGTACTCACACTGTATTTTCTTGGATTTTTAGGCTAAGGTTCGAGAATGATATGAGAACCAGGTTCTTATGTTTGTTGGGATGAGGACTGCCTTGTATCATTATAGCCAAGAAAGAGAGGAGGCATATTCTCAGACATAAAAGCAATCTAAATGATGACGAGACTTCGAAAGCGTATGAGGATATGCAGCAAGTGTACACGCAAGAACATCGAGGGGATATGATGAACTTTTAGTCAAGTAGTTAACCTCCGCGGCGCAGAAGATCATCGGGCCTCGATTAGGGAACTTAAGGCGGCTTGAACGCCCAAATAGAGAGGAGATGGATCGAGTGGTAAGGGGCATAAGAAGAGAGCTAAATAAATTTGATGTAATATGATAGGTTTTGGATTATTTTGGATATTATATGATTATATCATAATCATAGATTTTGGACTGCATAATCATAATCATAGGTTTTTAATTTCTTTAATTTTTTCGATTTTGAATTACAATTTTTAATTTCTTCAATTGCACAAATGTTAATTTCTTAACTTTTATGCACAACTCATAATTTTTCAAGTTCTATGCACCACAGTTCTAATTTTCAGAAAAAACGCACGCGGTTTTGGCAAAACCACGCCCATTGAAGCCCAAGCCCACACGGTTTTGCTAAAACCGCGCCATAGAAGCCCAAGCCCACGCGGTGTTGCCAAAACCGCGCGGTTTTGCCAAAACCGCGTGAGTGATTTGATACAGCACCAAACCTAGAACCAAATATTGGTCGATTTGGTGTTTGGTTTGGTGTTTTTTTGGTGTTTTCATCAACATGTAGTACTCCTGAAGTTGAAAAAACACCAAATTCTTGTTCTTGGTGTTTGATGCTAGGTTGATATCACTGCTAAAGATGCTCTAAATGGCCTTTAATTTTTTAAAGGAAAAGTCTAATATAACATAAGGCAAAGTATGAGGACGTAGTCTTTTTCACTTTGCAAAAAAAAAGGAAAACAGTCCCTAGGCGATTCTTTTCACAAACGAAAATTCATAGTAGGAAGTGAGATAAGGAAAGAGCCACAGTGAGAATTCTAAGAAAGAACTTGAGAATCAAACTTACAATAGCCAAACACCAAATCATATAACTCATTTCCAGAAACCACACAGTAAGATTTGTGGCACAATTAATTCCCTAAAAGAATACAAGAAAATGCATACAGAGCCAAAATACCAAAATAGTTGGAAGAGAGAGAGAAAGCATTATTAGCACTTAGCAGTATCTGACACGTCATGCGGTAATTAAATAATCAGGGAGTAACTCTCAAGGACAAAAATGGCAACAAAGTAACTCTCGAGGACACCTTTTTATTTTTGTAACTCTCAAGGACCGGGTAGATGAAAGGTCAAGTATACCCTTGACGTGAAATAAAAAACGGATCGGGTAGATGAAATGTCAAGTATACCCCTAACGCGAAATAATTAATGGCCCGACGAGACAAAACGACCTGGTGTATTTAGTATGAACATTGAATGGTCACAGTCATTGGGTATGAATATTGATTGGGTATGAACATTCAATGTTCATAGTCTTTTGGGTATGAACATTCGATGTTCATAGTGAACATTCAATGTTCATAGTCCTTTGGGTATGAATATTGATTGGGTATGAATATTCAATGTTCATAGTCTTTTGGGTATGAACATTCGATGTTCATAGTCCTTGGATATGAACATTCAATGTTCATAGTGAACATTCAATGTTCATAGTCCTTTGGGTATGAACATTCAATGTTCACAGTCCTTGGGTATGAATATTGAGTGAGCATGAACATTCAATGTTCATAGTCTTTTAGGTATGAACATTTGATGTTCATAGTCCTTGGATATGAACATTCAATGTTCATAGTAAACATTCAATATTCATAGTCCTTGGGTATGAACATTGATTGAGTATGAACATTCAATGTTCATAGTCCTTTGGGTATGAACATTCGATGTTCATAGTCCTTGGTCCTTTGGTATAAATATTCAATGTTCATAGTCTTTGGGTATGAACATTGATTGGGTATGAACATTGAATGTTTATAGTCTTTTTGGTATGAACATTTAATGTTCATACATCAATATATTGTATAAGGTACATTCACCTATTTGGATATGAACAATCATTGTTCATACACCAGCAGAAGGTATGAACACTCATTGTTCATAGTAAAATGACAGAAAGGGTAAAATTGGAAAATATTTATTTTAAATCCGGGCCATTTGTCCTTGAGGGTTATTTTCATGAAAGGGTATAACTGACCTTTTAAAAAAATAAAATGGTCGGGCCAACTTATTTTGTCCTTGAGGGTTACTAAATTTAAAATCGTGGGTCTGTGAGTTACTAATTGCTAGAATTTGTCCTTGTGAGTTACTCACCAAAAACTGTGTCATCTAGACTTCATTTTCTCCAAAATTGGGTGTTAGGCCCAATTTCTTGTTAAATAATTAAAGCTTCATTACATTAGACAACATACAACACTAATAGATACGAAGGTGTTCAAACTCCTAGCATACATATAATTAACCGGCCAGCTAAATAAACGGAACTTACCATACTCATATACTCACATAGGGGTGCAGATGGATAGCCGAATATCCGAATCCGATTCGTATTCGTATTCGAAAAATAGGATATTATCCGAAATTTTCGGATATCGGATTCGGATTCGGATAAATTTTCACATCCGAACAGATTTCGGATACGGATATGGATGCTGGTACTATCCGTCGGATAATATCCGAATCCGATTTAATTAATATAAATATATTATTATATTAAAATTATAAAATATAAATACAAATTAGGGTTTTTTTTCTTTCTCAAAATCTCAAATACACAAACCTAATCTCAAGCCGCAACCCACAACCACCACTCCTCTTCTCAAATCTCAAATTCTCAACGCACCACCGTGCACCACCTCCTCTTCTTCTTCCTCAAAGCACCACCACCACGCAAAGGTATGTCAAATTCTCAACATTTGTATGCGGTTCAAAGTCTAAACCCAATTTCATCTGTATTTTTGGGATTTTTTTCAAAGTGGTGCATATATTAACCCATCGACCTCCGACTAAGCTCTTGCTTGTTTGTTTGTATTGTTTAAATTTTAAAACGATAACTTTTTTTTTTTTTTTTTTTTTTCAAAAACTTAATATCGATTTTCACCAAAACACCATTAAGTACATCCTTGCACTATTTCATATGATTTAGAAGAAGATTAGTGTCATCTAGTGTCTACACTAGTGTTAAATTGTTGTCTAGTGTCTACTCATCTCAATGTTCTGTTTTACTTAGCTTGATGATTAAGAACGAACTTTCAAATGTTTTCATTTGTCAATGATGACAAGGTTCCCTTTTTCAACCTTGAGTTTGATAAGATTAATTAACCAAGAAGACCACCTTTAACCAAGGAAAGGTGACTCGACTTGATTGCAAAAAGACCCTTTGCCTTTAGCACTTAAGACCAAAAAGAGCATATAAAAGAGACAAAAAATATGGGGAGGAAGATTAATTTTAGTGATAAATGGGTAACATAATTGTCATTAGCAATGTGAAAAGTTCAAAGATTGTAGAGACAAACTATTTTAATCATGACTTTACAAACATTTCTTTTTTATTTTTATTTTTAGTTTCTCCTTACCCGTGAATCTTATATTTTTCATATGGAGTGGCTATACACTTCATAAGTAGTATTTGAGGATTCTAGAGGGCTAGAGGTAAGGGTTGGTGGCTGAACTTGTAGGTGTTTGGAATGATATGGGGAATGGTTATGGTTTTAGAGTAGGAGGAGCAAGTTCCTTTATTGAGACATGAACAAACTGAATGGAGACAAGTAGTATAACTGAATTCCAGTTCTAAATATGTTTGTGGTGCTTTGCATATCTAGTTTCCCTACAATAATAATGTTTCTATTTATTGTATTATGTAGGTGGAAATGGCTACCCCAACCCCAAGCAGTGCTGCATCAGCTCCTTCACCTAGTGGTAGTGTGAGCCATACGCCTATCAACGAGCCTACACCTATTGATGCCGATACTGCTGCTGCTAGAATATCGTCGGATGAAGAAACAACTCCTACTGAAAGTGCTGATCCATTGAAAGGTAAACGTTCAAAAGTGTGGCTAGAGTTTGAAATTAAAAAATTAGGAGATGGAACCTCTAAAGCTTATTGTAAACATTGCAAAAAGAGTTTTGATCCTAGTAGTAAGTTGGGTACTACGCATTTGAGAAATCATTTGAAAGCTTGCAAGATAAAGAAACGTTCTACTTCGGGTCAAAAGCTTTTGTGTAATTCATTTAGCTTAAAATGAAGCTCCAAAATTAGCAAGTTGGAAATATGACCCACATACAAGTAGACTTGACTTTGCACGCATGGTTGCTAAGCATGATTACCCTTTTCTTATGGATGAGCATGAATACTTTAGAATTTTCATAAATGGTATTTGTCCTATGTTCAAATGGGTCTCAAGAACCACTGTTCGAGAGGATGTCATGCAACTTTACAATGAGTCAAGAACTCGAAGTTACAAGATTTTTTGATAAGTTGCCATCAAAAGTTAGTTTTACAACCGATATGTGGACCCCTCGACTATCAAAATATTGGTTATTGTTGTGTTACTTGTCATTATATTGATGATGAGTGGGTGTTCTTGAAAAAAAATCATTGCTTATCTTATTGTCCCTAACGCCACATAGTGGTGTTGTTGTTCTTAGTGAGGTTATCAAGACTCAAGCGTTGGCATGGAATGTTGATAGAAAGTTATTTACCATAACCGTTGATAATGCTTCTAACAATAATACTATGGTAGTGGAGCTCAAGGATTGGCTTAAGAGGAAAGGGGTTTTATGTCTTGATGGTAGTTTGTTTCATATAAGATGTAGTGCCCATATTTTAAATCTTATTGTGCAAGATGGATTGAATGTGATTGCTCCTTTTATTGTTAAGATTCGAGAGAGTGCTAGGTATGACAAGAATTCTCAGAGTAGGCATGAAAAGTTTTTGAATGCATTAGCTCAGACAAGGTTAACTGGGAAAGGGTTTCTATTGATGTTCCTACAAGATGGAACTCTACTTATGACATGCTCTAGAAGTGCTATCCGAAGTCGTAGAGCCTTTTGAGCGAGCGAAAGTTAGCTTCCGAAAGAGTGGGAAATGGGAACTAAAATTTGTGAGTGTTTGAAAGTTTTCAATGATGCTACACTTCATTTCTCTGGCATCCAATACCCAACTGCAAATTTGCATTTTAAATATGTTTGTGATATTCATCATGATATTCTTGAGTGGTTAGACTCTGATTTTTATTAGATCCGTGATATGGCAAAGGCTATGAAAGAAAATTTTGATAAATATTGGAGCGAATGTAATTTATTGATGAGTTTTTGTGTCATACTTGATCCTTGCTATAAGATGGAGTTTATTGAGTATGCTTTTACTATGATTTATGGTAAGGAGTCTGAACAAGAAGAAAATGTGAAAAATTCTTTGAATGAGTTGTACACCATGTATGCAATGTCCGATTCTTCTATGGTTGATGTCGGATCATCTTCTAGTCTGTTGAATTCATTTTAGGTGACCAAAGGGAGTTCTAAGATGGATGAAGGTTTCCAAAATTTCCGCGAAACAACGTTCGGAAAGTTCAAAAGTTCCGAAAACAGAGTTGGAGAAGTATCTAGAAGAAGATTTATTCCCATTTGATGCTAATGGGAAAGGTTGTGACATATTGGTTTGGTGGAAAAACAATGGTCCGAAGTTTCCTATATTAGCAAGGATGGCACGTGACATTCTAACAGTTCCTGTGTCGAGTGTTGCTTCAGAATCTGCATTTAGTTTCGGTGGTAGAATAATTACTGACTCTCGTTCATCATTGGGTGTTGATTCTGTAGAGGCGTTAGTATGTTTGAAGGATTGGTTGCCTAAACTTAATGGTAACTTCTTTCTCTTGAACTTTATTTAAGAATATATATATATATATATATATATATATATATATATATATATATATATATATATATATATATATATATATATATTCAAGAATTACATTATGTCTAACTTTCTTTATATCTTAATTCATTTATGCATTAGTACCGATTGTTGTTGGCTTGGATGCTTGACTTGTGATAGAACAACTTTTAGTCTCGACACTATGAAACAAGGTAAGAATAAGACTAGTAAGGTTAATTTATATTTTGTCTACCTTTTTAAGTAATTAGTGATACATATGTTTCTTTATATTTTCGTGAAGTATTTAATTATTTATTTTCAAATATAATATCTAAATGAGTTGGTTGTGATTTTATTTTTATCTCTATGCAGGTGTTAATGTGTTAATTGATTGGAACCGTTTTGGATGCGAAAAGTGTTGTATGGGCAGGGGCCAGATTTCTATGTTTATGTATAGAGATGATCTCTAGTTTGTAATAGATTTCTATGTTTGTAATAGGTTATGAGTGTATTTTCTTAAGTTAGAAGTATTTTCTTAATTAAGAGGTTGAACTGTTGAAGTTTGTTTAACAGGTTGATTTTGTGAATGAACTCAATGAAGCATGAACTGATGAACTGCTATGTTAATGTTAATTTAGTGTTTAACAGGTTGATTTTGATGAATAAGGTACTACCACAGCTTTTGACAGGTGGTTTGTTTAACAGGTTAATTTAGAACATGATTTGGACCATGAAATCACGAAAGCCCATCACGAAATCATGAAAGCCCATGTTTTGTGATCGGATCGGATATTATCCGATATCCGAATCGGATATCGGATATCGGATTCGAATATTATTTTATACATCCGGTCGGATTCGGATGTGAGTGACAAATTTCGGATTCGGATTCGGATGTAGGCATATCCAAATCCGAAACTATCCGTCTGCAGCCCTATATTCACATATGTGATCAACAACACTATGCTGTGACCAACAGTTATAATCAGAAGACTTGTTCGCTTATTAAATTAATAATACTCACAAGCTTGCTATCAATTATGTATTTTGATGCATGACTGGTGCTTTTGTTAACTGTTGAGGATCTGCTGCCTGCTGGAAATCAGGTGCACTGTGAAAACCCTGTTGCCAATTTTAAACCTGGACAACTTGCTTCAAGCATTCTCCCCGACGATCTCTCATCTTTTATGAAACCCTGGCCTATAATAGCATGGAGTTTAGGCATATCGCGAATGTTGTATTTCAGCATTAGACCAACTAAATCAGAAACGCGGTCAAGTTTACCTCCCTTACATAATTCAGTAAGGATAAGTTCATAACTACTTGGGAATGTTTCGTGACCCATCTCCGCCATTTTCGTCAATATCTCCCCTGCTTCCTCCCATCCTACCCTTTTTAGCCAGTCTACTAAACATCGAGATTATCATTGAAGAACTTGGTATCAAGTTGGTCTGTAAAAGCAACCGATCCAACAATTTCAAAACATCATCAATCCTATCTTCCCTAAAATAGGCATCAAAAAGAGTCCCAAAAGTAGTAGCATCTGCAACTAGCGATGCACTAAGCATCTCTTCGAAAAATTGATATGCTTTCCCTACCATCCCAATATCACAAAGCCTGCAAATTATGTTATTATACCCGACCGTTGTGTTATCACAAATTACAACCTATAAACTTACTGATCTCTATTTTCTCTCACCTCCTATCTTTCTTTTTCCTCTTCTCCTCTTCTCTTTTATCACCTTATTCTTTCTCTTCTCTAACCGCCTCTTGTCATCTGTTCATCTCTTTTTAATCTAGCGTCCCCTGTCCCCCCACATGTTGCGGCGGTTTTTTAGCAGTTAGGTTTCGCGAACCTGATCCACTGCAGCAGGTCTTCTCCTTCTTAAATTGCTTCTGGCCCACTTATCACCTATAATCTCCTATGTCAGGAATACGACCTCTACAGATGCCCCTCTCGGCCCCACAGACGTCGCGTGAACCCCCTGGTGATCCGCAAACAGATAATGGGACCAATAACCCCCTTCTCAACCTCTCTTCCTTTCGCGGTACGCCTTTCTTTGATTGGTTCTGTCACCTTCCCATTCTTTATTGACACGTGCTCCATCATTGCTTCCACATGTCTCAGGCGCACGCATATACGGCTTGGCTTTTCGAACTTTGATGCCCCACGTGTCTTATTTCCCATGGTCCTTTTTTTTGTGATTACTCTTTTGCCCCTACCTCTTAGACTCCCGCGTAAACCCCTCTCTCCACTCCCAATTCCACACTTTAGCCTTACGTCTTTCCATCTTCTTCTAGCCTCTTCAACTTTTTCTTGCTGTTCTTCACCTTTGTGTGATTTCCAAGCTCCGTTCAGGTTTCTTTTGAACTACCTCGTTGGCTTTTGCTGCCTTGCATTTTAGTTTGTCTCCTCCCTTTCTATTCCCTTCTCTCATTATCTTGTTTTGTTCGTTTGTGTCGCTGTTCTACTCTTTGCCCTTCGTAACTGGGTCCCCCATTGTTGCTTTCAATTTCCTCCCTTTATTTTAATCTAATATGTCGGAATCTGATTCGGCGAATACCGCGGCCCCTAGATCCGACGGGTCGGAGTCCAGATCTAGCAGACATACTGCGAACAGTCTGAATCCTCGAATTTTGACTCTTCCAGCTCTGTCGCTGAACCCTCTACCTCAGGAAGGAAGACTGCTCTTCCTCCCCCACCGTCATATCACTGTAGACCCAATATAGACGCAATCAAAGTTGCCTATGGCATTCTGGCTGACTTGGTCCTCGAGCATGTGCTCGGTGTCACCCATTTTCCACATTTGGTAAAGTCGCGGCCTGGTTGTCTCGTTGTTACTGTAGGTTAGATAGCGGCAGGCCTGCGTTTTCCTTTAACTCTTTTAGATGTCGAGGTATGCAACCACTTCAATATTCCGCCATGCCAAGGTATAGGTAACTTTTGGCGTGTCATGTATGCTGCGAACCATTATACTGAAACCCAGTCCCCTAAGATCCAACTCTGCGATATAATTGCTCATTTTTATATAAAGAAGAGTACCAAGTTCGGGAGCGTAGGGTACCAATCCTTCTGTACTCATCCACAGAAGAAGTCTTTTGTCCTCCACATCACCACATCTGACAAAGTGTGGCATTACTATCCGTTATATGTGTCCGGGGGTTTTATTTTTCGCGGACCTTCTATCAGAAGTTTTTCTAAGGCATCTCAGTTTTCTTAAAAGTGGTACGTACCGTCTTTTGCTTCGCATTACTCCTTTTTCACGTTTCTAACTTGTCTTCATTTTGTGATCCAGGCTGGAAACCTGATTCGCGATCTCAACTTTACGCCGGCGTTTCATCCGCAATTTTTCAACACCTCCGCGACTTGGGAAGTGCTCAGTGCGAACTTCTCGGTATTGACCCAGAAAAAGGTAACCCTATTTTACTTGATCCATCCTTGAAAAGCATCGGCGACTACCACGGTCCCCTCAATTGCTTGCAGCTCCAAAAGAAAGAAAACCCAAATCCTCCCCACACCCTAAAAGAAAGCCCCACAAATCCTTCAAATACACCACCAAGATTTACCACTCCAAAGTCGTTGCACAAAGAGCCGCCGCCGTTCAATCCCACTCCTCTACTCCCCATACCGCTCCCTCTTCGTATTCTGCGTTAGCTGACTGGGAAGACGATATTGTTCCTCCTCCTTCTACTGAGTCTGCCGCTGCTATCGCAACAAATAAGCTCAAGTTGTGGGACATTGACTCCGATGGTGACGAGGCTGTAGAAGTAGTGGCCAAGAGTCCGCCAGCGAAAAAGGCCAGGACTACACCTCTGGGCGTCTCTGTCCCCCTTGCTGCACCGCCACGGCCACAAGCTCCAGGGCGACGTCATGGGAAGGAACTCACTGCCTCGGGTTCCCTGCCCTCTGATAAAGTTGAAATCTAGCAACCTAGATTTAAGGCTAAAGATCGCGATTTAACTATCCGCGACTTAGCCTTGGACAACCCAAGCTGTTGCAGCGTCTCTGTTTTTTAACTCACATCTTCCCTAGGATCAAGCATATGGCGATTCTGGCTCTTTCACCTCTCACAGATCGGCTATCTATACCGGTTGGGAAAAGGTAGGTTCCTCTTATTTATTTTTCTTCCCAATCCGCTACATTCGTTGCTAAGGAATATTGTTTTTCAGTTGAGCCTGGACATTGGGTATGTGGTGTGCGGCTTGAATAGTACATTGGACTCTCTGGAGATCGCAAAGCAGGAGATAAATGGTCCTGATGGCTGGAAAATGAAGTATAACAAGCTGGAGAAGGATCGAGACAATCTACGCATCGTGGCAGTGAAGGCTCAGAAAGCGCTCCAGCAAGCTGAGGATAAGCACTGCGATTATGTATCGGGAATCGCTTCCAAAATGGAGAGTCAAGGGGAGGTGGGCAGGCTTTCCACTCAGGTTGCTGTGGACAAAGCTTTGAAGGATGCCGCTGACCGCTTTCGAGTCCTAGCTGAGAAGAAGATTGGCCGTGCACTGAAGCAACAGCTTGAAGAGCTTACTGCTGCTGGTCGCCTTCTTCCCCTGCCCCCTCCGGTAATTCTGCCTCCAGTTATTGATACTCAAACGATGGCGCCATCCGATTCTGCTATGCCTGTGCTACCCATATCCACTAATAAGTAGCGGTCACTTCCCCATTCGAGGATGATGATATTACAATTGTGGGGGATGTGACTGAGGTCTCTTCACAGAAGGATGTGTCTGAAGGCCAGCTGATGGGGTAGCATGAGCATGTCCCTGAAGATCAGAATGTTGAATGAAATTTGTAATTTTGTTCTTTGCACTTGATATACCTCGACTATTACTCATTTTGCATTATGTATATAAATTTACTGATTTTACGGGTAAGCCAGTGAGGTTACAACTCATGGTCCTTTGAACTTCAAATTTTACTATATTTCCCCCAATTTTGCAATTGAAAGCTTAACTCACTTAGTAGTGCAAAATGTCTTTTAACTTTTTACTTCATTTTATCTGTCTTTGGGTGGCTGTGAAGCCATGTGGGGACAGCTCAGTTTGCCCCCAGTTTGATTTGGACAACAGTCTGCGAAGGGCTCATCCCCCCCGCTGTCCTTGGATGGCTGTGAAGCCTGTGGGGGCATCTCAGTTTGCCCTAGTTTGATTCAGACAACAGTCCGCGAATGGCTCATCCCCCCTGCTATCCTTGGGACGGCCAGTGAAGTCCTTAAGGCAGCTTTTAGTTTGCCCGGTTTGATTCGGACTACAGTCCGCGAAGGGCTCATCCCCCCTGCTATCCTTGGATGGCTGTGAAGCCTGTGGGGCATCTCAGTTTGCCCCAGTTTGATTTGGACTATAGTCCGCGAATGGCTCATCCCCCCCGCTGTCTTTGGATGGCTGTGAAGCCTGTGGGGCAGCTCAGTTTGCCCCAGTTTGATTCAGACTACAGTCCGCGAAGGGCTCATCTCCTCCGCTGTCTTTGGATGGCTGTGAAGCCTGTGGGGCCGCTCAATTTGCCCTAGTTTGATTCGGACCAGCGTCCGCGAAAGGCTCATCCCTTTCGCTGTGGGGGCATCTCAGTTTGCCCCCCAGCCAATTGTGTTCCTTTGTTCGTATTCATAAGACATATGGAAGAAGTGCGCTTTATTATATGATAAGTAAACAAAATTAACAATCTTCATCTCATACATGGAATTTTTTTAACATTCTAATGTTCCAAGGTTTCTCGATCTTCACCCCAGCTAAAGTTTGCAATCGATAAGTTCCAAAGGTACCCTTTTCCATCACCACATAGGGTCCTTCCCAGTTGGGCCCCCGTTTACCCTCATTCTCCTTTCTCGTGGCTGGTGTAACGCGCCGCAGAACTAACTCTCCAACTTTGAAGGTGCGCGACTTCACTCTCTTGTCATATTGCCGCTGTAACCTCCGATGATATTCCTCCAAGCGTATGCATGCTATTTCTCTTTTTTCTTCCATGAGGTTCAGCTCATTGGCTAATATCCTCTCATTCTTTCCTGTTTCGACCGCTTTAGTTCTAGTCGTAGATTATGACTGCCTCTACCCCATACGTCATTGCGAATGGTGACTAATTAGTTGAGGTTCGCGGAGTGGTGCGGTATGCCTAGAGTTCGTGATTCAATTCGTCAGCCCACGCCCCTTTCGCTCCTCCAGTTTTCGCTTTATATTATCCATTATGATTTTGTTTGAAGATTCTGCTTGCCCATTTCCTTCTGGATTATATGGTGCTGAGAACCCCTGTTTCACTTTAAATGCTTGAAGGAACTCTCGCACCTTTCCCCCAGTAAATTGGGTTCCATTATCCGTGATGATTGTGTGCGGTAACCTGAACCTACATATGATGTTCTCCCAAAGAAACTTCTTCACATTTTCTTCCTTAACTTGTTGCAACACTACTCCCTTACCCACTTGGTGAAATAATCAGTAGCGGCCAACATGAACCTTCTTTTGCCATTTGCCATGGCAGCGGCCCAACTATATCCAATGCCCACATGGCGAATGGCCAAGGACTGAACACGTTATGTAACGGCTCTGCTGGCGAATGTATGAGTGGTGCAAATCTCTGGCACTTCTCATATTTCTTGGCATACGCTGTGGCATCTCTCTTCATATGTGGCCAAAAGTACCCCTGTGATATCAATCTGTGGTCGTTGGATTTATGACCGCCGAATGATTGCCCGATCCCTTCGTGTATCTTAGCCAAAACTTTCTGTATCTGCGGCGGCCCTATGCATTTCAACATCGGTCCGTTGAAGTTCCTTTTATACAAATCCCCTTCGAGCAATGTGTATCTTTGACTCGTTTGTTCCATCCTTCGTCTCTCGTGTCTGTCTTCTATTTCTATTCCCATCAGGAATGTTTTAATGGGTGTTATCCATCCTCGATCTTTGGCCGATTAAGTAAAACGCCTTCCTCCTCCTCAAGTAATTTGGTCTACTTAACACCCTCACTTCAATTGATCGACCCTCGGTTCCGGAAGAAGTGCGGCCACATAAACCAATGCATCAAGATATGTCTGTTTTCACCGCGGTCGAGATGTGCAAACCTGATCTTGTCAAACTTGTTTGCTTTTCTTTGTAGGACTTCTAGGTACTTCGCCATCCTCGGGCAACGGGCCATAAATCCTCCATTCATCTGACAAATTACCAAGTTTGAATCCGAGTAAACAGACAATTCACTCACCCCCAGATCTTTAGCAAGATCCAAACTTGCTATCACGTACTGTCTCATATTCATACTCATTATTAGAAGCCGCGAATCCCAATTTCATCGACAACTCTAGCCGATTGTTCTCCGGCATCACTAGTATGACTCCAATCCCATTCCCTGTATCTGTTGCAGATCCATCCGCGAAAACTTTCCATTCATTCCGCAGGTCCCAAAGATCCAAAGGATCGCGGCTTAGCTCCCCTTCTTGTTCCATGACCATTTCCTCTCCCCAAGTTGGGTCCTCGGTTGGAAATTCTGCCATGGCTTATGCCTTTTCTGCAGTTCGAATCTGGTATTGAATCTCATAGCAACTGAGCATCACCACCCACTTTAGCATTCTGCCTGATTTGTCTGCTTTCAACGCTTGCTTTAATGGCAAATTAGTTATTACCACCACCGAATGGGACTCAAGTAGGGCTTCAACTTTAAGGCCGAAAATATCAAGGCCAAAGCATACTTTTTATATTCTATTGTATTGGGTTTCGCGCCCGAAAGATGGTTTTGCTCGAAGTAAACCGCCTTTCTACCTTTTCCACCACTCGTTACTAGGACTGAACTCAACGTGCTCACGAAACTCCCGGATACAAAAACAGCTTTCTCCCCCTGTTCCGGCCGTGATAGCAAAGGTGTTTTTCCCAAATAACTTTTCAACTCCTGAAAGGCCTCTTCACACTCCGCTGTCCATTGGAAATCTGGTGTGTGTTTGTTAAATTTTAACTCATGGAAAGGAAAGGAAATAAAATGGGTGGTCCACTATGGAATAGAATGGAATGGAATGGAAAGGAAATAATTTTAAATGGTATGTGTTTGGTAAACTGGGGAAAGGAAAGTAAAAACTAGGGAAAGGAATAATCATGTTTGTTTGCAAAAGCTATGGAAAGGAATAATTGTATTGTTGAGTGGAGTGTATTAGTAGTAAGTTCCTATTTATCTATTTCCTTTCCTTTCCTTTCCACAAAAATTTCAGGGGTTAGCTAAAGACACAAAACCTTTTCCATTTGTTTCCATATGGAAAAGCCCATTTCTTTCCATGGGTTTTTTAAAAACTATGGAAAAGGTGGACCACTCTTATTTTCCTTTCCTTTCCATAGTATTTCCTTTCCTTTCCATCATAACAAACACACTCCTGGAGTTTTTCTCAACAAACGATACAGCGGTCGGCATTTATCCGACAATTTTGAAATAAATATGTTCAATGCCGCGACCCTGCCAGCTAGCTGTTGCACTTCTTTCACGTTCTGAGGGGATGACATATCTATCAGTGATCTAATCTGTTCGAGATTCGTTTCTATTCCACGATATGTTACTATGTATCCCAAGAATTTTCCAGAAGTTACCCCGAAGGTGCATTTCTTGGGGTTGAGCTTCAGTTTATACCTCTGCAGTATGTGGAAAGTCTCATGGAGTCCCTCTAAGTGTTCTTGTTCTGACATGCTTTTTTCCACCATATCGTCAATATAAATTTCCATCCCCTTCCGAATCTTACCCTCAAATATTTTTTCCCCTAACCGCTGAAATGTGGTCCCAGCATTCTTTAACCCAAATGGCATCCTCGTATAGCAGTAGGTACCACCTTCCACCACGAAGGTGGTCTTCTCCTGATCTGGCCCATACATCGCGACCTGATTGTATCCCATGGATCGTCCATAAATGAGAATATCTTGAACCCTTCCGTTCTGTCTACTAGCTCATCTACCCGAGGCATTGGGTAACAATCTTTAAGACATTCTCTATTGACATCCATAAAGTCAACACACATCCTAACCTTGCCATTCTTCTTTGGTACCGTGACCACAGTCGACAGCCATTCCGTGAACTCAACATCTCTAATTATCTCCGCCCCTTTCAATCTTGTAACCTCTTCGCGAATATCTTCAGCGTACTTCGGCCTCACGCTTCTCATTTTCTGTCTTACTGGCTTAGCATTTTCATTCATATGCAAGCGATGACAGGCAAACTCCGGATCTAACCCCGTAATATCTTAATCACCCATGCAAATATATCTTTATTCTCTGACAAAACTATACTAGCTTATCTTTCCATATGTCTGGCAACTCAGACCACACCAAAGTAAATTTCTCCTCGTCTCCTACCCCCAGGTTCACTATCTCAATCTCATCTAAAGTTTTCAGTCCAGGTGGAGGCTCGTATATTGCCGTTAAAGCAGCTTCCTGTAATTGCTATGCCACTCCAGTCTCCTGAGCCGCGCCCTCCCCCTTTATTCCTCGGATCATATTCTTTACTGTCACCTGGTGGATATTCTGCACGGCCACTTGATCCCCTCTTATCTCATACATCCCTCCATTTGTGGGGAACCGTATTATCTGGTAATACGTCAATGGAATTGCCCTCATTTCATGAATCCATCGCCTCCCTAGGATTGCATTGTATTGGGAGTTTGTGTCCACCACCATGAACCTGGTGAATACAGTCATCGGACCAGCAGTCAATGGTAAAACTAGTTCCCCCATGGGCTCGGTCATACTACCGTTGAACCCGAACAAATTCGTTTGTGGTGCTTTCATCTGGTCTCTATCGATGTTCATTTCCTCCATGGCTCCTTTGAATAGCAGATCCACCGAACTTCCGCAGTCTATCAACACCCTCTTTACTAGATAGTTTCCCATTGCTATAGTGATTACCAATGCATCTTCATGCGGTGAAATTATTGACTCCAGGTCCTTTGGGGTGAACATTATGGTTTCATTGTCCTTCGCAGTTCCATTAACTAACCGCAGTATGCTTACCACTTCATTGACCTGCCGCAGACTTGCTGTCTTTATGATCTTTTCGTGGTGTACATTTCTCCCAAGTGTTTCCC
The DNA here is from genome assembly GCF_015680905.1 of Coptis chinensis. Taxonomy (NCBI): domain Eukaryota; kingdom Viridiplantae; phylum Streptophyta; class Magnoliopsida; order Ranunculales; family Ranunculaceae; genus Coptis; species Coptis chinensis. Next base: position 34,238,516 of record NC_141456.1, on the reverse strand, counting down.
CGTTAAAAATAACGTTGATAGTACCTAAGATTCTTGCAGGTGTCGGCAACCTCTCATCTTGCCGCACCTTAGTGACGAATTCTCTGAGCATTCCTTTTTCAATCATCCTCTCCACCAACCATTTCAATGCATAACATTCATTTGTTGTGTGGTTCTAGATCTGATGATATTCGCAAAATGGTTTCCCTTCTATCTCTCCTGGCGTGTTCCGCGGACCTTCATAGTACTACAACCCCTTAATTAGCGACAAGATCTCCTCTAGAGGCCTGTTAAGCGGAGTTTGCTCTATCTCGCGGTACGGTTTTCTTTCCCGAATGTCCCTCCTACCACGATCACCAGTTCTCTTTGGTCCCCGACTCTGCCCTCTGTATGAAATCTTTTCTCTTTCCTCTCTTCTACTTTTATCCCTTCGGTCATCTTTGTCTATAACCTGTATTGCCTTCCCCAATCTCTTCTGTTCCTTTGCGTTTCTCTACATTATGTCCTCATATCGTATGTATTTTTCTACCTTCGGGTACAGAGCGTGCAAAATGGTGATTTCAATCTTGGAAACTGACTCATGGACTCTAGTTCCTTGCCTTAACCCATGTTGGAAGGCTATGACCGCTATATGTTCATCCAAATTTTCCACTCTCAGTGTCTCTTCTTTGAATCTACACAAAAACTCCCTCAATGATTCCGCGGACCTCTGCTTGATATTGAACAGAGCCGCGATATCGACCACCCTCCGTTTCTGGTGTATGAAGTGATCGACAAAGGCGCGCTCTAACTCTTCAAATCTGTTGATGCTCCTCGATGCTAACCTGTAATACCAGTTTGAGGCTCCTCCCTTAAGACTTGCTAGGAACATTATGCATCGGAGTCCATCATACTTACCTTCCTGCCATAACGGCATCTGTTGCCGGAAGTGATGCAGATGATCTGTCGGGTCTTCTTTCCCATCATATCTTTCAAACCGTGGTTGGCTAAACCCCTTAGGCACTTCAGAATTCTAAATCGAATCTGCCAATGGATTCTTATTGAGACTCGCAACTTCTTTCTGCGCTGCACTCTGGTTTACTTTCTCTGCACCCCGATTCGCTTCCCTATCTTTCTCAATCATCGCTTGTACAACCTCCAGCGTGATGCCTGCTGTTTGTTCCACGCCCACGGGTGGAAATTCTTCATTCTCTCCCTCCATTTCACTGCCTTGCAGATCCCTCCGCTCTGTTTCTGCCTGGGTGGACTCCATTTCTTTCCTCAGCCCATCATTCTCATTACGTGACCTGACTATCTCCTCTTGAAGGAGTTTGGTGGCATCCGCCGCCACCTCCGCTATCTCTTCTTCCCCTACTCCTTCTATCTCTTCGCTCGCTGCTTCTTCTTCCGTCTTTCGAACCACTTCTTTCCTAGGTCTTCCTACTGCTCTTTTTGCTATGGTGGCCATTTTCGCTAGTCCCCACAGACGGCGCCAAATGTGTTATCACAAATTATAACCTATAAACTTACTGATCTCTATTTTCTCTCACCTCCTCTCTTTTTTTTTCCTCCTTCTCCTCTTCTCTCTCTTCTCTTTTATCATCTTATTTTTTCTCTTCTCTAACCACCTCTTGTCATCCGTTCATCTCTTTTTAATCTAGCGTCCCTTGTCCCCCCACATGTCGCAGCGGTTTTTTAGCAGTGAGGGTTCCGCAAACCTGATCCACTGCAGCAAGTCTTCTCCTTCTTAAATTGCCTCTGGCCCACTTACCACCTATAATCTCCTATGTCAGGAATACGGCCTCTACAACCGTATCCATAGAAAATGGTTTTGCATCATTATGTGTTCCCTTTCTCTTGAACACTGAAAGTGCCTCTGAAACCTTCCCTAATCTAAAACAATCATTCATCATTATATTAAATGTTTCCGTATTCAATGTGCTAGTACGGGGTGGGAAGTGTTAATTCAACATCATGTCAAAAAGTAAATTAGCTTCAACAGTCTTACCATATTTTAACAGCACTTCCAATAACACATTCCAAGTTTTGGGGTATATCTTCATTGCACATTTATAGTATTCCATTGCTTCCTGATAAAACTTCATGGCTTCTTTCTCCATATCACGTTTGAGGTAGTAATCCACGTACGTGGCATTAACAACTCGTTCATAAATAGGTGCGCAACTACGGAGCTCATCAAAGAGCTGGTTTGTGCTTTCAACAACATTTTTGACTTCAAGGTAATAGGAGATGAGAAGGTTGTACATTACATCGGAGCAGTGCGTCGAGCAATCAGCATGCGCATCAGCTAAGAGTTCCTTGGTATCGGAGACACGATCAGCGGAAATGAGAGCTTTAGTGATGTGGAAGTAAATTGTTGGGGAAGTGGGAATGGACAAATCTCGAATCCAGTGGTAGACAGTAATAGCCTCGTCGACATCTTCGACGTCACAAAGAGTTTGGATGAGAATCTCGTAAGAGAAAAGTTCAGGTTGAAATGTTTTGGATTCGGTGAAGAAGTAGTCGTAAACTGAGAAGACGCCAGTGCTGTGCACGGACTTTAAAAGAAAGAGGCAGGTTTTGAGGAGAATGGGACGGGGAGTGAAGACGACGGATTCAACGGCATTACGGGAGATGGAAAAAGCATGATCGAGGTCACCACCGTGGATAACGGATTCGACGCGGAGTTTTGAGGTGTGGGGCGATTGTGATAAGGTAGATGGTCGAACATTATTAATCGGGCTTTGAGGGCGGCGTTGTCGTTGGGATAGGGCAGGGTGTAGGTGAATAACTTCTTGTTGTTGGGAGCAGTGGAGAGGATAGAGGAGTAGTAGCAGACGGCTCATGGCGGTGATCGTGGACTTAGGAGGAAACCCAAGATTTTGGATTTTGGATTTGATGAGCAATACATCCAACTTGGAGTGGAGTGCTGGAGGCAATGTTTTCAAAACCGAACCGGTAATTAAACGGATTTTTTGTTAAAATGGTTCAATCAGGTTCAATCATGGTTTGATTTGGTCGGACCGATTGATGTTTATTTAGCAAATTTTTTAATAATTACAATAATAAAATGAATAAATGCATGTTTTAATTCAATATTAATTGGTATTATATATCAAAACGAATTTCTTATACAAAAAACACATAGTAGCATGTTGGTTTGGAGTTTGTACTATCTGGTTTAGGTGCTTAGGTTCAACTCTCCACATTATCAGAGTTTGTACTATCTGGTTTAGGTGCTTAGGTTCAACTCTCCACATTATCAATTTTTCAAAAAAAAAAAAAAAAAAAAAATTAATACCGGTTTAGAGCTGAACCGGTTCGCCGGTTCAATCACCGTTTAAATTCAAACCGATAGTCCAACCAAAAACTCAAATTATACTGAACCGAACCGAAAATTTACCGATTCCGGTCGGACCCCGGTTCAACCACCGGTCCGATCCGGTTTTCTAAACACTGGCTCTAGGGATGGACCAATTATGTGAGCAGTCCATGCCATGGCAATGCACTTTCCTGCTCCAGGGTCGAGTTTAATCCTGGTTTTCTTGGTGGCAGTGTATAGCATGCTAAAGAATTATTAACTTTTACAAGCACCTAATCCACGTCATGCCATACTTTTCCTTTGATAACGAGGCGCTACTAGGTTCTAAGACAGTTCCCAATTAAACTCGCGGCAATTAGGTAGTTCACTAAAGCATCCACAATTTTCTGAAGCCTGGTTAGCGTGCCCTATTAGATTGCAAGACAATTAAACTCACGGCAATTACCCTACTACAGCATCCGCGGTTTTGTCTAGACCTCATTTAATTACATGCCTATTACGTTCTAATGTCTATAAGTTCTAAGACAATTAAACACCAGTTTAGCATTCCTTGACTAACATCAAACTGCACCTTTTACCTTATCAACAGTCACAGACGTTTTCTTTTATTTTACCATTAAGGAGGGATTACAGCATCCCCAACTTTTTATTGAATATTTCTACAATACATCATCTCTTGGCTTCCCAATAAATATATTTCTACAATACATCATTTAATTGTACTAGCAAAATGCACGTGCTCTGCACATGGATGACAACTAAATAATGTTGACAGATATTTGTATTTGAATATAATATCGGTGTCTACATTTCATTTTTATGAAATTATATTAGCGTATTCAGTTCATTAGCTTCTGAAACTGGCATGCTAAAAGAATATGGAAGATGGAAGCCGTTAAATACCCTCATACCATATATCTGCATGTACATACAAAAAAATTTCAAATATGATCGTGTGTTCACAGAGTGGCGACATATATAATCTTAGAATAAATGTTACGTGGTTTTAGAGGTGGAACTTGGAAGTGTGGAACACAATTAGATGATACTTTGTAAGTTTATAAAAGTAAAAAAATGCAATTGTCCATCATAAGTTCTAAGTTGAATTGAAGTCCTGACGACATGGTAAACATAGGCACGAAGAATAATTGTTTCCTCTAAATTTGACGAAAAAATATAATAATTGCCCCCTCCGTTCCATAGACATAAAATAATAATAATAGTAGTAATAATAATAAAACTTCTACTAAATAAGCAATTTGTAAGGTGTGACTTTCCTTAACTACAACAGACACCCTAAAGGGTCATTGACTATAATTAAAATGCAAATGACGTGAATACTAATCATTAATATTTTCCTAATGTTCACAATTTGACCAGTGTTACAATGAATTTTTTCCCCCACCTTCTAAATATACATGCTAAAATGGCAATATGCATATGCAAGGTACATCCTTGAATGACACCCAAATCGTACATCGGTGAAGGCACAAAACCAATAAGACCCTTCGCATCACTCCCCAACATGCCCATCCGGTGCATCCCGTGAGACTTGAACACTACAATTACTATATTGGTAAAGACCGACTTACTACATACTATCACTTGTAGAGGCTCCGGTCAATTGCTTTTCCTTGATGAAGTGCACTCCTTTTTGGATGATATATGTCATATATCATCTATTTTTATCTCTATATATCGGATGATATATAACAGATATCATCCAAAAGGGTGCTAGATTGCAAGCTCTAAAACTTGGGGTGCCGATGCATCACAACAAAGTATTGAAAAGGGTCGTGATACGCTCGACAATCAAACAATTGTCAATGAGCTAAATGGAAAAAGCTTCAAATGTTTGTTGGAGAGTTGGTGTCATCCTAGCCTTTTGTTGGAGATTCAAAATTTTCAAGTCATTTATGTTTTGTACAGTTGTCTTTTGTCCTAGGGATCTTGTTCAAAGATGCTCATCTTTTGGGCTGAATTGGCTAGACTGCATATTGAGGTTATGTAATGGTGTGATCCCTATGTCGGTCGGGGGCAAGTTTCAGACTTTCAAGAGAGTCCGTAATGCTTTGTATAACTCTTTTGCCATATAGTAATGAATGGGTCTCTTTTTGAAAGCAAAAATGCACTTTTAAGCAGAGACAAACATTTCATTGGAAAGGTTAAAACCGCAATGTGAAAAACTGAAATTTTAGTGTAGTTTGGTGTACCAAGCCATTAGATCGACCGATGCGTGATAAACACAAGTTGGATCCAAACCAACGCCTTGTTTACTCTCGTATATATCAATCAATCATCAGTTCATCACATGAGAAGTATTTTCCAAGCAAAATGTAAAATCCTTCTATTCTCGCCAAGAAATTTCAAGTACTACATGCTACTATGCCCAAAAGTAAAAATACAACCAAAGCAAAGAGACTATTTTACTGCACCAAAAGTGAATACGGATATGAAGTTAAGGATGATACTGCGGTAGCTTTTCACATGTCGGCAGTACCACTTTCCTCTGAACCTTGTCTCAGTGGTGAGCCCAACGACAAGTAATGGAACCATTCACCTCCTTGACATTTGTAAAAATAATAAAATTATAACGCTTTCCGCCAAGGAGTTGGCTTTCATGTATTGCTCAGTAGCACTTGAGACTGCACAATGGAAGCTCGACTTGGAATCTCGATATACATATGGATTGGTGCGGGAAGAACCAAAGACATTTTTCACTTAAGAGGTGGGTAAATCGAAAGTCCAAACCAAATACCTCGTCAATTTTGTAAAAGAATGTAATGTGTATATAGTTTAGAGATGGGGATAGGCATATCATGTCTCAATTTTGATCCCACGAGAATGAAGCCCGGAGGGATTTTCACCGCAAGGCTTCGAGCTAAGTACTTGGTAAGCCAACATCTTTCGAGAATGTAACGACCGGCCCCAAAGAGGGACGAATGACCCATCTAATAGTATTTGGTGGAAGTGTCCATGCATTGGCAGACCTTCTCTGTCGTGAGAAAAATATTGATGGCATAAACAAAGGGCTGTAGATGCCCAACAATAATTTTAACACGATTAAAATTTTCAATAGGCCTCAGACTGTGCTAACTCATCTCGCTTAAGCTTCTTTAGCTTATCTTTCGCTTCTTCCTATTCGAATCTTGACCCGGTATTTTCCTAATAGCCTCGGCCGAAAAACCCCAGCTTAATCATTTGTTCACTTAGAATTCTAGAGGTTGTCACTTAAGGAAATATAGGGAAATACAAATTATAGAAGATGTTATACATAAATAATAGACAAACCTCGGACTCCTTAGTCGCCTTCGCTACTTGCACTCTACATCTTTGAGCTGACCTCTTTTGCCTTTTTCAGCTGTTGCTCCACTTGATAAAGCTTTTCTTTATGCTCTGCTCACCCAATAACCAAAAAAATAGAGAAGCTTAATGGGAAACCAACAGGTTCATCTAAAAAATTCAAAGGATGACAAAAAAGGTTAAAAATTGTTACTTGTAGGTGGAGGAGGAGGCAACCCATTTGGGAATTCAATCAAACTTGTCGATGCATCTTTTGCCCGACCTCGTTGACGTCTTGTAAGAGACATTTCCTTTTTAAGCCTCAACTGATGAATAAATATAATCCTTTTGTAAAACGCGTCGATATAAGTTCTTCCACAAGATCCTTATTCTCAGATTGTCTTTTCGACCTTGACTTCTTACCATCTCTTAAAACCTTCCTTTGATGCTTATCCTCACCATCTGCATAATTGAAGTCACAATCGAAGTAACCTTAAGACTCTTGAGTTTCTCAAGATAGCGAATCTCCTCATCATTAACACCATCATCAAATTGTTCATCTAACACACGATTGGGGACACGCCGCTCTTCTGAGCAGGCTCCGACTTGTCTGTTTTCTTCCCATTTTGCACCGCCATCTCCAAGCATCTTGTTTTTCAAGACCCCTTCTTCCCGAGACTAAAGCTTCCTCCAGAGAAATCCTTCCATAGGACTCCTTGCAAACCGGATTAATTGGTTTTGAAGTGTTATCAATGTCCATTGTATCCTGAACCCGAAAATATTCAAGCAAAAGATTTGCTAAGATTTATAGATCTTTTTCTTCATAATGTAATAAAAAATTATTGAAGATAAATTATATTGCGTGAAACTTTCGGCATTTGGCATATAAAAGGCCGTGTTCCTCAGCTGTCTAATAAATTGGGATTAATATAGGTAATGCCAATATCCATAAAGAAATTAGACAGGGGACCCATTCAACCTACTCGGAATGGCCATAAAATTTGAAAACTATTACAACATGGCTAGGATCTCAACGTTTCTGGCACATAGCAATGCAATCGTAATCATTATATAGATACCTTAAAAAGTCAAAAGAAATTTTCAATCGAAAGATGCACTGCAACTGATTTAACTTCCAAGGAAATTGTTGCTGTCCAATCCATAGCAATTGTTCAGGTCATCGACAATGCACATATGTACATAATCAGTGATCCATCTGAGAGAGAAAAAGAAAGGCATGTTTTTGATGTAGTGAGCGGCTCCAAAGCAGTAGTCTGTTCCAGCAAAAACTTTGTATTCTTTATTCACTTATTCTTTGTAGGAACATATCCGTGGAATCAAAATAGATTTCACCTTCAATATAAGCTGCCACACATGTGGTATAATGGTGTCTAACTTGAGAATTTTCATTCTGAACTAATGGAATGAACGATCTGAAAATACACCTATATCTGATGCATCTGCAATCCCTCCAGCGTATTAACTATCCATCATATAAATAATTAATACAAACCGGACAGTTCACATAGTAATGAAACAAATAACTGCACAGTTTGAAGTTTAAACACAGGACACAGGAAGAACGTACTCACCGTCTCCATCATTGTCAAATAAATAGAAGAATTCCCGAAACTCTGAGGAAAAAAAATAACTTAATGAAGCAGCGATAGATGGAGATATAAAGATCAGTCAAAGAAGAAATCGGTAATGGAGAGATTAGGGAGGTCAGAAGGGTTGGGAGATTTTGGGTTTCATGGTGGGGGTATACAAAAACCTCCAAAACGCGACACTCATCTAGTCGATAGCAAGTAAGGATTCATTGTGTAAATATGCTTCCAAATCCAATTAACAGAAAATAAAAGAGGAGATAGCTTGTCGGGGCACCTCTGCAAGTGTTTGGGATGGTGTCAGCTTCCGAGGCAGGTGATAAAAAGTCACTTTCTTCGGGCCCCTTGAATCTTTGGGAACCGTGGGAATTACTTTCGCCCGAGTGACTATTGGTTGTCCGAGAAAGGGAATGTTCTTTGGAAAGCTTGTATTCCTCCCAGGGTCCCTTCAAGAACTACTTGCGCTTGGTTCTAAAAAGTTTGGGATCATGGTCAGTAAAGTTCTAACTAAAGAAGGAGCTGAAGTTGATGAAATAGAATTGATTAGAGATGGTGATCATCTTATTCTTGTTAGTGATAGTTGGGCCTATGAACCAATCCAAACTATATGTAAAATTTAAATGAGATTCAATATTTCAATGTATATAAATGAAATTTTCTTCAATGTATAGCACTGGGCTATTCCCAACATGTAAAGGAGATTCAATGTATATATGCTGAAATTTTCTTTGATATAATTGATCTATGTAAGACTGCAATGTGTTTTTTTATTATTATGTAGATAATTTATAACAGAATCATCGAGCTTTTAGAGCCCAAGGGAAGTTTGGGATGAACTGGGCTAATTCCCTAGTCCAACTTCACAATTTTTCTTCCTCTTCAAATTAAAGTTTGACCTCTGTGTTAGAAACATAGAATAATAAAAAAAATTTAGAAACAATTCATAGAAGCTCAAATAATACAACAAAGAATCTAGAAGGCCGATTCGGACCAACCAACTAATAAAAATCTTATTTTGTTTTTATTATTAGGAGATCGTTTTGAGCTGCTTCCACCTTATTCAACCCGCCCAATTTCAATCTCAAGTCGCAGGCAGGACACAAGCAACACTCACGGAAACCTTAATTTTTCTATATATGCATGTGAAAGGGGAGGGCAATAAACAACATTTTAACACTTCTTACAGAAATTGTCCGTTGGGATTATAATCATTATAGTTGGACAGTCACGTATTGATTGGTATCCAACCTACTTAATATGTTCATTACCTACCACATATAAACATGTAGAATTTGTTGTTTCTGGCAAATATGTGGACTATTGTATGCTCCTCGCAATATTCAAGGCCGTAGTCGTAAACATTGACATTTCACCCAGGTTCCTCGGGTACCTAGAATTGAATCAGATACTGCATAATCAATTAATCATAGTTGGTCTTAGGGATATGATTTACTTGCTATCAATGTAAGGTTTTAGTTTGTTCAGTCTACATTCTGGCATCCATTTAGTGCCGTAAAAAACATATCATACTAAGTGTAAAGTGTTTATGTTTAACATTTCGTTTCGTACTTGATAGTTTCCTAAACTATAACCTCAAGAGTGAAGACTATCAGGAGCTCAGGGCTTAGCTTCACAATTAGAAACCTTCACAGCTTGACTGATTCCCTGAACCATATATTCATAGAGTACACATTACACTTATCTATTTTGAACATCTTTCAGACTCTATTTACTTAAGTACCCACTGTAGCCTGCTCGCTTATTTCATATGTAGCAATGACATTAATTCCATAGTGTTACATTAAATACCCTAGCAAGGCCATGATGCTCTTACAGTAGTGCTATATCTTTTCAAGTAAACATGATTGACAATTTGAGGAATGCATCTATTGTTGTTTGCTGATATATAATACAAAAGTCAAATGGTATTTGTATCTAAGTAGGTTCTTCTCCTTAATAGAAAAAAATCGACATGAACATACCTATACTTATTCGTTTAGAAAAAAACAAAAGATGTCGCATGAAAGAATTTCCACTTCGAAGCCTGGAAATGAAGAGAACAATTTAGGCAATCAATTATAGTACTATAAGGTGATCTAAAGATGTGCACAATGTAAAAATTGTATTCCACCATATTAAGTTAATACATAAATGCATATCACATTAAGTATATATGGTGAACTTGATTAAGTATATATGGTGAACTTGATGGTGAATGTAAATTTGTTGCAGATTCTCTCTGGATGAAGAGGAGTGTCTTTTCTGACATTAAACGCCTAAAGCGTGTAACAAACTCTCATGTAGAACTTCTTTGGTCATGTACATTCTTGTTCTCGGAGTTCCTACTAAAGTCCTAAACTCTCTTTGTGAAGCTAAATTCACAGAGTCACAAGCTCAATCAATAAATCTTTTGAAATTTTGCCATATATGTCTAGTGTTAAATCTTTTAGAGTTTAGACAGAAAAAGGGAAAGAATCTTAGCAATTGTAGTAACCTAGTTAATGCAATTTAATATGCTACATTTATTGACAACAACTAACTTGTGATGCAAATCAAGATAAAACCGATTGGTAAGCCTTCTTCACTTTGCTCCACAGTGTGAATCACCTTCTTGTTTAGTTCTAGAGATCGGGGCTACATAACATGTCTTCTTCGATTCTAACAAAAATAACTTTGGTTGCCCTTGACGGAGAATCCTTTCAACTGGATGAAGCTGTAGCAAAAACGTCTGAAGCCATTCTCCGAGCTTCTTAGATGAAAATCCTAGTTGCAATGAATTTCCGTTTAAGGTGGTAACCGCCAAAATCGCCAAAGTTATCGAAAATCGCAAAAAGCACGTGGAAGCAAGGTATTTGAAGGAGTTGAAGAGGAGCTTAAAAGGTACGATGCTGAGTTTGTTAAGAATGAAGGTCAGTTCATGGAGGTGCTAAAGGCAGCAACGCACGGGGACTAAGTGATTTGGTAAGCCTGATTGGCAGGCTATAGGAGACACTATTGATGGCATGAAGAGTAGGGAGGAACTTTGCGAATATTTCCGCACTGTCCATGGCATAAATCTGGAGGAGGATGAGGAAATACAGGAGGTGGATGCTTTAGCAATCGATTTGAGCATGCTTTAGTTTTGATATCCCTAATGTATGGGGCAAAAATCAAGAAGGCAGACAACAACAATCATATTCCATGGCCAGAAAAAATAATTTTCAAGTAAGAAATAAGAAGTGAATGGCCAAATCAAATAGAAAACTTGAATGAAGGTGTATATAAATTTAAGTTTAGATTATAGAATTAGATATATACCTTTGGGGATGACCATGATGGATCACATTCACATTCAATTCACATATATAGGCCTTTCTGCATCCACCTCCAAAAATCCTGAAAAAAAAATAATAAAAAATAAAAAATCATTGATCTGATGGGAATTCATAACTTTGCCAATAGTTTGGAAGTACTTGACAATTTCCTGAAACATGTACTCTGCTAACACCATTTTATCTCATTGTTATCTAACCAATACTTATGGCTTGTCCTTGAGATATTATTTGAAATGACATTTAAAAGAGCTTTTTATCTTTGTAATTGATTACTATAAATACTATGCTACTTTCCTGGAGCTTGGTTTCATTCAAATTCCTTTCAATCAAAACAAAATTTAAAAGCACCAAGTCAAACATAGAAAGAAGTAATAGTAAGTAATAGTATCAGGTTCAACTGTCAGTAGCAGTAGTGGTAAGTAATATATATAGTTTATAATCCCTTCATTTCTTAACATGCAGCCTACAAATTCCCTGCCAATTTGTCTAACTACATCCCTTGCATTAAAATTGACGAACAAAAGACAATTAGTCATGACTAACACAATGTAGTAATTAACAATGATATTAACCTAAAAGAATTCATACTCCCATTTAATCACCTTTCAGCTAAAAAAGAACAATCTATATACTTATAAAAATCCCCCGAAAACAATCAATCGTGTAAAACAATGAATTTGTTGTTAAAACAGAATATTCAGTGCTTAAAATATATATGTAATCAAATAAAATGATAAAGACAACTACAGTACACCACCATAGATTTTTGTAAAGAAGAAATTGTTCCATTATGGAGTTAAAATTTTCTTGTAATTCTAATTGAAATTTTCAATTATTGTCATCTACAGTAAATGCTAGTTCAAATCAATTAACCCACACCTAAAAGATTACAAGAAACATGAAAAATTAAATACAACTCCATAATGATAAAAGAAAGAAGACAGACCATTACATCTTTGCAAGTAATGTGAAATCCAAAGTGAATGACACTACACAATACACACCCTCATCCTTATCACCCTTACTTTCCGTGACTTACTCCTTCTCCCCTCTTCCACTCTCAATGTGCTATTGTTTTTGTGCATTACAAAATTCATATTACTTAAAAATTAGAGGTCACATGGTGAACTTTCACAAATGAAACTCAATAAGGTTGGGTCTTGATTCTTGAACAATGCTTTTATAAGTGTTATAACTTCAAAGTGCATCACAGCTTGTTCACTGTCTTAACAAAACTAAAATAGATGCAAATGAAGCATGATCATCCCAAGTAGTCCAAAGTAACTAAACAATCAAGAGTACACATAGAAGCAAATGAATGAAAATTTATTTTTAATATTTTTTTTTAGAATTAACTTAAGGGTTTTTCGGAACTTTGGAATAGAGAAGAACGCACCTTGATGGATCACCTCCCCCTGTGCCGCCACACGAATCTCCATAAAGACACTACTGTTTTGTCCATCAACCCATCAGAAAAAATCATTCAAATTTTGGAATTATACCACGGACAATAAAATGGAAAAGAGAAAACCATGCATACCGGAAGTGAAGAGAATTAGGAATTGCTGAAGCATGCATAGCAAGAAAGTGTTTTCTTGTGAGTCTTATTAACTGCCTCAATTCTTTAAGACTTTAACTGACCTAGAGTCCATACGGCCGCACCAAGAAATTATTGGAGAAAACAAATGTTTCAATTGCCTTTACGTGCTTCTGTCTTTGTGGTGTAAAATTTGAAACAATTTTCTCTCTCAAAGACTCTGAATCAGTGAAGCAAATATACATACACTGAAAAGGTTACCGAAAAGAAAAAATAGTAAAGGCCTTCACCTTTCAGAAACCTTATATATAGTTTACATTGAATCTTAAGTAATTGTTTTGTTATGCTTTGGTATTCACGAAAATTATCCATTGTGCTATTAAATTCAAGAAATCATGTCAATGTGCATAAATAATAGGACTCACATTTCCCGAGTGTTTTGCAAGTCCAATTGGCTGTCCTTCTCTAAGCTTAAATGTAGCAATAGACACCCTCACTTTGAGTCTTCACCGGCCTCGACCATAAATAATAGACAAATCTTTCATTGCTGCATCTAAACCTTAAGAATCCTGCGGCTTCTCCAATCCCACAGTTCACTACAATTTTCTCCACTTTAGGAACCTATATATACACAAAATTCAACAAAACAATCTTCAACGACCAATGCCACAAAACAACTAAAGTGTGAAAATTTACAAAAAAGAAGGAAAAGGGTGTCTTACCTCGAGCATATTAGTGTAAGCATAATATGATAGAAGGAAAAGGGTGTCTTTAAGCAAGGGGACAATTTTTTCCAAGTAAGTAGTCTTGAGGCGTTGAACCTTTTCGCTCAGATTTTTCCAAACGGTCAATCACCTATTCTTTCATCTCCAATTTCAACACGATTTCCAACACCAAGTTCAAGAAACCAATGTGGGTTTTCAGTAAAAGCTTCAAATATTGTTCTAGAGAGCCAAACAATATGCAATAGTCCCAGATACTTTTATCAGGCATACCCAACATATCTATATAGCACAATCAAATGCCAGATCAATTGCATAAAAAGGATTTTTTTAGAACTTAGATATAGGCCTAAATTGATGTTAGGCCTAAAGTATTTGTATCTCAAGACGCCACACTTAATATGATAGAAAAAATCGATTGTTCAAAGAATTAAAAGAATTCTAAATGGCCAAAGAACAGACCATAGGACGACTCGAAGCGATTCGGCATAGATGATCGACATTGTCAAAATACATAAAACCTTTTGAATATGTATTGAACAAATCATTTTTCGTATGATTAGCGGAAGAGAAGAGGGGGAGCCGTAAAGTGTGGAAGAGAGACGGTTGGTATGTTGAAAGAACTCAGTATTAATGGTAGTTAAGTGGGTATTAATGGTATTTAAGTGGGTATTAATCGCAAGGCAACACCGCGTACATGTCAATATAGGCGTGGATTTGGTTTTTGCCCTGAATTTACATAAAACTCCTTTGTCTGTGTGTTGTAATTGAAGGGTATAAATAGAAATAAAAAATTAAATGACGAAATAGTCCTTTTTAAAGACATTGAATAATATTTTTTTGTATTTAATTAGGGGTATTAGGTGGTAGAAAAAAGGCTGGTCTAATTTAAAAGGCCAGGTTAATTATGGTATATTTTACTAATAGAGATATTTGTGACCAGACAACTCACTCCTTGGTTGATTCTAGTATCTTTTAAAAAGACATATATCCCATTGTTTCTATGCACATCCTAAATTGTGGGCGGCGAACTTTAATTACTTCTTTTCTTATCTTCCTTTAACAACTTTATCACAAGGTATGTCTTTTATACCCAACAGAATACATTGTGTAGGAAACTTCAACATAAGATTAGAATACATATGTCCGTGGATATATTCCTTTATGTGGAGATACGAGACCGAGACCCAATCTCCTCCACCTTGTTCATCTATGAAGAAAAAAAACCTCAACCAACACTTCGCAAAATTCGAACTTGCAACCTCTCCAAAGAGAAAAATAGTACATAATAACCAATTGAACTAGAAACTCTCATTACCCAATTTTGATCCCATGAATATAATACATCAATTTAATCCACATGAATAAAGTTCAAACCCAACACATTTGAAGTTGGAGTAAAAAACTATGAAATAGTTAAACTCAATCCAAGATTGTGGATATCATGAACTTGATCACACATTTCATTATTTTCATAGAATCAAACCAAAAGCACCTAGTTTACTCTTCTTTGATACTCAAATACCCAATTAAAATCTTATACATACCCACTTGAACATTGTACCAACTTAGATCTCATGAATACCTCAATCTAAACCACATGAATTTAGGTAAAACCTAATATTTTTCATTAGTTCAATTGATCCAAACCAAAATAATGCAATTTAAACTACATGAATACGTACATAATAAGTGGAGTAAGAAGTATTGAGAAAGAAGATGAGATGGTTTAAGGGGCCGTTTGCTTTTTTTAGCCTCTGAATGCTGAATGCTAAATGACCCACTTTCTGAATGCTGAACTCTAAAAAACATGTTTGTTTTATGTCAAAATGACCTGACTCTAAATGCTGAATATAAATCATTTGGACAATTTCACCCCTTGTTATCTATTTTAAATACAAACTTGATTATTTATGAAAACAAAATATCATATATTTTTTTAATAGAGCGCTTGTATATATACTAGAATTATTTTTTATTATTTTTTTGATAAAAGAATTATTTATTAATTAGTATAGTATTGAGTTACAAATTATAGTAATTGCTCATGATTTTTTCTTTGGTTAAGTTAACAAATGATTGATTTTCATAAAAATATCAAAATGAAAAAAAAAAAAAAATAATAAGTAGAAAAAAGGTATACGCTAAATCAGTTTTGTATTTTGTTCAAAGTGGTTGACACTTGACACCCGACACTTGTTATGATATGTGAATTTGTGAATAAGAAATAAGTAGTAGGTAGTGCTAATTTAAGATGGGGAGTACTATATAGTGATCTTTGTCTCCCTTTCCACCTTAGCACTTGTAGACCCACCTTGCCATCAACTGATTACAGAGAAGCAAACACAATTGATTTTTAATAACTCAAAAATCTAACATACCCTCACTCTCCATTTTCAAAAGCATAACTCAAATTCTACTCAAAAAACACTCAACTACTTCAATCGGGACTACCCATATTCAATTTTATCCTATCTTCTTTATCGCAAAATCCATCATTGGATATAAGTTGAAGAATTCCATGTTAAAGAAAAATGGGTTCTACACATACTAGAGAGAGAGAAGGAGAGGGGTTACTGAAGGGCAAGAGAGGAACAAAGTTGGGTTTTTTACAAACGCTTTTTGTTTCAGCATTAAGGAGGAAAGAGACCGGGGAACGTTGAAGAGCCAATTGTTTAGCTGAAGAGTACCAAAAAAAACAAACAACTTTGAGCACCTCCGAATGCGGAAAACTTAAGTTTCAGCACCTCTAAATGTTGAAACTTGAAAAAACAAACAACCCCTAAATTAATGATGGTGTTGCGAAAAGAAGAAAAATAGAATAGCCTTTATTTTCAAATTTTACTTTCTTTTTTTAGTCTTGCAATGCTAGAGAAATAGCAACTAGTTACAAAGAATTGGATAATTACCAGGCCGGCTTGAGTTGTTTGGGCTATAAATACCAAGTCTAAGGCCTATACCCAAACCCAAACCACTTGGGCCTATTTAGATTTATTTTAAATGAGCTTTTAAGAATAATGCCTGAAAACTCACCCTTAGGCCTCAACTGCTCTAGGAAATGGAATTGGTGAAAGAGACACCTCGTTGAATAGGAGGGCACACCGCACATAGCTAAGGATGAGAATAAAAATAAACATAAATAAACTCTAGTTACCACTTGGATTTCCCGACACTTCTTGTTTCATGCATGCCGCCTTTGAGATACTTCAATACTTTTTTCAAAAAATGTGGATTGGTTTGCATCCACAAAAATGTGGGTCATTCGTTTTCCACTTTTCCTCCAACAATCAACTAATGGTGGCTGATTTGCCTTCACAACATGTGGCTTTAAAATATCCAAAATACAACACCACATTGGGTCCTGCAACAGCAAAAACTAGCCCAGCTAGAGTTAGGCAACTTTAGTCTGACCCAGCCTTAAATTGGATGATTTAAGACATCAAAAATTGATATCCTTAAGCACAATAGAAAATTATGTTTTTAAAGTACAACACCAAATTGATGTCCCTGCTACAACAAAAGTTAGCCCAAAGTTGGGCCACTATTATAACACCCCGGCTTTTTCTTTTGTTTTCCTAGTATAAAAAATAATAATAATAATAATAATAAAAATAATAATAATGAAAATAGATAAAATGGATAGATGATAACTATCAGTTAAGGATAAAAGTCCCGTAAGTAATAGATAAGTGTTGTCCTTGTTTTTCAGGGAGTTTTCTCACGTAGAGTTTTTGGGGAAAAACACAGCGAGAGTTTTATATAGAAAAATATGATTTTATTGAAAGAAAAAAAGGAAGGTTTTCTTGTAGCTGGCTGATAATCGGAGAGCGCTACAGGTGAGTAGATTTTATCTCTCACGGACTACTATAACGATGCTTTTTTCATCAATTTCAAATCTACGGATTTATTATCAAAATATATAAGTTTTATGTTTATTCTTCCTGTTCATTCTATTCTGTGCGAAATTTTTGGACTGCTGTTGAAACTCTTTAGTGGTTGTTCATGGAGGCGCGAGCCCCAAACACCGTCACCTCCTTAATACTTTTGATAATCGCGGATACCGCGGGTTGTGTAGATTTTGTTTTTTTTTTTAACTGTTAATTTGTGTATTTGTTGGATGATGTTGGAATCGAATTTGTTAGTATAGTATAGTGTTGGTTTGAATTGAGGGTGATTGTTGGTGTCGTGAGAGGCGGCTGTCGAAGCTTTGAAGAAACTGTTAATGGAGTCACCGGTCTTGTTTGGGTTGGTTTAAACTCTTGTTGTTTTAAATGTGTTGATTGTTGGTTGGTTATGGGTTATTGAGGATTGATTTGGGTGCGGTAGAGTGAGGGGGTGATTGTTGGGAGCTTGAAGACGCATCAATGGCGTCGAGAATCCAGATCTATAGTTGGGGAAGTGTTTTTCGAAACTTGTAATTGGAGTTTCTTGGTGAGTTAAAGTTGTTTGGGTTTTTATGAGGGGTGAAACCGCTGGATTTGGAATGAGAAGGTGATGAGTGGTGGCTGGTGGTGGTAGGTGGTGGAGGAGAGCTGCTCACCAGCTGAAGGAGACGACCTGTTGGTCGGTTGGGCTTGTGTTGGGCCGAAATCAAATTTTTGTTTTGGGCCTTAGATTGTTTGTTTGGGCCAACTCATTTCTTTAGTTTTTTGGGCCGGTTTTTGATTGTGTGGGCTGGTTTTATAATTCCAAGTGGGTCATGTTATAGTTTATGAATAGTAAGTTTAGATTGGGCTTGGGCCGACTCAGGCAAGTGGACTTGAGTGATTTTTGGATATTCACTCATGAGTTTAAATTTAGATTGGGCTTGGGAAAGGCCAAGGGTTTTGGGCCTTAGTCTTTGGGTTTTTGGTTAGATTGACTTTGACCAGAGTTGATGTTGACTTTGACTAGAGTTGACTTTGACTTTGACCAGAGTTGACTTTGACTGTTGACTAGGGTTGACTTTGACCAATTGACCCAGTTTGACTTTTAACTCGGATTATGATTTGAGTTATTAAAATAGGTCTAGGGCTATTAGCATGCTTGGCTTTAGGCTAAGACCTTTATATATACGTGTGTATGTGTATTAACTACTATGTGATGTTTCAGTTTTTATGATATGCAACGTTATGACACTTAGACATCAATCTAATTAATAACGCGTAAACCAAAAATACATGAAACAAGATACTCCTACGTTCTCTGAAATAATATATGCAATAAGATTCAATAATGCGTAAACAAATTTACCACCTCTTTTAGAACTCTCCACGCCTCAAGTTTTGGAATTGAGTTTTATGACTGTTGATGTCATATGTTAGGTGGGCATTTATTGAATGTGCCATAAATGGCCCGTTAGCGTTATCTATGGGTATTCATTGAATGTGCCATGAATGACCAGATTGTTTGGACTTCCCTAGAGAGGAACTAAGGTATTCGCCTTGCTGGTTAGTTGTATTCTTTGATTATGTGAGTGTTTGAGTTACTTTTGAATACCTAATATAATATCTACATATGTTATATAGAAGTTCTAACTTTCTTTTGTAGGAGGGTAGGACTTAATAACATTTTGTGCAGAGACGCGGTCCTACCCTTATACAGCAGTGGATATTGGTTAGTTTTAATTCAATGAGTTAGATTTTAAAACGAGTTATTAGAATGAGTTAATCTAATGGAAGTTTTGCTTGGGAAGAAACTATGCCGGTTGAAATGACAGAACTACCTATCTTCCAAGCTGAGAATGATTCAGTAATGGGAAAATATAAAGTGATTGTTTGGATAATTAAAGTATGATAATGTATATATGTGGTTAGTCTACTCATACCAACAAATTCTATTTTTGCTGACCCATGTTTGCTTTGTTTTGGCAACGTGGGTATGTTCTTGGGAACATAGGTGTAAGGCAGTGGAACCGTGGCGTTTGATTTGGAGTTGATCTGGAACAGCCCGTTAGTTTTCTTTTAGGTCTGATCTTTTGGAAGTATGTAATAACGTAGTTTTCTTTTCATATGACATGAAAATACGATGTTGAAGACCTGTTATTCTTAGGGTGGTTTGATGTTTTATTGAGACAGAAGATAGACTTTTTATAAAGTAATAAAGAGAATTTTGGAGATTATTTTGTTGTTAAGATTCTTTTATGATGTGGGTTTTCGATTTTGGCATGTGTAGTATCCACCCCGTCATAGCCTGGGTTTTTAGACAATTGAATATAGTGATGTTTGAGATATTTATATTTCAAATATTCATTTTTTTTAATTGTTTAGAAATTCGGGCTGTGACATTTTGGTATCGGAGCTTAGGTTAGCCTAGATTTGGAAGGTCGAGGTGATCCTCGGAATGTGGTGATTGGGTGTGTTTGAGTTTAAGATGTTTGGAGTACTAATAGAAGTCCGTTTTGTTTTAAGGTGATGGCTGGAGATGACACTGACGTTATCTGGTACTGGAAGTAATACTATATCTGCTGATTTGGGAGCAATATTAACTCAGTTGGTGCAAACTATTCAGAGGGGTCAACATGTTAATCTAGGGGATCCTTTTGCTAGGAGAAACAAGGATTTTGCTACTTTAGGAGGTCAAAAGTTCAAGGGAGAGAAAGGGGGCATTGATGCTGAGAAATGGGTTACTATGTGTGAGTCCGTGTTTGCTAAAATGCAACTCACTGAGGTGCAGAAGCAGGAGTTGGCTTCTCACCAGTTGGAGGGGTTAGCTTTATTTTGGTGGAGGTCTATCAAGCAGGATAATGTGGATGTGGAAACTATGACTTGGGAGGATTTCCAGGTAAGATTTGAGGGAAGGTTTGTTCCTAATGCTGTTAAGGAGCAATTAATTGAGGAATTCTTTCATCTGACCCAAGGAGGGAAAACTGTTACAGACTATGTGACTAAGTTCAATGAACTATTGAGGTATGCTCCTTATCTAGTGGATACACAAGTAAAGAAGAACCAGAAGTTCATCTGTGGACTAGAGCCATATCTATCGAGTTATTTGATACCCTTTGATTCAGAAACTTTCGATCGCGTGTTAGATTTGGCATTAAGATATGAACAATTGGATAATAAACCCAAAGATGAGAAGATTAAAGAGAATGCCCCAAAACAAGCCAGCTTACACCTTATTTCTAGTCAGCCACGTCAAGGGCAGAGAAAAAGTCGGCATCACCCATATAATAGGCAAACAAGTAAGCATGTGAATAAGGACGTTAGTACTTCACTAAAGAAATTTGATGGTGATTGTTTGAACTGCGGGGAAGTTAGGCATACTATTCGAAGATGTCCTAAACCAAATGAACTAGTAGGCAAGTGTTATAAATGTGGACAGCTGGGACACTATGCTAAGAACTCGCTTTGACCGGTTAATGTTAGGTATGTTTGAATTTGTTGTTTACTAGTCCCTTTATTGGTACTTAGCATGTAAGAAATTATCGTATGATTATGAAAATAAAATGCTGGTTGTTTTAACGGTTAGTTTCTTACGAAATTTATAATTGAAATTGTTCAGCATGTTATAGTGTTGTTTTCATAATGGAGTTTTCGATTTTAAGTATTGGCTAAAGAAGAAATTGTTATTTTTTTTAAATTTTATATTTGAGTAAATTGGAATTATCCAATGAACAAAGAAACCCTTTTGATAAATGTTGGATTTGAAAGTTTTTTTTTTTTTTTTTTTTTTTTTTTTTTTTTTTATATATTGTACAAGTTATGTATATCGTTATTGTGTGATCCAATATACATAACATCTCTCTGTATGCATCGTTGGAGTTTGATCTAGTGTATACATGTACACCGTTGGAGTGTGATCCAGTGTGCATACCACACATTGTTGGTGTTTGATCCTATGTGATGGTAGAGAGTTAGTATGCATCGTTGGTGTGTGAACCAGTGTATACTTGCATATCGTTGGTGTGTGAGCCAGTGTGCATGTATCACATTGTAGGTGTTTGATCCTATGTGATAGTGGACATAGTATAAGTCATTGATGATATGAATCTGTTGAACTATGAAAGAATGATTTTAATTAAGTGTTGTCAATTGAAGAAAACTAATTACGTTTATTCCTTTTAAGGTGTGTATACTTGCGTATACACGTATGTCTCATTTTTATATTGGTTAACGTCCTGTTTGTTTGGTTAATCTACACTCTACCTTGAATCTCGGGACGAGATCATTTTAAGGTGTGTATATTATAACACCCCGGCTTTTTCTTTTGTTTTCCTAGTATAAAAAATAATAATAATAATAAAAATAATAATAATAATGAAAATAGATAAAATGGATAGATGATAACTATTAGTTAAGGATAAAAGTCCCATAAGTAATAGATAAGTGTTGTCCTTATTTTTCGGGGAGTTTTTCACGTAGAGTTTTTGGGGAAAAACACAGCGAGAGTTTTATACAGAAAAACGGGATTTTACTGAAAGAAAAAAAGGAAGGTTTTCTTGTAGCTGGCTGATAATCGGAGAGCGCTACAGGTGAGTAGATATTATCTCTCACGGACTACTATACCGATGCTTTTTTCATCAATTTCAAATCTACGGATTTATTATCAAAATATATAAGTTTTATGTTTATTCTTCCTGTTCATTCTATTCTGTGCGAAATTTTTGGACTGCTGTTGAAACTCTTTAGTGGTTGTTCATGGAGGCGCGAGCCCCAAACACCGTCACTTCCTTAATACTTTTGATACTGTGATACTGTGGTTGTGTAGATTTTGTTTTTTTTGAACTGTTAATTTGTGTATTTGTTGGATGATGTTGGAATCGAATTTGTTGGTATAGTATAGTGTTGGTTTGAATTGAGGGTGATTGTTGGTGTCGTGAGAGGCGGCTGTCGAAGCTTTGAAGAAACTGTTAATGGAGTCGCCGGTCTTGTTTGGGTTGGTTTAAATTCTTGTTGTTTTAAATGTGTTGATTGTTGGTTGGTTATGGGTTATTGAGGATTGATTTGGGTGCGGTAGAGTGAGGGGGCGACTGTTGGGAGCTTGAAGACGCATCAATGGCGTCGAGAATCCAGATCTATAGTTGGGGAAGTGTTTTTCGAAACTTGTAATTGGAGTTTCTTGGTGAGTTAAAGTTGTTTGGGTTTTTATGAGGGGTGAAACCGCTGGATTTGGAATGAGAAGGTGATGAGTGGTGGCTGGTGGTGGTAGGCGGTGGAGGAGAGCTGCTCACCAGCTGAAGGAGACGACCTGTTGGTCGGTTGGGCTTGTGTTGGGCCGAAATCAAAATTTTGTTTTGGGCCTTAGATTGTTTGTTTGGACCAACTCATTTCTTTAGTTTTTTGGGCCGGTTTTTGATTTTGTGGGCTTGTTTTATAATTCCAAGTGGGTCAGGTTATATAGTTTATGAACAATAAGTTTAGATTGGGCTTGGGCCGACTTAGGCAAGTGGACTTGAGTGATTTTTGGATATTCACTCATGGGTTTAAATTTAGATTGGGCTTGGGAAAGGCCAAGGGTTTTGGGCCTTAGTCTTTGGGTTTTTGGTTAGATTGACTTTGACCAGAGTTGATGTTGACTTTGATTAGAGTTGACTTTGACTTTGACCAGAGTTGACTTTGACTGTTGACTAGGGTTGACTTTGACCAATTGACCCAGTTTGACTTTTAACTCGGATTATGATTTGAGTTATTAAAATAGGTCTAGGGCTATTAGCATGCTTGGCTTTAGGCTAAAACTTTTATATATACGTGTGTATGTGTATTAACTACTATGTGAGGTTTCAGTTTTTATGATATGCAACGTTATGACACTTAGACATCAATCTAATTAATAACGCGTAAACCAAAAATACATGAAACAAGATACTCCTACGTTCTCTGAAATAATATATGCAATAAGGTTCAATAATGCGTAAACAAATTTACCACCTCTTTTAGAACTCTCCACGCCTCAAGTTTTGGAATTGAGTTTTATGACTGTTGATGTCATATATATGTTAGGTGGACATTTATTGAATGTGCCATAAATGGCCCGTTAGCGTTATCTATGGGTATTCATTGAATGTGCCATGAATGACCAGATTGTTTGGACTGCCCTCGAGAGGAACTAAGGTATTCGCCTTGCAAGTTAGTTGTATTCTTTGATTATGCGAGTGTTTGGGTTACTTTTGAATACCTAATATAATATCTACATATGTTATATAGAAGTTCTAACTTTCTTTTGTAGGAGGGTAGGACTTAATAACATTTTGTGCAGGGACGCGGTCCTACCCTTATACAGCAGTGGATATCGGTTAGTTTTAATTTAATGAGTTAGATTTTAAAACGAGTTATTAGAATGAGTTAATCTAATGGAAGTTTTGCTTGGGCTATGCCGGTTGAAATGACAGAACTACCTATCTTCCAAGCTGAGAATGATTCAGTAATGGGAAAATATAAAGTGATTGTTTGGATAATTAAAGTATGATAATGTTTATATGTGGTTAGTTTACTCATACCAGCAAATTCCATTTTTGCTGACCCATGTTTGCTTTGTTTTGGCAACGTGGGTGTGTTCTTGGGAACATAGGTGGAAGGCAGTGGAACTGCGGCGTTTGATTTGGAGTTGATCTGGAACAGTCCGTTAGTTTTCTTTTAGGTCTGATCTTTTGGAAGTATGTAATAACGTAGTTTTCTTTTCATATGACATGAAAATACGATGTTGAAGACCTGTTATTCTTAGGGTGGTTTGGTGTTTTATTGAGACGGAAGATAGACTTTTTATAAAGTAATAAAGAGAATTTTGGAGATTATTTTGTTGTTAAGATTCTTTTATGATGTGGGTTTTCGGTTTTGGCATGTGTAGTATCCACCCCATCATAGCCTGGGTTTTTAGACAATTGAATATAGTGATGTTTGAGATATTTATATTTCAAATATTCATTTTTTTTTAATTGTTTAGAAATTTGGGCTGTGACAACTATAGTCTGCCCCAGCCTTAAATTGGATAGGTTAAGCCAGCAAAAATTGATGTCCTTCGGCACAACAGAAAGTTATTTTTTTAAAGTCAAAACCACTTCTTCTTCATCGGGGTAGATCTCAAAACCAGGTCAATGGAAAACCTAGTCCAACGCCCCATGCCAATGACGACGGTGAACAGCTCTGGAACCACTGGCCTTGAACTGATGACAACACTGACCACAAATATAGCCATAGCTCTTGTGTGAGTTATGTGAGATCTCATCACATCGAGAGTATCAACAATATGAGTACAGAGGTTGCATGTGTGTTTTCTGTTTGCATTGATTGGATTTGTATTTTGGTCATCACCTATCACAGCAAGCACGAGACTTTCATAGTTTTTTATCCTCATCATCGCTAAGCTCATCTCGATGAACTCAGGATTTTCAGGTGGAGAAGGGGAGGGTAGGTGGTGGGGTGGCTAGGTGGTTTCGGTCGCGGCGTTTTTTCGGCATTGTTTAGGATACTTCAATACTTCATATGAGATAAAACTTGTTTTATTTGTTAACAAATTCTTGACAATCCCTACCTTTTTTCTTATTTGAAAAAAAAAATACACACAACAACAACAACAACAACAACAACAACAACAACAACAAAACAAAACAAAAAAACACACAGTTAAATTGTAGTGTGGACCCCAAGAGTATTGTTGATATTGAGATTCACACTACCTTTCTTGGTGATTTTTAAATTACCTCGTGCTTACTGTTTTGAAAATAATAAAGTAATTCCAAACCGAATCAATGTAAGTAACTATAATGTAAGTGACTTATTTCAGTTACTACCTTTTAAGACAGTTCATTGACTTTATAAACAAGTAGAAGCATATGAAGGAAGAATATTTGAGATTCATCTATTATAAAGAAAGTACTTACAAGTCAACAAGCTGAGAGGTCAGAAGTGTACATGATAATATATGCTTATCCCAATACTCTAAAACCAACTTAAAGTATAAGTAAAATGAAAATTAACTTAAAACAATAAGAGGGAAGAATATAATGTTCTCACCTCTTTTGTAAATTGTTTTCAAATCTGCCTCCTCTTTAGGCATTTGAATATCAAAGTCAAACTTGGTGTAATTTTCTGTAATAAAAAAAATCTATTGTCACCTTTTTCATATTTTTTTCAACAGTTCCTAAAACACAAGAAGTAACATACCACCATCGCCACTCCAACAAACATAATTTCCATCACCTATGGTCCCACCCTCATGGATCAAAATAGCTGCTACACGATAAAAATGCCGGTCATGCTGTTGATCAAGTTTAAGGCGTAGCTGTTCAGTACACAACTTATATAGGTCCAATTGTAGAGGGATATCTATTTTATGATATAGTTTTTGGTCATGTGGCAATACTTTGTCAGTGCACCGAACAATTCTAACAATTAGGTATCTATAAAAAAAAAAAAAAATAAAATAATAGAGTTTCATTTTTGTAAATGGTGATGTTAGGAGAGTAAAGTCGACTCTTACCTTGGTAGAGAGTCGATGTTTTATACAATTGATAAAACTCTATTTTTCATTAGTTCAATTGATCCAAACTAAAATAATACAATGTAAACTAAGTGGACCCATAATAAGTGGAATAAGAAGTATTGAGAAAGAAAGATGAAATTGATTAATTTAATGATGATGTTGCGAAAAGAAGAAAAATGGAATAACATTTATTTTCAGAATTAACATATTTTTTTAGTCCCACATTTTTTTTTGATTGACAAGCTTGTTTTAAATGAGATTAGTAACTCTTTGATGCTGGCGGGGTTCGAGCCCTAGACCTCTGGTATCTTCACCCAAAGGTTTTACCGACTTTGCTAGTCGGCACCTGCTTTAGTCCCACATTGCTAGAGAAATAACAACTTGTTACAAAGAACTCTATAATTACCAAGCTTGAGTTCTATACTTAAACCCAAAACAACTCTATGGGCTTTTAAAAATAGTGACTGAAACACACAGGGCACATTTAAGAATGAGATACATGAGATTACTACCACTCTCAGTCTAACGAATGCCAAAAAAACTTTTGTTCTCACGATGGCAGAGGAAATAGGTTGATATGCTACAACTTTCGCGTAATTCGGCTCACCATATACCATCTCCCAAGAGTCTATAAAAGCCTTTAAAACATTTTGATCTTAGATTTGCCAAGCGTACATGATAATTTAGGTCTCACAGAATCATGCCTTTCTAAAATATAAGAAAATAAAAAGAAAGCATACCTTTGGACCATTATCGTTAGGATAATCCCTTTCTAAGTTGAG
Organism: Coptis chinensis; assembly: GCF_015680905.1. Lineage (NCBI taxonomy): Eukaryota > Viridiplantae > Streptophyta > Magnoliopsida > Ranunculales > Ranunculaceae > Coptis > Coptis chinensis. The sequence continues at coordinate 34,211,593 of NC_141456.1, read as the reverse complement.
TCCATTCTTTCACATATACTTAAACATCTACAAACAGTTACCACATCACCAATGCGATCTTCCAGCTCCCTTCAAGATAAAGGCCCTTTATCACCTGTAATGCATCAACTACTTTGGTAGTTGTTAGAACATTGCAAATTGATGAAAGAAAATAAAAAATATATACTAATTAACACGGTAGAAAGTTCAAAAATTGAAGTGATACACACTCACGTTAAGTTTACTCCCTTGGTCAGCAATGATTTTTATAATATTCTTATCTCCCCAATTGATCGAGAAAGATATATTGTTAATATTGACTTTCTTGTACATATATCGTAGAGGGCGAAAACGGTAGTGATATTCATCGTCTCTATTGAGCTGAAATGATTAAGGAAATAATAAATTTAGTACGTTAATTATTGTAGAAAACAATTGTCTTGCAATGCCTAATAGAGTTGAACAACTAAAAATAACCAATTACTATGCTCTTTTAGAACAAGAGGAGGAAGAGTTAGTGCTTGAAAACACAATCTAAACTGCTCCAGGAAATGAAACTGGTGAAAAAGATACCTCGTTGAATAAGGGGGCACACCGCACACAACTAATGATATATGAGAATAAAAATATACATAAATAAGCCCTAATTACCATTTTGATTTCCCGACCACCTCTTGTTTCATGCAGGCCTTTGAGATATTTTGTATGAGATAAAGCTTGTTTTGAGACACTTAACAAATTCTTGACAGTCCTTACTATTTTTCTTATCTGAAAAAGACAAAATACATGAAGAACTAACTGTAAAAAAAATTAATAAATAAATAAAAATAAAATGAGATTCATACTACCTTTTCTGGTGATTTTGTGCTTACTATTTTGAAAATAAGGAAGAAAAATAATTAGATAAAATAGTTGGTAGAATAGAGATTTTCATTAGAGTTTGGATATTTGTAGAAGAAGAAAAAACACTTCAATAGTAGTAATCAAAAGATTTGCAACAAGTTTATAAGGGTTTCCAAGTTTTACCAAACCACTAAAATTCCTCTTTGTTGCCTTCAAAGTTTTACACATCTAAACTGAAATACACTATTCAAAGAAATTAATGCGTTTGAAAAAAAAATGAGCAACAGAAATGGATATGATAGTGGCCTTGCGTGGGTACGTAGTTTGGTGAGAAACTTGAGAGAGACGAATGACTGGGTTATGTGAGAATGTAATAAAATGGATTAATATGAGAGCTCCAAAATCGAAATTGTGAGGAATCTAGACATATCCTCCTCCTCCCACTTTCTCCACACATAAAATACTCTTCATTCTTATGATGTTGTGATGAATCCTCAAAATCATTTCCAACTCCTAATTCCAAATCATTATTTAAAATGAAAAAAAATCGCCCACCAATAATTCTTACGCATTATCCATCACGAATTGGGGTGTTGCCACATCGCCCTCCTATTTTTAGCCATTAACAGTGCATAAAAAGAGTGTTTTGAGAGAAAAAGGGAAGACACTGACTAATAGGGGTTTATTTGGGAGGGTTTTGGTAGGGGAGTGATACAATATATATGCAAGCAATGATCCACTGTTTTGTAGGATGCATGAGATAGTTGGATTGACAACGTTCTTTAGTGAACCGTTTTCTTTCTCTTTTGGCAATTCCACGTGTAAGTCAATCATATTCGTTGGAAATCAAAGCTTTAATATTTCAAGGCGATTTGTGGTTCATACAATTAGACCATTTTTTCCACTTGTCAAAAAAAAGTTTTCAACTCATTAATTGTTGTCGCCTTACTCTCTTTTGACCCATGTGAAGACCACGATAAAGTATGTTAACAATGCTAAATTTCTCGTATTAACATGAAACTTTCTCTTTACAATTTTTTTTTTTGTAAACATGTCAAACTTTTCTCTCCTTCCCATATTCACAACAAATATATGTTTGTTTGTTTACCCAACAAAAGCTGTAATTGTTTACCACCACTTGCTCAATGCCTCAATTATAATTAGAACAGGGGATCAATCTAATCTAATGACATTAAGAACGTTCCATCGCCAAATTCCAAACAAAAAACTTCAAAACCAATCCAAACTTCATAGTTAATTAAATCCATATTGTAATCCTATTTCACCTCGGTTCATCAAAAAGTTTTCAAACTTGTAGAATTTCAAGGCGATCAATCAAACCCATACAACTAAATAAGGACATAAACTTTAAATCCCAAAAACTTAGAAGCAGTAAATAAGTCCATTGTGCCTAGTTCTAGTTTTCTCCTGAAGAACACTGAAAGCACCTAAAACCTTCCCTAATCTAAAACAATCATTAACCATTATATTAAATATTTATGTATTAAATACTGAGCAACAGAAAGAAGGCAGTCAAGTTTATTAAATACTTGATTGGCAATAGGGAAGACACTAATATATGGCATCATCCATGGAGCTGTACTGAGTGCTTACGTAATAACACAAAAGGCAAACAATTCTAAATTTGTCCAAGCTAAGGATGCCGCAGTTGCTGAACTGATCCATCAAGGTCTGTAGAATAACAAGGTCACTAGCCTACCTGAAGGAGACTTGAAGAGTTATGCAAGTGGAAATTCTACAGCATCTTGGGGAGGACAATTCAAGGTGGTCTGGTCGGCAACACCCACATGGTCCTTTTCCACTAGATCTGCTTACATGGGACTCAAGAATGTTAGAGAGAAGGTGAAGTGGTATAAACTAGTTTGGGGGAAACTGTGTATACCAAAACATTCCTTCATAGCTTGGCAATTATTCAGTGGTTGTTTGTCAACATAAGACATGCTCATTAAAAGAAAAATACTCCAGCAATCAAAATGCATTTTCTACAGAAATTCTAGTGAGAATTCACATAATTTTTTTTTTTAATTGTTCATATGCCAAGGAGGTATGGTCTGGAGCAAAGAGAAGCATGGGCATTGAAATTTTGTTCTAGACTCTAACCATGAGCGGTATCACATATTAAGACGAACAAGGAAGAATACAACAGAGTCTGAGATTATAAGGGCTATGGCGTGCACAATAATCTATGGTCTGTGGAATGAGAGGAACTGTAGAAGATTCAAGCAAATGTACCACTCCCCTATGCAGGTGCTAAATGACATATTGAGGAAAATGAAAATTTATCTTCAAAAGGAACTAAAGGATGCTGACAACACTGGGGCAACTAGGAATATGGTGAACAGAATGGGCATTCAGGTAGTGATTAGAAGCAAGGAGATTAAGCTAGTGCAATGGAACAAGCCACCCCTAAAATACTATTATGTTGAATTGTAATGGTACTTTGCAAAATCTCTTGTCTGGTTTTGGAGGTGTATTTAGAGATGCAGAATGAAGAGTCCTACTATTGTACAATATATGGTGGTTCAAAGAAGAAGTCCATAGTTCTCTTGGAACTGCTAGGAATAGAAGCCGACTTGAGAATAGCAGTGGAAATGGGTTTTTTGTGCCTGCATGTCAACTCAGACTCTAAGAGAGCAGTGAATATTGTTTTAGAGAATGAGGTAACACCATGATACTGCTTAAATATAATGCAAGCAATAAGGAAGCATAAACAAAAAATCACTAGTCTGGAGGTGAAACATATCTACAGAGAGGGCAATCATGTTGCTGATTATGTTGCCAAGTCATGTTGTGTGGGAGAAGAAAGCATAAGATGTTTTATTAGTCCATTAAAGGAAAAGTTGGCTGTAATAATGCAGGAAGATGCTAGTGGATGTAGTTACACAAGATTTTGATTAATATAGGTTTGGGTCGACCAAAACCTGAAGCTTTAGTTTGTGGTGAGTATATTTCAAAGATTTGTAAGAAGTTGAGTTTCATCCTAGATTGTTTAGAGTTGAGAGATTGGGAGTTTAGGGAAGAAAGTAGACTCTTAGTTTAGGACTTGGCTAGTTTAGTTGTGAATGAAAACATTGAAATGCAAGTTGTTGAAGATTGAAATGACTCGAAATATTGAAAGCAAATGATTGAATGAAAGATTAAAACAAGAAGAACAAGGAAATATTGATTGATTGAAATAAACAAGATAAAATAACAAGATTGAAATACAAGAAAATAAAGAACAATAAAGTAAAACTTGAATTGAAAAACAAGACTAGAAAAGTAAAGCAAACCAAATGGTTTGGATCCTAATACGATGGATGAGTTCTCTCTCCTTTGCTTTTTGATTATATACCCTTCCTTTTGCAAATTACAGATTTGCTCTCATCCATTCTAAACTAGACACCTCACCCCTTTCACTTTCACTTTTGCTTTATGGGTGCCGTCTTGACCAAGATAGGTTTAAGGATAAGTCTTCATAATTTGAGATAAGGGCCTCCATCTTTGGTCTTCTGATTTGAGTCCTTTGACTGTTGACTTTGACCGCTGACTTGACTTTTTAAGCACTTTTCCATAGCAGCTACTGGTCTTCATAATAAGTGTGATTAATGCTCCTTTTGGTGCTAAGACGCAACTTTTATGATAAGTGGTTTGAAATACTCCTTAACCTAAAAAAGACAGTAAAAACTATGAGTTGTCTTTTCGTTAAGCGTAAGAGAGACTGTAATGCATTAATAAAGGGATAATAAAACACATATTTGGGAGCTAATCAAAACCCACAACTTCTTCTTTAGAAAAAAAAAAAATGTTTTCGCGATCCGTATTCATGTCAAAATGTAAATAAGCTTCTACGATACTTTAACAACAACTCCAATAACACATTGCAAGTTTCAGGGTATGGATTGCATGTCTATACTATTCTATTACTTCTTTCTCCATATCATGTTTGAAATAGTAATCCATACATGTGGCATTAACAACTCGTCCCTAACTAGATGTGCAAATTTTATCACCATAGAGCTCATCGAATAGATTTTTAAAAAAAAATATTTAGAGGGTTAAGGCAGACCCAGTCCACACCGGCCGGTTACATTGAAGGATCCTAGCCCGAAGGCTTACATTGCCCGAATGTTCATCAACCCTGAAGGGAACCTAGCTCGAAGGCTCACCAATCTTGAAGGGAACCTAGCCCGAAGACTTGTTTTCGCTCCTTGGTCCACCTACCATGTCTCTAGCCCGAAGGCTCACCTAGCCCAAAGGACCATCACATAATTACACAAGAAAGAAATTACAACCAACATTGTGGGATTATATTCAAATAGATTGTTTGGCACTTTCCATGTCATTTTTATTTCAAGGTAATACGAGATGAGAAGGTTGTAGATTAAATCGTAGCAGTGCTTTTGGCAATCGGCATGCATGCATTAGTTACGAGTTCCTTGGTATTGGAGATTCGGTTACATTCCTTAGTAGTAAAAGAATGAAGTTTTATATACGAGAAATGCTCACATATTGCATGAACAAATCACAAATGCTGTAAAAATTGGTGCATGTAAATGGTAATTAAGGATTGAGGAACTACTTAGCACAAGAAGAAAATAAATGGGGGACATCATGGGTATATATTGAGGTTAGAGTACTGGTATGTGGTGATCACCCCATTAACCCGTACTATAAACCCCATCCCAAATATATAGCCAGCGGATTTGAGATGCTACAACTCTGTATGGAAGTGTTAGGATTTTTCTTTCTATTGGGCAGCGCACACCATCTGTTTAATATTTAAATTGACCATACATCTAGTTCAGGGTCGGGCACATAGAGCATTCATAAGCCTTCAATTCAAAAGAAAAGTTTAAAAGGAATGAAACGTTGATGGCAGGGTAATTCAGTGTTAAGGTTCATTTTGTGCAGAACCTTACAATTCTGGGAAAATGGGGGGAAGATGTGGTAATGACGACTGGGCTCAGGTTTGTGTGAGCTGCCTTCGTATCCAGTTCTCCAGTGAGCTCGAATCAAGTCATACGTAGTTCCTGTTTGGGTTGAGTGATTGAATGTGGTTGAAGGGCGTATAGCCTGGAGAAGTGGGAGAGCTGAGTCTTCTCCTCCTCCTCTAGAGATTTTGGACCCCCCGAATGGAGAAGATGGAGCCTGCTTTTATAGTTTGTTTGGTGATCTCTCATCTTCCTTTCCATCCGGTTAGATCTCATTGATGTGAGACTTTATGGGGAGTTGATGGAGAGTAATGGTGAAACATTGTTAAGTGTGGTTGAAGTTCTGGTCTTGATGAAGATAGTTGTCTTGTATGTTATTGACCGTTACGGTAACACATCAAGCTGGCAGTTTGGGAATAAGTATTTGATCGAACTATTTGGTGATCTTCTTTGGAGGTCGTTGGTTTGTTCTGGATGAGGGTTTCCACTGAATGAGGCGAGATGTTGTGAGCTCGCCGGAAGACATATTATGTGATGAGTTGTGCTGGACACGTGTATAATATACATTGGTTATGTATATTAGTCTCTCACATTCAACTAGGAGAATTGATTGAATTTGTATATTATGTAGTATATTGAATTTGGTAATGCAACCACCTACCAAGCTACCACAAGAACTGAAGTTTTTGACATTTTTTTTTCATTATATATATATATATGTCTAATTAACAAACTTTTTCTAGAATTTTTATAGTAACAAGCAGATCAAATTCCTGTAAACAAAGACAGAAGCTTGTAAATACATAATTTGAAGGTAGTTGATGGAACTCATTAGAACTATTTATCCCTCGGTCATCACTAAGTGGATCCTTCCTAGTGTGTACTACAATAGGGCCGGGCCAACTCTGAGGGGTAGGTAGCATAGGCCACCGCCTAGGGCCCCCACTTATTGCTAATATTTAGGACCCCCAATGGGCTACATACACACTACCCATGTCTATATTATTATTATTATTATTATTTTAACATATGGTTAGGTCCATTTGGTTCATAAGCCCAATTGTTTAAAGTCCTTTAGTGAAACAAAAGGAACAAAGTTGTGGTAAGCCTTTTTTTTTTGTTTCCTAAGAAAAAGGGCCCATTTTAAGGAGGCTTGCCTTGGGCCAGCCAAACCTCAGAGTTGGCCTTGCAACAGGGGCACGCATATGTGCTTTTTGATGACCCCCTTTTCAAATGATAAAACATAAACGGATGATTCTAGCGTAAGAAAAACCATGTCGGATGTTTGTAGCACCATTTGTCGTGCATATTTTTTGATCAATGACGGGTGAATCAAACATCAACTACTTCTCTAACTGAAGTTGTACTATTTGTTGATCAACTCAATTAATGTATAAGTTTAACAGATGTTGATGGGGCACGGTATTTACACCCCAACTAATAATGGGATTGACACCCCTTTGACATATTGTATTTCTAGGTATTGGAACCCTTCAATTAATCGTATAAGTTGATGCATCCCTCCACTCTCATGGCAACAAACTTCCGTAATCTTTGCATACTCGTGGTAGTGTGTTACCGTTGGTTTGGAGACATCATGGTATCTGTTTGCCGTGGCTTTTGGGATATCACGGTACCTTTATGCCGTGGGTGTTCAAAATTTGAGGTAAAAAAGAAAAAGAAAAAAAATCATTAGCGGCAAAGCTCTGCTGTGGGATGTGGGAACTCGCGATAACTCAATGATGTGCGAGATGTGGAAATTCAAGGCAACTCACTACTGTGAAATGTGGAAACTCACAACAACTCACTACCGTGGGACTACCGAATATATTGGGGTGTAAAAGGACATATAGGGAATAAAAATTCAGAGAGCGACTCTGAAAGACAAATCCCCCAAAAAAGTAACTCTCAACACCACCTTTTTTTTAATCACTCTCAAGGACCGGGTAGATGAAAGGTCAAGTATACCCTTGATGCAAAATGAAAAACGGCTCGGGTAGATAAAATGTTAAATATACCCCTGACCCAGTGTATATAGTATGAACAATTATTGTTCATATACAAAACATGCGAGCTCATTGTTCATACCTATTGGTGTATGAACACTCATTGTTCATACCTATTGTAAAATATGAGCAATGATTGTTCATACCTACTAGAGTATGAACAAAGCGTGTTCATCCCTATTGGAGCTATGAACACTCATTGTTCATACCTTTAAGCAGGGATCAATCATAAATGTTCATACCCCCAATTATGAGCATGAGCCTCCCTTTATTTTTCTTTTTCCTTTTCTTTTATTGTATTTTACACCTTTTCTTAATAGAAATTCAACTTACCAAGAAAAAAAAAAGTGTTCATAGCTCATGACTATCAACAATCATTGTTCATAGTCCAATTGTGGTATGAACAAAGAATGTTTATAGCTAATGACTATGAACATTGATTGTTCATAGTATTGTATGGACTATGAACACTGTATGGACTATAAACACTCATTGTTCATAGCTCATGACTATGAACAATGATTGTTCATAGTTACCGAACTATGAACGATCTATGTTCATAGTCCAATTGTGGTATGAACAAAGAATGTTCATAGCTCATGACTATGAACAATGATTGTTCATAGTCCAATTGTGGTATGAACTAAATTTACTTGATGATCAATTTCTCTATCAAATAGAAGATCTTCAACTAGAACACCCTGTATTTGTAAAATTTCATTTGACTGAGCGATTTCTCTTCAAAAAACATAAGAAATAGCCATTAGTCAAAAAAGATATTTACTCAAAACAGATATGAACAATAAATGTTCGTACCTAAAACAGATATGAACATTGATTGTTCATACTTACTTTAGGTATAAGCAATACGTGTTCATACCCAAAAAAAATATGAACCCAAAACAGATATGAACAATACGTGTTCATACTTAAAGTAGGTATGAACAATAAGTGTTCAATAGTAAAAAAAATGAACAATATTAATCATTGTTCATACTTATTGGACTATGAAGAATCATTGTTTACAATGAACAATCATTGTTCACACCCCTATTGGACTATGAACAATCATTGTTCACACTGAATAATTATTGTTCATACCCCTAGTGGACTATGAACAATGATTGTTAACACATCAACAACATGAGGAATGATCAATGAGAACACCTATTAGACTATGAACAATCATTGTTCATACCCTTATTGAACTATGAACAATGATTGTTCATACCTCAACAACTATGAACTTTTTTTGGACTATGAACTTTTTTTGGAAGTGTCGTCCAAGTTGAAAATTAATCACACACACTTATTTCCCTATTTGATTAACATTAAAATTTTAGAGGATCTTGGTGGATTCGAACCACCATCTCCTTTGGATATATCCAAAGTGCTCGGCCATTTGAGCTAAAGATCCACACTTATAGATGTATAGATTGTTAGATTTAAGATTTCCTATTGAACACGAATCGGTAAAAACTCAATACAAATCACTTACAGGCATTTTATCAAACGCCTTTTGAAACTTTTTTGAAAGCTCCTATCAACGATCAAACACTTCACTCACTAAATTAACTAACATCAAAAGAACCACAAATGCAATACGCAAATGATCAAACTCAATAAAAATCATGTGATCTGATTCACAACTACAAAAAACTAGCTCAAATCAACAAAATTAAAAAAAAAACGAAAAAGAAAAATTACTTGATCTTCTTACTTTATTTTCTAAGGTGAGATAGAACTAGATCTTCTTATTTTATTGCACATACCCATAAATCACTTGAGATCGCCATCACAATTTTCTCTCTTTTCAGTGAGATTGTTTTTGCGAAGGATAAAAACATACGTGAGAATGAGAGAATGAGTGTTTTGATAGCTTATAAAATAGCGAAGGGTAACTTTGAAGGGTAAAAATGGGATTTAAAAAAAACGGGCCAACTTATTTTGTCCTTGAGGGTTATTTTAATTAAAATTTTGGGTCCGTGGGTTATTAAAACATGGAAATTGGGTTTGTGAGTGATTATAAAAAAAAAAAACCATGTCCTTTAGAGTTGTTTTGAAACGAAATTGGGCCTTGGGGCTAATTTCTTGATAAAAATTATTCTTCTACATTTTTGCCAAAGGCGTGTGTCAGTCCCATAAAGTGGGATGTCATGTTTCAAAATACGGAACCAATTTAAGAAATTCTGAAAGATCAAAGAGCATACAACTTGAGAGGTGTTGGTATGTATATTAGTATGTAGATTCTCAAGTTATCAATACTTTTATATAGGGTTTTAGCGAAATTTTAACACACCAAAACAATTTGTAGAGTAAATACCAATCTTTGAGAGTTTCGGTCTTCTTGTTGTATGTATTTTTTTGATTTAAAACTAAAACATTTATTAAACCAAACGATATTTACATACGCCCAGGATATCATAGAGAACATGCATATTTACAACCATTGGAGCTTGATGCTACCATACAGACGAAAAAGGTGGAAGGAAAGACAAGTCTCCAACAGGGCCAGTTGATAAGTGAACATTTGATTGCCCCAACAATTAGAAGTTCTTGACTTGAGCAACAGCATGTGAAGCTAGAGCATCTACAACACCATTTGCTTCTCGATAACACCAACTGAAGTGTACTGCTTGAAATTTATTCAGCAATAGCTTAATATGAGTAACAATTCTAGCTAATAACCAATGGCAATTTAAGTTTTCATCAGTTAAAACCTTAAACAGCAATTGTGAATCTGTCTCTACCTCGACCTTCATATATCCTGTTTCTGCCACAATTTGAAGTCCATATAAAAGAGCTAAGAATTCCAATTCATTGTTGGTTGCGAAAAAAATTGGAATAGCTGCTCCCATTATAAAATTACCTGCTGAATCCTTAGAATACATCCTCCACCTGCATATCCTGGATTTCCAATAGAAGCCCCATCAGTATTCAGTTTAACAAAGCCGTCTTTGGGTGGGAACCATTTAACATAAACCAACATTTTTTCTCTATGCATCTGACGGGACATGACTTCCTTGACCAGCTGTATATGTTTCAAAGCTCTTTTGATGTATCGAACTGGATGAGGACTTTTACCTTGAAACCTTGTGTCATTTCTGGCCATCCAAATATTCCACAAGACCCCAACAAAGTAGCAGCACTGCACATCCCCATTTTGCATTGTCCTTATATCTTTTATTAAGCCCAATAAGTGGTCCTTAAAGCTGCCATTAATCATATTCCTCCGATCAACAAGTCCGCTCAAATTTGTTCCACACCAAATAGCTCTAGAAAAAAAACAGTCAAAGAAAACATGAATTTGTGTTTCAGGAAATCTCTCACACAGGGTGCATTCAGGATAAACATGAAAATGATGAGATGCCAAAATATCCACTGTTGGGATGACACCTTGCAAGCATTGCCATACGAAAAATCTTTGCTTGAACGAGACTTTCATCTTCCAAACATGTTTGCATACATTGTTATCCTGAACCGATGTGTTTGTTTCAGTAATCAACGGAATGCAGCCATTGTATGCAGACTTCACTGAATATTCTCCATTTTCCTCCCATTTCCAGATCAAAGTATCCTCCTCATTTGGTGTAATAGGCATATAAACAATTCTCTCCACATATTTTACAGGCCAAAATTCATTTAGCCTATCCTAATCCCAGGTATTGGTATCCATGTCAATGAAATCAGAAACAAAGTGAAAAGGACAGTCAGGTGGTTTCCCATTAAGTTCCTGTAAATCCTCAGAATGTGGAATCCATTTTTCTTCCCATGCATTAATAGAAGTACCAGTCCCAAGCTTCCAAACCGATCCAACATTAATAATGCTTCGTGTTTCACAAATCCTTTTCCACATTACTGAAGAAGTAGATTTAACTTCCGCCTTCAAAAAACTTGAGTTGTGAAAGTACCTCTGTTTCATTTGAAAAGCCCATAATGATGTTGGATTCAGTAAATCTCATCCTTTCTTTGCCAGCAAAACATAATTTTGTAACTGCAGTTCCTTTATACCCAGCCCACCATTATTCTTTGACATACATGCTAATTTTCAAGGGAAATAATGAAGCTTTCTTGTTGATGGTGTATGTCCCCATAAAAAAGATCTTCTGATAATCTCCATTCGATCCAGTATCTGTGCAGGTAAAATTGAACAGGACATAGCATGAGTTGGCAGTGAAGATAAAACTGAATTAACCAAAGTGAGCCGGCCTGCCTTAGATAAACAATTTGCTTTCCATCCTGCAAGTTTTCTTTGAAATCTTTCCAGTAGAGGATTGAACTTCTGAACTCTACCCTTCCCAGTTAAATTAGGTACTCCCAAGTACATTGGCATGACAGAAGTAGAAGGCATCCTGAAACATCTTCGCAAAAAGTAAACAAACCGGCCTCCGATGCAGTTTCGGGTGATGAATAATTTGAGACTTGGTTCTGTTAATAGTCTGGCCTGACACTCTGCAATACTCCTTTAGCAGATTGTTCAATTGATGCTGCTCATCGAATCCACGCTTACCCAGCACTAAAAGATCATCAACATACATTAAATGAGACATTGCTGACAATATCTCCAAAATTTGCAACCATGAATGAGCCCCTCTCTGTTCAGTAAGAAATTCAAAGATAGAAGCTCTGAACACAATATAAAAAGATAGGGAGAAAGGGGATCACCCTGTCTTAACACTCTCGAAGGTTTAAAAAAACCATGTGCAGCACCATTTAGAAGCACAGAGTAAGAAACATTCTGAACACAAAACATTATCTTGTTAATCCAGTCCACCGAAAACTCAAACTTGGTCAGCATCACTCTTAGAAAACTCCATTCAATTTTATCATATGCTTTCTGCATATCAATCTTTAAAGAAAAATATTTAGCTTTCCTATTCCGATGTCCTATTATCTTGTGATAAAACTCATTTGCAAGCAAAACATTGTCATGAATACTTCTCTTGGGTAAAAAGGCAGTTTGAAATGGACCAATAAGTCTCTGAATGATAGGCCTCAATCTATTAACAATAATCTTGGAGATAATTTTGTAAACCACATTTGTCAAACTGATTGGGCAAAAATGTTCCGGGAGTGATGGATTCATGATTTTTGGAATTAAGGCAATGAAGGAATGATTTAGCTGTAGGGAGAAAGAGCCAAAAAACAAAAAAAGACTTGACTGTCGCACTTACTTGATCACCTACCAAATTCCAGAAATGCTAAAAAAAGAAGACCTGATAACCATCCGGCCCTGGAGATTTAAAGGGCTTCATATGCTTCAGAGCAGCCACAATCTCGTCATTATCAACTCCACTTAACAATTTTAATTTTTCACCTTCATCAAAACATGGAGCTTGAACATTGAAAATCTGCGACATAAGATCAGGTTTTGAAGTAGTCATTGTCTCCTCAAAAAATTCATTGAGCCTATCACCTATCTGTCTCCTTTCAGTTAAAATTCCACCATTTCTATCTCTGATTGAGTGTATGTAATTTCTCTATCTTTGACAGTTTACCATGTTATGGTAGAACCTTGTATTCTGCTCTCCAAATTGGAACCAATCTAGACAAGCTTTCTGCCCCCAATGATTTGCTTGCTGCACAAGGATATCATTATGTTCCAGTATCAAATCATTCTCTACCATAAATAACTCCTCCGTCTCATTGTCATTCTTTATTAAACTTTGAATCTCACTCAGTCTCTGTATAACAACCTCCAACTTATGTTCAACCTCGCCAAACACATGCTTGTTCCACCATCTTAAATTTTTCTGGCAAGTTTGAAGCTTCTTACATAAAACAAAAGAAGGGGAACCCCGCAACTCATTCTGAAAAGCATATTTTATTTGATCCTGACATCCTCCATGTTGCACCCACATTATTTCAAACCTAAAAGGCCTTCGGACCGTTACCCTGTCTTGAATCAACTTTAAAATCATAAACTTATGATCAGAAATGGTGGCCAACTCATGCCGAACTCTACAGTCAGAGAATCTTGAACGCCAAACTTCATTTGCCATCATTCTATCAATTCGTTCCCATATTCTGTGACGACCATTCTGTCTATTCGTCCAGGTGTAAATACTACCCACAAACCCCAAATCAAACAACTCACAATCATCAATCATATCCAAGAAAGTCCTGACTTTGGAATAATTAAATAGTTTTTCCCCACACTTTTCTTCTGGACATGTTATTTCATTAAAATCTCCCATGAGCAACCATGATTCATCATTTGTGGGTTTAAACATAGTAAGAACAGACCACTGTAATCACCGAATGCAAGACTTAGAGTTGCCATACACACACGACAAAATGAAACATTCGTTTACTCCATTCACTTTTACAGAGATTTTACAGTGAATGAACCATGAGTCGGACATAATCACTTCGACAACCACACTTCTTTCCCAAAAGATCCACAAGCCACCAGACAAACCTTGGCTTGGTACTACAAAAGACTCAAAATCCCCTAATCTTTTAATTAAACTGACTCCTTTATTTACAGAACACTTAGTTTCCATAACAAACATAAATATAGGCCTGACATCCTTGATTTTTTTTCAGCTCCTCCATCATCAAAGGTCGGCCACTCCCTCGACTGTTCCAAGATAGTAGACTCATGGAATCCTTGGGGTCTGCTTACGGCCAGAACCCTTAACTGACTGATGTTTTTTTCCTTTTCCAGCTGAATTCTTCTGTAGTATGTTAGGATGCACAGCAGCCACCTCACGGTCATTATGAACATGAGTTTTTCTTCTTGCTTCTCGATCTTCCTCAAAGAAACTTTCAACCATTTCATTGAAATTCTCCTTGTCTTGTTTCATCGATTCTTTGGCTGCTACCCCTTACAATATTTCCTGCCTTTTATAAGAGTAACCCTCTTGCTGGACAGCATGATCTTGTAACTGCGACAAATCTATAAAATGGAGCTTCTTAGGATCATTAGAAATCTGGGCAAATCCTGGAGGGCATTCCAGTTCATGCAAGGGATGAAAATTTTGGAAATCCATTTGAGTTGAAAACCATCTGTCCAGTGTTGTGCGCTTCTACAATTAGAGGTAACTGATCTTGTGTAGTTTGCCATTCATGGTCATTGCTTGGACCAACAGTCGCATTCAGTTAAGGTGATGAGATATCAATGATCATGGGTCCTTTTAATGGTTCAACAGTTGTATTCATTCGCTTCGAATTCACCAAAGAATCACCCACATTTGTTAGCAACGGAAGAAGTGGTTGGTTAAGATTAGTACCAAACAACAGCGAGAACCCCAATACAAATCGGTCCCCAATGGGTTTTGGAACAACATGAGTTTTAGACGAGTAAAACTGAAACCTTTGTCCTCCTGGTGAAACTCAAACTTCATTCCCATGACCTTCTTCTGTTACATTACAAGTTGCGAAATGATGCCCTATAAAATCACACTTAAAGCAGAAAACTGGCAGATACTCAAAGACAAAAGATATCCAGTCGACCCCATCAATGGATTCCGGTAGAAGAAAGCCTGGAGGAATTGGGTCGTGAACATCAAGCAACACTTTAATTCGAACACAACTAGGTTGTGTTTCAGTCTTAGGATAAATCTCTAAAAATTTTAGATTAGACATATCAAAATAACCAGATTCAACCAGGTTGCCCTCAATAATCTCCTTATCCAAATAAACATCAGGATAGTTATTTAAATGCATCCAAACATAAAACTTTGAGAAATTTAACTCCTTGGTTTCATAAAATTCCATCTATGGAATAATCTGAAAAATGTGTTGAGCTATAATCCAAGGCTGCCCCAACAGTAAGTGCAGCCACCTGTTCCTAAGACTCCATCCTAATTTGAAATATTTCACCTTTGTACAAAACCATGTCTTCAATCTTAAAAGGGTACCATGCTTTTTCAAGAGCTAATTTGATTGTGCTCTGATTCAGCCTTCCATCCAGAACACGACCAAACAAAGTCATCTTATTGTAGCCCACATATTTACTCTTCATTTTCTCAGAGCTGGTGATCATAGGAGGATCTGTATAAGGCATCTTCATCTTGGCCTCAAAATCCATAGCTAGAAGTTCAATAGAATTGGGTTTCTTGGAGGGAGATAGAAACTTGTTTGTGTTAGGGCTCATGTAAATAAGGAATTGAAATAACTTGGTTTGAAGAACTGTGAAGAACCACTGAGCTGCCAGTAACCCCTTATATAGCCCAAACTCTCCAGCATTCCAACCACATTCAAGTAGTCTCAATTCAACCTCATTTCTTACCCATTCATACAAGTCCATCTATGTGAAGAAAACCCAATAATCTATCCATAATCCCTTTGTTATAGAACTAATCCGCCAAATGGCTACCTCTTCACTCAGACCATCATTGCCCATTGATCTCTTAACCCGCACTAAGACTGAAAAGAGTCTAGATTAAGGCACCCATCATAACCTGTAATCTTTGCTAAATCTTGTTTAGACATTATCAAGATTTGATACCAATCTCAGCAGAAAGCACGATACCCAGGAAAATTAGCTCCACATAATAACCGTGTATTACACGTCAAGTATCAGCTGAAGTTAGAAAAGAAGCACAGTATCTAAAAAGAAGTAAACCCCCAATTAGAGTTCTGAACCCACATGCAAAAACTTATATTTTGATGAAAAGACCACGAGACTTAATCCATAGCCCCAGCAAGCAAATATAAATAAGATGTTCGAACAGCCACCTAGATGCTTTATTTTATGAACTAACAATGTTTACATTGTAGGATTTTACCAAAAAATAAAGGCCTGATGCAATATTGGGCTATAATTGAAAATGGGCCTGTGATGAATAATTAAAAAAGTTGGTTTAAAATTAGGAGTAGAATTAGGGGTGACTTCGGATCGGATCGGATCGGATTAACCTCTTTCGGAATTTTTCCAAATTTTTTTCGGAACCTAATATGCTAGCCAAATCGGATCCAATTTTTTTTCGGATTCAAAATATATTTCCAATTTGAACTTTCGGAAATTTCGAATAACTCGAAATTTCGAATACTTGGTAAATTTTCAAAGATCTCTTTACTTTTAATTATTTTTGGAATATCATACGCCAATGTTCATTGTAGGAGAGAAAACCATGTCCACGACACCAATGTACCAACAACAATACTCACTTGCGAGAAAACCTATTTTCATTCATTTTGATCCAAGAAAAACGAGAAAAATAAGCGACCACCAATAGCAAGCATTGCATTCGTTGAGGTCCATAATGTTTCAATCTTTTTAGTGTGTGGAAATTGAAAATATAAATAATGGATTATGGTCTTGGACTCTAAGTAGCTTTACATAATATTCTATCTATTGAAATTTGGCTTTTGGATTGGTCGGAAGTCATTGTATGACTTAATGACATTTTTTTTCATATATCATTGTTGTTATTTACGAATGCAGATTGTAATTAGAAGTGGTCCAATTCAAAAGTAGCAGGTAGGTTATGTTTTTGTTTTGTTTTGGAAGTAAAAACTAGAAAATGAATGAACGGTCGAGATCTAATCAAGTGGATAGTGAGAGAAGTATATATTTTCGAATAAATTGGCAATAATATCGGAAATTTGAAATCGGATCGGATTTTAGAATTATATCCAAATCCGATCCAATTTTTTTTCGAATTTTCGGAATCGGAAAAAATGAAAAAAAGAGCCGGAATTTCGGATCGGATTTCGGAAAAATCGGAAATTCGGCAAAAAGAGACACCCCTAAGTAGAATGGATTGAATTGAAACTGATCGTGAATTAGATATTAAGCTTAAAATTGGATTAGAGTTAAATTAGGTTGAAATTGGATTAGGGATAGTATTGAGATTTTAATTGGATTAAAAACTGGATTAGAGATTGAAATTGATTTGAATTAGGGATTTAAAATTGGATTGAGATTGAGAATTGGGGGATTTATTCCCCATAACATCTGGGAAGCAACGAATTAAACTGTTGTTGTATGTATTCATTTGCGTAGTGAATAAGATGATAAAACATACAAGACTTCTTGAAGAAATTGGAATCCATTCGGCCATGTTTTCCTTCTTTTATCCATTTCTTTTCTCTCCCTTTCTTTTCTATTTCGCGTCGTCGTGCCCATTGATGAAAGCACAATATATACAGAGATGCTTTAATAGATTAATGTAATCGACTTCTCACAATTAAGTTAAATTAAACACATGCGCCAATCATCATATTGAATAATACACACTTGATACGCAAGAAGACCTTTTATTCCAACCACTCGTATCTTAAAATTTGAGCTGATCACCCAATGCCAAATTGTTTGAGGCAAATTCGCTCAAGATTGCAGTAAGCTTCTCAACAGGATTTTTAATTCCAGGGTAGTCAGCGAAACAATCACTGCATGTTGAATACTCGGTTAGTGCTGCAGATAAGTTGCTGTTCAAGCCACTTTCATCCCTGTCCTTGCTGCACTTCATTGCTGTAGTAAGATCGCTTATTGCAATTTCAAATAGCTCTAGGCACCCTTCAAGACATGATTTAACCGGTCCCTTTTTACTGACGAGAAGCTTTTTGACCTCTGTCATCGCTTGTGTTGTTTGAAGCATCGTTGCCTGGATGTTTGCTTTCAATGCAAGTTTCTTACCTCCTTTGATATTTTTCAGTACCGCATTACACATTGCTGGGTGATCAGTGCGCGCGCACAATGCAGCTGGATCTATTAGTGCTGATTCAACAATTGTAAAGAAAAAGATAGGTGCGATGAATATCAATAAGTACTGTTTTGAAGCCATGTTAAAGATTGAAAATGAGATTAACAGCCTCTCTGGCTCCGAATCCAATTCTTTTGGAATAGGAACAAAAGAGGTCAGGCGTTTGTTCTATGGTGGAAATGTTTGGCTTAAATATATTTTTGAGAGATTAATGATCAGCCATTTTTTTTCCTTTTTGTGTTATATTCATTGCTGGAAAAGATGTCAGTTCAAACTCATGCCAACCAATGTTTAACCGATTATATAGGGGGAGTTGGTATATGAGGCTCACCTTGATTATAGGTTAACCAGGCTTTTGTTCATACTTCTGTCTGGCAATCAATTTAGCACCAGCGGAGTTCAATGGATGTTCATTTGACCACTATCCAGGCCTGTAAACTAGAATAAGTTTTAGATCTAGGAATAGGAAAAGGGGGCATCAAAATCCACTCACGGAAGTTACAAGGCATCTCTGATACCTTTAACTGGTAATGAAATTGTTATATGTTTATACTTTGGATGCATCAATCAAGGAAACAAAATAAATATGAGGCTTAGGTATTAGTACAAAATCAATTCACCCTCACCATACAACCTTCATCTGTGCAAGTTCAGATTTTCCAAATCTAGAAATTTGACAAATTTTCAAAGCATTTTTTTGTTTGCTAGGAATTTTCCTGCAAAAACTTGACAAGAAAACGTACAAAACAAGTTGCAAGTGAATTGAAGCATATCATCAAGTCCAGCAATGAAGTCCCTTCCAAAATCATGGAACAGAAAATTCCAATCCATCAAACTTGTACAGTCTCCAATTAGGAGCAAAATTTTGGTAGTGCTACGCAACCAACCTCAAAGTGCAATATGACTATAAATTTGAAGAGCAATCTTTGGAATCATATTAATTAATGTTGGAGTTGTTAGAAAAATGATTTGCTCAAATCCATTTAAATATGAATGAGTAGTTTGTATCCCAAGTTACCCCACTTAAGATGAAATGGGTTTTTTCTTGAAACAGTACGTAATGTGAGAAAAACCTTTTCAAAATGATGCATTTGTTTGAAACAGTGTATTATGCCGAAAAGGTGCGACCTTTCGAAATGTGCACTTGTTTGAAACAGTGCATCATGCCGAAAAGGTGCAACCTTCGAAATAGGCACCTGGTTTAAATGTCTTATATGCCGAAATGGTGTGTCCTTTTGAAACATGTGACTTTTCAAAGAGTTGCTTACTTTTTCCCAAGAGTCACTGTGTTGTTTTGAAAAGGCACCACTCACCTATAAATAGTGGATGAATTTGGAGAGAAAAAAAAACCGGATCACACGGAGTTTCGATCTTTTCTTCTCCTCCGCGTTCTTAGTCAAATACTATGTTGTGTTTCACGAGTCTATAGAATTGAAGTGCTAGCTTTCTATAGAAGGAAATCCATTCTATCTTGGGAGATAGTTTCCCATCAACCTTCAAGCACCGTGAGGGGGAAAATCTGTCTTAAGGACATAGTGTATCTACACTAGGCTCGGATTTAATTAAGAAGTACAAGACACTTACAAGACAAAAGGTTTGTATAGTTTGGTAATTGGTAAAGAGTAAGTACAATTAAGTTGGATATTCCTAACAACTTAAGACAGATCTTCTTTTTCTTCTTCTTCTTTACCGAACAAAATTTGTTTCTGCTTTCTTTTCATTTTTGGTTTAAGGAAATAACAAAGTGTAGTTATATTTCAGAATATGGCAACACCACTAGTTACTCCTGCTGTTACTGTTCCTACTGCTGTTTCCCATTCTATTCCTCATGGGGAGAAGCCTGAAAAGTTCAATGGAACTGATTTCAAGCTACCGCAACGAAGATGCTCTTCTATCGACTACCACGAACTTGGCAAGGTTTCTATGGGATAAGGCTCGATGTAAGCCCCGGATGAAACCGACAAAGGAGAAGGTTTTGGCCAAGGATGCTTGGTTTCATGCTGATTTCTTGTGTAGAAATTACGTCCTTAGTGGGTTGGTTGACTCATTATACAATGTGTATAGTGTGTTCAAGACTGCTAAGGAACTTTGGGATTCGTTGGACAAGAAATACAAGAGTGAAGATGCTGGCATGAAGAAATTCATAGTTGGCAGATTTCTTGATTTCAAAATGACGGATAGTAAGACCGTCATAAGCCAAGTCCAAGAACTTCAAGTAATCCTCCATGATGTCATTCTTTGAAGGAATGACCACAGGAGAATCTTTCCAAGTGGCTGCTATGATTGAGAAATTACCACCATCTTGGAAGGATTTTAAGAACTATCTTAAGCATAAGCATAAAGATATGAATCTTGAAGAACCCGATTGTCCGTCTAAGGATGAGAGGAAGATAACCGCCTATTTGAGAAGAAGGGCAAGGATCCCATGGTGGCAAAGGCCAATGTTGTGGAAGGATCAAGTGCTAAGGGAAAGAGGAAGCACCAAGACAAAGCTCAAGGTGAAGAGAGAGTAGCATGCGCCTACTAAGTTCAAGGGCAAGTGCTACAATTGTGGGAAGGAATTTTTGGACATAAGGCAAGTGAATGTCTAAAGCAAAAAAAGTATAAGAAGCAAAGACTGGAAGCCAATGTGACAATGGACACGCTTTCTAACAATGTTAATGACATGAACCTATCTCACGTGGTTTTGAATGTCTCATGATTGGAAATGAAAGGGAATGGTGGGTGGATCTTGGTGCTACTCGCCACATATGCTCCAACAAGTCGATGTTCACCACTTATCATCTTTGTGGAAAAGGAAGAACAACTATTTATGGGAAACTCTTCTACATCCAAGGTTGAAGGCAAAGGAAAGGTGGTGATGATGGGTTGACTTCCGGAAAGGAACTAACTCTGAATGAGGTGCTCTATGTGCCCGACATTCAAGAACTTGGTTTTAAGGTATTTCTTGAGCAAGAATGGCTTTAAGTTAGTCTTTGTTTTCGATAAATTTGTACTAACTAAGAATGATGTATTCGTGGAAAGGGCTATCTTCGGGATGGGCTCTTTAGGATGTCTTGTTTTACTATTGCCTAAAAAAAAGCCAATAAAGTTGAATCTTACGTTTACTTGATTGAGTCTTCACATGTATGGCATGGTAGATTAGGACATGTTAATTATGATACTTTTGCGTAGATTAATTAATTTGGACTATATACCAAAATTAAAAATAGAACCACACCATAAATGTGAAACTTGTGTAGAATCCAAGTTGACGGATCATCCTTTCATTCCATTGAAAGAAATCTTGAACCTCTAGACTTAATACCAGAGATATATGTGATCTTAAATGCGTGTAGACTAGAGGTGGTAAAAAGTATTTCATTACTTTTATTGACGATAGCACTAGATATAGTTATGTTTACTTGTTGAGAAGTAAAGATGAGGCAATTGAAGTGTTCAAACACTATAAAAATGAAGTTGAAAATCAACTAAGCAAAAAGATTAAGGCTATAAGGAGTGATAGAGGAGGTGAATATGAATCACCTTTTGAAGGTTTCTGTTAGAACATGGAATCATTCATCAAACTACGGCTCCTTATTCACCTCAATCAAACGGTATTGCGGAACGCAAAAACCGAACTGTAAAAGAGATGATGAACGCTATGTTGTTAAGTTCTGGTTTACCCCAAAATTTGTGGGGAAGCTTTGCTTTTACGCCAATTACATTCTCAACAAGATTCCTAACAAGAAGACGCTTAAAACACCATACAATTGTGGAAAGGTCATCGGGACTTCCTATGAATTCTTAAAAGTGTGGGGGTGTCTTGCTAAAGTGGAAGTCCCTAAACCTAAGAAGGTGAAGATAGGACCCAAGACTATTGATTGTGTATTCATTGGATATGCAAACAATAGTAGTGCATATCGTTTTGGTTCATAACCGAGAGATTCAAGATATACATGTTAATACAATTATAGAGTCAAGGAATGTTTCATTCTTTGAAAAGACGTTCATTATAACATATGTATAGAGTCAAGTTCAACAAAGAGAACTTTAGATGCTACAACTAGTAACCATCCTACACAAAGCGAAATTGAGGAGGAACCTAGACGTAGCAAAAGGTCAAGGACGTCAACGTCTTTTGGACCTGATTTTCTAACATACTTGTTGGAAAATAATCCTCAAACGTTCAAGGAGGCAATGTCATCTCCAGAAGCTACTTATTGGAAAGAAGCAATAAATAGCGAGATTGAATCCATAATGCAAAATCATACATGGGAATTGGTGGATTTACCACCAGGTTCCAAGACTTTGGGATATAAGTGGATATTCACAAAGAAATTTAAGGCTGATGGATCAATCGACAAGTATAAAGCTAGACTTGTGGTCAAAGGCTTTAGACAAAAGGAAGGATTGGATTATTTTGACACTTACTCTCCAGTTACAAGAATAACTTCCATAAGGATGCTAATAGCAATAGCATCAATACATGGATTTGAGATACATCAAATGGATGTAAAAGGCGGCATTCTTGAATGGTGAGTTAGATGAAGAAATATACATGGAACAAACCGAAGAAGGGTTTATTGCTCTGGACAAGAAAGGAAAGTTTGCAAGCTTGTTAAATCTTTATATGGATTAAAGCAAGCACCTAAACAATGGCATGAGAAATTTGACAATGCAATGTTGTCAAAACGGTTTCAAAATAAACGAGTGTGACAAGTGTGTCTATGTCAAAAGCACTCAAAAGGGATGTGTCATTGTTTGTCTCTATGTAGACGATATGCTAATTTTGGGTAGTAATATGGATGTCATAAAATCTACCAAGCAAATGTTGTCTAGTAAGTTTGGCATGAAAGATTTAGGTGTCGCTGATGTTATCCTAGGAATTAAGATCTCTAGGATGGGTACAATTAAGTTGGATATTCCTAACAGGAGTTATCCCTCACATTAGGAGGAAAATAAGTTCAGTCTGCGTGAAGAAATTGGCGCCGATGTATTCGATCGGTCTTCTTGCCACGCAGCGCCCATGCCGTGGACAACTTTACAAGTGTTTTAGGCCTTGACAGCTGACATTGGCCTTGCAAAGGCGCTACCGCCATGCCTATTTTCGGCAGAATTCTATTATTGTGAAACCGCGAGTTTGCAATATATGTTGGGGTTTTTGGCAAAACCTAACACACGAACCAAGGCAACACAAGAGAGAGAAAACCCAATCTTGAAAGCAATCAGGATTGAGAGATAATCTTTACAGAGAAACAACCCTGTAAAGAGAGAGGAGTGATCTAGTAAGGTGAGAGATTAAAATGAGTGATTGTAATCTTCTTTCCCACTTTATAAAAGGATTAGCTCTTGTGGAAGTAGGCACCATTGGCCGAACCACGGTATATCTTTGTGTTGTGGTATGCTTGTTCTTCTTCTTATATTATTTATCTATTGTTAATAGCCGTTTAGTGAGTTGAGCATGTTAGCTAGGTTGTAGTTGATATTTAGATTATTGTCAGGTGATTGTTGTTGGTCCTTGTACGAGTTATCTGTGTAGTGGGGATCGATTGATATTGGTATTAACCCAATGTTTCGACCAAATATGATCAAAACACTAAGTGTTGATAAAAGAGACGAAGAACGTAGAAAAGTAATTAGAAAAATGATGGTGATCGGGAGAATGATGAGACTGTACCTTGCGGTTGTCTACATACCCAAATTATCAATGGGATCAAGTCTCAAGAACGTAGTTCTGAATGAAAAATAGTTTGGTATTTATATGTGTAGAGTAGAGATTTCTTGTAGCTCAAGTATTCTTGTAACTTGAGTCATTGTGATAGAATATAACTCTCAACTGATAATTATCTCTTTTGATAAGAAACGAATCTGGACATAAATTAGCGTTACATTTAGTGGCCATGTGGTAAGGTTAAGGTTGACGCAGACATACGAAGTTAATGGCCCGTCACGTTGATCCATGGTATTGCAAATTTGGCTTTAACGATTAAATGAATAAATTAGAGACCCTACTAATGAGCGTTTGCTTGCGTAAGGTGGGGTCGAAACACCGCTTTCTTTCTTTGTCATGCGAACAAAGTTCACATGGCAAAGAAGAGAAGAAAAATCAAGGAAAACTTGAAATAAGAAAAGAGTAAACGGAATGTATAACAAAGTGTCGTGTGAACGTAAACGATAGAATAATGGACAATCGGAAAAAATTCGTGAATTATCGAAAACGAAATAATGTCAAATTAACGTATACGAAAGTGTCGTGTGAACGTAAACGATATGAAAACTGATTGTCAAAAAAAATGCGTGAATTATTGTGTATGAAATAATTGGGATTTGAAAAATATACAAGAGTAGGTGGAGTAAAATAGGACCAAAGAATTGTACTGAAACATTAACAAGAGTTGGAGTGAGAAGTGGACATAATTAGTTTTTGGTAATTTTGTAGAGGTGCCTAGGGTTGGTGAATTCACTATTTGCATTTGGATATGGCTTGGTTTATTTGGATGGGCCTTGTTAGTTGTGATGTTGGGCCAACTAAAGAAAAGAAGACACAAAAGAAATTAAAAAGGGCAATGGGCTTTTGGGCTTAAGTGATCAGCACCCAAGATGAAGGCTTAAGTTTTTGCTATGATCTACCACTCCTCAAGTTATACTAGAACCGGATCATTGGATCAAAACAATAGTTTCCTTCTCCATCTCCATTTCTCACGAACAGGAGAAAAACCGACTTTGCTCTTTCCGATTCGATCGCATAAACACCGAAATGCTCACGAAGAGCAGTCCAATTACAGTCACGAATCCCTTCTAATCCCAATCCCTTTGGGTACGAAAACAATACCCGATTCCTACTAGTAAAAGACGTGAGCAATATATCTTTGGGGGTTTCTAATCCCGATCGAATTCCGAATCTTGCGTGAGCTAAACCGAATAAGAACTTTCCATTCAAATCAAAACCGAATACTCAAGGAAAGAAGACCCAGATATAAACAAGGGGCTCTCCAGAATACAGAGCTCCTGACAACACAGAAACGCAGAGAGAAATAGTAGCAAGGGGGAGAGAGGCTAGAGTTCGAGTTACTACGGGAGCTTGAATTATCGCACAATCATTGGAATTAAACGGAGACAGAAAACAACAGGGCTCTCCATGTCCTAGTTGCCATGTTTGGTTAAGAAGGTAGAGTTGACTTGACCATATTTCATATAGTGGAAAGGGAACTTCAACTTGAGATATTTTTAAACAGGGGTTTACAAAGTTAAGGATTTTTTAATTTTTTTTTCCAGGATCGTTACATATATTCAATTGACGTCACAATAGAGAACCAAAGGAGGACTGAGGTTCCATTAGAGAGATTGAGAAAAATCCCAAAAACCAAACTTACTTTCGCTTACCAAAGGTAAAAGGATGCTTGTGCCCCACAAGCGTCTCTGATGTTGAATTAGACATATGGTGTTCGGAGGAATTGTTGACAGGAAGGGTGTACTTGGTGTGGTGGGCGGTGGTAATCTGTGATGGATATTGATTGTTTGAATTGTTGGGTTTCGATCAAAATTGAATTTGGGAAATTGAATTTGGGCTGCTGAAGAAGACGGATAAAAGTTCGAAGAATATGACAAAGCGTTTGCAAAAAAATTCGACAACATGAAACAGGTATGTCAGTATTTTTTTCCATTTAGCTTCAAATTTTGGTTAAGTTTGAAAGACTAACAAAATATTTGTATTTTTTCTTGAGGTTGAAAGCGGAATTACGAAAGCAAATGATATTGTGAAAAATTTCGAGCGGAATGATCACAATGCCGTAGAGAAATAAATAAATAAAATTTGAATAAAGTTTTAAACACAAAGTTAACGTAAAAGCGAATTTTTGCCCTATGAGGATAAGCACGCGGTTTCACGAGCCTCGAAAAGTTTTCGCGAGAAAGTTCGGCTTAATGCCTTAGAAAAATAATGAATTTGTCAAAAATTTTCACTTAGTAAATTTCTCGTAGAAAGATCGGCAGAATGCCTTAGAAAAAATAATGACGCTGACGAAAATTTTCGTTCGGAAATTTTTTCGTAGAAAGATCGGCATAATTCCTTAGAAAAAGAATGGCGTGAAAAATAGTTAAAAAAGCCGAAGGCGAATCTGATTCGAAGAAGAAAATGAAGATTTAATCGAACAACCGTAAGACAATTGACAAAGACAATTGATTAGGTAATTGTGTGAATGTAATACCATAGAGCTAAAACTTCTTTTGATGAAAAATAAAAATAAAGTATGTTTTGACAATTGAATATAGTGGCGATGTCTGATAACATACCTGTGTAAAACTGACAATGTTATTGATTTATATAGATGACACGAAATAGAATAAAACGCCCCCAATACTAACTTTAAGCTTGCAAAATTAGATTGGAGAAAAAAACCCGACCACGGTAACCGAAGCGAAATGGGATAATCTTCATCAGATGTTGACATAGCGCGAGTAACCGACTAAGCGAGCGTAACAGCATTCAACTTAGACTGCCGAAATTAAACGTGGTAATTTCGTCAGATTTTGTTAGAGCGATTGTAACGACAAAGCGAGCGTAAAAGCTTTCAAACTTAAACGATTCGGCTAAGCGGTAACCGTTAGATTTTGTATGTAGCGATAGTAACACTAAAAGCGGCGTAAAGCCGTTCAACTTAGACCGATTTTAAATTAAACGTGGTAATTTCGCCGATTTTGTAAAGGCGATAGTAACGAACTAAGAGGCGAATAACGTTCAACTTAGGATCGACGAAGTTAAACGCGGTAACCGTCGGATTATGTCGTAGCAATAGTAACGAACTAAGCGGCGTAAAGCGTTCAAACTTAGACCGACGGCTAAAAGCGTGGTAACCGTTAGATTTTGTAAAATATAACTAACGACTAAAGCGTAAAGCGTTCAAACTTAGACTGACGAAGCTAAATGCGGTAACTTCGTCGGATTATGTTGTATTGATAGTAACGACTAAGCGAGCGTAAAAGCGTTCAACTTAGACTGACAAAATTAAACGTAGTAATTTCATCAGATTTTGTCGTAGCAATAGTAACGAACTAAGCGAGCGTAATAGCGTTCAACTTAGACTGACGAAGCTAAACGCGGTAACTTCGTCAGATTTTGTCGTAGCGATAATAACGACTAAGCGAGCATAAAAGCGTTCAACTTAGACTGACGAAATGAAACGTGGCAAGATTTTGTTGTAGCGATAGTAACGACTAAGCGAGCGAAAAAGCGTTCAACTTAGACTGATGAAATTAAACGTGGTAATTTCGGTCGATTTTATCGGGCGATAGTAACGACTAAGCGAGCGTAAAAATGTTCAACTTAGACCTACGAAATTAAACGTGGTAATTTTGTTAGATTTTGTTGTAGTGATAGTAACGACTAAGCGAGTGTAAAAGCGTTCAACTTAGACTGATGAAATTAAACGTGGTAATTTCGCTAGATTTTGTTGTAATGATAGTAACGATTAAGCGAGCGTAAATGCGTTCAACTTAGGTTGACAAAATTAAACGTGATAATTTCGCCAGATTTTGTTGTAGTGATAGTAACGACTAAGCGAGCGTAAAAGCGTTCAACTTATGCAACACCAACGATCACGTTCTACAAAAGTTATGACTAATACTCGACGAGCCTAAGTTCTTGATGCACTTACTGACAATCATCGTGGATGTGCGGTTCCAGGTCAACCTGGCGGTATCGAACTACTCCCTCCTATTCCTTTTCAACATCCGATTGCATACGACCCGGCTACCGTTCCACCGATGCGCCAAATTATTCAGCACGAAGTTATTGCCTCTGACGATTTTTCGTCATCTGTAGCGGATAATGTCCGTCATATGTCTCGAGGCATTCTTGTATTGAAAATATTACATTGGCCTTGTTTCATGCTGTCAGACATCTTAAGCTTATTTCAAAGAAGGAATAGTCGAAGTTTATATTTGTCGAATATCCGCTGCGCAAGTTTTTTCGCAACGTCTACGGATCGAGTCGCAGAATGGAAAAGTTACATTAGCGTTTACAATATTGTCTCTGACACTCATACAATTAAACAGAGACAAACTTTGGTTTCGCTAATGACTGATTTTCTTATTGATGATATTCTTATGTCGAAAGCATTACTCGATGAGGAAAACGTCAATCTCTAATTGTCATTACCTCCCGAGGGCGATGACTTGAAATATTTATCGGATATATTAGCTACTTGCTAGATTTATACCTATAGTTCGCATAATAAGTCTGCCTCCGGTCTTGTTTGTGTTATCTTGAAGCTGAATGAAGACATAATTGAGAGGTCTCTACATTGGGGATTTGACACGTCAAATACTATGGCCGAGTCCAAAACTGTCATTTGTGGTATACGCACAACTCTTCAGCTGGGGGCGACTAAGTTACGATTAATTATTCTAAGCTAGTCGTTAGCCAATTTGAATGATAAATATCGCTCGCAATGATAGAATGGACGTTTATTTAGACTTCGTTCAATGAATTGCATGAAATTTTACATCTATCATTCATGTGACAATTATCCGGCGTTATGATATAAAGCATCCCGATTCTATCGCATACTTATCCGTAGAAAATCAAGTCATCACCGTTATGACAACACTTTGGATTAACCACTTATCTTTGTAAGATGATTCCAACGAGCAGTAGCGATAATGTCACCGGTATCTACCGGCGACAATCATGCGGTGACGATGCTCGTGGATTTCGATGACTAAAACTCTATCATCCGAAAGACAAGTCTCAATCCTATCCGCCGTTGTTTGGGCGAGCGAACAATTTACTAGGCCTCGAAGGAATTCATTCGGGACTATGTGAACACCACTCCCGGGCTTAAGTCGCTCACATAGCAATGACTCAATGGTATTGGTGGTCATACATGCCAAAGGATGTTAAGCGTTTGTCCGAGAAGTCGCGTGCCTTGTCAAACACATGATATATGATATGGGTGAACTTCCCGACGGCGTCATCCAATCCATAAACCTTGGTCATTTCGCGAAATGGGGTTTTGACATTGTTGGTTTATTTTTATGACCCACGGCGGTGTTAGTTTAAACCTCGTTGCAACAAATTATTTTAATAATGGCGGACAAAATAGACACCGGTTCAATGGTTGAGTTCTAGCGAACGAAAAACGGACAAAAAATTTGTTAATTTCCGTTTCTAGTTCAATAGTTTCTTTTCCGTTATTATCTTTGCATTTTTCAAGACTTCGGTAATCAATAAAAAGCGTTTTCTTTCACCGGTTTAAATGGTATGATTTTGGTTCTAGCTTAACCTTATAATCGCTCGACAAAATCGGCGAAATTACCACATTTAATTTCATGGAGTCCTAAGTTGAACGCTTTTACGCCGGCTTAGTCGTTACTATCACTACAACAAAATCTAGCAAAATCCGCGTTTAATTTTGTCGGTTTAAGTTGAACGCTTTTACGCCATTTAGTCGTTCGTTACTATCACTACAACAAAATCGGCGAAATTACCCGCGTTTAATTTCATCGGTCTAAGTTGAGCGCTTTTTATTTCGCTTAATTAGTAGTTACTATCGCTACAACAAAAATCTAGCAAAATTACCACGCGTTTAATTTTGTCGGTCTAAAAAGTTGAGCGGCTTTTAGCATTTAGTCGAATTAGTTATCGCTCCGACAAATCGACGAAATTACCACGTTTAATTTCATCGGTCCTAAGTTGAGCTTTTTTTGGCTCACTTAGTCATTACTATCGCTACAACAAAGTCTTACCACGTTTAATTTAGTCGGTTTAAGTTGAGCGCTTTTATGCTCGCTTAGTCGTTATTATCATTACGACAAAATCGGCGACGGTTACGCGTTTAGCCGTCGATCTAAGTTTGAACGCTTTTACGCTTCAAGCTTAGTTTGTTACTATCGCTTTTGACAAAACAAAATCGGCGAAATTACTATGTTTAATTTCGTCGATCTAAGTTGAACGCTTTTTATTTCCGCTTAGTTCGTTACTATCGCTACAACATAATCGACGAAGTTACCGCGTTTAGCCGTCGATCCTAAGTTTGAACGCTTTTATTTTCGGCTTAGTCGTTACTATCGCTACGACAAAATCTGACGAAGTTACCGCGTTTAGCTTCGTCAGTCTAAGTTTGAAAGCTTTTACGCTCGCTTAGTCGTTACTATTGCTCCGACAAAATCTGATGAAATTACCACGTTTAATTTCGGCAGTCTAAGTTGAATCTTTTACGCATTTCGCTAGTGGTTTTTCTCGCTTATGTCAACATCGATGAAGATTACCCGTTTCGTTTAAATTGGGTTAGCGTCGGCGTTTTTCGATCAATCTAATTTTACAAGCTTAAAGTTAGTATTGGGGGCGTTTCATTCTATTTCGTGTCATCTATATAAATCAACAACATTGTCAGTTTTACACATGTATGTTATCAGACATCGCAACTATATTCAATTGTCAAAACATACTTTATTTTTATTTTTCATCAAAAGAAGTTTTAGCTCTATGGTATTACATTCACACAATTACCTAATCAATTGTCTCTGTCAATTTTCTTATGGTTGTTCGATTAAATCTTCATTTTCTTCTTCGTAATCTGCATTCGCTTCGCTTAGCACTTTCGGTTAACTATTTTCCACAGTCATTCTTTTTTCTAAGGAATTATGCCGATCTTTCTACGAAAAAATTTTCGATCGAAAATTTTCATCAGCGTCATTATTTTTTCTAAGGCATTCTATCGATCTTTTTACGAGAAATTTACCAAGTGAAATTTTTTGACAGCTTCATTATTTTTTCTAAGGCATTAAGCCGAACTTTCTAAGCGAAACTTTTCGAGGCTCGCATAACCGTCGTTTCTGCAATGCGCAAAAATTTTGCTTTTACGTTAACTTTGTGTTTAAAACTTTATTCAGCTTATTTATTTATTTCTCAACGGCATTGTGATCATTCCGTTCGAAATTTTTCGTCAATATCTTTTGCTCGTAATTCCGCCATTTCAACCTGCGAAGAAAATACAAATCTTTTTTTAGTCTTTCAGACTTAACCAAAATTTGAAGCTAAATGGAAAAAAATACTGACATACCTGTTTCATGTTGTCGAATTTTTTTGCCACTGTTTTGTCATATTCTCCGAACTTTTCTCCGTCTTCTTTGGCAGCCCAAAATAACTCAATAATTGCGCAATTTCTTTGTTTAATGGAATTGCACTCCCGCAACTTAATTGTGATTAAGCCGTTACTACTTCATCTTCTTCGACTTTCGTTTCAAATGCATACACTTCGTCCATCTCAAATCTCTCGAGTACTAGTATTTTCCGTAGTTCTTTAAGTGACCGGTAGCGACCCTCGTGTATTAAGCTTATATATCTGTCACTTTTTTTTCCACCTCACCAAGTCTACAATCGTCATCGATTCTTACTATTCTTGATTATCTTTCGTCCGTGTAATACAGTCGTTTCTTCCTGTGAAAAAAAAAAAAAAAACTTTTCGTCAGTTATCTAGTGCTCACCATCTTCCTGTTCAGTGCAAAGAAAGAGCAAGTGAGTGACTATTGTTATTCTAGTGCTGCCTTGAACATGACTATAGTTATCTGAAAGCGATGATCATGCGAAGTAACAAACTGAAAAGCCAAACTTGAACAAGTGACATTAGCTAAGAGTGCTAATCTAAATATCCTAAAGAGCTAGATGAACTTTACATCGTATTAAGTGTCAATCTCTAATAGAAAGAATTGGAAAGTCACGCAACACATAGACATTAGCTAAGAGTAAACAATATATACGCCATATAAGGAAAAATACATATAAAACAGATAAAACAGCTCCACTAGATGGATACAATTCATCTTCTAAAGATCTCATCTCTTTCTTGCTTTAGATTCGTTCTTGAAAGATAAAGCTTGAATATTGGAAGTTATTGAAGAGAGAAGGTCAAAGTGAGAAAAAAAGATAGCCAAAATTAGCCTGTTTTTCTCTCTATCTCGATGTGATAATTGTCGATGAGGTATAAAACCCAAGTAACCCCATGTTCATGCCGACCAATGAAGTCATAGTCATGTGCACCATGCTTATTCAGATTTGTTGTATATATTTAGTATAGTATGAGTTCTTTAGCGAAAACAAATATGGTATGACCATTATGAATTATGTTAAACCTTTGAGTATTTTTAACGCCTAAAATAGTGATCTTGTGATATTCTGAATAGATGACAGCCATTAATTCTTGGTTCATTTGTATCTTGCCAAGCTACTGTAAATAATGCCTATCGTTTTGATTAAATAACGCTTATCGTTTTGAGAAGAGGCAAATACGAACAAGAGAAAAAAGATTACCCTACATGCATCGGCTTCACCACTTATACTAACCATTTCGTTGTCTATGCATAAACGTCTTCGCAGTTTATAGAGCTTAGCCACTGTTTATATAATATTTCTTCGATCTAGTTTTCCATTGCTGGTTGAACTCTTATCTAATCCGAATTCTTATCTAATCCGAAGTTGGCATCCAGTTTTAGTCCCTAAAATCTTCACTTTTGAATCCAATTCGTATTTAACTTCCTTTTATTACTATTATTATTAAACTGCCCCTACGTTTAATTTTCAACGGTATAATCCAAGTATCGCTATTCCATTGGCACGCATCGTCGAATTCAAATTTCGTATTATTACGTGACGCGTTCGGTACAATTTTCGCCAATTGAATTTTTTTTGCAATTTTATTTCTGTGCATATTTTATTTTTTTCTGTGCATTTTCGGCCATCTTTTATTTAACTACATTGCGTCCCGTATACGTTAGTTTGACATTATTTCGTTCCCGATAATTCACGAATTTTTTTCGATAGTCAATTTTCCAATTATTTCTTTTCGCACGACACTTCGTTCTATATTCCGCTCATTTTTTTTTTCTTCTTTGCCATATGAACTTTGTTAGCATGCCAAAAGAGGGGTGATGTTCGACCCCACCCACGCGCGGGCTTAACGTCCATTGGTAGGAATCTCCACTTTATTCGTTTAATCGACGGGACTAAAGCCCAATTTACAAGTACCATGGATCAATGCGGGCTCATTAACTCATGTGTCTAAGGTGAACCTTAGCCACATGGTTTGCCACTAATGTACATTGATTTATGTCCAGATTCATTTCTTATCAAAGAGATAATTATCAGTTGAGAGTTATATTCTATCACAATGACTCAAGCTATAAGAATACTTGAGCTACAAGGATTCTCTACTCTACCTATATAAATACCAAACTATTTTTCATTCAGAACTACGTTCTTGAGACTTGATCCCATTGATAATTTGGGTACGTAGGCAACCGCAAGGTACAGTCTTATCATTCTCCCGATCACCATCATTTTTCTAATTACTTTTCTACGTTCTTCGTCTCTTTCATCAACACTTAGTGTTTTGATCATATTTGGTCGAAACACCAAACAAGTGGTTCAGAGCCTTGGTTAGATTAACCTAGGGTATTATCCAAACCTAACCCAGAAGGTGTTTGAACAAATTCCTAAGAGGAGGTTTGAGTTGAAAATAACTTGTAGAGATGGACCATTTCGTGCACACTCGCATTGACGAGTCTGAATAGGAAGAACTACACCATTTGGAAAGCCAAGATGAAAGACTTGCTATATTGCAAGGACTTGGCACAACCCATTGAAAATGGAGGAGAAAAACTGGAAAAGATTCTTTCGGCTGAGTGGAGCAAACTTGACAAAAAAGCAATTGGGTGTATTCTACAGTGGATTGATGACAGTGTCTTTCACCATGTATCCCAAGAGACTACAACTTTTGGCTTGTGGAAGAAACTCAAAGACCTCTATGAGAGGAATTCGGGCGGAAACAAAGTGCTGCTTGTTAAGAAGTTTGCCAACACGAAATACCAAGAATGTTCTTCAATGTCTGAGCACCTTAATGAAGTACATAATATCATCAATCAGTTACATTTGATGAAGATTAATATGGAAGACGAAGTTGAGGCTTGTTTCTATTAGACTCTCTACCCAAAAGTTGGGAGACGTTAGCAGTTTCTCTACACAGATCAGCTAAGGATGGAATCATTTCCATGGAGATGGCTACTGCGTCTTTGTTGAATGAGGATACTAGAAGGAGTCCAAGAAGCAGCTCCTCTTACTCAAAGATCCTTGTCACAGAGAAATGGGGGAAAGGTAGAAGCAGAAAACCATTTCATTCTAGAGGTGATGATAGAAGTAAATCTAGGGGTGAAACTAGAACTCCTAAGGCAGAGAGACAATGTTACTATTGTGCCACCAAGGGTCACTTCAGATATGAGTGTAGAACACTAAAGAGGGATAAGAAGAATAACTGTGTACATGAAGACATAGTGCAGAGGACGGAAACACATGCAGAGATACTACCGCACTAGTCAATGATCTAGTGGGAATTATGTCAGAATGTGGTGTGTGCTATCTTAGTACCTCATGCCAGGATACAAAGTCAGTGATAGATATAGGAGCATCCTATCACATCACACCGCACAGGGGATTCTTCACTATCTACAACTGTGGTGAATTTGGTGAAGTAAAGATGGGTAACACTGGAGTCTTGAAGATTATAGGCATTGGTGATGTTCATGTAGAAACCAATGTCAGTTACACATTGACACTCAAGGATGTAAGATATGTCCCTGACATTCGGCTAAACCTAATTTCGGCTGGGAAGTTAGATGATGTTGGCTTTGTAAACTTGTTTGGTAACGGGGTATGGAAATTGAGTAGAAGTTCCATTCTAATAGCCAGAGGGAAGAAAACTTGCTCTCTTTACAAAACTCAGGCTAGTTTGTGTAAAGCGTATAAATCTGCGAGGAAGAAGAAGCTTCCTCCGTGGCACAAAAAGACCGCGGTCATATGGGCTAAAAGGGATGGAAGTTCTTGCCAAGCAAAAGGCATTGCCAGACATCAAAGGTACACATTTAAATAGATGTACTCATTGTTTGGTAGGAAAGCAACACAGGGTGTCCTTCCAAAGATTCCCGACTCACAGAAAGGACAATGTCCTTGAGCTAGTTCACATTGACTTATATGATCCTATGAAAGTAAAGTCCCACGGGGGAGCTTTGTACTTCTTGACCCTTATTAATGATGCGTCAAGAAAAATATGGGCATATAGTCTGAAGACCAAGGATGAAGTACTTGGCATGTTCAAGACTTCCATAGCATGGTGGAAAGAAAGACAGGGAAGCCTTTGAAGTGTATTCGCTCAGATAATGGGGGTGAGTACATATGATCGTTTGAAGGGTATTGCAAGAGTCGTCGGATTTGCCATGAGCAGACCATTCCTAAGACACCGCAACATAATGGAATAGCCGAGATGATGAATCGTACCATTGTAGAGAGGATGAGATGCATGTTGTCTCACTCTAAGCTACCTAGAATCTACTGGGTAGAAGCAATGCGTACAGCCGTGCATGTGATCAACCTATTGCCGTCGAAGCCTCTGAATAGTAACTATCCAGAGAGAGTATGGTCAGGCAGAGATGTTGATTATAGATACTTGAGGGTATTTGGGTGCAGGGTATTTGTGCATATTTCGAAGGATGAGAGATCCAAGCTTGATGACAAAGCCAAGTAGTGCATTTTTCTGGGTTATGGGGATGAGAAGTTTGGCTACAAACTCTACGATCTAAATAACAAGAAGGTAATTCGAAGTTGAGATGTTGTGTTCTTGGAAGACCAAACCATAGCAGATTTCAAGGAAGGTGAAAAGCTACAAGCTTTCACTAATGATCTTGTTGATTTAGAACCAGAAGTTCTTCCTACTGTGGAACGTGCAGAAGGCATTGAGAGTATAGAGAACCATGAGTTTGAAGCTCATGATGAGAATCTTATTGCTCATGATGGGATAGAACCTATCGATATAGAAGATGCAGATGAAGTGCATGAACCACCACCAGAGCAAGCAGAAGTGCATCCTCCTGAGGCACCAGCAGATAGGGCAAGGAGGTCAGATAGAGAGAGACAAACTTCAACCAGGTATCCACCATATACGTATGTTCTACTATTGGATGGTGGAGAACCTATGTACTATCAAGAGGCTCTTGAAGATACAGACAAAGAGAAGTGGTTGAAGGCCATGCATGATGAGATGAATTCTTTGCATAAGAATCACACTTATGAGTTAGTTGAGAAACCGGAAGGAAGAAAAATTCTCAAGAATAAGTGGATCTACAAAGTCAAGCATGAGGAGAATAATCCACACCCAAGGCATAAAGCTCACCTTGTTGTGAAGGGATTCGGTCAAAGGAAAGGAATTGACTTTGATGAGATTTTATCTCCTGTAGTGAAGATGACTTCTATCCGGGTGGTATTGGGTATGACCGCAAGTATGAACCTGGAGGTTGAGCAGCTAGATGCTAAGACATCTTTTCTTCATGGAGACCTTGAAGAAGATGTCTACATGGACTAGCCGGAGGGTTTGAGGTCAAAGGCAAGGAGCACCTAGTATACAAGTTGATAAAGAGCTTGTATGGGTTGAAACAAGTACCGAGACAGTGGTACATAAAGTTTGATTCCTTTATGGCGAAGCAAGGATACAAGAAGTCTGCTTTTCGATCATTGTGTGTTTGTTCAGAAATTTTCAGATGGAGATTTCATAGTGCTCTTGTTGTATGTGGATGATATGTTGATAGTTGGCCCAAACATCAACAAGATATCCAAGCTAAAGAAAGACTTAAGTAAGTCCTTTGAGATGAAGGATTTGGGCCAAGCAAAGCAGATACTTGGGATGCAGATCACTCGTGACAGAAAGAGTGGGAAGTTGTGGCTTTCTCAAGAAAACTACATTGAGAAGTTGTTGAAGAGATTCAAAATGGATCAAGCAAAGCCAGTCAGTTATCCGTTTGGTGGCCAGTTCTGCATGACCAAAGAGATATGTCCAAAGGGTAGTGATCATGAGCAGAGTTAGATGGAAAAGATTTCTTATGCACCCGCAGTGGACAGCTTAATGTATGCAATGGTGTGTACAAGACCAGATATTGCTTTCGCTGTTGGTGTTGTAAGCCGATTTCTGTCAAATCCGGGTAAGGAGCATTGGGAAGGTGTTAAGTGGATATTGAGATATCTCAAGGGCACTTCCAAATCGTGTTTGTGTCTTGGTGGAAGTAAGCCCTTACTTGAAGGCTACATTGATGCAAACATGGCAGGTGATGTTGACTCGATGAAGTCCACCTCTAGTTATATGGTTACTTTTACAGGGGGAGCAGTTTCTTGGCAATCTAAGTTTCAAAAGTGTGTTGCCCTATCTACTACAGAAGCTGAGTATATTACAGCCACTGACTGTTGCAAAGAGATGCTATGGATGAAGAGGTTCTTCAATGAGCTAGGGCTAAAGCAGAAATAGTTTGTAGTTCTATGTGATAGTTAGAGTGCCATCTATTTAAGCAAAAATCTGAGTTTTCATTCTAGATCCAAGCATATACATGTGCGTTATCATTGGATTAGAGAAGTACTCGAAGACAAGCATTTGTGTATCGAGAAGATCCATACCGAAAAGAACGGGTCGGATATAATGACCAAAGTCTTACCAAAAGGTAAGTTTGATGTTTGTTGTGCTACCGTTGGAATGGTAGCAAACTCATCTTGTTGATTTGGAAATTGCATGGAGGTAGCCTACCTCACTGTTCGGGAGGGAGAGATTGTTAAAGTTATCCCTCACATGAGGAGGAAAAGAAGTTCAGTCTACGTGAATAAGGTTGAGCACGCGCACGTTCAATCTGGTCTTGCTTAAGGCGCGCACGCACCTATGCCGTGGACAACTTATAGTGTTTTTAGGGTGCGTGCGCGCTCGACATTGGCCTTGCTCAAGGCGTGCCTGCGCCAATGCCTATTTTCGGCAGAATTCTATTTTTATGAAACCACGAGTTTGCAATTTATGTTGGGGTTTTTGGCAAAACCTAAAACACAAACCAAGGCAACACAAGAGAGAGAAAACCCAATCTTGAAAGCAATCAAGATTGAGAGATAACCTTTACAGAGAAACAACCCTGTAAAGAGAGAAGAGTAATCTAGTAAGGTGAGAGACTGAAAGGAGTGATTGTAATCTTCCTTCCCACTTTATAAAAGGATTAGCTCTTGTGGAAGTAGGCACCATTGGCCGAACCACGGTATATCTTTGTGTTGTGGTATGCTTGTTCTTCTCCTTACATTATTATCTGTTGTTAATAGTTGTTTAGTGAGTTGGGCATGTTAGCTAGGTTGTAGTTGATATTTAGATTGTTGTCTGGTGATTGTTGTTGGTTCTAGTACGAGTTATCTGTGTAGTAGGGATCGATTGATATTGGTTTAACCCCAATAATTAAGGCCTATATTTTTGTATTTCATATGTGTATGCACATAAAAATGATAAAAACAAATAGATATACCTAGAAGGGTACATATAACTCACTCCTCATAATAAGCCATTGAAGCACCAATGGCCTAGACTATCACTTGCTAGAGTGAGCACTAACAAGCCATGCGAACAAGGAATCAAACTTCAAAAACATTCATATACATAAATTATATATAAATATTCTAAATGAGCATAGGGCGAGATATATATATAGCAGTAAAAGTGGACGAAAAGTGGTGTTATAGTGAATTCCTGCAGAGAAACCCTTTTTGGACTTAATTAATTAGGTTTTGGGTTTAATTTAGTTGCCCAAAACACAGCTCCAAAGCCTATGCACGAAATTGTAAACCTAACTCTCTCCTATATAAAGAGGGTTAAGACTAAACAAAACTTGCCTACTCCCCTCTTAATTTAACCTTCTTGTTTCTCCTATGCTTCATGACCTTCTAAACCTATCTGGTGAAGAAGTAATACCTAAGGACAAGCCACCTGGCACATTTTCATTTT
This sequence comes from Coptis chinensis, assembly GCF_015680905.1. Lineage (NCBI taxonomy): Eukaryota > Viridiplantae > Streptophyta > Magnoliopsida > Ranunculales > Ranunculaceae > Coptis > Coptis chinensis. The sequence continues at coordinate 34,172,360 of NC_141456.1, read as the reverse complement.
TTCCATTTCTTCCTTCTAAAACTTATCCATATCCCACATATCTTCTACAACCATCTATTTTCTCACGATCATTCACTTAGCCACCATTTAATTTTGTTGGAGGAAAAAGAAGATAGTACATGCTCGGTTACGTTATAGGTCCATCAGATCTCACTCTCATTCCGCTAAGCCACGTCGTAGAAAATCATGGTGCTTCATTCTGTTTGGAGGTGCTTTCTATAATAATTATTTATGGAAAGACTCACAACTCTTTAGATTGTTGATATATAGTAAACTGCATGTTAATATATATTAGATAAAGTTTCGAGTATCTTACTATAAAAGACTCATAGTATTCTTCGGTGTACTCTATTCCAATCTTATATTATGGGAATACACAATGAGTTTCATTTTCATTTTTTCTTTGTAATTTTGTTTTTCCAAAAATCAAACATATAAAAATTAAAAAATTAAAACATAAACATGTATTAGTAAGTCTAGGAAATCTTACTTTAAAAGACCCAAGTTTTTGTAAAATACAACCTTTCTGGAGTATAGGCCAAACAAAAATTTTCAAACTTAAAAAGTGTTTTCAATTTTTTTTGGGGGTGGTATATTTTTGTATTTCATTTCAAAACTTTTTGCCACCCTTTTGCTTGTCATATTTACTCCAGTAAAGTGTAGGTTAGTTAGTTAAGTAATTTAAATGTGTTATTAAATTATTTCATGAACCCATTTCTCTCAAATTGTTTGGGGGTGGTATATTCAATTTTAGCACATTGTATGTTCATGTATTAAAATTGCATGTATAAATATGGAAATATAGAACCTGTGGACCTTGTTGATTTAATTGGAATGCATAATGTAATTAGGTACCTTAATTTCGTTGAATTTACCTATTTCACGGAATTTCAAAAGTTAATCCTATAGGAGCCACGATATGCTCATGCTTGAATTGTGAACGTATGGTATTATTTTATTTTTGTTAGAGTCCGCTTATGTCCCAAGTGCTATTTATTATTTCATGTTGTTATCCCCATAAAGGGAGGAACTCATATAGGAGTTGCGTATGTTTTTATTTCTTTATATTAGTATAGATTAACCTTCTTTTTCAAGTGTTCCCTTTTATAAGCATGTTTCTATGATACTCTCTATCCTTTATTTTCATTCCATACTTTGGGGACAAAGCATGATTATGTTTGGGGGTAGGTGATATAGAAACACGTTGTAAATGTTTAAGCACATATTAGGTTGTATATTATATATTAATTGTCGTATAAAAATTAGAAAATTATCAAAATCATAAAATTGTTTATACTATGCACTTAGTGATAATGGTATTATTCCCTTCTCCATGATGATATTAGTTTAGAAATCTCACGTAGCACTTGAATTAGGATTTAATTTTTAAAACTTAGATTAATATGTAGGTAATAGTCATTGCATCTTTTCATGAACATCTTGCATGAGCATCTATAATTGTACTTGGCAGTATTTTTTTGAGACCTAGGTTAAAGTACTTAATACATATCTTGTGAGCATATAGCTAAAAGCCTCATAAGAATGAAATATCTTAGTGATGACACAAAGGAGAAGTAAATTCAAAGTAGAAAAATCACACATCCACTTGTTTGATCACCATACCATATCCTAAGCGAGAATTTATGCCCTTTTTGGATCGATATAGCCAGAAATTTTAACCTAAGTATATTTTCCGCTAGTCACCACACTGAGCATTTTCATTAACATTTTCACAAACCACAAATCCTTTACCTAATAAAACAAAATAATAAATAAATAAATAAAATCAGCCTACCTATCTGGATAAGTCTGAGAAATAGAATGAGTGGATAAAAGAGAAGAGAAAAACCTGTGTAAATAAAAATTAGTTAGTTGCTTCCAAAGAAAAAGAAGTAGAAAAAGGAATTAAAAGAAATTTTCCATCCAAAGAAAAGAAAAATAAAAATAAAAATAAAATAAAAACTTAGAACTCTAAAAAACAGAATCAAATGATTCAAAAGCCAAAATAAAAGGGCTGAAAATGGAAACAAAGTGTCGAAGCAAAGTAAGAACAAGGTTTTATCTAGTTACATAATATGAAAACCCTATTTTCTCAGACTTATCTTTTTGAATATCCATTCCGTTTCTTCTTAAAAGCATCACCTCATCCCTGTATCACCTAATAAAGACATTTAGCTCAATCAGAAATAGGTTGGTATGATAGTAAGTGGTAGATGTGTTTGATCGACCTCGGCTTCCTTGGATTGTCATTGAGATTATGAGGAAATGTGTGCCCACTACACACTGGAGTTAGCAAACTTGAGTGGAAAAATCAGAGTATTATGTGTCTTGACACATTCCTTGTGAGAACCTACTTAGGCACGCTACCCAAAAGTTTCAGATACGGACCTACTATTTCATTTCATAGCATAGTTCATTGTATAGTTGTTTATCTTAAGATGATTTGATTATTATACATGTATTAATTTTGGAGTTAAATTGATGATCCTTGTTTAAATGCTAGTGAGATGTATAGATTCTGAGATAAATAAGAGGACATGCAATTGCTTTTATTTCTTAGTCATTGTAGTATAAATGAAGTTTGTGAGTATCTTCTATAGAAAATTCTCTTGAGGCTATAACTCGTCCACTAGGGAATTCCTAGTGGTTTAAGGCCTTATTCTATATGGCCAATGCAATCGCACTCTGCGAAACGAGATTAGTTAGGACCACATTTTTTGCCACTCATCTTTGCTTGAGGACAAGAAAAATACTGTTTGGGGGTGATGTGATAAGCACCCAAAAGTGTAGTTTAAACTCCTTAATAGTATTACATTTAGGCCAATTATGTTTATAATAAATAAGAGTTAGTATTGTTTACGTATTTTTGTGTATTTCAGGTTTTGAAATTGTTTATGTGTTTAAAGATGTCATTTTACGTGGAAAATGAGTCAAAATGATTGCTAGAAGAATTATATGTTTAAATCCCAAGAATCAAGAAGAAAAAGCATTTTCAAGCCTAGTCAAAGCTTGGAAGTCAAAGTTAATTTGGGTAGAAAAAGAAAATAAAAGTTAACATAACTTCAAATGGGCATATCTTTAGACTCGGGCCTTGGAATTGGCCTACTTTATGTCAAAACGACCGGCTCGGAATAAGCTTTCCAATGGACCTGGATTTTCCCCAATCAAAACTATAAAAGTGGATGAAAATGGTACTAAAGTAATTTCTAACATAATTGGCCCTTTTAGACTTAACCTAATGGGCTTTGGGCTCACTTTAGAGGCCCAAAGTCTCCCTTTTTGCCCATGCATAAAAATGTAACCACTAACTCTCTCCTATATAAAGAAGGTTAAAGGCTAAACAAAACTTGGCTACTCTCCTTTTTAGTTTAGTTGTAATTAGGGTTCTCTCTCTCTCTCTTTCTCCCTCTTTAATTTAGTTTAGGATTAGTTAATTAATTAGTTTATAGTGTAGCCTCCATTAATTCCCCATCAATAAAAGCTTAGTATTTATTCAATTCTTATTTACATTATGTTTTTACTCTATTATTTAGTTAATTTCAATTATTATCTTTACATTATTTTGTCTTCTTCTTCTTGTCTTAGTTTAATTAATCTAATGATATTAGGCTAATCCCCCATTAGAGGGAGTGATTATAAAACCTAATGAGGAATAGATTGTTAAGTAGAATTATTTAATTGTGTATGTTTTTCAATGGGCTTAGTTTATTATATGATTTCCAAAATAAACATATAGTAAATTAAACTATGGATTGTTATGATTAAGTCGAGAGATTTGGTTGTAATAATAATCCTACATGCTAGTACTAATGACTATAGAGATGTAAGTTGTTGGTAAGGATGATAAAGTTTGAGGCTTTAGGTTTGATCATTGCGTGAAAACCTAAAGACGATCTCTTTTCAATGAATAATTCGTAACTTGCATGAAACTAATCATTAGGTGGATTCATTACTTTCTCTATTATTTTTCTCATAGTTTAATTCACTGTTTTGATATCTTAGTTGACTGTTTTCATAGCCTAAAATATTACTCTCTCATTAGTGATTAGTTTAATTAGTTTAGATTCGTGTTAAATACGTACAAGCAAGAGTGGTTCGAACACGACTACTCTCCTCTTCAACACATGTTTAGAGAGTATAATATATTGATTGATAACATGATTTTAGTACTATTTTAACTACTGTTTTTACACTATTAAACTTAAACTTATCAGTTATTTTATTTTTTTATTTATTTTTTTCTGTTATTGTTTTAAGTAATTTAGGAACAAAAACCCAAAAAACCAAAAAGAAATCTCTCACCCTTTCATAAAAGTTCTTGTTTTTCATGTGCTTATAATAGAGGATTCTCGATACAACACTAGTCATGTGATTTTCAAAAACGGGCAATGGATTCCACATACACCAACCCTTAGAAGTACACAATCTCCATTCTTCTAAGGGTGGTTTGAGGATCAATTATGTATTACTAAGAGTTGCCCATATCACCATGATATTCGTACGAAACATCTTAAGTCTTGCATAGTAAATCCCCCAACACACATAACTGAAGCCACAGTCTAACTGGATTGGGTTCAATAAGAGCCCACATGAAAGTTGCCTAAGATCACCTGTATGGTTTGTTTTTCAAACTTAGCTTTAGAAAAATTACAACTTTTGTTCGAGTTATTTTTATAACATCTCTCCATAGTTTTTCAAAAATTTGAGGATATAAAAATTAAAATCTTACGCCCCAGAGTAACCAAAATGATACTGGATAAACGTATGGTTTTATCTTCTCGTAGAAAACCCTCTATATGGTTAGAGATTCCTTTTGAGAAAAATAAAAAAAAAAAAAAAAAAAAAAAAAATAGACTAAATGCTTTCAGGGATCATGCAGCACATTGTAGGCATTTTCCAGGTTTCAAATACCAACATGATCATGTTAGAGATATTTTATGTGATGCATTTTGGAAGGCTGGGGTACAAGTGAAGAAGGAGGCTCCTGTGAACTTTCTCACTGATCCGAATGAGGGAAGATCTACACTTTGGCCTGCGGATGTGTTGATATACAGTTGGTCTGAGGGGAGACATGCATGTGTTGATGTAACTGGAGCCTCTCCATTGGTAGGGCTTGGGAATGGAGTTTTTGAGGTGGGAGAAGAAGCTAAGAGAGCAGCGACAGGGAAGATGGAGAAGCATGAGGAAGCTTGCACGGCTAACCAGCATTGTTTCATTCCGTTTAGTTTCGACACTTTCGGTTTCTTGGAACAACAGTTTGTTGAGCTTCTCAAGAGACTTCAGAAAGTCATGGACAGTAATGTTATGATAGCTGGTTCTAACGAGTTTGTTTTTAGAATAATAGGATTTGTTATTTAGAAAGGACTTGAGGCGCAGCTTGTTGCACGCTTGTCCTAATTATTTGTAAAAATCCTTATCAGTATCAATAAAATTTCCACTTAAAAAAAAAAAAAAACCCCACCAAATTTCATAATAGAATAATTACGTAAATTCCTAATATAGTTAACTCATGTACATCTTGTTCTATATTTATCAAACCACGCTCCAAACTTGTTTGGGGGTGGTATATCCCCATCATGAAGAACATAGTACATGTTACTGCCATTTTGCACATGTTCTTATGGTAATCTCTTTCCTTTTCTTCATATTTTGAGAACAAATCATATTTCTATTTGGGGGTGGTATAGTAATATTCTGCAAAAACTAGGCATTTATTATATAGCAATTCTTATATTATATATATTAAGTATATTTCTATATTTCTTTCTTTCTTAAAATATTTTGAAAAGACCAAAAATATTTTTCTATTTAGTATTAAAAGCCTTGTTTTCCTTTTTCTATGATGAATAAATGGTTTAGAAATCTCATTATAACAATAGAGTAAAGATTTGTTCTTCAAACTCAGACTAATATACATACAATAGTTTATGCATCTTTTCATAAATGACATGCATCAGCATTTGATTGTATATAGCAATAAGTTTCCGAGACCAAGCTAGGTTATAACAGTTAAGTTCCATATCATGTGAGAATCTAGCCAAAAGTCTCATCTGAATGATTATTGAGTGATGACACAAAGGATGTCCGGATAGAGAGATAACACATCCACTTGCTTGATCACCACGCCATGTCCTAGGAGAGAATTTAGGTCCTTTTTTTATCGATATAGCCAAATAAATGTTAAAACCCAAAAAGATAGTTTTTCTCTAGTTATCCCCCTTTGAGCCTTCACCAATTTCTAAAAGCCTTTTTATTTCTTCGTTATCAATCCTTGAACCGTTACTACACACATAATAAAAAGTGTACCCAGCTAACGAGCTAAGAATTAGATGAACAGTAAAAAGAGAAGAGAATGCTTTATACAAAAACAGAATAGTTAGAAGCTTTGAAAAGAAAAGAAATAAAAGATTCAAAAATCAAAATCTCCCAAAAGTTCAAAATCAAAAGAAGTCGATTTCAAAAGAAACAAAAGCAAAGTTAGAACTCCCAAAAATCAAAATCATATGGAGACACAAAGCCAAAGGGATAAAGAATAAATCACAAATTCGAAAGCAAAAGCAAAAAACCAAAACGAGGTTCATCTCTAGTTACAAATATCCTGAAGACCCAATTTCTCAACTTATCAGAGTTTGTCTTCCCTTCCCTTTATTTCTAAACCACTACCTTAGCCCCGTAACTCCTAATAAAATACCTCTAGCTCAACTAGAATAGGATGGTGTGATAGTAAGTAGATATTGTGATTAATCGACCGCGATTTCTTTGGACGTCACTCGTGTAATGTGAGGAATATAAGTGTCCTCTGCACTTGAGAAAACGAAACTTAAGTGAATCTATCAAAAAGTTGTGATTGCAACACACCCCTGTGAGAACCCACCTTAAGGACGCTCTCCAAAAGTTTTAAAAACGACTCTACTTTTGTATTTCACCATTCATATTTTGCATGTTTATCTTTAGATGATTAAATTACTGTGTATATATTATTCTAAGTTCAAAGGAGCTTTTCTTTATTCCCCCACTAATGAGATGTATAGACCTCTGAGAATAAGCAAGGAAACAAGACTCTTTGTACTAAATAGAGAAAGTTTGTGAGTACCTTCTATGGAAAACTCTCACGAGGCTTAAGCTCGTCCACTAGGGAATTCCTAGTGGTTTAAGGCCTTGTTGCATATGGTCAATGCAATCGCACTCCGCGAAACTAGACTAGTATAATAAATCACACATTTGTGATCTTAGTTTTTTCTCTCATCTTTGCTTGAGGACAAGCAAAATGCTGTTTTGGGGTAGTTGATCAGTCCCCAAATATGCATTTTATTACCTTTACAATGCTTCAAATATGCTCTTCTTATGCTTAACGAACAGACAACTTATAGCTTTTGCTATATTTTGCAGGATACAGGCCATTTAGGACATATATTCCTAATACGTGCATTTTAGCGCAAAAAGGATTGCTATTAACGCTGCTTGGGAAAATTCCAGCTTAGAAGCAAAAATGCCAAAAAGTCAAAGTCAACTCTCAAGGACTCAGGACTAAAACCTGAAGACCCAAAGACTCAAGACTAAAAGCTATGGCTCAAGGACTTAAAGCTAAATCAAAAATTCAATTATATGGGCTAAAGTCAAAAGCCCACAAAACTTTATCTTATCCTCAAGGTTATTTCTAGAAAAAGGGCAATTATGCAATTGGTGTCCTATATAAACCAAAGTAGCTAGTAGAGAAAGAACATTACCCTAGAACTAATCATTGGTTATTAGGAGTAGATAATATGTTTTAAATTAATAGTGTAATTTGTTATTTACTTATTTTCCATTTTTATGTTCTTCAAGCTTTAGTGATTAAATCAAGTTCTTATTATCTTCAATACTAGTTTTCAATCTTCTCTTCAATACAAGTTTTCATTACTTCTCTAATCTTTGATTCAATCCCAAAAACACTAGTCATACTCATTTCACAAGTTCAAATGAGTATAACTTTGTGAGCAAGATATCCATAAAAACCATTTCCATACATATTTTGCAATCAAATCAATAGTTTATTCAAGAGTTTAACCTATTCTAGATAAAGAACTAGTGTTTCCACCATTAAAACTTCAAGAACAAGACTAAAGAAAGTTTAAAGAGTTTAGAAAGAGATTTTTCCAACTATCAAACCATTCCTCTAAACAAAGGATTTAAGATGAACAACAAAACCCAATCCCACTTTCTCAACATGTCAACAGGTTAATGAGCATTTGGCTAGTCCTTTGACGAAAGGATAAGCTAGAGAATAGGTGTTGGAACACCTATAAAGGGATGTGACTAAAGCCCATGAGAAATGAGTCACTTGTGGTGGATACCCAACCTATAGACTAGAGATCCCAAGAAATAGGTTGAGAGGGAAAAACGAGCCACATAGTGATAGGGACAGAGTCATGTATTATTATAGGAGTTTTACTCCTAGTCCATCCCTAAAGATAGAGCATGATAAGATTTCTTGTAACTAGATTAGGTTGAGTTATTTAACTCTTAATGAAGACTATACCTCTAGTTTGAGTGGAGTACTTAGTTACAGGAGTACTCTTGATAGTCTCACCTTTACGAAGGTGGAAGTGAGACTGCTTCCAATGAAAGATTTGGGCAAGTTTTCTAGAGCCTTTGTTAAACTGGGATATAAGTGCATGGCCGTAATGTGCTAGCTTTAGGACTTTACACTAGTAGAGTTGTGTGTGTTGTGCATTCGTTGTATATCCAAGGGTTAGGGTTTAAGACTAATTAAAGTCTCTTTACTCTTATACCATGAAAACACATTCACTAAGTATAGGTTCAAATCGAAAGATACCTTTACTTACGCACATCTATATATCTCTTGCTCTAAAGAGTTTTGGTTTTTTAAATGTAAGTGGGGGATAATGTTTTTAATATATTTTAAAAAGTTGGGGATTGTTGGTGTTTTTAAATATAATTAAAAATATTTGTTTCTTGGAAAATATATTTTAAATATTTTAATTCTTGAGAAATCTAACTGATTTTGTTTACTAGTAAAACTAGCCGTTATATATCTGTTGGAAGATTTATTTGTGATAAATCTACTAGTCGTTATATAGCCGTTGGAGGTAATTTATTGTGAAAAATAAATTATTCTCTTAATGGTGATTGGAAAATGATTTCATAATTGATTTCTTTGATGGGTTATAAAAAGAGGATTAACTCGTTGAAGAAGGTAGGGGGAATACAACAATGGAGTTTTGTATTTTTCGGTTTTTCCTCTTTAAAATATTGTTTTTGAGCAAGAGATCGAAGTGTAATAGTTTACCAATCCTTTCTCCTCCGTGCAAGAAGGATCGAGACAGGGGAATTTTGGGCTGTTTTATCCTAGGGATACCGTGACTATCACTGCTTGCACAAGAGAGGGCAGAGCCGTGGAACGTCTTAAAGAGAGCGACCTAGTCCACGACTCAACCCAAGAACAAAAGAATTCGGTTCGGTGTTATTATTGTTTTTCTCATTTTTTGTAGGCGATTGAGGTAATACTTAAATTGTCCCAACACAATCCTAATTAGTAAATGGAGAGTAATATAAGATTTTCACTAAAATAGAAACACAGCTCATGGTTTAACAAGGTTCATATCAAAATAAAGCTCAATGACACCGAGCGTATAACACCCTATTTATTTTCTTTATATTTTTCCCTATTTATTAGGGTTTAAAAGGTAATAATAATAATAATAAAATATAAATATAATAAAAAGATAAAGATAAATATAAATATAAAATAAAATAAAAATGTGGGAGAGTTAGAGGGGTTTGGTTACAACCGAATCCTCCCTCTTTGTTAGTAATTTTTTTTTTTTTTTTTTGGTTTTTGAAATACAAGAGAAAAACAGAGAGAGAGAGAGAAGCGGAAGAAGACAACACCTTACCGTTAGTTTTCGAGTTCGCCGGTTATCTTTGGGTGAGTAGTCTAACTTTTATTTGTTTTAAATATTAATGGATTATCAACTGATTTTATTAGTTAGTTAATGGTTTAAGTTATTTTGTTTGGATCAAAGAGATGAAAATCTACTGGATCAAAGAGATGAAAATCTACTCATAGTCATGCAGAATATACTGTCATTTTTATCTATTTGTTTCATTGGTATGGTTAGATATTCCCCATAGTATTATGTATGAAATTTATTGCATTGTGTGAAGTGGTTATATTCCACTTCCTTTGTCTTGAAGTATCTAACGTACCTGTACATGTGAGAAATGTGGAGTTGTGATACTGATGTTAAGGTTAAGACCTTTTGATACATTTTCATGGGAATATATATATACCTTTTGATACAGTTGTGATACGTACCGCTCATAGACGGACATCCGTAAAACGGACTTAACTAAAAAGTGAAATTTCACGAAATCCCTCTCTCCTATTCTCTCTCCCATATCTTCATTCGTGACTCTCTCTCTCCTATTCTCTCTCAATATTACCGTGACTCTCTCCCTCCTGGTACTCTCTTTCTCTATCAAAGGGTTTCTCTTTTCTCTCTTTCTCATCTTATAAGTCTAAACAAAAAACGCAGCCGGCTTTACACAAGCTTTGCAAATCTCGATTACACGTAAGTTTAATGTTTTTTTTTTTCCTAACATCAATATCCATTGTTGTGACTTCAAAGAAACCAACTGTTCATGCTTGTTTATGCTTGCTTTAGTGGTAAATACATCTTTTACATTTGTTTTTCTTGAGGACTGCTTGCTCACACAATTATATGTGTTCGGTCTTTAGGACCATGACATCCCAAAAGAATAGTTACTCTACTAACCCATCTCTTCCAAAAGGAAATTATAGCTTGTGTAAAAACATCATACGCCAAAATGTAATACATCATACATGGCAATACAATGACATTGCATGGATTCTTTTGTCTTCTTTTCATTGCTCTCTTCTTTGAATCATATATGTGATGTGGCTTCTTTATATGCACTGGAAACTAACTTAAAAGGATCAGATATTACATTGCCATAAACTAATTAGTACTAAATAGTGTGGAATGTCGTATTAGATATGTTTTCTCAAATATATGAATACTTAGATGATGGAAAGTCTGTATAATCTTTTCCACCTCCTCAATGTACAAAATAAGAATATCCATAGGCTAGGGTACATAGATTTTAGAGTGCAACTTCCCATGTGACGATTGTACCTTTACCTACAAAAATGAAGTTTTTACAGGCTAATTCCAATTTCTCGTTCATTCAGTTGAGTTGGTTATTCCCTAGTAATTTCATTCCTACTATATTTCGTGTCGTATAATTCTAATCTTTTTGAAGTGTTACTAGTATTGTATTTATTTATACATACTATCAGCAGGTATCATAATTATATATATATATATATATATATATATATATATATATATTATTTTAATTTGAACTTGTGTTTGATATACCTTCTTATTTTCTTTTCTTTTTTCAGGTTACATTGAGATGGAAGATGATGATTTTGTAATTGAGAGTGAGAGTGTACGTGGGAAGCCTAATCAGGTTTACAATCCCCAAGTATCAAATGATGCCAAACCTAGAAAAGGACAAGAGTTTGACTCACTTGATGATGTCTATAGTTTCTACAATACATATGCCAAAGTCGATGGATTCAGTGTTCGTAGTTGGTCTAATAGGAAGAAAGATGGTGAATGTGTAAGAAAGGAATATGTGTGTTACAAACAAGGACAAAGTTCAGAAGTAGCAGACGTTGATACGAAAAGGTGTCGGGGAAATATAAAAGAAGATTGTAAAGCAATAGTTGTTGTGGTGAAATCAAACTCTGGTACATTTGTTGTTACTTTATTCGATGAAGGGCATTCTCACCTGTTGTCGATCCCGCGTAGAGTACATCTTCTAAGATCTCACCGTGGTGTTTCTTGTGCCTAAAAATGTTTAATGTAGCAACTTGGCACGGTAAACATACCACAACATCAACAATTCAGTCTTCTTGGAGTTCAATTCGGAGGGATAGAAAATATTGGTTTTACACAGAAAAATTTAAATAACCAGGAAAGGGACAAGTGTAAAGAGATGAAAGGTCATGGTGGAAAAATGTTTCACGAGTTTTTAAAATTGGAACAAGGGAGGGATCCTTATTTCACTTTTAAAATTGAGACAGACGATGACCAGAGAATTACTCGATGTTTTTGGGCTGATGCGACCTCAAGACGAGGATACACATTTTATGGTGATGTGGTTATCTTTGATACTACGTACAACACTAATAGGTATGGATTGATTCTTGCACCGCTATTTGGGGTTAATAATCATGGTCAGACAGTTGTTTTTGCTTGTTCATTTTTATGTGATGAGACCACAGAATCATTTGTTTGGTTGTTCAACCAATTTTTAGAAGCTATGCCAGGTGATCCTCCAAAGATTATTATTACAGATCAAGATCTAGCAATGACAAAAGCCATTTCTCAAACTCTTCCAACCACTTTTCACAGGTTTTTTCTTCTTATTATTATTATTTTATAATTAATTTGCACACATTATTTTTTTTATTTGTTTTACATACTGAAGCTTTGGGTACTTTGTCAACAAGTACTGCAGTTGGCACATACTGATGAAAGATGAGTTTGACTTGAAGTGGAATGATATTCTTCAAAGGAGTGGTTTACATGAGAACAAATGGCTGGAGTCGATGTATGAAATCCGATCACAATGGGTGCCTACACATGTGAATCACAATGAGTCAACGAGCAGAAAGTGCTCATTCATTCTTCAAAACGTATGTTTCAAATGAAAATTCTTTGGTATATTTTATGGTTCAATTTGGTAGGGGACTTGTGCCCCAACGTCATGAAGAATTAATGACAGATAACAAAGATATGATTGAGAAACCAAAAATGAAAATGCCCCATAGCTTTTTGGTACACAAGGTTGATGTTTATACACATGAGTTTTTTTTAAAAATTTCAAGATGAGTTATGGGAGAGCTTGAATTATAGATTTGTGCTTGTTAGTGAGAATGAGAAGTGTTGCATTTATAAGGTTCATAGAAAAATGGGGGCCGAAAAGTCTAGAGTGTGGGATATTTCTTATCAAAAAGATCTAGATTTTGCTTCATGCACTTGCAAAAAGTTTGAGAGCTTGGGGGTCCCTTGTAGGCATATTTTGGCTTATTTGAACAAGATGTATGATTTTGATAAGTTGCTGAATCAATACATTTTGAAGAGATGGTGTAAAACTGCAAAGTCAGGGGTAGTCATTGATGATAGCGGAATGGAGATTCAAGCTAATAAATTATTCCTCATAAAGTGGAATGAATTGATTCAAATGTCAACACTTGTAGTTGATAAAGCCCTTGGAAGTGAAGAAGCAACTAAAATGTTTACTGATGCTTTAAGTGATGCACTTGAAAAAATTAGTAAATTGGTTGGTTGTGGTACAAATGCAGCATCACCGCATGAGAAAGGTAGTCAAGCATTTGGTTGTGATACAAGTGTAGGAGTTTTTGGAGCAAAGAGTTCTAATTTGGAAAGTAATTATCGTGAACCGAGTCAACAAAAGAAAAAGGATGTGGAAAAAGGCTTAAAGGTGAGAAAGAGAAAGCACTCAAAAAGGCGAAAAAATATAAAAGGAGACGGTGGAATGGAAGTAACAAGGTTGGAGTGTCACACGATAAAAGGAATTGTCCAGAGATTAAGAAGAATTGTCTAGGAGAGCTAAAGAAGGGGTAAGAAACACAAATTTTTCTTTCTTTATTTTTATTCCTATTAGAGTATTCACATATTCCCTTCTTATGTTAATTGACTTGCAGTGAAAAATCTTCCTTGTACAACGAGGACACAACTTCGGACTATACCACAAATGATGATTCTTGTTCATCTTCGGGTAAAATATGCATTTTTAATTATTTATTTGTATGTATGTTTATTGTATTTTCAAAGCTTTGAATATTCATATGTTTTTGTTGTAGGAATGTCGCTTGATTAAAGAGAGTTCCACATAATTGGATTCTAAAGGTTGCATTTCAAAGGTTACTGCAATTTGAAGAAACAAGCTATCTAATGCTTAAGTTTTTATGATTTCCTACAATTAGTTAGCTCTAGTTAGATCAAATAGAGGTATTGTAAGCATATATATAGTTGACGAGAGTTTTTTTCCTGTGTCAGACTTGGTATCTGGTGCTTACATTTTCTGGTGAACAATGACAATTTCTATAGAAGTGTGATCTTGTTTATGAATTTCCAAACTTGTTCCAGATTCATTGGTTGTGCATGTGCATGCCACTTATCATATGGCGCCAGGTTTTTCAGGATTAATGGGTTATTGCTGGATGTAATTTGAACTTCTAACAAATTCTTCCAAACCTTAGCAGGTTCTTATTTTTGAACTTCTAACATAGGTTATGAACTTGTTTATGGGTTACTGTTATATATGAACTTCAAACTTATACTTCTTCCAAAGTTTAACAGAAACTTCATTCTAGCCATCATTACTAAAAATGGTTGCTTGTAGCGTACACATGAAGGCTCTCTTAGAGTCTTAATACCATCAACCTGCAGAAGCAAGTATGCACTAATATATGTACCTTGCAACAATGTACCAAGTTAATTTGTTAATACAGAGGTGCTAGTATCCAGATTCCAAAGTAACAGTTTGGTATATTCAACAAAACAAATAAAATTAATAACCATATGGTAGCAAAACAAATACGCTCTCCCACTTCCCAGTCACAAATACACTTTGCTCGTCTTGGACTTGGTTCCGCAGACACATTCACCATTCATGGCCGCAAGAGTCTGTCACCAAGTTTGAAGCCTTTACAGAACTTTGATAAATCCTCGCTGCATTCGCTACACCAACTATCGATCCCAACCGATGACTGAGAAGAGGGCGAACCACACGTCTTTCCTACAGGCCAATTGCTTCATACATCATTGCAGGGGCAAACGGGCTACCAACTGTCTCCATAGAAACAACTCCTAGTGATGCCAGTTGAGAGTCTGGCCATACCAACTTTGCAGCATGTAATCACTTTGTTGGTTGCAAGTTGAGAGTCCCTGGGATGCATCCATTCCAAGAGAATGTGGCAACTCTTGGAACTACATTCCCGACTTTGTTCTGAACCCAATGGGTGCAAGGTTCTCTTATGCAGGAACTTCAAGGAAAAAATGCAAAAACAAAATAGCAAATGCACGCAAGTAGTACGGTGTCGAAGTTTAGGTGTTCCCTTTCTCAGATAATCTACTCCAATTGTTTTCTTTATATGTACATTGTATACAGTGTCCCTATCTGGGTATCATATCAATGGAAAAGTGAATTACTTCCTTTAAGAAAAAGTATACACTTTGATCATGTTTCAGTCAGCAAGAACCCCAACACCGATTGCAAAAACCGTTGCTACGCTGAACCCATTTCGAGCTGTACAGATCCCATGAGTAGCACCATAAGCAATACCCCAATTGATTGACTCTTCTTTTCTTCACGCGAATTTGCAGCCTTGTTTCATAAATATTGGTAGTCATACAAGTGAAAGAAGAATCATATTCCAAATTCTATCTACAAAATATTGAGTGACATGAATTTTAATTAGAAAAAAGAGTATATATGAGCGGTTTTGAGGGACCACGCACTAAAGTTTGTTGAGAGTATATATCGCGATATTTCAATATTTACATCAAGTCCATTTTATGGATGTCCGTCTATGAGCGGGGCTATATATATATATACATTTGGTCTATGGTAAACCGTTGGCTAGTGACTGACTTAGAAGTGTAAACGTATAAGTTTAGATATGTTTTTTTTGGGAGGGTTTTTCAGTTGATGATTTAGTATTTTTGATTAATTAACGTTATTGGGTTTTTCACCCTAACCAATTTTGAATGATTTTTGGGCCGATTGGTGGTGGCGGTCGGTGGATTAGTGCTTAGGGTTTGCTGGTTTGGTGGTGGTGTGAGCTGTTTGAGGAAGAAGAAGGAGACTACGATCTAGTGCTCCAGAGCTTTAATTTATTTTAGTTGGGCTTGGGCCGAAATAGAACTTGTGGGCTTGAGTTGTTTTTAAGAAATATAACTTGTGGGCTTGAGTTTGTTTTAAGTTATAAATTTTTGGGCTTAAGTTTAGTTTATGGTTTTGGGCCTTGAGTTGTTGGGCTGGTTTCTATTATTTTTGTGGGTTGGGTCCTTTTTATTTTAAGTGGACCGGATGATATTAATTTAGATGGGCTTTGGTTAGAGTTTGTTTTTTGGCCGAATCTGTTCTAGTTAGGCTTGGTCTAGTTATAGGGGTCGGTTCTTAACTTTGTGTAGGCTGGGTCCCTTATCATTTAAGTGTTTTTATGTGGATCTATTTTAGTTGTCGAAACTTGTATAAACATGTTTGTCATTATCTAATAAAGATTTGGCGTGGTGTATTATGCAATAATATATATTGGCACTGATGGACTTTGATTCTGACTATGTGGCTAATAAGAGCTACGTAAGGTTTGATTCTAATCTTGAAAGATTGGATACATAGGCAACCTTATGTACAGGTGTAGCCATTATATTATATAGTATATATTAGTTTTTGTGATAACTATATGTGTATAATGTTAGTATTTAATTGTGTACGTGATTGTGGTTGTTTTAATTATATTTGATTGATGACTATTCGTGTTGCGTTCAATAATATTTAAATGTGTGATTGATTTGCATTGATGCATGAAAATAACTTTATGAACGTGTGATCAATTGTTGTGTATGATTAATGCTAGTACAATTATAAGTGAGCTGAGAATAATATTTTCAACGAGTCGACCATACCTTTAGAACTCTCCATGCCTCAGGATTTGGTAATGATATATTATGAGTTGAGATGTCATGTGATAGGAAGGTATTCATTGAATGTGTCATGAATGACCTGTTAGTGTTATGATGGGTATTTCTTGAATGTGGCGGGAATGACCCAAGGTATTCATTGAATATACCATGAATGACATGTTAGTGTTATGATGGGTATTCCTTGAATGTGGTGGGAATGACCCAAGGTATTCATTGAATGTGCCATGAATGACCTGTTAGTGTATGATGGGTATTCCTTGAATATGGCAGGAATGACCCAAGATATTCATTGAATGTGCCATGAATGACCTGAGATATTGAATGCCCATAAGAGGTTGTGATTATGCGAATGGAAAGCCCAGAGATGGTTGCATGTGACTCACAAGTTACGAGTTTGCAAGATGTAAATATGTTCCTGGAGGCGATATCCCCGCTTGGGACATATGTCTTATAGTGGTACTCGGTGTGAGAGAGGCACATGAGTATGTGTGATTTGGCAAATGTGTGAGTGCAAATCGTAGAGTAGGAACTAAAGGTGAGGTCAGTAAATAAGTGATTAATAAACAAAATACATTGTGGAATTGAATGAACTAAAAGTATGTTAATTTGTGTGATGTTATGGATGTAAAGTGTGACTGTAAATAATATTAATGAATGCTTGTGATCTTTTATGTGATTGTGAAATGGCTATAACTTGATATGTTATTACAAAAATATTAATGACTTGTGATAGTCTGAGATCTATGGTTATGCACGCAAAAACTTTATGACATAATGATGGCATGTGAATGACTACCCTTGATATATGTATTATGATAAGTGGTATTCCCCGAATATGTGTGACGAACCAGGTTGTATCAATTAGACTTAAATGTCTTAAATGAGGTTTGATTATGAATGGAAATTTGACTGGCTGAGATAAATCATTTTATTGTGATGTCTAACTCTGTTTTGTAGGAGGGTAGGATCTATTAATCTTTTATGCATGGACGTAAATATCATACCCTAAGACAAAGTGTTGGCTTAAAGGTAAAGTGTATCAAACTCATCACTACAAGAATACCGAGTATTAGCCACGGTCATGAGCTATGGCAAAAGACCTTTAGCCATAGCTCATGACCGTGGGTACAACTTCATTTTTGGCCATGGATATAAACCGTTACAAGGGCCATGGTCAATGTCCCCTTTTGCCACAGCACTAAACCGTAGCCATTCCTCACACGACCCGTGCCCAATGTCTTTTGTGGGCTGGGATCTATAATTTGGCAACAGGTTTAGGCCGTGGCAAATGTCTTTTGTGGAGTGTATCTAAAATTTCGCCACATTTTATGGCCATGGCAAATGTCTTTTGTTGGATAAAAAAAAATTGATTCTAGCGCCATACAAAATTCATACAATTCACATCACCTGCAATTCATACAAAATTCTATCATTCCAATCAAACCCATAAGAATCTTAATTATCCACAATTCAATATTTCATACTCAATATGTACTTGGCATAAGGTTTTTTTACAACATAGATCCCATTAGGCATCCTAACTTACATAAAAGAACAAATATAACACTCTTTAAAAATTGAAACACTATTTAGAATGACTCTTAAGAAAAATGAAAACATCATCGTATATAGTGCCTAAACTCGACAGACGATATTCCTCATTTGTACCTCTTCATGATCCTGCCTTAGAGCAGGCTTCGAAGATATTTCTACAACATTTAAAAGCAATCATTAGAACTGAAAATCATCTAATATAGCAAATATCAAATGAAGGAGAAAGTACTAACCATTACATATGGAATGTTGTTCTAATTAATCCCAGCTGCCAAAGTCTACATCATAATAGTATTCTTTTAAATGCCTAAAGGTCTACACAATAGTATACATTTATCCCATATAATCATGTAAAGGAACTCACCACGTATATAGAATTCGTTCCAAGGATTTATGAACCTCCAATTGCTGAAAGAAAGTAACATCAGGTACAGTCCTAGGGCAATCAACAACAATCTGAACAGCTAGCCAAACCAAACATCACAGAACACCGCGGGTGTCAATCATCTCATCTTGAACAAAATGTGAAAATAAGTTACGTAACGTTAAACGACAGAGCACCTGGCGGAGCATGCTGATCTCCTCAGTTGAAGTCCATCACCACAAAACCTCAAGTTTCTCAGTTTTCATCTTTCATCACTTATAGTTGTTGTTTTTCTTAAGATGGTGCAGGGAAGAGGCAGTGCAAATCATGTTGTGACCATTGCAGTCACACTACTAGTCCTACTGGTTCATTGTGAAATTGCTCATGCAGCAATCTACACAATTGGAGATGCTCGTGGCTGAACCTTTAACACTGTAAGCTGGCCTACGGGAAAGAGGTTCAAGGCTGGTGATGTACTTGGTAAGTTTGATCTTTGGTAGCTAAACGATCCAGCTGACACTACACCATATCTGTTGAAAAAAGACGTGACAGATGTATCGTTTTTCCAAAAAAAAGACACTTTTGGGTGTCGTATGGTGACCCGTTTTTTTTGCAGTTGTTTTTTTTTTCTACAACACTTGACAAGTGTCGTTTTTCATTTTTTCATTTTTTTAAAAAAAAAGGCCAAATCAGGGCCAAAAAGAGCCCCTAGCCCAAAATCTACTAAATCATGGCCAAAAGAAACCCACCCAGTACAGGGTCATTGGATCCATTTTTTACTGACCCAAAATTCTCTTTAAAAGCACAACCCATATCCAAATATACCTTCCATAAAAAATAAAGAAACTTCACAAAGTGAATAATGGGTCCATGCTCCCACATCACTTAACAAGCCCAAAAGCTGATAGCAGTGACCGCGATGTACTAATGTTAGTGTGTCCATAAACCACTCACTATTTAACCAAAGTCCTACCCAGCTGATGAAGCCCAATCCAGACTTTGGCCGTCAAAACAAGCATTAGAAGCCACCCTGTAGGGATCTTATTGCTTTCACATATGCAGCATGTATGCTCCTGTCAATTTTCAAGTTCTTTCCACACATGAGATTCTACAAACAAAAATACAAACTAACTAAAAATATTTATAAAGAAATGAACAACAGCCATAATCATAAACAACTGCCAAAAATACAAACACGCAACTAAAAATATTTTTGGAATAACTGCCATAATAATAACGTTTCACATTGGCTGACGCAAAATGGGAGATACTGTTGATGCACAAGTCGAGACAAGTATAATTGAGCATGGATACTGAATTCAAAGAACAGAGATGCAATATAATGTCCAACAGTAACTCACCTGTTTTTCAGCTTCCTTCACTACTTTTGGGAATCCCTTAACAGATCGGAATCAATTGAGTGAAACACCTAGAAGAAGGTACCGATTATTTGTTCATATGGAATAGAAGCACAATGACATTCCTTTTCTTTAAAAAAAATCAAGAACTACATACATCTTCATTCTTACCTGCACATGCCAGTTTTCAGGATCTCCTTCTTTGGAAACACGCACATTCTCATCATTAGAAGCAGCAGGAGTAAGTATCCATGACATCCGATATAAGTTTATCAACGCATCATCGTACCCCGTGTGATGTGACTTTCTTGATCGATATCTTTCCATTTTGTAGCTTTTCTCCATCTTTGTTCAAAGTTGGTTAGTATGTCATGTGCAGCAGGCCCATCGATTCTGCGAGTGTAAATCATGCAAGGGTTGTCTTGGACCTCTAACCGAGACTAAAAGCGTTATCGAGGGAAACTTAAAGGCTAAATACATACTAAAACAGAAATATTTTCTTTTTGAGAAATGATCTATAAAACTATTCTTTCTGTTCATGAACAAAACACAAACACAAGAAAGTAGATACACAGTGAGAGAGTAAAACACAAAAGGTGTGAATAAACTCCTATTTAAACTATCAGAGTAGCGTCATTTACTAAAGTAAAGTGATATGAAGAAATTTCTTTAAAACGAGAAGCAATGGTGCAAAATCATTTTTATTTTGTAAGATTATCAGCACTTACAAGAAATGTTGGATTGTGAAAATCATTCGCAAAGACAATGTCAAGATCGCGAAAGAGCCGATGTTTAGGGGTGTCATAGTGACCATCACAGAGATCAAGGCCACCAATGAAAGAAGTTATTTTTCGGTTATTTCCAGATGCACGGGTATCAACAACAATACACCGATGGTGTGTAAAAGTGTCCCAACAACCTGGATTGGAAGGTTCACTCCAAGACTAATTAGTAATGCTAGTAATCTAAGATAATCAAAATGCATAATAAAGTTATTGTCTTTGTAGCTATTAATAACATTTTGCTCCTCAAATAATATCTCTACCTGTTGCTTAAAAATACTAAGCTTATTGCTGGCATAACGCGGAGAGAGTACGCAATGGACACTTGAGTGTCAAAAGAACTTATGAGTCTCTTCATCATGAGTTTGCATAACACCTTCCTACATTAAAACTACATCTATCAAACATGTATAGATGTCAAGAAGATTCAACACAGTGCATTAACTTCCCCTATTTTCCTAATTGTATAAACAACTGATTTAACTTCATGGACAAACATAGGTAGCTGTGGTAAGACATTTTTATATTCGAGTGAGAGAAAGAGAAGCACGTGGATAGGATTTTGAAATTTAACCATTTTGTAAAGAAGGAAAACTTCAAATAAACATCAGAAGATACTTGAACCCAAATTCTCAAAAAGGTAACGATCAGTGAAAATAAAAAATAAAAAATTGAACTTCTTGCAATAGCCATGACTATATATGAACATTTATATAGCATTTGATAAAGCAATGAACCTCCACAAAACAATGTTCAAGGTTTGTCACTTACTAAACTCCTTTCTTCAAAGACTTGAACTTTGTTTTCTTGGCTTTCTTTTTTGATTTCGATTTATGCTCTGTTAGTATCTCCTTCCTACTTTAAAAGAACAGACTAGTTAATTTCTGTTTGAATTTTAAAGAGGCAAAAACTACTTATCTAGAATTCTTCTTCCTTCATCACAGGATCATTGCCTGGAGATTGGAAAGCTGAAGATTTCAATTAGTCCCTCTAATTAGTTTCTAAGCATTAATTTCAGCTACCACTAGAAAAGCATAACATAACCTGATGTGCTATTTTGAATCAAGCACCACTTACATTACTGAACTTATAAACTTCACCCAAACAACCAAATGACTAAAATAAGGACTGGTAGAAGCATTGAAACTTGAAATAAGTCATTCAAGATCTTAAAGGAAACAGTAGGCTCTTTCTCAATGAGAATCTTTATTTTCTCGAAGAAATGGTAACTTCTTTATTTGATTGAGTAAGAAAATAAGGAATCTGAGCTGAATCATGAATCATCAGATAATATAAATACAAAACCTCTTAAATTTTTTTTTTATTATGTATCAAGGTCTCCAAATATACCAAACAAATGCGAAAATCCTTTTCGATTTCCAACCAAAACTTCATAACAATGAAATTTCATTATTAGGGACTTTATTTTCTTACCTTGCGGACTCAAAGTTTCCTTCATTTGCCTCTTGACCTCTCTCGCTTCATATTCGGATCCTCTAACAACTGTGAAACATCATATACAATAAACATATAAAGTAGTCCTAAATATCAATAAAACCCATAAATAACATCATATCACGAACTGACCGTATTTGTGCAACGCCTCAACTTCATCCTTATATGCCTTAGTAGCAAATTCAGCATCCCATCCACGGAATCACCCACCATTATTTCATAAGTTTCAAAACTAACGGATAAATCCCAATACAGATATTCAACCACTTTGGATCAACATTTCAAATATGTTTGGTTATGTAAAGAACGAATGTACTACATCGAGGACAATTATACTTTGCATGAGTGCCTCCTCTAGATGGTGAACTGGACAATGGACAAACAATGTCTAACATAAAATAATATTATCATGAGATGTACAAAGAGACCTCAAACGGGGAAGAAGAATTAAATGGAACCTAATAATAATATAAAACAAGGACATTTACTCTTGCACAAAGGTTGTTAATCTTGGTCAAGTTCTTGGTGGCTTATCCTCCCTACAATTCTTACTATTTGTCTTGAGTTACGTATTATTCACATAGACCACTAACTTGAGACCAGCACCATACCATCTTTATCACTATACTTTCTATAAAAAAAATATATGTTATAGAAAAGAGGGAGAAAAAAGACAATAGAGACTGGTTAAATTCAATTATTCTCTTAAAGTAATTATATCGAGATTTAACTACCACAAAGATGGTATAATTAACCAGTTGGGCAATAAAATATTGTATAACTCCAATAAAAAAGAATCCATAATTACCAACCTTTTGTGTTAATGGCTTCTTAGGTGGCTTATAACTTTTCCGTAAAAGTAGAAAAATAATTACAACCACTAGAAGACTTTCCGCCCTTCATACACAAACACAAAAACAACGTCAATTTCCAAACCGAAAAACGCAACTAGTGATACAAAAAGCAAACGAAGGTGAAAAAAAAAATGTGCCGCCAATATGAACACCAAAAAAACAACGCTCAAACCAAAATGAGTATTCAATGCTATAATTGTCCAATCCAATGCGTGTTTCATCATACCCTGATGCCATCACTATCTAACAACATATCAAATCATACATTCAAATTTTCAACAACATTAAACTCAAATTACATAGAATAACAAGATATTAAACCTGTTTTACCAGGCTACAAGCTTTCTCTCGTGAATATTCGATAGTCGATATTCTACTCTGAGTTTCAACTCAGTATGTGTATTAATTCTTCTAGGTCTTATATAAAAACTTGAAAATTTGATTTCATTGAGTTCCATTCAATCACAAAATTTTATTTGCAATTCTGAAAATGAGACAAATAAATTCAATCCAAACTAAAGGTTATAATTAGGATATATAATGCAATTCTTCGTTCTAAATAATATTTTAACTAACATTACTTGAACAAATAGGTGAATTGACGGAATTGATTGAAAGAAAACAACCATGGAAAGAAGAACACTTACCATAAGGTAGCAATTGAAGCCCTTCAACGCAGTTCAGAGAGAAAGAGATTGGGAGTTTAGGAGAGAAGATGAAGAATTGAGTAGAGGGAAAATAAGCGAATCAAAACCCTAGGGTTTTCGCCATTTAAATCTCAGAGAAACTTGAAAAATGAAAACGAGAAAGAAACCGTATTTGAGTAAATTCCAAACATATCTTCTAGATGTACGTATCGTCGGTTTTAGACAGGACACGACGATGCTTATTTGTGTTGGAAGCGCTCGATAGACGACAAGTGTCGTTTGAGTTAAAAAGATGTTGTCGTATTTTAACAGTTCTGGTGTAGTGTGAGTCTCCCAAAACTTGTAGCACCACCCGGCATTATGTTTGTCCCCTGCCAAAATATGTGAAATATGTCATTCGATAGATTTATTCCACGTAGAAATTTTACCCACAATGCCCACTAGGCAGTACCTTCGTAGTGAGGGCTTTATTGGTGATGCGCTGGAGGATCTGACTCTCATTGAAATACATTATTGGAGTATATGCATTGAGATTCTGGATTCTTACAACCAAGTGCTCAATCACAACTAATGACCTTAGGCCAAGTCTCCCAGTAGCCAGTACTGGCACCTTGCATTGTTCGATTACCTAGTGGAGCTAACGATGATAGACTTAGGGCCTTATTGTGAAAAATTAAATAGTAAACAAGAGTGAGCCACAACTGCCATACTATAAGTACTGGGCAAAAGTGTTTTAGCTAAATAAAAAAAAATGAAAAAGCATATCTGAAAAAATATAAATGAAAATGGATAGGTATTGACCATATTCACATAAAAACATTTTTGTTTTTTGTTTTTTAGCACTTTAATTTTATTATTATAATAAGATGAAATCAAACTTAATTAGGGGGAACTGCATGCGGAAAATGCTCTTTTGTGTGTCTTCACTCATTTAGATTAAAATTCACATACATGCTAAAGCGTGTGTTCATGGTGTAATTTTCAAGTACAACCCTTCATTCCATAAAGTGGTTGTCGTTGACCCGAGGAGCTACAACACATGCCGGACTCCAAGGGGTGCAATAGTGCTTAAGAGTGGGACTGATCGGATCAGATTGGCAAAGGGTCCCAACTTTTTTATCTGCAATTATATTGGGCACTGTGAGTCTTGGATGAAGATCATTGTTAATGCAATATGAGTGAAGTTTCAAGCTGTACTTTATATAGCTCTATTAGTTATTATTACTACTGAAACAAGCACCCTGAGTTTTCATAAAATGAGACTGATGTAACAGGAGTGACTATAAAGTAAATAAATTAGAGCTTCTATCATTTTTCCATGGTACTCACCAAGGGCTTGGGCAGCATTAATCCGTTTCTTAGGGTCCTATTGTTTTGACACAATTTCTTTGGTCAAACACAATAGAAAAAAGAACACAATAATTTTATTGTGGTTCGGCAAAAGTGCCTACGTCCACACTGATCTTTAATTTGTTAATGGTGTTGCTTAGAGATTACATGAGAATGAAGAAGAGAATAAGAGTTTCTCCCTGTGCTCTTTACATGAAGGTCTTAATTATATAGATTACAATAGGTAGTGATTGGATAGAACTTAAACTTGTTGATGGTGATCTTCTAATTAATGTGATTTGGTATTTATCTCATTGAGGTGCGTTGTACTTGGACAAATAGTCTTCTTGCTTGATGAGGATTCTTCATTGTAGAGAACGTATTGGGCCCATCTCCATAGTGGGGGTCCAAACATCGTCCCCTCTTTGGAGCATGGGCTTCGGCCTATGTGGCAAAGAAGTGAAAGAATAGAGACATGTACATCATATTCTTTAGATAGCTAGTCAATGTCAATGTTGAATCTCAACGAGACAATTGCATATTAGAAGAAATTGTTGTTGCTACTAGTAGAGATATCGAGGAATCTGTCACCAAATAATAATAGATAATATGAATCAGAAATACGTACGTCGCCAAGTGGGCTTTGATAGTTGATACATTAATAGTAGTGTAGTGGGCACTCTAAATAAGTTATTTCCTCAGTCGTAAAGATAACAAAATTGTAAATGATGTACTTTAGGTGCTTGTTTTCTACGAGTCATATGCGGTTCTTATTCAAAACTGACGATCACGTTCTACAAAAGTTATGACGAATACTCGATGAGCCTAAGTTCTCGATGCACTTACTGACGATCATCGCGAATGTGAGGTTCAAGGTCACCCTGGCGGTATTGGACTACTCCCTCTTATTCTTTTTCAACACCCGATTGCATGCGACCCGGCTACCGTTCCACCGATGAGCCAAATTATTCGGCACGAAGTTATTGCCTCTGACAATTCTTCGTCATCTGTTGCGGATAATGTCAGTCATATGTCTCTAGAAACACTTCTTCAAAAGTGCACAAGTGTACGACAAACATAACAACTACTACAACCGTCGTATGAAACCAACCATTCCTCTCGTCAGATGATGTTGTATCTGTCATACCACAACGTCACACATGCCAACAACATAGTTACGTGTGGGTTCATTTAAGTGGTGATGATTAGATTCTCGTTATTCACAATGGTTACCCACGAGTTCAAGACAATAAATACGGACTTCGCAATTATTATTTTTCACGAATCTCAGCAAAGTGTATCTAATTCATATTTGTCCATTGTCGTTTGATAGTGATGATGGTCGTCTCATATTATTTGTTAGTACGGCTCTTATTTCAGCTGAATGGAAGCATTCTTACTTTAAGAAAATTGTATTGGTCTTGTTTCATGCTGTCAAACGTCTTAAGCTTATTCGATAAGTTTATACTTATCGAATATCTGTTGTGCAAGTTTTTTTGCAATATCTACGGATCGAGTCGCAGAATAGAAAAGTTACCTTAACGCTTACAACATTGTCTCTGACACTCATACAGTTAAAACAAGACAAACTTTGGTTTCACTAATGGCTGATTTTCTTATCGATGATATTCCTATGTCGAACGTATTACTCGATGAGAAACACGTCAATCCCTAATTGTCATTATCTCACGGGGGCGATGACTTGAAATACTTATCGGATATATTAGCTGATTGTTAGATTTACACCGATAGTTTGCATAATAAGTCTGGCTCCGATTTTGGTTTTGACATCTTGAAGCTGAATGAAAACATAATTAGGTTTGCATAATCTCTACGTTTGGGTTTTGACGCTTCACATAATATGACCGAGTACAAAACTGTCATTTGCGGTATACACACAACTCTTCAGCTGGGGGCGACTAAGTTACGATTAATTATTCTAAGCTAGTTGCTAGCCACTTTGAATGATAATATGCGGCTCGCAATAATAGAATGGACGTTTCTTTAGACTTAGTTCAACGAATTGCATAAAATTTTACATCTATCAGTATTGTACAGTATCTCGCGTTATGATGTAAGGCATCCTAATTCTATCACATACTTATCCGTGGAAAATCAAGTCGTCACTGTCACGACAACATTAGATTAACCACTTATGCTGTCAGATAATTCCAATGAGCATGACACTGATAATGTCTCGGTATCTACCGACGACGATCATGCAGCTGACAATGCTTCGGAATTCTTGATGACCAAACACTCTATCGCAGCAGCGCAAGTCTCAATCCTACTATACCCTTCGTTGTTTGGGCATAACGAACGATTTACTAGGCGTCGAAGAAATTCATTCAGGACTATGTGAACACCACTTCGAGGGCAAGGTCTCGCTCACATAGCAATGAACCAATGGTATTGGTGGCCGTACATGCCAAAGGATGTTAAACGTTTCTCCGAGAAGTGTATGCCTTGTCAAAAACATGATATGTGATATGGGTCAAACTTCCGTAATGAAGCGTCATCCAATCCATAAACCTTGGTCATTTGCTAAATGAGGCCTTGACATTATTGGTTTATTTTTGACAGCTCCAACAGTGTTCGTTTCTTGCTCGTTATAACAAATTATTTTATTAAGGGAACGGACAAAATAGACAAGTTGAACGAAAAACCAGACAAAAATTTGTTCGTCTATTTCCAGTTCAATAGTTTCTTTTCTATTATTATCTTTGCATTTTTCAAGATTTGGTGCTCAATAAAGTCTTTCTTTCACTTCAGTTCTAATGGTACCATTTTGTTTCCATCGCAATATTATTATCGTCACGAAAAAATCTGACGAAGTTACCGCGTTTAGCTTCGTCAGTCTAAGTTTGAACGCTTTTACGTTCGCTTAGTTCGTTACTATCGCTACGACAAAATCTGACGAGGTTACCGTATTTAGCTTCATCGGTCCTAAGTTTAAACGCTTTTCTTTTAGTTCGTTACTATCGGTACGACAAAATCTGACGAAGTTACCACGTTTAGCTTCGTCAGTCTAAGTTTGAACGCTTTTACGCTTGCTTAGTTTGTTACTATCGCTATGACAAAATCTGACGAAGTTATCGCATTTAGCTTCGTCAATCTAAGTTTGAACGTTTTTATGCTCGCTTAGTTCGTTATTATCGCTACGACAAAATCTGACGAAGTTACCGTATCACAGCCCGAATTTCTAAACAATTAAAAAAATGAATATTTGAAATATAAATATCTCAAACATCACTATATTCAATTGTCTAAAAACCCAGGCTGTGACGGGGTGGATACTACACATGCCAAAACCGAAAACCCACATCATAAAAGAATCTTAACAACAACAAAAAATCTCCAAAATTCTCTTTATTACTTTATAAAAAAGTCTATCTTCCGTCCCAATAAAACATCAAACCACTCTAAGAATAACAGGTCTTCAACATCGTATTTTCATGTCCTATGAAAAGAAAACTACGTTATTACATACTTCCAAAAGATCAGACCTAATAAAATAATCTCCGGATCGCTCGGGCAAAAATCCAAATCTGCGCCGCGGTTCCATCGCCTTCCACCTATGTTCCCAAGAACACACCCACGCTGCCAAAACAAAGCAAACATGGGTCAGCAAAATGGAATTTGCTGGTATGAGTAGACTAACCACATATAAACATTATCATACTTTAATTATCCAAACAATCACTTTATATTTTCCCATATCTGAATCATTCTCAGCTTGGAAGACAGATAGTTCTGTCATTTCAACCGGCATAGTTTCTTCTCAAGCAAAACTTCCATTATATTACCTCATTCTAATAACTCGTTTTAATATCTAAATCATTGAATTAAAACTTACCGATATCCACTGCTGTATAAGAGTAGGACCGCGTCCCTGCACAAAATGTTATTAAGTCCTACTCTCCTACAAAAGAAAGTTAGAACTTCTATATAACATATGTAGATATTATATTAGGTATTCAAAAGCAAACCCAAACACTCGCATAATCAAATTAATACCACTAACCCGCAAGGTGAATACCTTAGTTCCTCTCTAGGGCAATCCAAACAATCTGGTCATTCATGGCACATTCAATGAATACCCCTATTATAACACCCCGTGTTTTATTTCTTTGTTTTTCTAATAATAATAATAATAAAGATAATAATGAAAATAGATAACAGATAAAACAGATATAGGATATCCAGCAGTTTCGGACGGATAAAAGTCCGTAGATAAATGGATAAGTGTTGTCCTTGTTTTTATTCTACGTCGTGTCGTCGAGTTGTTAAAACTCTAGAGAAACTCGGATTTGATATAGAACTGTCAAACCAGACATCGCGGATACCGCGGTCGTTGAACTATCGGCTCTGAGGTCGTTAATGGGCGGAGCACGAGGAGGCATCTCACCGTATTTTTTAAATAATGATTTTTCTATTTAATTAATTAATTTAATTGTTTATTTTAAAATTCATCGGATTGGACTCGGGATACGTGGGCTTGGTTTTGGGCCGAAGTCGGTGTTGGGCTTGGGTTTAGGACCCAAGTATATAAAACACATTGTTCTAGAGAATAGGGTTTTGGAAGATAATAAAATAAAAAAAAAATGGAGGCAGAGAAAGAAGCTGGTTTGCTGGAGAGGTGGAGCACGACGATTCGGGCTAGGAAAATTCGTCGAGCTGTTAGTTAAGGTGAGTAGCTCTTTTGCTATTTCACCGGAATACAGAAACCGTTTTATTGTCATATGTTTTCACTAATTTTACTCGCTTTCATTTCGGCCGTAGAAAGCATTGTTAAAACCTGTTGGATTGGACTTCGTGTCTTTGTATTATTTAACTTTGTTAAATTTCGTTTTTGTTATTAAACTGTTGAACTGTTGGGACTGAGGTCGTTAATGGCGCGCGAGCCCTCGCGACCAAACCATCCTGTATATGTTTTGGAAGTGTTTGTATTTCATTTGGTTGGTTATACTTTGTTGCGGTCGAGTTGTATAACTTGATTGGGTAGGTGTGGGTGAAGCTTTGAACCGGCAATAATGGTGGGTTTCCATCATCCTCCAGAAAAATATAATTCTGGACTGTTTTGGATGGATTTTGGTTGGTTGTGTGATTATGGTTTGATGATGGTGGTAGTGGACCTTTTGGAGAGTGGGAGTTGAAGCTTGAAGGTGCGTCAATGGCGCGCATGCAGGCCCTTCCGAATTTGATTTTTTTATTGTTTTTTGTTGTTTTGTTGTTGATTGAAGATGGAGGAATTGGTTATTGGTTGGTTAGTGGTGGTTGAGGGTTGTGGGGCTGTCGATTGAAGCTTGAAAACAAGCTTTAATGGAGGTCGAATTTTAGATCTAGGTTGATGTATAAATGGGGATTGAAGGATTGGAGTTTTTGTTTTCATTAAAGTTGGTTGGGTTTGGATGGGGAGTCTAACCGACTTAATGGAATGGGAGATGGTGGCGGCGCGATTTGGTGGCCGGTGGTGGAAGAGAATTGGTGAAGAAGATGACACTGTTCATCTTAGTTGGGCTTTGGGCCTTGGGCCAAAAACCTTAAGTTTTTGTTTTGGGCCGGTTTAGTTTTGGTTGGGCCGACCTTGTTTTGTTTAGTTGGGCCTTGGACCTTAGCAAATTTTGAGTTGTGTTGGGCCAGTTCATGTCTATTTGGTTTGGGCCAAATTCTTTTAGCTACTTGGGCCCGGTTTGTTTTAGTTGGTTTGGTCCATTTTCTTTTAAGTCTTTGGGCCAGAACTTAGATTGTTTTGTTGGGCCGGTTTCAGTTTAATTTTCGGGCCGAATCCAATTATGTTTTGGGCCAGGTCAGTATAAGTTTTTGGGCCCGTTTCTGATATTGCTTGGGCCAGTCCATTGGACTTAAAATAGATCTTTCTGGGTCTTTACATGTTTGGACTTTCGGGTTCTAAGGTTTTGGGCTTGGCGGTTGGGTCGAACCATTACCTTAGTCGGAGCCCTCGAGCCATGCACATTGACCTTAGCTATGAACCATGGCTATGACCTCGAACCAATTGAACTTGGAAACCAGTTTGACTTTGACGTGGTTGATTTATTGACTAGGGTTGACTTTGACCAGTTGAAATTTGACATTTTAACTTCGGATTATGATTTGGGTTATTAAGGTAGGTCTAAGGCTATTAGCATACTTGACTTTAGGCTAAGACCTCTATATATACGATGTGTATGTGTATTAACTACTATGTAATTTTGGCAAATTATTTTATGATATGCAACGTTATGACACTAAGACATCCCCCGAAATTAATAACGCCAGTAAATCAAAAATACAGGAATCAAGATACTCATTCGTTATCTTAAATGATATATAAAATAAAGTTCAATAACGTAAATAAATTTAACTCTTTTAGAACTCTCCACCTCAAGTTTTGGAATTGAGTTTTATGACTGATTATGTCATATGTTAGGTGGGCATTTATTGAATGTGCCATAAATGGCCCGTTAGCGTTATATAAGGGTATTCATTGAATGTGCCATGAATGACTAGATTGTAGTGGACTGCCCTAAAGAGGAACTAAGGTATTCGCCTTGCGGGTTAGTTGTATTCCTTGAGTGTACGGGAATGTAGGATTGGGTATTCCTTGAATGTGGCAGGAATGACCCAGGGCATTCATTGAATGTGCCATGAATGGCCCGTTAGTGATATGATAGGTATTCCTTGAATGTGGCGGGAATGACCTAAGGTATTCATTGAATGTGCCATGAATGACACGAAGTTTTTTGCCCAAAGACATGCAATATGTGTATGAAAGCCGAGGAGATGGCTATGATATTGTGGTATTCGGTGGGAGAGAGAGGCACACAGGAATGTGTGATTTGGCAAATGTGTGGAGTGCAAATCGTGGAGTAGGTACTAAAGGGTGGGTGTATAAGAAAAGTAATTGATTAAGTGATAAGAGAAATTTATTTGATGATGCAAGTGTGTTTGGGCTTACTTTTGAATACATATAGGATATGTACATATGTTATATACAAGTTCTAACTTTCTTTTCGGAGGAGGGTAGGACTTAATAATATTTTGTCAGGAGGGGACGGGTCCTACCCTTATACTGGCGGATATCGGTAAGTGTAATTCAATTATTTAGATATTAAAACGAAAGTGATTTGAATGAGTTAAGATAATATAAGTTTTGCTTGGGAAGAACTATGCCGGTTGAGATGAGCGGAACTACACCGTCTTCCAAGCTGAGAATGATTAGGTTATGATAGAGTTAAAGTGTTGTTTGGATAATTAAAGTATGATAATGTTTATATGTAGTTAGTCTACTCATACCAGCAAATTCAATTTGTAACCCATGTTTGCTTTGTTTTTGCAGCGTGGGTGTGTTCTTGGGAACATAGGTGGAAGGATGGAATCGCGGGCGTGTGATTGGGAAACCGAGCAGTCTGGGAGTTTAGTTTATTAGGTATGATCTTTTGGAAGGATGTAATAACGTAGGTTACATTTTCATATGACATGAAATACAATGTTGAAGACCTGTTATTCTTAAAGTTTGTTTATGTTTGTATTGGGATGGAAGAAAGTTTTTAATAAAGTGATAGTTGAGGAATTTGGAGTTTTTTTTTGTTGTTAAGTTGATCCTGTTGTGATGTGGGTTTTAGGTTTTGACATGTGTTGTATCACCCCGTCATAGCCTGGGTTTTTAGACAATTGAATATAGTGATGTTTGAGATATTTATATTTCAAATATTCATTATTTTAATTGTTTAGAAAATCGGGCTGTGACACCTATATAACGCTAACGGGCCATTTATGGCACATTCAATAAATGCCCACCTAATGTATGACATCAGCAGTCATAAAACTCAATTCCAAAACTTGAGGCGTGAAGAGTTCTAAAAGAGGTGGTAAATTTGTTTATGCATTATTGAACCTTATTGCATATATTATTTCAGAGAACGTAGGAGTATCTTGTTTCATGTATTTTTGGTTTACGCGTTATTAATTAGATTGATGTCTAAGTGTCATAGCAACATAAAAACTGGAATATCACATAGTAGTTAATACACATACAGACGTTTATATAAAGGTCTTAGCCTAAAGCCAAGCATGCTAATAGCCCTAGACCTATCCTAATATCCCAAAGTCTAAGGCCCAAAGTCTAAAACAAAAAAAATCCAAATTGAAATGTCAAAAATAAAACCCGTAAGCCCACCCACAATTTGGCCCAAGCCCAAATCGAAATTTACTGTTCATCTCCTTCCTCACAAAACCTCCACCAGCTCTAGCCACCACCGGCCATCACTCAAGATGAGTTGGTTCTACCCAACCCACACTAGAAATGGTTCGGCCCAAGCCCAACAGACAAGGAAAACGCTGTTCATCTTCTTCCCCTCACAGCGCCTCCACCACCACAGCCACCACCGGCCATCACTCGCCACCCAATTTGAACCCAGCGGTTGGTTTCGTTGAGAAAACCCCTAGACAACAGTACCAACAATTCGCGATTTCCTTATACTGCGAAAATCACAATCTACGGCCATTAATTCTCTGTAAAAGCTTCCCGCGAACCTAAACCAATAGCCCATCTATTCTTCATCATCCAACGACCCACAACCAAGTATAAACCCACCAAAACCCCCATTCAATTCAAGAAATTCTATTTAATAACCCAAGAATTTAAACAACAATCCCAACAGCCGACACCATTAACATTCTCCAAAGCTTTGACAGCCCCATTCTTCCATACTCACACGCCCTTAACTACCTCCAACTATTTACTCAACCCAACCAATTTATATTAGGACCACCTGTAATGGAAATTAACAGTCCTAACTATTCTTTGGCTTTGGTTCACATCGCCATTAACGCCCAAAATAAAGTTTTCCGCAGTTGTCCAGCTAAACAGTATACCAACAACAATATACTAACAGAGAACCGTTTTTACCAATTTGCAAGACCACAAATTATTATAGAATCACTACAGAACGATAAGCAGAAAACATACAGCGTGTAAACCTTTTTTTTTTTTTTTTATAGTAAACTATTTATGTATAGACGTGAAATAAAACTAAACTACTCACTGTTTATAAACCGAACAGCTTTCTGAAAATGGGAAAAATCCCGAAAGACCGAAGTCATTTGTTCTGCCGAAAAGGACGATCTTCCTCGTTTAAAACTTTTTCTTCTTTCAGTAAAACTCCATTTTTTTTCTAAAACCCTCGCTGTGTTTTTGACCAACCCTATTCTGTTTCCTTTCTGTTAAAAACAAAACCCCCGAAATAGGGAAGAAGGTTTATCCCATAAACCCACGTCTCCTATTTCCACTTATACTTATCCTATTTTATTTTATCTATTATCTATTATTATTATTATTAGGAAAATAAAAGAATAAAAACACGGGTTTTATAATATACACACCTTAAAAGGATCTCGTCCCGAGATTCATGGTAGAGTGTAGATTAACCAAACAACCAGTACGTCAACCAATAAATCTTTACAGAGTATACAGTTAACAACTTATATCCCAACAACTAAACTTTAAGTAATAATGTATAACATATCAGCAAGGAGATTAAATTAAACACATCATTTATAGCTTGCACCCAATAATCATAGTACACCCATATAAAAATGAGACATACGTGTATACGCAAGTATACACACCTTAAAAGGAATAAACGTAATTAGTTTTCTTCAATTTCCAACACTTAATTAAAATCATTCTTTCACAGTTCAACAGATTCATATCATCAACGACTTATACTATGTCCACTATCACATAGGATCAAACACCTACAATGTGATGCATGCACACTGGCTCACACACCAACGATATGCAAGTATACATTGGTTCACACACCAACGATGCATACTAACTTTCTACCATCACATAGGATCAAACACCAACAATGTGTGGTATGCACACTGGATCACACTCTAACGATATGCAAGTATACAATGGTTCACACACCAACGATGCATACTAAGAGATGTTATGTATATTGGATCACACACCAACGATATACATAACTTGGACAATATATATAAAAAAAAACTTTTAAATCCAACATTTATCAAAAGGGTTTCCCTTATTCCTTGGGTTAATTCCAAATTACTCAAATATGAAATTTTAAAATAACAATTTCTTCTTTAGCCAATACTTACTTAAAATAGAAAACTCCGTTAGGAAAACAACACTATAACATGCTGAACAATTTCAATTATAAATTTCATAAGAAACTAACCATTAAAACAACCAGCATTTTATTTTCATAATCATACGATACTTTCTTACATGCTAAGTACCAATAAAGGAACTAGTAAACAACAAATTCAAACATACCTAACATTAACCAGTGCAGTTCTTAGCATAGTGTCCCAACTGTCCACATTTATAATACTTGCCTACTAGTTCATTTGGTTTAGAACATCTTCGAATAGTATGTCCAACTTCCCCGGAGTTCAAACAATTACCATCAAATCTCTTTAGCGAAGCACTCACGTCCTTATTCACTGCTTACTTGTTTGCCTATTATATGGGTGATTGCGACTTTTTCTCGCCCTTGGCGTGGTTGACTAGAAATAAGGTGTAAGCTGGCTTGTTTTGGGGCATTCTCTTTAATCTTCTCATCTTTGGATTTATTATCCAATTGTTCATATCTTAATGCCAAATCTAACACGATCGAAAAGTTTCGAATCAAAGGGTATCAAATAACTTCGATAGATATGGCTCTAGTCCACGGATGAACTTCGGTTCTTCTTTACTTGGGTATCCACTAGATAAGGAGCATACCTTGATAGTTCATTGAACTTAGTCACGCATCTCGAAGCGTTTTTTTCCCTTCTTGGGTCGATTAAAGAATTTCTCGGTTAATTGCTCCTTAACAAAGCGGTGGGAACAAACCTTCCCTCAAATCTTACTCGAAATCCTCCCAAGTCATAGTTCCCACATCCACATTATCCTTGATAGACCTCCACCAAAATAAAGTGACCCTCCAAACTGGTGAGAAGCCAACTCCTCGCTACGCACCTCAAATGAGTTGCATCTTAGCAAACACGGACTCACACATAGTAATCCATTTCTCAGCATCAATGGCTCCTTTCTCTCCCTTGAACTTCTGACCTCCTAAAGTTACAAAATCCTTGTTTCTCCTAGCAATAGGATCCCCTAGATTAACATGTTGACCCCTCTGAATAGTTTGCACCAACTAAGTTAATATTGCTCCCAAATCAGCAGATATAGTATTACTTCCAGTACCAGTAACGATATTGTCATCTCCAGCCATCACCTTAAACAAAACGGACTTCTATTAATACTCCAAACATCTTAAACTCAAACACACCCAATCACCACATTCCAAGGATCACCTAGACCTTTCAAATCTAGGCTAAACTAAGCTCCGATACCAAAATGTCACAGCCCGAATTTCTAAACAATTAAGAAAATGAATATTTGAAATATAAATATCTCAAACATCACTATATTCAATTGTCTAAAAACCCAGGCTGTGACGGGGTGGATACTACACATGCCAAAAACCGAAACCCACATCATAAAAGAATCTTAACAACAAAAAAATCTCCAAAATTCTCTTTATTACTTTATAAAAAAGTCTATCTTCCGTCCCAATAAAACATCAAACCACTCTAAGAATAACAGGTCTTCAACATCGTATTTTCATGTCCTATGAAAAGAAAACTACGTTATTACATACTTCCAAAAGATCAGACCTAATAAAATAACCTCCCGGACTGCTCCAGGCAAGAATCCAAATCACACGCCGCGGTTCCACTGCCTTCCACCTATATTCCCAAGAACACACCCACGTTGCCAAAACAAAGCAAACATGGGTCAGCAAAATGGAATTTTCTGGTATGAGTAGACTAACCACATATAAATATTATCATACTTTAATTATCCAAACAATCACTTTATATTTTCTCATAACTGAATCATTCTTCGGCTTGGAAGGCAAGGTAGTTAAAGTCATTTCAACCGACATAGTTTCTTCCCAAGCAAAACTTCCATTATATTACCTCATTCTAATAACTCGTTTTAATATCTAAATCATTGAATTAAAACTTACCGATATCCACTGCTGTATAAGAGTAGGACCGCGTCCCTACACAAAATATTATTAAGTCCTACTATCCTGCAAAAGAAAGTTAGAACTTCTATATAACATATGTAGATATTATATTAGGTATTCAAAAGCAAACCCAAACACTCGCATAATCAAATTAATACCACTAACCCGCAAGGCGAATACCTTAGTTCCTCTCTAGGGCAGTCCAAACAATCTGCTCATTCATGGCACATTCAATGAATACCCCTATATAACGCTAACGGTCCATTTATGGCACATTCAATAAATGCCCACCTAATATATGACATCAGTAGTCATAAAACTCAATTCCAAAACTTGAGGCGTGAAGAGTTCTAAAAGAGGTGGTAAATTTGTTTACGCATTATTGAACCTTATTGCATATATTATTTCAGAGAACGTAGGAGTATCTTGGTTCATGTATTTTTGGTTTACGCGTTATTAATTAGATTGATGTCTAAGTGTCATAGCGTTGTATAACATAAAAACTGAAATATCACATAGTAGTTAATACACATACACACGTATATATAAAGGTCTTAGCCTAAAGCCAAGCATGCTAATAGCCCTAGACCTATCCTAATAGCCCAAAGTCTAAGGCCCAAAGTCTAAAACAAAAAAAATCCAAATTGAAATGTCAAAAATAAAACCCAAAGCCCACCCATGATTTGGCCCAAGCCCAAATCAAAATTTACTGTTCATCTCCTTCCTCACAAAACCTCCACTAGCTCTAGCCACCACCGGCCATCACTCAAGATGAGTTGGTTCTACCCAACCCACACTAGAAATGGTTCGGCCCAAGCCCAACAGACAAGGAAAACGATGTTCATCTTCTTCCCCTCACAGCGCCTCCACCACCACAGCCACCACCGGCCATCACTCGCCACCCAATTTGAACCCAACGATTGGTTTCCTTGAGAAAACCCCTAGACACCAGTACCAACAATTCGCGATTTCCTTATACTGCGAAAATCGCGATCTACGGCCATTAATTCTCTGTAAAAGCTTCCCGCGAACCAAAACCAACAACCCATCTATTCTTCATCATCCAACGACCCACAACCAAGTATAAACCCACCAAAACCCCCATTCAATTCAAGAAATTCTATTTAATAACCCAAGAATTTAAACAACAATCCCAACAGCCGACGCCATTAACATTCTCCAAAGCTTCGACAGCCCCATTCTTCCATACTCACACGCCCCTAACTACCTCCAACTATTTACTCAACCCAACCAATTTATATTAGGACCACCTATAATGGAAATTAACAATCCTAACTATTCTTTGGCTTTGGTTCACTGATAAGTGCTCAAAAAGTGTAATTTAACCCTCGATTATGCCTCTTGTTTAGCCATCTTAGTGGACTAATAGTGTTTGTAAGTTATGTTTTAAGATTCTACAGGTGAAAAAGAGAGTTTTGTAGAATATTAGAAAAAGGGGTAAAACAGAGCAATACGGAGCATTAAGGATTACATGGGAAACCCGTGGACAATCATGGAAAAGGCCAAGGAATTGAAGCTATTAAATAGGCGACTTGGATCTATTTTAAAGCCTATTTGGAAGCCCAAGACCAAAGGATTCGTTGCTTGGACCAAAACCCGCAAAAGAGGAAAGAAAAATAGACCAAAGGTGGAAAAATAGAGTCTCGCGTTTTGAGACGACGACTATCGATCGGTGGTTCAGACCGACCCATGCATTTGGGACGATAGATCAAGCATCCGGACGCATTGATTAAGTGCGGGATGCATGAATAGTGCATCGGATGCATGAATCGATTTCTTGAGCCAATTCCTTCTCGGTTTTGAAGGCGAAGTTGGACTCTCGAAAGAAGTCTATTTGTATTAGGAAACAAATGACGGTTTGGAATGCTTCTAGAGCTCATTGTAACCCCTATAAATAGAGGACCTAAGTGCCTCATGTAAAAGGGCCAATTCACTTATATTCTTGTCTCTTAACTTGAGGCAAAAGAGATTAATAATAAAATATCGATTTTAACTAGTCGAAGTCTTAATAAATTAGTCTTTCTAGTCTTATGTTCTTGACTCTTCTTCTTCTCATTCTTTGTGTTCTTCCTTCTATATGGAAGGCTAATCTTCTCCTTCAAGGGAGGAGATGAAGCCAGTGCTTAAGGTTTAATGATTCTTCTGGTTCATGGTGTTCTTCAATCAGGTTAGTTATTTATATTTTTAGTTATTAGTTCCATTACCCACACCAACCGGGGGATGGAAGTATAGAATAGGGTTTATGTTTTGCAATATTAATATCATGCTAGTGTTCTTTACTTTTCTTCTAGTAGTATAATTCTTTAGAGTTAGAGAAGTATTCTTTATGTTGCCTTAGAAGGGGTAGCTCAAGGAGTGGCTGCCTAGGGGAAGTATTCTTTGTGTTTGTCTTAAGTGGTGATTCATTGAATGGCCGCCCTATTAGGAAGTACCCCTTGATGTTGCTCTTGGTAATATATTGAATGGCTGCCCGAGCTCACATAAAAGGAAAGAAGATATTCATAGCATAAACATAGGAACAACCTTAAGTAGAGTTAATTGTTAACGATGTTTCGTCCAAGAGGGCATCGGCACTTACTCGATTGCCTAATTGTAGTCTACTTGTAAGAATAACCATGAAGCAGAAGGTCATAGATTAAAAGTATTGGTGGATTCTAATCTCTTAAATTCTCTCTCTTATAAATTCCCAATAGTTTAATTAATTTAGTTTAGTTTAGTACTAGAATCTAAATCTTTATAATCATAGTTTTTAATCCCTTAAACCCCCTTTCCAATCCTGTCCTTCATATAATATATACTAAAAAGTGGAACAATACCCTACTCATCCTTTACTTATTGAGGGATAATTAGGTTTTGATAGGCTTCTATTTGTTCAACGACTATCATCTATCTACATCATCCATACACAAAAAAGGAGTGAGTGTCATTCACGTCGCCATTAACGCCCAAAACAGAGTTTCCCGCAGTTGTCTAGCTAAACAGTATACCAACAACAATATACTAACAGTGAACCGTTTTTACCAATTTGCGAGACCACAAACTATTATAGAATCACTACAGAATGATAAGCAGAAAACATACAACGTGTAAACCTTTTTTTTTTTTTTTTTTTACAGTAAACTATTTATGTATAGACGTGAAATAAAACTAAACTACTCACTGTTTATAAACCGAACATCTTTCTAAAAATGGGAAAAATCCCGAAAGACCGAAGTCGACTGTTGCGTGAAAGGACGATCTTCCTCGTTCAAAACCTTTTCTTCTTTCAGTAAAACTCCATTTTTTTTCTAAAACCCTCACTGTGTTTTTGACCAACCCTATTTTATTTCCTTTCTGTTAAAAACAAAACCCCCGAAATAGGGAAGAAGGTTTATCCCATAAACCCACGTCTCCTATTTCCACTTACACTTATTCTATTTTATTTTATCTATTATCTATTATTATTATTATTAGGAAAATAAAAGAATAAAAACACGGGGTGTTATATACCGCGTTTAGCTTCATCAGTCTAAGTTTGAACTTTTTTACGCTCGCTTAGTTTGTTACTATCGCTACGACAAAATTTGACGAAGCTACCACGTTTAGCTTCTTCAATATGTTTGAACGCTTTTACGTTCGCTTAGTTCGTTACTATTGCTACAACAAAATCTGATGAAGTTACCGCTGATTAGCTTCGTTAGTCTTAGTTTGAACGCTTTTACACTCGCTTAGTTCGTTATTATCGCTACGACAAAATCCGGACGGTTACCGTGGTTTAGCTTCGTCGATACCTAAATTTGAACGCTTTTACGCTGGCTTAGTTTGTTACTATCGCTACGACAAAATCTGACGAAGCTACCACGTCTAGCTTCGTCAGTATAAGTTTGAACGTTTTTACACTCGCTTAGTTCGTTACTATCGCTACGACAAAATCTGACGAAGTTACCACGTGTAGCTTCGTCAGTCGGTTTGAACACTTTTTACGCTCGCTTAGTTCGTTACTATCGTTTGACAAAATCTGACGAAGTTACCATGTTTAACTTCGTCAGTTTAAGTTTGAACGCTTTTACGCTCGCTTAGTCCGTTACTATCACTACGACAATATCCGACTAAGTCACTGCGTTTCGTTTTGTCAGTCGAAGTTTGAACATTTTTACACTCGCTTTAGTATAATTTTGCCGAGTTAAGTTAGCATTGGGGGTGTTTTTCTCTACATAGGGGCATCTCGTTCTATTTCATTTCAACTACATAAATCAACAACATTGTCAGTTTTCCGCAGGTATGTTATCTGTCACCACAACAATATTCAATAGCAAACCCATACTTTATTTTTATTTTTCATCAAAAGAAGTTTTAACTATATGGTATTACATTCACACAATTACCTAATCAATTGTCTCTGTAAATTGTCTTACGATCACTCGATTAAATCTTCGTTTTTTTCTTCGAATCTACATTAAACCCGCTTAGCACTTTTCGGTTAACTATCTTCCGTGATTCATTATTTTTTCTAAGGCATTGCGCT
The DNA here is from genome assembly GCF_015680905.1 of Coptis chinensis. Lineage (NCBI taxonomy): Eukaryota > Viridiplantae > Streptophyta > Magnoliopsida > Ranunculales > Ranunculaceae > Coptis > Coptis chinensis. The sequence continues at coordinate 34,130,664 of NC_141456.1, read as the reverse complement.
CTTTCTCAACTAAAACTTCCACAAATTTCTTCATTTTTTTTCTAAGGCATTGGGCGGATATTTCGAGAGACACATTTTTTCGCCGATTTTTTTACGAGCAAAAATTTTCTCCGACTTCTTTATTTCTTCTATGGCATTGCGGCGCGATCACCCTGAGCAAAACCTTTCTTCAGCTTCTTTCTTTTTTCTAAGGCATTGAGATCTTTCCACTCGAAATTTTTCGTCAATATCTTTTGCTCGTAATTCCTCCGTTTAATTTCAACCTGCGACAAAAATACAAATCTTTTTATCAGTCTTTCAAATTTAACTAAAGTTTTAAGATAACTGATAAAAAATACTAACATACCTGTTTAATGCTGTCGACAATCATTAACTTCGCTTAAAGTATTTTTCAAGCTCATCCACGGTGAACGATACTTTTTCTTTAGCCATTGCTTTTCGAATAGTCACCCCGACATTCTCTATCATTTTTTCCTTTACAATCCGGTTCTTTTATTTTTCTCGCTCGCGCGCAAGCCCCTTTTTTCTAAGGCATTGTACCGATCTTTCTACGATAAATTTTTCGAGCGAATTTTTTTGACAACTTCATTATTTTTTCTATGGCATTCTACCGATATTTCTACGAGAAATTTTCCGAGCGAAGATTTTTGAGAGCTTCATTATTTTTTCGAAGCCATTGTGCCGATCTTTCTACAAAAAATTTTCCGAGCGAAATATTTTGACAATTCATTATTTTTTTCTAAGGCATTATGCCGATCGTTATACAAGAAATTTTCTGAGCGAAATTTTTTGACAGTTTCGTTATTTTTTCTAAGGCATTGAGCCGATTTTTCCGAGCGAATTGAAATTTTCCAACAGCTTCATTATTTTTTCTAAGGCATTGAGCCAATCTTTCTCACCGAAACTTCTATCAACTTCTTTAATTCTTCTACGACATTAATTGACATATGCACGAAACTTTTCTCCGTCGACTCTTTGTGAATATATTTTGCTCGTAATACCGCGCGTTTCTTCGTGCGGTGAAAATTCGCATTACTAATATTTTATGTAATTCTTTAAGTGACCATCACCGCAACTTTGTGTATTCGCTGTATCTGTCACATTCTTTCCACCTCACCATGTCTACGATCGTCATCGAGTCTTCTTCGTCTCGATTATCTTTCACCCGTATAATACGGTTGTTTCTACCTGCAAAAAAAAAAAAAAAAAAAATGGGTCAGATAGCTAAAAAACCGGGTTCACTTTATCCAAATGGGGTGCACCGGGCCAAATTAAAGAAAAGTAGGTACGATGCCCTTCCTTTGCTGGTGCTGCACCGTATCATGTTTGTTAATTTCAGTTTTTGAATACTGGCGCCACCATCATCTCTCGCCACCAGAGTTTACGTTTTTTTTCTTTTCACATCTGCAGCTTCCTCCACATGCACTTTTCTCTGTCTATACACACCGCCCCAAGACTTTATCTCCACAAAGCTTCATGGTGATAGCACTACAGCGAATAGACATCATGTTTGTTGATTTCAGTTTTGAATATGGGCACCATCTTCTACAGTGTTTTCTCCACAGAGTTTCGTGTCCTCCACATGCAATTTTCTAGCTTTATCCACACCAACGCAAGTCTATTTCTAAACAAAGATTAATGGAGAGAGACGTACCTGTGGGTCGACGCGAAGAAGGATCACAGAGTTATAAAGCAGCAGTGTTGGCAATACTACTAACGACAGAGCTGACAGCGCCGACTCTCTTGTTTTTGTTTTGTACCATGAACACGTTTCTGTGTTATAGCTTTCTATGACTGCAGGGTAAGGACGTGCAACGCTTAACACTGATAACCCCTGGTTGTCGTATCTGCTGAAGTAAGTTCGTATTGGTTACTGAACTTCCACGCAGAACTCTCGTCAGGTTGTTGGGTTTGTGTTTCGACAACGGAGTGACGATACTTGTTTACAAATACTTGCCTCAGGGGAGCCTTGGCCACATTCTGTTTGATGAGAGTCACTATTTTTTCCTAGATTGGGATATGCGGGAGCTGCACCAGCACTTATATAGGTTTCCGAGCGGGTTTTCCATTGCTGGTGGGATTCTTTTCTAATCCAACTTCATCTCTAATCTCAATTCTTATCTACTCCACATTCTTATCTCATCCAAACACTTTGAGTCCAATTAGTATTTAACTTCCTTGTATTATTATTATTACTAAACTGCCCCTACATTTAATTTCAACGGTTTAATCCTAGTATCGCTATTTATTTCACGGGCACGCCGTCGAAATCAACTTTTTCGTGATTGTTTACGTGATCGCGTTGATACAGGTTTTCGGCAATCAATTTCTTTTGCAATTTTTTTTTCAGTGCATCTTTTAGTTTTTCTATGTATTTTCAACCATCTTTTATTTAATTACATTGTGTCTCGTATACGTTAGTTTGACATTTTTTCGTTCTTGATAATTCACAAATTTTTCCTGACTGTCCATTTTCCTATCGTTTACGTTCACACGACATTTTGTTATACATTCCGTTCACTCTTTTCTTTTTCCATTTTTTCCTTGGTTTTTCTTCTCTTCTTTGCCATATGAACTTTGTTCGCATGCTAAAAAAGGGGCGGTGTTTCGACCCCCACCTACGTGGCAAACGTCCATTAGTAGGGGTCTCTATTTTATTCGTTTAATCGACAAGGGTAAAGCCTAATTTGCAATACCATAGATCAATGTACAGGCTCATTAACTCATGTGTCTAAGGCTGAACTTTAGCCACATGGCTTGCTACTAATGTACATTAATTTATGTCCAGATTAGTTTCTTATCAAAGAGATAATTATCAGTTGAGAGTTATATTTAATCACAATTACTTAAGCTACAAGAATACTTGAGCTACAAGGAGTCTCTATCCTACCTATATAAATACCAAACTATTTTTCATACAGAACTACGTTCTTGAGACTTGATCTCATTGATAATTTGGGTACGTAGGCAACCAAAAGGTACAGTCTCATCATTCACTTAATCAACATTACCTTTTCACTACTTTTCTATGTTCTTCATCTCTTTCGTCACTACTTAATGTTTTGATCATATTTGGTCGAAACACCCATGTTAGCATCTTCTTTACAAGATCCTTTGTAGCATCAGATATAGAAGGCCAAGGTGCGCTTCTAATGTCAATCTTACCTTCTAAGATGGCTTCAAATATCCCCTTTTCTATCTCTGCGTTCAGTTCATTCATTTAAGTGTCTGAGTAAGACAGATCAGAATATTGTTATGTGAGCATTGATTTCAACAATTGAGACATGAGACTAACTAAACTGAGGCAGTGCTTGGTTCAAGCAAAAACACTGCTCAAGAGAATATATAAAATTACCTCGGCACTCCATACATCTATATCCTTCCCATAGTTCTGACCCAATACCTCAGGTGCCACATAATAAGCACTTCCTACAATGTCACGATAAACTTTGCCTGGACAATCATTTTGAAATGAACAGTCAGCATAAATAGATATGTACATCAATTATCTCATTCAACATATCGTAAGTTATTCTAGACTTTGCAATGCCAAACACAGCTTGATAGAAACTAACCTTCTTCAATGAACACTGAGAGTCCAAAATCGGTGGCCTTAAGAGGAGAATCCTCACCCCGGTTCACTAGCAAGAAATTTTCAGGCTTCAATGAACACTAAGGCAGGATGGTTGAGAGGTCCATACAGTTTTTCACAATACTCCTTTTGACTGTAACTTGCACTGGGAATCTGGAACATCGTGTCATTAGTGCTCGTTGTACTTGGTTCTATCAGCTCCGTGCATATCTGAAGTATTGCAACAAACAATAAGGTAAGCAAATCCATCTGAAAATGTTATGGCTAAGAGCCTGAGACGATAGTATACTTGAGATACTTGCCACATTCATTGATATATGCTCACATAAGTCGTAAGTATTGATATTGGGTAACATTTAGGTGGTTCATTTCCTTCAATCGCCTTCAATTCCTACATAGAGAGTTGTTACTTGTTAGTGTGTAAACCAAACTTTATGCCGCGAATCCACGAAGAATAATAAGTTGAGAAATCAGTGTATATATAGTGATTGTCTTAGAAAAACGATATTTATATTTAACTTTAAAATTTAAAACACAACACCTGCAAATATTCTGCTAAGAACATCAAGAACATCGGAATTTGCAGACATTGCATCTATAACACTGCATATCTTTTCCACTGGGGTGTCCTCCGGTGAATCGTACTATGCAGCATCTTGATATTTCCTTTGAAGATAATCTTTCAACTCTTTGGATGACTTCAAAAGGCTAGGAAGAAAAGAAATAAAATCAGCAAATTGAAAGCAATTATCATAGGAAGTATAATAGATACAAAATAATGAGAATAGTATTTGATGTGTAATACTTGTGTAATTTATAAGATTACCTGCAAGATTTGAACTTCTGGCTAAGTTCCTTCAAACCGTTGCCGTTGGATCCAATATCATCGATCAAGTCCCAGCTTCTTTTTATGGTCTCATAACAGTTAACACTTGTTTCCTACATGGTATTACATACAAGGAATTGGTTGAGGTTCAAAATTTAATTGACCTTGGTATCACACAAGTAGTATAAAATAGGAGCAGAAGATGCCCAAGCACCCAAAGCAATGTGGGGGTATTTCAAACGGAACCAAGAAGCAAGCACTAAAATTTCAAAAGAAAGGGTAAGTTAAAAAAACCATATAAGCTCATAATATTTGTGTTTGATCACTCAACCAATACTTCATTTTAATCCCAAGAAGTTGCAAATCTTTGCGTGCATTGACGTTATCTTTTGTTTTTCCTTTTGTGTTCAACATCATAGTAATCAGGAGTTCACAAACATTTTTTTCAATGTGCATAACGTCCAAGTTGTGATGGATAAGAAATTATGCCCAATATGGAAGCCTAAATAATATCGACTGTTTGAAAAAACATGTCCCATCCCCGTTGTCCTCTTTTTTTTTTTCTACTGCCCTTCACTTTTTTTTTCCTTTTTCCATTCCCCTTTTCCTTCTCTTTGCCCTTACCCAATTGCACTTTCAGATTCTATGTCATTTGTTCAACTTGCAGTCTGGTCAATCTCAAAGGCTGTTCTCTAAGCTCTTCAGTCTCGTTAAAGGTGCTTGGTCTAGTGTCCATCCTACTAGCATCCGACGAGGGCAAGAATCGTCTACTATCCATGTAAGCAAATTTATGGATATGTTGGAGTCTCAATGAGGAGGTATTTAGACCACAAATGGGACAAGCATATTTGCCATGGGTTCTACAACCAGATATGTTACCTAACGCAGGAAAGTCATGGATAGTTCATAATAAAACTGCACGCATATTGAACATCTTGCCTCTATTTGCGTCCTTCACAGTCACCCCGGTATTCCACAAAGATTGCAATTCACAAACAAGAGGCTGTAAATATATGTCGATATCCTTTCCTGGTTGTCGTGGCCCTTCAATGAGTAAAGAGTGCATGGTAAATTTGGGTTTCATGCAAAGCCACGGAGGAAGGTTATAGGCAACACACATTACAGGCCAAGAGCTGTATAATGTGCCACAAGTTCCAAAAGGATTGAAACCATATATCTATCGCTAGTCCTAATCGAACATTACGAGCTTCAGCTGAAAAGTCTTTATACTTCCGATCAATTAATTTCCAATTAGATGAGTCAACTAGATGCCCCATCTCTCCACCTTTCCATCGATTTTTCGAGTGCCAACACATCTCCTTTGCCACCCATGGTACATTATACAACCTCTTTAACCTCTCTGTAATTGGAAAGTATCGGAGTATCTTTACTGGAATCCTAATATGTTTCTTCCTTTGTTTGATATCAGCATATTTATACCTCGACACTCCACACGTAGTACAAGTATCCCTCCAATCATCATCTCTCCAAAATAGCATGCAATCATTTGGGCAAGCATCAATTTTCTCATATTTAAGGCCCAACTCTTTTATTAATTTTTCTGCCCTATAAGTATTCTCTAGAGTCTTGTTGTCACGTGGAAAAGCCACACGAAGTAATTCGAGGAGTACCGTAAAACTCTTGTCTGTCCACCCATGTGTAACCTTTAACCGAAACAACTTGACGACAAATTTCAAAACTGTAAAGTCCTCACAATCAGGATATAAGGGACTCAAAGTCTCACGAAAATTATCGGACTCAATTGTGTCAGGCTCTTCCTCAACTATTCCTCGAGCACCATCTGTTGAACATTGTTCAATAACAGCGTCCAAGTTATCACCGTCAAGTTCTTCTACGACGGTACTGAATGCAACATTCTCCTAAAAAAAGGGGAAGTCCCCTCCCACCTCAAAATTAGTAGAATTTGACCTTCCACCCCTTTCAAATGCCACACTTGGTGGCTGACTTGTTTCTCCATGCATTCTCCAAAATGTATATTGTTTGTAGAAGCCCTTTTGGTAACAATGCAATGTGACCACCTTATGGGTTAGTGCTCGACCCCTATTTCTACAGTTATCGCATGGACATGGGATCACATCCTTGTGGTGACACTTATCCCTTGCAAATTGTACAAATTGATTAACACCATGAATAAAACAATCGTCCTCTTTTGGTAGATCAATCCAACTTTTATCTATCACCCCAAACCCCTCCATATTGTAGTTCTTGCAATACGAATAAATCAAAAATAGTTAGAGCTGAAAATACAATGGCAGGTAAACCATACACATAATAGACCACCACATAAGTAAATAATGAACTCCACGCTGGGTAGAGACTAAAATAGCACAAGTACTACATCCAACAATTAATCTAACCTAGTTGCACCCATAAATTTAAATAAATTGGAAGCATACAAAAAATGGATTGATTGAGGCATGCATAAGAAAAAAAACAAACTACATTCTCACTTAAAAAAATAAATTGAAACTAGATAAAGAACAGTAACAACAAAGATGATATCATATGCAACCAAGTAGGATATTATCTAGAAGAAATATAATTATACCGCCCACATTAGCAGCGTATTTGAGTTAACCCAATAGCAATATCTTAACTTGCATTCAGTATAATATAGAGTAGGAGCATAAAAATAAAAAGAAGCAAGTAAGGGTTCTCCTACTCACTTCTACCAATTACCACACACTTCAACAACATACTCGATATTAAAACGATTACTTCTTGAGACTACCGCGAACACTAGGCTTTGGTTTAGAAGAAGTATCAATAACAATAATAGCATCCAAGTTACTAATCATGGTATTGACAAATGGATTTTTAGGGTGCTTAGAATCATAATGAATTTGTATGTGAGACACTTTCACTTACAATATAATAAAATATTAAATATATTAAATTATTTCTTCTAAAATGAATAACAAATGGGTATATTGGACCTTACAAAACATTGATTTGAATTCCATAAAAATGCCCAACACTAAGCTAATCAACACTACAACTTACTGCAATTAACATTCTGAACTACACCTTTAGGGCACGGATATAATAAATAGAGAACATAATGCAAGTACATCACGTCAACAAGTAGCAAATATCTATCATCTAGTAAGTCATATACCAAACAAATGTGATTTTATTGAACTTAGTTATAGCTAAAAAACTCAAACGACCAACACAAACCCATTTTAACTTAGAATCAGGACTAACATATAACAATAACACAACCCCATTTGGTGATAGAATCAGTACTAACAATATCTATAACCAAGAGAAGTAAAACAAAACAAATTTCAACTTTTCTAGGAAAAACCCATTTCAAGTTAACACCAAATCAGAGATGGGAGAAAAACTCACCTTGATATAAATGAAAAAACCAATAATCCGGACCTGTTCACAACAAATATCATAAACCATGAGTGATATTATTTCATTTAAACTAAATTTTAACAAAACAAACCTTACAAACACTACCTTTTCATCGAAATTGGTAAACACTAACTCTTAAAAAGCAAGAATTGTGAGAGGGGATAGAGAGACATGAGAAGAAAGACGAAGAACAATTACCTAGTAATTAAAGATGAAGTTTTTCTCAAAAAGATAACGATTTAGAGATATTCGAAGTGAGATTAGCAGAAGAAGAAAAAAACAGAGAAAGGGTTACCTGAGAGAGGGGGTGGAGTGTCTGCATCACTGCCATGAGAGAGGATAGGGGAAGAAAACCTAGACAGAGAGAGTATTTGTTGGGCGGTTTGTAGAATTTTTGGGCCGGTTCATTTCGCGCTCCATCTAGTTTTTCATTACATCAACGGATAAGAAAAACACGGGTCTATATCAACGGTCAATAGAGATAGAAACATGACCGTGGCCAAAACCCAATTAAACTCAAACTACACGAAAATTTGGCCACACCTGTCAAAAGTTTTAGCCACGGCTAAAGCCCGTGGTTATTATGCAACAGCCTATGACTGTGGCTAAAGCTAATATGTACCTGTGGCCAAAAGTCATTTTTCTTGTAGTGCATATTTAATTAGGTTATTATATGTGCATTTAATAAGTTGAATGTAAGTGGTATTTATGTTGTGAGTTATTTTGGAAAGTGGGAATAATGAGTACTGTTATATGAGATTCTTGGAATTGTATATTGGGGGTGAAATCTTACTTGGGGAGAAACTACATACCGTTTTGAGAAAACAGAATTAACTTGTCTTCCAAGTTGAAATGATTGTAATAGTATATTCTTTTATTTGAAATATTGAACATATTATTTTTATATTTACTCATACCAACAAATTCAATTTGCTGACCCATGTTTGCTTTGTTTTGCAACGTAAGTGTGTTCTTGGAAACATAGATGGTGGAGTGCAGTGGATGAGGACACATGATTTGGATTTGCTCTTGGAGTCTTCTGGTTTAAGTTTTTCTGAAATGTACGGTTTTGTTTTGAGACAAATGTAATAGGGTTTGTTAGTTTCTTTGTAGTTTAATAATGTGATTGAAAGATTGTTCATTTTGGTTTTAAATTTGATCTCATATTTTAATATCGTAGTTGATAATATGTTATTAGGTGGTTTCGTTTTATCTTGAGTTTTCAGAATATGGAATAGGGTAACGATTGAGATAATTATATCTTGGATAATTTCCTATTTTTATTTTCTTGAAATTTGGGGTGTGACAGAGCGGAAATACAATCAAATATTCAAATATTCAAATGATATATGTGTGATTTAGGTACAAGTGTACAACCATGTTAATTTGCATGGAAAGTGGGATGGATGAAATATCAAGAAGGGGTGATGATTGGTGAGTATTGAGAAAGGTCGTATACTCGTATATCAATGTGTCACGTTCCGGGACTTGGTTATAGCAGCGATCACAAAGACGAAAGGAAGGAAAGAAACCAACCAACTTTATTGTTTGATAAGAATTGTGAGTTTTTTTTTTTTGGTAATCATTTGTTATTTTATTGATATAAACATGGTGTTACATTGATCACTTCTTGCTCCAGGTTATGTTGCAACCATATTGGAGCTACATTAGATCTGCTACTTAATACATTTTGATAGTCCACCTCCAGATTTTTAGCCACCATGGTGGAGGGTTACGTGGTCCAGCCTATAGGACTGTGGGTATTTTTTTATCGCAAAGCTAGCTAGTATATGTGCTGCTTTGTTTCCACTTCTGTGAACATAAGCTATATTTACATTATCAAAAGAGTTCAAAAAACATGCTGCATCAGATAGAGTTCCATTTGATTTCCATCCTACACTTGATGGCTTCCCTTGTAATTGATCTGTCACAGCTTTTGCGTCCATCTCTACTACTAAGTTAGTAGTTAGAAGAAGCCATCGGCACCATTTGAGGGCATAGAGAAGTCCTCTGCATTCAGCGTCTGTTGGGTCTGAAGCCCATCCTAGAGTGGTACCTACAGCCAAAAATATTCCATTATCATCTCTTAACACATATCCAAACCCAGCTCTGTTACCTGTACTATGGTAACTAGCATCCACATTTAGCTTATGATAGCCTTTTGGTGGTGATTCCCAAATTACAGATGTGGGTACCTTTGTGATATTTGTATTCACTCTATGATTTGTAGGTTCAGAGAAGAAGCTAACAATAATTTTTGAAATTCTGAATAAGGATGGAATATTTTTATTATGAAACACAGAACACCTCTCTCTCCAAATATTAGAGTACAAAAGCAAACAAAATTTTGTCCAAGTCGCATTGTGGATCTGCCAGTTTGTAGGTGGATTAAACCATAAACCTATCCATTCTTTAACTTGAAGATGCCTAAACTTCTCAAGTCTAATAAGCCAAGGGGTTTGGTACCAAAGAGCCCTAGTAAAATCACATTCTAATAGAAGATGATGTATACTTTCAATATAAGTGCCACATAGCATACAACTCTTGTCAGGTATATAAATAATAGTAGCCAAATGATCTCTAGTTGGAACAACATTATTGTATAGCTTCCAAGCTAGTAAAGCCTGCCTTGGTGAATGTTTGTTATTCCAAAAAGACAGGTAAAGAGATTGAATAGTGGGTGTCAGAGAGTAATGTGTACTTAGATTATTATACATAGATTTAACAGAGTGAAACCCTTTTTTTGTTAAGTTCCAGTGCAAAGAGTCCTATAGATGAGTATCAGACAAGTGAATGCAAAGAATATTTCTAACTATGCCAGGATCAAATAATGAGTTCAGGATCTCAATATTCCATGATCTAGAATCATTATCAATAAGTTGAGAAACAACAGTGTAATAGTTATTAACAAGAATAGAAGGTGGAACTTTACCCAGGGGAGTGTTTGGTATCCAAGCATCATTCCAAACATTAATATTGGAACCTATACCCACATGCCAAGTTGAGTTTCTAATGATGAGGGGTAGAATATGAATCATACCTTTCCAGAACCATGAAGAGTCCTTGTTTTTATTATCTTGAGGAAGAGTAGTATGTGGGAAGTACTTAGCTTTGAGCTGTGATGCTATCAAAGAGTTTGGATTAGTAATGATGTGCCATAAAATATGAGAAAGATGTGATTTATTATTAAGATGAGTGTCTCTAATACCCAACCCACCAGATCTTTTTGATTTACAAATGAAAGACCAGCTTTTCAGGTACATTATTTTGGATTTGTCTTGTTTAATCCCCCACCAGAAATCTCTTTGAAGAGCATTAATTTTATCAGTAACAGAGAGGGGAATGAGAAATGTACTCATATTATACACAGGGATGGCAGTCAAGATGGATTTTATTAACACTGTTCTTGCAGCTTGTGAGAGCAGTTTACTCTTCCATCCTGCAATACGAACATTAACCTTTGTGATTAATTCAGCAAAGATTTCTGATTTAGGGTTGTCCTAGGAATAGTTTAGAACCCAGATATTTCTCTCCCACCTCAATTTTTTTCATGTTTAAACATTTTTGAATCATAGCAGCCTGGTTACCTTCCAAATTTTTGCTGAAGTGAATACCAGATTTATTAAAATTGATTTCTTGGCCTGTTATGGCGCAGAATTCATTTAATACATCTAGTATAGAATTAGCTTCCTCCATGTTAGCTCTGCCAAAAATAAAGGCATCATCTGCAAATAGAAGATGTGCTATAGGGGCACTCTGATGTGAAATCTTGATACCATGCAGCTTGTTCTCATTTTTTTTTTTTTCAATTAATCTAGAGAGAACTTCCATGCAAATGATGAAAAGGAGAGGAGAAAGGGGGTCTCCCTGCCTCAGACCTCTATTTGAGGTGAAGTGACCATTAGGGGTACCATTAACAATGACAGAAAAGTGTGCAGAAGAAATGCACTGGTGGATGAGAGAAATAGAGTGTTGATTTACCCCTAGAGCACTTAAAATGTCCAGTAAAGAATCTCAGTTAACCCTATCAAACGCCTTAGACATATCTAATTTTATAGCCATCAGGCCAGAAGAACCTTTTTTTCTTTTCATAGTATGGATAATCTCGTGTGCAATGATCACATTGTTAGAAATTTGTCTCCCAGTAACAAAAGCACTTTGATAAGGGGATATAGAGGAGAACATAATAGATTTAAGCCTATTAGCTAGCGTTTTCGAAATAAGCTTATAAGAAATGGTACAAAGACTTATAGGCCTAAAATCAGTGCAATTTTCAGGATTCTGGGTTTTGGGAATTAAAGCAATGTTTGTGTGATTAATGATATCCAGAGAATGTGCAATGGAGAAGAAATTTGACACCATGTGGAAGATGTCATCACCTATAATATCCCAAGAAGAGTGATAGAAGATAGTAGGGAAACCATCAGGTCCAGGTGACTTGAGGGCTCCCATACTAAACATGACTGCTTTAACCTCTTCCTTTGTAACAGGTCTTGTTATATCCTCATTTTCCTCTTGAGAAATGATTAGAGGGAAAAGAGAAGAGATCTTATTAGTGTTAGCCTGAAAAGGAATATTGAGAAAAGTTTTAAAATTTTTAACAAAAGCTTCACCTATGAGTCTAGGAGAGGAGATCCACAAATCTTGTTCAGTTTTTAACCAATCAATCCTGTTATACTTCCTATGTCTCAAAGTCTTAATGTGAAAATACTTTGTGTTCCTATCACCCTCCTTAATATCAAAATCTCTCGATTTTTGCTTCCAAATCTTTTTCCTCCACAGTCAGAGAGAGAGTCAAGAAGAGTTAAAGTATTATGCTCTAAAAGAACATTTTCTTTAGTAGGACTCTTCCTTTGAATAGATTCAAGTTCCAGCTTTAAGACTTTAATCTTGTTAAAAATATTACCAAAGGTGGTTCTATTCCAGTATTTTAGAGCTTTTTTTGTAGAAGCCAGCTGATTTTTAATGGGGAGCACCGTTGAGTTAGAAAGCAGGTTCAGGTTGGTAGTATTCCAGGAATTATTAACCACAGATTTGTAATCTTGGTGATTGATCCACATGGATTGAAACTTGAAAGGGACAGGAGATGAGTTTGGTAGAGGTTGAGAGTTGAGTAAGAGGGGGCAATGGTCAGAGCCTATAGCTGCTTTGTGAGATAAGACAGCCTCAGGGAATAAAAGTAACCATTTAGAATTTACAAGAGCTCTATCCAATCTTTTCTGGATATTATCCGGAGCAATTCGCTTATTAGACCAAGTGTAAGGATAGCCTTTAAAACCTAAATCAAATGAGTATTGATGATATCATGAACAGGTTCACCATCATTATATTCATAAGGTTTCCCTCCTAACACTTCAGCAGGGGAGAGAATGACATTTAGATCACTAATAACCAAGATAGGGCAGTTATAATTTGAAAGTTTTCTAACCGGGTCCCAACTTTGACTCCTAAGATGGTTGTAAGGGCTACCATAAAAGAAACAGGCTAACCATCTATGTCTAGTACCTCTATTAAGTTCAGAGGTGATAGAGTTTGTCGTTGAGTCAAGAATACTAAGATCGACTCCTTCCTTCCAAAGAAGGCACATACCTCCAGCTAAATGAACAGGTGGTATAATGAAATGGTATGGGTAATTGAATTGATGGATGAGTGAATTGATTGTAGTGATCGAAGCTTTAGTTTCAGAAAGGAACACAATATCAGGATTATTTACAGAGATAAGATCATGTAAGTGTCTCATAGTGGAAGCATTTCCACACCCTCTACAAGTCCAGGAAAGCGTCTTCATATATTAACTACTGGTGACTGATCTGGTTTAATCACAAACCCATTTGAGGCTAGGGGAGCTAAGCAGCAACAATGATAGTATGTTATACATCTACTCTTCATGCTTTTAGAGATCCATGTGAAACAATCTCGGCCATCATAACAGAAACAGGTAATTTGCATATAGAGAAGATTGTTATTTATAGACATGACAAACTCATGGATGACAGAGTGATGGCAGAAAAGCTTAGACAAGTTAATATATTGGATATTTAACATGGATTTTTGACTCATAATACTTTTATGATAAGCAAGACATATATATGCATTTGTAAACCTAGGTAAACTTCTATAAACACATTTTGAACCAATATGAACAAGCTGGATATTGTAGAAAGAGAGACAGTAAAAGTTAGGTCTCAAAGGGAGACCCATCCTCTATTTATAATAACAGAGTTACAGTGTACATAGGTTGGGCCCAAGTATAGGCCCAATAGGACTAATATTACAATACTCCCCCTCAAGCTGGTGCGAAGATATCCAATAGACCCAGCTTGCCAATGGAAGAGCGAAGATCAGCAGGTCCCACTGGTTTGGTAAGAGTATCAGCAATCTGTGCCTTAGTCCTAACAAAGGACGGGGAGACAATCCCAGCACGAACTTTCTCCCGCAGAAAATGCACATCAATCTCTATGTGCTTAGTCCGCTCATGTAGGACTGAATCTGAAGCTAAATGGATGGCAGCTTGATTGTCACAGTGAAGTACGGATGATCCAGACTGTGCAAAACCAAGCTCTCCCAAAATAGATCGCAACCACATAATCTCACAAGTGCCCAAAGCTAGGGCACGATACTCAGCTTCAGCAGATGATCTGGAGACAACAGATTGCTTCTGGCTTTTCCATGAGATAAGGTGATTCCCACGAAAAGCACATAAGCCGGTAGTGGAACGACTGTCAATAGAACCTCCATAATCAGAATCAATGTAGCATTTTAAGGGACCCTGTGAACCGGCTGCATAGAAGAGACCTAAGCCAGGGCAAGACTTTAGGTACTTCAGAATATGCTCCACTGCATCCATATGAGATTGACGTGGAGCATGCATGAACTGACTAACTCTGCTCACAGCATAGGCAATGTCTGGTCTAGTATTAACTAGATAAATAAGACGTCCAACAAGGCGCTGATAAGCTGATGGATCTGACAATAATGGTCCATCGTCTGCAACTAACCGGCTGTTAGGCACCATAGGAGTAGAAACTGGTCGACAACCCAAAGATCCCTCAGATCGTCTTAGAAGATCTAGAACATACTTTCGTTGAGATAAAGAGATTCCCTTGGGACTACGTGCAATCTCAATGCCAAGAAAGTAACGTACAGGACCCAAGTTTTTAACCTCAAAAGACTTCCCAAGGGATTCCTTAATTTGTACAATGCCTGATGCATCGTCTCCTGTAATAATAATGTCGTCCACATATACAAGCAGATAAGTGCGGCCCCCAGAGTTCCGCCGAACAAACAATGTATGGTCTGAGTGGCACCTGGTAAATCCATACTGTAGCACAACCTCGCTGAATCTACTGAACCAGGCTCGTGGTGACTGCTTAAGCCCATATAAGGACTTACGGAGTCGACAAACTTTCCTAGCATACTCCCCCTCACCACGAAAGCCTGGTGGGGGATCCATGTAAATCGTCTCAGCCAGATCTCCGTGAAGGAAGGCATTCTTCACATCCAACTGATGAAGAGGCCAATCATAAGAGGCAGCCAGGGAAATAAGAAGTCGAACAGATTTTAACTTGGCTACCGGAGCAAAGGTCGCACCAAAGTCATGTCCAGGTACCTGTGTAAATCCCTTAGCAACCAAACGGGCCTTATATCGTTCAACTGTACCATCTGCCAAGTACTTCACTGTAAAAACCCATTTGCATCCAACAGGGCGAGTCTTGGGAGGTAAAGCAACCATTTCCCAAGTCTGATTCTGCTCAAGGGTCATCATCTCACCAGATAGCTGCTACCAATGTGGATCTGACAGAGCCTCAGAAACTGATCGCGGTATCCGAATGGAGGAAACCGAAGTCAGATATGTCTGATAGGAAGCAGATACACCCTGATAAGAGACAAACTGCGCAATAGGATGGTTAGTGGGAAAACCGTATTTGTCTGGGGGATGCCTGGTCCTGGAAGGAAATCGAGGGGGCTCAACAACAGGAGAATCAACAGGAGCAATCATAGGGGAGTCAACAGTAGGAGCAATCACAGTAGGTAGATCACTAGAAGGTGAAGGAATGTTACCTGAGGCAGTGGGCAGAGCATGAGCATGAGGAGAAGTGCGACGAGTATACACCTGTAAAGGTTTAGTAGGAGGGACCACCAGAGGAGTATCAAAGATAGGAATAGGATAAACAGCGGAAGACGCCTCCTCTGGGGAAGACAAAGGTTCCTGCACAGATGTATAAGGACCAAAATATGCACTATGCTCGACAAATGTGACATCCAAGGTATGATG
This sequence comes from Coptis chinensis, assembly GCF_015680905.1. Lineage (NCBI taxonomy): Eukaryota > Viridiplantae > Streptophyta > Magnoliopsida > Ranunculales > Ranunculaceae > Coptis > Coptis chinensis. The sequence continues at coordinate 34,114,584 of NC_141456.1, read as the reverse complement.
AGAATTTTACGACTAGGTGGATGATAACAACGATACCCTTGGACATAGGGAATACCCTAGAAAGACACACCGAATGGATTTATCATCCAATTTGGTTCGCATAGGACTTTTATCATGAACATAGCAAACACAGCCAAACACCCGGGGAATAATGGGAAAATAGAACACGACTGGGGTATACAACTTGAAGAGGGGCCTTACCATTAAGAACTCTACTGGGTGTGCGGTTTTGAAGGTAGGCAGCGGTAAGAACCGCATAATGCCAGTAGGACTGAGGAACATGCATACCTTGCAACAAACACCGAACTACATCCATAAGACTCGATTTTTTCGTCAAAGAACACCATTTTGCTCGGTGTATAAGGACAGGTCGATTCTTTGAAGGATACCCTATTGGTTAAGGCGGGCGACAAATTCGTTGAAACATACTCCTTCGCGATTATCGGATCAAGTCCGCGAACCCACGATATTGAACCGAAGTTTTAATAAGTTGGAGAAACCGAAGTGAAAACAGGAGAACTTCATATTTCTTGCGAAGTAAATAGATCCAAGTACACCGAGTATGGTCATCTATAAAGGTCACGTAGTACCTATGGCCAGAGAGGGTAGTCACAGGAGAAGGGCCCCAAACATCCGTATGAATCACATCAAACATACAAGGAGATCTAGAAATGCGAGGAATATAAGAATTACGCACATGTTTAGACAAAGAACAAGTATCACAATGAAAAAGAGTATTTTTGCATGCTTTTATTAATTCAGGAAATAAAGTACATAGATACTTGAAGTTGACATGGCCCAACCGAGCATGCCAACTTTTCAAAGACTCAGCAGAAAACAAATAACGGCCTGACACAGGCAACACACTAGCATGCAAACTCGATACTGGTGGAACAGGTACTGGGACAAGGGGGGGATCTCCAAAGTAGTATAGTCCCGCATGCTCATAGCCCCTGCCAAAAATCTGCCTCGTACTCAGGTTCTGAAGATAACAAGAATGGGGTAAGAAAACAACAGAACAGTGATAATCTTTAGCAAGACGACTAACAGATAACAGGCTAAGTGCTAAGTGAGGAACATGTAAGACTGACTCTAAAGAGATAGCAGGGGATAACTAAACAGTACCCTTACGGGTAATAGTGGTGTATGAGCCATCCGCAAAGGCGGACATGATGTGAAAAGGGTGTGCTATCGACAATAATCTAGACTCACGGTCATATGATCATTTGCCCGGAATCAAGGACCCAACCCGGATGGAGGTGGGGGAAATAATATGGAACGCAGGAAGGTGTACTGCGGGCGCAGTCATGGCAAAAGTACTAGATGTCCCCCACGAGAGACATAGCATGCATAAGCTGATCAATCTGTCTTTGGGTAAAAGTCCTAGAATCCTCAGAAACCTCCCCTGAATGATGACTACCAGAAATATCAGCAATAGCTGCAATACGAGCTTGCTACCTCCTAAGCCCCTCGACCCCCTCTTGGGACGAAGCTCTGGATGCAACTGATAGCAACTATCAATAAGGTGGCCACTGCCCTTGCAATGATCACAAAAGCGTCCACGAGTGTTCCCGGATGGAACAGTAGAACGAAAGCCAACAGAAGACCCCTGGGGTCGAGTAGTAGCAACAAACGCCATCTGATCAGCCGAAGACGGTGCATCAGAAACCACTGGAGAAGAAGTAATCCGAACACGACGCTCATGTTTCTCAATAATGGCATATGCCTCACCAAGAGATGGAAGAGGTGCAGTATTGAGAACTTGAGTGCGAATGGCTTCAAAATCAGAGTGAAGACCAATAAGGAACTGATGAACTCTCTGTTTCTCCTCACGCTTCTGAAGAGCGGCCATAATAGTAGGTGTCATACCAGTAATACTGGATAGGGAAGTGTAAGTAGAAAGCTCCTCCCAGCGCTTCTTCAAGTACCCAAAGTAAGCTAAGACAGAAAGAGCCCCCTGTGTAGCCTGACCCAACTCACGGTAGAGCTCATAAATTCGAACCTCATTGTTCGTAGTAGCATACATTTCGGAGAGAGCAGCCCACAAACCATCAACAGTCTCATAAAAGGTAAACATCTCATAGACATCAGGCTCCATAGAGTTGAACAACCAACTTAGAATCATACAGTTGGTCATGGACCAACTATTGTAGGTAGGGTCTATATTAATTGGACAAATCATCTTGTTGGGAACAAGCCAATCCATCTTCCCTTTGGCCCCCAAAAATAAGCGAACAGAACGAGCCCAAGAGTGGAAATTCCGCCCATTAAGAAGAGCGGTAGTAATTTTCTTCGAAGAAGAGAAATTAATCAACAAGGAGACATCATCCGTACCTTTAGAGTCGTTATCCATCATGATAAGGGATATAGTGCAAAGAATAGTACCGGAAAACTGTGATAAACGCCGGAAACCTACCGGAAAACAAGGGAGGCAAAGATAAGTCAGTATTTCGGATGAAGCTCAATGGCACGTGTCGGTATAATATCGTCATTTGCGAGAAGCGAGGAAGGAAGGAAGGGGGTGGCGGCTAGGGTGGTGGCTAAGGGTGGTGACTAGGGTTTGATCTCCTTATTTCTCTCTTCCTGTTTTTTCTGATACCATGTAGAAAGAGAGACAGTAAAAGTTAGGTCTCAAAGGGAGACCCATCCTCTATTTATAATAACAGAGTTACAATGTACATAGGTTGGGCCCAAGTATAGGCCCAATAGAACTAATATTACAATAGATATAAAGTTTAAGAATTGGAGTATTGGGGGATAGGGGAACCTGGTTTTGAGATGAAGATCCGGAGCCAGAGCCAATTTCCCATATATGCAAGTTTGATGGATCTTCAGAGATTGGAGTTACCAAGGAGGTGTCAAAAGAGATCTGTGCTTCAATACTCATTTGTATTGCCATGTCTTTCTCCCATTCAGCATGATGGTTGTGATCATCATTATTATTGTCAACTAAATGATGTGTGGTTTCATCTGAGAGTTGGTTGTTATGATCCCAACCATGTTCATTCCAGAGAGATTTGATCACCAAACCCTGAGCTAGAAGTAGCTGTGTCACATTTGGGCTGTGAATCATATCAATGATAGCCTCATTTGAAGGGACCGAATTTGATGGATTTGTGGTTGGTGTTGTTGTAAAGTTTTCTCCTTCTCCCATTGGAATTGTGGCATTTGGCTGTATGAGTTGGAGGACATCTTGATTTGTTGAGATTGGATTTGATGGTGGTGGAAGAGGGATATAGAAATTTTCATCCTCCAGATCTGTTTTTTTTTATTGTTGTTGGGTCAGAAAATGAAACCTTTGATTGTCTTTTCTTTAGAGGACGTGAGTCCTTTGACTCCAGCAATCTTCTTTTTCTATTGAGAATAGTTTCAGTTAGTTTCGATGAAATTGATGCTGGTTTTGGTGGTCTAGGGGGTTTGGGATGAAACTGTGAAGTCGGTGATTTTGATAGTTTTTGGGTAAGTTTGGTTGGTAGTGAAGAAAGGAGTGGTGTTGTTTGGGTTGGATTTTGGTAAGGGTTGGGCTTTCTTTTTATGGCCTTTGGTTTAAACACTTTGATTGGTTTCGGGCTTGAATATGGATCACAACAAATCTCCATCCCTTCTAAGCCTGGTTTCTTGATATCCAGTTTTTCAACTGGTTCAGCTATTTCTGTGATTTGCACCATTTTTTCTTTCCTTAGAGCCACCGCAACTTTTTCGATAGTTGTCACACAATCTACACATGATAAATCCACAGTTTCCTCAAAACTGCTTTGATGATGCCTTGTTTTATTTGAAATCATGTTACTTGTTATCTCTTTAAGTACTTGTGGAATGATTTCTCTTCCCGGATAAGTGACCTGTTGTTGGAATTCTGTCCCTATTGTCGTGATCCGAAGAAGTTCGGTCACTGTTGGTGGTGCTTCATTACACATGGCGGTATCATGGGTGAATCGAAAACATTTTTTGCAAGAGTGGAAAGGAACACCTGAATATTCAAATCCAACCCATGTTGGTCCCATATATAGAGTTTCTGTCATTGTTCCTTGACTGAGTGGCTTATGAAGATCCACCTCTACTCTTGCTCTATACCCAGCTGCCATTCTTGGAGCGTTTTCTGCTGGATCAACCTCTCGGAAGGTACCTGCAGCAGCAGCTAGTAGCTTTATCACTTCAGGTGATTGGTGCTCTAATTGTAACCCAGTAAAGGTGATCCAAAAGAGGGTCGCGGTCAAAAGTAATCTGTTGTGGTGAGAGATGGAGGGAAAACTTCTTGAGTACTAGGAGATACCCCATAATCTGCCATGGTTCATTCTTGAGGATTTTATTTTTATCAATCTCATTCTCAAAGCTGATAATGAAGAGGTTTCCTTGTTGTTTCGGCAGTAAACTGTTTCAACACAACGAGAGCAATGGTAAAGAATGCACTAAGAAACAGAGGAATTTGATGTTGAGGGAGATGAAACTGAACCAAATAATGGCTGCCTACGTACCCAAGATCTATTCTCTAGGGATCAAGTTTCAACGTAGTTCCTTATGAAAAATAATGTGATATTTATATAGGTAGAGTAGAGAGTCCTTGTAGCTCAAGTAATCTTGTTGCTTGAGTAATTGCGGATAGAATATAACCGTCAACCGATAATTATCTTTTGATAAGAAATGAATCTTGACATAAATCAATGTACATTAGTGGCAAGCCATGTGGCTAAGGTTCAGCCTTAGACACATGAGTTAATGGGCCTGTACATTGATCCATGATATTGCGAATTGGGCTTTAGCCCTGTCGATTAACCGAATAAAGTAGAGACTCCTACTAATGGACGTTTGCCACGTAGGTGGGGGTCGAAATACCGCCCCCTCTTTGTCATGTGAACAAATGGCAAAGAAGAGAAGAAAAATTCAAGGAAAACGTGGAATAAGAAAAAAGTAAGCAGAACGATAACAATGTTTCGTGTGAACGTAAATGATAAGAAAATGGACACTCGGAAAAAATTTGTGAATTATCGAAAACGAAATAATGTCAAATTAATGTAGACGGGACGCAAAAGAAATTGATTGGCGAAAACTGTACCGAACGCGCCACGTGATAATACGAAATTTGAATTCGACGATGCGTGCCAACGGAATAGCGATACTTGGAGTATACCGTTGAAAATTAAACGTAGGGGCAGTTTAGTAATAATAGTAATAAAAGGAATGTAAATACGAATTGGACACAAAGCGCTTGGATGAGATAAGAATGTGGAGAAGATAAGAATTGAGATTAGGGATGAAGTTGGATTAGATAATAATTGAAAGTAAATCTCACGAGTTAAATAGTGTAGAACTTTAAATACGGTTTCCTAATTTTAGTAGGGATGAAGTTGGATTAGATTGTATGAAGGAACAAAACAAAAAGTGCTTGGTTTTCTGGATGATTCGTGTCCTCCTGGATTTGAGGGAAAATCCACCAGCAATGCTTTGTATCCTCCTGGATTCGAGAAAATTAAGCCACCCTCGGGGCCGCGTCCTTGAATGAAGAGAACCGGCGGGAACCCACACCATCAATCTTGAATAGTTTGACCAATAGTAGAGTAGATATCTTTTCAAAGTGTGAGAAGCCACACGCTATTTTTTTGGGTTCTAAAGGTTGAGTCGATCTTGTGTACCGGATGGATCTTCATTCAAGAAAGAGGTAGCAGAGAATAAGGGATTGGTGCAACGCTTTGCCCGCCTTTTCCTCCAATTTTTACCGCGATCTGCCGCTCTCGGGAAGACATGTCATAATCGAGATCCCAAGAGGAAATTGTAATCAAACTCAAGCTCGGATAGAGACAAAACTTTGAACATCTCGGTTGCACATCAACCACAAACAAAGAAATCTTTATCATCGAAATGGAAATCTTATCCTTCTTAGTGATTACGACGCGTGATGACCCGTGAAAATTGTGTATGAATGGAACCACTGGAGATTCAAATGCCCGATACTTTCGAAGTTTCGCTAGGTGACAAATTGCGATGTTCTTATGGGCATTATTCTTGATAGCATTAATGACTTCCTATCTAAGTTTCCAAAGTTTTGTTGATTCAGGTTCAAGTATTGAAAAAGCATCATGGGGTGGTATTCAATGAGATCATTATCCAAGCAAAACCCCGGCCCGACCTTAAAGATTGAACGGTGGGGTTATGAGATAACTTGCTGGAAATATAAGTGGGAGGAGTGGGACTTAAAAAATTTGTGGTGGGGTATATATTGCTACTTGTTGAAGAGTCATATCAAACATATCTAAGAGCCAAAGAGAAAAAGACAAATTAAAGTGGAAGGCATACAAATATCGAACAAGGGAACTTAACGAATTCTTTTAGTTAATAGGATTGTTGACTTGTTGACTTTGGTAGGAAGAACGTATCTGACGTTGTTTTTTTTTTTTTTTTTTAGAAATTTCCGAGGTAGAAATATTATCTGGGCGAAAGATAATCAAGAATAGTAAGAATCGATAACGATTGTAGACTTGGTGAGGTGGAAAAAAAGTGATATAGATAATACATACGGGCCGAGGCGGCGATGGTCACTTAAAGAACTACGGAAAATACTAGTACTCGAGAGATTTGAGATGGACGAAGTGTATGCATTTGAAACGAAAGTCGAAGAAGATGAAGTAGTAACGGCTTACTCACAATTAAGTTGCGGGAGTGCAATTCCGTTAAACAAAGAAATTGCGCAATTATTGAGTTATTTTGGGCTACCGAAGAAGACGGAGAAAAGTTCGGAGAATATGACAAAATGGTGGCAAAAAAATTCGACAACATGAAACAGGTATGTCAGTATTTATTTTTTCCAGTTAGCTTCACATTTTGGTTAAGTCTGAAAGACTAACGAAAAGATTTGTATTTGCGTCGCAGGTTGAAACGGCGGAATTACGAGCAAAAGATATTGACGAAAAGTTTCGAACGGAAAGATCACAATGCCGTAGAAAAAATAATAATAATAAAGAAGCTGAATAAAGTTTTCGCTTAGAAAGTTAACGTAATGCGAATTTTTGCCGCACGGAGAAACGACAGTTGGACGAACCTCGGAAAGTTTCGCTCAGAAAGTTCGGCTTAATGCCTTAGAAAAAATAATGAAGCTGTCAAAAAATTTCACTTGGTAAATTTCTCGTAGAAAGATCGGCAGAATGCCTTAGAAAAAAAAAATAATGATCTTTGATTTAAAAATTTTCGTTCTCGAAAATTTTTCGGAGAAAGATCGACACAATGCCTTAGAAAAATAATGAAGCCGACGGATTTTTGAAAATTATCGCTAGGAAAATTTATTAGAGAAAGATCGAAAATTTTTTTTCGGAAAATTTTTTGTAGAAAAGATGCCTTAGAAAAATAATAATGAAGTCGATGAAAAATTTTCGGCCGGAAAATTTTTCGGAGAAAGATCGCACAATGCCATAGAAAAAATAATGACGATTCAATTGAAAATTTTCGCCGAAAATTTTTCAGAGAAAGATCGACACAATGCCTTAGAAAAATAATTAGAAAAAAAAATTTTTTAGGAAATTTCGAAAATTTTTAGAAAAAAATTTTTGTAGAAAGATCGCCGGAAATTTTTTTAGAAAAAATAATGAAGGCGAAAAAAAAATTTTTCGCCGAAATATTTTCAGAGAAAGATCGGAGAAAGACGCAATACCTTAGAAAAAATAATGAAGTCGACGAAAATTTTTTCGGCCGGAAATTTTTCAGAGAAAGATCGGCACAATGTTAAAAAAAAAATAATGAAGTCGGAAGATAGTTAACCGAAAAAGCTTAGTTTAAAACGAATGCAGATTTCGAAGAAGAAAACGAATATTTAATAGAGCGACCGTAAGACAATTGACAGAGACAATTGATTAGGTAATTGTGTGAATGTAATACCATAGAGCTAAAACTTCTTTTGATGAAAAATAAAAATAAAGATGGGTTTGCTATTGAATATTGTTGTTGTGTTAGATAACATACTTGGAGAATACTGACAATGTTGTAGATTTATGTAATTGAAATGAAATAGAACGGGACGCCCCCATGTAGAGAAAAAACGCCCCCAATGCGTACTTAACTTTGCAAAATTAGGCTAATCGAGCATAAAAGTGTTCAAACTTAGGCTGACGAAGTTAAACGTGGTAACCTCGTCAGATTTTGTTGGAACGATAGTAATGGACTAAGCGAGCATAAAAACGTTCAAACTTAGACTGATAAAGTTAAATGCGATAACTTCGTCAGATTTTGTCATAGCAATATTAACGAACTAAGCGAGCGTAAAAACGTTCAAACTTAGACTAGCGAAGTTAAACGTAGTAACTTCTGGCCGATTTTGTCGTAGCGATAGTAATGAGTAAGTGGCGTAAAAATGTTCAAACTTAGACCGACAAAGCTAAATGTGGTAACCGTCCGATTTTTCAGAATGATAGTAATAAATTGCGAGTGTAAAAGCGTTCAAACTTAGATTGATAAAGTTAAATGCGATAACTTCATCCGATTTTGTCGTGAGCGATATTAACAAACTAAGCGGCGTAAAAGCGAAAAACTCAAACTTAGACGCCGGTTAAACGTAGTAACCGTCCGATTTTGTCGATAGCGATAGTAAAAGCGGCGTAAAAAATGTTCAAACTCGGACCGACAAAGCTAAATGTGGTAACCGTCCGATTTTTTTCGAATTATAGTAATAAATTAAGCGAGTGTAAAACGTTCAAACTTAGACTAACGAAAAGATGGTAAAAAGTGATGTGTCAAGCCCTTCGCTTCTAACGGCGTGGAGAGATAAGCCAATGAATCTGCATGACGTAAGTCATTTCGGAGTCTTTGAGTGATAGAGATGCTATCAAATTGTTGAGCAAGACTATGTATCAAACTAAGATAAGCCGCCATATGCTCATCTCTTGCTTCGAAAGACCCACCAAACTGATTTGCAACAAGGCGAGAATCCGTGTATAACTGGAGCTTTTGAGCCCCGGTCAAATGTCAAAGCCGTTGTTCTCAAAGGCACAAATGGCATCCTCATACTCGGCTTCGTTATTTGAAGCGGCGAAGCCAAGTCGCACATATTTCCCAATCTTTTCTCCGCCGGGTTTAACAAAAACACATCCAATTCCGACCCAGATTTACTATGGGAGCCATCTAAGTAAACAATACATAGGTCAATGGGTTTAGGAATTGCGTTTTCAAGTTGGTCTTAAAATTAAGCCCCTAGTTATTGGCAGAATCGTCTTCCATAGATTCTTCCGGCACAAAAAATCATCAATAGGAGAATCATCAATCGGAAAATCAGCTACCAAAAAGCCCGAGCATGTCTTTTCCTTTTGAGTCGCGACTTTCAAAGACAACGCTATATGCATTAAGATAATTTTTCCATTCGGCTAATCTACTTGATTCTGATAAAAAAAGACGGGTCTACCATCATCAATGAAAAGAATAGCACTAACAGCTTGAGTTGTAGCTGCCAGGTATATGCCACTAGGTTGACCCGTTGAAAGACTTGTCAATATAGGAGGACTGGCCAAGTATTTCTTCAGTTGTTGCAATGCCATCTCACAATCAATGTTCCAAGTTGCCGCCCTCTTTAAAGTCTCAGTATCCTTCGATTTAACGACTATATCATCGATATAAGCCTCAATTATTTTTCCCAGCAGATCGGAAAAAATTGTATTGAAGAGTGAAATCCATTTCACCCAGAAGATTTAAGCAGATGAGGCGCCGATCGGTCGAGCCTATGTGGAAGATGACACCGCCATTACCTCTTACAAGAGTTAGAGATTTTAGGCGGATACACACTTTTTGTCTTTTTGCTTTGCTGTAACCAACCTATCTAGGTCGGTAGTTTGCGGGATTGTGGTCTTCCCTCTAGTTATACGTGACACCTTCATCCCCACCGGTCGGACATGCGGGATGGCAGTTTTTTCTCAAATCTGAGGGCGGCCTTCCTGTCGGTCGGTCCAAATCTAGGATGAAGGTTTTCATTATACTTTCTTCCGTGGCGCCTTTTTTTTCCCAATGCGGATGGACTGTCTAGGATGACGATTTTCCACAAATCTGCGAGGTCGGCCTTCCCCTGTCCAAGTCGGTCCGGTCACGGGATGAAGTTTTTCCTTATACTTTCTTCCGTGGCGCCTTTTTCCCCATGCGGGCCGGACTGTCTAGGATGGCGATTTTCATAAAATCTGCGAGGTCGGCCTTCCCTGTCAGGTCGGTCCAATCTAGGATGAAGTTTTTCCTTATACTTTCTCCGCGACGCTTCTTCTTCGAGGCGTTTGTACCGTTCTTCGGTGCCGCCGCTTTTGAACACGGTAACTAAAGTACGTAACTTTTCGTCACGTTGTTGCTTGATGTTCAAAAGTGAGTCGACATCCTTTGGCGTCTTGCAATTGTGGCGGAAACGATTAACAAACTGATTTTCTAGTTCATTGTATTGGTGAATTGATCTTGAAGGCAACTCACTAAACCAGCGTAATGCTTCTCCCTTTAGAGTTGATGGAAAGAGCTTACATATAAGGGGATCATCTCCACCCCATAACACCAACTTATTTTTTAACGATAGAACATGCAAGTCAGGATCTCCTTCCGACTCATCATAAAGTTCAAAATCGGGTTGTTTGAAGTCGGGATGGTGGTAAGCTTCCTGAATGTCGAGCGAAAACTTATCAAGTACGCCATTATTGACTAACAAAAGTTTTTCATTCTTACATCCCTTGACTCTCTATCGTTAAGTTCTTTTGCAATCAACTCTTTCAACTGTTGTTCTGTTAGAGTTAAAGTATTGGCTCGAACAACTGGAAGCCCCCGGTCGTGCCCATGTGGAGAAGGATACCTTCCATTATCTCTTATTGGAGTTAGAGATCTTTGGTGGTATGCGACGATCGGCTCCGACCGGTGATTGTCTTTGTCTATCCTCGTAACCCGACTGTCTAGCAGGCGGTAGTCACCCTTGGCGGGTGGTCGGTATAATTATACCACTTCTCCATGTTTTGTTGCTTTGTGCGGGATGTCCGCCTTCCCAGTCATGTCGGACATATCTCGGATGGCGGTCTTCCCCGAAATTGCTTCGAGGTAAATCTTCCATTTGAGATCGGACATGTCTAGGGTAGTAGTTCTCCGCCAATCCGATTCTCCCCATAAGTACGGGTAATAGGGTCATTACTCTTAGAGTGTGCACCGGTTGGTTGATTGTGTTTGAGAAATAACACGTTGTTGAGGGCGATGAAGTGGATCTTCAAGACGGTCCCATACAACTTTGGAATGGCCCGCATCCCCTTCGTGGTCGCCTGATGTTGTTGAATTTGCGGCCCTCGCCCAATCCGGCCTTTTGCCTTTTGCGACTTCCTTCTCAAGTTCCTATTTTAAATTTTTGATTTATCGTAACTCACGCCAACCGTCTTAGGGTGGCGGTAGCGGAGTGGTGGTGGTGGTGGTGGTAAACTATTTACTACGGTTGGATGTTGAGAATTGATCTTACCACTAGGAGCAACTTGATTGTTCAACGGTTCTTGCATTGGCCGATTTGAATTTCGAGGGTTGCAATTCATATTAGCAAGAGGAATATGTTAACTATTTGGTCTGCTTCTTGTACTTACCATCTTAATTGTTTCACGTGATAATGAATTCTAAATTCCCCACAGACGGCGCCAATTATGTTTCGGCAGGAAACTGCTTCAACACAACGAGAGCAATGGTAAAGAATGCACTAAGAAACAGAGGAATTTGATGTTGAGGGAGATGAAACTGAACCAAATAATGGCTGCCTACGTACCTAAGATCTATTCTCTAGGGATCAAGTTTCAACGTAGTTCCTTATGAAAAATAATGTGATATTTATATAGGTAGGTAGAGAGTCCTTGTAGCTCAAGTAATCTTGTTGCTTGAGTAATTGTGATAGAATATAACTGTCAACTGATAATTATCTTTTTGATAAGAAATGAATCTGGACATAAATCAATGTACATTAGTGGCAAGCCATATGGCTAAGGTTCAGCCTTAGACACATGAGTTAATGGGCCTGTACATTGATCCATGATATTGCGAATTGGGCTTTAGCCCTGTCGATTAACCGAATAAAGTAGAGACTCCTACTAATGGACGTTTGCCACATAGGTGGGGTCGAAACACTTGTGTTACAACTATATGTAACTTCTGTTTTAGGTTCCATTTCGCCCTTATAGCCCTCATCACTTCATTTGGGTCTAGTTGGGTATCGGTGAAGAGTTTTCCGATCAAAGAAGTTTTCCATTTTATACTAGTTTGGAGCATCAGATCTCGTGGGATCTCCATCAGTGGAGTTGATTCCTTGGAGTTTATTAGATGAGCTTGTGCAAGAATATGGATGATGTTCTCCATGAGAGCATATGGGGTTGGATTTTGGATGATATATATAGTTTTTTTTTTTTTTTTTTTTGTGGAGTGTTTTTTTGGTTGGCCTGGTGGCTTTGTCCGATTGATTGGAGAGAAGTAGTTGTACTCTTCCGATATTTGAAGTTTCGATGCTTCGAGGTAGGTGGGTGGTATCCGTGATAGGTAAATAGGTAGTCGACCGATAGTCGGTGTAGGTCTATCTGCGGGGATATACGCCCGGATCCGGTCCAGTTCTTCTCGAAGATCCATCAAACTTTCATTCAGTAGAAACTGTATCCAGCTATAAGACATAAAGAAAGTTAGTGTGGAAACCCAAAAATCAAGAGACCGAAACCTAGAATACAGGTTGTTCAGATAGTAGGTTGTTTGCTTGGAAATAAGAAAAGACCGACCAAATAGCAGCAGAAAAAGAGTATAAAGAATTTTTGAATGTACTGAAAAACAAGATTTAGACTCAGAAGAGATATAAAAGAGTGCCACACTGTGGGTTTCAATGGCTTCCCTGCTTGAGACAATGGACAAGATTGTTTCAAATGAAGGCTTGATTCCCTCGTCAGATTTGGCTGCAAGATCATCTTCTCCCCATATTCCTTATCTTCTTTGTGTAGTACTATCCAGAATTCGTTCTCCCTCCATTCCATACCATATTTTTCTGTTTTTTTCTTTTTTTTCCTCTATAACTCCCTACCTCCCTGTAAGAGGTGTTCCAAAAACATGTTTAGACTAGTTTCAGGCTAGGTTCGGTTAGGTTCAGGTAAGATTCAGGCTAGATTCAGGCTTGATTCACAACGTTGGAATAGATTCAGGCTGCACGTTGGTGATCGTAAGAAATTGCTATGTGTTTTATACTTGGAAGAATTGTGAGTTAAGATAAAGAGAATATGGTTGGTGATGGTGCTCAACTGCTCACAGAGTGGGGCAAAGGTCGATCTAAGTCAACAGTCAAGTTGTGTCCACTCCAGCATGCACCTGCTTAGTGTACACTGTATCTGTTCCAAATTTGAGTTTGAAAGACATTAATATCACTCTTCAAAAACATTATAAGATCTGGAGATTGGATTCCCAAATGAAATTCCTTGAGAATGATAGCTACTCTTAGATGCTATAACTGAGTTTCATTTTTTTGCTAACCACATTATCAATGAAAATGGCTATGGGCCAATAGAGAGCTGATCGACAAATAAATCATGTACAAAAAACAGATTTATATTCGTAGTATCTTTCCTATGTTTGAATGGACACATCGAGATCACACAGTATGCAGCCAAAGATAGGTCGATACTTCTTTCATGTATGGCGAACTTACGTACTAGTTCGAAATGGTGAGCTAGTAATAGCTAAAAAGTCATGTGGAGCTTGATTGCGTACTAATTTATCAAAGGTTTTCTGTAAGATATGGAAAAGTCATACAAAAATGATGGTTAACTACGTTTGCATAATGTAATTTGGAAATCAGAATGTAACAAGTTGAAAACGAATATTAGTGAAAAATGGTCTTCAAAACAAGACAATTCATGTGGCTACATTCTTCAGGTGAAATAACTTTAAATGCACCCGAACACTGGTAAATGGTGCTTTTAGTGGAAAAATACAGTTTGCCACTCCATTTACCAGTTAACAAACACACCCTTAGTAATTCGGGGTGAAATCTGAAGTCCGAAAACAGCAAAACTACTGGTGTCGCCCACTGCCTACCACTTTCTGTTATTTGGGAAGTCTGCTCTAGTTGAACGAAAAATTGTCAACCAATATGGACAAGCAACAATCATCGAACCAGTTAAAGAAATGAGTAGCATTTGGTAAGTTGACTCATACCCTCATAAGTACATTCACAGTCAGTATCACCAATGGTGCAATAGCGCGCTCCACCCATTTGCCAGTTCTGAGTTGTCAAATTCTGATTCTATCATGTTACAGGGGTGATAATTCGGCCCTCAACTCGGCCCGGCCCTAAAAAATACTTAAGAAATGGAGCTCAGCCCCTTGGTTTTAATCCGGATGAGTGTAAACCCCTTCATATCGGCCCATACCACATAACTTCCCTATTTATCAGCTCATATCACAAAACTCCCTTTTTTTCCAATATCGTGAAATTCGATCCGATTTTTATTTCCTATTTTATTTTATTACCTTTTTACCCTTCTTCCATATTTGGATCGGATCTCATTGTTTTGAAGCTTCTCATCCAAATTAAAACCTCCTTCTCCATTTTCATCGACCTCTTCAAATTTCAACATCATTTTCGCTTCCAACTTCTCAACAAATTTGGCATCCAACTTCACAATGTAATCGTCATCACCACTTATGATCACCGTGACTCACGCGATTTGAACAAGCCAATTATAACACCAAGAAAGAAGGCCAAGCATGAGGAGTAAGGAAAGGATGGAATGCTTAGGTGGAGTGATGTACAGAAGATGAAGTATACATGGAGAGTGGCAGGGAGCTCATGAGAGTGACTTCTCCAAGATTTGGGAATTTTTTAAGAAAACTACTAAAGATACCAGCTTTGGTGGTTTTGAGATGTGTTGTGTTGAAGATGTGGTGTCCTTGGAATGCTATGATTGATGGGTATGTGAAATATAGTGAAATGGAGCTAGCTAAGTTGGTTTTGAGAGAATGGTGTGTAGAGATGTTGTGTCTTGGAATACTATGATTAATGGATATGCATTGGTTGGGAGTATTAAGGAAGCAAAGAGGTTGTTTGATGAGATGCCTGAAAGAAATGTGGTTTATTGGAATTCTATGTTGGCAGGGTATGTTAAATGTGGTGATGTTGAGGGGCACTTTGAGGTGTCTTACAACAAATGGCCTACACCGACGATTGGACCGAAAAGAGGTAACTATCATCCATACTTGACCTTTCTATTTCGCTTTAAACACATCTTGATTGATCAAGCCCTGTGATGCTTATGAAATATTAGTGTATTTATGAGTTTTGCGAAGATATTCGTGGATTCTCTTAGAACGGGATATACTTGCTTAAAGTTAGTAGTATATTTCTCTCCATTACGTGTTTGTTCTATGTAATTGTAAGAAACAACTTCGCATGAAATAAAATTATGTATTAATCATGTTGATATGCATGGAGTGGGATGGTGGTCACAAAAGCAGGGCTTGATTACCACGGATGCAAGGCTATTATTGACATGAAGGAGAAGAGGGATGGCCCGGTCTACCCGGCTGTCATGAATGATGAAACCTTGCATGAACATGTGGAAATGGTTGGCGGAACCTTTTCGGTTCGAGAATGTCAAGTTTGTGTAACAAGGTGTTGGCAAGTGAAGACTTTGCTTTCTATCAAGAAGTGATTCTGGTGTAATGTTTAGTATTGGAATCATAAATGAGGAGTTGGGTTGAGTTCACTCGCCACACTCCCCTTATTTTTTCCTTGATGAAGATGCCCTTCCCATCGATTGGCATCCCCAATACTAGCTTGCAGAGATTTCTGATTTTCATGTGGAAATTTAAATTTACATAGTAGTTTGACATATGAAAATTTAATTTTACATAGTAGTTTGATATATGAAAATTTGAATTTACATAGTAGTTTGATATAAGAAAATTAGAATTTACATATGAAAATTTAAATTTACATAATAGATTTGTGAAACAAAACATGTCTGACGAAAAAATATTTGTACTATGCAAACTTAAATTTACATAGTCACTAGAGCTATGAAAACTTAAATTTACATAGTAACTTGATCTATGAAAATTTAAATTTATTTAGAAGAGTGTGTTTACATGCAAGTATGCAACACAAATAAGAAACTATGCATGATAAATTGTTTTCACATAATATTTCTTTGAAATTGACCAATCTAATATCTGACAAACGAACTCATGTAATTTTATACAACCTGTTAAAATGTATTTTCACCTGAGAACTTATCTATGTAAATTTAAATTTACAATAATTTGATCTATGAAAAGTTAAATTTTCATAGAGAAAACAGAATCATAACCTATGCAAAATTATTTTTACACAATATATTTTTGAAACAAAACAAACCCAAACTGTTTTACCAACCTGAAAAAGATAAAACAGGGTTCCCATTACATCATTTACCAACAACACATTAAGCCAAATCAGCCTTTTTACATCCGAATTCTAACAATTGTAGTCATTACATCAAAGATCTAATAACAGATCCACCAAGAACTGATTAAACAAAAATCAACTCATCATTTCTTGCATTCTTCTTTTAGATCCCATATTCATTGTTGAGATATGGTCCTCAGCTCTAAGCCTTTTCTTAAAATCTGCTACAACCCCAAGCTTAGGTAATCGTAAGCTCTAAAGGTCTTATGCGACTTATTCTCGTTTTCCTTCTGTTACAATGAGAGAAAACCAATTAATAACAAAGACTATCTATGCAAAGTTTAAAATAACATAAATAAATTAATACGCAAATTTAAAAGTGCAGAGTAAAACTACTATGCACATTTAAGAATGCATAGTAAAACTACTATACAAATTTAAGAATACAGAGTAAAACTATCACCACATATTACACAAACATGAAAAAACAGAGTAAAAACACTACGCAAATTTAAGAATATATAGAAAAAACTACTACGAAAATATAAAAATGCATAGTAAAACTACTACATACACAAACATAAAAATTCATAATAAACCCAAACTTGAAATTGCAAAACTATGAAAACTATAAAATACAGTGAAATCACTAAACAAATGTAAATTGTGATTTACAAACTAACTCACATATGAAAATTCATTTTTTATACAAATTTCTAAAAATAGGATTAAAAGTTGAAGATTCTCACCATATTTGGTTTGTTTGCGTAGTTTTTAGAGCGACCATCTTCTTAATTTAATCTCCATCTCTTCTAGAACTTGAAAGTTTGATTTTTGTTTGCAAAATTATTGTTTTCCCAAAGAAGTCGGAGATTTTCCAATGGATTATGGTTTAGATATGCTTTTAAATAACCAAACTTCTTGTTTTGATTTTGGTAGTGTTTTATGACAAAAGAAATTGATATTTCACATCTGAATAGCGAGATGTTTCTACACTAATTCAAAATGAGAAATTTTTGGAACTGAAATAGAGAAGAAGAAGGTGGGTGGTGTAGATGGCCAGGGGTATTGAGGTCATTATTAGTTTTATTTTCTTATTTCAAAAAAGGGGAGGTTTTGTGGATTAGTCCATAGCGAGGGTTTTAAATGGCTGAATCAAGTTGAGGGAGATTTATCCCAAAACCTGAAAAATACTTGCAAAAGCCCTCAAAATATGTACCCCATAGATTTGAGGGCTTGAATTTGTCCCGACCCTGCATTACCCTATCGAGATGGGCTAGGGCCTAGGTTTTGGAACATGAGCCCGACCCTCATTTGGCCCTCATAATTATTTTTGTTAGTTTACATTACATATATGTTTTCTAACTTAATTATCTAGGTTATATCAACTTTTTTTGGGTTAATTAGACTAAACCCCCCCATTTTATATACATGTTTAGACTAAATCTCCTATTTTATGATTCCTTAGACATAAACTCTCATTCTGTTTTCTCCCCATCACACCAACTTTAATATTTTACTTAATACCCTAACTGCCCTTATTGTGTTTAGTGTAAGCTACGACACAAAAGTTGTTTTTAGAAGAAAAAAAAAACTTCAATTGCACAAACTCCAATTTGGTGGTATACTAATCAGCAACGTAGTGTCTCTAGGAGTTGTAGCTTAGAACCTTGTTTTTGTAAAGGAGTAGTAGATATTAAAATTGCAAGGGAAATATCGTATTTGAGCTATGGATTGCTTGTTGATTGTGAAAGTCCACCAGACTTCATCCAATTCCATTTTGCAGTTGTCTTCCTTAAACCCATCCCTCCAAGATTGATATAATCCAATGCTCTTTTCCACTTTTTTAGTGATTGGAGATTGTAAAGATTGCTTTTGCAAAGAAAGTTGCATTGTTCTCTTGCAACATTATTACCAATGTCTATTGGCTCATATTTAGGTGCAAAAGCAACATCCACGTATTTTTGTTTACTAATGAAGTGATGATGTGTCCTAACATAAGTTTGGTATAATCTTTAGAGCTTGTGCGCCGGCTTTCTAATCTAATTTATTTTACATCATATTGTGGTTATATTGTTGGTGTAGAAGCGTTTGTGGAAAATTGTCATAATTACCTCCTGTCCATTTTAAACCTCATTGCAAGAATCTCGGTCGGTTTGTTTTTCAATAAGGAGGAGTTAAAATATTGTGAAGGTTTTCAACTTGCTTCTAGAAGCTGCAAAGAGTATGTTTTATTTCTTCCATTGATTTTTTTTTAAAACCTTACCATAGTAGGCCTATAGAGGAATCCAGCTTATGCACATTGTATCATGCTTTTGCAAAGAGTATGTTTCATCTTTCAATATTTGCAGACTTTGAATTGAGTGTTAAATTTTGGAGGGTTGACGAGTTTGTACACTAAACACAACAAGGGCAGTTAGGGTACTAAGTAAAATATTGACGTTGGTGTGATGGGGAGAAAACGAGTAATACTTAATCGACAGGATATCGACACAGTCAACCAACACACTGAGGTGGCTGGTGATGTGTCATGTCCATATAATCAAAAGTCAAATATACCTTTTTACTTTTCTATTCAGCCGATAAAAAACCCTTTACCTTCTCGCGCTCTTTCTCTCCCATCTCTTACCTTTTTTCATGTTTGAGCCACAACGTTTTTTCAAAGGATGGGTATGAAGAACATATGCAAGTAAACCATCTAGCACCAACATTACTCTCAATATTACTTTTACCGAGAAAGTTTATCTGAGTATAAAGATCTAGAATCCCCAAATGATCAAAGCGAGAGCTTATTACGGGGAGGCATTTTAAGAGCAAGGCATCCAAGAGCAAGGATAAGTGAGATTCTATTGAGGAAGTGTTGAATATATGTTCCTAAAGGATGGAGAAGAGTTTGTTGGAAATGAGTCAAGTGTACGTAATCTCAAGGTGAACAACTTGATGACGTTGAAAGAACAAAGCAATTAATGACTGCTAAAGTCATCCGAAACTGGAAACCGCCTTTTGAATCCAAACCCTCTTCTTTAACACTAGTTGCTTGAATTGGGTTGCAAGCAACAACCTCCATATATATACAAAGGGTTCAAAAAAATGTATTAAGAGTTTTGTTCATTTATTTATTGAAATTAGTGCGTAGTTCTTTGGACTACCTTTTCGAGAGCAGTTATTTTTAAGTTTGATATGTATTCTTGAGAGAAATGCAATATGCAAGAATGTAATTTGATTAAGGCATAGAAGAAGAAATAAACATTTGATCACGGGATGGCTATTATATATTGTTGCCTCTTGGTATTTTGAAACTTAAAAGTTAAAACTACATTGAGGATCAAGTACCTTTTCTTTAGGGTACTTTAGGGGACCTTCATACTGCAAAGACACATGATTCTTAGTTGATTGGATATGGAATCCTTTGGATCTATCAATGCCAACAACAATTGATTCGAACAAAATAGGCGGATGAATGGAAAGGTCCAGAAGTGCTGCGACAATGCTTGTCAAGACAGGAATAGTCATTGACACTTGGGAGTTATTCAGATTGGCACCTTGGATATAGTTGAATAACCTATGGAATCCAAGTTTAGTGGCTTTCTCAAAAGAAATGTCATGAACAGGAGCAAACATCCATCGCGAGAATCTCAGTAAAGTCTAATCTCAAAATCAGATTAGGTGTGAACAACTGTGAATTGGGGTGACTCAATTCCATTACTTAAGATGAATATACTTTCAGAATTAGGACATAAAGCTCAACTTTCCATTTTGCAGCAGCCCAACATCAGTATCCAATAAGAATTAGTAGTCATATGAAACTGGAAACTCTCCTCCTTTAATTAAGCTTAAAACTAAAATTAGAAACTCTCCTAAATATATACCACGTACGCGTAATCAGAACCCAACAAGAATTAGAAATCCTCTTTTTCCCCTATATATAATAACCCTTTCTCTATTACGTCATACACATGCAACAAACTCACAAGTCAAGAAAAAAAAAGTCACAAACAAACTCACAACCCTAGCTTTCTATTCCAGTTGTTTTTCCTTTGTTTCCAACAACAAATACAGTAGTATAGTAGAAGATATTATCATGTGTACAATAATGTAAAGAGATAAGAAGACATTCCACATTTGAGTTGGAATACAACATACCTCTCCTTCAAACTGATATAAAGACCCTAAGGATGCCTAAAGGTGCTCCCATATTTCGGCAAGCCTCGCCAACAGTTGGTGTGTATACAAGTGGGAGCAATTCCTCAACATTATAAATAAGAAGCTTGTAGAACAACATTTCATTATATTCAAGAATGTCTATTGGATTTTGGTGGATTCGAACCACCGTCTCTTGAGATGTCGTAGAGATGCACTCAGACTCTCAAGTGCTTTACCGTTTAAGCTAAAAATCCACTTAGGTATACAAAAAGAACATCTACACATACCCAAGGATCAATTACCGAAAAAATATTTGCATTCACGCAGCATAAACGTGTAGTATAAAAAACTTGAAAAAAAAAACACAAACAAACCATGAATATGCCATAGTCTTGTCTTGATTCAGTAGACAAACTAGAAAAAGTTTCCCAATGACCCAAATCAATGTATCTCCAAGCTGGGGTTTCTATTCGAGCAGAATCATTAGAAAGAACCTTCAATCATAAAAAGTCCAATAGTAGAAAACCAATTGACTAAATAACAACAATCTGACAGGAAAAGAAATTGTCAAACATAAAGTTAAACTTGAACCATCTCAAGCAAAAAGAGCATATTTCTGCTAGTGCATAACACCTTAGCTCACAATCAAGTTTCACATTTATTTGACAATAGTTTGAAATGTCCAAACTTTTTCGGACATTTTTCAAACGGTCATGAGCCTTCTTGCTTTTAGTTTACGTCTCTTTTTGAATTATGTATGCAAAACTTTTTTCTCCAATGAACTAAAAGTTACAGACGCAAGGATTATTCTTGACCAGAATTAGTTATCTTTCTGAGACTGATTTGAGGTCTCATCCATCAAACGGTGGGGCAAACCCTCGTGCCACATTTTATGACTAGACTGTTTTATAGAACAATTTGGCTAGTGGAAGTGAAAGCCAATAGAGAAAACACACACCGAACCAAACTAGAAAAAATTACTCCGCAGGCAAGTTTGCTACTCCAAACTAGAAAATTTCCTTTTGCCGAATTAACATTCATGTCTTCAAGATTGACAAAGCCAACAAGTATGCATTTGGGAAAAAATAAGAAAAAAAAACAATTGATTGGATACGTCAGTGCAATAGGAGATTAATTCTTCAGATAAAGTTATGAAGTAAATAGCTTTATAATACAATTTTATCAATAATGAAGAATGGTATATAAGTAACTTACCATAGAGTTCACATTAACAACGCGGCTTGGGGAGCCTCTAATAAGAGACGGTAAAAGTAATATTGAGAGTAATGTTGGTGCCAGATGGTTTACTTGCATATGTTCTTCATACCCATCCTTTGAAAAACGTTGTGGTTCTGAACATGAAGAAAGGTAGCGCGAGGAGGTAAAGGGTTTTTTATCGGCAGAATAGAAAAGTAAAAAGGTATGTTTGACTTTTGATTATGTGGACATAACACGTCACCAGCCACCTCAGTGTGTTGGTTGACTGTGTCGATATTCTGTGTCAGTGTAGTATTACTCATAGTAAACAGAATGGGGGTTTATGTCTAAGGAATCATAAAATGGGGGGTTTAGTCTAAACATGTATATAAAATGGGGGGTTTAGTCTAATTAACCCACTTTTTTCACTACAATTAGTATTTAACAAGGAGTATATATATATATATATATATATTTTTTTCAATAAAGAGTAGATTAGAACATAACATATACATTTTTTGTAATTAAATGAAAGAGATATATAGGTCATATAAAGTCAAAGTTAATATGCAACTCTAACATAGTAACATAGTTAAATATTGAAAGTGTAAGACTCTCGTCTCTTCTACCATCTCTATATCTCATTTCTAAAGGTATAAGAATAAGTTTTATATCCTTAATTAGTTGAAATTGATATACATAATAAAAATTATAATAAGAAAAAAAATTAAAACTACCAAAAAATTTAAGTAAATTAGTAGTGTATAATTCGGCCCGCTGAAGGGCGGATAAGGGCTTGCGTATTTATGTCATGACCCTACTCGACCTGGCCCTCAACACAAATTAGTTAGCCCGCCCCTCAATCACGAAGGTTTTTATGGTTTGAGGGTCGGGCTAGTCCAGTCCCACCCTTTTAACACCCGTAACTCGGGTGTACTACAATTTGGAATATTTGACCCAGGGTTCAAAACTCATAACTTGGATTGGTCATATGTCAATTTCAAATTTAATAGTAATGATAGATCCAAATTCCAAGTCTGAATACTCTCTAAAGTCTGATGTGTGCAAACATGTCACTTTGATGTTAAAGCAAGGCCCAAAATTTCCATATGGGAGATATTTATCTTTTGGTGAACCAGTCAAAATATTTTTTTTAGCATTATATGTCGGTATATATCTGAAAAATCACTGATATATAATGATGTATATCGGAAATATGGGTCAAATAGTCAAAAAATCAAATAATATATATCGAATATATCATATATATCGCTGATATAAAGATATATATATCAAAAAATGCGATACATATCGGCTTAAAAAGGTTTCATATTCGGCTTTGAAATATTGAAGATATCCATATCGGTACCATGATTTCCGATATATTACAAATATATCGATAAATAGGCTGATATTTTCAACTCTACTTTCAAGTTAGAGGTGCAAAAGTATAGGTTCATATTTAGATATGCCTGTATCCGAATCCGATGAATATTAAAAAAATTATCCAAATCAGATTTCGAATATCTGAATTGGATATTGGATAATATCTGATCCGAAAAGTAATATTAATTAATTTTTTTTAATAATTTATTTATTATTATTATTTTGCTATTATAGTTTTATATTATTAGTAAAGCAATGATAAAATAGTTTGAACAAAAAAAT
The DNA here is from genome assembly GCF_015680905.1 of Coptis chinensis. Taxonomy (NCBI): domain Eukaryota; kingdom Viridiplantae; phylum Streptophyta; class Magnoliopsida; order Ranunculales; family Ranunculaceae; genus Coptis; species Coptis chinensis. The sequence continues at coordinate 34,091,204 of NC_141456.1, read as the reverse complement.
GGTCATGAGAAAAATAGTATGCACTCAAATATATGCAGTAGAACTAGGGCAGGGATCAGGTCGAGTTCGGGTCGGATATGGCTATATCCGAATCCGAATAGTTTCATAATATCCGAACCCGAACCCGATTATATCCAAAATTTAATATTCAAACTTGACCTGAACCCAATCGAATCCGACTAACTCGATTGGATAACACTAAAAAAAAAAAAAAAAAAAAAAAAAAAATCTGAACCCGAATCCGACAGACCCGAACCCGAATAAATAAACATATATAAAAATTAACTTGAACCCAAACTATCCGAGTTCGGGTCGGGTCGAATTTGGGTCAAACCCGACCCAATTCCCTGCCCTAAGTAGAACGACGTATGCACATAATGTTAGTGCATACCAGACGCTACATCACAAGAGTGACACTAAAGGTTATACACAGAGTATGCACAAACAACCTCAGGCATGTGAAAAGGGTATGCAAGGACAACTGTGCATACCCTAACAGTTGTGAGACAATTGTGCATACCCTTTCAAGTATGTAGATATGCACAAATAACTGTGCATACCATTTCCCATATAAATTAGAATGTGCGCTGACTTGAGAAACATCAAAAGAAATAAAATCTACAAACTAAAAGAAAATTTCATTCAATTCTGAAATAATATCAAATGAAGAGTAAGGACAAATAGTGTGTTTTCTAACATTGGAATTAAGAAAAACATAATTCTGAACATTAAACTGCCTCACTACTCAATCCTCTATTGCACTACTCGATCCTCTATTACAAAAGATGGATGCATGTACGCAATGGAATCCATGTATCATCCAATCATTTCACATGCAGTGCATAAACCTCAAGTTGACGCAAAAGTCATCATGCTCCAAATTCACTTGGATACTTATAATTAATCTTCAGACCTTATCATCGCTCTCAATATAATCTTTCCATCCATTTTTCTTCCATTTCACAAGCGAACGTATGTAATTCCAACCATAATACAAAATATCCCGATATATCGCGATATTTGGGGATATCTATCCAGATTTTAGAGAAATATATATAAATATTATGATATGTACAGAGATATATACGACTGCAAATATCGGTGATATTTCGATGATATTTGTGATATTTGAGGATATTTTGTGATATTTTGTGATATTTGGTGATATTTTATGTATATAACAATTTTATTTAATATTTACCATTATATTTCAAATAAATATAAATAATGTATCATGATATATTAAGAAATATCTACAATATTCATGATATTTGTCGATATTTTGAATATATCTACAATATTTGCATGTGGAACAATGTCAAATATCCCCAAAGAGGGAGATATATCTACGATACATATCCAGAAATTGAATATCGATAAATACCTATATCCTGATATTTTGTACTATGACTCCAACCATTGTATTCTGCCTTCGTTTGGACGATGTATTTAGCACATGACTCGAACCATTACATTCCTTTCTCAGTTCGCATGTCATATTCATCGTCTTCATCCTAAAGTGCATAACAATGGTAAACAACTTAAATTAAACTAAATATGACATATATACATAAAAACACTAAAACACTAAAACCAATAAAAAAAAATGAGTCCACCAAAAGTGCCCCTGTAATGCAATTTTGTTTTTTTTAAAAGGAAGATCAAAATGATTGTAATTGAGCTAATAAGTATGATTGATTAGATTACACAATACACAATATTAAAACAACATCTAATCATATTCATATTTCATAAAAAGGTATGCACAATTGTTAGTTCATACCTTCATAATCCAACTATTCGAGCAACTCTAAACACTTAAATTTCTAAAGAAACTAGCGAAATATATAAGCTAAAGTAAGAAGATATATAATACACAAAAAAAGTAAATAAACCTTTGAATCTCAACAAACAAAAAAAAATGAATAAAAAAAAATCAAAACCAAGAGAATGAAAGATAAAAAAAACGAAATTGGATAATTGATGACTGAAATTTAGAAGAATCGCTTGAACAACTTCAATATTCAATCTAACAAAGAAATTAGACAATAGTTCGATCGGTGTTTGCTCAATCTATTTCCTTTATCTTTTTTCGTTAAGTGTTGGATGTAGTGGTGTCAAATGGGCTGGGCCAGGCTGGCCCGGCCCTCAAACAATGAAGCCCTCATGTTTTGAGGGTCGGGCCGGGTCGAGCCAATGCTTAAATCTCGAAGCCTTTACCCGCCCCTCAACCCTCTCGAGAGGGCTTGAAAGGCCGGGCTTGAGGGCCAAACGTGATGGCCGGATACTATGTTATACATTTGATTTACAAAATAAATTTAGAAACATTAGTTAAAAATGATAAAATTGAATGCACTTCACAATTAAACCTTCAAACTACTTAAAAAACTTGTTAAAGTTGTATTAGTCAATTAAGATCAGTTAAATTCATTTCATAAAATATTATAATGAAATTATAAGGTTGACAAACTTAATAGATAAACGTTTTTTTAAGTGATTTTTAGCATATTAATGTTAAAATGAAATATATTGTAAAAAATTTTATTAAAACATATGTAATAAATGTTGAGAGCCTAATGAGGGCCGGGCTTAAGGGAGGGCTTAAGTTTCGAAGTCTAGGCCCATACCCTCCCCTCAAAGGCTTGAGGGCCGGGTCGGCCCAGCCGACGAATGTGTGAGGGCCTCATTTTGAGGGCTTTTTCGGCCCATAGGCCGGGTCGGGGCGGGCGGGCTAAGGGCTTGAAGGCCATTTTGACACCCCTAGTTGGATGTGCTCTACTCTCTCGCTCTCTATCTTTCTAAAATATAAAGATGGGTGAAGTTGGAAAAAAATTAAGGAAAAGTCAAGTCAACACTTGGACACATCCTTATTAATGATTAAAAATATGAAACAGGTTTTTTTTTATGATTATAATCTAATAATTTGTTCTGATTTGAAAATCTGGATGATCTAGACCATAATAAAAACTATAATTAGGGTCTTAAGCTCATTTTCTTGCTTTTTTAATATGTAAAATGTACATCAACCTTGGAGGCTGGGTCGCTGGGAAAATTGAAGCAGTCTCACTGTATAGAACTGCTCAGACACAATATTTCAATATCTAAAGTTCACATTATTTGCTTATTTCCAAGGATGGCTACATATCTACACTATATGATAGTCGGACCTTCCGGAATACCTTTCTTAGGGGTGTCTATTTTTGCCGAATTTCCGATTTTTCTGAAATCCAACCCGAAATTGGTCTGGTTTTGGGTATAGTTTTCATGGGCCGATTTTCCAATTTTCGAAAATTCTGAAAAAAAAAATGGATCGGATTCGGATATAACTCTAAAAACCGATCCGATCCGATATCCGATCCGGAAGTTCCGATATATAACTGATCTGAAATTTCCGATATTATTGTCAATTTATTCCAAAAATATGTTCTCTCACTATCCACTTGATTAGATCTTGATCAGATCTCGACCGTTCATTCATTTTCTAGTTTTTTACTTCCAAAAACAAAACAAAAACATAACCTAGCCACTACTTTCCCACTTGAATTGGACCACTCCACTGTCATTACACCGTCTGCCATAACAACAATGATATGAAAAAAAAAATGTCATTGAGTCATACAATGACTTCCAGACCAATCCAAAAGCCAAATTCCAATAGATAGAATGTTATGTAAAGCTACTTAGAGTCCAAGACCAGAATCCATTATTCATGCAGACACTTCACGCTTCAATTTCCACACACGAAAAAAGATTGAAACATTACAAATACCCAGACCTCAACAGAATGCAATGCTTGTTGTTGGTGGCTGCAGGTTCTTTTTCTCATTTTTTCTTGGATCACTTGTTTGAATAAAAATGGGGTTTCTCAGTAAACAAGTGCGTATTGTTGTTGGTATATTGGTGTTGTAGACATGGTTTTCTCTCCCTACAATGAACATTGACGTATGATATTCCAAAAATAATTGAAAGTAAAGAGATCTTTGAAAATTTACCAAGTATTCTGAAATTTCTGAAAGTTTCGAAATTGGAAATATATTTTGAATCCGAAAAAAAATTGGATCGGATTTGGCTTGCATATTAGGTTCCGAAAAAAATTCCGAAAAATTCCGAAGGAGGTTAATCCGATCCGATCCGATCCAAAGTCACCCCTAACCCTTTCCAATATCGAGTAGGCAATTTAAGATCTCCTTATTTACTTAATTTAAAAACACCTCTCTCACAAAATTTAGAATAAACCCCACTTTTATTAATATAATTTGAACAACGTCCCTTTTTTATTAATAATTTAGAAACACCTCTCTAATGTCACTTAAATTAAATAATTACCCCCATTTCCCACATTGAAATTAAAACAAACTCTATTTTATTATTGATAATTTAAAAGAGCCTCCCTAATGTCATTTAAATAACATAATTATCTTCCATTTTGTTTTAAAAAAATAAATAAATGAGTCTCTCCTATATAATTACAATTATCATTTACAATTAGAATCCAAAGAAACCATGCTAACTATCGATCTCGAGGGACGAGTTTCAAGACTTAAAAAAACCGATGTGTAGCAATGTTTGCATACTTGTAACCAAACAAGTAGGTTGTGGATCTAGTCCGTGAGTATGAAGTGGGATATGTGTAACTAGAACTTGGGAACAACTTAATAATATGGATTGGGCTTCTGGGATGTCAATGGGTTGGATAACCCAATAACCGAACCGAACCTAACCAAAACAAACCAAACCAAACCTACTAACCCATTGGGTTTGGGTAATTCGGTAGTTCAATTTTGAGTTCCGATAAGATATTAGTTTGGTTTCGAGTTTGCCATCCACCAAACCAGTATGAATCCAAACAGATAAGATGTCATTTTAGTAGTATTTATAATTAATTTTGTATAGGTTTTATAAATTGTGTGGCTGAATTAATTGATATAATTTAAGATTTGATTAGTTTCATAGATTTCGATTCGGGTCGGTTCGGTTTCGATTGCACTATAATATTATCAATTCGGGTTGGTTTCATATACCGTAATATTTTATTGGTTCGGCAATGAATTTTCGAAATGCGACCCAAACCAACCCATTAACAGTCCTAATAGAGACTATATCGAGATGAGATTGTCTACATGTTTAGCCACTTTGACAACTTAAAAAATTGGCCATCACATGTTTGATTACAGATAGGGATTAACAAGTGTAGACTGTCGGGGTTGCAAATGTGACGATTCTAGACTTCTGAGTAGGGAAGGGAATTGGGTTGGGTTGACCTAAATCCGACCCTATCCGAATTTAATTTGGGTCGGATTTAGGTAAAGTAAAAAACATATATCCGTTTTTTAATTCAGATACGAATATGGATATATCCGATTAGGTTTGGATTCGAGTAAATAATAAAATGTCATATTATTTTCAATTAAATACAAAATTTTAGTTTTATCCAATCGGATTTCTATTCGAATTCGGATTTGGATACATGAAAAAAATTCTTATACGGATTCAGATACAGCCATATCTGACCCGCTTATGGCTGTCAATAGGCCGGGACAAGCTCGAAACTTGATTGAATCCGAACCGATAAAATAAGGACTTAGACTTTAAATTTAGCCCGATAAGATTATTGGGTCAGGTCTGGGCATACCTATGTCCGATCTGATAATGGCCCAACTCGAAATCTATTATAGTTTATATGTTTTATATTTAATATTATTAATATATCATTATATCTATTATATTTATTGAAAGTTAACATAGAAAATTAGAAACCATATTGGTTAGTATTGTGTCTTCCACACAATAATTGTGGATTAAATTCTTGCTACTTACAAATTTGATTAAATTTTAGACAAAAATAATAGTTCCCATGTATTGCTAACGGACCTAGGCCTGGCCCGAATCCGAACTTGCCCAATAAAACTTAATTTGGGTTTGGACTCAAAATATCAAATATGATTTGAGCCAGGCCTAGACCTAAATGTGTCCTGTTCAGATCGGCCCGTAAAGCGCCTAGAGACCAGCTCATTTGTCCTATACGAGATACTCGTGTAGGAAACTAGAACAATCACAAACTCGATAGCTCTTCCCTGTCTATATAAGAATCCGTTGTAGATTGTGTTGTATGCAGATAAAAGAAAACAATAGAAGACAAGGACACAATAACAGGTAATAACCAAGGCGCGGATTAGGCTGTCCTTAAGGAAAGATTTCGCCCCTTCCAATGGTGCGAGAAAAGGCAGCGGTGGCGTCTTTCCCTCAGGATTCAATGGTTAACAAGTGGCGACTTTGCACTAGAACAGACTACCCTCTAGAACAGCAATATAACTCTCTCTGGCGGCTGACAGGAAGAAGAGAAGAGAATAGGTGTGAATCTCTGTTTCTGAAAAGTGGGATGAAGGCTATAGAGTATTCACGATTTCTGGTTCTCTTGAATTGGATTAGCAATAGCACGACTTCTGTCTCTCTTGATATAGAGGAAGCAGCAGCAGCACAGTATACACGACTTCTGTCTCTCTTGATATAGAGGGTTGCAGCAGCAGAAGCACAATATACACGAGTTCTCTCACTGCGTCTCTCTCCCTCTGTTCTGTGATTGATCCTCCTCTTATGAACACAGCAGTGTTTATATAGAGGTATGATCCTCTCCAATTCGGTTTCACAAAACCAAGTTGAAGTAGAACTCTCAAGCTATGAGACAGAATCCAACTGTAAGTGGAACTCCACTACCCACTAGATATTGTTAGAATAGTTGTATGAACACAGCAACTAAAGTAGAACAGAAGGAACAGTAGCAATGAAGAAACAAGGACGGCGATGGCAGGAATAACCAAGGCTGGATTAGGGTCGTCCTTAAGGAAAATTTAAGCCCCTTCCAATGGTGCGAGAAAAGGCAACAAATGGCATCTTCCTCACAGGATTCAATGGTTACAAATAGATCGACTTTGCACTAGAAACGGACTACCCTCTAAACGACAATATAACTCTCCTGCGCGTGACATGAAGAAGAGAAGAAGAAAAGGACTGGGTTTGAGTTTTTCGTTTCTCCCGAGTTGAGTTTCGATCAAGTCTATTTTCTCTATGGACTCACAGTCCTATTTATAGAGGTTAGGAGAAAAGAGACCAACTCCTCTAATAGAACACCGAAACTTGTTGCTCAAGAAAAAGGCAAAACAAGTTTAGGCTATTGGTCAAACCACTACCCACAACAAGAAGCCCAAGCCCGGGCCCGAACCCTACCCGATGTGGTGGATAACCAATGTGGGACTATCTACTATGCACTAAAGTGGCGAGAATACCATTTGTTCATCTCCTCCACTTTGCACATTAACACACTAGTATTTAGAAATACACAAGAGATTCCAACAATCCCCCCACTATTTCAAAATACTAATAGTCCCCACTATTTTGGAATAGGATATTACAAAAGAAATGGGTTAACGAAATGCCGAGAGAATCGAAAAAACAATGCATAAGATAATGGTGCTTTTACGGGCTTGAACCGATCATAGGGTAACATGTCTTATAATACGTGAAAGTGGTGGATTAAAAATCTTTGAACCAACATTCCTTGTAGTAAAATAGAGGACATGCACCCACATTGCTCTTTCATTATATGCCCGTTTCAGCGGTGTTGCGGCTTTTTGGCCCTCATACGCCTGTGTTATGTGAATGCTCTAGAGTACTTGCTCGAATACTCATAAGAACCGACCAGGTTCTACATTCACGTAGGTGGATATCCATCAAGTGTACATAGCGGTTAAAATACACTATCTCATAAAAATAATGGACTATGGATTCCATTAAGAGTAAAATAACTCATCCTTTTCTCATTGCTATTCAAGTTATACAAAGTATACAATAATGCTATCTAGTCATAGGGTGGGGCGCCTCAAAGAAAGACAATAGCATACCGTAGAGCGAGGTGACTTGTTTTCCCTTTGAACCTACTTCATGGGATCTCCAATCACATAGGTGGGGTTGCCGTCGGTGTCGCCTCTATCTAAGGCAAAAGTCCCATCCCCTCGACGATAACCACTTGCCTCCAAAGAAGTGGTGGTGCGGTTAGACATGTGGCCAAACTAAGTCCAACCTAACATAATCTCTAGCCGCTTGATTAAGTTATATCTCAATTTACATTATTCTTTTTCCCATTGCACATAAGATAACATGTCTTAGCTATTGCAATGAGACAGCTTGCAAAGCATATACACATCAGAGGTTTTTAGAGCCAATGGGAAGATTTGCCAAGAGGTTGCTAACCCACTCAAAGATCATCACATGCCTTTTCTAAGGCGATTAGCTTGGATGATATCCAAGACACTCAATTTCCATCAAAGGTAAACACATAAACATTACTGGATCCAGTTTATAACATATTACCCTTCTAACAATGATGAAAATCTACTAAATATCAGTCCATAATCAATGGCTCTGCTATAGTACTTGGATAATCGACAATATACATCAAAGTTCCTTATAAGGACCACAATGGGTTATCACCAAGATGCCATTAATGTAGGCAATGTCATGTCTCACATACATTATCCATCAAGTACAATTGGCTACCAATGATATTGACATATTTAGTATGAGAAAACACAAGGAGATTATTTTTCATAAGATGGATATTTGCCACAAAATGTGTTAACACATGCTTACTATCATAATACCCATACTTTTCAATGAAAAATATTTCTACTAAGTCTTTATAACAATATAATGAGACCAACATGAGTTTTAATTCCTATATTCACTACCATTCAATTCTGTAGTGCCCAAAATTCCCTATACCATCCGCGGGTCGGGTTTAAGGTGCTTGGTGGCCTTCAACCATATTCAAACGTCAACATCTTGACAACCGAATATAGCAAGATTCTGAGAAATGAGTTTAACAACATAATAAAATATCATTTTCAATGACGGTTTATGACATGTTTCAAATAGGAATTTCTCTGTCTCATACACATTCTCAATGCTAGCACTCATGATATTAAATCATCTAAACAAAGAGAGATTAACACATATGTCTTGCTTTGCTCTAAAGAAAGTACACATTTTTTATCAACAACGGTACTTTGACATCCATATGATACTAATATGTTGTTGAATTGCTCATGCCATTTATAGGGGCTTGAATCAACTCATACAAAGATTTAACTAAATTGTATACCTTCAGCTCATCACCTGGTACTACTTGGTATTGTAGTTCAAGACAACTACTCAACTAGAGTCTTTAGAATTCTGTAGAAGAAATTCTAGTTATATGAGCAAGGTTTCAAAATAGTATAAATCTTTGTCTCGATTGAAACCCCTTGGCTATTATTATTAGCATTGTATTTTGCAATACAACTATCACGCTTTTAGTTTTCTCTTGAAGATCCAATTCAACTTATAGATCCCCCAATAAATCAAGAGTCCGGTTTAGAGGAGTTGTATCCTTCAAAAAGGACACTTCTCATAGACAGACAACTTCCTTATAGGTTAATGAATCTTCCTCAAGAAACATATAAACACCATCACCGTGAATGGTGGATATACTCACTGATAGTCTTCCAAATTTCTTGCTCAGAAATTATGGGATCCTCTTATGTAGTTTATTATGAACATTCAACCACTCTATGCCAATTTCTCAGAAAGCACAACCTCAAATAAAATTAGCATATAAGACATTCAATAATAGTGTGGTATCTACAAAATTGTTATCACTCATGACAACTGAAAACAAACATCACTATTATGAGTTTCACCAATGAACATCTACTTGATAATTCTAAAAAAAAAAAAAAAAAAAAAAATATATATATATATATATATATATATATATATATATATATATATATATATATTTCTTTTTAGATTCATTCACAATAGCCTTGGCAAGACACCCCACATTTTGAAACATTTTTGGATAGGCCCGGACCTTTCCATACTTTGTAGTTGATTGTCTTTCCAATTATCTTGTGAGATGAACTATGGTAAAAACAGTGTCATGCATATGGGTCACTACCCCCACAGTTCAATAGTTACTCAACCTAATCAAACTTACATGCAAAACACATTATACCGCTACAAACACTAAAAGAAACAACAACAATAAAATGCACTCTTATGACAAGAATATACTTTTTACTCAAGTCTATGATTACGGATCATATAAACATAGTCATATTATGTTCATGTTATCTATATGAAAGGAAATCCACAAAAGATTCTAATGAATCTTAAAGAATAGAAGAATCGGATGAAAAAGGTTTTACCCGAGATAATATCATTATCATCCTTCTTTTCATCATTCAACATTCCAACCGGCCATAGGGAGACAATCCACACTTTTGTACATCACCTTGGCTATTTATCCATAGTCATAGGAGGATAATGCCTAATAAGACAATCTACAAGCGTTACATCTCCTTGTCTAAAAAATAGTCATTTGGAGGATATTGTCTAAGAAGACAAACCATTACCTTACATCTCCTTGACTAAATTAGGTTTAAGAGGATATTGATTGTTTCCCATATTGTTTCCTCTCGTAGACAACGATGCTCATTACTTAATAATATATGACATGGTTAAACTTTATGTCAATGTTAAATAATGCATTCATGGCAGACATGGTAAATATCATATCATAGGTTCAGGAAAAGTAAACTTTAACTGTACCTCTCACAACAAAAAGTATACAATATTTAAGCAAATCTAGCCACTGAATATGCAAAACAACTGAGGACTCCACCTCCTCTTTTTATTTGAGCTCAAGTAAGATAGAATACCCTATCAATAAGACCTCAAGTACTACCACAACATCTAATGGCTCAATCCATTAATGTCTTCAACTAGAAAAATTTACCAATAAACTATTATCAAGTTTAAAGTAAATCCACGATGATTAATATCCAAAACTAGCATGCTACACAACTTTAACATATGCTATATTGGATATAAGCTACAAGTTACTTCATCTAACATGTATTTTCACAACAGTATAATTATAACCATCGTCTAACAACACGTTCACTCAATAAAGATAAGCAATTATGCATTGAATACATTATAATTACTATCCAAGATTTGAGTGTGGTTGATATTAACTATCTTAAGGTCTCTCTTAGACCATCTACATACATCTACATATGTACAAAGAAAATTAATATCAAACTACTTCTAGTCAAACCAATTAATTCCTCGATGATAAACACCATTATAATTTGTTGACTAGGTTATTAAAGAAGTTTAAGCTTAGGATTTCCTCCTAAGAAAAACTAGCATGCAACTCAAGGCAAGAATATCACCATATAATCAAACCAAAAGAATTGCAAAGAGTGAAAGAATACGATACCTAACCGATTGAAAAATCGGATTACCATATTTTCCTCCTAGAAAAAACAGTTCAAAAGAACTGTAATTCTGAACCAGCTCATGAAGAATTGGGTATCAAGCCTTATACCACTGGAAAGCTCTTTGAATCAGCTTTTCAACCCAAAAAGCGGATTGCAAAACCGAAGTTCGAGCTGAAAGTTATAGCAGTTTCCGTAACGAGTGACGCAGCAGTCAAAAAGACGAACTTTGACGTTTTTCTTGATAGAAATCTCATATTTGACTCCCACAAACGTAGGAGAAAGGTCTACAACCATATAGGGTTTGATAAACCACAAAAGATCAATAAATATTGAATCTTTAATTGGTTTCCCTAACAAAACCGAAATTATTAGAAAATTTCTAAAGTCATAATACAATAACACAAAAATAATTCAAAGTAAAAGACTTATCTTTTGATTGCCGTATTAAAGCACTCTCCTTTGTTCTACTACAAAACTCTTTCCTTAACAGCAGCAACAATATCATCTCCCTCAACTAGATTAGCATTGGGAGGATCATCAGTGTCTTTCTTGTGTCTGCACTGAAAAGCCCTATGTCCAGGTTTACCACAAACATAACAATTTCCATTGCCAGTACCACTCCTTTTAAAAGAAGTGCCTTTGACCTTGAAATTCTTATTTTTGTTGGACTTCTGCTTTTTAGAGGTTTTGTTAGATTTCTTTGGGATTACCTTCAATGATATTGGCTTTAGAATGAAATTCCTTAGACAACACCTCATCCCGAAGTCTTGTTCTTTTTCCTCTATGTGAATGTGAATGATCACATCCTCAAGAGTCATCGCTACGCTTTATGCTTCATACTATTTTTATAGTGTTTCCAAGACTTCGGGGAGTTTCTCAATCAAACATCCAAAGCAACAAAGGATTCGGGTAAATTAATACCCTCAGTTTTCAAATCATTAATCAGCACATGAAAATCATGGATTTGAGACGTTACATCACCTTGATAGCTCAGTTGTTTTGCATATTCAGTGGCTAGATTTGCTTAAATATCGTATACTTTTTGTTGTGAGGGGTACAGTTAAAGTTTACTTTTTCTGAACCTATGATATGATATTAACCATGTTTGGCATGAATGCATTATTTAACATAGGCATGAAGTTTAACTATGTCATATATTATTAAGTAATGAGCATCGTTGTCTACGAGAGGAAACAATATGGGAAACAATCAATATCCTCTTAAACCTAATTTAGTCAAGGAGATGTAAGGTAATGGTTTGTCTTCTTAGACAATATCCTCCAGTGACTATTTTAGACAAGGAGATGTAACGCTTGTAGATTGTCTTATTAGGCATTATCCTCCTATGACTATGGATAAATAGCCAAGGTGATGTACAAGTGCGTGGATTGTCTCCCTATGACAGTTGGAATGTTGAATGATGAAAAGAAGGATGATAATGATATTATCTCGGGTAAAACCTTTTTCATCTAATTCTTCTATTATTTAAAATTCATTTGAATCACTTGTGGATTTCCTTTTATATAGATAGCATGAACATAATATGACTATGTTTAATATGATCTATAATTATAGACTTGAGTAAAGTATATTCTTGTCATAAGAGTGCATTTTATTGTTGTTGTTTCTTTTAGTGTTTGTAGCGGTATAATGTGTTTTGCATGTAAGTTTGATTAGGTTGAGTAACCATTGAACTGTGGGGGGTAGTGACCCATATGCATGACACTGTTTTACCATAGTTCATCTCACAAGATAATTGGAAAGACACTGAACTACAAAGTATGGAAAGGTCTTGGGCCTATCCAAAAATGTTTCAAAATGTGGGGGGTGTCTTGCCAAGGCTATTGTGAATGAATCTAAAAGAAATATATTTTTTTTTTTGAGACCTAGAATTATCAAGTAGATGTTCATTGGTGAAACTCATAATAGTGATGTTTGTTTTCAGTTGTCATGAATGATAACAATTTTGTAGATACCACACTATTATTGAATGTCTTATATGCTAATTTTATTTGAGGTTGTGCTTTTCGAGAAATTGGCATAGAGTGGTTGAATGTTCATAATGAACTACATAAGATAATCCCATTATTTCGCACAAGAAATTTGGAAGACTATCAATGAGTATTTCCACCATTCACGGTGATGATGTTTATATGTTTCTTGAGGAAGATTCATTAACCTATAAGGAAGTTGTCCATCTATGAGAAGTGTCCTTTTTGAAGGATACAACTCCTTTAAACTTAACTCTTGATTTATTGGGGGATCTATAGGTTGAATTGGATCTTCAAGAGAAAACTAAAACGTGATAGTTGTATTGCAAAATACAATGCTAATAATAATAGCCAAGGGGTTTCAATTAGAGACAAGATTTATACTATTTTGAAACCTTGCTCATATAACTAGAATTTCTTCTAGAATTCTAAAGACTCTAGTTGAGTAGTTGTCTTGGAACTACAATACCAAGTAGTACCGGTGATGAAATTTGAAGGTATACAATTTAGTTAAATCTTTGTATGAGTTGATTCAAGCGCCTATAAATGGCATGAGCAATTCAACAACATATTAGTGTCATATGGATGTCAAAGCACCGTTGTTGATAAAAAAATGTGTACTTTCTTTAGAGCAAAGCAAGACATATGTGTTAATCTCTCTTTGTTTAGATGATTTAATATCATGAGTGCTAGCATTGAGAATGTGTATGAGACAGAGAAATTCTATTTGAAACACGCCATAAACCGTCATTGAAAATGATAGTTTATTATGTTGTTAAACTCATTTCAGAATCGCTATATTTAGGTTGTCAAGATGTTGACGTTTGAATATGGTTGAAGCCACAAACACCTTAAACCGGACCGCCGGATGGTATTGGGGAATTTTGGGCACTCTGAATTGAATGGTGGTGAATATAGGAATTAAAACTCATGTTGGTCTCATTATATTGTTATAGCACTTAGTAGAAATATTTTTTCATTGAAAAGTATGGGTATTATGATAGTAAGCATGTGTTAACACATTTTGTGGCAAATATCCATCTTATGAAAAATAATCTCCTTGTGTTTTCTCATACTAAATATGTCAATATCATTGGTAGCCAATTGTACTTGATGGATAATGTATGTGAGACATGACATTGCCTACATTAATGGCATCTTGGTGATAACCCATTGTGTCCTTATAAGGAACTTTGATGTATATTGTCGATTATCCAAGTACTTATAGCGAGCCATTGATTATGGATCGATATTTAGTAGATTTCCATCATTGTTAGAAGGGTAATATGTTATAAACCTGGATCAAAGAATGTTTATGTGTTTACCTTTGGTGGAAATTGAATGTCTTGGATATCATCCAAGCTAATCACCTTAGAAAAGGCATGTGATGATCTTTGAGTGGGTTAGCAACCTCTTGGCAAATCTTCCCATTGGCTCTAAAACCTCGATGTGTATATGCTTTGCAATTGTCATTCATTGCAATAGCTAAGACATGTTATCTTATGTGCAATGGGATGGGAAAATAATACATGTAAGTTGAGATATAACTTAATCAAGCACTCTCTAGAGATTATGTTAGGTTGGACTTAGTTTGGCCACATGTCTAAACCGCACCACTTCTTTGGAGGCAAGTGGTTATCGTCGAGGGGATGGGACTTTTTTGCCTTAGATAGAGGGCTTACAATCGGCACAAGAACCCCACCTATGTGATTGGAGATCCCATGAAGTAGGTTCAAAGGGAAAAACAAGTCACCTCATTAAGCTCACGGTATGCTATTGTCTTTCTTTGAGGCGCCCCACCCTATGACTAGATAGCATTATTGTATACTTTGTATAACTTGAATAGCAATGAGAAAAGGATGAGTTATTTTACTCTTTTAATGGAATCCATAGTCCATTATTTTTATGAGATAGTGTATTTTAACCGCTATGTACACTTGATGGATATCCACCCACGTGAATGTAGAACTGGGGTCGGTTCTTATGAGTATTCGGCAAGTACTCTAGAGCATTCACATAACACAAAAGCAGCAAGGGCCAAAAAGCAAAAACCGCTAGTAATGTGCATATAATGAAAGAGCAATGTGGGTGCATGTCCTCTATTTTACTACAAGGGAATGTTGGTTCAAAGATTTTTTAATCCACCACTTTCACATTATTATAAGACATGTTACCCTATATTTCGGTTCAAGCACGCAAAGCACCCAAGATCTTATGCATTGGTTTTTTATTCTCTCTGGCATTTCGTTAACCCATTTCTTTTGTAATATCCTATTCCAAAATAGTGGGGGACTATTAGTATTTTGAAATAGTGGGGGATTGTTGGAATCTCTTGTGTATTTCTAAATACTAGTGTGTGTGTGCAAAGTGGAGGAGATGAACAAATGGTGTTCTCTCTACTTTAGTGCATAGTAGATAGTCCCACATTGGTTATCCACCACATCGGGTAGGGTTCGGGCCTGGGCTTGGGCTTACTGTTGTGGGTAGTGGTTTGACCAATAGCCTAAACTTGTTTTGCCTTTTTCTTGAGCAGCAAGTTTCAGTGTTCTATTAGGAGTTGGTCTCTCTTCCTCCTAACCTCTATAAATAGGACTGTGAGTCCATAAAGAAAAGGGACTTGATCAGAAACTCAACTCGGAGAAACAAAAACTCAAACCAATCTTTTTTCTTCTTCTTCTTCTTCTGTCGGCCGCTTGAGAGAGTTATATTTCGTTCTAGAGGGTAGTCTGTTCTAGTGCAAAGTCGACTGCTGTTAACCATTGAATCCTGTGGAGGAAGACGCCTTTGTTGCCTTTCTCGCACCATTGGAAGGGGAAATTTTTCCTTAAGGACTGACTAATCCGCCTTGGTTATTCCGGCCATCGCCGTCCTTGTTTCTTCATTGCATTGTTCCTTCTATTCTACTTTAGTTCTTTGTGTTCATACAACTATTCTAACAATCTTAAGGAAAGAGTTTTGTAGTAGAACAAAGGAGAGTGCTTTAATACTGCAATCAAAAGATAAGTCTTTTACTTTGAATTATTTTTGTGTTATTGTGTTATGACTTTAGAAATTTTCTAATAATTTCATTTTTGTTAGGGAAACCAATTAAAGATTCAATATTTATTGATCTTTTGTGGTTTATCAAACCCTATATGGTTGTAGACCTTTCTCCTACGTTTGTTGGAGTCAAATATGAGATTTCTATCAAGAAAAAACGTCAAAGTTCGTCTTTTTGACTGTTGCGTCACTCGTTATGGAAACTGCTATAACTTTCAGCTTAGAACTCGGTTTTGCAATCCGCCTTTTGGGTTGAAAAGCTGATTCAAAGAGCTTTCTAGTGGTATAAGGCTTGATACCCAATTCTTCATAAGCTGGTTCAGAATTACAATTCTTTTGAACTGTTTTTTCTAGGAGGAAAATATGGTAATCCGATTTTTCAATCGGTTAGGTATCGTATTCTTTCACTCTTTGCAATTCTTTTGGTTTGATTATATGGTGATATTCTTGCCTCGAGTTGCATGCTAGTTCTTCTTAGGAGGGAAATCCCTAAGCTTAAACTTCTTTAATAACCTAGTCAACAAATTATACGTGTTTATCACTGAGGAATTAATTAGTTTGACTAGAAGTAGTTTGATATTAATTTTCTTTGTACATATGTAGATGTATGTAAATGGTCTAAGAGAGACCTTAAGATAGTTAATATCAACCACACTCAAATCTTGGATAGTAATTATAATGTATTCAATGCATAATTGCTTATCTTTATTGAGTGAACGTGTTGTTAGACGATGGTTATAATTGTACTGTTGTGAAAATACATGTTAGATGAAGTAACTTGTAGCTTATATCCAATATAGCATATGTTAAAGTTGTGTAGCATGCTAGTTTTGGATATTAATCATCGTGGATTTACTTTAAACTTGATAATAGTTTATTGGTAAGTTTTTCTAGTTGAAAACATTAATGGATTGAGCCATTAGATGTTGTGGTAGTACTTGAGGTCTTATTGATAGGGTATTCTATCTTACTTGAGCTCATATAAAAAGAGGAGGTGGAGTCCTCAGTTGTTTTGCATATTCAGTGGCTAGATTTGCTTAAATATTGTATACTTTTTGTTGTGAGGGGTACAGTTAAAGTTTACTTTTCCTGAACCTATGATATGATATTTACCATGTTTTGCATGAATGCATTATTTAACATTGACATGAAGTTTAACCATGTCATATATTATTAAGTAATGAGCATCGTTGTCTATGAGAGGAAACAATCAATATCCTCTTAAACCTAATTTAATCAAGGAGATGTAAAGTAATGGTTTGTCTTCTTAGACAATATCCTCTAGTGACTATTTTAGACAAGGAGATGTAACGCTTGTAGATTGTCTTATTAGGCATTATCCTCCTATGACTATGGATAAATAGCCAAGGTGATGTACAAGTGCGTGGATTGTCTCCCTATGACAATTGGAATGTTAAATGATGAAAAGAATGATGATAATGATATTATCTCGGGTAAAACCTTTTTCATCTAATTCTTCTATTCTTTAAAATTCATTTGAATCACTTGTGGATTTCCTTTCATATAGATAGCATGAACATAATATGACTATGTTTAATATGATCAAGAATCATAGACTTGAGTAAAGTATATTCTTGTCATAAGAGTGCATTTTATTGTTGTTGTTTCTTTTAGTGTTTGTAGCGGTATAATGTGTTTTGCATGTAAGTTTGATTAGGTTGAGTAACCATTGAACTGTGGGGGGTAGTGACCCATATGCATGACACTGTTTTACCATAGTTCATCTCACAAGATAATTGGAAAGACACTGAACTACAAAGTATGGAAAGGTCTTGGGCCTATCCAAAAATGTTTCAAAATGTGGGGGGTGTCTTGCCAAGGCTATTGTGAATGAATCTAAAAGAAATATATATTTTTTTTTGAGACCTAGAATTATCAAGTAGATATTCATTGGTGAAACTCATAATAGTGATGTTTGTTTTCAGTTGTCATGAGTGATAACAATTTTGTAGATACCACACTATTATTGAATGTCTTATATGCTAATTTTATTTGAGGTTGTGCTTTCTGAGAAATTGGCATAGAGTGGTTGAATGTTCATAATGAACTACATAAGATAATCCCATTATTTCTGCACAAGAAATTTGGAAGACTATCAATGAGTATTTCCACCATTAACGGTGATGATGTTTATATGTTTCTTAAGGAAGATTCGTTAACCTATAAGGAAGTTGTCTGTCTATGAGAAGTGTCTTTTTTGAAGGATACAACTCCTCTAAACTGGACTCTTGATTTATTGGGGGATCTATAGGTTGAATTGGATCTTCAAGAGAAAACTAAAACGTGATAGTTGTATTGTAAAATACAATGTTAATAATAATAGCCAAGGGGTTTCAATCAGAGACAAAATTTATACTATTTTGAAACCTTGCTCATATAACTAGAATTTCTTCTACAGAATTCTAAAGACTCTAGTTGAGTAGTTGTGCGGAACTACAATGCCAAGTAGTACCAGGTGATGAGCTGAAGGTGTACAATTTAGTTAAATCTTTGTATGAGTTGATTCAAGCGCCTATAAATGGCATGAGCAATTCAACAATATATTAGTGTCATATGGATGTCAAAGTACCGTTGTTGATAAAAAAAAAATGTGTACTTTCTTTAGAGCAAAGCAAGACATATGTGTTAATCTCTCTTTGTTTAGATGATTTAATATCATGAGTGCTAGCATTGAGAATGTGTATGAGACAGAGAAATTCCTATTTGAAACACGTCATAAACCGTCATTGAAAATGATAGTTTATTATGTTGTTAAACTCATTTCAGAATCGCTATATTCAGGTTGTCAAGATGTTGACGTTTGAATATGGTTGAAGACCACAGCGTACCTTAAACCAGACCGGCCGGATGGTATTGGGGAATTTTGGGCACTACAGAATTGAATGACTGGTGAATATAGGAATTAAAACTCATGTTGGTCTCATTATATTGTTATAGCACTTAGTAGAAATATTTTTCATTGAAAAGTATGGGTATTATGATAGTAAGCATGTGTTAACACATTTTGTGGCAAATATCCATCTTATGAAAAATAATCTCCTTGTGTTTTCTCATACTAAATATGTCAATATCATTGGTAGCCAATTGTACTTGATGGATAATGTATGTGAGACATGACATTGCCTACATTAATGGCATATTGAGCTGATAACCCATTGTGTCCTTATAAGGAACTTTGATGTATATTGTCAGATTATCCAAGTACTATAGCAGAGCCATTGATTATGGTCGATATTTAGTAGATTTCCATCATTGTTAGAAGGGTAATATGTTATAAACTGGATCCATAATGTTTATGTGTTTACCTTTGGTGGAAATTGAGTGTCTTGGATATCATCCAAGCTAATCGCCTTTAGAAAAGGGCATGATGATGATCTTTGAGTGGGTTAGCAACCTCTTGGCAAATCTTCCCATTGGCTCTAAATGACCTCGATGTGTATATGCTTTCAACTGTCTCATTGCAATAGCTAAGACATGTTATCTTATGTGCAATGGGAAAATAATACATGTAAGTTGAGATATAACTTAATCAAGCAGCTGCTAGAGATTATGTTAGGTTGGACTTAGTTTGGCCACATGTCTAACCGCACCACTTCTTTGGAGGCAAGTGGTTATCGTCGAGGGGATGGGACTTTTGCCTTAGATAGAGGGCTTATTTGGGGCAACCCCACCTATGTGATTGGAGATCCCATGAATTAGGTTCAAAGGAAAAACAAGTCACCTCGCCGCTCTGGTATGCTATTGTCTTTCTTTGAGACGTCCCACCATATGACTAGATAGCATTATTGTATACTTTGTATAACTTGAATAGCAATGAGAAAAGGATGAGTTATTTTACTCTTAATGGAATCCATAGTCCATTATTTTTATGAGATAGTGTATTCTAACTGCTATGTACACTTGATGGATATCCACCTACGTGAATGTAGAACTGGGTCGGTTCTTATGAGTATTCGTGCAAGTACTCAGAGCATTCACATAACACAGCGTAAAGGGGCAAAAAGCGCAAAATAACACCCTTGAAGCGGGCATATAATGAAAGAGCAATGTGGGTGCATGTCCTCTATTTTACTACAAGGGAATGTTGGTTCAAAGATTTTTTAATCCACCACTTTCACGTATTATAAGACATGTTACCCTACGTAATCGGGTTCAAGCCCGAAAACCACCAAGATCTTATGCATTGTTTTTCGATTCTCTCTGGCATTTCGTTAACCCATTTCTTTTGTTTTGCATATTTTTGAACGAGTTATCAAGGTCTGCTTAGAAGATTTCCAAGCATTTCGCGACCTCCACCTAGGGTGAAAATATAACCAATAGTGGACTTGATATCATGAGAATCGGATATCCGCTTTGCATCACAATAACCCTCTATCACGCGGTGGAGTTTGTCTAAACCTTATGCCGTAATTCATTGTTCCTCTCAAGTACTTGGCTAATCTCTCTAACGACTCCAATGTTCCCGACTAGGACAATGAGTGTATCGCTTAGCTTCGCTAACTGCATAAGCAATGTCGTCTAGTGCAATTCATCAAGTACATGAGACTACCAATAATTTGGGCATATCTAGATCGAAGTACACCATGTTGAGCATTTTTCCTGAAGTTCACTATTTGCCTCATAAGGTGTCGATTAATGGGCTTACTATCATAAAAGTTAAACTTCTTCAAAAAACTTCTCAACATAATGCTCTTTGAAAGCGAGATAGCCATCATCATTTTCGATGATTTTGATTCCAAGAATCACATCGGCTTCTCCCAAATCCTTCATTTCAAATTGGGAGGATAAAAACATCTTGGTGTTTCTCACAACATCAAGGCTAGGACTTATGATTAACATGTCATCCACATATAGACGGATAATCACATATGAATTCACATCAAAAGATTTTGAAGTAAATACATTTATCAAAGGCATCATTTATGTGATATCCATTAGACATCATGACATCGTCAAACTTTTCATGCCATTGTTTTGGTGCTTGTTTCAACCCATATAAAGACTTAACTAACTTGCATACCTTATGCTTTCATTCCCCGTACTATCAGACTCTCAAGTCAGATCATCATATATATTTCTTCATCAAGATCACCATTCAAAATGCAGTTTTTACATCCATTTGATGAATAAATAAATTATGAATAGCAGCTAGAGCCATTATAACTCTTATAGAAGAAATCCTAGTTACAGGAGCATAAGTATCAAAATAGTCAATGCCTTTTTTCGGGAGAATCCCTTGACTACAAGTCTAGCCTTGTATTTCTCAATGGAACCATCTAGTTTCAATTTCTTTTTGAAGATCCACTTGTAGCATTATAGGTTTAGCCCGTGAGGTAGATCAACTATCTCCCATGTGTGATTAGCTATAATCGAATCTAGCTCGAGTGTATAGCATCCTTCCATAAAGGTGCATCTCGAGAACCGATTGCTTCATTATCGCCACGGGGATCATCATCAAGAAGAAATGTGTAAAAGTCATCACCAAAATTGGTGGATTTTTCTGTCTCTTTTACTCTTCCCGAATTTCTTGTTCAGAAATTTCGGGATCTGTTGATTGTTGTTCACTAGGAGCTACCAACCTCTCAATGCCAATTTTCAAAGGAAACAAATTCTCAAAGAAATCAGCATTTTTACTCTCTATAATAGTGTTAGCATCGACAAGGTTATTATCGATTTTACTACTAAAAATCTATATGCAAAGACTATTATGAGCATAACCAATGAACATACAATCAACAGGTTCTAGGTCCCATTTTTTCTCTTTTTAGGTTCGCTCACAAGAACCTTAGCAAGACACCCCACATTTTTAAGTATGTCGGGGTAGGTACATGACATTTCCATAACTCATATGGTGTCTTATTCCCTGTTTTCTTGTTGGGTATCCTATTCTCAGATATGGCAAGCAGATAGGATTGCTTCCCCACAAGTTCGGGGAACCTCCGTAACTTACAAGCATAGCATTCATCATCTCTTTTAGTGTTCTATTTTTTCCGTTCGGCTACTCCATTAGACTCGGGGAGAGTATGGTGGAGTAGTCTCATGAATAATGCCACTCTTGTCACAAAAGTCCCGGAAGGGGTTAGACTCATATTCTCCACCCCTATCGCACCAAGTCTCTTAATCTTACAGTTAAGTTCGGTTTTCAACTTGACTTTGTACTTGAGAAACATCTCACCCGCCTCATGCTTGTGTCTAAGTAAATATACCATGGTGTACCTAGAGAAGTCATCTATGAATGTAATATAATAAAACTTCCCCTCTAGACATGGTACTTACGAATTCACCCAATCCATTATGAATAAGAGTTAGTAATCCAGGTTTTATCTCTAGACACAGATTTCTCGGGGGTTTCTTCGTGGTTTTAGTCTCAAAGACATATCTCACATTTATCATTAGAAAAATCAGAAATATTAGACAATAAACCACATGCTTTCATCCTTTTCATATCTTGAACATTCACATGTCCTAGTCTACCATGCCATATATTAAAAGAGTCAAGCAAGTAAAGCGTATGCATTCATTCTTATTAATAATAATGTTGTCAAGTACATTCAACATGAAAAGACCATCGTTATTACAATAACCTTTACCAACAAAACCCTCATTCTTTGTCGAACAAACTTGTCACTCTAAAAAGTCACCTTGGACGACTTTTCCCGGTAGAGACCAAATCAGATTCAATTTAATCTCGGGGAACATGAAGAACATTACTAAGTGAAAGGGTTTTCCCCGGTTAACCGGGAAGAACCTTGCCCTGTTCCCTCAACAGAAACAGACCTAGAGTCACCCATATAGACCTTTTCATCTTTCACTAGTATGTAGTCCGAGAAGGCTTCAACATCACCACAGACGCGTGGCGTGTGGCACCGAGAATCTAGTACCCAGTTCCTCTTCCCGGTGGCTATGAACACTTGTGACACAACAAGAGTAACAAATATCATCTCCCCAACTAGATTAGCATTGGGAGGATCATCGGTGTCTTTCTTGTGTATGACCGAAAAGCCCTATGTCGGGTTTACCACAAACATAACAATTTCCATTGCGGTACCACTCTCTTTTAAAAGAAGTGCCTTTGACCTTGAAATTCTTATTTTGTTGGACTTTCGCTTTTAGAGGTTTTGTTAGATTTGTTGGGATTACCTTCAATGATATTGGCTTTAGAATGAAATTCCTTAGACAACACCTCATCCCGAAGTTTTGTTCTTTTCCTCTATGTGAATGTGAATGATCACATCCTCAAGAGTCATCGCTTACGCTTTTATGCTTCATACTATTTTTATAGTGTTTCCAAGACTCGGGGAGTTTCTCAATCAAACATCCAAAGAACAAAGGATTCTGTAAATTAATACCCTCGGTTTTCAAATCATTAATCGACATGAAAATCATGGATTTGAGACGTTACATCTATATCCTCTCATATGGAACTTTAGAAAATCCCCGATAGCATATTTCGAAGTACCAAAGATCCTCTATTATGTATTTCTTGTTCAAACTCTCCCATATATCATGTGCATTCTTATTTGAACAATAAATATCAAAAATCTCATTGGACAAGGTACTCAAAATAGCATGACGACATACCTTATTCCCATTGAGCCAAGCGACTTGATTTCTTTTCAAATCATTAGAACCCTCCACGGGTGTCTTTGACGATGAGATACTTTGCATAGTTGAGTACATCTAGTGGTGTGAACACCCTTTCTCTACATCGCTTTGAAGTGTGAACCCATTTGAAGGATTCAATCTTTGACACATTGGGTAAATCATGCGAGCATTCAAGAGAGGTGCAAAAGATCTCTCATAAACGAAGTTACTTCCATGACTCCAGAATTAGTTTCTTTGATCGGCGCAACAGTGCGTGTCTCTTGAATTGGATTAGCAATAGCACGACTTCTGTCAAACTAAGTTGAAGTAGAACTCTCAAGCTATGAGACAGAATCCAACTGTAAG
Source organism: Coptis chinensis (assembly GCF_015680905.1). NCBI lineage: Eukaryota > Viridiplantae > Streptophyta > Magnoliopsida > Ranunculales > Ranunculaceae > Coptis > Coptis chinensis. Next base: position 34,066,879 of record NC_141456.1, on the reverse strand, counting down.
TGGAACTCCACTACCCACTAGACTAATGCCCCCAAGCCCACCCACCCACGACCCACTCCGCCGGTTTGGTTTGGTGCGGGCGGGCGCGTGTGTGGCTTTGGGTGAGTCCTCCCTCCTAACACAAAAGCATTTGTACCCTAAGGGCACGCCCTTATGCTAGAGGTTCACCTCAAATACCTCACTTGCTAGTGGTGGTTCATCAATGTGGGACTAAACAACACACAAGTATTTGAAATACACATGAAGATTCCAACAGATTGCAACAACTTTGGTAGCGCCAATAAGACAGTCGCAAACATACAAAGTCTTGGAGCTACCAAACAGAACTTTATGACCAGTGAGTAGTGACACAAAGTCCTTGTCCACTTTCCAGTAAAACAGGAAGCCTATGCAAGGTCCACACTCAAACTCTTGTGCATGAGGGCCTCTATCACTTTGTGGATGCTGCTAGGCTCTTAGAGTATTTTGAGACCAACCAATCCAGTTTCCGTTATTTAAGACTGCAAGTACAAATCAGATCAGGGCATTATTTATTATTCTGCATTCCCTATCCCTATAGAGTGTGAGAGACCAATTCCACTGGCGCCTCACACTCCAAAAGTACTTTTCCTTTGTTCAGACGGCTTAAAATTTCTAAATCTGAAAAATAATATAAAGATATGTACACAAAATTCAGTAACAAGACAACCGTGACGGTCTGACGCCCATTTATAGGGACAGCTACTAGGGATCAATAAGATTCTTCCTATCAGATTTGAATATTCAAAGGTCTTGGATCCTTTTGTTAGGCGAGTGTCTGCCAATTGACTAAAACAACATTACTTCCCAACTAGCGCATGTATCCCAATTGACTATAACAACACTGTGTATCTCATAACTATTTCCTGGAGCTACAGGCAATCAGCCCAAGGTTTTCTTCCTAATGAAATTTGTGATGGATGATAACCCACTCATTTTACCAACTCACTCGTTGCCTCGTTGGATACTTACTAATCTGGGAAGAGTACAGATTGCCTAAACATGGACGCGACACGCGTGGTTTAAACTTAATGCCCCCAGCGGTATAATTCAATGCATCTGGAGTTGAACACTTCACATAGGCGCAAATTAAAACACTATATAACACTTAAATGATCATGTTTGGCTCAGGGGAACGGTGTCTATTAAGAGAGGAGATCTGGTGTCATCTGAAAAATGCAAATATTCCTCTTTTTTCTACGTAACGCCTTCCACTCATAGCAATGATGGAACACATATGGGATTAACGTACTAAGAAACCATCAACTCAAGAAGCCTCCAAACTTTTCATGGCATGCAATTGCAATTTCTAAATCCAATTAGTGGTTGTGTAAAAGAAACTACTGTGGTATGAGAAGAAATGTCTTAGGCAAGGATATTTTGGACACTTAAAAAACTTAATAAATTTTAAATGGTAGTCAAACAAGAAGTTTTATAAATCAAGTCCAACATTCAATTTCCGTGGATTTCGACGTGATACCCAAAGTCAATACTTCCACCAACTTGGTATTCAAATCCCCTTGTTTTTTCTTTTAGAGAGTTTAATAGTCTATATCTTCAGCCCGATCTTTCTCTTCCTCCAAAAAGGTGGAAGAAAACAATGGGACTCTACGCAAGAGAGTATTCCGAAATCTTAAAGTTTCCTTTCATAAGACCAATAACAACTCACAATTTCTAACAGAAGACTCCACTCTGAGATGGCAGAACAGAGAAATTTTTGCTGAGTTTCTGCCTTTCTACCTATCAAATGACAAAGAAGATCACTGTCTATATGTAAGCTAGCTTTTTTCCGTTACATAGAAATATGGTACTTTATTAATCTCCTCATTTTCTTCTCAGCCATATTAGTACTTAATATAGAATCGAGCATTTGGCCGGAATCACAGTCGACACGCAGCCAAATACTATTCATTCCATGCAAAGACATCTGTTGGATTTCATCTCATTTTCTGCAAAAAAAGAAGACACGCACATCATTTGGAGAAAGTAAGGCACATTTAAGTGCTTTCATCATATTTACACAACTCATTACTTTATAAGCTAGTTGGTCTACGTTTCCTTAGTTCTGCAGAATCCAAGAAGCCGAACATGGAAACATCAGGTCCTAAAGCAGAATCTGAACGTCCCAAATTTGCCATTCCAGTGGATTCTGAGAATAAGGCAACTGAATTCCGACTGTTCTCAGCTGCTCCGCCCCATATGCGAGCTTTTCACTTGTCATGGATATCCTTTTTGGCCTGCTTCGTCTCCACTTTTGCAGCTCCACCTCTTCTTCCCATCATTCGTGACGACCTCAATCTCACTGCCACCGACATTGGTAATGCAGGGATTGCATCAGTTACTGGTGCAGTCTTTGCGCGAATTGCCATGGGGACAGCCTGTGACCTTTTTGGTCCCCGCCTTGCCTCTGCCTCAGTCATCCTCCTTACTTCACCTGCAGTGTACTTCACCGCCACTGCCAACTCTCCAATCTCTTTCCTCCTTGTTCGCTTCTTCACAGGATTCTCACTCTCGACCTTTGTCTCCACTCAGTTCTGGATGAGCAGCATGTTCTCTGCTCCTGTTGTAGGGCTTGCCAACGGTGTTGCGGGTGGCTGGGGAAACCTTGGTGGTGGCGCCACCCAGCTCCTCATGCCACTGGTTTACTCGCTCATCCATCACCTTGGAGCAACCCCTTTCACCGCCTGGCGCATAGCATTCTTCATTCCTGCCCTGTTCCAAACTTTGACAGCATTTGCCGTCTTGATCTTTGGCCAAGACCTACCAGATGGTAACTTCAAGCCGCTCCAAAAGTCAGGAGAGAGACCAAAAGATAAATTGTCGCAGGTGTTCTATCACGGGGTCACCAATTACAGAGGGTGGATTTTGGCCTTGACTTATGGGTATTGTTTTGGAGTGGAATTGACGGTGGACAACATAATTGCACAATACTTTTATGACAGGTTCGATCTAAAGCTCCAAACTGCCGGAATCATTGCAGCAAGTTTTGGTCTAGCGAATTTAATTTCTCGACCTGGTGGAGGATTATTCTCTGACATGATGGCTAAGAGGTATGGGATGAGAGGTAGGCTCTGGAGCCTCTGGGTGGTGCAAACAATTGGAGGTCTACTGTGTGTGTTGCTTGGTAGAGTGACCACACTGGAGGCTTCAGTAACTGTGATGATTGCTTTCTCTTTGTTTGTTCAAGCTGCCTGTGGACTGACATTTGGAGTAGTTCCCTTCGTCTCCAGAAGGTATTTGTTATTATTCATCATATATTTTTAGTAGTATCAGAAAATTGCCAAGTCTTGTGACATTAGAGCTATAACGAACACAATAATTTGTTATTTATGACACTGAATTTCTGACTCCCAAGGACCTTCTAACCTTCCACAGAAAAACATCACTTCTGTCCGAAACATAGCCATATCCTGCCACACGCACAGCACCCAACACACGCGTGCATGCAATTGCTTCCAACTCTGTTAAACTTCTAATGTTCTACTAAGTTATTTAATACACTAGGCCACACACTCACCTTTTTATGACAACTTTCATTTCCAGGTCATTGGGCCTAATATCAGGAATGACCGGAGCTGGTGGAAATGTTGGTGCTGTTTTGACTCAGTTGCTTTTCTTCAAAGGCTCTAGATACTCCAAAGAAACAGGTATAACTCTGATGGGAGTTATGATTATATGTTGCACCTTTCCAATATGGTTTATCTATTTCCCACAATGGGGTGGGATGGTTTGTGGTCCATCAAGCAAACAAAATGCCACAGAAGAAAACTATTACTTGTCAGAATGGAACTCCAAGGAGAAGGAGAAAGGCCTTCATCAAACAAGCTTGAAATTTGCACATAATAGCAAAAGCGAAAGAGGTAGAAGAGGGGGACACTCATTGACTCCCTCTGATGGAACCCCACTAACACATCTTTGAAGTAAGGGATTTACCTTTGGTACATGATCGATAGTCTACTGAAATTTCATAAACCTATATAAAACATGCATGCGCCTACGTTAAACTTGTAATCAACTATCGTGTGCATATTATTAGTGTTCTTTTCTGTTAGTTTCAACTTTGAATTAGCACAAGGTCTTAGCTCGTGTCTGTATTATTGTATCCCAAACGTTCAGAAGAATGTCAAAAGCAATTCAAATATTAGTAAAAGTAATATTCACATTTCATCTTTGCTCTATTGAACATCCAATGTTAAAACACAATCTCAAGAGGATCTTAAAAAATAATTACAAACATTGAAAGTGTAAGCAAGCCTTACATTGTTTTCCACAACTGCAATTGGTGATTAGTTTGATTGCCTCCTTGAAGAAATAAAAGATGACAATACCACAGAAGAAGCAGCCTTCTTGATTGGCATAGATGTAATTGCAGTCTGCTTAAATTGACTTCCATAGACAATAAAAGAGAGACAGAGAAATAGAATGATAGAAAAAGCTGGAGAAAAGAGGACTTCCATTCTTTTCAGAGTAAAGCTGCCATCTTGAACTTCTGACTTACTTAATTAGCCGTATAGACTTCCCCTCAACCAATGCAGCACCTAAAGTCCAAGAAACATCTCCAGGTCCAAATATTAGTTCTGTGTTACGCATACATAGAACATCCTCAACGAGGTCGGACCACAATTGAGAACATAATTCCCAGCCTTTTTCCAAAAGCGTTGTCGAATTGGCTCTTGGACTTAAATTTAGCACATTGTAGACAGCAAAAAATCCGGATAAAGCATGGAAGCGAGCTAGTAGTCCAGGGGAAACTGTCAAGTTCTGCGAAGTGACACCTGAATAACACAACAAACAAACTCAGAATATGAACTCTTGCAAACAAACTAGCAGCAAAGGTCAAGACTAAATTATAAACATCCGAATTATTGGTTGGTTGGTACTACAAAATTATAACACACGTCCAAGATTTAGAGCTTTTTTATTTTAGGACAATTTCCGACATACTTGAATATCATATGAAAACCATGGTTAGCACTTAAATAAGGAAGCACAATGACCATTATCAGACAGCTTGGTAAGGCAAGTTCTCATCCTTTTCTTTCTTTTTATTTTCCTTTTTTTTTACCCCCTGACCGGTTTAATCATAATTTCTTCAAACCCCTCTCGTTTTCCAGGTGCTTCGTCCAAGGTTGTAGAATGTTGGGATATGAAGAAGGAAGAATCTGTTGTGATAAAAAAAAATTGGTGCTTTAGAATGGCAGACCAAAACCAGGAGGGAGGAAATTAGGCTTCTTGAATATTTGGCAAATCAAGATAAAACAAGGCACTGATAGCCAAACATAGTTGGAGAACTTATCATGGCCCTCACTCTCTGTGGACAAAAACTTTTAAAAGCATCTACTATAACTGGTGGGCTGTGGCCCACCAATGGCACCATATATGTACCCCTTGATGCTTCCTACTTTTGGATGGGTTTGTCAAAATCCTTAGAATTAATAGATAAAGATGCTATGTGGAGTATAGGAAATGGAAAGACTGTCTGTGTCTTCCATGACCCTTGGATAACCATGAATGGTAAGCCTTGCTTACTAAGTGATTATACTTATACCAGACCAAACAGTTTCAATCTCAAAGTATGTGAGTTCAGAAGACCCAATGGCTTTGAGTGGGACATTGATAAGTTAAACCTTGACTTTCGTGGTCCAGTGGTGCAAGCTATATTAGCTATCAATATTAGGCCAGGAGATAGAGAGGACAAACTTACCTGGTTTAACTCAAACAAAAGAGTTTTCTCTGTCAAAGGGGCTTTCAGAACACTAACGAACGCAAGACAATGAGTTTGGTCATTGTTCCAGCTACAACTACCTGACCATAAAAAGGTTGTGGAAAGCTAAGCTGGCTGCAAATTGTCAATTGTTCATGTGGAAGTTGTACCAAGGTCTGGGGATGCTCTCAAAACAAAGGGACTGAAGAAAGACTTCTCATACCCTTTCTGTGGCAATTTTGAGGAGTCAACAATTCACATCTTTTTCTTATGTGAATGGACTCGAGGGATCTAGTTCACATCACAATTGGCTTTGAGGACTGACTGCTATAGCCAATGGAATACTCTTGATTGAGTTCATGAGATTATGCAATGGAGCATGAATGGAGAAGAAGGGGTGGCAGACTTAGGGATGTATGCTTGTATACTACTTTATAACATCTGGATGCTAAGGAATTGCATCAAGTTTGAAAGAGCACAACTTAATAGAGAGAGACTTCTAAGCACTACTTACTCTCTCTGGAAAAGAAGCTTGGAAGCCTTTAAGCAAGGGAGTACTGGACATGACCAGGATCAGGGAGTTTCTAACTCCTTTTCTACCTTTATAGCAGCTAGTAGAACTCTTAGAATGCCAATATATAATCATAGTTTGGGAAGTACTATTAGGCATAATGATAATAGTAATGTATATAGTCAGTGGCGGAGCCAAAAATTTGTTCCAAGATGAGCCAGTGAGCACTAAACGTTTTCAACTCAAGTCAACTTGTGTGTACACAACTACAGGAGCTTAGTTTGTTTTATTTTAGTTAAACATTATTCATCAATATATATAAAGATTTTACGTAAACAAACACTTTTTAATTTATTTTGTCAATATTTGAAAATAAAAAAATTATGTTAATATATTTAGGTAAGGGGAGGGATAGATTCACTCTCATTAGAGCCACCAGCTCCCGAGCCACTCCCAAAATGTACAAAGCCATATCCCATCCTACCAGTTAAATTAAGAGCTCATATTTTGTAGATATGATCTTCCCACCATGAATAACATGCCCACTAAATTTTGGCTCATTCAAATATATCTAACTTATCAAATATTATTATGAAATCGGAAAATTCTAGACTGTTAGATAAACGTTTAAAATTGAACACTAGTTTTCATAAGGTTAGACATATCCAAATAGGATGAAATTTTGTGGGCATGCTATCTATTGTGAGAATATCATATCCACAAAAAAATAGGGTCTTAATTCAATTTGTAAGCCGATAGAGTGGCTCGAGAGTGGTTTTAATGGGAGTGGGTCTATCTCTCCCCTTTAGGTAATAGAGATTTCCTAATTCATAAGTAGTGTTGAATTGGGTTACAACCCACAACTAATAGCAACTAGTTAATCTAGTTTAGCCTTAGTAAATTGGACTAAATAAGATTTTTAGTATTTATATTTATTAATAAGTCATATGTCTTTTGTTTTCCATCAATCATGACTTGTCACTTGTTGTAAATTCTACATGACTACTAGCAATTAAACTTAAAGAACCGTGAAATCAGATATGAGAGGCTTCTATATCATTAACCATCTTTTCAGGTACAGTATTTCTAATGTGAGTACTCTGCTGAGTCCGATGAATCCATCAGCCTAACAAAAGAAATATTACCTTTACCAAATGACCCCTCATAGTTTACTTTTTTACAACTAATTAAAGCTCTTATTCAATTCAATGGCACAAAAAGAAAATTCAAAGTATAATAGGAGCAAATAATGTTATCAGTTTTGCTGACTACCTACTCAAAGTTTTTTTTGCCAAATTTCAGGGTGAGCCAGTATGTATCCTGAGCCCCCCCTCTGCCATCTGATATAGTGCTAGTACTAGTACTAGTAATAGTAACATCTAATTCCTATAAAGAAAATGAGGGCTTCAACAGTAAATTCATCGCGCCATTAATTTTTTTTTTCCGATTTTATCTCTTGCCAAACACGAATATTACAGCTCATGCCATTTTTGTTTTATTTTTTATTTTGTCTTTTTACGGGGGAGTAAAATGGTAGTTTCACGTCCATAAATTAATGTCTAACTCCTATAAAGAAAACGAGGGCTTCAACAGTAAATTCATCACGCCATTAATTTTTTTTCCGATTTTACCTCTTGCCAAACACGAATATTACAGCTCATGCCATTTTTTGTTTTATTTTTTTTATTTTGTCTTTTTACAGGAGTAAAATGGTAGTTTCACGTCCATAAATTAATGAAAAATAAAATAAAATTGGGGATTGTTAATGTGGCGGAGACACGTACAAAGAGGCTAGTAATTGTTAGTGGCTCTTATATTTGTTTTGATGCGTCCTATGACAGGGAAACTGGGAATGCAGCTGCTGGAGCTGTCTTGTGGGATGCGAAGGATGCATTGTGGGGATAGCGTGTAGGAGTTTCAAGGCTTTCAATGTTGATGAAGCAAAACTCAAGGTGGCAGAAGTAGACAATTCTAGCAACCAGACTTGGTAGAACATCCATAGCAATTAAGGGGGACAACCGAACAACCATTGAAGCTCTGACAGACCCAACCTCTTCCTGTAGCTGGAATCTAGTTGTTCTTAGAGATTTTGTAATATCTATTTTATCTAGAGTCTAGACTTCAAGTTAACTTTGAGTGGATTAGCAGGAACAGTAACAAGGATGCTCATGAAGTTGCTAAGTGGGCACTAAGAGCTGATGGTCTCTCGAGACTGAATGCTCTTAACATATGTATTGGACCTGTTATTGATATTAAATGAATAGTAAGTTTTTTACTTTGCATAATGTCTCGACTTTCCTATTATCAGTTTTATGTGATAATTGGTTTCTTCACGGCCCACTACATTGGTTCAGTTTATTATTATTATTATTACTAGTAAACGGGTACGTGCGTTGCACGTTCTAGGAAAGGAAATTGGGGTGGAGAAAATCAAAAGAATGAACGCATGTAAATTAAAATAGTAACATATTACATTTGTTTGAATGAATATATTATGTAATATATTTTAGATTAATACAGGTCGAGGTCTGACAAAACACTTCAATAAGAAAATAACACTTCAATACGCTAGTTGTGTTCTTTGTCCAATTTGCTTTCTGCTGCTCTGCTATGGTGCGAATAAATATATTTGAAGAGGTATTTAACCGTCTGTAATTTATTCAAAATTAGTGCATATGCCACAAACTAATTTACCAAAAAAATAGATATTATGTTAATGAAGTTAACATTTGTGCTGTTGGTTGTGTAATTATCTTGTCGAACATTTATATGTGATTGAGGAACATTGTTGGATTCATGAGTATACTATATGTAAGATATAAAAATATTATATTATGGTGTGCAACATAATTGTTATTATACACTGGAGAATAAAATATCTCAAAAAAAAATACAAGAAGAATAACCTTTTTTTAATTATTGCCTTCAGAATGATCTAGTGAATCCATCAGCTATTTTTTTTGTCATTTTAAACTTTTTGGTCAGTTTAAATAAATAGGTAGGTTGGACAGAAAAAGAAATTGTAGCTAGCTAACAAAAACAATTATTTATTTATTTATTTAGAAACGATCCCATTGATAAAAAAAAAATTAGGAAAAGTACATTGGACACTGTAAATATTTGTTCTATATATAGATCTAGGGGTGTGCATAAATCCGCCATAACCGAAAAAACCGACCAACCCGATCCGAACCGAATCATATGGGTCGGTCATCTATTTAGTATCGGTTTGGATTGGTTGAGAAATTTACAAAACCGACTAAATCGGTTCAGTTGTCGGTTTATATTTATTAAACCCGAAATAATCCGACCCGACCCACTATGTGTTTGTTACATACAAAAACCAACGAATAAAACATGTATACCAACAAATTTGTTGCATGAATACTCTACCCCATTTGTCCCCACGTGCCCCCTCTTTTAAATTCACTTTTTGACCACGTAACAACCCAAATAAAAGAGGACATAATTCCCTTTATACCCCCGTCTCTACCAAATATCCAGTACGACATATTCAAACAAACCAGACCTTCAAATCTTATTATTTTCATCAAACTTGAACCCATCTCGAATATGAAATAAAAAAACTCTAAAACACAAAATCAATTGAGACAACACAGATTTTTTGGGTTGATTTCAGTTAATACTGTGAAACAATCGGATAGGATCGGATATCAGTTAGGTGGGAAGACAGTCGGATCAGTTTCGGATCGGTTAAGACTAGAGTATCGGTTCGGATCGGATCGTGTAACACATAAACCGACAAGGTCGGTTCGGTGTTCGGTTTTACTCCAAAACCGATCCGAACCGACCCGTGCACACCCCTATATAGATCTATTAAGGTGGATATAATATATAGAGTGAATTGAATGTGTAAATAAAAACTTTTCGGAAAATGGCTATGTGGCAAGATTACCATTTAAAAGCTTTAAATATAATATATTTCTAATTACATCTGTTTCATCCTGTCGTTAGCCGCACAATCTTTTGATTAATTCTTGCATCGGTTATTGGTCCCCATTCTGAAAATGCTATTATCACCCAACTCCATATGCAGTACTTTGACAGAGTGCATAATGAAAGAGTTCAGAGATATTAAAAGCGTGATCCATTGTGCACACTCAGCCCAAACCAAAAATGCTCATTTGCACAGCGTATTTTGTATCTACTAAAGTGAAAATTTGTGAAGAACGTTATCAGGTAAACTGCTTATTTTGTCTTTTGTATCATGCTTTATCTTTTTCGGTATAAATATAATTTCTCATCGTTTGATTCCATTACTGAAAAAACTTTCAAGCTAGGAAAAAAAGTAGTACAAAAAATTAGTTTATTTATAGTAGTGCAAAAACTTTAAAAACTACATCACACTTACACATGCAAGAAAGAAATACTGAGACTGGAACCTACTACGCAGATGTCTTCTTCGAGTATCAGTCATTCATTGTGTACACTTGATTGGCCATCTCTGTTGTTCGTAGAAACACATGAACAAACACAAAAATGAAATAAAATAAAATTAGACGAAATGCACTAACTTGGAGATGAAGTTCAGTATGCAAAATTGGCACATCATCCAAGCACCTCGTCTAACCCCCCAAAACTCGAACAATTATATACCTAAAATACGTGACTTTTCTGAAAAATTTCGACAAAACATCTTCTATATTTTCGACATTTCATAAATATAAAACCTGTTATAACCTAAAAATTTAAAACAATATACTTTTCATTGATTAACCCAACTACTTAACCGTCTCGACGAATGCCAGAGCAGTTAAATAACTGGTTTAAAAAATCAGATCAATGTAGCATTAGGACTTAGTACAACAAAGAACTTGAATGTCTCGACTAATGCCAGATCATCCAAGCACCTCGTCCAAAGCCACTACCGAAAACACATATTAAATATATATTTTCGAGTCCAATGCCCCAAAACTCGAACAATTATATACCTAAAGTACGTGACTTTTCTGAAAAATTTCGACAGAGTCTCCTCTATATTTTCGACATTTCATAAATATAAAACCTATCATAACCTAAAAATTTAAAACAATATACTTCTCATTGATTAACCAAGCTACTTAACCGTCTCGACGAATGCCAGAGCAGTTAAATAACTGGTTTAAAAAATGAGATCACTGCAACATTAGGACTTACTACAGCAAAGAACTTGAATGTCTCAACTAATGCCAGATCATCCAAGCACCTCGTACAAAGTCATTACCGAAAACACAAATTAAATATATACTTTCGAGTCCCATAGCTATCAAAAGGTTTACATCATTAACAAATTCGAATGAAGACATACCTCTTTCGACTCAAATTTTTCCAAGAAATACAAAAGACTTCAAACCAAAAAAGACCAACATAAATGATCCTACAAAGACAAAACAAATAATGATTAGCTTTGGGAATATATTGTAATGGAAACGGCTAGTGGACTCACAAATGATTAATACTTATTAATTAAAAAAAAAATTTGTTTCTAAATTGTTTGAGAAAGGGTTGAGTAATAAAGTTAAAATACATTTTCAAATATGCTACTTAACCCACTAACTTTTCAAGACAAAGAGCTCTTATTACATAGCTCTCCACCGTATAGGCTACTAATTAGCTCTGACTACACTTACTTGTTCAAAGCATGGCTAAAGGATTTATAAGGTTTTTAGAGAAGGCCCCAAAGCGTCCACATTTGAAGTCATACTGCTTTCTTCTCAATACACTGATTGTCTCGATCTGCTCACTAATGGGATAGAGACACAGACCTAATATCCAACAATAAGGGCGTGTTTGTGACAAATTAACCAGCTCAATGCTCAATGCTGATGAAGATGGAAAATCTACAAAGAACCAAAAATCTACTGAAGTACGCCTTGCGAGTATACCCCCTACGCATTCTTTCAAGTACATGCGAACTCCCTGTTTGTGTAGGTAAATGGATGCTCTTGCAGATATCGTATCTGTCGCACATTAAATACAGTAGATCAGTGGGAAAATCTTTTGGGTGTGGGGATGTATATCTAACCCGTATCGGTGGATATTAAGAAGAAAGTCGATCCAGTAGGTCAGAGAAGCGCAAGCCCACTTTTTTTACCTTACACTTGCTAGAAAAGCTTCGAGTAAGTTTCCAGTTCTCTCCTGGTTCAACATCAATCTTAATATTTCTTTCACGCAAGCATTCAAGTATGGCAGTCTAGGTAGATCAAAATCTCTAACAAATACATTGTTTATCTTCCTTGCTAGTTCTCCGCGAACTCTGCCCAGGACTTCTAGATTTTTCATTATCCCAGCCATTAGCCACTCAACTATTGAGCTAGTAGAGTCAGTTTCAGCTACAAAAAGGCCCTGCAAACATGTATCCAGTTAGAATTGGTGACATAAGAGATTTTATCATTACAACATTGAGGCAAAGAGTAACAGGTAACTTACAAATATGAAGTGATTAATTTCATCATTATTGAATCTGTTGGGAAGCAGAACATCTAATACATCTCTTGGAGTTGACTTTTGAGAATTTCCGGCTTCGGTTCTTTCCTTGATGAGAACATCCCAAGAAGCAAACATACTCTTAACACACTCCAAGAATTTCATATGTAGACCTTAAACATCCAAACCATTTAATACAAGAAAATAGTCTTCAAAGTTTGGAAGACTTCCCACCTCCATTATTGTTCTTATATGTTTTTTCATACCTCCAACTTCCTTTTCATCATCTAACTGGATAAAAATTTAGTAAAAACAAAGTCTACTTAGGACAGATTCTCCAAACAGCCTCTTGAGGACAGATCCAACGCCAATCAGCGAAATGCTTGATCTCATCTTCATTAGTAGCTCCACTCAATGAAACCTATAAAGAGACTCGGTCGACACCTTTGTAGACATCTTATATAAATACTTTGTTTCCACGGATCTTGCGTGCCTTAGCATCATAAGTTTTTGCAGCTTCTTCAGCAGTGTAGAAGGTTCCAAGCCACACCCTGACACCCTTCCTGGGGTCCCTGATCTCTATCGCCCATTTCCCCATGGACGATGTATGATACCTCTGTAGTCTGTACCAATACTTCCTTTTCCTCTTTGCGGACTTCTCAACATATCCATTGAATTCCACATTTTTCAAAGCAGCAGATGTTTCTACATAGTTGAAAAAAAGCAAATAAATTCATATACCAAGCACCCTTTTAACAAAACCACGGCTAGCCATAACAATGAAACCACCCATGACTCCTTTAGTTCTGGCCAACTAAAAACAACTATGCATGATTGAGGGCTTGAACCATATAGGCTTGTCACTGGTAGTATAATGCACTCTAATGCACTAAAGGAGCGCAAGGGCAAAGAGCATGTGACTTGTTGTAGAATCTTGATAAGGAAACACTTCACGCTGTTGAAGAACTTATTAGAATCTAATGCATATCTCCTACCAATTAAGTACTGGTAAAGGAAAATGGGTGTGATCGTAGACTCATGGGCACAAACTCTTGGGTGGAATGCCTATCTTTGGTTCCTCAGGAAATTTCAAGCATGTTTTCCAGTTGATGATCTGATGGAAACTAAAAACGTTGGCAACTTGCAGAGTCAAAACAAAAACATATCTTTGAAATACAAAAAGAATTCTCAAAAATAGGGATTACCTTTCAGAAAGTTATCCTTGGATCCTCAGAACAAAAAAGGGGATACCCTATAAGCATCTCAAGCATGATTGCCCCCTAAAGACCACCTAACTTGCACAGATAATTACACATTATCATAATAAAAAGATCAACATAGCAGTTAAAGATATGTAGAATATCTCCATAGACATGAACATGACCACCATTTTGTGATGTACAAAAGCTGTTTTTCGTTTCGTGTTAAAAAATCAGAATATTAAGCGAAGAAAACTATATGCAAGTTGCACTACTTATCGTGAGCATAATTCAAATTTTTTGTCTGATTGGTTATACACATAAATTGACTCAAAATACACTCACCAATCACATTCCATTCCATAACCTTTCTTCAGTAAAACTTATGGCACCATATAATCAAGAGTTCCCACAGTGGAGTAAGCCTTCATTAGTAAAAATAAAGGTTTTCAATTAGGAAGATAGTCTGACACACGGGTTTTTTATCTAACACTAACTCTGACCAAAAGGTGGAGTGCAACAGTAAGATAAAGTATACTAGGACACGACGATTCCGTTTCCATTGCTGTAATTGTTCTTTTTGTATCATCGAAGGAGCCTTATCCCATCCAGAGTTTTCTTCTTTTTCCATTGCCGAGTCTTGAATGGTGAAAACTTTCTTCTCTAATAATACATTTGAATACTTATATTCCAAAGGCTTACACAAACCAACGTTCGAAACCAATTGTCCGGCTTAATATCTCTATAATAAAAACAGACATCAGTCAGAGTACTACAATTCATTTAAAAAAATTATAAACTTTGAGAAGGATATGATATACATCCTAGGTTTCATTGATGTAACATCATAACTATAATACCATCTTATAAAAAAATCACTACAACAAAGATGTAATAATGAAAATAAAAACTTTAACTGTGGAGAAAGATTTACGAAGGCGAATACTTAACACAATTATAAGAGAGGAATGCTTGCGAACATAGTTATGCAGGTGAATAGAACTGTGGCGAGAATGCTCTATGCCATGTAAAACCTCAAACATCTTCGGAGAAAGTATCCTCCCTCATCAAAGAACACATACCCGAGCAAAAAAAATACTTAGTCTTCGGGAAACAACAATAACTTTCTTCCTGTATTCTAAGTAATGACGCATAAAACATGATAGATGAATAGGCTTAAGGGCCTGCTTGATAACCCATTTTCCCATGGCAAATCGATATTTTCCCACTTAAATACATTTTTGCCGCTGCTTGTTGCGATATATGGGTCTGGCAAAACTAAAACCAATTTGCCGGCAAAACCCTCACGTGACCATTTTTTCCCACTCCACACAGGAAAAAAAAATCCAAGTCGGGGCTGGATTTATTTTGCCAGAGGAAATCGACCAAAATTTTCTCGCTTGCTGGCAAATCACAATCGCTATCTCTCACACACACTCTCTCTCAAGGTGAGTTCTCACTCCCCCTCTCTCAATTTTTAATGGTGATGCTGCAGATGTATTTTCATTCTTGATTGAAAACTCGATCTACAAGCACAAAACCATCGATATCCATGGTTTGCTATTGATCCAATTTTTAGCTACAAGTCCAGTTTCGTGTTGTATGTGTGATAAATGAGCTAGATTGATTTTTTGAGATCTATTCTCCAGTTTCAAGTATGGATTTGCTATTGTTCCGTTTTCTTTTCTTTTTGTTTATCTAAATTTCTGATACTTATTATTGTGCAACTTTTCCAATAATGTTGCAATACCAACTTCGAGTTTCAGTGTCGCAGAGATTTGGTTGGTTGCCATCTTGGTGCATAGACGAATAGTATTCTTCTACTAGTGGGGTACTGGTCTACTGGGGTGTCAATGTGTCATACCAGAAAAAGAATAACAAGGCACAAAAAGAATTTTGTATGAATGCATGTGTCAATATGTATGAATGCATGTGGCTTTGGGATATTAGAACTTGGTATTTTATCCGTCCTATTTTGTGAAGTTATTTAATAGAATTATTGTTATACATGTGTTTTTGTTTTAATGTTTAAATTCAATTATTATATGTGTGTGTGTGTGTGTGTGTGTGTGTGCAAGCTGTGTTTCAGGTTTGTGTGCGAGTGCTTTGTGTGTGTGTGCAGGCTATGTGAGTGTTTGTGGACTGTGGTGGTGAGTGCAGGTTGTGTGAGTGCTCTGTGTAGGTGAGTGAAGGCTGTGTTTCAGGTCTGTGGTGTGTGTGTGTGTCTGTTCAGGTGGTGTGTGTCTGTCCAGGTGGTGTGTGTGTGTGTGTGTTCAAGTTAATGGTCTGTGTGTGAGTGCTTTGTGTAGGTGAGTGCAGGCTGTGTTCAGGTAGGTGAGTGGTCTGTGTTCAGGAGGTGTGTGTGTGTGTGTGTGTGTGTGTGTGTGTGTGTGTGTGAGTGTTTAACTACATAGTTATGTGATCAAATAGCTGGATGTTACACGAACACACCATAATTTCTCTTTAAATGCAGAGATGAGATGAGACAAAAGAAGAGATGATCAAGCAAACCATTGGATGGACGAGCTAATGACCTCATACTTAATAGGAGGTCATAATCTCAATATACTTCCTTCATATGGTACCTTCCAGACTTGTAGTTTCCTTTTCTTTGCTTTGTTGTTCTGCCGCGACCTTTATTCTTCTTTGCTACATGCATGTTTGCTGCTTTGCCGCTTTAGCGTCTTTGTGAGGGTATATAAAATAAGTTGGGCATAAAACCAATAAAACACTATAATTTCTGCGAGTAACTTGAGAGTTCCCAATTTCTTTTCAGGGAACTTTCCACTTTTGATGTTTAGAGTTCCATTCATTTAAACCATTGGATGGCGGTGATTGTATTGTGTGGAGAGAGCACACTCCTCTTGGTTAAGGAAAGTTTGTTCTGAAAAAGATAGACCAAAATTAATATATTCGAGTTCGAGTTCGAGTTCATGATCTGGTTTCATCATCGTGGATGGCATGTTTGGACTTTGGACTCGATTAGTAGTTCGATATGGCAATTGATCAGAAGTCCAAAACCAACTTTGGACTTTTGCATATGCAGGAAGCTGGATGGAAACAGCATCCACAATCATTTGATCGTGTCTTGCTGAGGAGCTGATTTCTTTTGTAAAGAGTAGCGAGTCAGCAAAGAACAAGTGGATGCATGTCCGTAATTTTTAGAAACAAAAGCATGTAACTTGGCTTTCGTGAATATATCAATCCCGAAAAGCTTTTGTTTCATTAAGCATTGGCAAAACAAGATCCTACATGCAAGAGTCAATAGCTATGTATCCGGACTACTTGACAATGTCCATGTTGGACTTGCTTGAGCAACAACTTCAAATCATCGCGACTCGTTCATCGTCTTTATGCTTATTTTCAACGCGATATCTCGGGGATATGTTAAGTTTCTCATAATCTTTGAGAGAAAATAGCCCTAAAACCAAGCCAATGCCATTTCTAGGTGTCATCGGTGAAAACTTACCTTGCCTCGATGGCCTTTCTTGCACAAAAATAATTTGAGAAACAATGACTAGAATTAGCAACAGCCCAATTCCTAAGAAACCTCCCAAATAAATAACTAGAATCGGTGTAGAGTGTATTAACCTAGATACACCACGGTAGCTTGCGTCTTATACTACCCGATTAGAGAACTGGTTTCACGCGTTCATACAAAATTCTACAACCTGGGGCGCCCCTAAAACTTGTTCTGATTAAGAAGATGGATAATGAATATCCGCACCCATAGCCAACTCTGCTATAGTAATGTCTTTGATGAATATCTTTCCAGTTTTTCGATTATTTGGGCCATATTTGGATGTGATCTATCCCCAGCTAAAAGTGTGTGAACCTTGTTCTTCACCTCAATCCAACTGCAACGGGGTTCTTTCTCAAGCCCAAGATTTCCATCACACCCTCACTCTATTTACTTCCTTCCACATTCCCTTCAAAGATAAATATTGGAAAGAAGAGCGTAGTTTCGGCATTATTAGGCTCTAACTTAAGGAGTTGGTTAAAAGAACTTCCCCGAGACTCACGTTACCATGAACTCTGTAGGAACTTAGCAAAGCTCCCCAAACACAAGCATCTGTTGTTCTAAACTTTTATGGAGAGTGGTGGTGTATGTGTATGTGTATGTGGTGAACAATATTTTATGCAGCTCATTTGTTGGACTAGCTTAACAAGTAGAAAAATGACAAGAAATCTCCTTTTATTACTTGCATGGTAAAACTTCAGCCAAAAAATTATTTGTCGAATTTGTTGATGGCAAATTTTTTGTGTTATCAAGCACTGCCAAACTTGGCAAATGACATTTGCCAACATTTACCGGTTGATGAAACAAGCAGCGACAAAACTCTATTTTCCTGCTGGTAATTTGCCGGCAAATTTTTAAGTGGGAAAATATTTTCCCTCTTCCATATTTGCCCAGCATGCGGGAAAACTTATCAAGCAGGCCCTAAATATATCATCAAAATGAAATCTCAAAATCCTATAGCAGTAGATACTTAAATTTTTGCCACCTTAAATAACGGTACACGCTGAATGACCCCACAGGAAGAGCTTGTCAACTGGTTTTCCAATGGTCAAAATCTTGATTGCAGAAATACTGCCCCAGTGAGCATTTAATAACCCTACAAACATATTATAAAATGAGAAATCCAAATTGACGCAGATAGACATGCACTTCGTTTCATTGCCAGTGCAATTATTTCTTCCCCTCCTAACCTATATTCTGAAAAATGTTATGTCAAAACTGTGAATTCTTCTGGCCAAAGGGTCGCCAATCTATTCATAGGACATGGGGCAGATTTTGGTACTTCTATAATTTCTATTCAATAAACTTAAATGCTTCTTTCGTCCTCGTGAGTCTTCAAATTACAACCATCTTCCATTGCAAATGAATTAGAATACACAATATGAGAATACAGTTACCTAGAGAAAAAATTCATCAGAGTCCTTTTCAGTTATCTTTTTGTGATGAAAGAGAAGTTTAGAGGGAAATATATTGATTGTACATTAAGAAAGCGTATCTTGCTTCTCGAATAGACCTTCTCAGGAAAACAATGCTTAAACTTTAAACAGTGGTATCTTCACAGGATACGAGAAACTATTTTTCTGTAAACTCTAGAACTTCCATTAAATGAATGAACACTAAACTTTTGCCATTCTCTAATTAGCAAAGAGTTTTCTAGATATCTACCATTACAGCTTCACATTTGTTGTTTTCTCTTATATCCTGTGTCATCTTATGCATACTACTGAAACTTGAGAGTTAATTTTATAACAGTATAATTAAAATAAGCAGTACTTCAATTCGCTGCTATATGGTATTGTCGAACTTCTGATTGAGATATGGTATTGAATCATAAATAAAAAAAACGAATTTGTCTTGACAGAGTTAGAAAGTAGAGAAGTGAGTGGGTGTTTGACGCAACGAAATGATTGATAAATGAGATTAGTTCGAGATAGAAAGAGATTAGTTATTTTGGTAGAGAATATTGTGGTTAAAGTGCTCGAAGCGGTGCGGAATGGTAAAGTGCATACTTATATTACAGGATTAAAGAAAGCGAAAATGAAATAAAGTATTACCTTTGATTCTGAAAATGGAAAACAGAGTTTAAATTTATGTTCGTTAGTTGCGAAGTGTTTGATTTGAGCTTTGGAACTTAACGGGTTTTAATGAATATCAGGAACAACGAACGATCGGTTTACCTTTTTTCCTTAGGAAACCGCAAAACAGTGTTTACGTTGAGTTTTATAGTCCTGGGAATGATTTAAAATACCGATTTACCCTTTCAGCGTGGAGCAAAAAGAAAATGGATGTCCAATTTTCCGCTATCCTTTCCATTTAAAATTTTGGTGTAAAACCGGAAATACGGAAACTAATTGGAAAATCCCTTATCCGCAAAGATTATTATTATATTATTATTATTTATAGTTGTGTGCAAATGCCGAAACCATTTTGTGTGGTAAGTGTTTGTTTTGTGAGTTGTGATTAGGTTGCCTGTAATGTAAAGTCTTATCTATGATTTCAACAGATATATGAGAAGCTTGCTCCTTTAGATCGTCTTCTAGTGAAGAGTGAATTTAAGAGTGCTTCCTTTGTTGTCATTGTCATTGCCCCTTGTTTCTTTTTCTTTCTCTTTGGGGTTCTTTAATTTGGTTTGATTCTCTATCTCCTTTTATTATTATTTTTGTCATATTTCCCCCTGCCGTAGAAGGCTCTAGTTGACTCAATGGATTTTCCCAGATCGAAGGTGCGCAACTTTTTACTTGAACAATGCGATGTTTGAATATGGTTGTGGCACATTACTGCCGCTCACCCGAGAGTTTGTTCTGATTTTTTTTTTAGTGATTTCCACACCTAGTTGTGGGCTTAGAATTGAAGTAATGTGGTTCTTGTAACAGGTGTTGGATGGAATTCTTCATGCGATGGAGTTTTGGTTGTGTGCTATACGAGATTATTTTTGTAATATTTCTCTTCCTACTTTTGGATCTTTACCATTTTTCGGATTTTTGAACGTTTGATAGATGTGTTGCAGTTCTAAACATTATATTGTCTTTTCTTTTTTAGGGGAACTAATTTTTTCCGACTACATATTTGCTTGAACAACTTGCAATTATGTAGAAATTCGTAGGCCTAGTACCTGAGCATATGTTGGATAAATACATCTCTATCAGGTATGCGTCTCCTTGAGTCACATTCCTAGGGTTTTTCATTGCTTGTTTCTCCCCCCATTTTGTCTAGCTCTGATTATGAAATTATTATTACTAAAGTCTTTCGAATGTATGTTTATTTAGAGCATCTTTAGGAGAGCTACCAAAAAAACACACAAATTTTGAACCACAAAAACACCAAACTAAAAAAACACCAAGCATCTTTAGGAGCAACATCAAATTTTCGACATTAAACTACGCGGTTTTGGATAAACTGCGCCATATAGCTCACGCGGTTTTCCCAAAACCGCGCCATAGAAGCTCATCTGACAGGCCCAAGCCCACGCGGTTTTGCCAAAACCGCGCGGTTTTTCAAAACCGCGTGCTATAACCATTTAACCCTCTTGGTCATGCGAGGTTCTCTTCATTTTTCATGTTCCCTCTCATCTAAAACTAATCTCCTTGAACAAAAAAAAAAAAAAACACTACCAAAACTCTTGACGATTTTTCAATGAATCATTCATCTTCTTCTGATTCTTCATCGAGCTCGAGCTTTTCAAATGATAACACTGCAGTTAAAACTCATAAATTAGTGGCTATTGCTCTACCTTTGGTTCGACATCGTCTGAGTTTATTGCGTCAGCAAGAAGCAGAGTCTTTTTATAGACCACATGGTGGTTCGAAGAAAGGAAGAAAATGTAAGAATCGTCAGTACGAGGCAACATTGGCTCATGTAAATGCTAGCTACTTCGGCGCAAATCCTATATTTTGTGACCACAACTTTCGACGTCGATTTCGTATGGGTCAATCATTATTTACTCATATTTTCAATCATCTTAATAATAATGTATCATATTTTCAACAAAAAGTTAATAGTGCAGGTAATTTTGGGATTAACCCAAAAATAAAAGTAATTGCTGCTATATGAATGCTTGTTTATGGGACTGCAGCTGATCTAGTAGATGACATGTTATATGTTGCTGAGCCTAACTGTTCATGAATGCATGCGCTATTTCTGTGATGGAATTATTAGAATTTTTGGAGGTGAATACTTTTTAAAACCAAATGTTGGAGATATTCAACGTTTGTTTAAAGAGTCGAGGAACTCTTCACACCCGAATTTCGGCTGCACTGAAAAACATTATTTGTTCTCGACTATTCGATCTCCGGGTGTGACGCGACTCTCCACTTCCTAAAACCCATAAACAGGTTTTAAATATGCGGATAATTAAAACCAATAAAAATTTTAACTTAAACAAAAGTCCTCTTCATTACAAAAATTAACAAATGAAAATACAAATAACTTTTTTCTCAACTAAAAATCTATATCACCTCAAAGGAAAACAAAGCCTATCTTGAAATGCGCGACCTTAACGCAATCCACAAGCAAAGAACCAATCTTCTTCAACACTAAACTGTCAAGACTTATCAATTATATTCATTTAATGAACACACCCGATAAGCAAACATGCAAATCGGATCAAGATTATAAAATCTTTGGTGTGAGTAGCTCTAAAATACAACATATAATTATACATATATATACACAATCCATAATGGCAGTTAGTTCCTCCATCGAGGTGCCTTAACTTTCAACGACTAATACAACATCCTTAAGTACAATAATTAAAAGGATAGTTCCTCCACCGAGACACCTTTAACTTCCCACTAACCACACAACAAACCCGCGATAATAAATAAGACATGTAGTTCCTCCATCGAGGCTTTTAGGTTCTAACTAAACTATAACCAGCCAAGCATATACAATCATCTATCTAAAGATATATCATTAACCAATATATTACCATAATTATATTAATTAAGGTTTTCTTTGTGTGTCCCTAAAATTCACGTCTTATCTATGTCTTACCTAGTTTCCCTGGCTACCACAATCGCTTCCCAACGCTAAACATGTACATCCACATGCCTCCCCTTACATAATGAATCACTCCGTGCGTAACTACCCTGAGCGGGATGCCACACACCAGGTAACCCTTACACGGAAGCCATTATGTAAGTACTGCCACTATTCGGCATAAAATATCGCGCGTCTTGTTCTATTTTGCGAACGGAATAATCAAGTCACTATTCGGCTACGCCAGAAGGGTCATTCAGATTCACTGAAACGCCAGAAGGGTCAATCACATTACTTACGCCCGAAGGCCATTCAGATTCACTGAAACGCCAGAAGGGCCAATCATATCACATACACCCACACAGGGCAAATCACATGAGTTGTGGTAGTCGGGGTTCTAGGATTTTAGATTCGTGAATTTATTCAGGTGTCATACATTTATGACTCATAATCATTTCACTATATCACGTGCATGTCAAATACATTATTGCACTAAGCCACAATATTTAGAAATATCTCAATTATATCTCGTAACCACTTTCATTCTTTCACGTGCCAATGTATTATTGCAGACTTCATACAATATTTAGAAATATCTCAATTATATCTCATAACTACTTTTATTCTGTCACGTGCCAATATATTATTGCACAATCCTGTGGGAAATATCCACACATACTATACTACCTCATAGTAGCATCTCACATATAAAATAATGGAGCGTTTATACATTTATTTCTCCAAAACTATTACATTCAATATATATATCCCACATATTATATAATGTCACAATTACTTCAAACGTATCGCATACATTTTTATAGCGTTTTAGGAATATTATATCTCCTAAAGTTTCTATCTCGTCACGTGTCAAAATATACACAACATCGACGTCAAATCTTTCCTAGATACTGACAACCAAATTTATACAAGCTTCCACAACATTTTAGCATTTGATTTGTCCATACAATTTACAACATAAAATGTAGCACAATTAAACAATCCACAGTCCACAATCAAAGCCCAATATATATATGCTTTACACACTACTCACGTCAAATCTTAATTAGATAATGACAAACAACGTTATATAATTTTCGACAATATTTTATTACTATATTTGTCCATATTCTTAAATATGAGAAAAACTGGAAAAAGTCAATATTCCATAGTCAACGGTCAACAGTCAAGGATCAACGGTCAAAGTCAAAGTCGACACGTCATGGTCAAAGTCAAACTGTCATGGTCGAAGTCAAACTATCATTGTCAAAGTCAAATTGTCGTTTCTATGTTCAACAGGTTCATGGTCATAGCCATGGTTCATGGCTAAGGTCAAAGTTCATGTCATGGCTAAGGTAATGGTTCGGACTCAACTGGCCAAGCCCAAACCTTAGAACCCGAAAGTTTAAACGTTTAAAGACCCAAATAGATCTATTTTAAGTTATATGGACCGCCCCAAAATAAACTTGAAACTAGCCCAAAGAAAGCTAATAGGTTTCGGCCCAAGCCAACTAAAAATGAAACTTAAACTGGCCCCCAAACTTTACTTAGTTCGGCCCAAAAATAACTAATGTGGTCCAGACCAAAACAACTTAAACTAAAAGAGCCCAAACAAAACAAATAAAAGGTTGGCCCAAACAACTAAAACAAACCGGGCCCAAAAAAACTGAACTCGGCCCAAGCCCAAGCCCCAAGCCCAGCCGGTCAACAGTTCATCTTCTCCAAGCTTCCTCCTCCACCACCAGCACCAAACCGACCAACACACCTTCCACACGACCACCCAATTCAACCAAGCGGTTTTAATCCCTGCAAAAACCCCTACCTCTTTAATTAAGGCAAAAATCTCAAATCCTAAAATCCAAACTTCACCAAAACTAGATCTGAAAATCATTCTCGCCGCCATTAACGCCTATACAACCTCCGACAGCCCCCACCCAATCCAGCAAATCGTTGGGTTTTGATCCCCATTAACAACCAAAGCTTTAGAGCATACTAAAAAAATCCAAATCACAACTCACTGCTCACCAATGGCGTTCGGCGCCATTAACGCCTTCTCAAGCTTTAACAGTCTCATCCAATCAGTACTCCCACACCCCCCACTACAACCAAACACCATTCCACCAAAGCCACAACAAGAGCAGAGTTCAAAACCAAAATACAAAAAGAGTTTAACCTAAACACAGGCCGAAATCTCTGTGGGGCTTGCGCCGCCATTGATACTGTTCCAAACAATATATCCATACTCACCACAGTAACGCATACCGGACAGCGGAGGATTCATTACTCTGGGGCTTTAGCCGCTAGTAACAACCCAATAAGCCTCGACAGTTTAATTATGGATTCTCACAGTTTTCAATAAAACTAAAAGGTATCGAGAGAAAATACATAAGTAGAAAACTGATCGAAAACACTCGGCAGTAAAGGTTTTTGTTCACTAGTAAAACTCTAGTTTCGATATAAAAAAAAAAAAAAACGTAACTACTCATTTGTATTAACAGCTCCTACGAATTCATCATAGTCCGAGATGTCGCGCTCCAACGCTCGAGCAAACCAGCAGCCTCCATTTTTATTATTTTTATTCTCCAAGAACCCTATTCTCTAGAACAATGTGATTATATACTTGGGTCTGAAACCCAAGCCCAACACAGACTCAGGCCCAGAAATCAGGCCCGCGTATCCCAAATCCAATCCAGCCGATTTTTAAATAAATTAATAAATTAATAAATAAAATAAACATTTTAAATACGGGTGTTACAAACCCAGATGGCCTGGAATGCTAGGAAGCATTGATTGTATGCACTGGCAATGGAAGAATTGCCCATCCGCGTGGCAAGGGTCTCATACTGGTCATAAGCATAAACCAACAATGATTTTGGAGGCAGTTGCCGATCGTGACGCATGGATTTGGCATGCTTTTTTTGGAATGGCAGGTTCTCACAATGATCTTAATGTGCTTGACCGCTCATTAATATTTGATGATATAGTCAATGATGAAGCTATTCCTTGTAACTACACTGTGAATGACCATCATTATGATATGGGCTATTACTTGGCTAACGGTATTTATCCTAATTATTCCACCTTGATTAAAATGATTGCTAAACCGACTATTGCACAAGACAAACATTTTACAAAGAAGCAAGAAGCTGCTAGAAAAGACATAAAGCGGGCGTTTGATATATTACAGTCGCGTTGGGCTATTTTAGCAAATCCGTGCAGGTTATGGTATTTGGAGAACATGGCTACTGTTATGAGGGATTGCATCATTTTACATAATATGATTGTGGAAGATGAACGTGAAACGGATATCCCGCAGTATATTCCTGATTTGGAAATACATCTGAAAATCAATGCCAATTTGTTCTATCTCGTTGGGCATTTGGCGTCGAGAGGGTTCATTCAAAAGTTGTTCATGATAGATTGAAGAATGACTTGGTCGAGCATTTGTGGAGTAAGCATGGGCGGCGTGGTCAGACTTGATTTCTATTTCTATTTGCACTTCATTTGGACTTTGTATTTATTTATCATTTCAATTTCTATGTATTTGTGTTCAAAGTTTATTTTTATGTATTTGTGGTTTTATGAAAGGATTTGTGTATATGAGAATTTTGAAAATACAAAGTAGACTCTGCCGAATTTTTTTTAGAATGATAAAAAGTATCAACTTTAAATTAAGGTAACTTAATTCAAATTAAAAGAAAATATTCAATTAAAGTACATTCTAATTAAAATCAAAATACAAACTCAAATTAAAGTACGTCATTAATTAAAAGACAAATTAAAATACTCAAATTAAAAGACATACAAACTCAAATTTAGACTATGCACTACTTTGACTACTACCAATGATATTGCCAAGTCGATTTTTCATTTTTTGTAAAATTTCTACCTTTTTGAGTTGCTAAATTTCGCGCTCGTCTTTGGGTAATCCTTCTAATTTCATTCCTAATATTTTCGCATCATTTTCATCTTCTCGAACTCGGAGCGCATATTTCTTCAATTGAAGTTTTTCTTTTTGGATTTGGAGCTTCCAATCCATCGAATTTTTCTTCAATTGAAGTTTTTCAAATTCCATCTCATCTTTCTTCAATTGTCTTTGAGCTTCCAATTCATAGCCTTCTTTGGTGATTTTAGAAAGTTCTACCAGAAAATCATCAAGTTTCTTAGCGGATTCCTCCAATTTAGAATCACCTTCTTCTTTCTCTTTTTGCCTTCTTTTCTTATCTTCTTTCTTTCCAAGAGGCATATCCTCAAGCCCATGAACCTGGTGTGGATCATAATCCATTGGTTGAGTTGTCACAATTGATATTAGAATTGATGAACCTCCTTCCCCACTGTTTGACTTCGACTTTTTGGTGGGATGCAAATTATTTCTCAACTGTAGCCTCTTCCATTTGGGTGAGTCTTTCACCATATTATAGCATTGCATCCACTTCCAAACCCCATTATGCATCACATATGCACTTATTGCTTCCTCAACCTACCAATTAAGCAAAAACTAAATTAGAATTAAAAAATATATTTGTGAATCAAAATAAAAATAAAAAGTAAATATTTATCATCATATTGTCATTATAGCCACTTGGAGGAGATGCTTGAATCTTAGAAAGAATAGCATGAAACTTGTTGATATTAGCTTGAATGAGAGTCCAACGGTGTTTCATGCCCGTCAAGTTGCATTCGGTTATTCTTCCTAGATTTGCATGAAATGCATTTAGAATTCTAGCCCAAAAATTGTTCGACTTTTGCTCATTTCCTACTACACCATCTTGACTAACTTGTAGCCAACTATTGGTGAGAGCAACATCTTCTTTTTGTGTCTATGAAGCCCCTCTAGATTTTGATTTTGGTTCTTGAGTAGTCATTGTTGTTTTAAGAGTAGAGAGTATAGAGTAAAGAGTAGAGAGTAGAGAAAAGAAGTGAGTGTAAAACTATGGTGTGAGTGTTTCAATTTATAAGGTTAGAAAGATATAGCCATTTTTTGCCCGTTGTTGTCATTGACAGCATGCGGTTTTGCCAAAACCACGCCATAGAAGCTCATTTAGCAGCCCAAGCCCACGCGATGTTAGCAAAACCGTGCGGTTTTTCTAAAACCGCGTGAGTGATTTAAACAGCACCAAACCTGGAACCAAATATTGGCTGATTTTGTGTTTAGTTTGGTTTTTTTTTGTGTTTTCATCAACATGTAACTCTCCTGAAATTGAAAAAACACCAAATTATTAGAAATTTAGTGTTTGATGCTAGGTTGATATCACTCCTAAAGATGCTCTTAATTGGGAAGAAACACTCCAGACGAACTTTATTAGCACACTGGGCAGAGGTGGCACAAATACACATCATATAATATGTTGAAAAGATGCCTAGACTTAAGGTATGTACTTTTTTTTGTTGGTTTTTGGGTTCAACTTTGTCCTTATTTATGTTTTGAAGTTATAATCTGACTGCACTTGTATGTTCTAAACTCTTCTGCAATATCTTGTTGTGAAAAATGACTATGATGCCCTGTTTAATGATTTTTTCAACCTTTTGCAAGGCCTCCTCAAATACGAACCATCTGAGAGACTGACAGCTAGGGCTGTCAATGGGCCGGGACAAGCCCGAAGCCCGATTGAATCCGAACCGATAAGATAAAGACTTAGACTTTAAATTTAGCCCGATAAGATTATTGGGCCAGGTCTGGACATACCTATGTCCGATCCGATAATAGCCCGGCCCGAAATCTATAATAGTTTATGTGTTTTATATCTTTAGATAAATATTATAGCTGTAACCTCTTGGCTCTATTTTTTGAGCATTCAACATAGTCTCCAATATTTATAAAACTCTTTGACTAATTACTAAAAAGTAGGAAACTTATATAAAACAATTTTTTCTAAACTCTATTACTAATTAGTAAAAAAATATGATATAAAAAAGTAAACAATCCCATCTAGATTTTCATAGATTCTCCAACTTTTCCTAAATACTATAACTAATTATGAAAAAATATGAGACAAAAAACTAAATTGCTAAAAACAATAATTTCCACCGAAAACGATTTTCCTAAAACTCTTACGCTGCGAAGAATAGTTTCCACACTAATCTTAGGTGAAGTTTAACATAACAAAGTTTTTTTTTAGAAAAAGACAATGAAATCACGAAGGAAAAAATAAATTGAGTTGCCTGAACATTTAATTTATACATTTGTTAACCACACATGTGACTGAGACAAAAAGGAAAAATAAAAGTCAACTAATCATAAAATAAGTAACAGTGTGCACTCAAAACTAAGCAGACAACAAATAAAATTGTATTGTTTGCACTATATGTCTATATGGGCCTAAACAAATAAAGTTGGATAGATTTAATGCATCATCCACTTTGAGATTTAGACATTTAGTCATCGTTAAGGATTTCAAAAATCATAGTAATTACGACATAGTCCAATTAAATTTATAAATTTATAAATTTTTTTTCAACACTATAATGTAATTTCTAATTTTATAATATATATATATATATATATATATATATATATACCAAACCAAAACAAATTACAGTGGAAAATTAAATTATATAAAAAATAACATCACAAAACATATAATAGAAAATTTTGCATTCATTCTAATGCAAGCTCACATATATAAAAAAATAATAATAAAAAAAATAATGGCAAATCAATAATGACAAATATTTTAAAATATATATAATACTACATGAAACTAAGCTCAAAAAACAATTAATGGGAAACAGAAAACTGGATGCAAATGCATCGAACTAGCCCCAAATAATATTTAACGGAAAATTGAAAACTTGATGCAAATGCAAACATTAAACTAATCTTAAAAAGTAATTAAGGGGAAATCGGACTATGGATACAACTGCATTAAACTAACCTCAAAGAATAATTAACGAAAAATCAAAACTTTGATGCAAATATATCGAATTAACATAAAAAAAAAAAATTGTCGGGAAATCAAAAAATGGTTGGAAATGCATTGAACTAACCCTCTATGATTAAATTAATGGGAAATCAGAAACTTGATGCAACTGCATTGAACTAACATCAAAGAAAAATTAACTATAAATTGGGAACAAAATGCAAATGTGTAAAACTAATTTTAAATAATAATTAATGGGAAATCGGAAACCGGATGCAACTGCATTGGACTAATCTCAAAAAATAAACTGGATGCAAATGCATTGAACTAACTTCAAGAAATTATTAACGGAAAATAAAAAACTGGATGCAAATTCATTGAACTAACCTCAAACAATAATTAACGGAAAATCAGAAACTAAATGCAAATGCAACCTTATCGAATAATAAACGAGAAATTAAAAATTGGATGCAAATACATTAAAATAATCTCAAAGAATAATTAACGGGAAATCGGAAATTGGATGCAAATGCATTGAACTGACCTCAAAGAACAATTAATAGGAAATTTGATGCAAATGCATTGAACTAACCGCATTGAACTAACCTCAAAAAATAAATAACGGAAAATCGAAAAACTGTATTGAACTATCATCAAAAAATAAAGAATGGAATTGAAAATCAGAAACTGGATGCAAATGCATTAAACTAACCTTTTTTTTTGCTTGGTAAGTGTAAATTGAATTAAGGAAAGAAACGAAATAAAAGAATTATACAGGAGTGGTAGAACCTACATGTTATATAATGTAGGTTCAAGATATTCTAAAATAGCAACCATATGGAACCTCCCATTCATATAACCATGGGGGTTTGCCATTTGATACAAAATCTTCATTCTCAGCTAAGAAAGATCCAAATTTTGCCACCTGGTCTGCGACTAGGTTAGCCTCTCTTCAGTTGTGCTACACTTTCAAGCTTTGCACCTTCGTCGTGTAAATTTTTCATCTACATAGGAGTTGCCAAGGGATGCCCCATGAGTTAAAAGTTGTGACAGCTACTGCCAAATATGATTCCACCCAGAGATTGCTTCATCATTTTGAAAGGGCAAGCTCCACACTCTTCAATATAACCATGCATTCGGCTGTATAGTTGTCTGCAATTCCGATACCCTTGCTCAAAAGTAAGACAAAATCACCATAAACAATTCTAAAGGATCCACCCAACCTAGCTGGATCTGGGTTCCCTCTAGAAGCCCCATCTATGTTGACCTTAATTTGATCACCAATTGGATGAAGTATTAAACTAACCTCAAAACATAGTTGTGTTATATATTGTAGGAATGTCTTGATAAGTATAGTTTTGCATTTAAAATAGTGTTTATCTTATCTCTTTTCAGATGATTAGGGAAACTTGCTATTCAAGTAGCTTCAATATGAACTTCGCCTTTATTAGGCAATCTCACAAAACTTTAATCAAACTTCTATTATTAAACAACAAAATGAAGTTGAAGGGTTTTATCAAGGGTGAGTTATTTTTTTAATGGATAGTGGGTTTTTACGTTATAAGAAATTTGGATGAGTGATCAATATAATATTCATATATAATAGTTCTGCATATATAGTTGCAAATATTTTTTAGAATAATTAATATAACATCACACGTTCGTAGATAATCTTTGAAGATCCCACATAGTGAGTCATGTATAATTTAAAGAATAATTAACTAGAAATCGGGAACTAGATAATTTTTTATGATCCCACATAGTAAATCAAACATAATTTATTTTTATGTCCTGTTTGAAGTTGATATTACACACTACATTGGATAATTAAAAGGAAATCATAAACTGGATTTAAATACATTAAACTGAGCTCAAAGAGTAATTAAAAGGAAATCAAAAACTTTATGTAAATACAATAAACCATACTCAAAAAGTAATTAACTAAAAATTAGAAACTGGATGTAACTGCATTAAACTAACGTCAAAAAATAACTAACGATAAATTAGAAATTGGATGCAAATCCTTGAAAAATATTTAATCGGAAATTGGAAATGGTATGTAAATACATCAAACAAACTTCAAATAATAATTAACGGAAAATCGAAAACTGGATGTAAATGCATTGAACTAATCTAAAAAAATAATTAATAGAAAATCAAAAATCGAATTTGCTCCGTTGAACTAACCTCATAGAATAATTGGCGGAAATCGAAACTAGATGCAAATGCATTGAAATAACCTCAAAGAATAGTTAACAAAAAAAATCGCGATTGAAAAACCGAATGTAATTGCATCGAACTAACCTCAAAACATAAATAATCAAAAACTATATATATATTGATGGTTGATGCATATATATTGAACTAACCTCAAAAGAGTTATTAACGGAAGTCGAAACTCAGATGCAAATGCAATGAAATGAACTAATCTCAAAGACTAATTAACTAAACATCGAAAAATAGATGAATTGAACTAATAAAAATAACTAATCTTAATGAATAATTAACAAGAAAGCATAAATTTGATGCAACTACATTGAACTAACCTCAAAAAAAAATAATTAACGGAAATCGAAACTTGATATTGAACTAACCTCAAAGAACAATTAACTAGAAATCGAAAATTGGATGCAACTTCATTGAGCTAACCTCAAAGAATAATTAACATAAAATCGTAAAAATTGGATGCAATTGCACAAAAACTAAAATAAACAGAGAATAACTAATGGTAAATCAGAAATTGGATGCAATATATTGAGAAATATTTAATGAAAAAATCGTAACAAAACTTGATACAAATAATTGAAATAATCTCAAATAATAGTTAACTATAAATTGGATGTATTAGTGGTCAAACTAACTCAAAAACATAAATAACCAAAAATTTGAAAAAAATAGATACAAATGCATTGAACATCGAACTAACCTCTAAAAAATAATTAACCTTTGAAATCGGAAGTTTGGATATTTGGATGTATTGAACTAATCTATGTTGAGGGAAAAGATAAAATTAATGATAAAATTGAACCCTGGATGGAAATGCAATGAAGTAATATTAAAACTAATTAAAGAAACATGAAATTGATAAAGGTGTATTTTGTTGATGGATTTATAATTGGTGTTCCTTGAAGGGATCGCACTAAATTAACTTTATCGGACTTTGAACATACATTAATGAATAACTAACGATCGGGGAAATCATAACTTAATGAAAATCCAAAGGTTACATATTGTTGAACATCCCAGCTCATTTTAGGAATTAACCTCAAAGAATAATTATCGGAAATCCAAAAACATTTGATGCAACCGCATTGAACTAACCTCAGACATAAAAGAATAATTTATGGGAAATAGACTTTCCTAATTCAGCCATGATGAATGAACTGATAGATGCTGAATCTCAACACTTTAATAACTACATCCAACTAACCTCAATGAATAATTAACACAATCAAAAAATCGTCCTATGGAAACTATCTTTTTTTTTTTTTGATGCAAATGCATTGAACTGTTTAATAT
This sequence comes from Coptis chinensis, assembly GCF_015680905.1. Lineage (NCBI taxonomy): Eukaryota > Viridiplantae > Streptophyta > Magnoliopsida > Ranunculales > Ranunculaceae > Coptis > Coptis chinensis. Next base: position 34,034,145 of record NC_141456.1, on the reverse strand, counting down.
TCAAACAAAAATTGTATTATTTGTTGGGGAATATAATGTCTCATTTTTGTTGAAAAGTATGGGTTTGAAATTTTGCATTTTAAATAGTGTTTATTATAATTATTTTATTATGATTCAGATTTATGAAACTACTTATTCAAGTAGTTTCAATATCATCTTCGGCCAATAATTGAGTTGTGAAACTTACTCATAAAACTTCAATACAAAACTTCAATTGTTAAACCTAACAAAGGAAAAAATTACTCATAAGTCAATAGGTTTTATCAAGAAGGTTTGGTGTTTTTTTTATTGAGAGTACATCAAGTCTATTTACAGAAAGGGGAAAGAAATTTGAATGAAGTGATTAATATAATTATAATATATATCTCATAGCTATGTATAATTGTTAATATTTTTCATGAATAATTTAATCTTCCATAACCTTCTTTGCTTTGCAAGTGAATATAAGAACTCGGTCGACATCATTAAGAGCAAAAAGAGGTTATGGGGGGATCGATAACAAATGGCAATAAAAAACTTACCAAACAAGAATAGAGAATGTTGTTTTTAATATTATTAATATATCTATTATATTTTACAAACTATTCAAATTGAGGAAAGTTCAACTAAGGTTAATCAAAAAATTTAAGGAAGATTCTATATTGGTTAAAAACTATTATCACCTTCAATTATTGTGTTTGCCACATAAGAGTTGTGGGCTCGATAGCCCTACTGACACTTCTGTGGTGTTATAACTTATAACTTTGAGTGTGTATCAAACTTACTGGACGAGCTCATTCTACGCCCTTTATTGTTCTTCCTTTTCCAACCAAGTGGACATGACATCACTGAAGCTTGCTGTTATTTTGCTCGCAATGCAATCATATACATTGTTACATTGTTTTTATATATGAAATTGATAAAGGTGTATTTTGTTGATAGTTGCATACTCATTTGAGATATCTCTACTTGGTGTTCCTGAAGTCCTGATCGCCTCCAACAAAAACAGTTTTAGGGATTGTTTGGATTGAACCCCCTCCTCTGCCTTGATACTCTTGCTTACTTTTATCGGACTTTGTGTTAAACATACATTAACTGAGTTAAACATAATAATGCACTCTTGAGAAATTTTCTATATAATTGAAGGGGTATTCGTACAATTTGTTTGTTGGCGTATTAGTAGCCTTCTAAGGTTAAGTGGGTCGGGTTTGGGCCGATCGGGGTAATTTTGGAGGTAGGGAGTGTAATAATCACAATTTCCTTGATGGGTTTGCCGAGAAAAATCCAAAGGTTACATATTGTTGAACATCCCAGCTTTTAGATGGGCATGCACACGAAGTCACGAACTCTCATATTAGTGGATACTAACCACCATTTTATCTTGTTAATATTTTCACAACCAAAGGACTTCATTCATTAGGAAACAGCAAAGAGATCCATACATAGTGTTCCTGACTTGATCAAAAGCCAGACATAAATCCATAAGAACATCTGTCCTATTACAAACTTATTGACTTACACTAGACTTTCCTAATTCAGCCATGATGAATGAACTGATATTTCATATGCTGAATCTCAACAACTAATAAACTTGCTAATTGCCATGCCACTCCATCAGACGGTCCATTAACCACAGTTTCACAATCTGAAAACTGCTACCACTGCTTCTTGCACACAATCAACAATTATTATTAGTAAATATATACAAGATAATTATAATAAATCCTCTAATCCAACGACTATATCATATACCAAAAATTAAGTTACCGTCTTAGGCTCTAAACCTATCACAATCTGCCGTGTGTAAAATACTCCCAACTTTCTCGTGACACGTGACCTTGTCTCACAACAAACAAAAGCCCCCGTTACTCATCTCATATCAATCGGGGAGAATCTCACGACTTATTAAAAAAAAAAAAACTGATCTAAATCTCGTGTTTGTTTTTTCTCATAATTTGATTACGTGTAAAAAAGGAAAAGAGATTTTATTATTTATTTTTCATTCATCACTCCCCCTCCCCCAAAATAGCTCTGGAGATCTGGTAACTTATTTTCCATTTAAATTATTTTCATGCCGTTTATTATTAGTTACATTTATTTAGGGTTCTGTTTAGTAATATGAAGTTTAATATAAGGTTAATTAATAAAGTTTAATATAGTAGCTGGAATAAATTTGATGTTCGGAGGTTTTGGTGTGATTTAGATGAATAGATGTTTTGGGTTGAGAAAATAAATAGATAAAAAGATTTGTATTGCACTGTACTAAGATAGGAATGTTGCGTGTTGTTTACTGCCTTTAGTATCAATGTCTAATTTTCGGTGTTTCTAGGTTTAACAATTTGATTGGATGCCCTTTCAACTATATTTGAAATATGTCGTCAAGCATGATTACTGGAGAGCGAAGGTACACATTGTTTTCTTTTCTTTCTAGGCCATTTATTTATGCACCTTATACTTTATTACTCTAGCATTTACGAGCCTTATTGGCGCTTGATTACACTTCCACTAATAGTGCGACTTCATTTTGTTGTCATCTTTAGGTGGGCTTCGGCTCGAAAAGGAGGTATGACTTCTTTGGGAAAGATTACCGTACCAAAACCCATTAATTTACCAAGCCTAAGGTAATTTGTTTTGCTTATGGAATTTCCTTATTGCATCATACACTTGCAATCATTTTGTGTTGTATTAATTGTGTGTGCTTCTGGTCCTCTAATTTCAAGGGTTGAAAATCATGGTCTGGACCCTGTGGATCTTGTTCCCAAGTGAGTCCTCTTTTCATCTTATGTGTCTCTTTATCGAAATATGTAATTTTTCTATCCAGTAGCTACCTTTTTTCCCTCTGTAGTAAGTCAGAATGCATTACTTACTCTGTCCACTAAGAATTTTTAGTTGCTTTCTTTGAAATCTGAATATTGATGAAATCTTTTGGTTCGCTTCTAGGGGTACAATCAGCTGGGGCAGCAAACCATCATCTTCACATGCATGGGGATCCCAAGCCTTGTCTCCTTCTAACACTGATGGAATTGGGTCACCAAATCGTATCAGTGGCCGACCTTCTTCTAGTGGAAGTGGCACACGTCCATCCACAGCTGGTAGTGATAAATCACATGAACCTACGGGTAATGCATGGGGCCCTAGTTCTCGACCATCATCAGCTTCTGGGGTATTCTCCTCAAATCAAACATCAATGGCGGCAGCACGTCCTCATAGTGCAGAAACAAGACCTGGGAGCTCTCAGCTATCGCGGTTTGCTGAACCCATGTTTGAAAATTCTGCTGCATGGGGTGCAGCCGGAACTGCAGAAAGATTGGTAATGCTTTTAGATGGTTTATTATGTACAATGCATGTGTATATACATTCTCAACTCTGAAGTACATTCTAAGTTTCTAACAAATATTCGTGAAATGATTTATTTTCTTCTCTCTTAAATACTGTAGTTAAATGTGCACTTCCGTGAACATTATGGCTTGCTTTTGCTGTTTAATATATGATTCTGTCAATGCCGCAATTAGAAAGTCTGATTTCATCATGCTTAGTCTAATTATTTTCGATAACTACATTGCCTGTAGGGAGTGCCATCCTCCAAGATTGATGGGTTTGATTTGAGTTCTGGAGATTTCCCAACACTTGGTACTGAAAAGAATACCGAGTCGCATGATCAACAAGGTTTGCATATTTACCTCATTAAGTTTATGTTTTAATATTTAATGTAATGTGGTCATTTCCAGTTTTTTGCGTATAAGAAATTAGTCCATACTTGAACAGCAGAGTATTAATTTTCTTGACATTTTTTCAGTTTTAGGGTTTGTTGCCTCTTTCTGAAAAATTGTTAAGGGAAACAATTTAAGATTTATAATTACCATCAAAGCTAATATTGTTAATCATTGACCTTATAAAAAACAAAACATAGGGTGTTCATCATACCAACTCAAAACCCACTGAAAATCAGACTCCTTCAGGAATCCCTTTTTGTATTTTAAATTTAGAAACCTCGATATCTAGCTCGTTTAGCTCTGTAGCCCAGATTTTTTACTTCCGCTCTCATGAAGCATGGGTATATTGCACGTCTAATGTTCCTCAGTTGTTTAATATGACTGCATATCATGCAACAAGTTGTTGGGTTTTCCAGGGTCACTTTCTCTATTCATAGATTTTTTCTCTATTCATATCGTGCCTGTCTGTGGGTTTTCTCACTACAGATTCCATTAGTTGTTAATTATTGTAATCACATGTTCCAGGTCTCAGATCTGTGGGTCAACCTGCTTCAGCCTCAGGCAGACTAGGAACACCGAAAGGGAGATCTGAAGTTTCTGTAACTGGTGGGTATGCTTATGCTTAACTATTCTATCCAGGCACCTGCACTGATATCCTTCATTTGAAATTTTGGAGTTCTTTATAAAGAATTACAATGACACAAGAGACTGTGTCCATTGTCATCTGCTTGAAATTTTAGAATTTGAAGTTCTAAATGATAGAATTGAGATTTTTTAATTGAACGATTTTGGTTTCTGTCTTGTATTTTCAGAAGTTGAATCTGCAGATGCAACCACCGATAAAGGATCTGTTAATACTTGGAAAAGAGACAGCTTTCCATATATTGGAGAAGGAGTGCCACCAGTCGCTGATAAGTGGCAGAGAGAACCCCAGCCGTATCCCAATCACAATATGCCTCCTCAGCATTTTGACCCCTATCACATGATTCCTGTTCATAATCCTCCTGATGGACTTTGGTACAGGGGACCGTCTAGTATGCCTCCTTATGGACCCCCTGGTCGTCCTGGTGGTTATCCACATGAATCATATGGTTACTATCATCCTCATCCTCAGCATTCAGCTAGGCCTTTAGCCAACTCACACACAAGAACTGAGTTAAATGGGCCTCACTCAAAGCACGAAGGTTCTTGTCGACCGCAGATGCATGATCCTTACATTCGACCTGTTTACCCAGTTAGGCCAGGTGCTTATTACAGGCCAGCTCCATATGAAAGCTTTTATGGTCCTCCACCTGCAGCTTTCTGCAATCCTAGCAGCCAAGATGCCTCTAGGATGGGCGTGTCAAATGGCCCTTGTATTTATAACCAGTATCCCAGCCATAATGTGCACACTCACACTGGCATTCTCCAGCCTAGACCCAGTGGACAAATTCCCACAAACACCCCATTTGTCAGTGAACAGGTGGAGTCAGTTGATTACAATACTCAGCGGGGTCCATACAAGGTTCTTTTGAAGCAACATGATAGTTGTGAAGAAAATGATGGTGTTCAGAAGAGGGAGCACGCTCCAGTGAGCCATACGCCATATCTTGAAAGAGGGAAGCGGCCAGGGGTTCTTGGGGAGGATGGCTTTCAAGTAGACTGTACAAATGATGAACAGGTTGTTACCGCAAAAAATGCTGGGTATGGAGAAGCTTCATCTCAATCTGCTGACAGCCAAGGAGGATGCTTTGAAATACCAGCTGGTGTGAGTTTCTGTGGGGACACAGACAAGGCAAAACTGGTAAGGATATTCTACTGAAGAAGCAAGAAGATTTTCCTATTCCCGGTGGTTCACAGCATATGCTGTCCAAGAGAAGTCCGACTTTGATAGACAAAATAGAGGGCTTAAATACCAAAGCGCGAAATTCTGACCGCTTGGAAGAAAAGTTAAATGCTGTGGAGGGTGAGGATGCAAGAGAAAGGAATGCAGCATTTGCTCCTGAAACAAGTGATTACAAGGCACAGGTACTATCTGTCTCTATTGCCTTTCTGCATAGTATGTGTTTCTGCAGTTTTTTCAATGTACTCATAGTTGGTTTTTCAGCGTGCTAAGATGAAAGATATAGCGATACAACGTGCAAAACAGCTGCAAGAGGAGGAGGAGAAGAGGACAAATGAGACGAAAGCAAAGGCTTTTGCTAAACTGGAAGAGTTAAATAAGCGAGCACTGGCAGAGAATTCTGCAAGAGCTAAACAGCTGCATGAGGAAAGGAGGACAAGGGAGCACAGAGCCAAGGTCATTGCTTATGTGGAAGACTTAAACAAGCTTGTACTAGCGCCAGAGTTAAAGAAACTGCATGGGGAAGAAGAAATGAGAACAAGGGAGCAGAATGCTGATGTTTCTATTAAACTGGAAGGAAACAAGCAAACACTAGCAGAGAGTTCGCCTAGGAATGTGGCCTCCAAAGCTTTACTTCCTGCTCCCGATTCTGTTACTGCACATAAATCTGTGGTGCAGAAGGATGTAGATAATTCTGATCTAGGTGACCGGAAAACTGCCCCACAAGTTCATGATAGTAGTGTTACAAAGCACAAGCATGTCGTCCATCAAAGAAAGCAGAATCTCGTGGAGAAGAGTTTGGGTGACAAGATAGTTTCTTCAGGAAACAGTATGGGGCCACAAATTCACGAAAATACTGTTGCCAGTGCATCGAGTGGTGAATCTACCTTATCAAGACATGATCCCAATGCTGCTTCAGACCTGTTGGTGCAGCGAAAGAAGAAAAGTAGCAGGAGCAGCAAGAATAAGCACAAACTGAAAGTGGTCCAATCTACTACCCCATCATCATCGACTGCTGATGAAAATCCTGCAGCAGTTAGTGCAAAAAGTAGTATGTTGAAGGCATCTGAATCTTCTGTTGAAGTTAGCTCAGTTCAGGCACTGGCATCAAGTGAGAAGAGCGCGGAGTGCCAAGACCATAAGGTTGTTGGCCAAGGAAAACCGTCATCAACTGAAGAAAATCATAATAGAATACATCACCAGTGGAAGCAACAGCCTTCTCGTCAAATGCCTAGAAATACAGAAGGTACTAGATCAATCGAAAAAGTTAAGAGCAATGAGGCCTTGGTTTGGGCACCTGTGCGGGCAATGAATAACAACAATAATATTGAGGCTGGAGAGGAAGCCAACTGCAAAACCAGCAATGATGCTCATTCTCCCTCACAGAGTAATGATTATGAAACACAAAATAACCGGAGAAATAGAAGAGCTGAAATGGAGAGATATGTCCCAAAGCCTATAGCCAAGGAACTTTCCCAACAAGGGAACACCCAGCGTCCGCCATTTGCATGTGTTGATCAAGCTTTATCTCCAGGGCACCATATAGACAAAACTGAATTGGTATGTGCCAAAACCAGTGTGCCCGACGTAGTGGCTGTTGGCAATGGTGGGTGTCCTGTTGAATCCAAGAATGGAGAAAGTAAGCGTAACAAGCGTGGTAAACCGCAAGGATTGTGGCGTCAGCGGGGCTTAACTGAAACACCCAATGTACATGCTTCTGACAAAGCATTGTCTCTGCCCTCCGACCCTAGCGACATCTGTCAGAAACCTATGGAGCAGGAAATTCTCCAAGAGCTGGAGACATCTTCTCATAAAGGAATGATGAAAGAATCTGATAACTGCGACGTTCCTATCTCAATGGAACCACCAGCTGGTAATTATGCAAGGGCTCATGGAGTAACAGGTCAAGGAAAGCGGCAGCCATATAAAGGGAAGGACACAGAATACAGTCACAGTGCTTTTAAAGGTGTAACCAAAGGACCTGACCAGGAGCCAATCGGTTGGTCAGATACTTCAACGAAGCCTTATGCCTCTTCAGGGGTTCCGCAGGCACGGACACAACAATCGTCTTGGTAAAGGGCACGAACTGTCTCGTGGAGTTGGCAACGTAAGGGAGGAAGATAGTGATAAGCAACAGAACGAAACTGTAAACAGTAGCAAGCCAAGACGCAGTTCACATTATGAGTATCAGCCAGTCACGTCATACAGTAAGAGACCTAATGAATCATTTGATGAAGGTTCACGTGGTATGGGCTCAAGACACCATGAGAGAGGTCAGTCTCAGTCTAGGGAGCCAAGGCATCACGAAGGGAACTTTTATGCACGAAACAGTGGCACTGCTCTAGGTGGTGGTGGTGGTGGTGGTGGTAATGGAGAGCGTCGATCTGGAATTTGAGTGTTGTATTGCTCGTTAGGTGGATGGTTTGACAGTGGTTTTTTATTTTTTTGGTTCTATTTTGACTGAAGCAGCTTGTATTGATATAATCTAATAGGTGGTAAAGGAACTCGGATGTGTTCTCCGTTTCCTTTGACCTTGAAAGAAAGTAATTAATTAGCATGGGCATGTCAAAATAGATTTGTACCCAATTCAAAATTTATTATCAGATGTTGTTTTGTAAACATTTATTAATGTTAGTTTATGTTAAATGGTGATAATTTTGTGTCGGAATGTATTAACCGAACTTTTGAGTGACCGAATTTTCTTCTAAAGAGATCATTATACCGAGCGAAATATCGTTTTTTTTTAACTGAATAATTTAGCCGGTAAAAAAAAAGTGAGGATCGGGCAGATAGATAAGCTTCTGTATTCTTTCTTGTTTGAAGTTTGAAGCACCTTATAATAAAAATTCCCTTCCCTCTTTCTCTTGTTTATTATTATTATTATCCACACTTGCCCTAAACTACAGCTGGAAACGTCTCCCGGGGGGTGTTTATGTCATGTGACTCTTCTACTTGTTATTATATATCAATTTCAGTATTCTTCTTTCAATGTTTAAATTGAATGAATGGGTTGTCTGGAATATAATTGATGAATTGGGTTGTTTTAGGTGGTGTGTTGAATAAATGAATGGGTGCTTAAGGTGGCAAAAATGGCATTGATAGCCCACCACACACAGGTATGCAATTTATCCATTCGTATGCATGCCTGTTTTCTTATGTTAAATTCTTATCAAATTATGCAGGCTTCTTATGCGTCGTTTCCTTCAAGATCCAATTTACAAACCAAAGAGGTGAAACCTAATAAGCAATTTGTTTCTTTGAAGCTCGTTGGGAGATTGGATAGGATTAATTTTTCTAACCGTCGCTATTGTCTGAGGTTAGAAATCTTTTTGCAATGTAACCATACTTTTTATATTTAAGCTATAAGTTGTTGATTCAATTCACCCTTGAAAGAAAATTTACTTGTTTAAGAATATAAACCAAGCTTTTTCGACACGAATAACTTTGTAATTTACCATCAATTATTCAAAGCAAAGTGTGAACATACTCCTAGCTCCTAACTAAAGCATGTAAATACGTCAACTTGTCCTCTCATGCTGGAAAGCCAATACTTTTGTGTCCAAGTGTTTACTTGAGTACTATAATTCCATAAAGACATGTTTGCTACTTCTGACACTTACAAAATCTGACAAAATAACACTTACCTTGTGTAACTAAGGAGTTTCCTGTTTTATTCGCCAACTTTATTCTTCAAAGCTTTGAAAGAAAGCATGGCGCGCGGGAGCAACAACCTTGCAGATTCCCAGTTTTTCCATGAACACAAACAAATCAGTACTGTTTGTGTAAAGTTTTGGGTGTGACTAACGTGACGTATAATTCCAGATGAAACGTAGGTGCAAGTTGAAGGCCATGGCTTCAATTTCTTGAAAGAGTTGGATCTAGGAATGTTTCCTTGGTTTTGCTGTCATAGCAAGGGATTAGGGAATCTTTGACTGACGATAGGCTTCTGAAGTAGGATATAACAAAAACAATGGCATAAAACTTCTGAGTAAAGGCTTTATACCACAGGTATTGGAGTGATCTATCTTGGGGATCTTGCATCTGAGTTTGGTGCTGCTGCTGCTTCCTTTTCCTCACACAATTTAGGCCTACCCTAAGAAGCCAGTACTAATCGAAATTCATTTGGTAGCTTTCATTTGATTATTTTCTGGTCAGATATTCTTTTCCTCACACAATTTAGGCCTACCCTAAGAAGCCAGTACTAATCGAAATTCATTTGGCAGCTTTCATTTGATTATTTTCTGGTCAGATATTCTTTTCCTTGGGAGTGAAATTCTAAACATTATTTGCATGGTCGGTATTTGTGAAGTTTGCATCTCCATTATTTTCTACACTATGATAAGTTGTTAAATTTACAGTATTAGTTCTGCACTTCCGCTTAAGTTGGAAAGAACAAAAAATTTCCTTTAGATTAGAATTACATGAGATGTATAGGGTTATTCCTGAGTAGTCTTTGCTAATGTAAATGATGACTAGTCTCTCGTGATTGGTGTCTGTCTTTCTGACACAGGTTTTTTCTTAAATTGTTTTTCTGTTTACACGGTTTCCCACCCATTCTACCATATATAGAAAAATTCAAATTTACTATTAAAATTCGTTAACAGCTGTTATGTGGAACTTGAGCTCCGTCAAGGGTTTTCTTTTTTATTCCAGATTGTTTGTGTGTTAGGGCACCGCTCACAATTCCACACTAACATGGAGTGGTTGTTTTTCATTAAGGGTCCAAACAAATTTGCCATTGAAGGTGAAACATTTCAAAGTCTCAGCTTTCAAAGGCAGCGCTAAGAATGAAGAATCTGGAGGAAGATCGAATGCTTCTAAGTTGCCAAAGAATTCTGTTAAACTCTCGTATGTACCACAAAATGAGGAAACTATAGCTGAATCACCAAATACAGAACAGGCCCCAATCTCCTATAGTTCAGGAAGAGAAGAGAATATAGCAGGATCTCCAGCCATACAGAAATTATTCCAGAAATGGTTGATGATGCTGCGGACACAATCAACGAATCAAGCATCCGATGCTATTTTTGAGGATGAACCAGTGCAGAGCGGGATTTTGGAAAGTCAAAGCGAGAGTGAAAAACAGGAAGGTAGTACGGTTCTGAAGGCAGCCTGGTGTTATTTTTTGGGGCTGGATACCACGGTTAAAATCTTGCTATTGATCTTGTAAGTGATGCATTTTCCTTCGTAAATTTGTATATTGTTTTTCACCAGGCATAAATTGTGAAGTTTCCATGATGTTTTATTCTCCATTGTTAGTAATTTTTTTTAGTAAGACAGTAAGCCAATTCCTTTCAAAAGTTAAATTTAAATCTGACAAGCCAAACATTTTTTTGGGATACGATTTGGTGGTTGAACCATAAGCTCATGTCAATAGGATTGAACTTAAAATGTATTGACGTTTAGCATGCCATTCTCTTATCAAAAGGCTTGTTTGATTTCAAGCATATACCGAATATGGGTTAATCATAAAATATTTTGGTAAAATATTATCTTGTGTACAAAATATTAAAATTACCTCATGGTGTCACTGTTTATGTAGTTTGAAATTTTAATGACAATCACACTCTATCTGATTAACATGGAGCTACTCTTACTCGGTTTGATATGTCATATTCGCAGCATTCCTTGGTACCTAGCAGTCAATGTGGTGTATGGGGCTGAAGTTTCAAAGGAATTGACCCCCCTGTGGGTACTCGGACCGGTGATTGTTGCTCTCTATATCAAGATGCTCCAAGGACTCTGTGCTCTCTATGTCTTCAGCTTCAAGCAGACGGTGAGGTTACTGAAGAGCTCACCAACATACTTCCTACTGGTGTACAACTACGTAGCTCAAGGAAAGCTTAAAGAAGAGTTTTACTCCCGTTTCTGGCAACCTGTAGTCGATGTGAAGAACTTGAACTACAGAAAACTTTTCAAGAGAAAATTGAAAGCTTTGGAACAGTGGGCTGTGGAGAAGTACTTGGATTATGTGGAGTCTATATGGCCATATTATTGCCGAACAATCAGATTTCTGAAGAAGGCAAATCTCATTTAGATTATGGGATCAGTTTTTGGCGAGCAAAAGGGTGCATTGATCAGGGTTCCAAATTAATCGGGATTTCTTTATAAGTGTAGGGTTGGTGAGCCAGAGGGCGGAGCCAGAACCACCCTCAGTTTCTACAGGGAAGTTTTGGGTCACTCCATTGTTGGAAAATCCATTGAGGTTATCAATTAGGCCAGTATTTTTTTTGCCCGTCTTACATTTGCTTCCCATATTTAGTTCCGGGTGTTGTTGTATCACTTCCTTTTGTTCTATTTAAAGCCTCACAACAGTATGGAAAATTTTAACTGTACTTCCATATATCAGTTAGTTAATTATTTGATGCCTTGTAAAATAGAAAGACGATTATTTGATGGACGGTTTGGTTGGTCTTGGTATTACTTACGTATTTTAAAAATGGTCGGTTGCCTAGTACCAACGGTTTTCTTAGTTACCAACGGCTTTCTTAGTTAGACACTTAGATCAGTGATGTTATATCCGTTAATCGCTAAACTGAAAAACAAGACACCTGAAATACCAGAATCCTTCATCAATACATGCTTTGTGTTTTAGAATGCCATATGCGCCCTGCTTACAATTTTGAGTATCTTGACAAGTTGACGTAAACGGGTGGATGAATGTTTCTATCACTTTTTCTGAAAGGCAGGGTCACCTAAACGGTGCAATTCTGACAGCTCCTTTACCGTAGACAGACTTTGCTGCAGACAAAGTTGCCAAAAAACATAAATCTGAAGCTAGCAAAACACATAAAGGCATGCAATGACGTTTGGTTTATACTCAATGGTGCCACAATGAACGTCAAGTACCATTTCAAAGAGAAAATAAAACGTCGAGTGCCATTTCAAAGTTCCATGAAATTTCAAGAAATGCATATTGGCAAGTAGTTGTCATCTACAGTATATTTGTGCAACAACGAACCTTTTCCCTTTTTTTTTAAAACTTTCTTAAGTACTCATATTAAGCTTTACATTTACTGAGATACGCTTGCTCCAGCTGATGGATCCCAACCTGGAGGTTTGATGTTTGGCCAATCACCCCTGCATCCTAATCTGATGTATAGACTCTTCTTCCCTTCAGTAAAATAACAACGAAAATGGCATATTAATATTATGGTAACTCAAAAGATTTCTTCAATTAACTTCATATGTACATATAAACATGTATTGTGTTGACACATTATCTAGACATCCTTTACCTACACAATGATCTAAAGGCTGATTTTTTACGCATCGGATCTCCCCACCCATGTTTATCATATGCACAGAAAAGTAGCTCCTGTGGATGTCTAATCTTACCAAGTATTTTCTTCAAGTTAAAAAAGGGAAATATAGGGCCACTACTTTTTAAAATTTTCTTTTGATAAGGCGAGACATATTAAAAATAGAATAATATTCTATGAGGATGATCTTCATGGCAGGTAGATCATCTCCAACAAAACATCAAACCTTAATTCGATTTTTCAGTCTACTTTTAGGTTAGGGATGTCGAAATGAGGTGTTAAAAATAAGATGTGAACTAGCATGCCCCATATAAGTAAAACGACTCGAATTACAAATAGGCACCTAATTGAAAGCAAGAACCAAATGTCATGCCTATCATTTTGTTTTACTTACCCAGGTTGGGCAACTGGATCATATCTGTCAAATGTACAAGTTACCACCAGTCAAGACTAGTTCTGACTGGACGACCTACCAAGATATTCAATGCCATTTAAGTCCCTAAGTTCTAGTACCAATTCTAATTAACTGGCTCTTGGTAGTTTGCAGGAATATGAAGTGGAGCCTAGATTGGAGGATGTATTAGGGCCAATCCGTTTGCCAATTTCCCATGCTTTTATATTTAATTTAAGAAACAACAGCGGACATGCATAAAAAATCTACAACAAAACCAACATTTGAACATGAGACCAACAATAGAAATGCCTTTGTTATTTAGTCAGAAGTTTAGGGTGTTCCTAGTCTCTCTCTACGAATATGAATAGAAAATCATTTTATTGTCCATTACACCCTTAAGATATTACAAGTATAAAATCAGTTCACCTTTTAAAACCAAGAGCCATGACCCGACTTTGAAATGACATTCATATCTAACATAATTCAAACACACTAATCCCTTAAAGACAAATTTTAAAATAATGAATCAATGTTTGCTTATACGGTTTTCCTCGCATTTTACCAAACACAGGCAATCCCAATTGAAAAGCTTGTATGTTTAGGAAACAATGTGAAACTGCCAAACTGGAGAGAGTGATACCTGGAAGTGTCTTATCTGAAAGGATCAATTTTTTAAGGGCACTTAAGCATGCCTGAGCTACTGTTTGAGCGTGATGATGGTCCCACCCCCTCATCTTAACAACCACATCAGCATTTGAATAAGCTCCACTCCCATTTTCAATTTGTCTTCGAGCCTCCTCCTTGGCTCTGATATCATCTGCATAATTGGACAATCACTTAAGGTAACATTGTGAAAAGACCAAACATCAAAGTGACTGTGACTCTCTCTCTCTCTCTCTCTACACATCATTCCCAACAACAAAAAATGATATTCTAGTGACTATAATCTTGCAATGTATATCATATTTCATCATGCACAGTTCGTAGAGACACTGTATCTACTATCTAGTAGTTACTGTTCATCTAGAGTTGTTCAGTCGGGTACTATCCACAAGACCACAATACTGTTTCTGGTAATATTCTCCCCCCGTCTCTAGTTGCATTTCTGATATCCTAACTGCTATTCGGTACATCATAATCGAAGATCGTTTTTGGATGTGCTTAAATTCAATAGGGAAAACAAATGATTTTCTTAATGAAGACTTTCTATTATTGTTGATTCACTCACTACCAAAAGAATCCAATCAGGTAGGGAGAAAGGTTTTATACAACCTCAAAATTCTCCCTCTCTTTCTCTGTCACACATTTGCACAACCTTTTATTACGTTACTATGTGTTAAAATTTCATTCAAAGAATAAATTTCTCATTGCATGGATCAACTACAAAGTAATTTTTTGTTGTAAAAGCTAAATACCATGTAAAGGCCAAATGAACAAACTATATTATTATTGCTTCTGTTTGGAGCTCATCACACTGAAACATAAATGACAGGAAAGAAAGAAACCTTACCAGTAGTTTCGGATGGTGATAACCATATTGTGAACCCTGAATAAAGATGTTGCCACTTATTAGCATCAAAAGCAGCTCCATGCTCTCCTCCTAATGTTGCAATCACTGCACGGACATGACTGCAGATAAAATATTCTCTATAAAATAAGCTTCATAATTCTCAAGGATGACCATTAGGCCAGTTTAAGAAATTGAACTTACCTACTAAGGCTTTCTAATATAGCGCCTTCAGCTTTTGCTACAGAATCCATACCTTCTGCAATCACCCCTGAAAGTGATGAGTAGTTAATGCAAACAATATGGGTTATCCAACTCGAGCAACATGAGATAAACTGGAAGAGGAACTATAAACTTAATCAAAAATATAATTGACAGATCACCTGTATAACCAGAAATAGAAATTTGGTTCGGCATCAATTGAAGCCTTCATGTCATTAAACAAATTAAGAATATTTGATATATTGTGTCATGTGCTCACATGAATCAATAGTTTGCTTGGTAAATGCCTCCAACAACTCACTCGTATTCAGGGGAGTATACCTGGAAAAGAAAAGAAAAAGAAACCAAAATGAAGCTGCTTTATAGTGTGAAGTTTTAAGTCTTTTTGTTAGATGTTTGGTGTACTCTCACATGGCAGGTTTAAAGCCCTGCAGTAACGTATGAAAGTTCTCGGGCCTCTCCACTCATTACCAATTGGTTTTGAGTCGGATGCTCAAAAGTTTGAGATATTTGAAATTAGGAGAAAGTTGAAAGATGAATAAAAGAAAGCTTTTCCTCCTAATAAAAGATTAACGCATTGGTATGCTAATCCAGGGGAAACCAGCCACATGACCCACGACCCATCAAATTTAGGATCACGGTGTGGATCAAGTTATTGTTGTAAATGGTAATTTGCTTTCAATCTCAGAAGTTGGAAAATCATCTCTTCAAGCTCCTTAGACGTTTTTGTTGAAATATGTACTAAAATGTTCTGGCTATCAAGACTAACTTGTATGGCTCACCCAAAATTAATAACTGTTCATTTCCTTCTTTGCATATTCTATACGAAAATCAGGTTTCCCACATTGACATTCCCAGTATATCCACCAATATGTACCACCTTTTCCCATTTTTTCCTTGATCTGTATATACATGTCCCATAGTTTTTAACATATCGGCTTTGTATCAGAAAATTAGGGGTCCACTATATCGGGTAATATCAATAAGTTGGGTCTCCTTTTCTACTACAAGAACCAATGCTTGATCTTGCAACATAGATACTGAACAAGCAAAGATGTTTAAGACACTTATTTTCCATTAGCACCTTCACAAGAAGATCAAACTTGTCTGCATCACCATCACTGTTATTATTATTATTATTATTATTATTATTATTATTATTATTATAATTATTATTATTGCTATTATTGTTATTACTATTATTTTTATTGCTATTATTATTGTCATTCTAATTATTTTTATTATCATTATATTATTATTATTACTACTAGTAGTAGCAAAGCAGTGACGAACAAGCGAAGATCAACGAAAAATGAAGGAAGGCGGAGGAGTTTTTTGTTTTTTTTTGGCAGACAGACATGAAGACACGGAACGGGACAATGTTTTTAACCATCCCCCTAACCCAAGAGAACTCACTATCGCTCGTTCGGACTAATATATGTCAAAATAATAACAGCAACAACAACAACAATAATAATGACAATAACAAAATAACAATAACAATATAATATTACTGTTATTTAAATTTAACGTTAACGTTAACGTTAACTAAAACTTTCATATACCAACATCATGATACTCCCTAATTACTTAGCCATATGACATTTACTCCTGTTGAAGTCTAAAATTCTTTCGTTCACCCTATGTTTGTTTGTTTGTGAAGAGATTGGATTACTAGGTCTTGGGACAATATAAATTGCGTGCTGTCTAGTTTTGTACCCAAGTAAGACTTTTCACCCCATCTTTTGCCAGTTGGTGTTAGATAACAGTACAATGTAAAATGTATAGGTTCCAGGTCCTCTAAATCCAGTCTCTTGGAAAAATGAATATGGTATGCTGAGTAAAAATTCAATGTTGACATAGACTAGCAATAATTATCATATCATTAGAAGAACACAGGACAGCGTCATGTCATACCCGAGACCAACTGCAAGTTCTCTAGCTACAATCTGATTAAGTTCATTAGACTCCCCAACAATGTAAAGTGATGATCCTTTCAGCAACCGTACAGCTCCTATGGTAAGGGATTCCCAAGATTCCACAATATCAGGCCATTTTAAGTCGGCATCGTGCTTTTTTAAGTTAATAACCAGTTGATCCTCATCTATGTACCTGCATGGTGAATGATTTTAGGCTTTATGTCTCGATAGGCATGTTAGTAAAAATGAGCATACATACCATATAGTTTCAGCAGGCTTTATTTTATCATAGAGATGATTAGTTTCTAGGAGGGTGACAAGGGGTCCATAGGGTGACTTGACTTTGACGGTCAAAGAAGTAGCACCCTCCTCAGCATTCACAAATACATCCCGACAACTTTTAACTTGCCCGTCCCGTAGGTGTATCTTCAGTTCTACCTCCGAAACACACCATCGGAAAACTGCTTTTTAAATTAAAAGGTAAATCCAAAAGTAGAATTAAAAAGTGAAGAGTGTTTGTTAAAGTCGTACCTCGTAGTTCCGAGTGTTTAAACTCACGCTTTGACCGGTCATTCTCTTATTTGAGTTAAATTTCGAACAAGGAAACCGGTTGTTCAAGTTGAAGTTGAAGTGTTTTTTAAGTTGGGGAAGGAAAGAGAAGCTAGAGGTACCAGCAGCCATCATTTTTTGGATAGCGCCCAAATAACACTTGTTTCCCCTCAAACCAAACTCAACTAATGTAATATATAAGGGAGTGACTCTAAATGACAAAAATGACGAAAAAGTAATTCTCAATGACACTTTTTTATTTTTGTAAGACCGGATAGATGAAAGTTTAAGTATACTCTTGACGCCAAATAAAAAACAGATCGGATAAATGAAATGTCAAGTATACCCCTGACGTGAAATAATTAACGGCCCGGCCCAGACGAAACGACCTAGTGTATTTAGTATGAACATTGAATGTTGTTCATTGCTTATGAACATTCAATGTTCATTTAACATTCAACATTCAACGTTCGATCCTGGTATGGATATTGATTGGGTATAAACAATCAATGTTCATAGTCTTTTGGGTATATATGAATATTCGATGTTCATAGTCCTTGGATATGAACATTCAATATTCATAGTGAACATTGAATGTTCATAGTCCTTGTTCACAATCCTTGGGTATGAATATTGATTGGGTATGAACATTCAATGTTCATAGTCTTTTAGGTATGAACATTCGATGTTCATAGTCTTTGGATATGAACATTCAATGTTCATAGTGAGCATTCAATGTTCATAGTCCTTGGGTATGAACATTCAATGTTCATAATCCTTTGGGTATGAACATTCGATGTTCATAGTCCTTGGTCATTTGGGTATGAACATTCAATGTTCACAGTCCTTTTAGGTATGAACATTCGATGTTCATAGTGAACATTCAATGCTCATAGTCCTTGGGTATGAACATTCAATGTTCATAATCCTTTGGGTATGAACATTCGATGTTCATAGTCCTTGGTCCTTTGGGTATGAACATTCAATGTTCATAGTCCTTTGAGTATGACCATTCGATGTTCATAGTCCTTGGATATGAACATTGGATATGAACATTGAATGTTCATAGTCCTTGGGTATGAACATTGATTGGGTATGAACATTTAATGTTCATAATCTTTTGGGTATGAACATTCGATGTTCATAGTCCTTGGTCCTTTGGGTATGAACATTCAATGTTCATAGTACATCAATATATTGTATAAGGTATATTCACCTATTTGGATATGAACAATCATTGTTCATACACCAGCAGAAGGTATGAACACTCATTGTTCATAGTAAAATGACAGAAAGGGTAAAATTGGAAAATATTTATTTTAAATCCGGGTCATTTGTCCTTGAGGGTTATTTTCACGAAAGGGTATAACTGACATTTAAAAAAAATAAAATGGCTAGGCCAACTTATTTTGTCCTTGAGGGTTACAAAATTTGAAATCGTGGGTTCGTGAGTTACTAATTGGTAGAATTTGTCCTTGTGAGTTACTCACAAAAAACCGTATCCTCTAGACTTCATTTTCTCCAAAACAGAGAGTGACTCTTAAGGACAAAAATGCCGAAAAAGTAACTCTCAAGGACACCTTTTTATTTTTGTAACTCATAAGGACCGGGTAGATGAAAGGTCAAGTATACCTTTGATGTGAAATAAAAAACGGATCGGCTAGATGAAATGTCAAGTATACCACTGACGCAAAATAATTAACATCCCGGCCCAAACGAAACGACTCGGTGTATTTAGTATGAACATTGAATGTTCAATATGTTCATAGTCCTTGGGTATGAACATTGATTGGGTATGAACATTCAATGTTCATAGTCCTTTGGGTATGAACATTGAATGTTTATAATCTTGAACATGAACATTGAATGTTTATAATCTTTGGGTATGAACATTGAATGTTCATAGTGAACATTCAATGTTCATAGTCCTTTGGGTATGAACATTCAATGTTCATAGTCTTTTGGGTATGAACATTCGATATTCATAGTGAACATTCAATGTTCATAGTCCTTGGGTATGAACATTGATTGGGTATGAACATTCAATGTTCATAGTCCTTGGGTATGGACATTGATTGGGTATGAACATTCAATGTTCATAGTCCTTTGGGTATGAACATTGAATTGAATGTTCATAGTCCTTGGTCCTTTGGGTATGAACATTCAATGTTCATAGTCTTTGGGTATGAACATTGATTAGGTATGAACATTGAATGTTCATAGTCCTTTTGGTATGAACATTCAATGTTCATACATCAATATATTCACCTATTTTGATATGAACAATCATTGTGATTGTTCATACACCAGCAGAATGTATGAACACTCATTGTTCATAGTAAAATGACAGAAAGGGTAAAATCAGAAAATATTTATTTTAAATCCGGGCCATTTGTCCTTGAGGGTTATTTTCACGGAAGGGTATAACTGACATTTTAAAAAATGTAAAAAGGCGGGGCCAACTTATTTTGTCCTTGAGGGTTACTAATTTTGAAATAGTGGGTTCGTGAGTTACTTTTCCCCAAAATTTGTCCTTGTGAGTTACTCATAAAAAACCGTGTCCTCTAGACTTCATTTTCCCAAAATTGGGCCTTGGGACCAATTTATTGTTATTTTTTTAATCACTCACAAGACCCCGGGTAGATGAAAGGTCAACTATACCCTTACGCCGAAATTAAAAACGGCTCGGGTAGATGTCAAATATACCCATGGTATGAAATAATAAACGGCCCGACCCGATTGAAACAACCTGGTGTATATAGTATGAATAATGATTGTTCATATTTATTTGGGGTTTGAACAATCATTATTCACACATTAACATGAGTTATGAATACTCATTGTTTATATAAACAATCAGTATTCATACTTCAATATAATATATGATCAATAAAAACACTTATTGGATTATGAATAATCATTGTTTATACCTCAACATGAGCTATGAACAATCATTGTTCATACCTCAACATAATGTATTATCAATAAGAACATTTATTTGGAGTATGAATTGTTCATACATCAACATGAGATATGAACAATTATTGTTCATACCTATTTGGGGTATGAACAACTAATGTTCATACATCGACATACTGTATGATCAATAAAAACACTTAGGGTAATTTCCCAATTAGTAACCCATAATGTCAATGTGTTCTCAAGTAGTAACCCACTTCCAATTTTGACTTTTCAACGCGGCTTTTGACAATTTTGCCCTTCAAATAAAAACAAAACACTTTTCTCTCACCTCTTACACTTTTCTCTCTCCTTGTCCCATGATGTTGACGTATTTGAGTTTTGTTTTTAAACAAAACAGTACTCTCTCTCCTCTTACACTCAATCATTGATTTTTGAGTATTATTTATTTATTTATTAAGTAATTAAAATGACTAAAAATATAATATATACAAATAATTAATAAATAATAAAACAATAAATTTAACACAATCCATCTTCATTCAAATAACAAAATTCATATTCTTTGCAAAATAATAAAAGATACCTCATAATAAAATGAACAAAAGATATATTCCATTAAAATGATAAAATTCATATTCTTTTCAAATTTATTACATCAAAATCCAACAAAATCGAAATTCTAAATCATGAAGTAGTTTCATTAGTAGATGAAATAATAATTAGTCAATGTATAACAGTAAAGTTGCTGATATACAATGCACATGAGTTTGTCAGTCCCTCACTTATAAGATGAAAATAGACAACTGAATTTGGCGGGAAATCTGTTAGGCGGGAAATAATTGAGCGGGAAAAATGTTAGCGATAAAACAATTAACACTAGTAAAGTTGCTGATATACAGTGCATGTGAGTTTGTCAGTCTCTCACTTGTAAGGTGACAAAAGACATAATAAATTGGGCGGGAAAATAGTTGGGCGGGAATAATTGGGCGGGAAAGTAGTTAGGCGGGAAAACAGCAAGATATCTCATTTTCTTATTACTCAGCTCATTTCCACATAATTTCTTTTATTTTTTTTTTCAACTTTTTTTTTCTTAATCCTTCAATTCTCTTGTTATTCACTTTTCCCCATTTACCATTTTCATTATCCTACATTTATCTCTCACAACCAATAATATTATCCATTTTAAAGTTTTTGTTCATATATAATTCACACGGAATAAACAAATATCAACTTCATATTTTAGTTTGGTTGCTTGTATCTTCATCATTAATCTACAAAAATCCATTTTTGTTAGAGATATGAAAAAATCAGTTCAACAAGATGTAAAACTCATCATTTAGTTTAGCTACACTTAAAAGTTGTACAACAAATGAAAAAGGTTTTACCTTTGTGTGTTTGGATACGCTAAAACCTTATCATAGTTCCAAGACGTAAGAAAGGTAAGTTGTCAAGTAACAACTTTGTCAAAATGTATTCCCAATCTCACTTTTTTCATTTAGTAGTTTGAAGACGTTCAAAATTGAAAGGTAAATTATCTAATGGAGAAAAAATTCCAATGTGATAAGTTGAATTGACAATGAGTGTTGGATATTTGATTGTGGAGCAGGTGTTTTAGAAGAACCTGAAAAACGAACTTGTGTTTTTTTTCAATACATTTTGTGTAAAAAATTTCTTGCCTATAATGTACGAATTTGGTAGTTACTTTCAAACAATATATCAGCTACATAATGACGAATCTGTTTGTCACTTATAAATATTATTTCTTACATACCAAATATATATATATTTTTTAAAATGCTTGTTTTTTAGCATAAATATCTCTCGAAGTTTTAATTTATTGATTTGTGATCGAGTTATAAACTGATAAATATATTTGTCACATATAGAAAATATTAGTTGAATGTTGAACTCGTGTTATTTAAGTACATTTTGGGCTAAGTATATTTTGGACCTTATGTATATATATGATAGTTACTTTTGAAACATATCTCAGCAACTTTTATGATTTTGGGTACTGAAATGGTGATTATTATTTTATTTTATATTATTTTTTATTTATTAAGTTTCTCTAAATGATATTGGTTGAATGTTGAACTCGTGTTTTTTTAGTACATTTTAGGCTAGGACTGGGTATGTATCTTTTGGATTTAGTGCACATATTTAGTAGTTACTTTTGAAATATCTTTCAACAACTTTTATTATTTTGGATACTGAAATGGTGCTGATTATTTTATTTTATATTTTTTTTTCAATTAAGTTTCTACAAATTTTAATTTATTGATTTGTGATTGATGATATTGGTTGAATACTGAACTTGTGTTTTTTTAGTACATTTTGAGCTAAGTATCTCTTTGATATAATGCACATATTTAGTAGTTACTTTTGAAACATCTATCAGCAATTTTTATGATTTTGGGTACTCAAATGATGTAGGTTATTTATTTTTATTTTTTTATATTTTTCAAGTAAGTTTCTCTAAGTTATAATTTATTGACTTGTGATCGATGATATTGGTTAAAGGCAGAACTTGTGTTTCTTTTAGTACATTTTGTGCTAAGTATCTCTTAAATCTAATGTACATATTTAGGTAGTTACTTTCAAAGCATCTGTTAGTAACTTTTAATATTTTAGGTACTAAAATAGTGATATCGACGATTATTTTGTTATTATTCTTTTTTATTAAGTTTCTCTAAGTTGTAATTTATTTACCTGTAATAAGTGATATTGGTTGAATGTTGAACTTGTGACTCTTAAGTACAATTTGGGTCAAGTATCTCTTGGATCTATTGTATGTATCTAGTAGTTACTTTTAAAACATATGTCAGTAACTTTTATAGTTTTTGGAACTGAACTCAGTTAATTTTATTATTCTTATTATTCTTATTTTATTTTATTTTTAAGTTTCTCTACGTTGTAATTTGTTAAACTGTGAGCGAGCTACATACTAAGGAATATGTTCACAACATCAAGCAATTGCAAAATGGGTTTCAGAAGTTGTGAAATCGAAACTTAGGGACAATATTAATATGACTCCGAAACATTTGCAGTTGGAGGTGAAGAGTGGACACCAGACAAATGTGTCGTATAAAGTTGCTTGGAAAGCGAAAGAAATTGCAATACAGAAGGTAACGGCCTTAGCTATATCATCAAGTGATGAACGCAACAATAGCAACTACTAACCTATGTTCGTTTGGCTTTTTTGCTTGCAGATAAGGGAATGCTTCAGTGAGTCGTACCAAATGTTGCCAAATTATTGTAAAGAACTTAAAATAGTGCATTCAGATTGTTTCACCGAGCTATTAACGTTGTCCGCCCATGACCACAAGTTTGAACGTTTGTTTGTTAGCTAGCTACGGCGTCACTGTCCGAGCTTACAAAAGATATCTTCGTCCATGGATTATGATTGATGGCACTTTCATGACAGGTAGGTACAAGTCAGTTATACTAACTGCTATCGCGGCGGATGGTGATAGCCACGTGCTTTCAATTGCATTTGCTATAGTCCCGAAGGAAAACTATGACCAATGGGATTGGTTTCTGGAAAAGTTGAGAGACCTTGTTGTTGGGACTAAGCTAAACTTTGTTCTTCTCTCTGATAGGCATGCAAGCATTCTTCAGGTCGTGCCTAAAATACTTCCTAATGTGGTTCATTGCTTTTGTGCACAACACATTTCAAACTGTGTGACTAAGCAATAGACAAAAGGGAAGGTGAAGAGAGCAGTTGAAGCTTACGAACAGGCAGAATTTGTAAGACTAATGAGCCAAATGTATTGTTATGACAACAAATGTTATGCAAAGATTGTTAAGATTCCAAAAGAGTCGTGGTGTTGTGCTTTTGCTAAAAGGAGAAGGTATGACATTTGTTACACAAATCACATAGAGCTGGAATAATATGATACTTCCAGAGAGAGCTATGCAAGTGACATCTCATTTTGTCAATGGTATCAGGTTGAACATAATGAAACATTTTTATGACTACCGGGTGATGGTGTCAAAGCTGAAGACAAAACTGACCAAATCAACCGAGGATGTGCTCATCTCGTCGAGATATACGAGTAGACCTTTCACAGTGGTAAGGGCAAGTGATTACTCTATGCAATCAGTGGATTGTACTGGCACCGTAGACCTTTTGGAGAAGACTTGCACTTACGGTTTCTTTCAGCAGGTTGGTCTTCCTTGTAGCCATGCTATGAAGGCAATCGATGACGGTAAGATATGTGCATATGACTTTTGCATGCATTGGTACACAAAGGAAACGATGATGGATACATATAGGAAGAAGTTGACGCCATTAAGAGGAAAAGAACAGTGGGTTTGGGTTTATGATGACATCATTGTCCTACAAGTGAGAGACTGACAAACTCACATGCACTGTATATCAGCAACTTTACTACTGTTATTTGTTTTCTCGCTAACAGTTTTTCCGCTCAATTATTCCCGCTTAATAGTTTTCCCGCCAAATTCATTTGTCTATTTTCATCTTATAAATGAGGGACTGACAAACTCATGTGCATTGTATATCAGCAACTTTACTGATGTGCGTTGTACATTGACTAATAATTATCCCATCTACTGATGAAACTACTTCATGACTTAGAATTTCGATTTTGTTGGATTGATGTAATAAATTTGAAAATAATATAAATTTTATCATTTTAATGGAATATATATTTTGTTAATTTTATTATGAGGTATCTTTTATTATTTTGCAAGGAATATGAATTTTGTTATATGAATGAAGATGGATTGTGTTAAATTTATTATTTTATTATTTATTTATTATTTTTATCTATTATATTTTTAGTCATTTTAATTAGTTAAGAAATTAAAAAAAAAAACACTAAAAAATCAATGATTGAGTGTAAGAGTAAGAGGAGAGATATTACTGTTTTGTTAAAAACAAACTCAAATACGTCAACATCATGGGGACAAGGAGAGAGAAAAGTGTAAGAGGTGAGAGATTGTAAAAGGAGAGAGAAAAGTGTTTTATTTTTATTTGAAGGGCAAAATTGTCAAAAGCCGCGTTGAAAAGTCAAAATTGGAAGTGGGTTACTACTTGGGAACACGTTGACATTATGGGTTACTAATTGAGAAATTACCCAAACACTTATTGGAGTATGAATAATTATTGTTCATACTTATTTGGGATATGAAAAATCACTGTTTATACATCAACATGAGCTATGAACAATGAATGTTCATAGGAATAATTAATGTTCATACTTATTTGGGGTATGAACAATCAATGTTCATATCTCAATATAATGTATGATCAATAAGAACACTTATTGTAGTTTGAACAATGATTGTGTTTATTGTTGATACCTATTTTGGGTATAAACAATCAATATTAATACCTTAAGATAATGTATGATCAGTAAGAATACATAGTGGAGTATGAACAATCATTGTTTATACTTCAACATGAGCTATGAACAATCATTGTTCATACATCAATATATTGCAGAAGGTACGTTTATCTATTTGGGTATGAACAATCATTGTTTATACATCAGCATAAAGTATGAACACTCATTGTTCATAGCAAAACAACAGAAATAGTAAAATGGGAAAATATTTATTTCAAATCCCGCCCATTTGTCCTTAAGAGTTATTTTCACTCGAAAATTAGTTTTCCGAGTTATTTTGACCCGAAATTTGTCCTTGTGAGAGATTATAAAAAAAACTCAGTCATTTAGAATTGACCAATTTCTTGTACTCAAAATAGAGTAAAAAATGCCGATACACACAATGCCTGCCAAAATATCAGATACTTATGTCGCGGGTATTTTGTGGCATGGTTTCGAAGTGTGACTGTCCAACAGTATCAATTAGCGCAAAAATGGGTATGCCGTAAAAGTTGTAGTTTGTTTGTACAAGAAAGACTAGAAGTAGTACCACTGGTAAATGGCTGTTTCCATTGGTTCATCGTCTCTTTCTTGGCTTGCTTCTTCTTGTCGTTCTAATCATCTTACGAGATTGGCCAAGGTATCTTTCTTGGTCTCATTGAATTTATATCAACATAGCTGGCAGGGAAGTTGTTTTTTATTACTGAATCCCCAACTCATGAATTTCTGATGTGCAGGGATTGTTTGATAGGCAAGAACCTGGTCTCACACACCTGAGTAGTACGGGTAAGTGAAAAAGATCATTCCTTTTGCATGTGATGTCTTATGCTGTTTTACCAGTATTCTAATTCTTTTCATTTATGCGCTTTCTTACAATTAGGCAGATGTAGCCAAGTTATAAAGGCAAAGAGACAACCCGTTCTGTTAGCTGCTACGGAAGATCATTCATCAGAGAATGAGTTAACATCTCATTATTTAGAGCAAGATGATGATGCTGAAAACCTCTCTTCCGAAAGCAGTTTGGTTCTCTCTGTTGAGAGAACTGTAGGGAAACCAGGGTTTATATCATTTCATGGCCGTTCCATTGAGAAAAGGGAGGAAATGCATGAACCCCCCTTGGGCAAGCATCAATCCAATCTGATTTTCTTTATGGGACCTTCTGTGCTTGTAGCCTCTTTCATTTTTCCATCGCTTTACTTGCGCAAAATACTTTCTTCAATATTCGAGGACTCTCTTTTGACAGGTAACCACAATTTCTTTGGATGCAAACTTTATACGTTTATGCAGTAATGACTAGTATCCAACATTCCTATTGAAGGAAGTAAAAGGAACATCATCATTATTAATAAGACAAAGCGAATTTCGAAACACCAATATGCTATACGCTCATGTGATTATATAAAAAAAATCAAGTTCTAGCTTTAAATATATGTTTCTTTCGCTGAGAAAAAACTTTGAGCACTGCAAATTACCATAGCCAAAAATTTGGTATGGGTTGACATTTGTGAGGATGGTCTCCAAGGTGAGGATAAGCTTTTCACTGAGAATTACCCTTATGTTCACTGCTAGGTAGGCTCCACTATCGTCCTGACGATCATCCTCCCAAGATATAAGCCCCTTTTCATGCCACACCTTCGCAAGCAGTCTGAATATGAGGTAAGATCTGGCTGAGAGGAACTCCTTGATAGTTCCCCTCATCATCATCATCATCTTCATCTTCATGAAAATGATATTTCTAACCATGTCGGATGTGGTTACTGTCATCTGTCAGAGAATTTTCTAGGACATCCCTTAAATTACACTTAGTTTTCTTAAGAGGGTTAGATCTGTCTGATGAAGTGATTTTTCTTGAGGGTGATTTCTGCACTGTGGAATGCAACATATAATTAGCTATGTGATATAATCTAACTCAGTTTTGGTTTAACTGCTACTTGGGCTGGTTAAACTATGGAGACCTCTAGCCTAGTGAAAGTGAACTGATAGTGATGACAAAAATCATATGAAGTTCACCTGTTTTATTTCCAAAAAGAAAAGAAAAATAAATGAATAAAAAAAAAAAGAAAGGGAAGAGAATTAATATAGATATATTGTTAGTTCAGCGTGATTTCGTGCTTGAGATTTCTGAATTTATCTCCTTTGCGGGAGTCAAATAGTAAATGATCGGGAGAAAAAGGGGAAGAAAACGGGGGAAGTTCGAATGGTGTAAGCATGAAATGAAGTTGATGTCGACTATTATTAATCTTCTAATGTTCTCTGCTTAGTTGTTTATGGTAATGCTATTACACTCACTCATACCCCTTATACCTTTTACATGCAGACTTTCTCATCTTGTTCTTCACAGAAGTTCTTTTCTACTTTGGAGTTGCGGTCTTCCTTTTGTTAATTGACCGTCTACAGAAACCTCCTGAGCTAATATATTCTCCAAAGGGCAGCGGCTCACAGACTACCCAGTTGGTACATCGCATCTCTTCAGTTGCTACTTTGGTACTTAGTCTGATAATTCCAATGGTGACAATGGGCTTGGTCTGGCCATGGACTGGTCCTGCAGCTTCAGCTACTCTTGCTCCATATTTAGTTGGGATTGTTGTGCAGTTTGCATTTGAACAGTATGCCAAGTACGTCAAATCACGATCCTGGCCTGTCATTCCCATTATTTTTCAGGTAAGGTCATAGGAAAGGAAATGAATTTTGTGGTACATTAAATGTAATCCTGTAGCTATAATAGTTCTGCCTTTTCAGTTTGGCAAAGAAGAACCAGGGAAAATATTGTAAAACCTGACATTTTAACCTCATCTACCACCACGTATAAGTACATTTCCCAACCCTACAATTAAACTTTGTCTGGTTGCAATTTGGCGTATATCGTTGTCGATGTTTACAAATTGTAGCAACATATTGACGTGTTGTTTAATTTGACATAAAGATACTGATGACTTTTAAATGTTGAGTTACATGTTAGTTAAAGTTCTTTTTATCTACCTATCCATCTATATTGTTGGCATAATTTACACTTTACTTGTGTCCTCTGCCACCCCTTATAGTGTACTAGAAATTACCATCTTTTATTAGGGTTTGTCCTTTGGGTAAAGTGCCTTAGTCTGTAGGGCTCACTGTCTCCGTGCTTCCTGGAACCAATGTATTGACTTTGTAATCAGCAAGAAAGATAAGAACAAACAAGACACGAAAAGTAATTTGTTTAATCTGCTAGTTCATGCATTGGATCTTATGTTCCATAATTTAAACGGCTATACAAGTCCAATATACTTTTCTTTTAGTGGGTACATTTTAAATTTACAACTTTTAACTGGTTTTTAATTTTTTTTTTGAAACTTGTACAGGTTTATAGGCTACACCAATTGAATAGAGCGGCACAGCTGGTAACAGCCCTGTCTTTCACTGTGCGAGGAGCTGAGACAACCTCACATAACTTGGCTATCAACCGCTCGCTTGGGACCCTTTTGAATGTCCTTCAGTTTCTTGGTGTGATCTGTATCTGGTCACTTGCAAGCTTCCTCACGAGGTTCCTCCCTTCAGACCTAAGACCTTTAAATGACCAGTGCTAAGACTTGTTCTTTAAATGACCAGTGCTATCGGAATCTTAATACAGACAAGTTAAAGGTATCTGGCAGGACTAACTTTGGCTAGATCTGCAGTTTAGTGGACGCCTAACCATTTTGAGTTACCATTTTTAGAGATTTGCTCAGGAAGCTGAGCTAGTTAAATATTTAAATCCATAAGTCCAAGCGTCTATAAAAGTTGGTATATGTGTTTTGGCTAGTTAGCTCATAGTTTTGTTGGATCGGTGCTGCTGCAGATTGTCACCAGTTACTTCAAGTTACTTGTATCAAGTCAAAATACAAAGAAAAACATAAGTCTGTGTGGTAGATAACTCCGTGTTTAATGATATCGCAATAACAGCGGTTTGTTTGTTGCGCAGTGGGTATATTAGGACTTGTCGTAGCTCGCTCACATTTCCGTCACAAATAAACAAACCCTCTTCTTATTGTCTTCGTTGATAAAGACTCCACCAGGTCTTGGACTCTCAAGTTCGGCTCAATTGCTACATTCAACGACGCTATTACTACTCCATCGTTTCGGAACAGTAGAATAGCCATTTTCTATTACGTTGGTTTAACAGGAGTAAGTGTTGGTGGACAAATGCTGCCTATTTCATCATCAGTCTTTGCAACTAATCTGAGTGGATCAGGTGGAGTCTTGGTAGACTCGGGAGCGGTTGTGACTCGCTTTAGACCTGAATACGTTTGTCAAGGGCTACCAACTACTGGACGATTCGGTCTATTCGACACTTGTTTTGATCTAACGTCTAGAACCACGGTTAAGGTTCCCAGTGTTGCCTTTTCAGTTCGGTAATGTATCGTTGGATTTGCTGGCTAAGAATTATATGGTGCCAGTCGGAAACAACATTGTGTGTTTGGGTTTTGCAACCAAATTATTGGGAATGTACACCAACAGGGGATACGAGTCAATTTTGATTTGATCAAAGTAAAATATAGTAAGTGTTGTGGATTTGCAACAGCTTCAGGAGTTCATCCATTTTTGGACTACTCCTACTCGAGCAGGCTTAACTGTGGAGTTCTCACCAACCCCACAATAAAACGATCTGGAAAAAATCTCGATGTTAGGATTTTGTGGATCAGTTACTTATAACCAAAATCTTTGGACAACTATTTAAGCGAAGTGAGATCATGGCGCAACGGTTACCCATATCCGGGCTAGGCATTTTTCCATCATAGTCCCTCTTTGGGCCACGCCCAGGGGTACCACAGGTGACGAGTGACAATTCCTTCATAGAGGCCCAGAGACTTTGTAACGGAAACCTTAACTTTTGGCCCCTCCACCACTAGAAACATTGCTATTGGGTAGTTGCAATCCATAATTTAAGTGAGGGTGAGCCAGCCAGAAACCAAGCATATAAAAAAAAAGTACACTAATTTTTTTTTTAAAACTAAGTACGTACATAAAACTTAAAAATAGCTACTCGAGTTAACTTAAAATAAGTACGTACGTAAAACTTTACTAGTTTTCGAACCCGTCCTACGAACGGGTGCCGTTATATTAGATTATTCTAAATAATATTAGCAACTATACATAGCTATGAGATATGAAAATTATTTTAATCACTCATTCAAATTAAAAGGAAATAGCAGACATTGATAAAACCCATTAGTTAATCTCTGATTTTATTTTTGTAATATATATTGATTAGAGCAATTTATCTGTTCAAAGATACCTGTCATTCTTTCCCTGTGGTTTGATGATTGGGGATAGCTCTTAAACTCCATTTGTACACAAAACCTTGGCTAAAAAATGATTACATTTATTACTAAAAATATGATTCCATATATGTAAAAATGTCTGATAAGTCATCTCATCTCCAAGATCGAACATATAATTATGTAGAGAGAATCATAACTCTACCATTCCCTCTTTATAATTGCCTTTAGATAATTTCTTTTTCTTGAATTTGTATGCACTGATTTCTAGGCAAGTCGTTCTTTTCTGCAATCTCAAGTTTGTTGCAAATTTCTTCTATTTCTTCGTAGTTATAGTGTACTACTTCAAAGCCTATCTCACTGCGTAGAAAATCAATTGCTTTTTTCGATGCTGAATTTTCTGAATCTTCTCGAGTTGTTGAATTTCCTTCTAATTGGTGATTATCTTTGATGTTAAAGATTGGAACGTCAATTGATATTTGACATCTGTATTGATTTTCTCCCAATATTTCGTTGTAAAATTCTGGGTTGTCTATCTTTAATATTTTGGTGCAGTGCATCAGCGTATCTTTGAATTTTAGAGGGATAAGTTTTTGAAATTGAATTCACTGCATCAATTTATAGATCAATTTATTGTTAGTAAAACACTTCAAAATTACAATTAAGCAAAAAAATATGAATGTTAAATCTGTTTACCTTTTTATTGAATTTGTTGAGACTCGAGTACCGTTCTTTATTCTCCTTGATCATGAGTTTGGTATTGTCTAAAATAATACTTCTAATATCTGTACTGGATATTCCGCGACGTGCTTCAATTCTTCAAACCTAAACTTTAAAAAGTTAGTTATATATAACATATGAAAAATCATATTAAATAAAAAAACTTGCCTTTGTTCGTTGTTTGATATTCATTGATTTCTCGAGGAATTCGATTCTTTCTTGTTGTTCTTTGAAGAACTTTCGCTTGATTTTCAACTCCTTGAAGTGGTAGTCAACAACTTCGAATTCATTAACTTTTTGTGTAAATTCAATTGCCCATCTTGCTGCAGTGTTTTCAGTCTCTTCAATGGATATTTCAGACGCACCTTCCACACCAACTACATCATTTCTCACCCTGACGCTTCCATTGTACATTCCGTTATGTATTGAACTTTCGTAAACAGGTTGATCCAGATTTAGCTTTTTCATTATTTCTTCTAGCATAGATTTGAATGACACTTCAATCCCTCCTGAATATTGCTCTGTTCTCATCTCCATTGTGATCCTTTTATGTGTTTTTGTATAAGATAGCTAAGAAAAAAAATGTTATGTTCACATTGTAGTAAGTAGAAGATTATTTTTTTAATCGAAATAACTAAATGTAGCAATACACACAAAAAAAAAAAAAAAGATACTTGTTTTAAAAAATCGTACCTTTTATGCTTCTTGTAGATCCATATTTAGAACATTATATCAACTTATTAGACATGATATGACAGAATTATAAAAATTTGATAGGCAATATTGGAAAACTTTATTTGATTCATGTATTGGTAAAACTACTCTGCCTTATGGATGTGGCATTTGGAGTAAAAATGAATGGGTGACCATATTGTTATTTCCTTTGAAGCTAATTCTAATTTGTTTTGGGTTGAAAGGTATGGCAACGAAACATTGGGTATGAATGATTTATTGGTTAAATTGTGGGATTAGTGAAATTTGGGTATGACTGTTTTATTTTCTGCTTATTCCACTGTCATTGGTATTCCTGCTATTGTGTTTTTACCTACGGATAGAATATCGATGGTTCAATTGGTTCAACCTATTCATACAACTATTTGTTCAAATATTTATGCTTAATTCATGGATTAAAATAACACATGTTAACTAATATTATTAAAAAAATCTAATAAGATTGATTTTTTTTTTATTGGAATGTGTACCTTTTTTTTGTAGTAGCTCTGAATCCTTGTTTATGATGATAAGTTTTCTTAAAATTATTTTACTTGAGGCATTGTTGTGGTGTATTTATAGTTTTAAATTGATTAGGGATCCCTATTTGATTAGAAGTTTAGTTTGTGTATTATTCTAATTTCATGTATATCTATAATTGTACTATTCGGCTAATGTCGCAAATATGGTTTGGTGTCTTTAACATGGGCTTAAGCCCATTATATTTTTCATGTATAGACTTGAGGATTTTCTTTTCTTTTTCATGTTTGAGGTTGGTTATTTCAACATACCAATTGATTTCACGTCTAAATCTCTTAAATTAAATACAGATGTGGATATGGACTGTGCTGCTGGAAACGAAGGTGAAGCTCTTGTATTTGCTTTGTAATTATAACACATATATGAAATTATTTTTGCCGTTTCTCATCTAGTTGGAACATACCGTAGTTCAATTATTCGTATTCTATAACATCTAGTGAAACTGTTGAACTCATCGCTAAACTTTAGCAACTTCTAGTACTATGTACTTGTTTAATCTATTTGTGAGATCTTGTTTAACAGTAAGAACAATCTTAAGGTTAGGACAGATGAGTGCATGAGGCATAACTGATATTTTTTCCTTTTTTTATTTTATTTTATTAATACGTTTATATCATTTTCAGAATTATTTTTTGTGCATGTCAGGTTGGTGTGATTGGGAATTTGGTCCAGTCATCCCCAAACATAAAGAAGGATGTTCTAGTTGCCTGAGCTTTACAAACTGTAATTGGATTACTAAGGTACTTCTTCATTGCTATACAGAGAGACATTTTTTCAACATAGATAGCTAACTTGGAATATGGAAAATCCCATGTTTAAAGATTATTTCTTCACCCTTTAATCTGCAATCTGATTTTTCTGCATGTAAATGGATAAATACATTGAAGACAATGTCAAGGTTGTGGAAATGGATTTTGGGCAATCTAGAGGGAGTACAAAGAGTAGGAATGGCTATTTAACCAACGATCATGTTTAAAGGGCAGATCAAAGATATTCACCACATCATTACGCAGAACTAAAGCAAAACTATTTCTGCCACATGTTATTAGCAAAGATGAGCCCTAATGCCTGCAGTAGACATTTTGATGATTACTCAGTGAGTACAGAACAGAGCAGCTCCTGTCACAACTCAAGTTTGTCAAAACTTGATCCAAGTTTATTAAGTATCTTTCAGTTTTGGTCAAAGCTATTGTAATAAGGATGCTTTCTAGCTTATCCGGAAAATAAACATTGTTTTGATTTTGAAATTATATATCTAAAGCTAATATAGTTGATATGGTAATTCCATTGATTTGTATTTGTGTTTAATTTTGCTGTTTGTAAACTTTCATCCCCTAAGCCAACCTTACATGTTGTTCTGTACTCATGTAAAATATCAGAACAAACCTTAATCCCACAAAATATAATTTTGATTTCCTACCCTGTGTTTTCCTCCTCCATCTACATCCAAAAAATTTAATATGGATATGTTATCTTTCCTTGGCATTGTTATCAGGCATATTGCAGCTGCTGAGTGTTCCACTAAGTCATTGTGCTGGAATTGTCGTGAGCCCGCCACATGGGGCGTTGACTACCAAAATGAGGTGATATGCCATACTTTTCGGTAAAATTTCGGGTCACATTGCCAAAGATTCAGCGCGCCTTCTCTACCACCTGGTGACCTCAGGGTTTGCAACAACTGCTATAAGACTGGCCATATAGCTGTTGACTGCACAAATGATAAGGCATACAACAATTGCAGGAAGACTGGCCACCTGGGTCATGACTGTCCGAATGAGTCATGTGGCTAGGCATTGCCCAAAATCTGAATATACCCAAAATCTAGATATTCATCTTCTTGGTGGTTTTTTTTGACGTAGTAATGGTAGATCTTCTTGGTTGTGCTGGACACTTGGAAGAAGCCTTAAACCTTGCAGCGACGATGCCTATTGAGGCGTGTGTGGAGCACTCTTTGGTGCTTGTCGGAACCATGGAAATCCTGATTAGAGAAAAAGGAGTCAGAAAGAACCCTGGCTGCAGCTTAATGGAAGCAGAGGATGGGATTTTACATGAGTTATTTGCTGGTGACATTACGCACCCAAAGTCAAAAGAGATCAAGGAAGCACTGGAGGATCTTTTACATATATCATTTGGACTATTTACTACGACTGTTGGAATCCCCATTAGGATTGTAAAGAAACTCAGAGTGTGTGAGGATTTCCACACTGTGATGTGTGGTGTGTCTCTGAGGAGAGAGATTGTTGAGGGATAACATGAGGTTTCACCATTTTCATAATCGATTGTGCTCTTGTGGTAATTTGTGGTGATTTAGGAGAGTTTATATAATGGAGTTGCAAAACCGTCCGATAATACTAAAAAAATCTAGACATCTAAGAATGTTGCTGACTGCCTAATTCTTTCGCACTTCCAATGGTGTGTTTTTTTTTAAAGATCATTTGGTATTTGGCATTAGAATACTGAAGGAAGAACTCACTATCTCATTAATATTTGGAAGACACCGCATCAAAGATTTATTTTGTTGAATGTTCAGGGCATCCACTTATTTACAATTACTCACTTCTTTTAGAAGGTCAGCAAACGAAACAATGCTATGATACGAATACCTACTCCAAAGGTGACAAATGACTTATATTTTTTTGATATCGAACACAATATAACTTGAAGTAGTCGAATTGGAAAAGCGAGCATGCTAATATTATAAATTTAAACTAAAAATTAACGGACTCAATAGTTACAAACTTTCATAAATAAGAAGCGTCAAACCTCGGCCATTAAAAAAATACTATGTGACCAACATAATAAAGTTTTGGTATTAAAGTACTAATCCTCATGGTTTTCTTTTCTTTATTATGGAACTCTCCATGCCCTTCATTCCTTTAATTTTTTCTTCGAGATAATATATTTTATCTTTGTTGTGTTTATCATCAACCAAACAATCTAGCATAATATTTTTGAGGATGTCGAGTTGATTTTGTTTCTCTTCAACTTCTATTCTTTTCTTCATAAGTTCTTTGAAATTGAAGTATTCAATTTCCATATCACGTTCATCCTTTATAAACTGTATTGCGTGAAAAGCTACTGAATCCTCTGCTTTTGCAACATAATATGTTGGGCTTCCATCAATTTCTTTAACTATGACGTCTTCACTGTTAAAGAATAAGTCTTTTGGTACCTTTAATGTTACAATGCTTTTGAATCGTCCGCTCTCTAATTCTGTGTTGTAGACCGGATCTTGTTGAATGTTAAGTCCTGCTTCTAGAATTTCCTTTAGCATTTTTTTTTACATAAGCTGTAATTTTTATACGCCATTATCTGCAATATACATAATAAAATGAAGTCAATAAATAATTGTAAATAATAAAGAAGAGGAAGAAAATAGGCTACCTGGTTTTTCGATAGGTGTAGTTAAATTGTTTTTTTTTAGGTTAATAGATTATGTTTTACTAAGTGATTGGAAGTTCACTTTTCATAGGTTTTTAGTTTTGTATATCTCTTAAATTTTGATATTTTGGAACAGCAAGCTTCTCCTTTTTTGCAGCCTCCACTCTATTAGGAGCATGGATTATGACACGTGTTGGGTATTTTGAAATTTGGATTTTTAGTTTTATGGTGTGGGCACGTGCAAAACGTGTGAGGGGTAGTTGTTGCATTTTGAAAGGGCATAACACCAGACACACCACAATAGACGGTCAAACTTGATAAATGAATCATTAACTAACGATAGGGTTACCTAAAGCTAAGAAACGTAAAACTTTGGGTCCAATGCAAATACCCATATTATTGGGACAACCTAAAGCTAAATCACCTTATTTTAAATTAGATTTTTTTTTAAAATTAGGTAGAAGCTATTGGGTTTAGAAACCTATAAGTATACTATTACTGTTGGGCCTGGGCCCAACAAATTATAACATATGTTTTAAGCGGGTACTGTATATCAAATTCAATTCAAATTTGAATTGCTACCTCTTTTTCCCACGCAGCTTCCTTTCACATTAAATTGCTCCAATCTTCATGGTAAGATATGTATCTGATTATGTGAATGTTACTCACACTTCAAAATCTTGGACGTTTCTTGATTCAATGGTAGAGGAGCAAAACAATAGTGATCACTTTTCAAGGGTTTATGATATTGACAAAGATTTAACCAAGAATACTTCCACCCCAGCAGTTTTTAATCAAGATCCAGATTTGAAAGTTTATGAGAAGAATATTAGTAGTCAAGATGATGATGTTACCATGGAGACGGACAAAGCAGTTGAGAATGTTTTAGCAAGCAAAGGTGTTTGACATCTAGCGTGAAGTTGCAGTTTATTGTAGGTTCAATTCCCAGGCGTCATATGGGCATCTGAGCATCTCTTTCTACATCTAGGAGATAAATGTTGCGTGGTCAGTTCGCCGATGGATTCAGTGTTATGTGTTTCCGGATCTAGGCTACTTAAGAAAGGTTTCACACAGAATGATTGCACAGGTTAGTATCTTTTTTCGCATTATTAATTTGTTTTCTTGATTATAATTTCTTAATTAGGGTTTAATTTGCATTGTATGTTCTAGAAAAGTATATAATTGAGTAATATTGAGCATTCTTTTTTTGGCCTCAGTTATTTGACTGATACACTTGTTAGAATATTTTTGTTGAATTATCGCGGTTGTGTAATATACTTGTATATTATGTTATGGCAACAAAATGCAAATGATTGGAAAAGATTGTTGCATTATTGAGGTTAGAAACACTAAATTTGATGGATCATAATTTTGCTTCTGGATACACCTCTAGTTAAAGAATTAATGTAAAGGGCATGCCATTAGTAAAGAGAATGATCCTAGAATATTCAACTATCCACAGTTTGTGCTCAAGAGTCCATATCACTTTTATTAACTAAGAAGTTGTATTCTTTGGGGTCTGTCAGTTTAGAAGGCTTTATTGAGGACATATATAGTATACTATGTTACTTTGCAATTAGGTTGGGTTGGTGGAGAAAGTGGTTCTTGTTCCGTAATTATCGGGTAACGTGGGTGCTGATGGTGCGTAGTTTTGAGAGGTGTATCTATTGAAAGAATCCATTGATTGTAAAAGTTTGATACAAATTTTTTTGGAGATGGAATCTAGGATTAGGGGGTTTTGACTTTTGAGAGGTGGTAAAAAGCTGATGAAACCGTCAGTTTCGAATGTTACCTTTTTTTTTGCTGATGATATAACTATATAAGAAATAGTAGGAACATATTTATTGGTCCACTTAACCGTGTCGGCCTCATTATTAGCCGTGTGTACATCCTTTTTACGGCTGTTCTGGAAATTGGAAAGAAGGAAATCAAATCGGAATAAGTATTGACTATGACGTGAACTTTGAAAGGCATAAGAAAATAGTGAAGGATCAACATGAGAAAAAGGAAAGAAAGATAAAGAGTGGCACAAAGAAGTGTGATTGTCCCTTCTTGCTTAGGGGGATTTACTTGCCTGGTCGTGATGATAAGTGGAAGGTGAGTGTTGAATGTGGTCGTCACAACCACCCGCCGAAGACCGACTTAGGGGGTCATACATATGGGGGTAGGCTAACATGTGAACAGATTTATTGGTCCACTTAACCGTGTCGGCCTCATTATTAGCCGTGTGTATATCCTTTTTACGGCTGTTCTGGAAATTGGAAAGAAGGAAATCAAATTGGAATAAGTATTGACTATGACGTGAACTTTGAAAGGCATAAGAAAATAGTGAAGGATCAACATGAGAAAAAGAAAAGAAAGATAAAGAGTGGCACAAAGAAGTGTGATTGTCCCTTCTTGCTTAGGGGGATTTACTTGCCTGGTCGTGATGATAAGTGGAAGGTGAGTGTTGAATGTGGTCGTCACAACCACCCGCCAAAGACCGACTTAGGGGGTCATACATATGGGGGTAGGCTAACATGTGAGGAGCAAAAGGTTTTGTTTCAGATGACCTTAGCTGGAGTCAAGCCAAAATAGGTTCTTAATGTCATCAAAAGAAAATTTTGAACGACTCTGTATATGTCTTTCATTAAGTTATGATGAACTATAGATAATTCAAATTGAAAAAACAAAAACATAAATTTGATGGATCTAACACTGTGCTAATCCTCATCCAATATAGAATTCAGCTTGAAAAACACTACGTTAATCCTCATCCAAATCTGATGG
This sequence comes from Coptis chinensis, assembly GCF_015680905.1. Classification (NCBI taxonomy): domain Eukaryota; kingdom Viridiplantae; phylum Streptophyta; class Magnoliopsida; order Ranunculales; family Ranunculaceae; genus Coptis; species Coptis chinensis. The sequence continues at coordinate 33,995,153 of NC_141456.1, read as the reverse complement.
ATTATTTGGGATGCTTAGGTAGTCCATATCCCAATTTGGTCCTCCTATAAGCAATGCTTCATTTATTGAATTCAAATAGGCATTTTCTTTTCTCAAGTTTTCAATATATTGATGAAGTTGTTTTTCTCTAGTATTTGCTTGTAGCTCTTCACGTTTAGTAATGACTTCTTTGTGGTTGACGTCTAAAACCTTAAATTTGTATACCTGCTGTAGAAAGTGGATAGCGTTTCCTGCAGCTGCATTTTCTGAGTCCACTTTCTTAGTTTGATACGTCCCCGGAAATGATTGGCTTATAGGATAATTCGGATTTTTGAAGATTTCTCTCATTATCGGCAAATCTATTATGACATCTGCAGCGTATTGGTTGTTTTCAATATTTGATATGTAAACTGGTTCTCCATGAATTTTTTCCTTGATTAGAATTTCCCTCAACGCTGTCTTGAGTGAAATTTTGTGTTTGGTTTCATAATCCATGAGCTGCATTTTAAAAATTACACTAGTTTATATTATACAGAAATATGCAGTATCACCATTGTCAGGGCATATAGTAATTTGGTATTTTTAGAACATGCAAATTTTAGGTTTTGTTTTATTGATGGATCTTTTACTGTTTTGTAGGCTTTGTGGGAGGATAGCAAATGTGTGTCAAAGTGGGCTATAGTGAATAGGTGCAGGTATATATATACCACTAAACTTTGTTCCAGCATTACATAATTTTGATATAAAAACATGCATTTTCTTATACTCTAGTTACATATATATACTATACCGTACCTTATACACACACACCTTTCCCCCTTGAAATAAATTTTAAAGCATATGGATGATTTGAAAGTTGATATGTTCTCCTTAGGTCTGCTCTTATATTTCATATAATTTCATCAATAATTGTCATGTTGGATTGATTGATTCAATAGCTTCAACTCGAGACTTATCTCTCCCACAGTCCCACTGATTTCACAATATTGAGAATAATTATAAAGAGGAGGGGTAAGAGGGGTTCCAGGAACAGTTAATAGTGAGTGGTTGTTACACTAATACAGGTCTTAAGTTCAATATAGTTCAATATAATTTTGAATTAAAAGAATAATAAAAAATAAATCGTTACACGCTTACGCTAATATCTCATGTGTTTAAACTTTATTATTATTATTATTATTATTATTTTTATCATCAGTTGAATCATAAAAAGAAATCAACAAAATTATTAAATAAGATACTGGAAAAAAAAAATAGTTTACCTTATCCATTTTTGTTAACTCTTTCTTAAGCTTTGATTGAATATCTTCTATTGTATGCAATGAAAAAAAGAAAAAGAACTCAGTTATATATGTAAAACTAATGTAAATTAGACTAAAAGAAAAAACTGAAAGTTTACCTTTGTTTTTTGTTTTGTGTTAGGAGGATCGTTGGTTTTTTATATATATAGGTTTGTTTAGGTTTTCTTATGTCATTAGAAGTTTAGTATTAATAGGATTCTTATTAGATAGGTTTGTTTAGGAAGTTAAGTATAAATAGGATTCTTTTGGTAGAAGAAGTCCTTATGTAGGCCTGGGAATTAGACCGTATACTTCCTTGCTAGTCCAGGAGATCTTCCTCAGGCAGTGAAGTTCGGCTACAATCATGAATCCAAACCCAAGATGCTTCTTGAAGTAGGATCTTCCCATATCAAAAGCAGCACCCTCACACCTTCCTGCGACTTGGACTTGAGAAAATCCCCTATAATGACATCTGATCCAGAAGCAACATCTTGAACTAATCAAACTTTGTGGTACACTGTCCAACCAGTAATATAAATCAAGCGCCAGGCTTGACTAATTGCATTGAATATGTCATACCAACATTTCCCGTACTCATAAGGCACCCCACCTTCGAGCTTCAAAGCTGGAAGGAAACCGTCAGGAACATTGGCATCTTGGTATAATGTTAGCTTCCCTCCTTGGCTGAGGGAAGTATGTACCTAGAACTCCTGGTAGTCAATCTCTCAATTGGTATGTATTGAATAGATATCTTCAATATAGCTCCAGGGTTACATGGCTTCCTGTTTGACATATTAAGGATTTGAAAAGATCCTTCAATTTTGTTTCCTGATATTATATTTTCTACTGTGATTGCCACGACTCCAATAACTTGGGACCCCACAATATCACTGTCCTTAACAACAAAATGCGCGCGGCGTGATGCTTGATAAGCAAGGACCACTAAAATGTTGTGTCCAAACTGGGTTATTGTTATTACTAATAACGTACGTTCTGCTGACGACAACATTGGCCACTCAAACAGTGATATAGGGATCACTGTTTACCTTTGATACATTCCCTTCAATTTTGTTTGTGGTTAAGGTCTTATGAAACATATCCATGTTGGGTAGGTTTTTCGCCTCATAGACCCAAATATTCAAATTCCCATGTAAGAGCATAACCTTTAAAGATCCTTTAGACGATGGAACTGGTACAATCTGTAAAGATTGACCATGGCACAATCACATAAATAATCTACAAAAGGCCAAAAGCCAAATATTAGAAGTGATCCATTAGCCAAGTTGTAATTAAAGTCCAAAGCACTCACAGATTATGGTGCATCAATAAGGGGCCATAACCCTCTGTATTGAAAAAAATGTAACAACCTCATGAAGTGGCAAGCTATAAATAATTTAAAATTTGTATAGTGAATTCACCCACTACTCTGTGTTGTACTTTTGGGTGCATTAAGAGGATTAGTGTTTTGATGCCCCCCCCCCCTTTCCACGTATGAACTTTCTAACTTGTATTACCGTGGTTATCTCAACCACCTTTCCATTTGCATCTTTACGTATTAAGGGTATAATACTTTGTTCTTTAATGTACTATCCTATCTGGCTACCCTATTGTTTATAAGAGACAACAGTTGAAAAGGGTCTGTACATTTTTTGTTTTGTAGTATATTATTTTGAATGGTATACTTGGGGTATGGCTGTACATATAATTATTCTTTCTAGTGAGTTGTGATCACCGACCAATATGATACCACTTATTGTGTTTGGCACAAAATGGAGATATAGAAGCAAATTTCTATTAATAACATAATTAGACTTATGGTTCGCTCTCTTACATGTACTTGTCCTGTCAGATATTGGAATGTATTATGAAGCAAGAATTCTGGCCTACTGATTAATTTTGTTGAGAAGGTCTCCCTGCTTTGCTTGTTACGAAGCGAAAGCTTAGATGCAAGTATGCACACATAAGTGTTTACACTGCTGCATTATGAACTCGAGAATTACACCCACTAAACGGACATTTATTTTTTATTCATTTATTTCTTTTACGAGGTTTCTTGGTGGGGGTGTGCAATGTCTTGTGTATGTGACTTGATATCTGTAGGAACCTATTAAAGAATTTGGGATTCGGAGGGACATAATGGAATCAAAGAAACTTGTCTTCAAGTCCGATGGCATTTGGTTTACTCCAACATTCTTGACACTAAATTTGAATTGTGGATTCTGTCAAATTAGTTCATATACATGTTTACCCTTTGCCCGGATGACTAAATAAATTGTCTTTTCCTCAGTGGTGCTCTATGCTTTTGCTATCACATCATTCATTCAGTATATGGATTCTTATATCTTTCAGATTTGAGGTGCACATCTTGGTCTGCACATACACAATTTGGTCATGCCCGTGAATTTTCCTTTCAACATCCAATCAAATTTTACTTTGGTAAGAGTGCACTTCTACTGTTTGTTTCCAAGTAAACTTAAAATAGTTGTATTTCTTAGTTGTTCCTGTATAGATTTTATATGGCACAACAATCTCCTAGACTCCTCGCATATCTATCATAGAAATCACTCGTCGGTTTTAGCGTGTCTCTAGGTGACTTTATTGTACACCTAAACCTGTTACGCAATATAGGCTAAGGTGATTTCTTTGATAGGCACTTTAGGAGATCTCTAGGTTAAGTAGTTGACATTTAAGTGAATTATAGTTTAAATTTGGCGATTTGTTTTTAAACGTGCAAAGTTTGGTCCTTGCCGGGAAGCCCAAAGATTTTGAGTTTCTGTAAACGGGTACCTCATATGCTTTTTTCTTGTTTTCTTTGATTGTTAATATCTTCGTAACACATGTTTTGAACACATTCATATCTTTTGTTTCCTTTCTAAATAGCATCTGCTGAAACCGTCCGTATTGTATATATCTTCTAACATTTGAATGTTTCTTATTTGCTAGTCATTTGGTTATTGAGACATCACAGGAAATAGGTGATGTGCCTTATGCAGACTACTTCCTTGTTGAGGTATCATTCTGTAATCTGTCATGTATTGTTTTTCTATATTGATGCTACAGTTTTTGGGTGCGCTTTTATTGTAGGATATTTTTGCGAACATAGTATGTAAAAAATTTAGTTTAAAGTGCATGTTACTTAATTTTTTTGTCACAATATCTACATCCTGTATACTTGATTTCTTAACTTGGTGCTATGTGGACTATGAATACTTAGTGTGGTTGTGGTTGTAGACATATTAGTAGTTATATATTTGTTTGTGAAATTACTATACTATTTTTATACTGTTAGGCACCAATTTTATTCCCAATTGCATCTGTTGCTATTTGATTTTAATACAATATTTTTATAGTCCTTTTTCTCAGTTTTAAATCTATCTTTATTTATGACTCTGTTATTCTATGATTTATTTTCTTACTTTTCTGGTGATGAGTGTTTCAAGCAAAACTCAAGATGATGCTCTGATATGTAAACAATTGAGCTACTTAAACTATAATAGCTTTGTAATTATAGAAGATATAATTTTAAACATCTAAACCTGAGGATTCACATTTTTGTTTTTGGTCATCCTAAATCATATGTGGGTATGCCTGTTATATTTGTTCTTCATCATTATATGCTATACTGGGGCACCTTCTTCCTCACTTAGTTGATTGATCACGATAGTTTCTTTTATTGAAATAACTTTGTAGTTTGTATGTTCAAGTGGTCAGCTAGGCCATCTTTTTGGAAATCACTATCCTAACAACTTCTTATAGTGTACTCATTCCAACTTTCATTGCTTGCTTTACATAGCTAAAAATTCGAAAAAATAAAATAAAAAATAATTGAAGTTGGTGTTTTTGGTTTGTTGAATCATTCTTTTAGCCCCTCTAGTGTATGTACTATTTTGTATCCTGTTTGATATTTTAAATATTACAAACATAGGATCCAGTTTCTGTTAGAATTATTTATTGGCAATGTACTTAAGTGTAACATAGCTGTGTAGATTGGACTCAAGAGATACACTGACCTGTGAGTGACTGTCTTGTTCCTTCGCTCAGAATCGATTGACTGATGAGAGACAATAGTTTTATCATTGTATGCAAACTTTGTATTTTCAAGCTGGAATTGGTACCACGAAGTTGTATAAGAATCTCCACAAAACTGTTGTCTCAACTTCTTTCCACGAACCATAGTTTGGCCTTCATTGTGTCTCAGTTGCAATCTAAAAGCATAAAATTCTCTCATGCTAATATTTTTTCTTTTTCCGACTACTTTATTGTTTCTATATGGAATGTCAATTCTATATCCATCTTCAGCATGGGGGAACAAAAGTGGATATTGCATTGCCATGAAACTTGGAAGTAATTCATTGATTCTCTTAATCCAAATCCTTTCTTGTCCACAATAACATCTCTGTGCTCATTAAATTCATCACCATTACCAACAATTAAACCAGCAACCTCTGTTGATGATGGTAAATTATAAAGTTTTCCATCTTTTTGTCTTCTATTAATCGGGTTTTTATTCGATATGCGCTACATGACATTCTTTAAATCTATCCCTTGCCATTCTATAAGTCTCAGTGAGTTTGTTGGTAACATTCAACATATCTATCAGTCCTCGAACAATGCTAGGATCTAACTCGTCTCTTGCCCTCTTCTTTACAATTTTTCTTCTTGAGTGAGTTCAACCTGTGTGAGACTTCATTTTTCGATTATCATGTATGTACAAATTATTGCAAACCTTGGACGACTCCTTACGGTGGAAGCAAAGTTCCTATTTTATGGTGATTTTGTCCTTTTATTTTATAAACAAAGGGCCCCTTTCCATCGTTAATTGAACTCTGTACTGCACCACCAGTGGATGTGAACGCAAACATGGAGTTGTAGATGTTGATGTTTTCCATGTAATTTGAAGATTTCTGTCCACCTTTGCAATCCAATAGATTTCTCAAAAATTCAGGAGTTTCTTTTAGAAGAGGCAATTGAACTTTGCCATTCTGACAACACATTGAGAATCTAGGATTCGTAGGTTTTTTGCTCATATCATTCCTTTCTTCATACCAGACAATAGCTCCACAATGAGAACATATTGAAGTTGGACAACCAATATCTAAAGGCTCAAAACAACTTCCTGCAAAACAATTATTAGATTATTTTATTGCATACACTAAAATAGCAATACGGTATAATTTAGTGTCAAAACACTTACTTGTATGTGAAACTTCTAAATCACAAATACGTGGCACTCCTAGATTTAAAATAATTGACATCATCATCTTCAGAATCAGTCCACTAATCTGTGAGAGGTAATCGTCGTCATTTATATCAACATCATCCAGTTGATATGAATGGAACTGATTTGGAGAAATACCAAGTCTCTTATTTCTTAATATTTGACTTCATTTAAACCGTCGTTCTCTAGCTCTTTATTTAGTAATAACTATTTAAAAATTTTAATCAGTCACAAATAATAAACTAAAAGGTAAATTATGTGATATTTTGATCATACCTCTTTTTTTTTTTTTTTTTTTTTTTGGGATTAATCTTGCCAGATGGATTTATTTTTGTCTTTTTTCCAGCCTTTTCCTTCGTTGCTGTACACAAAAAAAAAAAAAATTTACTTGATCAAAATAGGAGTCTGCAGCCCAATAAATGCAGAAACAATTTGTTTAATCTTCAAAATAGACAGGGCTACTAATTTCAGTACATAGACAACATAAGATAGAGTTTACTTCCAAGCTTTAGAATTCGATCTATAAAAGCATACATACTTCGCTTGTTTGGTTCTTCTGGGCATGTGCCCATATCTTTTTGTTTTCTTTTCAAATTAGTTCTCTTGTTTTTGAACCAATTATTTATTTGTTTTTCAGAAATAGACCATGTTGTATGAGATCATTGGTAATATTTTGTATTCTATCTTTACATGGATTGCAGGTCTCTCCATCAAAGATTTCATTCAAAAATCTTTTTTGAACTGGTTTTGGTGTCCAACGCTTCATGATGGACATGGAGGAAGAGAGGGATAAAGATGAATGTGATGAATATTTATTGTAAACTGCGTGAATTGGAGATGAAGAATATAGAATACGTATTAATTTCTAAGTTTTTAAACTTCTATCGGTGGAAGAGTTTAGGAAAAAGTGGACACTATATAAGTGCAAATTGGGTGTGTTTAGGAAATTGACATGGCACTCTAGGAATTCAGCAGGTGATAAGAGAAATGAACAGAGTGATAAAATCTACAAATTCCTAGAGGAGTTGGGTGATAAAATGAGACTTGCAGGTTATCTTCCCAATACTGATTTTGTTCTGCAAGATGTTGATCAAGAAGAGAAGGAAGAGGTTTTGTGCGATCCACGGTGAGAAGCTTGTTTTTGCTTTTGGCATACTCAATTTAAGTGGTGGTTCTTCAATTAGGTGTGTTCAAGAATTTGAGAGTATGTGGAGAGACGCCATACCGCCATCAAATTCATGTCAAAGATTGTTGGGGTGCAGATCACATTAAGGGACTCCTTGAGGTTTCACCACGATTGATGGATTCTCGTTCTTGTCGAGATTTTTGGTGACCCTCCTTTCATCTAGTGGATGTGACTCTGTCCAGAAGAATACTTTAGCTAGTGGCAAAAGAGCAAAGAGGTTCCTCAGAACTTGGCTCCTTTTTTTCGAGGTTGGCATGCTAAATAACTTCTCTCTCATGAAATAGCGAGCATTAGATGTTGCACATCCAGCCATCCGCAAAGGATGTTCACAACAACCCGGCCTAAATTTTACACAAGCTTAAGACCTAACTCAGCCTTGTCCATCGCTGAAACCTTCTATGTTACTGGTCACTTTGATCTGAAGCTTATTTGTTAAACATATCACAAAACATACTTGGATCCTCCTGCAAATTGTGCAAGCTCCTCATGATACTTGCCTTGATGTATAACCCTCATTGAATATGCAAGCAAACCATTGGCAGATTCTGCCAAAAGCCACTTTTTATTGGATTATACCTTCTTTCAGCTCTTTGGAACAAAACTGGTGGAGCTGATCATTTTCTTGTTGCTTGTCATGATTGGGTACACTTCTCGTGCCTCCTTCAGACTTAAATTTCACCATTTTTTAGTTGAGACTGCAATTTCTTGTGTAGTCTTTGATAAATTGTGTATTTCCCAGGCCCCGCATGAAACGGTGATAAATACACACATAGGTAAAAGGATACTGAGAATCAGGCCACAACATCAATGACCATATAGACTATAGAGCCATTTAATATGTAGAGATGTATATCTTTTTGTCTAAATTCCGTAAACATTCCTTGTCACAATCAATTCTTAAAGCTGTGTTGCAAGTTGGAACCCTGTGATACTAAGCAGACTCTGTTTTTGTTTGTCAATTCATAAGTGAAGTATTATCTTATTCCCACTACATAGAAAATTATGCTGAGAAAATGATCGTAGGGCATAAAGGAAGGTGCATAAGGATCATTCAACAGAACCCCGTCTGTTCAATGGACTCTGTCAACTTCATACAGAGCAATAGAGGATTGGCGATTAACATACTGAAAGCCATTTCAAGTAGGAAGTGCAACCATGCTAACCATCTTCGTAAAGGCTAAAAAGAGCCTAAATCTGCTGGAGCATATCCACAAAGGTGACAAAGATAATTAATTATAAGCATTTGCTATCTTTGAAATGGAAGATAAAGATGATCCAATGACAAAAAGAAACACGCCATGTAAAGTTAGCATGAAAAGATATTCTGAAAGCAATCTTTTGCTGATTATTCTTGTTTCAGGTAAAACAAATATTAAGTTACAAATGACTCATATCAGTACAACCATATTTAAGTTACATTACATGCTAAGGAGTAAGAGCATCTTTAGCAAACCAAAATTTTGAACCAAAAAAACACCAAACCAAAAAAACACCAAGCAACTTTAGGAGCAACATAAAAAAAACACCAAGCAACTACGCGGTTTTGCAAAAAAAACTAAAGCCGGTTTTTCGCAAAACCGCGTGCAGCTGCTACTTATATAAACAGCTCCAAAGCCACGCGGTTTAGTCACTTTCACCTCTTCTCACAATTATAAAACCCTCTCCTTAGTTAAAAAAAAAACAAAAACCTACCTAAACTCTTAAAATTTGATATGGATCCTTTTGAACCTTTCGACGGTGATGATTGGCAGTACACAGATGACATTGGCGATGAGGGAGAAGAACCTGAGGAAGTAGAATACGGTGGGGGAGAAGACAGTGGGGAAGAAGAACCCGAGGATGTCGCGCCGGTTGATAGACATCCCTATGTACTGGAGTATCAGATGAACGACTTCGATTAGCAATTTGCACCTGGAGAAGCACTTGATATGGAAGTTTTGTCTTCTACACGTGATACAAAACACGTGTCGAGTGCGATGGCTAATACTCGGGTAATTAATTAGTTTTGATTAAATATTTTGAATATTAATTAGTTGAGTTGGACCAATTAATTATTTATCTTATACGCATTATTTTTTTTATATAATATCAGCATGTTGTTGACTACCGAGTTAGATCGGCTTTACTTGGTGTTAGAGAGTGGTGGAAGGTTATTAGGAGTTTGGATGAGTTTGTACATATTAGAAATAATATTTTGTATACACCTTTGGGTATTTTGATTGATACGGATTATGAGAAGGTTGATTGGGCAGTGGTCATAGCTTTAGTAGAAAGATGGTGGAGTAGAACTCATACATTTCATTTTCCTTGTGTGGAGTTAGGGTTCACACCACTAGACTTCACTATGATTTATGGGTTGAGTAAAGATATAGGCCAACCGATACCTTTTCATACAAATTATGAGAATATGGATATTATGCTTATGAGTTTTCCTCGTTTGGGTGCGGATGCTTATGATTCTTCTGGGATTAAGCTATCTCATATTAAGACTGCATATATGGAACCCCTCTTGCATCCCTGATACACGAGCGGAGTTAGCTTTTTGATATTCTACGGGTAGTGAGGGGTCTTGTCGGTATGTTAGGTTTTTTTATGTTTTTTATTGGGCATGTTTTGTTTCCCAATGGTCATTCTACGGTACGACTGGGATATTATGCTTATGTATCTGATTTGCATACTATGAGAGATTATGACCTGGGTAGCTCAGTATATGCCACATTGATATCGGCGTTAGATAAAGCTTCACAGACATTCGGAAGTAGAAGTCCTCAGATTGCAGGATTCACGGGACTTTTAGAGATTTGGTTTTATGAGTACTTTCGATGTCTTTGTCCTAACATAGACATGATTGCTGATACTCGCCCTAGATTTGCTAGTTGGTCAGGGCCTCACTTGACTCGTAACAGAGGGCAGATTAGGAATAATATCTGTATGGCTCGTGCTCAGATTGATATTAGATCATTGTCATCTATTGAGTGGAGACCTTGGCGTTTGTCTACTGCCTTTGACGATCCAGTTGTACAGCATGCTTGTGTGTTGTCACGTCACAGAGTTGTTTTTTTTGCCGCGACGCGTATTTATCGGGTTTGGTGCTTGTGGCGGCGGATGTTGGAGGCGGATATTTGGGCGTTATGGAGTTCCATGTGCTCCCATGCCAGATGTTAGTGATGCAAAGTCGTGGGGTAGAATTCAAGTTCATGAAGTTCATGCCAGTGGTGGTCCTTGGCCAGATGCGTCTTCTTTTGTTGTTGAGCAGACTGGTGATCAGTATTATAGATGGTGGAACTGTGTCTCCATGGGTTCGTTGTTGCCTCCTGTTGGTCGGGCTAGCAACTTCGAGTTTGTGGGCCTGGAAGGGATGAGACGTGAGCTACGTATTCCTCATCCGCCACGAGCCTTTTACAAACCCACAACCTCGAATGCATATCGGCCGACTCTCGGTAATGCGCCAAGTAATCCTCAGATGTTTGTCGTGTGTGGACCTGATGGGGAGCCTACTTATATTTCCATTCTTGAGGTGCCTCATGCTCATTTTTCTGAGTTAGAGCCGCATATTGATCAGTATACCATGGTGAGTTTAATTGTTTTATTTATCTTCTTCATTATATATATAATATGTACTCACACTGTATTTTCTTAGATTTTGGTGCCGAGGTTAGGAAAGATATGAGAACCGGGTTCTTATGTTTGATGGGATGAGGACTGCCTGTATCATTATAGCCAAGAAAGAGAGGAGGCTTATTCTCGGACATATCAACAATCCCAAATGCGCATTATGGCCGAGACTTCGAAAAGTGATGAGGATATGCGGCAAGTGTACACACGCAGCAACATCAAGGATATGAGGAACTTCAGTGAAGTAGTTAACCTCCGTCGCGCATGAGAGAAGATCATCGGTCTCCGGATTAGGAACTTAGAGGAGAGGCGGTTTGAAGCGTCCAAATAGAGAGGAGAGGGATCGAGTGGTAAGGGGTGTAAAAAGAGAGCTAAATAAATTTGATGTAATATGATAGGTTTTGGATTATTTTGGATATTAAAATGATTATATCATAATCATAGATTTTGGAATGCATAATCATAATCATAGGTTTTTAATTTCTTTAATTTTTTCGATTTTGAATTACAATTCTTAATTTCTTCAATTGCACAATTGTTAATTTCTTAACTTCTATGCACAACTCATAATTTTTCAAGTTCTATGCACCACAGTTCTAATTTTCAGAAAAAACGCACGTGGTTTTGGCAAAACCGCGCCATAGAAGCCCATTTAGCAGCCCAAGCCCACGCGGTGTTGGAAAAACCGCGCGGTTTTGGCAAAACCGCGTGAGTGATTTGATACAGCACCAAACCTGGAACCAAATATTGGTCGATTTGCTGTTTGGTTTGGTGTTTTTTTGGTGTTTTCATCAACATGTAGTTCTCCTGAAGTTGAAAAAACACCAAATCTCTAGTTGATATCACTGCTAAAGATGCTCTAAGGCTTCAGGTTATGAACTAACCATCAGGCATCACAACTCGATTGAAAGTAAATCTCCGAGGCATGAACCCTCTATCCACCATCTCCACCAACACCAAATCATACGCTTTCTGAAAGAGATTGCAAGAGATTGCATCAAAACTGAAAGAGGATTTATAAATTTGACTTGATGTCTTGATCCAGATTCGACTTCGCTGTAATACAATAAGAAAAATAATTCAAGACCAACTTGAAAAGGTTATCAGCAAATCTCAATGGCTTGCAAAAATAAACTTGCTGTCTTAAGAGTCAAGAAAGGGCTAATCATCCTACCGAAAACAATGTAGTATTAATGAAGATCAATTAAATCAAGTCAATATTCAATGAGCAAAAAAGAACACAGAGAGTATTAGACATTAACAATGAACATACATGCTTAATTTCACGACAACAAAGCAAATGCAACAGTGGGGTAAAACCAAACTGTTGAATCTGATTCAACTCTTAAGAAAAAAACTCATAGACTCCAATATTAATTAGACTGTAGTATGGAAGATCAACCCATGGTACATGGTTATTATTAAAGGCGATAAAACATCTTAATGGTACAAAATTTCCTAAAAACTCATTTATGCAAGTATTTAACTTTGTATCTGTAAGCACTCATGTAGCAAGAAAATACAAATATTGAAATATATAAAGTAAAATAGGCATACTAAACAGCAAAAGCAATCATTGAAGTCACAAAGAGCGCTAGCAGTGTCCAATTTGAAGTTATCTAAGCATGATCTAGCTATTCCAATGATGGATCTTTATTTTAAGGTCATTCCCCATGTCACATTTAATAATCTGTCTTGCAAATAGGTGAAGTAACATGAATTTCAAGCTAGGTTACAACAGGTAAAATAAGGTCTACACAATGTTGATGTTGAAATGTCGAAGTAGAAAAGCATTGTCGAAATTAGATATTTACCAAAAGAAAACCACGCAATAGAAATTCTTACTTACGTTGAGCAGATGGAGTGTAAGACTGATGACAGCAAACAATGATGCTGTAGTGAGGGTCTTTGACATTGAAAATTTTGCTTGCCTTGGTGGGTTCACCTTCCCCTGGTCCGTGAATGTGAGTACACTGCAGCATCAACCACTTTAACACAATTTGTGGCAAGCAACTTGCTGTCATATTTGGAATATTCTGCTAACTCTTTGATGTCCTGGTAGAGAACACTTACATTAGCCCCGACGGAAAGCTGCTTGTTGTTCTGAGTGACAATGTGAATTGCCTTATTGCTGATGCTTAGTTAGGAAAAGTAAGTGCAATACTTGCATAATTAGCTAGTATAATCTCAATCAGTATTTATTTAGAATGGCAAATCCCTTGATGAGTTGATCAATCTGGTCTTGGGTAATCTCGTCCTTAAACTTTGCCATCAATAAGTGTTTCACCAATCCAGTCGCTTCCTCCATTTCTATCTCACTATTATCTCCAAGAAATGAGAAATGGGGCCTTAGCTACTCTCCTAGAAATGAGAAGTGATCTAGGAACCGATGACTTTTTTTGGATCTGGGCTTCTAAACTCAAAGTAGCCCACTTTGAAATTGAAAATTCGAAGGTCAAACCTACAAAAAGTACTGAATGCTTATCTGCGTTTCAACAACCTTTGAATCAATTAAGAACTGTAAAAAAGTTAATTGGCTTCTAAATCATTCATTTAGTTGGTTAATTTAATACTGAACTTTCAAGACAAAAAAAAAAAAAAAAAAAAAAAAAAACAGTATCTGACTTTATTCTACAGATAGATTAGGATTGAATTGCTAACTACTGCTGGGAGGTTACACCGAGAGTACAGATGTCTGAACTCTGAAGTGTAAATTCAAGAAAAAGCATGAGGTAAATATTATTTCAGATTGATAACAAAAGACATGATATAGATTATTCGCTCTCCCGAGAGTGTACAGAGAAACCCCAGTAAGGAAAATAAATAGAAACTAAAAGTCGATGCAACTAAAAAAAGCTCTAGAACCATTTCCATAAACAAACGGGAAAAACAATTCTCATGTATAAGGAGCCATTTATTTACAAAGGTCGAACTGCAAGTACCATGTAATACAAATCACGACAAACCAACCCAATACACTTTTTGGAACTTCAATTTCTATCAGCCTTCTTGTATTCTCATCTTACAAAGCACTGAAACTTTGGACCTAGTGATCAAGAAATTAAACTATGGCAGAACTATTCACAGTCTGAAATAGCATAGTAGGTATCAAAAAATACAGATACAAACAAAACCAGGTACAACCCCCTTTTTTTTTCGTTCTCTTGATTCAGTCACTCCAGTTTACTATGCAAACCAATGAAAAATTCAGACAACGCTGAAAGCAGACTGTAATGTAGATGAGAAATGGGATGCAATAGTCTGAGAGGCAAAAGCTTGAATCTGTTTCTTCACATCTACAGGAAGATAAGACGTAGTTGAGAACATCAAATCAAGGAATACAAAAATAACAATCTGAGAAGTAGAATAACTAAAGATAGAATGGTTACATAGTTACATTCTAAGAAAATAAAAAGGACTATAAGCTTCTAAACCATTCAAATGTAATTTAGTAAAAAAACATACTTTACTAACACAATAACCAACAAAGTCTGATTATTTTTCTCTTCATGATATTGTGAATTTGTTACTTTTAAGAACACTTACCATCTGATCCCCATAACCGGTCTTTTTAAATAGTTCATTTTTAAAGAATTTGGAAAATAAGCTTAAAAGATGACGTATTAGTACTCTAAAGAGATAGAACAAATTTTTTGAGCTAACGCGTCGTGCTCGCATAGTAAATATTTATTGTCCCAAGACCACATCACAAAGTAGCTTGCTAACAACAAAGTGTCACAACATCATTAACGCCATTTTCAAGGTACACATGTTAGCAGCTTCGACCTTAACCTAAATGCACTACAGCCATGTTCTAATAAACCTTAGCCACATCTAGCTTAAGAATTCCAATGGCAGTGATAACTCTTTCCATTATGACACTCATTATTGTCTAGGTAGCTTCCCTTCTCCCTTAACACCATTTTCCCTTCAATTCAAAACACTTAACCATGACTCCAAACCTAGCTCCAATACCAAATTTTAATAATCAACCAACCACAGAAATAGGTATAGCCTTCAAACCCTCAAGAATTTGCATTCAAACCCATTACCAAGACTGCATTTCTATTTGGGAATAACCATCATTTCAAAGTTCAAAAAGTAGTTTCAATTATAAATATCATTTATGGTTGCATATTAAGTATGAATGCCAGAACATAAAACGTAAAAAAACGCAATAGATTATATTTCATAGTGAACAAATGGAATGAACTTTCTTTTTGAATGTAACCAACATTAATAGAAGTTTGATTGTTGTAACAGAGTATTTTGTACAACATAATAAATTTTAGCTCTTACTGAACACAAATAGATGAATGCTACAACAGTGCAACTAAAGAAGTGACTTCTTCCAAAAGTGAGTAGCATCCTTGCCCTACAGAAGTTTAGCGTTTCCATGTTGCCATGCAAATATAATGAAAAAGGTAGTGAACTGCATGTTTTATTTAATGTAGGAGCATCAGTATGTAAGTAAGTAAGCCAGTACATAGGTAAACAACTATGAAGCAATTATTAATTCATTTCCACTTTCATGCTCTTGCTACTGTAACCTTCTTGTCAATCGTCTATAGCGATGCAACAACATTGTAAGTTAGAAATGAATGCAAGACTTGAAAATTGTGGAAAAATCATTGTGATATGGTAAGAACCACTGGGCACTGGCCCCCGAATACAAAATAATAAAAAAAATGTTTCAATTAAAATAGCAGACACATTAGCAAATACTTTTAAGATACACCCGTAGGTCAATTTTAAATCAATGAACTTGAAATAGTACCACAAAGGGAGAAGGGGCGCATATGGTGCAACCTATCTTTAAGAGGGGGAAACGGTGTGTTTCTTGTTGCATGCGAGATCATGAATCAAATGCCTTTGTCTCTGTCTTTGTCGGTTGTTGGTCAGTCATTGTTTTTCTATTCATTATAAGCATTAAAATAGTAAAAATAAAAATAGACTAACATGAATAGTAAACAACTTCTCTTTGACATGCATGTCGTGATTGCTATACTTAATGGATGATCTGAAGTCCATAGGACATACATTTTGTATAAACCACTCTTAAACAGTAAAATATTTTTTTATTATAGTAATAATCATATAAATGCATGGCAGAGCATGTAATCAATGATGGAAAATGTGTTAAAGTGCATTCAAAGCTAAGTTGATTGCAATTAATGGAAAAGGTTTACTACCTACTTACCTGAATGTGGGTTTGTTATGTCCAAGATTGGATGTTGTCTACCTTGGTTTTGACCAAGTGGAAACCATTAATCACCACCCTTCAACTGTCTAAATTGGGACGATGACCACTGCAACAGCTCGTTCATTCGAAACATTAAAACTCTGGAAAACACAATCAACTTAGAAGAGATCTTTGCAGCACATATTAAAGACACAGAAACCTATCAAACGAAGAATCTGTGTACCTAATATCCACTAATATGCTATAAGATGATAAAACCATGCCTTGGGACAAAGATATTAGATAAAAAAAGACAACAATTTTCTTTTCATGTGGCCATTGAAATGAAGTCCACTAAAATATGAGTAAGTTCAATGTATTTAGAGGGTCCATGAAGCTAACCATTTTTCTGTGTCAGTTTACTGCCTTTAAAGGTAACTGTTGCCTTCTTTGTACAATACCGTTATTCCTTTTAGGTAGACTAGCCTGCAAGAAAGCACAAAATTTTGAACATAACAACCAACCGAATTGTAGTTACTCAAAAACAAATTTATATAACAAATAGCACACTGCTGTTCTTATAGACCACCGATCTATGTTGATATTTTTCATATAAACGTAACAGGCTACTCATAGAAAATTTTGAATACAGAATAGTAGTTCTCACGGGAAGTTCGATTAGTATGTGTGCAATTTGCTCAATTCAAACGAAAAATCAATAATAATAACTTTTCGTTAATAATCAACAATTCCATATGTAATATAACCATATACCATAGTAATCAAAAAATTAGCTACTCAAAAGTATACCATATCGTGGTCCTTGTATACTACATCATGACAATTTCGCAATAATCAAAAGTAAGAGATAGTATGTAAAATTTAACCCTGCTAATTGGTATAAATTAATGCAATTATTCCAGTTAATGTGATTCCAGATAGTACACATCAAAGCAGTTGAAGTTTTACGTTTCCTCAACTGTAACATACACTTATGCAAAAAAAAAAAAAAACACTAAACATGCTTTAAATATATTAATTGTGCACACCAATGCCTCGAGGTTTCGATACAAATAAGTTTCATTATATGGCATCATATAAACTTAGCTGTATTGGGTACCCAGGTCGACGCACAACCTAAACATAACTTGCTGGTCTTAACGTATCTAAAACTGAGTAGAATTCGAGGACTTTGGTTATATATCTTCGACTCTTCGCTCCAACAAAATTTCCACCAATCTATTTAAACAACAAAATGGATTTCACTAAATTACTATTGCCACCAATCTATTTGTTATACCCAAATTTGAATTGTTGGTAAAAGTAATCAATATTATAAAAAAAAAAAAAAAACAACAACAACAACAACAAACAAACCCAACACCTAGATTTACAGAAAACAGAGAAATCCATTTAAACCAACCAACAAATCGAGTAGTTATACCTATAAAGGGTATTCGTCCTTGTTCCGTTTGCCAAGGGTTTAAGAAATACCCTTGTTTTGCAATACGGCACGGAGTGCACGGAGTTAACTTTAGAGCTGAGTACCGCCTTGGTAGATGGAACGATTTCATTCACAGTTAGGGTTGTTGATACCTGTGAGTATGCGTCTTGAGAGCAATGATCATAGTATGAGGAGAACTACAGAATCAACAAAAGAAGTGAATTAACAAACACTCTACGCAATTTCAACGATAATCTCATTGAACCCAAATGATTCCAATAAATGTGAGTTGCTGAAGGAGCCCGTTCAACTTTCCATTTCCTTCTCCCTAACAGAAGCTTGATAACAGAAAAGAACTTCCCAATCGATCACTTCTTCTCCATTCTAAAATCCAGCCTTATTCGCAGTATACACATCCTTAAAAATCACAAAAGCAATCCCAGCACCCTGTGCTCTAACTCAACGCCACGTGTTGGGAACTATATAATAGAGGGGACTAACACATCCACAAAGTTAACGTATCTGTCAATTTACTTGCTGACACGTAGCAACAAATCTCATTTCATTGACACATAGCATCTAACCTCCTAAGAGTCAGCAGTCCCCATTTAAAGCCCGAGAACTATAAAAAGCATAAATAACCTTTCGCATCCAAGTATCCAACATTCATCTTAATCCAGCTTATAAACTTTTTCCTTCCAAATTCAACCTCATTTTTTTTCACTCAGATTTCTTCACAATAAAAAAAAAAATACTGACGGAAGAATGGAACTCTAATAACTTTAACTCCTAGGTTCTTTTGCTTCCTTAAAAATCAATAAGAGATCTCCATTTATAGCCAAGCCCAAAACCATAGCTCGACCATCTTTTCATATCTTCAAAGTACTCGAGGGATTTGAAGGAGATGTCATTGTTGCCACACATTTGAACTGTTTTGAGAAAGCACTTTCGGTTAGAATTGGATTGAGTTCTTATTGCGCTTCATGCAACAAAAGAATCGCAAGTAAAACAAAAAAAAAAAAAAAGAAAAAGCATCCGAAATTCAAACCTTATCTTTGCTTGTATTTATCTCTTATTGATGCCGGTGTGCTTCCTTTTCTATGCAACTGCAAGTCATGAATCGCGAAGGACACATTCCTTGGATCGGGACGGTCTATAACCCGATTGGAACTGCGAGGGTCGCTTTACGCAAAGTGTTGAATAACGTTACTTTCGGTACTCTTTTTAAACATAAACACTATTTTAAGTATCAAAGTAAAATTAACTACTTACCCAAGGGTGCATCTTTGGTAGAAGTGTAAAGTTGGTAAGAAAAATCACTGAGCTTGGCAATTCTATTGAGAAATCTCAACCTACATTAGAACAGGTATCAACTTTAACATCCACTGTCATACCACTGCTCTTGTATTGCGTGCAAAAGAGAGTTTTTGTATATGAAATTATGAAGTAGAAAGAACCCACTCGTAAAGAAAGAAGCTCAGATTTCTTATTTTGGTCTCAAACGTTTTCGAAACTTCCGATTTTTCGCTCTGATTTTTAGTAATTACTTGTATGACGTGGACACTCTCTAAAGGCTCAAAAAATAGAGGCAAGAGGGTACAGCTATAATATATATCTAAGGACATGCAAAATAAATTTAAACCCTAATTTTTGTGGTTATGAATCACTTGCCATAAAGATCATCTCTACAAAATACTTTTCTTTTAATGGGTACATTTTAAATTTACAACTTTTAACTGAATTTTAATTTTTTTTTTTTGAAACTTTATGCGGGTTTATAGCTACACCAATTGAATAGAGCGCACATCTGGTAATAGCCTTGTCTTTCATCGTCGGCGAGGAGTGAGACAACCTCACATAACTTGGCTATCAACCGCTTCGCTTGGGACCCTTTTGAATGTCCTTGGTTTCTTGGTGTGATCTGCATTTGGTCACTTGCAAGCTTCCTCACGAGGTTCCTCCCTTCAGCTACCAGACCAGAGGCGTAAGATTTGTTCTTTAAATGACCAGTGCTATCGGAATCTTATATGGTGCACGTTGGAAACAACATTCTGTGTTTGGGTTTTGCAACCACATCTGGATCAGTTCCGATTATTGGGAATGTACACCAACAGGGGATACGAGTCAGTTTTGATTTGATCAAAGTAAAATATAGGCTGTGTTTGATAGGAGCTATGGCAAAGACAAGTTTTGTCAGCATTTGCCAATGGCAAATTTGTCGTGGTAATCAAAGTGACAATTGCAAATAGTTTGTGGCAAATCTAGATTTGTTGCTGTTTGATTATATGATAACAAATAGTTTGTGGAAAATTTGTGTGTAATTTGCTGTGGCAAAATTTACATAGCTCCCCCTTGAGTAAATTTTGCCATCAAAATCATGGCAAATCACTAGTTGTGGCAAAGCTCAAAACATTTGCCACACGTCAGAAATCATATCAAACAGTGGTAAACAGTGGCAAATGTGTGAATAGTGTTATTTTCCATGATTTGCATTTGCCACAGTTCCAATTATTAGGAATGTACACCAACAGGGGATACAAGTCAGTTTTGATTTGATCAAAGTAAAATATAGTAAGTGTTGTGGATTTGCAGGAGATCACCCATCTTTGGACCACTCCTGCTCGAGCACGCTTAACTGTGGAGTTCTCACAAACTTCACAACGAAACGATCCGGAAAAAACCTTGATGTTAGGATTTTATGGATCAATTAATTATAGCCATGATATTTAGACAGCTACTTAAGCGAAATGAGATCACACCATGACGCAACCGTCACCCATATCCGGGATAGGCGCTTTTCCATCATAGCCCCTCTTCGGGCCACGCCCAGGACTATCACAGGTGACGAGTGACAATTCCTTCACAGATGCATAGAGACTTCGTAATGGAAACCTTAACTTTTGGCCCCTCCACCACTAGAAACATTGCTATTGGGCAGTTGCAATAATCAGGGCCGGTCGTTTAGGGGTTTGCCGGGTTACTAAGACTAGGCAGGGGCTCCCTCTCATTTCCTTCACAAATAAACAGTAAACATCCCCTCGTTTCCTTATTGTTTGGTTGATAGAGACGCTACCTCAGCTTCAACTCGAGTGATGGCTATTACAGTTCCATTAATTACTTCGTAATAGTAGAATAGACACTTTTTATTTTGTGGGTTTAACTGGAATAAGTGTCGGTGGACAGATGCTACCGATTTCCCCCTCGGCATTTGCATTAGACAAGAGTGGAGATGGTGGAGTTATTGTTGATTCCTGGACGACAACCCCAAGTGTACAATATGTTGCGCAATGAATTTATTAAAGGCACCCAAGGGTTACAATTACCACCTCGTGGAGAGTTTGAAGATTTCCTCGATATTCGTTATGAAACAAGTATGCAAACCATGCTGTGTAAAGTCCTAAATTATTATTAAGGGTAAATTAGTAAAAGACACTTGAACCTTAGGGGCGATTACGTACTGGGCCAGTCGGATAGACGGTTAGCTGACGTAACGTAAATTAATTTAACACCGACCGAGGAAATCCAATTAGTTCTGGAAAACCACTTGAAAAGTTCTTAGATTTCATATAATTGGTTACTTAGAATATACTAAAAATCGAAAAGAAGATAAATAAGAAGTGATAAAATAATTCGATACGTAGTAACCTCGTGGGCACCTAACTAAATAATTTAATAGTCAATAAGAGTCCATCGACTGCAAACCCGAAAACTGTAAAACTGGACAAATCGCCAAACGACCAATCGCCAATTACGTATATGCGTCATAAACTTGGCGCGTTACGCGAGGGCGGGGGATTCAAAACCGGGTTGGATGCTAAATTAGAAGGTAAGGGCAAGATGGTCTTTTGGCAAAAAAATTAGACCAAAATCGCACCAAACAAAATCCCCAAATCAAATCGCACCTATTTTTCCCAATTTCACTACTTTTTAAAAACCCTAAGAGAGAGAGACTCAATTCCCATCGATCCAACCCTCAATTCTTCACACTCCAACCTAGAAACACTAAACTGAAGTGGGAGAATTCGAAATCTCCTTGAAATTCGAGCATACCGAAGCAAAATCGCGGCGACAGGTGAGTTAATTCCTCTCCAATCGATAGTGTAAACTTGATTTCGATTTAATTGGTGGTATTTGATGAGAGATAATTGAATGGGGTGGTATTTCGGCAGTAGCAGTTGGAGTAGCTAGTGAATTTCGAGCGTACCAAGCGAAATCGAAGTGAAAGGTGAGTTATTTTCGCCTCAATCAAATAGTTTAAACTCGATGTCGATAGCTTGTGATGTATTGATGAAAATATTGAACGGGGTGTGTGGTATTTTGGCAGTAGCAGTTGGAGAAGCTAGAATGAAGTGAAACTGATAGAGAAGAAAGCTAGAGGAGCGAGTTTGTTTGCTGACTCGGTAAGAATTATCTACATTCACTTTATTTTAGAGAAGTTATTGTAGTTTAAACTTGTTTAGGATTTGTTTGAGTAATGCACGATTGATAAGGAACACGACAGTAATTGTTGTTAGATTTAATATGAATCGAGGGGCGTGGGATTGGTTGTAGTTGAAATTTGGACTTGGAATTGGGATGTGATAGGATTGTCGTCGATATGAGGGCCTGCCATGGCCCGAAATAGCCGTAGAGACCGTCAGAGTAACAGTGCCAGAAATGGCCTGTAGCTCTGTTAACGGTAGTTAGATGAAAATTTATCCGAAACCCAATTCTTAACGTCGAGATTTCTTCTCGGCTTACACTAGTTAAGAATTCCTCGTTATTCGATCAATCCTAACAACCGACGTATATGTATATGCTGTTATAGGAGTGAATCCGAGTTGATTCGGTTAAGCGGGCTCGATTTGGTTAAGTGGGCTTGAGGAGAAGGAGCTTGCTAAGGTAGGAACCTACATACCAATATATAGTCTGCTTATTTTCATGCATGATTTGAATTGTTTAAATAGGAAATAGATAGTTGCGTATCAACCATGCATGTATATATGATATTCATGTTTTGCACTGTATTTCCTCGATATAAACTGTATATATAGATAGCTTTCGTGTGAAATGGTTTTTTTGGTAAAATCGGGGTAGCGGAGATTTGTTTTCTTTGTTAAAAGAGAAAAACTTGTTTTGGGAAGGGTTCGCGTCTCTTGTCTCAGTAAGGAGACAGAGAGATGGATTTTGTATGCGGGTGAGGATTACCCGGGTGTTTGTAACTAGGTGGGAGGTTCTGGATTGTTCCCGGGATGGTTGTGTTATTTACGATGATTCGCCGTTTGGAAATTATCGGTTGTTATTTACTATGACTGGCCCGTTTGGGAGTCATAGGTTGTTCTTACTCGATAGTGGGAAATCCAGGAACTCACACCTACAGAATCAACAATTTTAAAAGAAAAGCTAAATATGTAACTAGAGTATTTGAAAACAATCGGTATCTGTAGTATATATATAGATATTACTATGCTTATCACGAGGGGATTTAGAAAAGGAATTGTGAATTCCTATAAAGAAGGAAGCTGTCGCAATTTAGGAGGCGGGGAGTTCGCTCTAGATTTCAATGTGGTGTACACCTTTCGAGGTGGTGGGCCACCTTTAAAGGGATGCATCAATTTGGATGTAGTCCGGGAATTCCTTTTCTATTTTTCTAGATAACCATACTTGTACGTGTCATGCTGTATGGTGATTAGCTTGTGTGGGGTTACATGCTACCTCGATGAGGTTTAGACGTGAGGAGTGAGAGTTTAGTCCACTCACGGATGTGTCGGGATCTGGCGGTCTGCAGTCGTCGAACGGTTGACCACCGTTAGTTAGGTGACAGCCCGTATGGGGGTCGTGGTCACAGGGCCTACCTGAGCCCTAAAAGCTTTGGGGATTTTGTGTGTACGAACACAACAACGGCATTTCAGCTCCCTGCCGGTAAAATCAGGAAAACAACGGTGCATGGTTCACACTGAAAAGTACTGAACCGAGATTTGCCTGTGGAAATTTGAAAAGTACCAGTCGTACCCTCACCATTTTAATAGGATGCAGCGGCCACAATAGTTGTATGATGATTGTGAAAAACTATATTTTGTATATCAATGAAGCATGTCGAGATGATTTCTGCTAGTTAGTGATGGATATATATAGTCACGATATTTGAATACTTTTATGGAAACCCTGCATGTTTTAAATGTTTCTATAAGTAACTATTTATTGGCTATGTACTGGGCATAGTTGTTTGCTCATCCTACTTAACATTTCAGACAAGCCAGTTGCGGAGGAGGTTTTCCCTAACCCTAGTGATAACGGTTATGGTGATTTGGGAGGATTTCCTTATGCTTGACGAGGACCGAGTCAAGTTCATACTTTTGGTTGTATAGAGATAGTCTAGTCATTTTGGTTGTATATATATATATAGAGCTCCGCTCATTTTGATGTATTTATTTGATGTATTGGAGTGTAGTTCATCATAAACATTTTGGGATATGTATATGGGCATCACAGTGGTGTATAGGGTGAAGATTTTGTATATATATGGTTGTTGGAAGGGTATTATGAAATGTCCAGGTTTATGACAGGTTTTAGGGTTTACGAATGTCGATTAAACAAATGAAACTTTGCCGAAATTTCGGTAGAATTGGGATGGGTGTCAGCCTCGAGATTCCTCCTAGCCCCGGGATGTGTGTTGGGTCTCGAGTGACATCTTCTGCAAGATTGGTTTTTTTTTTTTTTTTTTTTTTTTTTTAAAAAGTCTTAAAATCTTGAAACCCGTCCCTCAATTTCAATAGTTAACATGATTTTTGGATTCTAATTGTAATTGGTAATTATAATTATCTAGGAAAAGGCTCGTCTATTTTTTTTTTTTTAATAGGGAATAATTATGTTATTTAATTTTTTTAATAGAGAATAATTATGTTATTTAAGTGATATTAGAAAGGTTTTTTAAAATTATTAATAAAAGAGATTTTTTTCTAATATTAGCCAGGGAAATTGGGGATAATTATATAATTTAAGTGATATTAGAGAGATTTTTCTAAATTATTAATAAATAGGGGGTTTGTTCTAATTTTTGTGAGAGAGGTGTTTCGAAATTGAGCAACTATGGAGATTACAAATTGCCTACTCGACAGTGGAGAGGGTTCCTAATTACCCAGCTATCATATAGTGTAGAGATAACATCCAGACCACTTGGGCTTCCAAAGTTCCAAGGGTTGCATTTCATTTCAGTAATTCTAGGGAGACCCATAATGGAGCCCGTTTCTAGTGACATGATGATGTGTCCATCTCTCTCATGTGTGTAACAAAACCGCAGATCTATCTTAATTTGTTATTTCCTCCTCTTCAAGTCTAACAAGTCCAAAACATTAATTTTTCTGTAATCCCGCTTGAACCTCTTATCTCCACCCACAATCTTCTCAAATCTTTGTGTTCTAATAGTGTCAGTGAGAAATAAAGATGTGGGAAACCAAAAAAATCACTAAATAGAAAAGTAAAATTAAGATTCAAATAATCACTTGATTGATTAATTTATTCTAATAATCAAAAGACTTGTCTATTTTGCCTCACTAAAATACAAACCACTCGGACAAATAGTTGGTTTAAGTATCTTGACTGTGATAGATTAATTGGTTTAAGCTTTAATTTTTGAGTGTTATATTCATCTACTATAATACTAATTTGGAGTTTTAGGGTCTAATGTGTGGTGGCTTCACAAAGACACAAGAACTATGGAAGAGATAGAAGGAAAAGAAAGTTACACATGTTCAATTAAAAGGGAGGCCATGAGGGTTTTAGGTGAGAGAGACGAAGAAGGAAAATGGATGGGTTTTGTGTGTGTGTGTGTGTGTGTTTTTTTTTGGTTGCTTGTTTTGTTATCCACGTGAGAGGGAGGGACACGTCAACAGGTCACTGAAATCAGTCTCTATAATCGGTCTCCCTGGAATTATTGATTTCATTTTGATACAAAAACAGAGTTACCGAATAATAACCACGTCACTAAAGTTACTAAAGTTGGTGAAAATGTTTTCTGTTTGTCCTTTCACTCCTTTGCGACGACATCTGGATCAAATTTCGATTATTCACAACCAGTAATGCTAGACTGACCCACTTATTTGACCTACTGATGTGTCAAAAATCATAATCATTGATTTACATAGAGATACGTGTCTGTGTGTATTGCAATGCAAACCAACGTTATCCAAATAGTGAGTCGCAATAGTAGGTCCGTGTAGCAACAAGGCATGCACGTTAGGTTATGATGGAGTACTTTTTGCTCCCAACAATATTTCCTCCAAGGGCTCCAAGCCCAATCAAGAAGCAACACATGTCAACTATATTAAAGATCCAGCTAGCAACATATTTCTTTAGATTTGCACTTCCGATTTTACCCATTGGTCAACAATTCTTTCTTTAGTTATTTTATTTAATAAAAAAAATTCAATAATTATCATTTGAGCCCCAATAAAAAAGAGATTTATGGGGAATCACTCTATTCATGAGTCAACATAGAAGATGAACACATTTGAAAGATCATTTTCTGTTTTTTTTTGCAAATATTTTAGGATTTTCTTTTTAAATTTTGACAAGGGAAAATTGGTAAGTCTAAGAAAAGAGCAGTTATTGGTAGTTTCAAAATATTATATACATGTGTTGCTTTTTGATTGGCTTTGGAGCCCTTGAAGAAAATATCGTTGGGAGCAAAAAATCACTGCGATAATGCTAGAGGTGTTTGTTTGTAAATATAGATTTATAAATAAATAAATAAAACTTGGTTTCCAGCAAAAACGAAAAAGTCGTACTCCCTAGTACTCTCTATCTTCTTCTTTAGGTCTACACCACACATTGGTTGATTGGTATCTATAATTGTACACAAAAAACACCGCAAATTGACTTTAAAGTCATGTTAAGAGCATTCCAAATGCAAGTGAGAGTTTTTCACCTCCACGTAAACTCAATTTTCCTTGTTTCCTACCGTTTTTGTGAAAAGCAAGGTGAGGTTGTCCAATACAAAGGTGAGTTTGAATCTCGGACGGAATGTTTGATTCCGTTTGAATGTAAAAATCGAAAAAATGTGCCGGACGAAATGAAACATTATGTCTAAAGTTTTAAAAAAAAAAACCGAAAAAAATCGTGAGACGCAATGAAGCATTCCTTCCGGGGAAAAAAAATAATAATAAATAAAATAAAATTAAAATAAAACACACGAGACGGAATAAAACATCCCGTCCAAAATTCACAACTCAACTACTTTCTCGGTAGCAACTGCTACTCTCGTTTTCACTTAGTCACAAATGACCGGCAAGGATTTTTTTCCCAAAAAACGGTGAAAATTGTCAATTTCGCTCCATTTACTGTGATTGGGAATGCTCTAAGTAAAGGAAGTCAGTCGTCCTCCAATCTCTTTCCAATCTCATTCACTCGTCTTTAGGAACGTTTCCATGCAACACACTTGTTCATTGTCTTTAGTTAAGTCAATATGTTAACACTTTGTCTGTTTTTCTTATAATCTTCTTATAAATTGTATATAGTGATATGCAATATTCTTCACTACCAATCATAAACCATGGTGGAACTAAAATTTCTATCTCTATTCACAACGTTCTTTCTTTTTCTGTCGCCTTCTTCTGTTCTTTCGCGAACCCTCCTACAATAACGTAACATTTCATCATTCAGTCTCAAGCTTTAGCCTCGAAATGCCCTCTACAAGTCTCAATTTAAAAGTCTCAAAGAAATTTCTCTTGACAGACTTGAGCGTGATGTAGCTCGTGTTAATTTTCTTAAGAAGAAAATATACCGAGCCATTCATGGAAATGGTACCTCGGATCTTAAGCCCATGGATCTAGAAATTCCAATTACTTCAGGAAAGAGTCAAGGAAGTGGTGAGTACTTTGCTCGATTCGGCTATGGTACTCCAGCTAAACAATTGTATACTTCAATTGATACTGGTAGCGACATTACTTGGATACAATGCACACCCTGTGATACGTGTTATCCGCAGACTGATCCATTATTTGATCCATCCATGTCAAGTTCATATAAAACACTCGCGTGTGACTCACAACAATGTAGTAAACTTGACCCATCCGGTTGTTACACTAGTACTAGTACATGTGCTTACCGGGTTGATTATGGAGACATTTCCTTCACAGTCTCACAGAGGGAGACTTCGCAATGAAACCGTAACAACGGTAACATTTGGCGACTCCACCACTAGAAACATTGCTATTGGGTGCGGTCGCAAGAATCAGGGGTTGTTTAGGGGGTCCGCTGGGTTACTAGGACTAGGCGGGAAGTCCCTCTCATTTCCTTCACAAATAAACAGCCCCTCATTTTCTTATTGTTTGGTTGATAGATACGCTACTTCAGCTTCAACTCTTGAGTTTGGCTCATTAGCTATACCCAGCGATGCTATTACGGTTCCATTACTTCGTAATAGTAAAATGGACACTTTTTATTATTTGGGTTTAACTGGAATAAGTGTCGGTGGACAGATGCTACCGATTTCTCCCTCAGCATTTGCATTAGACCAGAGTGGAGATGGTGGAGTTATTGTTGATTCCGGGACGACAGTGACTCGGTTTCGACCCGAAGTGTACAATGTGTTGCGATGAATTTATTAAAGGCATCCAGGGGTTACCACCCCCTAGAGGCTTTTCTTTATATGATACTTGTTATGAACTGACGTCCAGACCACCTGGGATTCCAAGTGTTGCATTTCTTTTTGATACAAAAACGTTGGAGTTACCGGATAATAACTACTTCACTAAAGTTGCCGAAAATGTTTTCTGTTTGTCATTTGCGACGACATCTCAACGAACTTCGATTATTGGGAACACACAGCAACAAGGCATGCGTGTTAGTTTTGATGTTGGTAGATCCTTAATTGGGTTCACTGTTGGTAAGTGCTAAGCTTCAAAAGTGAAGTTAATAGACGTATGTATGTGTTCCTATGGCCGAACTCTAATAATGTAAC
Source organism: Coptis chinensis (assembly GCF_015680905.1). Lineage (NCBI taxonomy): Eukaryota > Viridiplantae > Streptophyta > Magnoliopsida > Ranunculales > Ranunculaceae > Coptis > Coptis chinensis. Next base: position 33,966,310 of record NC_141456.1, on the reverse strand, counting down.
GAACTCTAATAAAAGAGTGGTGGATATAATTGGTGGGAATGAGAGGCCCATCAATTAAGTGTTTAGGATTGTAGGTTTGGGGGAGGTGTTACAATTGTTTTCAGTCTTCATGGAAAGCCTATTTGGATTTCGTCCATGTTTCTCTGATTATGGGCTTCGTCTATTACTGTTTGGAATGTTCTTTCAGGCCCAGTAAGTAATGTCGTGGCAAGGTGGAACCCACCAATAATACTATTTCATCAACTAACTTAACTACCTCTGCAAAAACAAACTAACATGAAAAAAACCGTTACAAGCCTATTATTTCAACTTAACAACCCCAAAAAAACATCATTCAAAGCTTATATTGACACGTGTAACTCCCTTATAAAAACATGTTCAACCCAAGGTTGGATTCAAGAAGGAAGAAACATACATGGTCATTTAATCAAAATGGGCATTTCATCAAATAAATATATAGCCGTTAAGCTTTTAAACATGTACTTAAGTTTTAAAAAACCAGTTGAAGTTGATAAAATATTTGAAGAATTTGGTGGGTTTAATCTTGTTGCATGGAACTGTATGATTTCTGCTAAGTTTCAGGATGGTAATGTATATGAAGGTTGTCGTTTGTTTGATGAAATGCCTGAAAGAAATGAGGTATCTTGGAGTACTTTAGTTTCTGGGTTAATGAGATATGGGAAAGTTGAAGAGTCAGTTTTGTATTTTAAGAAAAACCCGTTTCGGGATGTGGTTTCTTGGACTGCTATGATAAATGGTTTTGTTAAAAATGGTTTGAATTTTGATGGTTTGATGGTTTTTAGGAAAATGTTAAATTGTGGAATTAGTCCAAATGCTGTTACTTTTACTAGTGTTATTAAAGCTTGTATAGGGTTGAGTGATTTTGATTGTGGAAGGAGTTTGTTGGGTTTGATAGTTAGATATGGCTTTGAGCATAATGTATCGGTTTGTAATTCTATAATAACATTAAGTCTTAGGATGGGGGAGACTGAAGTGGCTAGGAGGGTTTTTGATGAGATGGAGGTGAGAGATGTTGTTTCATGGACCACAATTCTAGATGTTTATGTTGAGATTGGCGAGTTGAAAGAAGCGAGGCGGATCTTTGAAACGATGCCAGAGAAAAATGAAGTTTCTTGGAGTACAATGATTGCAAGGTACAGTCAGAATGATGATGCCGAAGAAGCATTGAAATTATACAATCAGATGGTTCTTGAAGGGTTCAAACCGAACCTTTCGTGTTTTTCCAGCATTATTAGTGCATCAGCTAGTCTTGTGGATTTGAAACTTGGAATGAATATCCATGGGCATATGATAAAAAGTGGGATGGAGAGGGAGGTTTTTATAGGGAGCCCTCTGATTGACATGTATAGTAAATGTGGGAAGGACGAAGATGGTCGGCGTGTTTTTGACTTTATTTCAGAGAAAAATGTGGTTTCATGGAATTCGATGATCTCTGGATATAGTCTAAATGGCCAACTAGAAGAGGCTGAGGAGTTGTTTGAGCAGTTACCAAAGAGGAATATTGTCTCTTGGAACACAATGATCTCGGGTTATATACAGAACGAGTACTGTGAGAAGGTGTTAGAAGTATTTAGCCAGATGCTTTTATCGGGGGAAAATCCTAATGGTTTCACCTTCTCAAGTGTCCTAAGTGCTTGTGCAAGCTTGGCTTCCCTAGAGAAAGGCAAGGATATCCATGGTAAGATCATCAAACTTGGAATACACTATGGGGTCTTCATCGGCACCGCACTGACTGATATGTATGCCAAATCTGGAGACATTAAGAGCTCTAGAAAAGTTTTTAAGAGAATGCAGGAGAAGAATGAAGTCTCTTGGACTGCTATGATACAAGCACTTGCAGAAAATGGATTTGCAGAGGAAGCTCTTAATCTATTTGAAGAGATGGAGAGGAGATCAGCTGTGGCTCCTACTGAGCTCACATTCTCAGCTGTTCTTTTTGCTTGTTCTCATTGTGGGTTTGTTGATAAAGCTTTTAGGCACTTTGAATCAATGGAAAGGGTTTATGGTATAAAGCCAAAGGGCAGACACTACACATGCCTGGTTGATTTGCTGGCTCGATCTGGATGCCTTACTGAGGCCGAAGAACTTATTAAAGCTATGCCATTCCAACCAGAAACTAATGCATGGGCATCTTTGTTGAGTGCTTGTAGTACTTATAACAATGAGGAGATGGCAGAAAGGACTGCTTGGAAGCTTTGGGAATTGTCAACTGAAAACTCAGCAGGTTACGTATTGTTATCCAATATTTATGCTTCTGCTGGGAGATGGAAAGATGTTTCATCTGTTAGGAAGTTGATGAAGGGAAGAAATTTAAAGAAGATTGGTGGATGTAGTTGGATCGAGGTGAGAAACCAAGTGCATTCTTTCTATTCTGAGGATGGAAACCACTTGCGATCAGCTGAGATATATGGGATTTTAGAGATCCTGATGTTTGAGATGGTTATCGTTTAAATGCTGCAGCTGTTCTGGTTAGTAATTTCTAGTTCGAAGTTCTTGCAAAATATAAAGTAATTATGTGATTTCCATGTCAATGAATTGGTCCTTGACTTTAGAGTAAACCACACAGCAGGGATCTTTAAGAAGGTTGTTTTGTAGTCTCAAGAGAAGAAGCCACAGTTCAGAGGTGATTGGCAAGCTTACAGTGCTTTCCTGCTCAAGAGTCGTTCAGCACTATGGTTACTGACTCGACTAATCCTTAATGATTGAATTGAGCAGAAATGTTTCTCCATGGAGAGAAATCACCAACATCTCACAAACTAGTCATACTACTTCTATCAACGAGGGATGTGATCCTATGCTCTGACAAAGGAGTAAGTTCGCTTGACAACTGGTGTAACATATCAATTTTTTTTTTTGAGATGGTAACTTATAATGTATACTGCCTTCAATTCTTTACATATTGTATCACAAGCGTTACAGAATTGGGAAATGAAACATTCCTCTGTTTTTTCTTTTATATCTGCCATTACTTTCCAGTTTTTTTCGTCAACTGAAAAAAACTTCATCTTTATATCTCACGTACTGGAGTAATTGTACCTAGAAATGTATCAGCTCATATGTAGGCAACTCGGTTTTTATTTCTAATGGTAATCCTGGACAACCGTATCCATAACCAGAGTAGCCCTGTGATGCAGCCCATGTTACCATTTTATCAATGTTGTCAGTAGTAATATCATTGTGGTTATGGTGAATCCTAATAGTGATTTCTAGTACATAGTCTATATAAACTTTATGCTATACTTCGCCCCCCAAGCATTGCACAAACTTAAAAGGTGTTCTTACATTTTGTTTTCTGTGGCCTAGATGCTTTACAATGTGAATGCATCTTATAATAAGCAAGACAGCATCGGGAGCCTGAAGTCTAAGGATATTGCGGTACATTTAGAATATTGCTAGCATGGCTGGATAAGGAAAACTTGCTCTGGCGAGTATTTGGATATAAGTTGTAACTTGTAAGTAGCAGCTAACTTGGCCTATTTTCGGTTCATTACATTTGGCTTTCTGGAACACTGACCTGCAAATTGAGTGTTGTTTATATGATAATCATCTTAGGAAAGCTTCATTAGTGCAAAGAAGAGACATTGAATCTGTCTCATGTCAGAACTTAGAACTGTACTTCAGCCATATCTATTGATTGCTTTTACAAGGTGAAGAAATATTAGAAGGGTTAACTAGTATTAGCCCCCTACTAGATGAGCCAATTAGGATTTCCCCCCACTAGATGGCCAATTAGGGTCTCCCCTAACACACGGGTCAACTTGGATTGACCGTTAAATTTCAAGTCAAGCAACTGAAAATTACACAAATGCCCTCATTATTTTCAAAAAACAAATGTTCAATTTTAATTAGGTGGGGGCAATTGTGTCATTTTCAGCCAATTGACTTAAAAGTTAACAGTCAAACCAAATTGACCGTGTGTTTGGGAGACCCTAATTTCCCATCTAGTGGGGGGAAAATCCTAATTGGCTCATCTAGGGGGTGGTAATAATACTTAACCCATATCTCATTTAGTAGAGTACACCATAATTAACATGGACATTTAAATTGGACCAGCTTTTTTTCTACCATAAAATACTTTTGATAAAATATTCAAAAAAATTATTCAATGCTTTTAAGAAGGGCTACTTTGTAATTTCAAATTTTACTACTATTTATACCCTTAAGATTACATAGTACCTTAAGGACATATGTGTAAATTTAGATGGAAAATCAACTACATGCCACTATTCGCCACTATTCAATTGTTCGCGACTTCCCCTTCACATTAATTGCCAAATTATTACCTTTTATACCGAAATTAAATGCAATCTTAAGGGCGAGGGGGGGGGGCCTGTTGGTAACAATACTTAACCCATATCTCATTTAGTAGAGTACACCATAATTAACATGGACATTTAAATTGGACCAGCCTTTTTTCTACCATGAAATACCTTTGATAAAATATTCAAAAAAATTATTCAATGCTTTTAAGAAGGGCTACTTTGTAATTTCAAATTTTACTACTATTTATACCCTTAAGATTACATAGTACCTTAAGGACATATGTGTAAATTCATATGGAAAATCAACTACATGCCACTATTCGCCACTATTCAATTGTTCGCGACTTCCCCTTCACATTAATTGCCAAATTATTACCTTTTATACCGAAATTAAATGCAAGAAACCAGTCGTCTCTTTTCTTCTTCTCTTCTTCTTCTCTCTCCCAAATCTCCTCTAATTTGCTCTCCCTTATCAAAACTTAAATTGAAAACCAAAAAAAAAACAAACCGATTGTCTCTCTCTAATGCCAATAATTATTATAAGTAAAGCGAAAAAAAAATATATCGGTTTCAAAAGGTAATATATTTCTCCTCTATTTGATTACTTGATTTCGATATTGATTTAAACCTGCATCTCTTCGTCCTCTTAGTTCATGTTTTTTTTTAATCAAGACTGGGTGTGAATAAAAATGAAAAATGGGTAAAGCTGTCGTTGTAACAAATACAACTTCTGGTGCATAACTCATTTAAGCCCTTTGCAGACCAGAAAAACGAATAGGGAATAGATTGAGCTATAGTAACTTCTAGGCCTTATGAAATGGCTTGTTGATGTCTGTGTAATTAGTTCTTAGTCATTCAGTTTTAGTTGTTTGCACAAAACTCTATGGGATAAATTAATAAATACTTATTTATATAACTGAATGGACTGTGAATGAGAATTCTTATATAACCTATCATTATGACTTATGAGTATGTCATGATTCATGGCAATGACCATATGTGTGAAAGAAGTGGTAGCTGATTTTGGTTGCATGAATGAAATTTGAAGCACAGTTGTTCCAATGAATTTCAACTTTTGTTTGTAACTCTCATTCCTCAGTGAAGTTGTAAGTTTCCTCACCGTTTCTTTATTTAACTAGGCTTCATGCGGTGCTTGCACAGAGAATTGCAGAAAGCAACTCATAATTTCACAATGGTGATTGGGCAAGGAGCATTTGGTCCTGTTTACAGAGCTCAAATGTCAACCGGAGAGACTGTTGCAGTAAAAGTCCTTGCTACAGACTCTAGGCAAGGAGAAAAGGAATTCCAGACAGAGGTACTTCGTACTTCTGGTCATTGTCTCAAGTACTATTTCCATTGAATAAATTTTCCTTACCCATGACTAAGAAACTCACTGTTATGGCGTTATGAACTTTTGTGGTTTTTCCACATGAGCTTATCATTTGTGATATCTTACTTGGGTCTTCCTTGTGATCGATTGCAGTAATAATCATCCAAGGCAAGTGTAATCATCCAAAGCTTTATATTTTTCTTTACTATACATACTTCATTAATTTGAAGAGAATGCTATTACACGTACAGGGTCTGTAGTTGGAGTTTATGTTGGAATGGAATATGGAATGGAGAGGATACGTGGCACCAGAGATTGGGTAATCTCTACTCTCTTTCCTGTATCAGATTGTGGTTTTTCATACCATTGCTTAATTTTTTTGTCCAGACAACTACTTATGTATACATTGGTCACGGCTAACTCTGTTTTTAGTCTTTGCTTATTGTTATGGATTTCATACTTTAGTATGCCTTTTCTGTGGTCCTGCTATCTATAAAGTACATTCTCTAGAAAATGAAATTGGTTTTGGCTCAAGACTATGAGAGACCGGAAAGGGGAGCCAAGTGTGCTCTCCCAATTTTGGGGTTTTTGTTTTGCTATTCATGAATAGCAATATTATTTATTACTGCCAATGTCATGATATTCCGCAGGATTATTCATTTTCTTGAGCGGGATCTGTACGTAATAATATTTGATCAGTAGTATAATATTCCTTCTTCATTTTCTTGGGTAAGAATCAAGAGTGAATCCAACAATTAATTTAGTGGTGGTGGTGTTCATTTCAATCATTTTTGAGGTCTTGCAAAAGAATGCAATGCTTGGAGGTGCGTTAACTGGGGCAATTGTATTTGCAGCCACTAATAGTAGCAGAGACAAAGTTGTTATGGATGCCATTGCAGGAGGTGCCATTGTTACTGCTGCGGAGATCCTTAACTAGCAAGGATTTGAAACTTGAGAACATTTTGGTTAATTTTAAGGATTGGGAGCTTAAACTAGCAGACTTTGGACAAAGTTGGCAATTTATCATTCCAACAGAGGTGTATAATGCTTAATGTATGTATGTTAAAGTTTGGATTGATTTTGCCTGTTTAACAAGAAAAGAACAATGTTTATGATTAAACTTTAATTTTTATCATTTGTTTAACAAGATTACGCATAACCGTGGTTGCAGGTCTGCACAACACCGTATAGAGCTCCTGAATTGCTCCTAGATTTCAAAGATTACATGTTTGATTAACTTTCCATTTTCTCCTTATTCCTTTTCAAACTTTTTGAAACTGTCCCCAATCTTACTGAAATATCTGTCATATCGAAGGTTATTGGGATCTCCAGTTGACAATCTATGGCCAAGGACAAACAAGTCCATTATAGCTTCAAGTGATATTATTATCGCACCGGAATTGTCATCACACTTTCCTCTACTTGATGGCAATGGCGTAAACTTGCTTTCTGTAAGTTGTTTATATTTTTTTTTACAGTGTTTATTCTATCCATGGCCTTTAATTAGTTAGGTTAATGTGATACAAGAATTATATCTAGAGCAAGTATGGTTCATCCCCTTTGTCTGCAAACTAAAAGGTAACTAAGAATTTTAGATAGTATCAGGATGTATATGATGAGATGTTTAATATAGTCCCACATTGTACATTGAAACCTTGCATAGCAGTATACTAATTCCTTGGCCTCAAACTTACATTGCCCCAAAATTGTACCTCTGTAGACGCTATATAAATTTATACCAAATCTGTTCAAAATGTTATTATACTACCCCTTTTAAGCCTCGAGCCTGAAGGCCTTCTCGATGCATGTCTCATTTTAAAAGTAAAAAAAAGAATGAGTTTCTTGAAAATTTCTAGAAAGAAATATAAATAAATCAAGAAAGATAAAAAATGTCATGTCATGTGAACAATCTAACTTAAACAAACATAAACATTTGTTGAATATTTAAGTTTTACCTTCTGAGTTACGCTAACAAGTAACAAGCTGCATAAGGAGAAAGCTTGAAGAAAGCAAGAAACATAGGGTTACAATTTTCGGCTGTTTGTGTGCTAATATCTACACTTATCTTTTGATACTTAAATAGTAATCTCAGTTTGACATTTTTTTCCAAGGTTTATAGTTGAATAGGGACCTAGCTGTTGAATGATGTTCTTGCTATAACGATGAATTGCATTTTCTTCTATCATAAAAGTGCAAAGCATATGCAGACAAAACTAACTAGCTCCAAACAGTCCTCATCCGCTTTGTAATTAATAAAATGGATCTTCACCTGGATGGAGATGGCCTAACTTTGGTGGGGCTGGTGCTCTGGTGGTGCCGTTAAGCAGTTAGTTCGCATTTCAAGTACAGATGACGAGATCTCGTGGGGGAAGAAAGAGAATCTTCACTGCAGTTGAGGGTAAATCGTTCCAAATCTGAGTGGTGGAGCAGCACCACAGGTGGAGATGAGTCCAATCGACGGGAGAAAAAGGTGTCTTTCAGTGCTCAACCTCAGTTAAGGGTGTAGGTGGCTTGATGGCTTCCTATGTCAGAGTTCTCTAAGTTCTAGCAACCATGACACACCTTTCAGTTTTTGGAATGGCAGCATCAAACTAATTGGAACGGTTTGGAAAAATAGTGGAGGCCATTCATTAACAAGGTGTTTATCTCCATATATGGCTGAGGTACGTTGTATAATTAGCCCTTCCCAACTTTTTTGTTTCATCTTTGATTCTTTACTGAGTGTTGGTAGAATATTTTGACTTGGATGTTTGATTAAATACTCTCAAAACTTAAACATCCTTTGATAGCCTGATCTTGAACGAAGTTGCAGATTTCAAATGGTTAAGTACTTGATAAACAATGGAACAAAAATGAACTATAGTGTATACGTTCTCTATGTAGTTACAGGATACATGACCGGTTTTAATTTTTTTTTCTTATTTCGTAACATGGATCTTAAAGTATGTGCAATATCCTATAAGCTACTACACATGAGTAGGCAGTCAAACATTTAAAGTATTGTACATTACTATATTTATGATCAGGTAGTCCCCAACCACCAAAAGCTATGGGACCCCTTTTTGCAAAACTTGCTTCAATTGTGGTTTTAGTAGGTTAATTTGTTTTTTACTTCTCTTGCTGGTGTTGTAAAAGCATTGATGATTATATATAGAATCCTATTGGTGTTATTTGGAATTCATTTTGGTATTAAAATCTTAAGATAATTTCTTTTACACTTGCCCAGTTACTATTTTTTTATTTATTTTTTATTTATTTTTTATTTTTTTTTATTTTTTGTAAATGAGATCAGTAACTTTTTGATACTGGCGGGTTCGAGCCCCAGTTACTAACATGGCGATGTATGGAGTTGTTTATTCTAAAAAAAACACTAAACAAGTGCTCGCAATGTCTTGGTTTCATTTTTTCCAGATGTATGTGTTTGTTGACCAAATGAAATTGCAATCTAACATGAGATACTCTTATTCTTTCATTCATAATAGGGCTGTGTTATTATGTTCTAACACGCCGCATGCAACTTGTGCCCTAGCAACATGTGGATGTTGGTTTCTAAATTATGCATAGATTCAAGTACTTGGGATTGCCAAACCCTCAAAAAAGATACTCAACTGTATAAATTTTGAGTGGAATAGTAAAACAATTATGGCATCTTGAAATTAAGAGAGTAAGAATGTACAACATTTTCTCTCTACCCTGTGTATGAACGTAAAAATTACAAAACTTTCTATCTGTCCTATGTATGAAAATGCGGAAATAGCCGAATGTGTAAGACTAAAGTTCCTTTGAATCTCGATTATGCGTGCAATACAATTACTTCGGGCTCTTATGGGACTCGGTCCAAAGTACATTTGTTTAAGGTTCCGTAAAACGGACTATCTCAAGGAAAGAAGTATTTTTATGTTCTTTTTATTTAGTGTGTATTCGGGATAATGATATTAGTTATCTTGATCCGACAGAGCCGCCAAGATCTTTGCCTTTATGTCCGCTTCATCCCGAAGTTTGGAGTCGGGCAACTAGGCGAGAAGGTATGTGAACAATATGCTATCAAGGGGACGATGCGGATCGTGCTTTGCTTCCTGAGAAGACACCTTTCTACGAAGATTTGGTGATTTTTGTCCAGAGAAACTAACCTACTTTTTGCACAAACACATTTTTGCATTTTAGAAGTTCCAACAATATTTAACTTTTTGCAGGCTACTGTGGTTGTCCATCTCTCAAGTTTCTTTGCATTGAGAGTGGAGGGTCATTGTTTTTGTATGCAAGCACCAATGATTTAACACTTCCTCAGGGCATGTAAGTCTTAACAATGCTTGCTCCAACAAATTTCAGTGGTGCTTTTCCTGTGTAGGTTTTATAAAAAAGTCAAATTGAAATGAATATGCTCATGGATGGGGATTGGGAGTGGGAGTTTTTCTTTTTTGGCTACATAAGTGTTTATTCTATTAATGAAGGAAAATGCAGAAAAGTTAAAGGAGAAAGGAAAAGAAAAAATGTAGGCAGCAGAAACTATGACAAGTCTTAAATTTTCAACTAGCAAATGTATGATCTCAAATGTATATACGGTTTTCAATTAGTAAGTGGATTTGATAATTTGTTTGTGAATTTGAGCATCATGATTGTGTTTTGATTGCACTATAAACATGTGTCATCCTTTGTTGAGGAGAACTGGAAATGTACTAACCATTTATCAGCAGGTGTGTTGTGCAAAGGTTCTTAAGCTTGGTAGTTCTTGAGAGTTGTTAAGTTGCTACTCCTACTTTCTTAGCAACGGAGTTTTTGGTGGTGGTCATAGACTCGGTGTAAGTCTATTTTTCCCATTTATAGTTCTTTCAGTTTCATCTTGAAATTGGTTGTAGGTGGGGAGCTTTACAGTGACACAACAATTCCTTATCTCATATACATGGTTTAGCTATTGCGTTATACATATATTTATTAATAGGGTATAGAAGAAAAAATTATGACTCATTAGTATTGGCTTCCTTTTATTTTCATAGATTATATTTTGCATTATTAGCTCAAGGGATGCAACGAATGTGTTAAAACACTATTGCTTATACCGTACGTGTTAACACCAATATAACAATGATGTGGTTTTTCAATTCGTGCAAATTAGTCTGAAGCAAAATATATATTGTACTTTGATGGCATTATGACCAACTTCACACACTTTGCAATGAGATAAGTACAGATTGATCATTAAGCGTTGTCACTCCTTAGAAGCTAAGGTCATGATCTTCTTGATTTGTTGATATTACATAGAAATTGCACTATTTTATAATGTAGCTTACATCATTTATTGAGCTTGAAACTTGGTGCATCATAGTTAAGGCCACGATTATTTTATTAGCTGTAATTGCAGTATTTATAAAAGATTTTATGGTTTCTTATTTAGGTCCAATACTATTATTTGAGTGTCGTACATTGCCATCAAATATGAGATTTTTGGCATATATCATATTTGGCTGCATTCAAGAAAAACACTCACAACATAATCAGCAACACACACCTTCTCTCAAAGTTATAAGAGCTTGGCTTGATGATACAGATGCAAGAGCAAGACATGCCATAATAGCACATAGAGAATGAGTTGTAACAAACTTGCATCTTTTTCAGGCAGAACCTCATGCTGGATAGGTTCTCAATTCATAAAGAATTTGAGTTGGAGAGCTACCTAATTGATCTCTACAATGAGATCCTACAAATTTACCATGACACAACACAATCAAGGCTGCTATTTGAGCCTTCTCCATAGCATATAGCAGGTCTCACTGGCCGATTCGACTTGGTTTTGTAGAAGGAAGAGAGTCGGCGGCAAAGGAACCCCTCATTTCAGCAAACCTTCATGTTGTATGTGGTATGTTAAAAGAATTGCTATTTTCTCTCATGTCTATACTTACATCTATGTGGTAAAGAAAATGCATCTAACTTCATTGTTTCATTCGCTCTCCCTTTGTTACTTGAACTGTGATAGTGGTATGTCTGAATGTGTTTTGAAATACTTTGATATTGGTATGTCTGAATGTGTTTAGAAATACTTGCAGAAAGTTGATGAGATGGTAGACATTGCTGCAAGTGAACCAGTAGTTGTGGTCCTTGGGTTGGGGCAAGTGAAACAATTTAAAACCATCATATTGAAGAAGAGACCACCACTTTGTTTATCTTAATTTAACTGGTTTTTTTTTTAATCAACTCCATTGGGGCTTCACGGGTGATGGTGACATTATGCAATACTTTTGATCTAGATCCTCATTGGCACAGATTGCTTTTGTTAAATCTTCTTCTCACAATAGTTAAAGGTTTATCATATTTTTTTTCTTCTCCGATCAGTTAGGATTTTTTTTAAAATTTTCCTAAAACGAGTGTTTCTGCTTTATATGATCGAGGTTGTAATGGAACTTAAAGATTTCTATCACTATTGCATAGGTTTGTACCTTAGTATTTTTTCTTCTTTTCTTACGATAGTATTCTGCATGTAGGATTAGTTCTTGCTTTCGTGAAAACTATGCTTAATTGTTGACTATGATTGTTGTATGATTTAATCAGTTAAAACCACGTCCATTCTATTTGGATTACTGTTTTAGTCAGCGAGAATGTTGCTGCATTTTATTTCTGTCATGCAATTCTTATTGATTTTTAAATCCTATAAGGTCATCTCTGTGGAGACTATTTTCTCCATAAGCCTTTCAGTCCCATGTGGATGCTCATTTGGAGCTTTGTAGCTATGTTTTATTGTCTTTCAATCACATATGAGATCAATGTCGTTCCTGTGATTTTTAAATCTATGTAAATAAACGATGTATATGCTTGAATCGCATCAAAGCTATATCCGATGCATTTGTTTAAAATCTTATTTTAAAAACTGTTTCACTCGACCTTCCTTTGGTTTACCAGGAGTCTTAGGAACTGCAGCTTGCAAGGACCAGTTCCAGACCTAAGCAGAATACCAAGTCTTGGCGACTTATAAGTTTGCGCGTTTGGCTGGTAACTTCTTTAGTTTCTTATCGGAGAATGAATCAATGGTAAATCTCACCACTTCCAAGGGTGGAGATAAGCTGCATTTTAGTGATTGATGATGAGAATGTTTACTTTGGTTATGACATTCAATTTCCATATATCTCAGCTGGAACAGCTCAATGGATCAATACCATCAAATAAGCTTTCTGATGAAATCACTACCATGTATGTATTGTTATTCAATTCTGTTTGTTATGCTTAGTCTGTCTTTGTTTAACATATTTTATATTGTGGAGAACATGTATATCTATGACTTAAGGGAAGTTTTAATCTCCATCTATTCAAGCCAGTGTTCCATTCCTTGGTTGTGGAACAACTTAACTGATTATGTTGTACTATATGCAGTGATATGTCATACAACAATCTCTGATTTTTAAATCTTGTAAGGCCATCTCTGTGGAGACTATTTTCTCCCTAAGCCTTTCAGTCCCATGCGGATGCTCATTTGGAGCTTTGTAGCTATGTTTTATTGTCTTTCAATCGCATATGAGATCAATGTCGTTCCTGCGATTTAGAAATCTATGAATGTATCCCTCTGTTTGTATTACCTTTATTAAAATCCTCAATTTGTTATTTACTTCTTTACTTCATTGTCTATGTACTCACAATCTCACATGCCGCTACTAACATGAAAACATGCATGTCATTGAACTTCTTCATATTTGATGTAGGTATTATTTGAATATCTACTTATGACAGCAGGTGCCTATGGCCCAAAGTTCATATTATAATAATGTGCTTCTACTGAATTAAATTTTCGTCAGACAACTAGCCTTATGACAGAGCCTAGTTGGTGGTGTAGCTTTGGGTTTGAGGTCATAGCACTACACTCAATATTACGTTTTTAAACCCTCAAGCAAAATAAAAAAAAAAAAAAAAAGCTTATAATAAGTTTTATTAGTCTAGAATCACGTCGGAGGGAATGACGGATGCAATGGCTTTGTGAAGAAAACCGACACATCATTTGCACATTTAGTTGTTCACATTATTTACATGGTAGTCTAATTGGCACATATACTTGCAAGTGGTGAATAAGAACAAACAAACAAATGGACCAACAAAGAGAAGAGAAAATGCACCAATAGGTTATGGAGTGATGTGGGATTGGCGACGCATATGTATGTTTTTATAGTGTGAAGCTCCCCAATCAGGAAAGAGGAAGGTGGAAATCGAGCAATACATCTCTGGGTGTGTACACTACTACTGTTCCATTTGGGACTGCAGGTTCATCTAATGGACTTAGCACAAGTGCTACTTTATTATACTACCAAATGTTCCTGCAACTTCATCACATGACAATTGACAAAGGAAGGACTTCATCTGTTTATTTTTTGAGCATGCTCTTTGTTTTGTATTCGTTGTTGTAAAATGATTGGAGAAAGTGTGGATAAACAAATATTTTACTTTAAAATGGTGATTGTTTTTGTTCTATTTTACCATGTTTGGTTATAAAATTGGCGAAAGCGCATGTGCGTAGTGTTTATGCTTTTCTTTTTCAATGGCTCTCAATTGGCTTACAAACAATCAAATTTCTTAAAGACTCATTCTATTTGCACCCAAAAGGCGTGCACATTTGCTATCTATGCATAATATGCGTAGTGTTTATGCTTTTCTTTCTCAATGGCTCCCTGTTGGCTTACAAACAATCAAGTTTCTTAAAGACTCATTCTATTTGCACCTAAAGGGCGTGCGCATTTGCTATCTATACATAATATATTATATACAGATAACTGTTAAAAAGCTCGAAATGCTTATCAAAAAGTATCCACGTAATAACTAAATCAGTTTTGTCAATTTGAAATTCTTATCAATGGTTCCCGTCAAATAAAGCACAATAAAATTTTCTAAAGCATGAAAATTCAAACTTTAATTTTTTTACAGCAAATGCCAATGTCAATGGTTACTAAGGGTTTTTTTAAGGGTTTAGACTGGTTCTAATCCGTGTCTTCACACACAATATCATATATACTTAAGTTTGTGTACCTGAAGGTATGTTACTATGTTATTAGGGCTGTCAACGGGTCGGACCTGAATAGGACACACCTAGGTCTAGGCCCAGCCCAAATCATATTTGATATTTTGAGTTGAACTGTTATTTTTGTCTAAAATTTAATCAAATTTGTAAGTGGGAAGAATCAAACCCACAACTCTTGTGTGGCAGGCACAATACTAACTGATATGGCTTCCAATTTTCTATGTTAACTTCCAGTAAATATAATAGATATATTAATAATATTAAATATAAAACACATAAACTATTATAAATTTCGGGCCGGGCCATTATCGGATCGGACATAGGTATGTCCAGACCTGGCCTAATAATCTTATCGGGCTAAATTTAAAGTTTAAGTCCTTATCTTATCGGTTCGGATTCAATCGGGCTTCGGGCTTGTCCTGGCCCATTGACATCCCTATCTGTTATACTATTTAGTTTAGGTTTCCACCCATTTTTTTGCTTTTCTATTTTTCGGTTGTTACGTACTCTGATTCGAATGATATTTCATTTGATTTTTTAGATAACACAACTAAGGTCAGCCTAGGTTTACTAATGAAATCCTGTTAATGTTAATAAGTAGCAGAGATGCAGGGTAGTTGGCCATAAGCATATTAGGATATGTGTCAACGTCATAGCTGAAGAACATCCCAATTCCTCTGTTGTAATTATAGATGTTAAAATGTAACATGAAAAAATTGATTGGGTATTTGGGTAACCGAAAAAATACCCCGAGTCCTACTACAAGTAGACCTTGGTTTATGTTTAGCTACTCTTACCATCTCATATAACATGATTTTACACTAAAATTTTGAGCAGATAGTAAACTTAATTGTTTTTAAATTGTAATGAGGTAGTCGGTCATACCTCATGAAACCTTTCCACCAACAAGGGCATGGAACTAAAATAAGCCTACACTTACCCCTTTCGTTTGTGCCAAGTAGGACTATCTCATGTAGGACTGATGATCCTTCAGAAATTGTGTGGAATCCAAAATACACTGGCTTTGTATAGTAACCGCACATAGATATTGGAAGATGTAATATACTAATTTAGGATGTAATAGTGTGTTCAAACTATATTCAAGACATCATACTAATTGTAAGATGTATGCCAATGATGGTGTGCTGTTAACACTTTCTTTATACCTTCTGGTTGTTGCAATGAAATGAATTGGATCTTGGAAAATGTTGCACACATATACAAGTATACAACTTTTCAATCTTAGATAATGTGCTTACACACATCAATGTGTTATTTATTTATTGTTTTGGTAAAGATATATTACATCAACGTGTTCTCATTTATAGGAGATGCATCAAAATAAACAAATCTATAATGTAAGTTTCTAAGTACGTATCTACTATCCACCTAAAACTATTATATTTTTTGTGCTTTTTTTTTACTTTTCAATATTAACCATGTGCATAGCACGTGCATTTTGCTAGTTAGAATAACTATCTTAACTAGACTCCTGCATTAGTTATCACTTCTCACTTCTCACTTCTCAGTCGAGGTTAAGAGAATGCAATTGTAGCTGTTTTCAAGATGACATAATTCAAGAATTCTTATTTTAGAGTAAGTTTGAAAATCAAGGAAATCATCTTCAAAACCAACTTCATAATTTGTTGTCGACATCCACATCCATTAAGTATTTGACCATTTTGGTATTGCTTTTATTTACGTTCTTAGTTTTTACAAGATTATAATGGGGCTTCCCCAACCTTTCATTATTAGTTGGCCTAGTGGCTAGTGTCAAAGAAGTGCTCCAATGGGGATTAACAAATTTCTGGTTTTGTTTGGCAGATTAAGTTTTCAACAAAGTTCTGGGCGTCTTTGACAGATTTTCAACAAACCATCAGGTGCACACGACAAAATTTCTCTTCGATCTATATAACACAATCTCTAAGTGTGTAAGGTTTTTTATTTAAAATTTTTGGGTAAAAGAATCTGGATTCCGGGTATGCTCTTAATTCTGGGGAACAAATTTACATGCCGGAAGAAAGAATTATGTCACCAGTTAATAGGACATGATCAAGAGCCTATGGAAGAAGACGATAATGAATAGAACCTAGTACCCGCTATACTATTTGTTGTTGAAGCATTGGTGTCCATGAAGTTTGATAAAGACGACTTGAGAGAAGTATCAACATGTTGTTGAAGCATTGATGTCCATGAAGTTTGATGAAGACGACTTGAGAGAAGTAACAACATGTGCAGTTTGCTTGGAGGAGGTCTTGTTGTGCTCATTTAATTTGTGTTTATTACTTGTTCATTTGGGTTCTAAAACATTATTAAAAATGAGTAAAAATTTATATTATCTATTAGTAATTTTTTTTCTTTTTCATTTTTTAGTGTTTGAGAATTTAATGTAGCTCATTTGTATTTAAGAAGTCAGATATAAATCAAATGCAACCTCAATATCAGGAAACAACGAGCATTCTTTATTAGTGAAACTCTGCCTAATCTTAAAATCATAATACACTTTCTTACAAATAATGTCTTCTCCATAAAGTTGTTTATTATTTAAACAACAATAAGACGTACAACCACAACAATCCGACAGCCACTATTGTACCAGAAGAATTATAGAATACAGTAATAATTACAGTTGGTGCATGTTTTGAGAACATAATCTCTTACTACATCTTGAGCATATCCTATTTGAATAGCAATGTCGCTACATGTTTTTTAAGTTCATATTTCCCAATTGGCCACTTCAGTCCTGATATGGTTGAAATGGTCCCCAAACTTCCACATGGTCAGGAACTCTCCAAGAAAGTGGAATGAAGCATTTGCATATCCCTTTTCACAAGTGCATTTCCACTTATTCTAAACCGTAAGTGGTGGACCACTTTTTTTTTTGGTGTTCCTTTTTCAACTACTTATAAGTGGTAGACTTTTTATTTGATATATTTTGCTACTTATAAGTGTAAAAATGGGTCAGTATAGGTTATTTATGCCTTTCTACTATCAAATATAAGATCCTTCTTAATGGTTCACCTCTTATAACCATCTCCTGACCCCTAAGAAAAGGACTCAGACAAAAGGATCCTCTATCCCCTTACCTCTTCATTCTTCTGACTGATACTTTGTCAAAAATGCTTAGAAAAGCTGAGATTAATAGATTTATTACTCCTATCAAGATTGCCAAAGGAAGTGTTGGGCTCTCACGCATGTTGTATACAAATGACCTCATTGTGTTTGGTAAAAGAGATTTAACTCAAGTCAAAATGCCTACAATCTGTTCTGGATGCTTACTGCTCTGCTACTTGGCAACACTATAAACTTTGAAAAATCCACCATTTTCTTTGGTCCTTGTTGTTTAGGGTAAATCTCCCTAAACTAATAAAAGGTGTAACAAAGGGGATGGTTGAGATGGGATCAGTGAGACTTGACTTTGGAGAGCTACATACGTACCCTTCAGTATGGGGATCAAGTCTCAAACAAGAAGAGAAATTGGTTCCAAAAACTCATCTTAGCTTCAATGGGGACTTGAGAAATAAGCGCCCAACTTAGAAATAACTTACCTCATTTTCTCTAAGGGTATAAGAGTAATCTCGCATTTTTCTTTTCTTCAAGTAGTAAAGTTATATCCTTAGAACGTTGGTTGCCATAAGAACAAACTCAAAACCTTCCCTTTATGGTGGGGTTCACTACACATAACAGGCTATTTGCAACGGCAAAAAAGCGTTGCTAATAATTTTCGCAACGCTTTTTAAGCGTTGGAAATATTTGCAACGCTTAAAAAGCGTTGCAAACAGAAATTTCCAACACTTATTAAGCGTTGCAAATAGAACTTTCCAACGCTTATTATAATTATTTCGTACACATATTTAAAACCTTTGCAACGGTTTTTTATTTCACAAACGCTTTTTAAGCGTTGGTAATTTGTTAAAAATTTTACCAACGGTTTGTGACCGTTGCAAAGTTGTTAGTTAATTTAAAAAAATATAATTTAAAATTCGTTTGTAACGGTTATAAACCGTTGCTGATGGGTTGCTAATAAAAAAAAAATTATCATATTTTGTAGCGAGACCAGCTAAACCTACAATAAACAATGAATACAAGAATACAATAAACAATGTATCATAGTTGCCAATTAAAATAACTGAGTCCACAACCATAGATGTTAAAAATTCTTTTTCACCACCAATCAGATTTGAAGAGAGTGAGGTCTTTTCCTAAAAAAAAAAAAAAAAGCTTTGAAGAGAGTGTGGTAGCAGCACACTTTGCCAACAAACTCTTATTTTCTTCCATACTTTTCCCCTCTATACTCGCAACAAGTTCCTTAATTTTGCTAATTACCTGAAATACAAGTAGCAAACTCATGGCTTCTAGAACAATTTCTCATGAACATATCCGTCCAATCAAACCAAAAGATCCAAATTCCTTACCAAATTGGAAGCAGCTCGAAAACTACGTATAAGACTTTGAGTGGACACCATCCTCAATGAAAAGTTTGGCCTCCTTTAAAAACTCTTCCGCAAAAAGAACTACTCTAGTGGTTCCATCACCCACCTGTAGACAATAAATCCGATCATTAAAATTACAAGTGAATTCCAAATTTATCCCTAAAACCTAACCAATACAATTATTAATGATACCCTCTCAACTTTTTCTGAGACAATGTCCTTGTTAATGGTCATTATCTTCTCTAAAGTATAAGCTATTAAATGCTGTAGTAATGCAATCATCATAACCCACTCTAAGATAAATATAAACTTTAGCATAAAAATTTCACTCTTTTAGTCAGCCAATCACTAAAATTAGTAAATTTGTTTTCTATTGTATACCTCAGATTCTTGAGACTTGGCAATATCGACAAGAATCTTAGCAAAGAAGATGAACAACATCAAGAAGTTTCATAATAGTAGTACCATCATTAGAAATAGTAGCATTGCCCTTGTCATCATGAATCAATTTATCCATTCCTCAATAAGAAACATATACGAAGCCGAGGAGTTGCATAAAAGAACTAACGTAATATCATAAATATGAAATAAAATAGATTTACCTCATTCCCAAAAGTTTCAACGAATCCATTTGATAAGTCATATCGAAATGTACTCTTCAATCTTCATGGCGCCAAAAAGAATTGCAGCAAGTACGTTGCCTTGTATCCCAAACCTATGGAATGAAATTTATAAAGCATCGGGATAAAGAAAAGTAAGTAACTAGTATTTCATCAACGGGCATATAAATGGAGTTTAAGATTAGTAATGACTAAATTGGATGATGAAGTCTAACAACAAGATAAGATACTCCACTTTTAAGGACTTGTGCATTTGTAATGTGGTTTTGTTGTGGGCATCACCAATTGATGTACCCCCTTACATCACGCGGTGGACTTGATAAGACCTTAATACTACCATTTGTAGGCTTTCATTAGCTTTTCGTTTGTAACAAATGCGAAAGGCGATGTTGGCGTTACACTTTTTCCTCTACAATATATGCAACCTACGGTCCATCCTCACCGTGTGTTGCTTATACTAGTTGATTTGGAGGTTTTGTTTCATGGGTGAAGAAGAACTGAATGGAACTTCTAATGCCCGGAAGCCACTATGAAAGCAAATCCAAAACTAACACTTTTACCCCTTATTGCTCTTATCTTCTATGAAGTCTCCGGAGGACCTTTTGGGGTTGAAGATTGATCAAGGCGGGAGGGGTCCCCTTTTATCTTTGCTTGGTTTTTTAATTTTTCCTCTACTTTGGAGTGTTCGAAGCCTTAGTTCTGGTGAACTTGCTACAAGCTATCCCGAAAAATGGCGGGTATGTTCTCGAATTTCAGCAGCGTTTGGGCCCTTTTGGTGTTTTCGGGAAGGATTCGGAAGTGGTTGATGGAGTTCGGATAATGCACTTTACCCCATTTTGTTTTCGGATTACTTGACACGTTATTTTCACAATTTTCAACCGGTTGATTGCTTTCGAATTCCGGCTTTGTTGGGACTTCATCGCGGTGTCTTTGACATATTTGAATCATCGAGGACTCAATATTGTTGGGTTTCATTTGTTTCCCTTGTCCGCCTTCGCTTTTGCCATTTTTAGTAATGGGACTTCTTTCAATTCCTCAAATAAGGCCTAAAAAATGGCTAGTTGTTGATTTCAGTAAGGTGGATTGGAGGGGATACTTTAATAGTATGTTTTGGAACTTAAATTACTGGGATAAAGCAGGTACATTGGCAGGGGAGGTACAAAATCCAAGTCGGATATTTCCAAAAGCTCTTCTTTGGGCTATGGTTTTGGTGGTTTTATCATATCTTAAGGTAGTGCACGCTCTTATGGTATTTACTCCTAATTCAACCCATATTCTAATTCAACCCACACTCTAATTTGAGAGCCCAAACTAGCATTCACGATGACTTACTGCAAACCCAATACAAATAAGATGATTTATCAGCAGAAACTACCAATTAAAGAGTAGCATCACAAACCTTGAAAAGTTGGAGGCAGGCAGCCCAAAGTAAGTTCTTCAAACTCCACTGAATCAATTTTATATTTTGGAATTTGCTCAGCTATAATGGGCTTTGCAATATTCTTTGCAGTCTTGCAGATGGCCTAAACAACAAACGTCAACAATTAACCCATCAAAAAGAGTATTAGAAGACACTTGCATGATTAATAATTTTATAAGCTTTAGCACACACCTTGTCCAGATAAGGCCACATGAGTTCAAACATTCCAATCAACCTGAAAATAGTTTAGAGGACTTTGAAAATCCATATTCATGGGTATAAGTTTCCTACATCTAGAGATACAGCTAAAAAGTTTTTCACGCTATTCTTGAACTCACGTTCTGAAGAAGTAATTCCGGGAGGACGTATGGTCATAACAATTATAGGTAGAAGAAGCTCAGATCCGTCTAGCAAGGAATGTTGTCATCTTTGGGAGTTGTTAGCCCAAGCACTACGTGAGATGGTCTCACAGGTATGTTAAATACATGTAAATAAAGGTAATTACAGACGATCATATCTGTGGTGTCTTGCGTGTCATATTCAAGATTTCAAGTACAAAAAGTAATTTTCATTGCACTGCAGCTCGGATGGTGCAATGAAAATTGTGGAGAGCACTTATATCTAACAAGTAATAATCAAACAACTCAAAAAACAATAACAAACTCACCAAACCAGTCTTTTGATTCAGCAACAGCCCAGTAACTCTGAGCCTCACTTCTAGGACCAGCATCTTTCCTAGTCTCCCCACCACTAAACAAAAGTAAAGCCTCCTCGTCTTTCGACGCAATATCAACCCCTTCCTTAATATGCCTCAAAAAAGTAGTAGCCTGTCCAGGATGTTTCTGATAACTCTCTAAAAACCATGAATCCTCCTTATCAACTTTCCCACAACTACTACTAGTATAAACTGAATGACCAGCTACCATAGCCTACTGACTTAATTCAAGCTAAATTTTAATTAGAAATCCTCCAAAAAGGAAAAATATTGGTGTATGAACATTAGCGTGCAATTAAAAACATAAGAAACCTACCTCTGTTCCAGCATATGCTCTAAGAATAATCTTTGCAACAGCACCAGCTGCAACTCTACCAATGGTTTCCCTCGCAGAAGATCTACCACCACCCTACATTTCCAATTTTCAGCAATGTTAAAGAGTGTGCACAAAATCAGATTTACAACGAGTCTGACTACTAGAAAAAGAGGTCACCTGCACTGCTCTCACACCGTACTTGAAGTCATAGGTTGCATCTGCAAGAGATGGCCTATAGGCTAGGGCCATTTCACTATAATCCTGAAAAAAATTGAATACACGAGGAAAGTTAAAACTTGAACCATACTCTCTGTATAGAAAAAACAACTGTATCCAATGCATATTATTCAATATGCAGGAAAAGTAAAAGTATGCATACCATAAGTTGAGCATGCATAACACTGCAGAGGATTTTAGAAGGTAAATCATGTTTTGGAATTTGACCATTAGATTCTTAATTTGTGTATGCCTCGACCTACAAGAAACAGAGTTCATATAAGTTCCACTAATCCAAGAAGAACCAAAATGAATTTTATTTGCAATCTAAATGTGCCCATGAATGGGGTGTCTTTCAAGACTTACGATCATGTTGGAATTGTACGCCATTCAACTTTAACATTAACAAAAATGAATGTAACAGTACATAGGCAAATGATACCTGTTCTAAATGACCTTGGGGAAAGTAGAAAACCTTCTCCCCAACACGAGGAACATTAACAAAAGGCCAGGCACATGCATGCCAAAGTTCAGCATATGAGCTATTCTTGTCACCTGAGAGAAGACCAAACAAATACCATTATCAACAGAACAAAGGACATATCAAGAACCCATCATTCATACATCATCAACCATTTTCAATGAACATTGAACAGATTACAACAAAATGTTTTTATATAGTGTGTATCAAGGATTTAAGCAGGGGAAAGGTAGAGAAGTCATGAAAACCTCCACCTGTTTTTTGTATAGAAAAGCACTAGCTAAACATCCATTTCTAAGATACTAACTAAACTAACTAAACAACCCATTTCTTGCAAAATATCGCTAAGAAAGGAATGAAAAAAATAGAATTCATCCATTTCTTGCAATGTCGATAATCAGGACTAGTTAATTAAGTTAGTAACTAGAAAGAAAATGAAAGATTATTATCTCAAACTGCAAGAAAATACGACTGTGTCAAAACGGACTTCCAAACTCCTTGTTTTCTTCTTCTTCTTTCTTTGATTGACTGTTTACTCGGTCAATATGGAATTTGATTTTGAGGAGTGCGAAAATTAGGGATCTTGAAATAATGCGGCGGTGAGAGAGAGAGAGAGAGGAGAAAAAAAAAAAAAATTATGTTTTATATTTCGATATTTTTGGTTTCCCTCTGTTCGCGAAATTTTTAAGTTTGTAACACTTCTCCAACGCTTTTTAAGCGTTAGCAATTAATTCCGGAAATTCACCCAAATAAAGCCACGTTTTACAACATTACCAACGCTTATTTAACGTTGGAAACTTACTAACGCTAAATAATTTGCAAATAAAAAAGGTGCGTGTTGCAAATATCCTATTATGGTGTAGTGTTTGATCCGGAAAATGCCAAGGGATGTGAGATTTCTCATCCGAGAACATGGATACCTCGGAGTTAGGACCGATCTATCGATGGATAGTAGTATATCTTCTTTTCCTCCTCTTCCTTGCCATCCAACTCCACTTCATCGGCCCACTTGTCTTTGGTCCTACCCCATCGTTGGTGCTACACCAAATGAGAGCCATTTATCTCCTCCGTGGCAAAGACCTTCCTCATTTGGATTTCCACTAGTTGCCGATTGCCCTCTTGCATCATCATGGAGTAGCTTGTTCCTTCAAAATAGAGCATCTGCTCTTAAAAAAACACTAAAACACTTCACTTTACAGAAGTGAATGGTGTTACTCAGGTACCGATGGATTTGATTATGCAAGGATGTAATGAATGGAGTGACTATGTGGTGGGATTCTTTATAGAACAGCGCCTCTCATTCCCATATGTGAAAAACGTCCTTCAACAGCGATGGAAAGATAAAGGGTCATTTGAGATTGTTGCGGATAAAGATCTGTTCTACTTCAAATTCTCGAGTATTGAAGCTCATCAAGCAGTTTTAGAGGAAGGTCCAATCTTTATTGGTGGTCATTGCTTTATCATAAGTCCATGGACTCGAAGTGTTGAAAAACATTGAGCAATGGTAACAACAATCCCTGTGAGGGTTAAATGTCACAACGTCCCTAAGGAGTTGTGGACTGATGATGGTTTGGGGTTCGTAGCTAGCAAGGTGGGCATTCCTTTCAGTCAGGATGAAGCTACAAAGCAAAAGAAACAAATCGATTATGCTCGACTATGTATTGAGGTAAATGTTTCTGCCAAGCTTCCAGATTCATTTACAGTTGAACTAGCACCAGGAGATGAATGGATCATCTCGTTTGAGTACCCTTGGATCCCAAAAAGATGTGAGAAGTGTCAAAAGTTTGGGTGATGCAAATTCAAGGAGGTTGAATACCACTAACAGAAGTGGAAGAATGAGTAGACTCAATACTGTACAATCTACTAGATTGGATGCTAACAATGTAACCAGTTCACAGGAAGGAAGGCAGAATGAAAGAATGACTCCTAATGCCAATGTAAGCTATGAGAATGCTATGAGGAATACTGTAACGTATGCTAGCAATGGAAGTGGAGAAGATGTTAATAGAAGAATATGGAGAGTTAGGAGTCGTCCTAATGCCTTCTCTGATGGTGCAGGAACAAGTTGCATAAGAAATGATAGAGGCAAAGAGATCCGGGAGCAGCCCATTGGTACAACTGTCCAACATGAACCAAATAGCCAGAGTAGTGGTGCTCAGGGGAATGGAATAGAGATTGAAGAGCTCAATACTGGTGTACATGAGATTGGAACTGATCCTTCTATTGGACTTCAGCTAGTACTTTATGTGCCTGCTGAGATACCAACTCCTATAGTAAATATGATTGGGGAAACTATGGATATTCCTCATGTGAACACTTTTTCGCAAAGAGGAACTTCAAGTAACCAGAGAGATAAGAGTAATATGGTTACACCAATCCATAGTCAGCCTAGAGGTATTCCGATTAACCAACTGCCATATAGTAGAGAACGAAACATGTATGAAGGGGTAGTTGCTGGAAATGAGGATGAAGATGATGATCTCTTAGAGAATGAGACTGAGTTCTTTACGGATGCAGTATCCCCAACAATTGTTTTGCAAAAGAGCTCATCAAGGTATGTAGCGTCTTTTAAGGATCAAAATCAATGGATAATTGTGAAGCCAAAAAGAAGCAAGCGGATCCAAGAGCGTGATTCAGAAGAAGTAGAGCCTACGCTGGCAATGATGAAGAAAGTAAAGTCGTTACTAAAAAACAAAAAGATGAGAAATCTTGAGGACTACACCCAAAAAATTTTGGATGATACTTTGGGACTCACTTATGTGTTGTGCTTGCAAGGAAGGTTTCTTTTGCAATTATGAGCCTTTGAGACTCATCTTAGGAAGGATCATCCTAAGATTGTTAAAGAAATCATGACTAGGAAGTAGGACTACTATCTTTACTTTATTAGGTTTGATTGCAGGGCGACTAGTATGTTATTATGTATGTTAGGCTTAAAGCCTGTCGGTAGAGTTTTTGTGTTCCTCCTTTTAATGATCTAACTCGTAGGGAGGCTTGTAAGGTTTAACCTTTTGCAATAATAACAGGTGGGGATCTGCCTTAACCCTAGCTTAATCTTTTAAAAAAAAAACAAGAAGAGAAATTTGCTTAGTCTTACTCGTGTAGTTCATCTAGGGTTTTTTCCCTCTGTATATATTGGGAGCTTAGAACGATGTAGGAGTCCTAATAAGAGTATAAAGCTTCCTATTCGGCCTCAATCTTGCATCAACGGCGAGATTGGATCCATTCTCGTTCATTGGAATATGCTAATCAAATCAATATAGACTACATGTTTCCTAACTCTACAAGGTCGGGTCCTTGTGTAATTACCAAGTCTGGACTCGGGCTTAGGTTGTACCAAGCCTACATATGAAATAATTAAATAAGGACTGAGGCATGTTTGTTTATGGATCTGAGCTATTTGGCTTTATTGGAGCTTAACCATTTGGACTTAGTCATGATCGATCCATTCCCGCTTGAAGAAGAAGATATGTTTAGCGGAAAAAAAAAAAATATTTTGGATTTTGACTAAAAATCACATATACATAGTGCAAAAGCCGATCTTTAGTTTGTAAAAAAGAATTAGAAATCTCATATAATTGGGAAGCCAAATGAAGTTTCCAAAAGCAAATAGGAAACAACCAAAAATCAATTTAGGGAATTTGGCTAAGCACCACTAACTTAGAACACACATGTAGCTCGAACCTGACTTGACACGATGCCACAACGGGGTAGGGGAGTGTATAGTATAGCCTTTGAGTGAGTCTACTCTCAAGCCCAAAAGCATTTGTATCCTAAGGGCACAACCCTAGGACCAAGAAAAGTCTACAATAAATAGTGTTTGCTAGGCAATGTGGGACTATGAGTCAAAACACAACCGAGAGACAAATCACACATGTTCATATTCTCCAACAAGTAATCTGAAAAATCTGGTTGTAACCTAATTTAATAGTTTCACGTTATATAACTATTTTGAATTTGGAAAATGCCCAAGAAAATAACAAACTTTGAACGAATTGAAATAAATAGATTGAAAAAAATATATTTACTAATAAGTTTGACTATATTGTTCTCTAAATCAAATCAAATAACTTCTATAAAAAATAGCTACTCGAGTTAACTTAAAATAAGTCCGTACGTAAAACTTTACATGCAAAATAAATTTAAACCTAATTTTTTGTGGTTATGAATCACTTGCCACAAAGATCATCTCTACAAAATACTTTTCTTTTAGTGGGTACATTTTAAATTTACAACTTTTAACTGGATTTTAATTTTTTTTTTTTTGAAACTTGTACAGGTTTATAGGCTACACCAATTGAATAGAGCGGCACAGCTGGTAACAGCCCTGTCTTTCACTGTGCGAGGAGCTGAGACAACCTCACATAACTTGGCTATCAACCGCTCGCTTGGGACCCTTTTGAATGTCCTTCAGTTTCTTGGTGTGATCTGCATCTGGTCACTTGCAAGCTTCCTCACGAGGTTCCTCCCTTCAGCTACCAGACCAGAGGCGTAAGACTTGTTCTTTAAATGACCAGTGCTATCGGAATCTTAATACAGACAAGTTAAAGGTATCTGGCAGGATTAACTTTGGCTAGATCTGCAGTTTAGTGGACGCCTAACCATTTTGAGTTACCATTTTAAGAGATTTGCTCAGGAAGCTGAGCTAGTTAAATATTTAAATCCAAAAGTCCAAGCATCTATAAAAGTTGGTATATGTGTTTTGGCTAGTTAGCTCATAGTTTTGTTGGATCGGTGCTGCTGCAGATTGTCACCATTTACTTCAAGTTACTTGTATCAAGTCAAAATACAAAGAAAAACTGAAACATACAAACCTGTGTTTACGGTTTATGCAAAAGTTACCTCTTTCTGCATTTTGTTCATCTGAGACGTACATCATTCACTATGATAAGTCTGTGTGGTAGATAACTCCATGTTTAATGATATCGCAATAACAGCGGTTTGTTTGTTGCGCAGTGGGTATATTAGGACTTGGTCGTAGCTCGCTCACATTTCCGTCACAAATAAACAAACCCTCTTCTTATTGTCTTGTTGATAAAGACTCCACTAGGTCTTGGACTCTCAAGTTCGGCTCAATTGCTACATTCAACGACGCTATTACTACTCCATCGATTCGGAACAGTAGAATAGCCATTTTCTATTACATTGGTTTAACAGGAGTAAGTGTTGGTGGACAAATGCTGCCTATTTCACCATCAGTCTTTGCAAGAATTGCAACTAATCCGAGTGGATCAGGTGGAGTCTTGGTAGACTCGGGAACGGTTGTGACTCGCTTTAGACCTGAATACGTTTGTCAAGGGCTACCAACTACTGGACGATTCGGTCTATTCGACACTTGTTTTGATCTAACGTCTAGAACCACGGTTAAGGTTCCCAGTGTTGCCTTTTCAGTTCGGTAATGTATTGTTGGATTTGCTGACTAAGAATTATATGGTGCCCGTTGGAAACAGCATTGTGTGTTTGGGTTTTGCAACCACATCTGGATCAGTTCCAATTATTGGGAATGTACACCAACAGGGGATACGAGTCAGTTTTGATTTGATCAAAGTAAAATATAGTTTTGCAACCACATCTGGATCAGTTCCAATCATTGGGAATGTACACCAATAGGGGATAGAGTCAGTTTTGATTTGATCAAAGTAAAATATATTAAGTGTTGTGGGTTTGCAACAGCTTCAAGGAAGTTATCCATCTATGGACTATTCCTGCTTGAGCAGGCTTAACTGTAGAGTTCTTACTAACCCATCACCCAGATCTGGGCGAGGCGTTTTTCCATCCTAGCCCCTCCTCGGGCCACGCGAAGGGGTACCACAGGTGACGAGTGACAATTCCTTCACAGAGGCCCGGAGACTTCGTAACGGAAACCTTAACTTTTGGCCCCTCCACCACTAGAAACATTGCTATTGGGCAGTTGCAATAATCAGGGCCGGTCGTTTAGTGGGTCTGTCTGGTTACTAAGACTAGGCAGGGGCTCCCTCTCATTTCCTTCACAAATAAACAGTAAACATCTCCTCATTTTCTTATTGTTTGGTTGATAGAGACGCTACTACGGTTCCATTAATTACTTCGTAATAGTAGAATAGACACTTTTTATTTTGTGGGTTTAACTAGAATAAGTGTCGGTGGACAGATGTTACCGATTTCCCCCTCGGCATTTGCATTAGACAAGAGTGGAGATGGTGGAGTTATTGTTGATTCCGGGACGACAACCCCAAGTGTACAATATGTTGCGTGATGAATTTATTAAAGGCATCCAAGGGTTACAATTACCACCGTGGAGAGTTTGAAGTTTTCCTTGATATTCGTTACGAAATAACGTCCAGACCACTTGGGCTTCCAAAGTTCCAAGGGTTGCATTTCATTTTGATACAAAAACGTTGGAGTTACCGGATAATAACCACGTCACTAAAGTTTGGCGAAAATGTTTTCTCTGTCTTTTGCGATGATATCTGGATCAAATTTCGATTATCCGCAACCAATATTGCTAGACTGACCCACTTATTTGACTTATTTTTTGGACTTACTGATGTGTCAAAAATCATAATCATTAATTTACATAGAGATACGTGTCCATGTGTATTGCAATGCAAACCAACAAACCAACGTTATTCAAATAATGAGTCGTAATAGTAGGTCCGTGTAGCACTACTCTATAGCAACAAGGCATGCGTGTTAGGTTATGATGGAGTGATTTTTAGCTCTCAGCAATATTTCCTCCAAGGGCTCCAAGCCCAATCAAGAAGTAACACCTATCAACTATATTAAAATCCAACTAGCAACATATTTCTTTAGATTTGCACTTTTCGATTTTTACCCATTGGTCAACAATTTTTTTCTTTAATTTTTTTATTTAATCAAAAAATTCAATAAGTATCATTTGAGCCCCAATAAAAAAGAGATTTATGGGGAATCACTCTATTCATGAGTCAACATAGAAGATGAACACATTTGAAAGATCATTTCCTATTTTTTTCCGCAAATATTTTAGGATTTTCTTTTTAAATTTTGACGATGGTAAATTGGTAAGTCTAAGAAAAGAGCAGTTATTGGTAGTTTCAAAATATTATATACATGTGTTGCTTTTTGATTGGCTTTGGAGCCCTTGAAGGAAATATCGCTGGGAGCAAAAAATCACTCCGATAATGCTAGAGGTGTTTGTAAATATAGATTTATAAATAAATAAATAAAACTTAGTTTCCAGCAAAAACAAAAAAGTCCTACTCTCTAGTATTCTCTATATTCTTCTTTAGGTCTACACCACACATTGGTTGATTGGTATCTATAATTGTACACAAAAAACACCGTAAATTGAATTTAAAGTCATGTTAAGAGCATTCCCAATGCAAGCGAG
The DNA here is from genome assembly GCF_015680905.1 of Coptis chinensis. Classification (NCBI taxonomy): domain Eukaryota; kingdom Viridiplantae; phylum Streptophyta; class Magnoliopsida; order Ranunculales; family Ranunculaceae; genus Coptis; species Coptis chinensis. The sequence goes on along the minus strand of NC_141456.1, from coordinate 33,936,159 downwards.
AGTTTTTCACCTCCATATAGACTCAATTTTCCTTGTTAATTTCCTACTGTTTTTGTGAAAAGCAAGGTGAGGCTGTCCAATGCAAAGGTGAGTTTGAATCTCGGACGGAATGTTTGATTCCGTCTGAATGTAAAAAAATCGAAAAAACGTGTCGGACGGAATGAAACATCCCGTTTGAAGTTAAAAAAAACAAAAAAAAAACGAAAAAAAAAATAAATAAAAAACACACGAGACGGAATAAAACATCCATCTGAAGTTCACAACTCAGCTACTTTCTCAGTAGGAACTGCTACTCTCGTTTTCACTTAGTTACAACTGACCGATTTTGTCACTCTTGGGCAAGGGTTTTTTCCCGAAAACGGTGAAAATTGTCAATTTCCCTTGATTGACTGTGATTGGGAATGCTCTAAGTAAAGTAAGTCAGTCGTCCTCCAATCTCATTCACTCGTCTTTAGGAACGTTTCCATGCAACACACTTGTTCATTGTCTTTAGTTAAGTCAATGACTTTGTCTGTTTTTCTTATAATCTTCTTATAAATTGTATATAGTGATATGCATTCTTCACTACCAATCATAAACCATGGTGGAACTAAAATTTCTATCTCTATTCACAACGTTCTTTCTTTTTCTGTTGCCTTATTCTGTTCTTTCGCGAACCCTCCTACAACAACGTAACATTTCATCAATCAGTCTCAAGCTTTATCCTCGAAATGCCCTCTACAAGTCTCAATTTAAAAGTCTCAAAGAAATTTCTCTTGACAGACTTGAACGTGATGTAGCTCGTGTTAATTTTCTTAAGAAGAAAATATACCGAGCCATTCATGGAAATGGTACCTCGGATCTTAAGCCCATGGATCTAGAAATTCCAATTACTTCAGGAAAGAGTCAAGGAAGTGGTGAGTACTTTGCTCGATTCGGCTATGGTACTCCACCTAAACAATTGTATACTTCAATTGATACTGGTAGCGACATTACTTGGATACAATGCACACCCTGTGATACGTGTTATCCGCAAACTGATCCATTATTTGATCCATCCATGTCAAGTTCATATAAAGCACTCGCGTGTGACTCACAGCAATGTAGTAAACTTGATCCATCCGGTTGTTACACTAGTACTAATACATGTGCTTACCGGGTTGATTATGGCGACAATTCCTTCACAGAGGGAGACTTCGTAACGGAAACCGTAACATTTGGCGACTCCACCACTAGAAACATTGCTATTGGGTGCGGTCGCAAGAATCAGGGGTTGTTTAGGGGGTCCGCTGGGTTACTAGGACTAGGCGGGAACTCCCTCTCATTTCCTTCACAAATAAACAGCCCCTCATTTTCTTATTGTTTGGTTGATAGATACGCTACTTCAGCTTCAACTCTTGAGTTTGGCTCATTAGCTATACCCAGCGATGCTATTACGGTTCCATTACTTCGTAATAGTAAAATGGACACTTTTTATTATGTGGGTTTAACTGGAATAAGTGTCGGTGGACAGATGCTACCGATTTCTCCCTCAGCATTTGCATTAGACCAGAGTGGAGATGGTGGAGTTATTGTTGATTCCGGGACGACAGTGACTCGGTTTCAACCCGAAGTGTACAATATGTTGCGCGATGAATTTATTAAAGGCATCCAGGGGTTACCACCCCTAGAGGCTTTTCTTTATACGATACTTGTTATGAACTGACGTCCAGACCACCTGGGATTCCAAGTGTTGCATTTCTTTTTGATACAAAAACATTGGAGTTACCGGATAATAACTACTTCACTAAAGTTGCCGAAAATGTTTTCTGTTTGTCCTTTGCGACGATATCTCAACGAACTTCGATTATTGGGAACATACAGCAACAAGGCATGCGTGTTAGTTTTGATGTTGGTAGATCCTTAATTGGGTTCTCTGTTGGTAAGTGCTAAGCTTCAAAAGTATGTATGTGTTCCTATGGCCGAACTCTAATAATGTACAAGAGTGGTGGATATAATTGGTGGGAATGAGAGCCCATCAATTAATTGTTCAGGGTTGTAGGTTTGGGGAGGTGTTACAGTTGTTTTCAGTCTTCATGAAAACAAACCCATAAATATTTGGGCCTATTTGGATTTCTCTGATTATGGGCTTTGTCTATTACTGTTTGGAATGTTCTTTCAGGCCCAGTAAGTAATATCGTGGCAAGGAAGAACCCACCAATAATACTATTTCATCAACTAACTTAACTACCCGCTGTACCATTTGTTGTTGAAGCATTGGTGTCCATGAAGTTTGATAAAGACGACTTGAGAGAAGTATCAACATGTTGTTGAAGCATTGATGTTCATGAAATTTGATGAAGACGACTTGAGAGAAATAACAACACGTGCAGTTTGCTTGGAGGAGGCCTTGTTGTGCTCATTTAATTTGTGTTTATTACTTGTTCATTTGGGTTCTAAAACATTATTAAAAATGAGTAAAAATTTATATTATCTATTAGTAATTTTTTTCTTTTTAGTTTTTTAGTGTTTGAGAATTTAATGTAGCTCATTTGTATTTAAGAAGTAAGATATAAATCTAATGCAACCTCAATATCAGGAAACAATGAGCATTCCTTACTAGTGAAACTCTGCCTAATCTTAAAATCATAATACACTTTCTTACGATTAATGTCCTCCATAAAGTTGTTTATTATTTAAACAACAATAAGAAATACAACCAAAACAATCCGACAGCCACTATTGTACCAGAAGAATTATAGAATACACTAATAATTACAGTTGGTGCATGTTTTGAGAACATAAGCTCTTACTACATTGTATAGACCTCCACTTTGTGACTCATTAAACCCACGGATCCAGCCCCATTCAATTAAGCCCAATAGCTTAATCCTAGCTACACCTAATAACTGGCCTATTTATGAATATGTCCAGGTTTATTATTGTAGAATATAAAGATAGAGGTTCAAAGAGATAAAAATTCTTTTGATAAAAACAAACACAGTCTTCGTAGGACTCAATCTCTTCATTCATATAAAAACTACTTATTCTCATAATGTGAACTACGTTGAAACTTGATCCCTAGATAATAGATCTTGGGTATGTAGGCAACCATTATTTTGGTTCAGTTTCATCTTCCCCAACATCAAATTTCTCTGTTTTTTAGTGTGTTCTTTACCATTGCTCTCGTTGTGTTGAGCAGATTACTGCCGAAATATACATCTTGAGCATATCCTATTTGAATAGCAATGTCGCTACATGTTTTTTAAGCTCATATTTCCCAATTGGCCGCTTCAATCCTGATATGGTTGAAATGGTCCCCAAACTTCCACATGGTCAAGAACTCTCCAAGAAAGTGGAATGAAGCATCTGTGTATCCGTTGTGGTTGGTTATTTATGTGTCGTTTGCTGGTTGAATTGTAAATTATATCTATAACTTTCTGCAAGAAATATAATTAATCTTTGTAATCCCTTTTCACAAGTGCATTTCCACTTATTCTAAACCGTAACTGGTGGACCACTTTTTTTTTTTGGTGTTCCTTTTTCAACTACTTATAAGTGGTAGACTTTTTATTTGATATATTTTGCTACTTATATAAGTGTAAAATGGGTCAATATAGGTTATTTATGCCTTTCTACTGTCAAATATAAGATCCTTCTTAATGGTTCACCTCTTATAACCATCTCCAGACCCCTAAGAAAAGGACTCAGACAAGAGGATCCTCTATCCCCTTATCTCTTCATTCTTATGACTGATACTTTGTCAAGAATGCTTAGGAAAGCTGAGATTGATAGATTTATTACTCCTATCAAGATTGTCAAAGGAAGTGTTGGGCTCTCACACATGTTGTATACAAATTACCTCATTGTGTTTGGTAAAGGAGATTTAACTCAAGTCAAAACACCTACAATCTGTTCTGGATGCTTACTGCTCTGCTACTTGGCAACATATAAACTTTGAAAAATCCACCATTTTCTTTGGTCCTTGTTGTTTAGGGTAAATCTCCCTAAACTAATAAAAGGTGTAACAAAGGGGATGGTTGCGATGGGATCAGTGAGACTTGATTTTGGAGAGTTGCATATGTACCCTTCAGTATGGGGATCAAGTCTCAAACAAGAAGAGAAATTTGCTTAGTCTTACTCGCGTAGTTCATCTAGGGTTTTTTCCCTCTGTATATATTGGGAGCTTAGAACGATGTAGGAGTCCTAATAAGAATATAAAGCTTCCTATTCGGCCTCAATCTTGCATCAACGGCGAGATTGGATCCATTCTCGTTCATTGGAATATGCTAATCAAATCAGTATAGACTACATGTTTCCTAACTCTACAAGGTCGGGTCCTTGTGTAATTACCAAGTCTAGACTTGGGCTTGGGTTGTACCAAGCCTACATATGAAATAATTAAATAAGGACTGAGGCATGTTTGTTTATGGATCTGAGCTTGTAAAAACTCAAATTCTTGTTAAGGGTATTTTTGTAAATTTCATAATAAATCTAGGGTCATTTATGTAAATTGGTCGTCGGGGTTATATTTTAAACGTACGTAACTTACTAGAACTTAACTCCGACTCATAAGTCACGTTAGGTAAGCGACCATATGCAAAAATTTGACAGAATGCCGATTATTAGAGTTTTTGCGGCACGAAGTTACGAGTTTACACGCATGAGTGGGTTATTGTTATAGCCTGCGGTGAGATAGAATATAGAAAATTAAACTTAGCGGGATGGGCCGGAAAAATAATTACGACGCGACGTCAAACGAGTTGGCGGTTAGGAGTGCGAGGACCTTAAGCCTAATTGTAATATATTGGGCTTGGGCCTAAATATATCGGCCCAAATAGGAAAAAACGAAATCGCGAAATCAAAAAAATCGCACCTACCTTCTTCTTCCCCAATTTTCGCCCCTTTCAAAAACCCTAGGAGAGAGAAATCAAAATTCTCTCAATTTCCATCGATCCAACCATAAATTCTTCACCCTCAAACCTAGAAACACTAGAATGAAGTGAGAGAATTGAAATCTCTTGGAAATTCGAGCATCCCGAAGCCAAATCGCCGCTGCCGGGTGAGTGAATTCCTCTCCAATCAATTCAAACCCACGAATTCGAACAACCAATCACTAACAACAGTGAATTCAAGTGTGGAGACTCACAAAAATTCGGATTTTTGCCGTAACACAGCGGAAGGTGAGTTTTATTTTCGTTTCAAATAATTATTTAGACTCGATTTAGATAGCTTGGGATTGTAATGCTGAAATTGATTGTATTGGGGGTGTTGAAGGTCGGCAGTGGCAGTTTGGAGGAGCTAAAGTGGAGGGAAACAGTGGTGGAGCCGAAAATTCTTGGAGTGCGTCGGATTTTCGCGAAAGGTTAGTGAATTTCGCCTACAAATTGATAGTGTAAACTCGATTTCGAGTTAATTAGTGGTATTGGATGAAAGATAATTGAATGGGGTGGTTGTTAGGTCGACAGCAGTTGTGGGAGGAGACAAAGTGGAGCGATTTTGGTGGAGCAGCAAGCTAGGAGCGATTTTCGCTTGTTGACTCGGTAAGAATTGCTATATTCACTTTAATTTAAAGAAGTTATGTTAGTCTAAACTTGTTTAGGATTTGATTCAGTAATGCACGATTGATAAGGAACACGACAATAATTATTGTTAGATTTGATATGAACCGAAGAGTGTGGAATGGGTTGTAGTGGAAATTTGGACTTGGATTGGGATCTTATTACAAATGGAAATTGTGTGGGATGGGAGGAGAGTGAATACGAAGCATCTAAAGGGGTTAAGTTACTGAGAAAATATATGTAAGAACTGGAAATGGCTCAGTGGTCGACCGCCGCGACGCCACTGCCGGGTATTCTCGAACGATTTGTGAACGGTTTATAGCTATAGTCTAGAACAAAACTTTTGGTAACTAGAAGGGTAATACGTTAATAATTACTTTAGTGGTTAATATAATCAACGAGTAATTATTTTCTCGAATTTATGTTGAAAGGAAATATTAATTGTCTTCTTCGGGTTCTAATAGATTTACGATTGGGCTTATATGATTTATAGGAGTTGGATTCGGTTAAGCTAGCTGGATTTAGTTAAGTGGGCTTGAGGAGAACGGAGCTTGCTAAGGTAGGAACCTACATACCAATATATAGCCTGCTTATTTTCATGCATGATTTGAATGGTTCAAATAGGAAATAGATAGTTGCGTATCAACCATGCATATATATATGATATTCATGTTTTTTAATTGTATTTCCTATATATATATATATATATATATATATATATATATATATATATATATATATATATAGCTTTTCGTGAAATGGGTTTTTCAGAAAATCGTGGGTAGCGAGGGATTGTTTTCTTGTTAAAGGTGAAAACTGGTTTTGGGAAAGGTTCAAGCGTCTCTTGTCTCGAGTAAGAGACAGCAGAGATGGATTTTTGTAACGCTGGGTAAGGATTACCCGGTTGTTTGTAACTAGGTGTAAGGTTCCGGATTGTTCGGGATGGTCGCGGTTATTTATTTACGATGATTCGCCGTTTGGGAATCATCGGTTGTTATTTACTATGACTGGCCCGTTTGGGAGTCATAGGTTGTTCTACTCGATGATGGGAAATCCAGGAACTCACACCTACATAATCAACAGTTTTAAAAGAAAAACTAAATAGGTAACTAGAGTATTTGAAAATAATCGGTAATATGAGTATATATATAGATATTACTATGTTTATCACGAGGGGATTTAGAAAAGGAATTGTGAATTCCTATAAAGAAGGAACTGTTGTCGCATTCCCGGAGACGGCAGTTCGCTCTAGAATTCCAACTGTGGTGTACACCTTTCGAGGTGGTGGGCCACCTTTAAAGGGATGCATCACTGGATGTAGTCCGGGAATTCCTTTTCTACTTTTCTAGATAACCATGCTTTATGCGTGTCATTTGTATGGTGATTAGCTTGAGTGGGGTTACATGCTACCTCGATGAGGTTTAGACGCGAGGAGTGAGAGTTTAGTCCACTCCTGGATGTGTGTCGGGGATCCCGAAAGTCTCTGCGGTCGTCGAACGGTTGACCACCGTAAGTTAGGTGACACCGTATGGGGGGTCGGGTCACAGGCCCACCCGAGCCCTAAAAGCTTTGGGGATTTTGTGTGTGTAACGAACACAACAACGGCATTTCAGCTCCCTGCCGGTAAAATCGGGGAAAACAACCCGCATGGTTCACACCGGAAAGTAATTGAACCGAGATTCGTGGATCGAAATTACCCGGTCGTACCGCACCCTCACCATTCTAATAGGATCGTGGCCACAATAGTTGTATGATGATTGTGAAAACTCTATTTTGTATATCAATGAAGCATGTCGAGAGGATTTCTGCTAGTTAGTGATGTATATAATATACATATTCACAATATTTGAATACTATTATAGAAACCCTGCATGTTTTAAATGTTTTCTATAAGTAGACTATTTATTGGTTATGTGTGTTTCTACTGGGCATCGTTGTTGCTCATCCTACTTAACATTTCAGACGAGCCAGTTGCGGAGGAGGCTTTTCCTAACCCTAGCGATGAGGGTTATGGGGATTTGGGAGGATTCCCTTATGCTTGACGAGAGACAGAGTCAAGTTTATATTTTGGGCTGTATAGAGATAATCTAGGTTATTCTTTTGATGTATATAATGAGCATAGCTCTTTTCTTTTGGTTGTATAGTAAGAGGCTAGTTCCTTTGGTTGTATATACAGTGAGCTAGGCCATCTTGATGTAATAATCGATGTATTTAGCGACGGTTCTCCTTGTTTTGTAGATATACCATCATATCCCTGTAGTATTTAAAGTTAGGAGTAGTATGTATGGTTGTTGGATATATATATAATTGGAAGAATGAATTATGAGATGTCCAGGGATTATGACAGGTTTATGACAGGTTTTTAGGGTTTACGAATGTTGATCAAACAAAGAAAACTCTGCCAAAATTTCGGTAGAATCGGGATAGGTGTCTGCCTCGAGATTCATTTCACGTCCTCGGGATGTGTGTTGGGTCTCGGGGCGTGACAGAGCTATTTGGCTTTATTGGAGCTTAACCATTTGGACTTAATCATGATCGATCCATTCCCGCTTGAAGAAGAAGATATGTTTAGGTCTGGAAAAAAAAAAGTGTTTTGGATTTTGACGAAAATCACATAACATAGTGCAAAAGCCAATCTTTAGTTTGTAAAAAAGAATTAGAAACCTCATGTAATTGGGAAGCCAAATGAAGTTTCCAAAAGCAAATAGGAAACAACCAAAAATCAATTTAGGGAATTTGGCTAAGCACCACTAACTTAGAACACACACGTAGCTCGAACATGACTTGACACGACACCACAACGCGGTAGGGGAGTGTATAGTATGGCCTTTGAGTGGGTCTACTCTCAAGCCCAAAAGCATTTGTATCCTAAAGGCACAACCCTAGGACCAAGAAAAGTCTACAATAAATTAGTGTTTGCTAGGCAATGTGGGACTAAATGAGTCAAAACACAACTGAGAGACAAATCACACATGTTCATATTCTCCAACAAGTAATTTGAAAAATCTTGTTGTAACCTAATTTAATAGTTTCACGTTATATAACTATTTTGAATTTGGAAAATGCCCAAGAAAATAACAAACTTTGAACGAATTGAAATAAATAGATTGAAAAAAAATATATATTTACTAATAAGTTTGACTATATTGTTTTCTAAATCAAATCAAATATCTTCTCTAAAAAATAGCTACTCGAGTTAATTTAAAATAAGTACGTAAGTAAAACTTTACATACAAAATGAATTTAAACCTAATTTTTTGTGGTTATGAATCACTTGCCATAAAGATCATCTCTACAAAATTTTAGCTCATTTGAAAACCTCTAATATAGATAAAAATTGTTGTCATATTTAAAAAGAAATCTAATGGTCCAAAAATGTTAAGTTTTTGCAATCATTTTTTGTCAATGTTAGAAGTTTACAAATGGGCTGAAATTTTATGGAGATGATTTTTATGGTGAGTATATTATATCCACAAAAAATTAGGGTTGAATTCATTTTCTAGGTCAAATTTTACTTATGTACTTATTTTAAGTTAACTTAAGTAGCTACTTTTTAAAGACGTGTGTGTATATATATATATAGTTTTGCTCTCATGCGGACTGTTAAGTTACATACTTGGAGCGGACTCAAACTCAAAAGGAAACTCACACTTTTAATTTAGTATTTCTTATTCTTTCATTAAATATAACTAAATTGGGTCCCACAAATATATTTACGTGACTCTCTTTCTTAATTCTCTCTCTATTTTATCTCCCCCACACAACACACACTTCTCTCTCCTCACTCTCTCTCCAAAAGTAAACACACGCTCTCTCTCCTCACTCTTTTTCCAAAAGTAATTTCTTTCTCATTTGACTTCAATTAATATATTTTTTTCTCACCTCTCTCCTACCTATCTCTCTCTCCACTTTTTGCTGATGTCACGTACTCTTCTCTATTTCCAACCCTCTTCTCTATTTCCGACCCACACACATAGTCTCTCACCTCAATCTCACTATCACACACTTTTTTTTCTTTTCTTTTTGGATTGTTCCAACGTGGAGCAAAATAATATAGCTGAAGTCGTTTTTCAAAGATCCCGTGTCGGTATGTTCAATTTTGTTTAGTTTTTTTTGCTCATTTTTTTTATTAAATGGTTATTACGATACTCCTATTCAGTGGTCTCGTGAAGTGTTATATTCAATTTATTTACAATTTAATTTTTCAATAATTCTTATTAAATGTTAATTAATTACAATTTTATTTATGTGTAGTATCTATTGAATGAATATGGAGTTTGAACAATTAAACTCGGATGAAGAAGAACAACTGATATGGTTTATATGCGAAGTAAAAGAAGATTGCAAAACCAAAATAGGACAAGAATTCGAAGTCTTTGGATGAAGCTTATGAATTTTACAAAAATTATGCAAAAGTGGTCGGGTTTTAGTATATCTGGCGTAGTTCTACTAAGAAGGATAAAGAAGATAATGAAATAACTAGGAAGGAGTAATTGTTGTTTCAAAGAGGGAAACCTAAACAGAAAAATTAGAAAGAAAAAAAAAAGGCGTCGGGGGATTGTTCGTGAGGGTTGCAAGGCAAAATTATCAGTTTTGAAGAGATTGGGTTACATTGTTAGCCAGTTTATCGAGGGTCACAACCATTCTCTTTCAACCCTCATAAAGTACATCCGTTGAGATCCCATCGAGGCGAGATTCAAAACAAAAGTCATTGTCTCAACTTTTTTCTTCGGCCAATATACCTATAAACCAGCAGATAAGTATTCTTTCAATGGAAGCGGGTGGAATAGAAAATATTGGCTGCACAGAAAAAGACCTTAGGAATTTTGTTAGGGATGCAAAGAACTTGGTAGATGGGCATGATGCGAGATATTGATGGAATACTTTTGTCGAGCAAGAAAAAATTCTTCATTTTCTTTCGAATTGAGACGACTTAAAAAATAGGTTGACTCATTGTTTCGGGCTGATGCGAAGGCAATAAGAGCTTATTAAACTTTATGGTGATGTAGTAGTGTTTGATACAACCTACAACACCAATAAATATGGTATGATATTTGCACCATTTGTGGGATAAATAAACATCGCCGATCAGTAATATTTGGTCATGCATTCTGTGTGACGAGACGACAGGATCATTCATTTGGCTACTCCAACAATGGATGGAAGTAATGTCAGTTGGCCCTCCCAAAATGATTATCACCGATCAAGACCCCCGCTATGTCAAAAGCTATTGCTCAAGCTCTTCCAAATACATATCACCGACATCTTTTGATTTGGCATATTCTCAACAAGTTTTCTGAAAAAATTGGATGCTATCATTTATAGAGATCATTATAATGTTTTTCAAAAATGCATTTGGAATACCGAAGTCCGGTGAAGAGTTTGAGGCAATGTGGCAAGATACAATAGGGAAAAGTTTAACTAAAAGATAACACTTGGTTAGCTGCATTGTATGGTATGCGTTCTAGGTGGGTTCCATCATTTGTGAAACACATTTTCGCTGTCAGCATGTCAAGTAGTCAAAGAGCGGAAAGTTCACATGCATTTTTCAAGAGGTATGTCTCTAGAGAAAATTCTTTAAATGAATTTGTTACGCGATTTAATCGTGCACTTGAATACCAACGTCATAAAGAATTGCAAGCTGATCATGTTGATAGCAATGAGCGTCCCGTGATGAAAACCCCAATTTCTATGGAGAAGCATATGGCAGATATATATACCTTGTCTATTTTTTTAAATTTCAGAATGAGTTGTGGGAGAGTTTGGAGTACTTGATTGAAAGTTCAATAGATGATGAAAAACAGGTTGTCTACGGTGAAAAGGCCAAGTGCAAGAGATTCTAGACCGCGGAAAGTTGTACATGATAAGGCTCTAAATTTTGCTACTTGTAGCTGCAAAAAATTTGAATTTGAAGGAATTCCTTGTAGACACATTTTGGCTTACTTGAAAGTTAGTCAAATTGTTTACTTGTCGGATGCTTATATATTGAGTAGATGGAGGAAAGATACAAAATTGGAAGAAATAATAGCAGATGGTGGGAAAGAGGTGAAAGAAAGTAGTAACGACTTTATGTTGTTGAGGCACACAAAATTATCTCATCTTACTTCAAGGGTACTTGATGACGCTGTAGCTTATGAAGAGGCAAGTGAAATCTATGAGCAACATTTGAAAGTGGTACATGAAATGATTAAGGAAGTGTTGGCTATTAAAGGAGTTGGAATTTCTCGGAAAGAAAAAAATGCCTCGACGTGTGATTTTGAATGAGGCGAATCTAGCTAAAGCAAAGGGAGTGGGAAACATAGATTGCAAGGGGCAAAGAGAAGGCACAGGTTCAAGCACAAGTTCAAGCAAGGCGCTGTAATGGATGTGGACTTACCGGGCAATCACACGACAAAAGAAACTGTCCGAAGTTGATTGGTAATGTTCGATTGTTTATTATTTTTATTTAATACGTACTATTTTATTTTTATTTTGTATTGAGGTTAATATTGGCTTTTGCAGGTTCAACTGGCACTCAGAGTTCAGCAGATGGTGGTGGTAACTCGTCAGTCTCTACACAGGTTGAACGTTTGCCTTGAGTGGATCATGATTGTGAGAGAATCAAGTGTGAAAATAATGAACTGGTGGCATTTTTATTCGGTAAATTAAATAGTCTGTAGTTAGAATTAGCGTTGTTTTTTTTATGTGAATTGAGGTGTTCAATTGAGGTGTTCCTATGTTATTTTTAAACATATCATTTTAAGTACCTTTAGCTAGCTCAAGGTACATGTTTGCTAAATGATTTGATTCCAAGTTTCCAACTCAGCGAAGTTCACGTACTGTTTGTCTTGTTCCACTATACAGTTTTGACATCAGTTTTTGACAGTACAAATTGGTGTGACAAAAAACCAAAAGTATAGTTGTAGTCCCACATGCTTATATTATATATATACATATTCATTTTCATCTAACCAACATGAGAAATCATCCGCACTATAGGCCAAGTATGTGAATGTCTGAGGACTATTTACTATTTTTCTTTTTATTCTTTCAATAGCACTTCCCCGCCTTGTTCTCTGCGGTCATTCTCATTTGTCCCTTTGGGACAAACCCATTAAATGGTTGTAAAGGGGAGCAAAGCCCGTTTTGTCGACTGAACGTCTCAGCCAACGGAAAATACCACCTGATTCCTAGACATGCTTATATTTTCAGTGCTTCTTTGCTTAAAGCACGTCTTAGCCAACGGAAAATACCACCATAACCACCTGATTCCTAGACATAGTACAACATCAACCATTCTACAGTGCTTCTCTGCTTGATTCATCTCCTTTGGAGGTAAGGCATCCTCCCAATCAAGAACCGTGTCTTTCAATTTGGCACCACACTTTTCATTAGAACAACGCCTTGATGTTTCCTTTAATCCGTACATGAATGCTTTGTAGTTTTGACTGATTATAGCACTAACTTTATCCCCTATCGTTTTCTAATTATGGCTGATGGTCCACGCCCATGGGTTCTTGTTTGCCAAGATGAGAAGCTTGATCATTGTATTTACGGAAGCTTAACTGTACCCTCCTCTTTGGTGAGTGGGTTCCAAATTTAAACTATAAAGACCCTCCTCTTTTTGAAGTTGTTTGGCATAGAGAGATCACTTGACTCCTCTTTCGAGATTGGATGATGATGATGATCAAAACAATTTGAGAAGTCTAAAAAAGCAGCAGGAGAGAGTAACTCAATAACATTGAAATATATTATCTTACACATTCACATGGAGGGAAAAATTTGATGTGCCCAATTGTAATGTCTTGTCAGAGACAAGATTCCAAGGTCGAGATAAAAATTGGGGGTTTTTTTTTTTACGAAAAATTCAAACATTTTTTTTTACTTCTTTCTTTGCTTAACTTTTGGCAGCTCAAGAGATTTGTGGGAATATCCAATTCACGACAACCATGGAAGCTGCAATAGTTTTACATACCAAAAGGGTAATCAATCTCTCTCTGTACAGAAGAGTATGGCTGTGTGAAAGATTTCTCGACGCAAAAAGTTGGGCATAGAGGAATTACCCATGGAATAATGGCTGCGTTCGTTAAAAAAATGTATTTCCAAGATTGTGATTACGCTTTCTCAAGGTTAGACAATCCTTGTATAGCTTCCATGTTGAAGGTATTCAATATTATAATTATTAACTATTTAAGAAGATTTTTAAGTATTTATGAATGTTTATTTTACCTTGTGAATTTTTATCTTGTGTTTAGACACAGAAGAAGTTTTTGTAAAAGACTATAAAGTGGTAACCGAATTTACGGATGCGGAATTAAAGAGAGCAATTATGCAACAACCAGTAGTAATTGGAGCGCACATCACAAACAAATTCACCTAGTTAAAAGGATTGACTAGCACATTACAATTTTTTTTTTTTTTTTTTTTTCTTTTTGGAGCACACATCACAAACCGTAGTTTTTTCTTTGACATTTCTTTTGTTTAGTCATTGTACTACAAACCGTACTTAAAAGTAACGTGCACTTCAAACTCGTCATTATTTGAATAATCAAGTATTGATTACGAGTTTTATAAATTATCAAGTATTGAAAACAAGTTTTTGTTTTTACTTATATTTGTTATTACGGCGTTAGAAATGACCACGTCCTCAAAATGGGTAGAGTTAGAATATAATCAACACTAAAAATACTCACAGTAGCGGAAAAAAACAAGAAGATTGGGTATTTTTCTATACTCTATAATTAAATATTAATGACCAAAAATCATAATGTTCTTGCAAGTTGTAAGTTCCCCCAACTAACTCATAACAAATTGTGAGAAGTTTGTATTAGGGTAAAGGAAGAGAGAAAAGAATGAAGTAAGAAAAAGCATAAATAGTCTTGAAGAGTTGTCCAGTCAACTCTGTCGACAACTAACAACTAACAAAATAAGAATTTGTTAATTTTGTCCCTCCTCTCGACTTGGTAACATACAAGATTGTAAGGGAGAAGATGAATGATAGATTGTACTCTATGAGTCCATCAGGTTTTAATCAATGAATACAGGTGAGGGTCTGCCCTAGCTTAATTTTCAAAAAACAATAAAAAAAAAAAAAACTAACAAATTTTTATTTTTCTTTTCTTAGTTTTTCAAAACAACAACATTGTTAATCAATTTAATGAATTTATTACAAAGAGAGTAATGTAAATTAGTTAGAAGAGTAACATTAGTGGCGGCGGCTCTTAGACATTTTAAGTCGAGGAATACAAGCATCAACTCACTTGAGAATTGCATTCAAACAGCCTTACTACATAACAAGTTTTGTTCCGTGATTCATAGCACATCATAGTAGGTTTCTCTTTTAACTAAGGACAATAACAATTGTATGTACTTGAGTACTTGCACTTTTCCACAACAAGAACTCATTTTTTAAAAACTACTTATACGATTATACCACAAAAAACAGGAAAGTCTTAATAAGTAAAATATAATATCCGAAATACAAATCTATCTATACCTTCTTAGAAGTACGTACTTTTTTAACTTAAAATAAGTACGTAAGTTAAAACTTCACTTAGAAAATAAATTTAAACCAAATTTTTTGTGTATATGATGTACTCACCGTAAAAATTATCTCTACAAAATTTCATCATTTCAAAAAAATACTTAGTTTTTTTGTAGATATGATGTAATTAGAAAAAGTACTCCCCTCCATCCTAACTCGTCCCTCTCAGTTTTGCTCTGGGTTAACTTGAAAGATATCTCTTGTCTGGGTTATCTCTCTACTGTACCAGACTAACAGTACTCTTGTTGTAAAGAACTAAAACAGAAAAAAAGAATATCAAAATCACAAGAATGCTCCAGGACGGATGACAGATCATTAAGGTACAATATGGCTTGGGACTTGGGAGATCTATTTAGGTGGGGTCCCATTTGATAGTTGATCCCGTATATGCTACGCATGCAGTTTTGTCATGGACATTCTTTAGTACTGTGATTCTGACATTCCACCAATGCACGCCTTGACTTTGGGTTATTGGTAAATGGTAACACACTAACACTGGCTTAAGAGAGGATCTGCTGGTTCCCAGTCCAGATGATGCATATTAGCTGAATGTGGGGACTGGGAATCACATATTGATTTCCAACTTTAAACCAAATTCTGTTAATTTATGTGTTTTAGATATGTGATGAAGTCATGAAGATAGTAGACCAAGTTGACCAAATACGAAACAACTGCCAAAATATTCCTTGTATTTTGAGGTCAAAAGCATCAAAAGTAGATGTACTTCCGGCCAAAGTGCACCCAAAAGTACATAAACTAAATTACTGAAAGTACACAATCTTAGACTAGAAAATGAAAACTAGGTTCGCACTTTATTTTCTATCAATCGGAATTACAATTAGTCAAAGGGTAGTTTATCTTAAACTCACAATAGTCATCACTAAGGTGATTAAAAAATTGGAGCTCCTCATCTGTTTCCATTTCCAGGACAAGTCAACAGATATTTTTAATTAATTAGCAGGGTTTCTTCGAAGATCTCTATTATTTCTCTTACAAGTATGATGCAATATACTTTACCATAACAAAAAGTAGTATGATGCAGTATAATAACTTTGATTCTCGTTTCCGTTTACTCACTAATAGCACCATTATTGTTCTTGTTATACAAATGTTATTAATCCTCAATCATTTACCTTCTCCTTTGGCCTTTTGTTGATTCTATATCAATCTTTATATCACAATGGTTTAACATAGCGACCAAAAGATGTATTTCATACATTCTATATTCTAGAGTTAGGTGGTATATTTGTCTGTGGCAGATTGTAAGGAATTCTTCCCATCCCATTTAATTGATGAAGAAAGTCTCCCTGATCAACAACTAGTTTGTATGAAGATTTGACAACCATATGATATTTGTATATCACAAGTTGAAAATGACTTGATGACTTTATCTGTTTCTCATAATTCCGCGTTTTCTTGATCTATAAGAGTTGATAGATTGCAGAATGAGTAGTTACAAAGTTAATTCACGTACCCCTTGATATGAATGCAAGCATGGCATATCGCATATATGTACTAATATAAATAAACCATGCATTATTGTCTTAGTATAACAAATATTTTAGTGTGTCTCTGCAACGCAACATACCCTTGCTTAAATCTTAATAAACAAGACTAATTATTTTTGTACAAAAATACTATACTATTGTTGGCAATTTATGCTCCATTGACTCTTGTTGAAATCCGCTTTAAAGTACTTGCTGGTTCTTCGGTTCTTCCTACAAGGAGAAAAATTGAAAAATGTGAACCACCAATACTATTAGTACTCAAAGAAACTAATTATACAACAAAATGACAACCAGATCGAAAACAGATTTATCATGGCGATTGAATTCAGTTAAGTATCAGGGCGTAACTCTAAATCACTTATGCCCGTAGCTCAGGGGAAAGAAACAAAAGCCAAATACACTAGGGATCTGCCCAAAACAACCTCACATTCGCTGTTAATCATATTAGCAAAAAAGCTCTCTTGGTGTTACAGCTTTACAGGAAAGGAATTAGGAATGTATTTGTATCCATAATCAGGCATGTAGTACTCTCATATGTTTGGCACCGATACTTAACCATCGTATGCACATTCATCAGAAAGAAAGATGCAAACGATGAAAAGCAGCAGTTGGGTGTCAAACTAACAACATCGGTCCGGGTAAGAAATGTCGTGCTCCCTTTGGATTAAGATATTGATGGCATAACATTCTTAGTTGGATTTTCATATACAGTTGTCCCCTTTGCTTGTAGCCCAAAAATACTATGGAAAGGTTAAAGAAATAAAGTGTACACTGACAGCTAAACAAAAAACATGTTAATATCAAAGAAAATCCACTTGTGAAATGAGCCACTTTGTCTCCACATATTTGGATGCAGGAATCACTCTTTCTATTCCTATAGAATAGAAACTATGATGCCGACCCCCGCCCCCCTTCTCTCAATGATAAAATTATTTAGACGCTTATGTGGTTAGTTATTAAGCATCTCTTGTCTTTAAACACCAAAGTCCATGTGGGTTCGTCTGGTTTCAATATGATTCATGAAGCTGGACTCCGTTGTGAATGTTATCAAATGTGGTGGATCTGTTCTTCTGTTTTCTTCCTATTTTTAATTTGGTATTAGGTGAGTTTTGGTTGAGGTAAAGATATTTGATCTTAATACTTGGCCTTATTTCATTCTAAACATTCCAATGGAATAGTAAATTTGATGATTTAATAAATCTAATTTTAAAGCTAATCCGAAAGTACATTATGCTCCTAGGTTCACCAAAAGCCAACAAAATTGATCTGTGGTCTCAGCCATGAATATCAAGAAAAACGAAATTATATTTACATTTTCTGGTTTGCCACACTTGTTGCTACCGTTTGATCGTTTTTGAATTTGATTAAAGAATGTTGATGAAGTAGTTGTGTATGGCACTATGGTGTGAGGTATATATTTCTTCAAAAAACTGCTAATGGATTTTTAACCAATTAGTTGAAATTGGCAAATCTGTGCAAATCTGTTAAGAGTCAAATCCTAGCTACTTCAACTTCTGGAATAGGCTTTGATAATCTTTATACAGAAAATTGATAAAAGGGAAGAATGAGAAAGAAAAGATACATGTACATACACACAAACTTAAAACATCACTATCTTAATTCCACACAGAGAGAAAAAGAGTGATTCATCCAATCTCAACCTTAGCACTAGAAGAAAGACTACTTCTTGAATTACCTCTGATGAGCACAACTGCACAAGTGGCCTGTGGCCCTTCCCTACTTTTTAATCTGTCGTAGTTTCATCCATGCCCATTACACCACCTTATCTCCATAGATCTTCCCGTTTCACAATCCAAAACCTTGAAAAGAAAAAGGAAAAACTATCTATAGTTACCTAATATGTTTTCTCAAATTATATAGTCTAATGTGAAAACTATTATAACTATTTATTTTGGTAAAAGGTCAATTACTTTTTTGTTTCAATTCTAACTCCCTTTCCCAAGCGAACAAGCAAGGCCACTGCATAACTATATAAACTGCATGCTTCCATCACCTAAGAATTTAAACCTTGTGTTCTTCTTCATTATATTCAAATTCTTATTCATTCCTTTCTTTCCTACTCTTTACAAACGTGTCGAATCCTAGCTTCTTCTGCTTGTTGTTTCTCTCGAGTTTGACATTGATTTTATGATAATAATTAAGCTCATAGACTTCTCTTAAATTTATATTCTAAAATGTGGGGGAGTAAGAACAACCGTTTTTTGATGTTTCTATCAGTACTATATGTTGTTCTTACTGTTACATACAGTCATACTTCTGCGGATACTTACTGGTTTCTGAGAATCAAATCGAAGTTCGTTGATACTGAAGGAGTACTTGATAGTTGGTCTCCAGGGGCCAATATATGCAGCTGGAATGGACTAAAATGTTCTGCGAATTTTACTCAAGTTGTTAGCCTGAACCTGTCTGGATCAGGACTAGCTGGTTCTATCTCTCCTGAAGTCTCACACATTATTTCGCTCCAAACGCTCGACTTGTCATCAAATTTTCTTATCGGCACTATTCCTCCTGAGCTCGGGCAGCTAGAAAACCTGAAGGAACTACATCTGTATTCAAATTTCATATCTGGTAAGATTCCTGCTGAGATCGGTCTTTTTGAAGAACTTGCAAGTTCTTAGAATAGGAGATAACATGTTAACCGGTGAAATTACACCTGGTATTGGTAATTTGAGCGAATTGAGAGTACTGGGTCTTGGTTATTGCCAATTAAATGGAAGCATTCCAATGGAAGTTGGCAAACTGAAGCATCTGAAATCTCTGAATTTGCAGGAAAACAGCCTCAGTGGTCTCATACCACAAGATGTTGGTGCCTGTGGAGAACTTCAATTCTTCTCAGCTGAAAACAATATGCTCGAAGGAGAAATTCCCATGTCGATGGGAAAGCTCGAGACACTCGAGATTTTGAACTTGTCCAATAACAGTCTCTCTGGATTGATACCAGTTGAGCTTGGTGGCCTGTTCAATTTGAAGTACTTGAGTTTAGTTGGAAATAGATTGAGTGGTCAGATACCTTTC
This sequence comes from Coptis chinensis, assembly GCF_015680905.1. NCBI lineage: Eukaryota > Viridiplantae > Streptophyta > Magnoliopsida > Ranunculales > Ranunculaceae > Coptis > Coptis chinensis. Next base: position 33,916,573 of record NC_141456.1, on the reverse strand, counting down.
GAGCTGAATCGACTGAGTCAGCTGAACACCCTCGACTTATCAAGGAACAATCTGTCAGGACCTATCAACATCTTCAATGCACAACTCAAGAATATTGAGGCTCTAGTTCTCTCTGATAACTTTCTATCAGGAGAAATCCCTGAGTAATATTTGCGTCCCTAATTCAAACTTGCATAAGCTATTTCTTGCAAGAAACAAGCTCTCAGGCAGGATTCCACCAGAGCTTATGAATTGTTCTTCACTAAAACAACTAGACCTTTCTGACAATGCCCTCGGCGGAGAGATACCATCTGGTCTAGACAGCCTGGGGAACCTCACAGACCTTCTGCTCAATAATAACAGCTTCACTGGGTCTATACCTCATGAGATTGGAAATATGAGCAATTTGGAATCTCTATCTCTGTTCCACAACAGCCTCACAGGTAGCATTCCCACGGAAATTGGAAAACTGTGGCAACTAAGTCAGTTCTTTCTTTATGAAAATCAAATGTCAGGAACCATACCAATGGAGCTAATGAATTGTTCAAGCTTAACCGAGGTCGACTTCTTTGGAAATCATTTCTCAGGTCCCATTCCCGCCACAATTGGGAGGCTTAAGAACTTAGTTGTGCTTCAACTAAGGCAGAACGACTTGTCCGGCCCAATCCCACCAAGCTTGGGTTACTGCAAGAATCTTCAAGCCTTGGCTTTGGCGGATAACAAACTTTCAGGAACATTGCCACCAACTTTCAGATTCCTTTCTGAGCTGAGCATTGTTACTCTCTATAACAATTCTCTCGAAGGTCTACTCCCCGAATCTCTTTTCCTTCTAAAAATCTCACAATTGTCAATTTTTCTCATAACAGATTCGGTGGAAGTATTCTTCCTCTCTGTGGTTCGAGCACTCTGATCAAAATGGACTTGACAAATAATAGTTTCTCTGGTCCCATCCCTGTTAAACTCGCAGCGTCAAGAAATATGACCCGTCTTCGTCTTGGTCACAACCATTTCACTGGGAATATCCCATCCGAGTTTGGCCAACTTAATTTGCTCAATTTCCTTGATTTATCATCGAACAACCTCACAGGCGAAGTGACGCCACAATTATTAAACTGTAAGCAATTGGAGCATCTCCTTCTCAACGACAATCAGTTTACAGGCACCATACCATCATGGTTAGGAAGCTTGAAAGCTCTTGGAGAACTAGACATGTCGTCTAATTTCTTCAATGGAACAGTACCTTCAGAACTTGGAAGCTGTTCAAGCTTACTAAAGCTTTCACTATATAGTAACACACTCTCAGGTGAAATTCCATTGGAGATTGGAAAACTTACCTTTCTGAATGTGCTTAATCTGCGGAAGAACAACCTTTCTGGATCACTACCTTCCACACTTCAGCAGTGTAAGAAGCTCTATGAACTGAGACTTTCTGAAAATTCCTTTACGGGTGTGATCTCGACTGAGCTAGGAATGCTCACAGATTTACAAGTGATACTAGACCTCAGTAGAAACCATTTATCTGGTGAGATCCCTTCATCACTTGGAAACCTTATTAAGTTAGAGAGGTTGAATCTTTCGTTTAACCAGTTACAAGGAGAAGTCCCTCCATCACTTGGAAAGCTAACCAGTCTCCATGTTCTTAACTTGTCAAATAATCTACTCCAAGGCCAGCTTCCTTCAACAATCTCACAGTTCCCTCTGAGTTCCTTTTTGGGTAACAAAGACCTTTGTGGCCAACCATTGGTGTCATGTTCGAGACTAACCAGTTCAAGTAAAAAACCTCTATCAGAAACTGCAGTTGCTGGGATAGTAGTAGCCATTGTGTTCACTTCAACATTGATATGTTGTATAATGCTTTATATAATGTTGAGGATATGGAGTACTTGGCAAAAAGTTTCAATTTCAAGCTCAGATAGTGATGGAACAGAACAAAATACCATTCATGAAAAGAAGAAAAATGTTAAGTACTGGAAGATGAGTTCCATGACTCTGGTTAATTCACAAGGAGAAGAGTTGTCAACTGAAACATATCTGAGGACGACCATGAGTGTCAAGGAGAATGCATTGGTGTAGCCAGATTTCTCACCGTTTTTTCTTTCTACTTTACTTCATATTCTTTGTACCTGTGTTCTTGCTTAATGCAGTGGTTTCTTCAGTTCTCGTGTTGTCCTTACAACTGTCAAAAGTCAAAACTACCATAACAGATTTTAGTCCTTAATTTAACTGTATAGAAATCAGAGACTGGATTATTTTTGACTTGATTGTGCATCAGTCTATCTGTGTCCGTAGTCTGTATCAATGCCACTTGTTAGTCACTTTTCTAGTCATTCACTCATTCGGCTTGTTGATCGGGCTTGAATAAAAGCCCGTTCACAGGGACTTAGCATTGGCGTCATTTGGCTTGGTTTATAACAGTTTCCAAATTTAAAACCCTTTTAACAATCCCATTAAAATGACATTTTGGTGTTTGGGATGCTATATGGCTATTTAGCAGCCCATATAGCATTCCATTGGACTTGCTCTTATATAGTTATATCTATCGCTTCGCTTTAGTTTTTCTCAGTTGAATCGTTGATACAATTGCCGGTGTTCTTCACCAATACACACCTAGGCCTGTCGTTCTCCACAGTGATTCCCAATCTTCACGGACCTGGGCCTGGGCCTAGACCATAAAATGGATGGTGCCAAGAGTTATAGCCTCTTTTTATTTACTCAAGGGTATTCCTTAAACAAGCCCAGCAAGAATGACTCTAGGCCTGGATGAGGTTGTGGAGCCACTTGAGTCTTGGAGGTTGTTTTTAGCTTTGGGCTTAAACTTTATTTCAAGACTTAATACTCAACTTGCCTTATATTCAGCTTTATGCCCTTTAAGGCTTTAAGTAGTGTCAATACTCACAAGAGCCCATGACCGATGTAACAATTTGTGAAAAGGTGTGTAGATCAGTAGATGCAAAAAGTCCAAAAGACATGATGCGTTTAGCTGCCTTATTGACGCCAATGCTGGGTTACCAATTAAATTTTACGGATTGTGTATCACGGATTGGTGGAGAGTTAGGTATAACAAGATGACAACCTCATCATAAGAATTTGTGTGTCTGAAATCCCCCTCAGTTTCTGTTCAAGTCAAATGGACATAATAAAATTGGGCGCAGACCCTGGTTCAATTTGATTTGAATAAACTTGCTAACATCCTTTAATTGGCAAGTAAAATCTTGTAAAAAAAAAAAAACCTTCTTTGTGATTCTTCCTTTATTTGGTCCAGCCTCCAGACGACTTTTTTTTGGGTACAAAACTTTATTGTAAGAAAATGTTCGCTGACAAACTTAACAAGATTTATGTGATAATTTCACGTAAACCAGTTAGAAGACAGCAAGAGCTCTTATAGGAAAAAAGCTCTTTTGCGTATTAATTTGTGCAAAACTATGGCCGCTTTGTTCACCTTGTTTTCACATGCGGATGGAAGTCATTTGCACGTAAAATATCAATAAACACAAATAAATCTACAGATAGGTAGCTCTCAAGGACGCAAATTACACTCACCTCAAAATGCTCTATATGTAACGATATAAGACATCATCACTGGACAAAACTTGATCTATATGGTGGTCGGAGCGTGTTTTTGTTGATCTACTTTTGTAATTAAGATAAAAAAAATGGTTTAAATATTGGAGTTGGCAATCTTCCAGCAGTTTTAGAGGTATATGTTATAAAATCTCTGTGTTATCTAGGTAACCAAATTTAAACAGACTCTATACTCTATAGGATCTAACAAAGTGTTTAGATACATAACATGCATCCACCACCTAAAAATAAGACAAAGGAAACACTACAAAAAATCTTACTCTGAAACAATAGAGACTACGAAGAATAGAGGTGCTACAGCCCCTACAGATTAGGGCTTTGAGAGAGAGTGTAGTATACGTTAGAAAGTTGGCTTATATAAAGGTTTCAGAGGTCTTAGGGCCGGCTAAAATTGTGACGCCTTAGTTACCAAAAACAAATGGTACAAGTTGTGAAACACATTAGGGTTTTGGGCAGCGGGCAACAACAATATAGAGTAGCAAGTTGCGGGGCAACAACAATATTAAAATGCGAGCCTATATTATAGGTATTTACAAGTATGCAAACTGAGCTACACATCATTTGTTCAGTCTTCAAACCGGTCTTTCAAGATCGATAGGTAGTATGGTTTCAATGGATTCGATTGTGTGGAATAAAAGCAGTGGGGGCTAATTGAAAAGGGGGGGGGGTTCCTGTTCGATGGTGGGAGTTAGTTAGGAAAACCCGGCTATCATATAGTGTAGAGATAGTTCCAAAAAAAAAAAAAAAAAAAACAATTATTACAAGTGTGTCATCGGGTCCCAAAAGTTGAATTCGAAAACCCCAATTTTAAATAACCATTTGGGTGAGGTCGTTGACAGTGCAAACCAAGCGGTGCGGTCACACCGCCCGGACTAAGTTCAAACGATATGGCCACATCGTTTGGGACTTAGGTCCAAAACGATGTCAAACGATGCCCACACCGGTCAATGGCCAAAAAATAGAACTTTATATTTTTTCAAAGTTCAAATCCCAAACGGTGTGTGGTCATATCGTTGGGGACTTAGTCAAACGGTGTGGCCATATCGTTGGAGACTTAGTCCAAACGCGGTGTGGCCATATCATTGGGGATTTTTTACGCCCAAATCCCAACGACATGACCACATCGTTTTGGACTCAATCGCACGATGTGACCGCACCATTTGGTTTGTACAACGAGCGACTCCAAATGTCGTTTTAAGTTTGGGGTTTTCGAATTTTCTCATTCACCATCGCATTACACATGCATATTCAGCCCTAGTGTTTAATGTTAGTGTTAGGATATAGTTTTCATGGTTTAAAATTTAGGATGGTGGAAGAGAAGAAAAAAAAATAGAAGAAAGGCCGAAAGCTTTTAAAATTCACGTTGGTTTGGGAGGTGCCCAACACAAAACAACTTTTTGGGACCAATGACACACTTGTAATAATTGTTTTTTTTTTTTGAATTTTTTGGGACCAATGACAAACTTGTAATAATTGTTTTTTTTTTTTTGTCTGCCCAACACAATATAGGGTCCGTTAGTAATAGGACTCATATTATATTTTTTTAGGTACTTAATAAGGTTAAAAGCTTAAAATGTAGCACGAGTTGATTTTTTGATATATCATATATGTGCTAAGTACCGCCTATTATTAGTCCTAATTTGGTGTGTAATGGCTAGGGCTGTCAATGGGTCCGATAACCGAACCGAACCAAACCAATCAAAAGCAGTTTAGGTTTTGGTAATTCGGTTTTAGTTCGGTAATGACTAATGAGTTTAATTTTGAGTACATATCAGATATTGGTTTGGTTTAAAAAAACCGTTGACTCATCATCCGGTAGGGTACCCGGTCTTCACCCGCCACCCAAATCCACACCGACCCAAAAACAGGCCCGCTCTACCCCGCCCCGCCACCGTTTTTACGCGGTTGGGCTATGGGTGTAGATTTTATGTTCAAACCCGACCCGTCAGGCCACCCGACCTGCACCGTGTCAAAAGTCATTGACCCGACTCCGTTGACCCGCAAAATTTCAAGACTCAACTCTAATATTTTTGTATTTTGTTTATATTTTATTTTAACTTTTATAGGAATTTGAAAGATATAAGCACAAACTTATGAGTTCAACATCAATTTCAAATATTCAAGTTTGAACATTGGGCAAATATCAAAAGTTCAAATTTAACTTTCAAATTTTGGAGAAAATGAATCATTCATCCTTGTATTAATTTCGAATTCTTATTTTAGTTTATATTTTATTGTTTAGTACCATAGATCCTCGAGCTCTCATCTTCATTTTATCATGCTATGAAAAATAATCAATTTACAAATGATAAATCGTAGAAAAAAAGTTTCAAATTTACATATATGGTTTTGGGTTCAAGTTCAAGTTTTTTATTTTTGTTTATTTTTATTGATTGATTTATTTTTTTTCTATGTTGTGAATTGAAAATATATTATTTCAATTAGAAAGTTTTTAGGTGAAATTGGGTTAAAATGATATTTCCACCGACTTCGGATGACCCGCCCAAAAACCAGTAAAAGTGACCCAACAGGCCGGATAATGGTACTTAAAACATAACACTTCAACCTGTTGTTCCTGCCCCATCGGGATCACTAGATTTGTATCCTCTAGACCGCCCCGACCCACTATTTGGCTCCTGCGATTGACCGCCCGCCCGTCCATTATTACACCCCTAATTTCTGGTGTGCTCTCTACCGAACTAATAAGATGGTATTTTCGTAATATTTATGATTAATTTTGTATAAATTTTATCAATTGTAGTGGCTGAAATTAATCGATTTAATTTAAGATTTAATTGATTTTATAGTTTTCCGTTCGGTTCGAATCAATTTAGTTTTGATTTGCAACATATATTATCAATTTGATTTGATTTAAGATAAAATATAATATTATCAGTTCGTTTCAGTTTCGAGTACCCAATTATATTATGGTTTGGTTTCGGAGCATCCAAACCGATGCATTGACAGCTAATGATAGGCAATGAAACAAATTACACGTAATTAAGCCGTGGTTTTGATGAGGATGGTCTCCGGTCATCACACCAAAGTTCACCCATTTTTTATTTTCTTCTTTTTTCAATAGTAACCGCTTAGGATACAGTGTGCCATACAATACAAACAAAACAGTAGAGGTTGAGGATGAAGACGATGAAGACCCTAAAAGTAAGAGGTTTTGAACATAACATAACAGCCCCGCCCCCAAGAAGTTTCTTTTTTGGTACTAATTCCAATGATCAAATCCTTTCCTTTTCAATTTTACAACAATTTATTTATTCAAACACAACGTAAATATGAGTTGTAATTACCATAGCTCTGGCCTCTGGATAGTGCCAAATTGCCAACTGACTGTAAACTGGACTGTTGTAAGGAGTAACCGATATTTGCAGGCTAATCTGGCAAGTGGCAACTAATTGAGTGAGTGGTGGCAGAAAGGGGTATGCGGACCGCTCACTCCCCAGCCATACAGTATACTAGTCATAGTAACTACTTTCGAGTTAATCGAACATTATGCCTTAACAAAGAAACGAAAGAAGTGGTCTGAAGCTGAGACGCTCGTTAAATACGAAGGCCTGTGTACAGGTGATGAGACCAGATAATCCTATGTTGACGAAGAGATTGAAGTAAAATAGCAATGATTAACAACTAAGATGGTTACAAGTAACCGGTTTAACTTTTGAATTAGTAGTGTGGAACATCATTCTGATTACATTCAGGGATTTCGCATATTACACATGTACACGAAACTGGAAATGAGTATTGACAGCTCAAATGACTTCAAATCCGACATCTCTGTTCAGAAACAAGAAGTATAGCAAAAAATATACTGCATGTGGATGCTATATATAGCAAAAATATACAAAAGATGACTAACGTATAACTTTTTTCCTTAATCGCTTTTTTCTTTCTCCGTCTATTTTCTCATTTACACTTTACAATCTTACAGTAAGGCAAAATGTGGAATCCCCAAACAGATTGTTAACTACCTCCTAGTGCCTAGGGGGGACCTTTATCTACGTACCCGTTCAAAGGGTGACATTTTTTATAGACAAGCTTCCAACAAAACTTCATAAGATATGTTACAGATGTAAAATATGAACCCGATAAGAGTATAATTTACATTTTCTCATTCTTCACAGCGTCTTCCAATGCTTTTGATTCAGACAACAGCCTTGCATACTCGTGCTGGACCTCAAGTAGTTCAATTTTGAGCTGTTCCACCTATCAATGAATTAAAATGATAAGTAAGCATTGTCTGTTGTAGATTTCGGTGCATATGAGAACATTGTCTCACAAGAAAGGTGTTCTTATAATCTTATTAGTTATATTTCCTAACCCCAAAAGGCCATGGTGCACAGTGTTCCCATACATCATATTGTCCTTCAGTTCTTATCTTCTCAAGTCATTATGAATGTGGACAGGAAAACTGCACCACAGCCTTTAATTTACACAAAAAAAAAAAAAAAAAATCAAAATATTAGTATTCATTAGAAAGACTCGGGTATGGCCCTAATCCAACTCCTAGGGTGCTCTTCCACATAAACAGCACAACTCTCATGATGCAGATAGTAGTCTGGCAAATGGAAACCATAATGGCTATAACAAGGAGAGCCCATGCCACACTTAAGAATTTCACTTGATTTATCATATTAATAAACATGTCGCTCTGAGACTGCTGCATCAGGTTTACACGCAGTAGACAGCCCTGTGACAAGCTACTCAAGTTCAGTTATGTCTATTTCAGGTAAATTACCTTAAGATTAAGCTCCTCTTCCCTCTTCTCGTACTCCAAACACCTGTATAGAAGAACATGAAAGCAATTAAGATTTTTCAAAAACGGCAATCTGAAAGACAAACTTAAACTACTGTGTTCAACTGTTCATCAATATTCCATGTGGGGCCAGTTAATCACTTCTTAGGACGGTGTCCAGATTTTATTTAGTTTGCTGCTGAAAACATTATTTATATGCAATGCAGCCAAAAATTGTACTTAGGAAACATAATACAAGCTTTCTAAAGCCAAATATACTGTTCTGTGCTTACTGTGCTTGTAGCTTCCTGTTTTCTTGTATTAGGCTTTCAGCTTCCTCGTCAAGCAACTGGTTCTCAGTACCATTCACAGGCTATCAACAAGACATGGAAAGAATCAGTAGAGAAAATTCTCAGTAAATCAGTTAATAAAAGAGAAGACACAACAGAATTCCCCCAAAGGTAAGAGAAACACAGTAAGTAATACACAAAATTTGTCTAAGTTTAAGGTCTTCCAAAAGCATGTACACAGAAACTGATTTTTTAGACACAAAACCATATGAGCCGGATCCAAATTAAGTTCCTCCAAGAATCATGTAAACAGTTAATGATTTTAAAGATCAAATTTGTCATTCCTCTATTTCTAATGAGATAAGGTTTTGTAGTAGTCTAAGACTAAATTTTTTGACAGAAACTAGAGCTGCCAAAGGGTCTCTGAAAAACACCAACATTTACAACAATGTAAGCTGAGAAAATGTCCAGACAAAGATCATATACTATGAGGTGTACAAACAGGTACCTTTCTCAAAATGCCCCCCCCCAGACTACCTTGCGTCTCTGGGACATAAATAGCTCTAAAACAATTTTGGCGCTCTAGAGACCATCTTTCACCTTTCTTTTAATGGAAAACTTTTACTAACGTACAGGACAAGTATACAGCTAAGCTAAAGGTGGTAGGAAGAGCAACTATGTGATTCTAGGATATGCGAACTACGTTGGCACCCCATAGGACCACATATTATGAGTGTACCATCCTGATACATTTAGAGGAGGGGTTGCAGAAAGAGAGGGAAACAAACGTGAAGAAGATGTTCACCCTCTATCTTCTAATACTGCTAACCATTTTAGAAACTACTGAAGTCTGAAACAAGCCAAAGAATGCATTGTCATAATTTGCTCTATGTTTTAAGACTTCAAAGTGGATCAAATACGATATGATGTTTAAGAATCCATTCTGGATACAGGCCCATATGACCATTCATAAACTCCAATTCAGTTGGTGCAACCAGGAAGCCTCTCGTGTATTAACAAGCTAGAGTGGGTGAGTTATTACTTACTACCCTAGGTACGAATCCTCATACTTGAGGTGCCACTTCGGATGTGTGCATCCTTGCATGTGTATGTCAGACTACGGCATCCAAAGTCGGGACAATCTTCTTTCTTTTGGGTAAAGACAAAAGATGATCGTCCAACCATGGGGATGATCCTAACAAAAATCAGCTCATTTGAAGATGTCTCACTTGTCAAAGTTGTATTTAAATTTAACATTCATTTAACAGTTTTAGACATCTTTAAATGGGCTGACTTTTTTGTGGAATGATCTCTATGGTGGGGAAATCATCTCAACAAAAAATCAGCCCATGAACTACTCATTGTGTAGAGTTCAATCAAGGGATGTGAATTCAGAATGTGAACTGAAATCTCATATGGTACCTGTACTTCCCAAATATGCCTCTGACCGCTGACACAATCTGCCCCTGGTCCTGCTTGTCTTTTCACTCCCTCATTCTCGATCACATTACCTTGTCTTTTCCTCTTCATATTTACTCCTGTTTGTGTTTTATGAATAGAATAAATAAACAAATAAATTTGTTTCTCCCCACAGTATTGTCTATTTGTACATTTACCTGGTGCAGAGCTGGTTTGATTGTTTGCAAGAGCCTCCCCTGGTCTTCCGCCAGAAGATCGAGAGAGAACGCTGGGAGAATCTCTAAACGATCTACCTCCGGAAGCTAATCTTGAACTATCAAGAGCCGGAGAACTGGGAGTCATTGTTACAGGTTGCAGTCCACTGACTGCTTTAGATGGAGGAGTCCGTGCTGTGGGAGACTTCTTAGGTTGATGATACCCAATTAATCCACAGTGATAATCCCTACAGAATTACAGGAAAATTTGATCAGGTAAGAAGTAAAGCATGTACTTGATCAGTTCCATATTTTGTGTATTTAATGAAATTCGACTAACAGGCAAAAAGAGAATGACAATAACGACAATAGCATAAGATTACTAGATTAAAGATAGACCTCAAGGGTCACAAAAAATAAGTGCGCTTGAATGTGTCACAAAGATTAGAGAAAGATTTCTGCTACATGATCAAACACATAGCACAATAAATGTGCTTCAAAAGATTTTATTTAACTTACCAATATTCCAACGTCATGTCCTTCAAACGGGCTTCAAGTTTTTGAAAAAGAGATGTCTTCTCAAAATCTTGCTTATTATGAGTAGGTTCAATGAAATTGGCCTCCAGTACACCTAACAAACACTATTAGAATATTCAGTAAAGTGAATTTTAAACATGGATTTAAGTTTTATGGTCAATCAAATCCTTAAATATGCAACAGGAAAAAGAAGCAAAAAGTTTCCTCACCAGCTACACCCCTGCCCCTATTGTTGCTCTGACTCACAACACGCCAAAATGGCTGCAAAGAAGTTATGGAGAAAGAGTGAGATAAATGTCCCTGCTCTTCAATGTCAATAAAACAAGAAAATCTACATGACATCAAAAGGGAGATAAATTTGGTCTGAACTGACAATTATAGGGACACATTACTTCTTACTAATTAATGACTCGCATGATTCATCCTGCATATTGCTGAAAGTGAAATTCATTAACTATTGACGCAGGAGAACATCCATAAGGATTTGCTGTCTCAACAACATAAAAGGCCGACAACGGATCCTCACATACTAAACAAAGGAAAGATGGAGAGAAAAAAAAAATTGCCCATGTCAGAATTCAGAGAACTGGAGAAAGATTTATGACATTGTTTGTTATTTGAAGAGCTTATATGTGGATAAAAAATGCCCACGTCAGAATTCAGACAACTAGAGTAATAAACCTTCCCAAAATAGAAAGTTAGCACCAATAGCAGATAAAATTGTTTATCTTGAGGAAAAGAAGAACTACTTAAGATGACTAGGGAGCTCGATTTCAAGGAAGAAGAGGATAAATAAGTCCCTGTAGAGCGAAATAAAATAAATCTCTTTAAAGTTTGAGAGAATGGCGAGAAAGGAGGAGATATGATGGAAATGAAAAATGTTTTGTCAAGACTGACATTGAGAACGAAAATGCATTCGCTTTCTCCACCAAATTGCTACAGTTAGAAATAGAGTTATCCACTTGAATATGTTTGGATTACGGGTAAGGAAGTGCGGTAAGAGAAGAGCTTAAAGAGGGAATTGTGAGATTTATCCAGATTTGTTGTATGGCCTTGCATATCCAGACCTACCATGGACGAGTCAACTGTTGGAAAAAATCTATTTGCCAGAGAACGGACAATTGGAAAAAGAGAGCGAAAGAGGTTTGAGATGCAATTGCAATTATAGAAGGGAGTAAATGTAAGTCCCCAGGACTTCCTATTATGCTGGACAGTCGGTGAGAATCTCATAGAGTCATAGGCATTATATACTGTCAAACTGGAAAAACCACTGGCACCAGCTGACACTGGAACATGATGGAAGCAATGGAATTTTTCTCCTCTCATATTCCACGTTATACTACACAAGCATAAAGCATTATTCCATTTTATTTAAAACTTCCCAATAATCTCGCTAAAAGTCCATGATACAGCTATCAAGAGAACAATAAAGTCAACACACTCATAACGGGACTATCGAATGAATTGAAAACTTACCCCTGATGTTCAACAAGGTCGGGTTTAAGTTCTCAATTCATTTGATTGTCATACCCCTGACCTTGTTAAAGTCGCGTTAGTTTGAGTATTCGCAAGAAAAGTTCTGAATAAACTCTCTTTCAAAACCTAAGAATGACCCATTGAAGTGTGTAATTGTGCATAAGTACATGAAATTACCATTATAAGGCGGTTCTTGTGGTAGACACTAAATCCATGGATATTCACATGTGGAGCATCCTTCAAAAACCCTATGGTAGTAATAACTGCAGCCTGCAAAACCAAAAAAAAACGCAGTGTAACTAACTGAAGACATGAGCATGAGGCTTAATGGCTTATATTATCAAAAACCATCTCATGCAGACAAAACATTTCTACTATGATTTATGAAGGTTCTTATGGTTCCCACTTCCCCATATGCTTACTATTGGCAAGGACCCATGAGCCAATAAAATATTCTCTACAGAAACCAATTTCTTTTAATTTTAGGTTGATTGGCTGGCATATGTGTTCACTAAAAAATAGAAAAAGTTGAAAAACCTTTTCATATTGACAAACCCAAGGAACCATGAATCCAGTGGAGTGAACACTGTCAACTCAGTAGATAATAGTCAAACCACGTTAATATTACTATATTAAAATAGTGCATAGCTTTGAAGTTGATAAATACCACCCTCAGCAGATATATAAGAAACGTACTGCAATTCAAGCAAAAAACCAAGTATTCTATATCAATTCACAAACCTCTGGATCTTTACCAATTTGAGGCTTGTACAAAATGCATTGGGGAAATTTGAGATCATTAGCAATACTATGATGCTCAACCACTTTCCCGCGCAATATTATTCTGAAATGCTTTGGTACCTTTAGGTACAAAATGGCCGAGTATACCTGTTATTCAATAAGAACTACGTTTAGCAGAAGAAATGGACTTCTGTAGAGATTATCAAATACTATACAATGAACCTACACGAAGGGAATAAGGGAACCGGGTAGCAATATGATGTTGGGTAATCATCTTTCCCTGGTGAGAAGTTTTAACAACTGTAGGAGCTCCAGTAATCAGAATATCCTACAACCAGCAACTCAGAAATCATCATCAGTACTATATATTCCAATAGAAGGAGGGGGGAGAGAGTTAGTAAAAAAAAAAAGCTTTAGAGAATAGCTAACCTCAGCGTCAGATTCAAAATCAAGCTCTAAATTTCTTTCATCATTGAACCAAAGATTGTAAATAATAACTTTGGTGCCATGATGTCCCATGTTATCGAACTGCCAAATGAATCCAAGAGTAAAGTAAATAAGACATTTTAAAGAAAATAGTTGCATCAAGATTCAGTATGATTTAAATGAAGCCTCATAATGCAACATTAATACAGAAATGTAATACTGATGAAATTCCCGTTGAAAGAGAAGATCAATAATATCAAGAGAAATACAATCTGAAAAGTCAAAATTGATTCTAGCCTTTTTTTTGGCAAGCCTGTTTTAAATGAGATCAGCAACTCTTTGATGCTGGCGGGGTTCGAGCCCCAAACCTCTGGTATCATCACCCAAAGGTTTTACCAACTTTGCTAGCTTAACTCTCTCCTAGATCCCATGAACTTCTCTGGTGCGTTAATCTTTTCATAGAACTATGTTCATGGTTCAGACGAAGACAATCATGCTAACTCGACCCAACTGTTCACACCAACCCCATAGAAAACATGCACAAATGACAGACACCGTTTAACACAAAACCTATACAACTTTTTTTATACAATGTTTAATACAAAACTCCTTAAAAACAATGAATTAGGAGCTGATTTTTTGTGGATGTGTTCTATATGCCATGGAGATCGACTCCACAAACAATCAGCTCATGTGGAAGACCGTCTCCATGGTGGGAACATTTCATCCACAAAATGTCATCCCTTAATTCACCTTGTAGGGTGCGGTGGGAGGGACTGAATAAAACATTGTATAAAGACTGGTAAATGGAACCTATTCGCACACACACTCACCCAGCATATATATATAACATCCTATGGTGCAACAGGCTCGAACTGGAAGAATGTAACTGCTACACAAGTAGACAAATTAAGTGACAACTCAAACATATATACAAATGCTTGTCAATTTGCCAATGAGTGCTTGACTATGCCTATAGTTCATCCACACAGACAAATTTGGCACATGGTGGAACACCTCCAAAAAGTGTACATGTAATTCCAGGATTAAGTGCCTTTTGGAATGCGAATGTTCTTGCACATGCTTTTCTCTTTTTTCCTTTTCTTTTTCTCTTTCTACTTTAGGTAAGACATGGACTACTAATAAGAGATAAGCAGGATGTGATATCCTACACTACAAAGCAAGCATGAAAAAACTGAAGAAAACCAACAAGAGGGAGACCACATAAACACTAAACGACACCAAGAAAGTTACAACAGGCTGCCCATGAAAGAATCACAGCAAAAAAAAAACTACCAAAAGAAATGTCTCTCCCGATCTTTGACCAGGAATATGACTTGAAAGGAAACTAAAACATGATGGATGTTGAACAGTCTAAATGATGAAGCCATTTCCAATGAACTTAAGCAATACATTCAAGAGGCACTTGACTAAAACGGTGGACTAAAAACAACAACTTGACTCCAACACTCACACTTCTGGTCAATTTACACAATAAAGCCATAACCAAAAATGATTTGCATGCTTACTTGCTTCAGCAACTCAGATTCTGTACCATATGGTGACCACTGTAAGAGCATAGACATATTAGATGAAAAATGCTCTGCATGCCTATAGGAGCTTAGGCTTTTAATTTGCCAGTTGATGCCTCAAACTCATAATCAACCTGCAACCCACAAAGTGAACATCACTTTAATGCATATTAAATCCTGAAAGAACAATAAACAACTAATTATCAAAGGAAAAACCTTCACTCTGAGAATAATATAGGTACAAATGAAGCATATAACAAAATTTACAAGGCATTGCACAGCTAAGTTACATTGACACGGACACATGTATCACTACCCGATTGTAACTTACGCCCTGAAGCACACATGTGCTGGGAGGTGATCGTCTTGGCGCACATGATCGTGCAGCTCGACCAATACAAGCATGATAAGCATTGGTGCTCAAGTATTCTCATGGATAGCCAAGACTGAAGGTTACCCCATTTACCTACAGTCAAATCCATCCCTCGGGTAAACCTGAGAGCAGACTAAGCACACTTGTCTCATATCTTGAGATTGGAAAGCCAATACCTCATTGCAACGAGGGATGTGATGATGACACACTCGACCGAGCAACAAGGCATAACGCGCTAGGACATGGTATTTAGAAACCTCTCTACCCAACGGACCCATGTAATCAGGCTCCAACTGAGCTCGCCCCTAGACCTGTCCTAGAGTTATCCGGGAACCCATGACGCACCCTTCAGTGTCGCCGTGGAGCTGGTCCTGGTATCCCACCAGGGAAGTTCCTTGCATATGGTCCGTAGGCGATGAGGAGAATGGGAACTCATTCCTCTATATATGTCTAAGTAAAATTTTCACTAAAACCAAAGGGGACATTGACCACATGTTTAAATAGGTCGACTAAGTTGACTTTAGTCACTCCGTGAAACACTGACCACATGTTTGACTAGGTTGACTTTAGTCACTCTATGACACCGACACGAATACGGAGTGTCTGACACAACAAGTTGTGGGAAACGACACGGGGACACCAATAGTAGTATTTTTTATATAGAAAAATTATTGACCATCTTGGCAAAACCATGACAAAAACCCATTTCCTATATTTTTTTATGTAGTATTATTCATGCAATTTCTTAGGAGGCTAAAAAAATGTTATTGCTGGCAAAATTTGACCTTTGAGTCCCTTTTAATAAAGTTTCTAATTTTCTACCACAGATTTTTATTTTAAAGAGAATAGTAATACTATATTTCTGGGATATTTCTTTGCTTTAATTACCTAATAGGCATTTTTATTTAAATTTTCCCTCCGATTTTAGTGGTGTTAAAGAACATTTTGCACTGATCTGATGTTTTTATCCATGTCTACACACGTATCCGTGTCGACACATTTTTTCAGTGTGGGGTGTTGATGTAGGCTTCTCCTCGTGACTTAGCTGCACACACAGGTGTAATAAAAACATTCTAGTTGGGGAGATTTGATTTCCAAGTTCACAACAATGAACGGGATAGATTGGTTCAAAATCATTACATTCCTCCATTCCTTTGATAAGTTGAAATAAAACTTGAGGGAATAAGAAATCATTCAACTATAAGTTACATTTTGACAAAGGCCAACTTCTCTTTGACTTCGGACAAACTTCACATGTTAGAGAGGGTCCCTAAAAACTGTATATAGAAACAAATGCATTTACGGATATTTGTATCAATTTGTTCTTTCCTTTGCTTACTCCCTAGGCGATCCCCTCTCTCACCCTTATTGTACCGGCCCGTCTACATTTTTTAGTCGAGATAAATACATTAATACTTAACCATAATAACAAAAAACTTAAAAACATCAACAAAAATATAGGGAAACTACACCCCAATCAGTGCGACTATTCTATCATGTCCTGTTTGCCTCAAAAATGTGTAAGAAAGGAGACCAACACTTTGAGTCAATGTCCTGATAACAGAGAAATACAGGTTATTAAAATACCTAAATCAGTGAAGCGTGTCGGAAATAGACATGTGCGAAGTAGAACTTCAACATCTATACAAAATTAAAGTTCAAATACATGGCAGATTTCAGTTCTCATTTGCAAAATTAGGGAAGTTGTTCAAGAATTTTTATTACAACATCCAGAAGAGAACTGGCTAACACTAAAACTACAATAGAAAAGTTAGCAATATTAACAAAAGTAATATGATTATCAAGTAAAAATCTGTATAACCAAAACAAGATAGAAGTCAATGGGCACAGGAAACCATAGAAACACTGTACAATTGGTCTAGGGGAACCGCACTTGGGAATCTGCGGTTTCATGATTTATTTTCCATATAAATAGATGAGTTCAGTTGTTGTTTGTTGATGCTACTTCTTGAGTGTTCTGAGGTTTTTGAAGATGCTCAAAAAATTGTCATGCACCTCTTGATTTATGGGAGACAGCCAAGCAAAAAAAAGATCTAAGATTCAATTAAACAAAGATAGCAATCAAACCTGTTAGAAGTGTGGCGGCTGAAAACAATAGCATCTGCTCCAAGTCTCATAGTGCTTGTCTTAAAGCCATTTCCATCTGAAAGGCTACAAGCCCACAATTAAATATAAAATAAGCAAGTATGAGCAAAACTACATGTAAAAGGACAAGTATAACATTCTTACATTGTCCAATGGCAGACTTTGATTTCTTATCTGAAAAACCAAAGCTGATACAGCACATTGATTCTGGGTCCATTCCACCTCCATCATCTTCTTATCGCCAAGTACC
The DNA here is from genome assembly GCF_015680905.1 of Coptis chinensis. Classification (NCBI taxonomy): domain Eukaryota; kingdom Viridiplantae; phylum Streptophyta; class Magnoliopsida; order Ranunculales; family Ranunculaceae; genus Coptis; species Coptis chinensis. Next base: position 33,898,921 of record NC_141456.1, on the reverse strand, counting down.
AAGTTCAGACACACAAGTATTATAATGGGAACATATCTAGTGGTAAAAGTATAATGTAAAGATTCCAACATAACTCAAAGAATCACTAGGAAATACCCTGAATAATTAGAGCTGGGCACCCATCCCTTGGATTTATGGTTTTATCAACCATGACAAAAGAAGCTCCATTTGCACCTATAATGCATATCCAGAGCAAATCTGTTGTTATACAATTTTGATGATCCAGAATAGAATTCAATAAGCACATATAGGCATATAGCAACAGTACTGAAATGGTGAAAGAAGAATCAATTACATAAAAAAATCTAAATGTCATGGATTATTTTTTTGGTGAGAAACACAGATTTCTACCAATTGTAAACTAGATCAACTAGGTGCAGCACAGCATGGAAAAATGAAATGAACCCCAGTTGTAATTTAGAATCATTAGGTTCATTTGAACTGAACCAAAAGTATAAAGCAAGAACAAAGACCATCAGAAACATCAATCATGGTATTGTAAAATACAAGGACCCCGGTCGACTAACTGGTTCCATGCACCTTAGGGTGACAAATACACGGCCATCGTTTATTGGGACCTAGGGAGCTAGCGGAACTTATTTCCATATTATTTATTTAAACAATTAGGTCTTCATGAACTCAAACCTACCACCATGACTCTACAGCTTAGCAAGATCGCTCCATAAAGTATCCAAAAGGAATTGCGGAAAACGCCCTTGTAAAGTCCAAGATTTCTTCTATCCCGGTAGACTTTGTTATTTTGGATACGTAAGTTGCTTGTGATTCTATTCCTATCATTTTAGGACGTCCGCTCCTTGCCAATCGCTAATGCTCTTATTAACCGCCGAGATGGTTCCATGACCATGTCCTTCGAAATCTTTTTCGGCGAGGTGAATGGTTCAAGTTAATGAAACAAATTCCGTGAGCCCGACATCGATGGTGAAGTCAACAGGATTTGAAGATTCCAAGAAGAGTATTTCTCAAACTCTTTCCCCGAGGATGAAGTGTACCAATTTCTTTCCTTTAGCTTACTCGAAGTTTGAGGACGATGATTATACAAAACTAAGTAAATGAGTTATTGTGAGTCGCACTTCATTAATCGACCCTACAAATGTTGATGTCTAGTAACTTGATGATCATCCTCTGCTTACTACATGGATGATGACCTTCCTCAAGAATCTTTAATACCCACTCGCCCACCCCCCAATTAAAACCACTTCCTTCGAATTAAAATACGCATGCCTTTGATGCCGATGGTCGCCACCCGCATTATTATTTCTTCACAATTGACCGACGATCGTGAAGCTCGCTTTTAATTAATGTCATTCAACAACATCGCTCGCTATCGATGGTCCTCGATGACATTAAAGGTATCAACCTAATGTGCACCCATCGTGATACACCTGAAGAAAATGCTAAGACGCGTCATGGAACCACAAACACGCCTAAACCCTACCATGAAAGATGTGGTATGAGAAGAAGTGTTAAAATTACTAGATGCGTATTATTTACCCTATCTCGATAGTGTTCAGGTGAGTCCCTGCGGCACGAAGTTCCAAAGAAACGGGCATTACGGGCCCAGTTAAATGATAAAGATGAATGCATTTCCGCCAGATCCCGCAAGAAATGGCTAATATGCATCGACTATCGCAAACTTAATGCCGCCACTGTGAAGGATCACTTTCCACTTCCATTCATCGATCGATGTCGAACGCTTAGCCGGTCATGCCTATTACCGCTTTTTGATGGTTATTCGTGTTATTTTCAGATAGTCATAGATCCCGCCGATCAAGAAAACAACGCTCACCCGCCCATTTGGTACATTTGCATATAGATAATGCCTTTCGCCTTTGCAATGCACCGTACTTTCCAACGCCGTGATGCTTCATATTTTCGTGATATGGTTGAACGGTTTATGGAAGTATTCATGGACGATTTCTCAATTTATGGAGATTCTTTCGATAGCCGCCTATCAAATCTTGAAAAGGTCTTTACACGTTGTGGAAGAGAAAACCTTGTTCTTAATTGGAAAAAATGCCATTTCATGGTTACTAAAGGAATAGTTTTAGGACATATCGCTTCAAAGGACGGAATCGGTAGACAAAGCTAAGATAGAAAAATTGCTTCACTTCCTATACCAAAACTGTTCGAGACATTCGCAAGATTCTTAGGACATGTGTTTCTATAGGAGATTTATTCAAGATTTCAAAGGTTGCTAGACCTTTAACCAATCTCCTACTTAAAGATGCCGCTTTTGATTTCAATTTCAGTTGCAAACAAGCCTTTGAGGTATTAAAACCGCATTAACTACCGGCCCTATAATTCAACCACCGGATTGGTCTAAACCTTTGAATTAATGTGTGACGCAGCACTATGCTATTGAGTCGTGCATTAGGCAACGTTTTAGAAGATAAAGCTTGTCATTTACTGCGCGAAAGTAAAACCCTTTTTAATGAAGCTCAACTTTAAACTATACCACCAATCGAGAAAGAGTTTCTCGGCCAGATATCGTTAGATAAGTTTCGGCCCTTACCTAGTGGGTTCTCCAACTATTGTCTACATCGACCATGCGGCACTTCGCTATCTATTAGCAAAAAAGATGCAAAACAAAGGTTGATCCGATGGATTCTCCTTTTTTGCAAGAGTTTACTCTAAATTAGAGATAAAAAAGGTAGCTAAAAATGTGGTTGCGCACCATTTATCAAGACTTGTCGCTGATGTTGATACCGATAATCAACCTATCCGCGGATTCCTTTCCGGATGAACACTTGTACTCTATTTTTCGCCCCCTGGTAATGTAGACATAGTAAATTACTTAGTTACCGAGGAAGTTCCTTTATCTTGGTCTCAGAATGACCGGAAAAAGTTTTTATCCATCGCGGAAATTCTATTTCGATGATCCCTACCTCTTCAAGTATTGTTCGGACTAACTAATCCGCTGCTGCATTCTCGACCGGGAACACAACGATGTGTTATCCTTCTCCGCCATGAACAATCTTGTGGTGGTCATTTTAGTGGTAAGAAAACTGGCGCCAAGGTTCTACAATGTGGTTTTATTGGCCAACACCGTTTAGAGATGCACATGAGCATTGCAAAGCATGCAATCGTTGCCCAGTTAGGTCGCATTACTCAACGCAATATGATGCCCTTAAATCCCATTCTAATTGTGGAAATCTTTGATGTATGGGGCATCGACTTCATGGGTCCATTTCCAAATTCTCATGGCTTCCTATACATACTTGTAGCAAAGGACTATGTGTCAAAATGGATTGAGGCATTGGCATGTCGCGGCTAACGCATCATAAAACGGTAGTTTTGTTTGTAAAAGAAAATATTTTCTCTCGATTTGGTGTTCCAAAAGCTATAATTAGTGATGGGGAAAACATTTCGCAATAAAATTTTTGAATCATTAGTAAAGAAATATGGAGTCACGCACAAAGTGGCAACTCAGATCATCCTCAAACCAGTTGGTCAAGTAGAAGTCTCTAATCGAGAAATAAAATCCATTTTGGAAAAATCGGCCAATCCATCTAGGAAAGATCGGTCTCTACGATTATCCGATGCCTTGTGGGCATACGTAGCGCCTTTTAAGACACCTATAGGGATGTCTCCGTGATCGCCTCGTTTTTGGAAAACCTTGCATCTCCGGGGGTGAACTTGAGCACCGTGGCTCTATGGGCCATCAAAAGCCCAATTATAACACTAACATGGCAAAGTAAAAAGAAAAATTGCAGCTTAAACGAGCTTGAGGAAATTCGAGTGATGCCTATGATCTCGGGGAAATCCTATAAAGCCAACATGAAAAGAGTGCATGACAAGCACATATTGCGAAAAAGAGTTCAAAATCGGGTCAAAAAGTTTTGATGTACAACTCAAGATTACACATTTTCCCAGAAAATTAAAAACTCGATGGTCCGGTCCTTTCATCATCTCTGCCACCCCTTATGGGGCTATCTCGCGTGAAAACGTAAATGATGGTAAAATAATTCCAAGTAAATGGCCAATTTTAAACATTATCATGAAGTCAAGCTTCCGGATGTCGAAGAGACTCTTCTCAATGATCCAGTCTACTGCATCTAATAGATAGATTTGGTGTACTTCTTTCCATGTATTTAAACAAGGAAAAGTATGCCATTAGGGTAGCCGCCCTCTTCTATTTTCTTTTCTAAAATTCCTAGAGTGTGTGGTTGCAAGCGGAACCTTAGTCCACAAAAACTCTAATTTAATCGAGTATAAATGTCTTCGATAATCGAGCAAACGCGTGCCTCCGGGGAAAACAATGGGTACCAAAAATTTCAACTCCTTCTTTTCTTCCCTTTTCTATTCTTTTCCTCGCTAACTCCAACTCATCATTTGGTCCAAATCTCACCCATCTCGAATTGGTAATGGTCGTGAGTACTTTTTGCTCGAAAGCTTAATTTGTAAAAAAAGGATGGGTTGGTGTATGAACCGGCCAAACTCCTTTTTCGTCTGTGTCTTGATCTTTTATCCGAGATGAGCCGGTATAAGGTATATTATTGTCCGACACCGACTCAACAGATAAACTTCGTCGCCGTCGCCCCGCTGTCCCACAGGTTGGGATTCGCCTCGAGGATCCGGACGTTAAAAGACTCACATTCGCCTTGAGGATCTCGACGTTAAAAGACTCACATTAGATCTTGAGGATCTGGACGTTAAAAAGACTCACATTCGCCTTGAGGATCTCGACGTTAAAAGACTCCAACATGTATATACACGTTTTGTTTTATTAGCACCCAAAGATGGTGCCCAAAGAGAGTCGTGATATGCACCATCGGATATTTCATAGTTCAGACGGGCAATGGATTCCCCGTGCCAACCCCATTCAGTTTTTGGATCGCTTCGGGCGGTTTGAGGCTATACCATATGTACTAAGGGTAATATTATTATTAGACCATTGCACATTGGTCAAGGATGGTACCGCCCCAAACCCTAGCCCCCAAAACATAAAGGATAAGCCACACCGGGCTGGATTGGGTTCACCAGGCCACATGAAAGTTGCTGAGTTAAAGTTAAGTTCATTTTGTGATGTGTTGTTTTATTTGGATTTCCGGTGTTGTTGACACGTTCTTCTCGACTTGTACATTTGTATATAAAGGATAAATAAATAAAAACCAAAAATTGTTAAAAAAAAAAAAAAAAAAAAAAAGATTTTTGAATGTGATTTTTCATATTCTAATGGATGGCATTTTTAATACTGATCGTTTCGATATCTCATCGGTAAAATTCGGAGTTGAAACGAATCGAATTTCCAAGTTTGAAGTTTCGGAACATTTCGGGACATAACAGAATTTTGTAATTCATTTGTACTTGGGCCAAAATTTTGACCCGACCCAAAACCCACGATCCGGTATTAAAGCCCACGCCAGCGGGGGCACCCACGCCGTTCCCCTCTATTTTCTTCTTCCACAAAACGGATCTTGGTCCCCCAACATAAACCCATGGCAGCGAATTCTCCACCATCGAAATCGACTCACAAGACGCCGGGTCAACCTCCACCAAACTCCACCCCCTTCCTCCAGAGCACCTCCTCCACCTCCTCTTACTATTTGCACTATCAAAATTCAATTTAAACCCGCTTATGGCAGCACGAAGGCGAATTACAAAGTCAAAAGAAATTTCAAAATCTATATAATTCGGGATGTTTCACCCATTTTTTGATGAGGAAATTGAAAGTAGAGAGTGGGAATATCTTTGCATCAATCCCAGCTCAATATTCAAGATTTGGTGTTGAAATTTTATAACAATGGAGGTTTTCGGGTGACGTAATTTTGGATTACGGGCGGATGGGATGGAACGGAACTCATTTGGAGTTGATTTGAATACCGCGCAGATATACCGATTAACTTCGGATAGCCCGACTGTTATTGTCGAGTATCCAGACCACGAGGGATTTGATGTTTGACACACTTCGAGGGGAGTACAACACCGCTCGAACTGCGTGTACCAAAGATTCGCCCGACGTAATCAATTAGCCGCCTTTCAATGGTTGGCGACAACGCGTCATTGGAACTTCAAAGACGCCCGACGTGAACAAGACTTTCTTTGCACCTGCGCTGTGGATCCTACAGAGAGGAAGCACACTTTCAGTATGGTCCATTTTCGGGCCATATTCTTACGACCGCGTCAAGCAGTCGACTCCTCTTTGTCAGACTTGTTACTTTCGGCTTATGCTTAATTTAGGGTTCCAGTCTACTACGCCTTTCATTGAAACAAGGGCTTTCGAGAATTTTGGAATTTTTGAGACTTGTGTTTTGGACCATTGGGACCCAGTAGCTAGAGATGACATTGAGCATGATAACGTACCTCCTCCTCCGCCTTCACCACTGTGACTGCTTTTAACGAAGATACCATGCACCGAATAAATACTCCTATGGATGCCTTGAGGAACATGAATTCTAGTATGCGCAGGATGTTTCTTCGCCAGGAAGAGATGATTACTTCCCAGAATGAATTCCAGCAAGAAATGAGAAATCGCCAAGGCCAATTCCAGAGAATGATGATGGCTAATCGCCATTTAATTCAAGATCGGGCTTTGGTTAGCCTATAGGCCACATTCCTGCTTGATCAACTCGGCTGAAGTTAAGTTCGTGGGTCAAGGCGTAGAAACCGGGTTCATCTTCCGCTAACCCGAGGATTCCGATAGCTTTTTATTTTCTTTGGTTTAAAATGACTATGTCATTTATTTCCCTAATGCATCGATTTTTATTTTTAGTGCTAAATTATTATATATCGGTTGATTTCTCATAATTTTGTATCTCCGCAGACGGTTTAAATGAGAAATTATTTATGTTATGCTTAATATAGTACTTTCAAAAATATGAGTTTGCTCCTTGATTCATTGGGCCTACTCTCACAAGCCCAACGGTCGTAACCCAACGGATCGATCCAAACGGTCACATGCCCAACGGTCAGAAACCAAGTTATAAATACAACTCTCCTTTCCTCTTTCACTCATTCCCTTCTCTCAATCTTCACAACTTCTTCTTCACAAATTTTCAATTTCTTGACATTAATGAATAAACTAGAGCGATGGGAAAAGGAGCAACGCGAATGGGCTATCACATTAATTGTGATGACAGTGTTTATCATCATTCTCTTGTCACTCATGCATAAAACGATGCAGCATAACTAGATCTATGTAACCGTTTTTCTTTTTTCTGATTTTCATTTTGTATATTAGTATGGTGTGTTAAATAATTCTCACACATTTGTACGGGTTACGTATTAAATGGAGAAGTTCCGTATTAATTAGTTGTGTCTATTAGTTGTCTTTTCGTCTCTAATATATATATATATATATATATATATAATAATAATAATAATAAGTAAATAAATAAGCAAACCATAACAACGAAAGGCCATCCAAAAATTCAACAAAATCATTAATGGATACACATGGTGTTCAGAGAAAATCACGCGACGCTACAAGGTACACATAACACTTGTCACAGATGCATTTCGATTATTCTATCCATATTCTATTACCGAAGTTATGATCATCAATTTGAAATTACGTGTAAGTTTTAACTACCCCGTGAAACTTTCCTCCAGATTTTCTAAACATTCAACAATCTCATTAATTATATTTGGATATCCGACATGACAAAGACTTCTTGTGGATCCCCTATGATCTTTGTTCATAATCACATGGGTCATTAACTACACTTGGACTCCAGATTGGCTATAAATCTCTTCTTTTAAGCCATTCTTATTCATACAATTTTCACTATCCTTCCCTCAATAATGGCTCAACCAAGAAAAATAACGGCAGAGAAAGACTACCTGAAATCTTTCGAAGAGGGCCGGTTTTCTCCTTATTTTGACACTGAAATCAGTCGTCGCGGGGACGCCTCTTCTATATCATTCATCAGCTAGTTATTCCCGAGAATTGGTTTTGATGTTCTACCAATTTAGCGGTTATGAAGATGGAAGATTCTACTTCAATGCCTATGGACAACGTTTGGAATTGAATAAGGACATGATCTCCGGAGCATACTTCAAATCCCAATAAATAACCGGGAGTCCTTTTTCAAGAGTCATCATTTGATTCAATTAAAAACTTTATCTGCGAGCCATCAGATCTCATGGCGACGTCGAAAATACACATCACATTGTTCTTCAACGCTCTTTGAAACAGAATCAACGTGTTGTGCTCCACTGGTTGGGACATAATGTGTTAGGTACATCACACCAATCTGAAGTCACAAAGCCTCAGCTTCACCTACTTTGGATTTTGCAAACTCAGAGAGATGACTTTTGTATGATCCAACACCACCTCGAACGTAATCACCAAGAAAACAAAGAAGGTCGCCAGCCTTTACCCACTTTGGTTACGCAGATTATGATGCGTTGGGGTTATCCAGTAATTTCTCCAGAGACACCCCTTCAAAGAGCATATATAAAGGTCTTTCAAACAGACTACTCTGTTGGTTTTTGGACCCCTAATACTCTGATAGATGAGCAGAACACCCCAAGCTCAAATTCTGACCATTTATTTGATGAAAATGCCATGGTGAATATTATTAATCCTATGGACGGCATTAAACTCCTTCATCAGGGTTTGAGGGAACTACACGCTCGTCAGAATATCATCATCACAACTCTTCAGGATTTCCAAGATCGTCAAGCAACTCATGATGTTGAGCAGAAGAGATCTTGGAAACTCATTCTCAATCCTTGCAAAATCACGCGGCGCTCCTAATGGAAAATCAACCGCAGACTCTCTGCCCCCAAGGGGACATTCAGATGCATTTCGCCAACAAATAGAAAACCTAAACGCCCGGGTGCAAAATATGCATCTCCTAGATCAATATCAGAATCCATGATATTACTAAGTCAATAAGTATATAATCATATATGTTATTACGTTTTTTCCGTCGTACTATGTATTTTATCTTATCCTTTTGTTTTATTTTGTATGAAATGCTTAGTAGGATTGTCATCATTTCCATTGTGACTAATATAATTTTAACATGTGCTACAGGAGGGTCTATTTTCTTACATACTCATTTTTCCATCCGATTGCCGCACCTAGTTTATTACTTCATCCACTATGGCATCTTCATCAATCACAAAGATCTTCATCATCCATGGTCCCTCCCAAACTCATTCCCCGAAAGCAATCCTTTCGTTCCTATGATGGATTCCAATGCCTATGGCCATCTTTTCCATGATTACATCACAAACATTGGGTGGTCTTCCCTAATTCTTCAACCTGACCAAACTTATTCTCCTAGTTTGGCTGCATACTTTTATGCTAATATGGATGACACACCAAAGATTCAACCATGCGCATGGGTTCTACTTAGACGGGTTCACAATCCGGGTTGATGACACACCTCATATCTTTTCTCAACAACAACAACTTGCTATCTCTTTGGACCTCCCATATCACGAAACGGTTTGCATCTTGGCAAAGACATCTTTCATAATTCTTACCATTCCTTTCAGTGGCAAGCGTTTGGCGACTCTTATGGTGATGGTCTTGAGATCAAACGGGAAGGAGATGGCCATGTGCCATGGCTAAACATCACCATTCCATTAGCAAGCATGACCATGAACATGGGGACGCCATGTTATTTGTACTCTAAACATTATGGGAGATTGGCATTTTTCTCGCCAATGAGGTCGCCTAGCGTTGTATTCAGTGCACTAGCTCGTGGTCATGCATTATTTAACATTTTAGGTTGTGTTGTCTCGGCTGAAAACGAGCTCGCGACTTTTCGGGATAAGTATATACTTTTACCACCGCCTTGCGAATCATGAAGACACATTTCCCCCACAGTTTGCGGCTACTTTTCATGATCGGGTCAAAGTTGATTCCATGTGCCCAAAGAAACGTAATCATTCGCTCATTAAGGTTTCGCAATGGAAGCGTCAAAATTTCGATACCTGAGGCATGTTCGATGTTACCCAAAGGACGAAAAGATGAAGACCAATTTGAGGGAATCCGGAGACAAAGAATGGGCAGAAATTTGGCAGACTATTATCTATTGGCGTGATGCTAAGGAAATGCATTTCCTTAAAGAGGACGCCGCACCTCACGCCCTATTTGGATGGTAAACTTGAGTTTGCCATTGTACATATATCTAGCTAAACCTTTTGTTTGGTGTGCTATTGTTTTTCATGTTTCATATGCTGTGGTTTATTATATCGTGTGCTATGTTTAGTGTGCTATGAACATTTTCTTGTTCTTCTTGAATAATATATTATGATCTCCAACCTCTCGGTTCAAAGAATCTAGCCCTAATTTTGCTCACGGTTCTCGTACTTTCTCTCTTTAATTATTGATCCTTCGAGGACTAAGCATCATTCGTTTTGGGGGTGCTTTAAACCTATAGCAAGAATTAGGCATCTTGTAGCCTATATATATTTTTTTTATTTTCATATTAATAATTGTACTTAGTGACAAAGTCTTGTTTCCTTTTCAATGATGAAAATTGTCTAGAAATCTCACTTTAGTATCCGAATTAGGATTTGTTTTAAGAAATTTTAGATAATACGTTAATAGTTTTATACATCTTTTCATAAATATTCATGTATCGAAAGTATCATTGATTGTACATAGCAAGAAGTTTCGGAAACAACGGTTAGTTACTTAAACTATAAACCCCGTGAGAATCTAACCAAAAGCCTTGATATGAGTGATTTGTGTGTGATGACACGAGGAGTAGTTTTTCGATTACAGAGGAAATTACGATCTACTTACTTGATCACCACCAACCCTAAAGCTTTGAATTTAGGCCTTCTTTGGATCGACATAGCTAAAAATTCTTACCTGTTACAAATATTACCGCTAGTCACTCCATTGAACCTTTCATCAAACCTTTCACTTTCACCACAAAAAATTCCTTACCCATCTATTAAACCAAATAAAAGAACCTACCTAAGTGATGAGTATGAGAAATAGGATGAAATGTGGAAAGAATAAAGAGAAAGACTTGTCCCAAATTTAAGTCGGTTATTTGCTTCCGTAAAAGAAAAATAGAATCATGTTCTTAAGCCTTTAAAAAAAAAAAAAAAAAAAAAAAAATCTTTAGTATCCGAGGAGGCTTAAGAACAAGGTTGGAAAAACTCGGTTAGAAGAAGGAAAGGAAAAAGGATTTCTCTAGTATAAATATATGAAGACCCTATTCTCTCATACTCGTAAATTTTGATTATCCATTTCCATTTTCTTGTACACTATCACCTAAGCCCCACAATACCTAATAAAGACCTCTAGCTCAATTAGGAGTAGGGTGATGTGATAATAAGTAGTAGACGTGATTGATCGACATCGGCTCCTCTCGATTGTCATTGAGATAAGGAAACGCGGTGCCCACCTTGACAATCGGAGTTAACAAAACCCGAGTGGGAAAAATTTTGAGTGAATATGTGTTTCAACACATACCGCGGAGAACCCATTTAGGTATGCTCTCCAAGGATCCAAACAACCCCCGCTAGTATATTTCAATGAAAAGTTCATCGCATGAATAATCATATGTAGATGTTTTAATTATTGAATACATATTAACTTGAGTTTCAAAGAAATAAATCCTCGTTCCCGCTAAGGAGATGTATGGATATCCGAGATTAATTTAGGAAACAAAGTTACACCGAAGTCGTTGTAGTATAAAATGAAGTTTGTGAGTATCTTTTCTCGAAAACTCTCACGAGGCTATAACTTCCCACTAGGGAATTCCTAGTGGTTTAAGGCCTTGTTGCATATGGTCAATGCAATCGCGACTCTGCTAAACGAGAATTAGTTTAGGACTACACATTTTTGGCCACTTATCTATTTTAGTGTCTCTTCTTTGCTTCGAGGACAAGCAAAGTCGTCGTTTGGGGGTAGTGTGATAAGCACCCAAAAGTGTATTATGAAACCCCATTGAGACATATAAATTTGGTTCATTATGTGTTTAATAATCATGAAATAAATATGTTTTCATACTTTTGCGTGTATTTGCAAGTAAACATGGAAATATTGGTTAAAACCGCAATAAAGCATGATTCACGGGCGTTATATGAATTCTCCCAAATCCACGTTGAAGCATCAAACTTCCAAAGCTCCTACCTCTCGAACCAAGACTCGAACGCGACAAGAGAGCTGCCGGACAATCGTAGGCGATGAACTCTACGATAGGGGAAGTTGTAAACCGCCCAAAATAATGGATCGCCATCTGGATCGCATTATGGACCCATCATGGGGCCACAAGATTGGATGAGTCATCAATCATGGAGCATGTCAAGACAAAGATAACAAATTATTGGTGCAAAGTTGACACCTTGCATGTAATAAATTAGATTAGGTGTTAATAGTGAGAAAAAGGCAAGGTGTCACTTTGTTTTAATGTGGTAGATAAAAATGAATCAATGTGGTTTGATAATTCACGTGGGAGGAAATGAGATTTCTCTCAAATGGAGAAGAAATTAAACAAAGGTGGGGGATACTCCATTAACTCCCTTGACTTATTTTCCTCACATGGCATTATTTTAGTTCCTTAGTGAAAATGAGAAGTAAGTTTTAGTTTTTATTTTGCAAAAAGCTTGTAATAGTTTTAATGGAGGAACACTTGTTCTTCTAAGAAATAATAGAAGTGAGTTGGTTGTGGATTTTCTTACTCTCTCTCTCTCTCTTTCTCTTTTGAGTTTTCATTAGTTCATAAGTCCTTGTCCCAAGGATCATGAGCTAACTTCCCTTTTGGGGAGTTAATCCAACTCTTGTGAGGGAAAAACATTGGTTGAGAGTTTGGTAGGTTTTTAGGATAAACAACTAACACTACATCCTATCCCAAAATGATAGTTGGTGTAGTGTCTAGTTAGAAATCAAACAATGAGCTTAGAGATAAGTCATTGTTTGGTTTCACTTGCTAGCATGTATAAGCTCTTAAGTGAGCCATGCATGCTAGGGATCAATTATATTTTTCCGTTAGGGACTTGTCTATGAGTTTAGAAAGAATAAAACCTATTTCAAATCAACACTAATGGTAGCTCACATGAGGAGGATTAACTCTCCAACTTCTCTTCCAAATTTCTATTTTTAGTATCAAGTGCATGTTTTCAACTTAATGTTTTCTTAATGTTTAAGTAGGAATGATAAAAATCTAACATTTATAATAGACCCTTACTCCTTAGTTCCCTTATTGTAACATCCAATTTGTAGTTGTTCTATACTTTAGGTAGTTCGAATCCTTATTCTAACTCTACTCAACGAAGATCGTGAGTAAGGAACCTTGATTTCTTTTGCTTCAATTTAGAGAGTTCTAAACTCTAAGTGGTCGTAAAAAGCGAATATCAGTGCCCAATTGTAATGTCTTGTCAGAGACAAGATTCCAAGGTCGAGATAAAAATTGGGGGTTTTTTTTTTACAAAAAATTCAAACATTTTTTTTTACTTCTTTCTTTGCTTAACTTTTGGCAGCTCAAGAGATTTGTGGGAATATCCAATTCACGACAACCATGGAAGCTGCAATAGTTTTACATACCAAAAGGGTAATCAATCTCTCTGCATTTAAGAGTATGGTTGTGTGAAAGATTTCTCGACGCAAAAAGTTGGGCATAGAGGAATTACCCATGGAATAATGGCTGCGTTCGTTAAAAAAATGTATTTCCAAGATTGTGATTACGCTTTCTCAAGGTTAGACAATCCTTGTATAGCTTCCATGTTGAAGGTATTCAATATTATAATTATTAACTATTTAAGAAGATTTTTAAGTATTTATGAATGTTTATTTAACCTTGTGAATTTTTATCTTGTGTTTAGACAGAAGAAGAGTTTTTGTAAAAGACTATAAAGTGGTAACCTAATTCTACGGATGCGGAATTAAAGAGAGCAATTATGCAACAACCAGTAGTAATTGGAGCGCACATCACAAACAAATTCACCTAGTTAAAAGGATTGACTAGCACATTACAATTTTTTTTTTTTTCTTTTTGGAGCACACATCACAAACCGTAGTTTTTTCTTCGACATTTCTTTTGTTTAGTCATTGTACTACAAACCGTACTTAAAAGTAACGTGCACTTCAAACTCGTCATTATTTGAATAATCAAGTATTGATTACGAGTTTTATAAATTATCAAGTATTGAAAACAAGTTTTTGTTTTTACTTATATTTGTTATTACGGCGTTAGAAATGACCACATCCTCAAAATGGGTAGAGTTAGAATATAATCAACACTAAAAATATTCACAGTAGCGAAAAAAAAGAAGATTGGGTATTTTTCTATACTCTATAATTAAATATTAATGACCAAAAATCATAATGTTCTTGCAAGTTGTAAGTTCCCCCAACTAACTCATAACAAATTGTGAGAAGTTTGTATTAGGGTAAAGGAAGAGAGAAAAGAATGAAGTAAGAAAAAGCATAAATAGTCTTGAAGAGTTGTCCAAATCAACTCATCGACAACTAACAACTAACAAAATAAGAATTTGTTAATTTTGTCCCTCCTCTCGACTTGGTAACATACAAGATTGTAAGGGAGAAGATGAATGATAGATTGTACTCTATGAGTCCATGAGGTTTTAATCAATGAATACAGGTGAGGGTCTGCCCTAGCTTAATTTTCAAAAAAAAAAAAAAAAAAAAAAAAAACTAACAAATTTTTATTTTTCTTTTCTTAGTTTTTCAAAACAACAACATTGTTAATCAATTTAATGAATTTATTACAAAGAGAGTACGTAAATACTTCGTTAGCAGAACATTAGTGGCGACGCTCTTAGACATTTTAAGTCGAGGAATACAAGCATCAACTCACTTGAGAATTGCATTCAAACAGCCTTACTACATAACAAGTTTTGTTCCGTGATTCATAGCACATCATAGTAGGTTTCTCTTTTAACTAAGGACAATAACAACTGTATGTACTTGAGTACTTGCACTTTTCCACAACAAGAACTCATTTTTTTAAAACTACTTATACGATTATACCACAAAAAACAGGAAAGTCTTAATAAGTAAAATATAATATCCGAAATACAAATCTATCTATACCTTCTTAGAAATACGTACTTTTTTAACTTAAAATAAGTACGTAAGTTAAAACTTCACTTAGAAAATGAATTTAAACCAAATTTTTTGTGTATATGATGTACTCACCGTAAAAATTATCTCTACAAAATTTCATCATTTCAAAAAAAATACTTAGATTTTTTGTAGATATGATGTAATTAGAAAAAGTACTCCCCTCCATCCTAACTCGTCCCTCTCAGTTTTGCTCTGGGTTAACTTGAAAGATATCTCTTGTGCGGGTTATCTAGGGATGTCCATTCTCACTCTAAAACCGAAAAAAACCCAAGACCGAACCCCGCCTCGAGCTCGACAAAACCCAACCCGAACCCAGACCGAAATACATAGGGTTGGGTTTGGTCACACTATCTAAACCCGGACCGACCCGAACCCGACCCGATAATTTGGCCCTAAACCCGTTAAAAGGGTTAAAAAGCCCGAAACCATATCCGGACCGAACCCGAACCCAAAACCCGGTTATAGAGGGTAAAAATGCCCGACCAAAACCCAAACCCGAACCATACCATAATTCCTAATAGCTCTATTTTCATTTATTATCTATTTATCTTCAATAAACTTTTGGTCTTTTGCTCATTACTATTTACTTTTGGTCTTCAAGACAAATTACCTTTGACCGTACCCTTACTACTCTTCTCCCTCTTCCCTCCAACAACTCTCCAAGAACAAGACAACCCAATCACACGTTCCTAATGAAGAGATTGGTGGGTTTGATGGTTGTGCTAAGTTTGCATTCACTCAGAAAATTTGCAGCACCTCCTCAAATATATCTCTTTCTAAATGTGGTCATCAAGACTGAGCAAATCAACAGGTCGGATTCACACCACCACAAGAAGTCGAAACTCTTAAAAAGCCATCAATCTTATTGTTAAATCAACAGGTCGGATTCACACCACCATAATAAGTCGAAACTCCAAAAAAACCATTAATCTTATTGAGTTAGTCTTGAAATTGCTTGCCTTGCTTGGTCTACTTTTATCTTCATCAATTCTTTTGCTTTTCAAAAAATGCAATCCTGTGTGTTTTGAATCTTTGATGACTATTGGGTGGCTTTACGATGTTAAAGTTAAACAGATCAAATTCAATAAAAGAATATGGATTTTGATTAATTAGATGAAAAAGAGGTTTTTCTTGAGATCTTGAGATCTAATAGCTGAAAATGACGTTCCTGATGAAGAGATCTAATATTCTTTTGTTTCATATATTTCGGGTTTTATAATACCCGAAACCCGAACCCGAGCCCTACAGGTACCCGAAATATAGGGTTAGGGTAGGATTTGGTCACATGTATCCAACAAATACCCGAACCCGAACCCGACCCGCAAAGAACAGGGCCGGTCTTGAGTAACCCGATACCCGTTCAAAACCCGAAAAATCGGGTTCGGGCCGGGTCGGGTACCCGTTTGGACATCCCTAGGGTTATCTCTCTACTGTACCAGACTAACAGTACTCTTGTTGTAAAGAACTAAAACAGAAAAAAAAGAATATCAAAATCACAAGAATGCTCCAGGACGGATGACAGATCATTAAGGTACAATATGGCTTGGGACTTGGGAGATCTATTTAGGTGGGGTCCCATTTGATAGTTGATCCCGTATATGCTACGCATGCAGTTTTGTCATGGACATTCTTTAGTACTGTGATTCTGACATTCCACCAATGCACGCCTTGACTTTGGGTTATTGGTAAATGGTAACACACTAACACTGGCTTAAGAGAGGATCTGCTGGTTCCCAGTCCAGATGATGCATATTAGCTGAATGTGGGGACTGGGAATCACATATTGATTTCCAACTTTAAACCAAATTCTGTTAATTTATGTGTTTTAGATATGTGATGAAGTCATGAAGATAGTAGACCAAGTTGACCAAATACGAAACAACTGCCAAAATATTCCTTGTATTTTGAGGTCAAAAGCATCAAAGTAGATGTACTTCCGGCAAAAGGCACCCAAAAGTACATAAACTAAATTACTGAAAGTACACAATCTTAGACTAGAAAATGAAAACTAGGTTCGCACTTTATTTTCTATCAATCGGAATTACAATTAGTCAAAGGGTAGTTTATCTTAAACTCACAATAGTCATCACTAAGGTGATTAAAAAATTGGAGCTCCTCATCTGTTTCCATTTCCAGGACAAGTCAACAGATATTTTTAATTAATTAGCAGGGTTTCTTCGAAGATCTCTATTATTTCTCTTACAAGTATGATGCAATATACTTTACCATAACAAAAAGTAGTATGATGCAGTATAATAACTTTGATTCTCGTTTCCGTTTACTCACTAATAGCACCATTATTGTTCTTGTTATACAAATGTTATTAATCCTCAATCATTTACCTTCTCCTTTGGCCTTTTGTTGATTCTATATCAATCTTTATATCACAATGGTTTAACATAGCGACCAAAAGATGTATTTCATTCATTCTATATTCTAGAGTTAGGTGGTATATTTGTCTGTGGCAGATTGTAAGGAATTCTTCCCATCCCATTTAATTGATGAAGAAAGTCTCCCTGATCAACAACTAGTTTGTATGAAGATTTGACAACCATATGATATTTGTATATCACAAGTTAAAAACGACTTGATGACTTTATCTGTTTCTCATAATTCCGCGTTTTCTTGATCTATAAGAGTTGATAGATTGCAGAATGAGTAGTTACAAAGTTAATTCACGTACCCCTTGATATGAATGCAAGCATGGCATATCGCATATATGTACTAATATAAATAAACCATGCATTATTGTCTTAGTATAACAAATATTTTAGTGTGTCTCTGCAACGCAACATACCCTTGCTTAAATCTTAATAAACAAGACTAATTATTTTTGTACAAAAAATACTATACTATTGTTGGCAATTTATGCTCCATTGACTCTTGTTGAAATCCGCTTTAAAGTACTTGCTGGTTCTTCGGTTCTTCCTACAAGGAGAAAAATTGAAAAATGTGAACCACCAATACTATTAGTACTCAAAGAAACTAATTATACAACAAAATGACAACCAGATCGAAAACAGATTTATCATGGCGACTGAATTCAGTTAAGTATCAGGGCGTAACTCTAAATCACTTATGCCCGTAGCTCAGGGGAAAGAAACAAAAGCCAAATACACTAGGGATCTGCCCAAAACAACCTCACATTCGCTGTTAATCATATTAGCAAAAAGCTCTCTTGGTGTTACAGCTTTACAGGAAAGGAATTAGGAATGTATTTGTATCCATAATCAGGCATGTAGTACTCTCATATGTTTGGCACCGATACTTAACCATCGTATGCACATTCATCAGAAAGAAAGATGCAAACGATGAAAAGCAGCAGTTGGGTGTCAAACTAACAACATCGGTCCGGGTAAGAAATGTCGTGCTCCCTTTGGATTAAGATATTGATGGCATAACATTCTTAGTTGGATTTTCATATACAGTTGTCCCCTTTGCTTGTAGCCCAAAAATACTATGGAAAGGTTAAAGAAATAAAGTGTACACTGACAGCTAAACAAAAAACATGTTAATATCAAAGAAAATCCACTTGTGAAATGAGCCACTTTGTCTCCACATATTTGGATGCAGGAATCACTCTTTCTATTCCTATAGAATAGAAACTATGATGCCGACCCCCGCCCCCCTTCTCTCAATGATAAAATTATTTAGAAGCTTATGTGGTTAGTTATTAAGCATCTCTTGTCTTTAAACACCAAAGTCCATGTGGGTTCGTCTGGTTTCAATATGATTCATGAAGCTGGACTCCGTTGTGAATGTTATCAAATGTGGTGGATCTGTTCTTCTGTTTTCTTCCTATTTTTAATTTGGTATTAGGTGAGTTTTGGTTGAGGTAAAGATATTTGATCTTAATACTTGGCCTTATTTCATTCTAAACATTCCAATGGAATAGTAAATTTGATGATTTAATAAATCTAATTTTAAAGCTAATCCGAAAGTACATTATGCTCCTAGGTTCACCAAAAGCCAACAAAATTGATCTGTGGTCTCAGCCATGAATATCAAGAAAAACGAAATTATATTTACATTTTCTGGTTTGCCACACTTGTTGCTACCGTTTGATCGTTTTTGAATTTGATTAAAGAATGTTGATGAAGTAGTTGTGTATGGCACTATGGTGTGAGGTATATATTTCTTCAAAAAACTGCTAATGGATTTTTAACCAATTAGTTGAAATTGGCAAATCTGTGCAAATCTGTTAAGAGTCAAATCCTAGCTACTTCAACTTCTGGAATAGGCTTTGATAATCTTTATACAGAAAATTGATAAAAAGGGAAGAATGAGAAAGAAAAGATACATGTACATACACACAAACTTAAAACATCACT
The DNA here is from genome assembly GCF_015680905.1 of Coptis chinensis. Classification (NCBI taxonomy): domain Eukaryota; kingdom Viridiplantae; phylum Streptophyta; class Magnoliopsida; order Ranunculales; family Ranunculaceae; genus Coptis; species Coptis chinensis. The sequence continues at coordinate 33,879,565 of NC_141456.1, read as the reverse complement.
ATCTTAATTCCACACAGAGAGAAAAAGAGTGATTCATCCAATCTCAACCTTAGCACTAGAAGAAAGACTACTTCTTGAATTACCTCTGATGAGCACAACTGCACAAGTGGCCTGTGGCCCTTCCCTACTTTTTAATCTGTCGTAGTTTCATCCATGCCCATTACACCACCTTATCTCCATAGATCTTCCCGTTTCACAATCCAAAACCTTGAAAAAGAAAAGGAAAAACTATCTATAGTTACCTAATATGTTTTCTCAAATTATATAGTCTAATGTGAAAAACTATTATAACTATTTATTTTGGTAAAAGGTCAATTACTTTTTTGTTTCAATTCTAACTCCCTTTCCCAAGCGAACAAGCAAGGCCACTGCATAACTATATAAACTGCATGCTTCCATCACCTAAGAATTTAAACCTTGTGTTCTTCTTCATTATATTCAAATTCTTATTCATTCCTTTCTTTCCTACTCTTTACAAACGTGTCGAATCCTAGCTTCTTCTGCTTGTTGTTTCTCTCGAGTTTGACATTGGTTTTATGATAATAATTAAGCTCATAGACTTCTCTTAAATTTATATTCTAAAATGTGGGGAGTAAGAACACAACCGTTTTTGATGTTTCTATCAGTACTATATGTTGTTCTTACTGTTACATACAGTCATACTTCTGCGGATACTTACTGGTTTCTGAGAATCAAATCGAAGTTCGTTGATACTGAAGGAGTACTTGATAGTTGGTCTCCAGGGGCCAATATATGCAGCTGGAATGGACTAAAATGTTCTGCGAATTTTACTCAAGTTGTTAGCCTGAACCTGTCTGGATCAGGACTAGCTGGCTCTATCTCTCCTGAAGTCTCACACATTATTTCGCTCCAAACGCTCGACTTGTCATCAAATTTTCTTATCGGCACTATTCCTCCTGAGCTCGGGCAGCTAGAAAACCTGAAGGAACTACATCTGTATTCAAATTTCATATCTGGTAAGATTCCTGCTGAGATCGGTCTTTTGAAGAACTTGCAAGTTCTTAGAATAGGAGATAACATGTTAACCGGTGAAATTACACCTGGTATTGGTAATTTGAGCGAATTGAGAGTACTGGGTCTTGGTTATTGCCAATTAAATGGAAGCATTCCAATGGAAGTTGGCAAACTGAAGCATCTGAAATCTCTGAATTTGCAGGAAAACAGCCTCAGTGGTCTCATACCACAAGATGTTGGTGCCTGTGGAGAACTTCAATTCTTCTCAGCTGAAAACAATATGCTCGAAGGAGAAATTCCCATGTCGATGGGAAAGCTCGAGACACTCGAGATTTTGAACTTGTCCAATAACAGTCTCTCTGGATTGATACCAGTTGAGCTTGGTGGCCTGTTCAATTTGAAGTACTTGAGTTTAGTTGGAAATAGATTGAGTGGTCAGATACCTTTCGAGCTGAATCGACTGAGTCAGCTGAACACCCTCGACTTATCAAGGAACAATCTGTCAGGACCTATCAACATCTTCAATGCACAACTCAAGAATATTGAGGCTCTAGTTCTCTCTGATAACTTTCTATCAGGAGAAATCCCGAGTAATATTTGCGTCCCTAATTCAAACTTGCATAAGCTATTTCTTGCAAGAAACAAGCTCTCAGGCAGGATTCCACCAGAGCTTATGAATTGTTCTTCACTAAAACAACTAGACCTTTCTGACAATGCCCTCGGCGGAGAGATACCATCTGGTCTAGACAGCCTGGGGAACCTCACAGACCTTCTGCTCAATAATAACAGCTTCACTGGGTCTATACCTCATGAGATTGGAAATATGAGCAATTTGGAATCTCTATCTCTGTTCCACAACAGCCTCACAGGTAGCATTCCCACGGAAATTGGAAAACTGTGGCAACTAAGTCAGTTCTTTCTTTATGAAAATCAAATGTCAGGAACCATACCAATGGAGCTAATGAATTGTTCAAGCTTAACCGAGGTCGACTTCTTTGGAAATCATTTCTCAGGTCCCATTCCCGCCACAATTGGGAGGCTTAAGAACTTAGTTGTGCTTCAACTAAGGCAGAACGACTTGTCCGGCCCAATCCCACCAAGCTTGGGTTACTGCAAGAATCTTCAAGCCTTGGCTTTGGCGGATAACAAACTTTCAGGAACATTGCCACCAACTTTCAGATTCCTTTCTGAGCTGAGCATTGTTACTCTCTATAACAATTCTCTCGAAGGTCTACTCCCCGAATCTCTTTTCCTTCTAAAAAATCTCACAATTGTCAATTTTTCTCATAACAGATTCGGTGGAAGTATTCTTCCTCTCTGTGGTTCGAGCACTCTGATCAAAATGGACTTGACAAATAATAGTTTCTCTGGTCCCATCCCTGTTAAACTCGCAGCGTCAAGAAATATGACCCGTCTTCGTCTTGGTCACAACCATTTCACTGGGAATATCCCATCCGAGTTTGGCCAACTTAATTTGCTCAATTTCCTTGATTTATCATCGAACAACCTCACAGGCGAAGTGACGCCACAATTATTAAACTGTAAGCAATTGGAGCATCTCCTTCTCAACGACAATCAGTTTACAGGCACCATACCATCATGGTTAGGAAGCTTGAAAGCTCTTGGAGAACTAGACATGTCGTCTAATTTCTTCAATGGAACAGTACCTTCAGAACTTGGAAGCTGTTCAAGCTTACTAAAGCTTTCACTATATAGTAACACACTCTCAGGTGAAATTCCATTGGAGATTGGAAAACTTACCTTTCTGAATGTGCTTAATCTGCGGAAGAACAACCTTTCTGGATCACTACCTTCCACACTTCAGCAGTGTAAGAAGCTCTATGAACTGAGACTTTCTGAAAATTCCTTTACGGGTGTGATCTCGACTGAGCTAGGAATGCTCACAGATTTACAAGTGATACTAGACCTCAGTAGAAACCATTTATCTGGTGAGATCCCTTCATCACTTGGAAACCTTATTAAGTTAGAGAGGTTGAATCTTTCGTTTAACCAGTTACAAGGAGAAGTCCCTCCATCACTTGGAAAGCTAACCAGCCTCCATGTTCTTAACTTGTCAAATAATCTACTCCAAGGCCAGCTTCCTTCAACAATCTCACAGTTCCCTCTGAGTTCCTTTTTGGGTAACAAAGACCTTTGTGGCCAACCATTGGTGTCATGTTCGAGACTAACCAGTTCAAGTAAAAAACCTCTATCAGAAACTGCAGTTGCTGGGATAGTAGTAGCCATTGTGTTCACTTCAACATTGATATGTTGTATAATGCTTTATATAATGTTGAGGATATGGAGTACTTGGCAAAAAGTTTCAATTTCAAGCTCAGATAGTGATGGAACAGAACAAAATACCATTCATGAAAAGAAGAAAAATGTTAAGTACTGGAAGATGAGTTCCATGACTCTGGTTAATTCACAAGGAGAAGAGTTGTCAACTGAAACATATCTGAGGACGAACATGAGTGTCAAGGAGAATGCATTGGTGTAGCCAGATTTCTCACCGTTTTTTCTTTCTACTTTACTTCATATTCTTTGTACCTGTGTTCTTGCTTAATGCTGTGGTTTCTTCAGTTCTCGTGTTGTCCTTACAACTGTCAAAAGTCAAAACTACCATAACAGATTTTAGTCCTTAATTTAACTGTATAGAAATCAGAGACTGGATTATTTTTGACTTGATTGTGCATCAGTCTATCTGTGTCCGTAGTCTGTATCAATGCCACTTGTTAGTCACTTTTCTAGTCATTCACTCATTCCATTCGGCTTGTTGATCGGGCTTGAATAAAAGCCCGTTCACAAGGACTTAGCATTGGCGTCATTTGGCTTGGTTTATAACAGTTTCCAAATTTAAAACCCTTTTAACAATCCCATTAAAATGACATTTTGGTGTTTGGGATGTTATATGACTATTTAGCAGCCCATATAGCATCCCATTGGACTTGCTCTTATATAGTTATATCTATCGCTTCGTTTTAGTTTTTCTCAGTTGAATCGTTGATACAATTGCCGGTGTTCTTCACCAATACACACCTAGGCCTGTCGTTCTCCACAGTGATTCCCATTCTTCACGGGCCTGGGCTTGGGCCTAGACCATAAAAAGGATGGTGCCAAGAGTTATAGCCTCTTTTTATTTACTCAAGGGTATTCCTTAAACAAGCCCAGCAAGAATGACTCTAGGACTGGATGAGGTTGTGGAGCCACTTGAGTCTTGGAGGTTGTTTTTAGCTTTGGGCTTAAACTTTATTTCAAGACTTAATACTCAACTTGCCTTATATTCAGCTTTATGCCCTTTAAGGCTTTAAGTAGTGTCAATACTCACAAGAGCCCATGACCGATGTAACAATTTGTGAAAAGGTGTGTAGATCAGTAGATGCAAAAAGTCCAAAAGACATGATGCGTTTAGCTGCCTTATTGACGCCAATGCTGGGTTACCAATTAAATTTTACGGATTGTGTATCACGGATTGGTGGAGAGGTTAGGTATAACAAGATGACAACCTCATCATGAGAATTTGTGTGTGTCTGAAATCCCCCTCAGTTTCTGTTCAAGTCAAATGGACATAATAAAATTGGGCGCAGACCCTGGTTCAATTTGATTTGAATAAACTTGCTAACATCCTTTAATTGGCAAGTAAAATCTTGTAAAAAAAAAAAGCCTTCTTTGTGATTCTTCCTTTATTTGGTCCAGCCTCCAGACGACTTTTTTTTGGGTACAAAACTTTATTGTAAGAAAATGTTCGCTGACAAACTTAACAAGATTTATGTGATAATTTCACGTAAACCAGTTAGAAGACAGCAAGAGCTCTTATAGGAAAAAAGCTCTTTTGCGTATTAATTTGTGCAAAACTATGGCCGCTTTGTTCACCTTGTTTTCACATGCGGATGGAAGTCATTTGCACGTAAAATATCAATAAACACAAATAAATCTACAGATAGGTAGCTCTCAAGGACGCAAATTACACTCACCTCAAAATGCTCTATATGTAACGATATAAGACATCATCACTGGACAAAACTTGATCTATATTGTGGTCGGAGCGTGTTTTTGTTGATCTACTTTTGTAATTAAGATAAAAAAAAATGGTTTAAATATTGGAGTTGGCAATCTTCCAGCAGTTTTAGAGGTATATGTTATAAAAACTCTGTGTTATCTAGGTAACCAAATTTAAACAGACTCTATACTCTATAGGATCTAACAAAGTGTTTAGATACATAACATGCATCCACCACCTAAAAATAAGACAAAGGAAACACTACAAAAAATCTTACTCTGAAACAATAGAGACTATGAAGAATAGAGGTGCTACAGCCCCTACAGATTAGGGCTTTGAGAGAGAGTGTAGTATACGTTAGAAAGTTGGCTTATATAAAGGTTTGAGAGGTCTTAGGGCCGGCTAAAATTGTGACGCCTTAGTTACCAAAAACAAATGGTACAAGTTGTGAAACACATTAGGGTTTTGGGCAGCGGGCAACAACAATATAGAGTAGCAAGTTGCGGGGCAACAACAATATTAAAATGCGAGCCTATATTATAGGTATTTACAAGTATGCAAACTGAGCTACACATCATTTGTTCAGTCTTCAAACCGGTCTTTCAAGATCGATAGGTAGTATGGTTTCAATGGATTCTGATTGTGTGGAATAAAAACAGTAGGGGGCTAATTGAAAAGGGAGGGGGGGGTTGCCTGTTCGATGGTGGGAGTTAGTTCCGGAAAACCCGGCTATCATATAGTGTAGAGATAGTTCCAAAAAGTAAAAAAAAAAAAAAAAAAACAATTATTACAAGTGTGTCATTGGTCCCAAAAAGTTGAATTCGAAAACCCCAATTTTAAATAACCCGGCTAGGTCGTCGTTGTGCAAACCAAACGGTCTGGTCACACCGTCTGGACTAAGTTCAAAACGATATGGCCACATCGTTTGGGACTTAGTCCAAACGATGTGCCCACACCGGTCAATTGGCCAAAAAATAGAACTTTATATTTTTTCAAAGTTCAAATCCCAAACGGTGTGGTCATATCGTTGGGGACTTAGTTCAAACGGTGTGGCCATATCGTTGGAGACTTAGTCCAAACGGTGTGGCCATATCATTGGGGATTTTTCTACGTCCAAATCCCAAACGACATGACCACATCGTTTTGGACTCAGTCCAGACGATGTGACCAGACCATTTGGTTTTAACAACGAATCCACCCAGAATTCGTTTAAGTTTGGGGTTTTCGAATTTTTCATTCACCCAATCGCATTACATGCATATTCAAACCACAGTGTTTAATGTTAGTGTTAGGATATAGTTTTCATGGTTTAAAATTTAGGATGGTGGAAGAGAAGAAAAAAAAAATAGAAGAGAAGGGCTGAAAAGGGGAAATTCACGTTGGTTTGGGAGGTGCCCAACACAAAACAACTTTTTGGGACCAATGACACACTTGTAATAATTGTTTTTTTTTTTTTGGATTTTTTGAGACCAATGACAAACTTGTAATAATTGTTTTTTTTTTTGTCTGCCCAACACAATATAGGGTCGTTAGTAATAGGACTCATATTATTTTTTTTTAGGTACTTAATAAGGTTAAAATCTTAAAATGTAGCACGAGTTGTTTTTTGATATATCATATATGTGCTAAGTACCGCCTATTATTAGTCCTAATTTGGTGTGTAATGGCTAGGGCTGTCAATGGGTCCGATAACCGAACCGAACCAAACCAATCAAAAGCAGTTTAGGTTTTGGTAATTCGGTTTTAGTTCGGTAATGACTAATGAGTTTAATTTTGAGTACCTATCAGATATTGGTTTGGTTTAAAAAAACCGTTGACTCATTATCCGGTAGGGTACCCGGTCTTCACCCGCCACCCAAATCCACACCGACCCAAAAACAGGCTCTACCCCTACCCCGCCGTTTTTTACGCGGTTGGGCTATGGGTGTAGATTTTATGTTCAAACCCGACCCGTCAAAGCCACCCGACACCGACCGTGTCAAAAGTCATTGACCGACTCCGTTGACAAAAAATTTCAAGACTCAACTCTAATATTTTTGTATTTTGTTTATATTTTATTTTAACTTTTATAGGAATTTGAAAGATATAAGCACAAACTTATGAGTTCAACATCAATTTCAAATATTCAAGTTTGAACATTGGGCAAATATCAAAAGTTCAAATTTAACTTTCAAATTTTGGAGAAAATGAATCATTCATCCTTGTATTAATTTCGAATTCTTATTTTAGTTTATATTTTATTGTTTAGTACCATAGATCCTCGCTCTCATCTTCATTTTATCATGCTATGAAAAATAATCAATTTACAAATGATAAATCATGAGAAAAAAGTTTCAAATTTACATATATGGTTTTGGGTTCAAGTTCAAGTTTTTTTTATTTTTGTTTATTTTTTATTGATTGATTCTATTTTTTTCTCTATGTTGTGAATTGAAAATATATTATTTGCAGAATTAGAAAGTTTTTTTTAGGTGAAATTGGGTTAAAATGATATTTCCACCCGACTCGAATGACCCGCCCAAAACCCGCCCCGTAAGCTGACCCAACAGGCCGGATAATGGTACTAAGACATAACACTTCAACCTGTTCCGCCCTGCCCCATCGGGGATCACTAGATTTGTATCCTCTAGACCCGTCCTGACCCACTATTTGGCCTGCGATTGACCCGGCCCATCCCGTATTACACCCCTAATTTCTGGTGTGCTCTCTACCGAACTAATAAGATGGTATTTTCGTAATATTTATGATTAATTTTGTATAAATTTTATCAATTGTAGTGGCTGAAATTAATCGATTTAATTTAAGATTTAATTGATTTTATAGTTTTCCGGTTCGGTTCGAATCAATTTAGTTTTGATTTGCAACATATATTATCAATTTGATTTGATTTAAGATAAAATATAATATTATCAGTTCGTTTCAGTTTCGAGTACCCAATTATATTATTGTTTGGTTTCGGAGCATCCAAACCGATGCATTGACAGCTAATGATAGGCAATGAAACAAATTACACGTAATTAAGCCGTGGTTTTGATGAGGATGGTCTCCGGTCATCACACCAAAGTTCACCCATTTTTTATTTTCTTCTTTTTTCAATAGTAACCGCTTAGGATACAGTGTGCCATACAATACAAACAAAACAGTAGAGGTTGAGGATGAAGACGATGAACACCCTAAAAGTAAGAGGTTTTGAACATAACATAACAGCCCCGCCCCCAAGAAGTTTCTTTTTTGGTACTAATTCCAATGATCAAATCCTTTCCTTTTCAATTTTACAACAATTTATTTATTCAAACACAACGTAAATATATGAGTTGTAATTACCATAGCTCTGGCCTCTGGATAGTGCCAAATTGCCAACTGACTGTAAACTGGACTGTTGTAAGGAGTAACCGATATTTGCAGGCTAATCTGGCAAGTGGCAACTAATTGAGTGAGTGGTGGCAGAAAGGGGTATGCGGACCGCTCACTCCCCAGCCATACAGTATACTAGTCATAGTAACTACTTTCGAGTTAATCGAACATTATGCCTTAACAAAGAAACGAAAGAAGTGGTCTGAAGCTGAGACGCTCGTTAAATACGAAGGCCTGTGTACAGGTGATGAGACCAGATAATCCTATGTTGACGAAGAGATTGAAGTAAAATAGCAATGATTAACAACTAAGATGGTTACAAGTAACCGGTTTAACTTTTGAATTAGTAGTGTGGAACATCATTCTGATTACATTCAGGGATTTCGCATATTACACATGTACACGAAACTGGAAATGAGTATTGACAGCTCAAATGACTTCAAATCCGACATCTCTGTTCAGAAACAAGAAGTATAGCAAAAAATATACTGCATGTGGATGCTATATATAGCAAAAATATACAAAAGATGACTAACGTATAACTTCTTTTTCCTTAATCGCTTTTTTCTTTCTCCGTCTATTTTCTCATTTACACTTTACAATCTTACAGTAAGGCAAAATGTGGAATCCCCAAACAGATTGTTAACTACCTCCTAGTGCCTAGGGGGGACCTTTATCTACGTACCCGTTCAAAGGGTGACATTTTTTATAGACAAGCTTCCAACAAAACTTCATAAGATATGTTACAGATGTAAAATATGAACCCGATAAGAGTATAATTTACATTTTCTCATTCTTCACAGCGTCTTCCAATGCTTTTGATTCAGACAACAGCCTTGCATACTCGTGCTGGACCTCAAGTAGTTCAATTTTGAGCTGTTCCACCTATCAATGAATTAAAATGATAAGTAAGCATTGTCTGTTGTAGATTTCGGTGCATATGAGAACATTGTCTCACAAGAAAGGTGTTCTTATAATCTTATTAGTTATATTTCCTAACCCCAAAAGGCCATGGTGCACAGTGTTCCCATACATCATATTGTCCTTCAGTTCTTATCTTCTCAAGTCATTATGAATGTGGACAGGAAAACTGCACCACAGCCTTTAATTTACAAAAAAAAAAAAAAAAAAAAAAATCAAAATATTAGTATTCATTAGAAAGACTCGGGTATGGCCCTAATCCAACTCCTAGGGTGCTCTTCCACATAAACAGCACAACTCTCATGATGCAGATAGTAGTCTGGCAAATGGAAACCATAATGGCTATAACAAGGAGAGCCCATGCCACACTTAAGAATTTCACTTGATTTATCATATTAATAAACATGTCGCTCTGAGACTGCTGCATCAGGTTTACACGCAGTAGACAGCCCTGTGACAAGCTACTCAAGTTCAGTTATGTCTATTTCAGGTAAATTACCTTAAGATTAAGCTCCTCTTCCCTCTTCTCGTACTCCAAACACCTGTATAGAAGAACATGAAAGCAATTAAGATTTTTCAAAAACGGCAATCTGAAAGACAAACTTAAACTACTGTGTTCAACTGTTCATCAATATTCCATGTGGGGCCAGTTAATCACTTCTTAGGGCCGGTGTCCAGATTTTATTTAGTTTGCTGCTGAAAACATTATTTATATGCAATGCAGCCAAAAATTGTACTTAGGAAACATAATACAAGCTTTCTAAAGCCAAATATACTGTTCTGTGCTTACTGTGCTTGTAGCTTCCTGTTTTCTTGTATTAGGCTTTCAGCTTCCTCGTCAAGCAACTGGTTCTCAGTACCATTCACAGGCTATCAACAAGACATGGAAAGAATCAGTAGAGAAAATTCTCAGTAAATCAGTTAATAAAAGAGAAGACACAACAGAATTCCCCCAAAGGTAAGAGAAACACAGTAAGTAATACACAAAATTTGTCTAAATTTAAGGTCTTCCAAAAGCATGTACACAGAAACTGATTTTTAGACACAAAACCATATGAGCTGGATCCAAATTAAGTTCCTCCAAGAATCATGTAAACAGTTAATGATTTTAAAGATCAAATTTGTCATTCCTCTATTTCTAATGAGATAAGGTTTTGTAGTAGTCTAAGACTAAATTTTTTGACAGAAACTAGAGCTGCCAAAGGGTCTCTGAAAAACACCAACATTTACAACAATGTAAGCTGAGAAAATGTCCAGACAAAGATCATATACTATGAGGTGTACAAACAGGTACCTTTCTCAAAATGCCCCCCCCCAGACTACCTTGCGTCTCTGGGACATAAATAGCTCTAAAACAATTTTGGCGCTCTAGAGACCATCTTTCACCTTTCTTTTAATGGAAAACTTTTACTAACGTACAGGACAAGTATACAGCTAAGCTAAAGGTGGTAGGAAGAGCAACTATGTGATTCTAGGATATGCGAACTACGTTGGCACCCCATAGGACCACATATTATGAGTGTACCATCCTGATACATTTAGAGGAGGGGTTGCAGAAAGAGAGGGAAACAAACGTGAAGAAGATGTTCACCCTCTATCTTCTAATACTGCTAACCATTTTAGAAACTACTGAAGTCTGAAACAAGCCAAAGAATGCATTGTCATAATTTGCTCTATGTTTTAAGACTTCAAAGTGGATCAAATACGATATGATGTTTAAGAATCCATTCTGGATACAGGCCCATATGACCATTCATAAACTCCAATTCAGTTGGTGCAACCAGGAAGCCTCTCGTGTATTAACAAGCTAGAGTGGGTGAGTTATTACTTACTACCCTAGGTACGAATCCTCATACTTGAGGTGCCACTTCGGATGTGTGCATCCTTGCATGTGTATGTCAGACTACGGCATCCAAAGTCGGGACAATCTTCTTTCTTTTGGGTAAAGACAAAAGATGATCGTCCAACCATGGGGATGATCCTAACAAAAATCAGCTCATTTGAAGATGTCTCACTTGTCAAAGTTGTATTTAAATTTAACATTCATTTAACAGTTTTAGACATCTTTAAATGGGCTGACTTTTTTGTGGAATGATCTCTATGGTGGGGAAATCATCTCAACAAAAAATCAGCCCATGAACTACTCATTGTGTAGAGTTCAATCAAGGGATGTGAATTCAGAATGTGAACTGAAATCTCATATGGTACCTGTACTTCCCAAATATGCCTCTGACCGCTGACACAATCTGCCCCTGGTCCTGCTTGTCTTTTCACTCCCTCATTCTCGATCACATTACCTTGTCTTTTCCTCTTCATATTTACTCCTGTTTGTGTTTTATGAATAGAATAAATAAACAAATAAATTTGTTTCTCCCCACAGTATTGTCTATTTGTACATTTACCTGGTGCAGAGCTGGTTTGATTGTTTGCAAGAGCCTCCCCTGGTCTTCCGCCAGAAGATCGAGAGAGAGAACGCGCTGGGAGAATCTCTAAGCGATCTACCTCCGGAAGCTAATCTTGAACTATCAAGAGCCGGAGAACTGGGAGTCATTGTTACAGGTTGCAGTCCACTGACTGCTTTAGATGGAGGAGTCCGTGCTGTGGGAGACTTCTTAGGTTGATGATACCCAATTAATCCACAGTGATAATCCCTACAGAATTACAGGAAAAGTTGATCAGGTAAGAAGTAAAGCATGTACTTGATCAGTTCCATATTTTGTGTATTTAATGAAATTCGACTAACAGGCAAGAAGAGAATGACAATAACGACAATAGCATAAGATTACTAGATTAAAGATAGACCTCAAGGGTCACAAAAAATAAGTGCGCTTGAATGTGTCACAAAGATTAGAGAAAGATTTCTGCTACATGATCAAACACATAGCACAATAAATGTGCTTCAAAAGATTTTATTTAACTTACCAATATTCCAACGTCATGTCCTTCAAACGGGCTTCAAGTTTTTGAAAAAGAGATGTCTTCTCAAAATCTTGCTTATTATGAGTAGGTTCAATGAAATTGGCCTCCAGTACACCTAACAAACACTATTAGAATATTCAGTAAAGTGAATTTTAAACATGGATTTAAGTTTTATGGTCAATCAAATCCTTAAATATGCAACAGGAAAAAGAAGCAAAAAGTTTCCTCACCAGCTACACCCCTGCCCCTATTGTTGCTCTGACTCACAACACGCCAAAATGGCTGCAAAGAAGTTATGGAGAAAGAGTGAGATAAATGTCCCTGCTCTTCAATGTCAATAAAACAAGAAAATCTACACGACATCAAAAGGGAGATAAATTTGGTCTGAACTGACAATTATAGGGACACATTACTTCTTACTAATTAATGACTCGCATGATTCATCCTGCATATTGCTGAAAGTGAAATTCATTAACTATTGACGCAGGAGAACATCCATAAGGATTTGCTGTCTCAACAACAGAAAAGGCCGACAACGGATCCTCACATACTAAACAAAGGAAAGATGGAGAGAAAAAAAAATTGCCCATGTCAGAATTCAGAGAACTGGAGAAAGATTTATGACATTGTTTGTTATTTGAAGAGCTTATATGTGGATAAAAAATGCCCACGTCAGAATTCAGACAACTAGAGTAATAAACCTTCCCAAAATAGAAAGTTAGCACCAATAGCAGATAAAATTGTTTATCTTGAGGAAAAGAAGAACTACTTAAGATGACTAGGGAGCTCGATTTCAAGGAAGAAGAGGATAAATAAGTCCCTGTAGAGCTTAAATAAAATAAATCTCTTTAAAGTTTGAGAGAATGGCGAGAAAGGAGGAGATATGATGGAAATGAAAAATGTTTTGTCAAGACTGACATTGAGAACGAAAATGCATTAAGCTTTCTCCACCAAATTGCTACAGTTAGAAATAGAGTTATCCACTTGAATATGTTTGGATTACGGGTAAGGAAGTCTTGTAAGAGAAGAGCTTAAAGAGGGAATTGTGAGATTTATCCAGATTTGTTGTATGGCCTTGCATATCCAGACCTACCATGGACGAGTCAACTGTTGGAAAAATCTATTTGCCAGAGAACGGACAATTGGAAAAGAGAGCGAAAGAGGTTTGAGATGCAATTGCAATTATAGAAGGGAGTAAATGTAAGTCCCCAGGACTTCCTATTATGCTGGACAGTCGGTGAGAATCTCATAGAGTCATAGGCATTATATACTGTCAAACTGGAAAAACCACTGGCACCAGCTGACACTGGAACATGATGGAAGCAATGGAATTTTTCTCCTCTCATATTCCACGTTATACTACACAAGCATAAAGCATTATTCCATTTTATTTAAAACTTCCCAATAATCTCGCTAAAAGTCCATGATACAGCTATCAAGAGAACAATAAAGTCAACACACTCATAACGGGACTATCGAATGAATTGAAAACTTACCCCTGATGTTCAACAAGGTCGGGTTTAAGTTCTCAATTCATTTGATTGTCATACCCCTGACCTTGTTAAAGTCGCGTTAGTTTGAGTATTCGCAAGAAAAGTTCTGAATAAACTCTCTTTCAAAACCTAAGAATGACCCATTGAAGTGTGTAATTGTGCATAAGTACATGAAATTACCATTATAAGGCGGTTCTTGTGGTAGACACTAAATCCATGGATATTCACATGTGGAGCATCCTTCAAAAACCCTATGGTAGTAATAACTGCAGCCTGCAAAACCAAAAAAAAACGCAGTGTAACTAACTGAAGACATGAGCATGAGGCTTAATGGCTTATATTATCAAAAAACCATCTCATGCAGACAAAACATTTCTACTATGATTTATGAAGGTTCTTATGGTTCCCACTTCCCCATATGCTTACTATTGGCAAGGACCCATGAGCCAATAAAATATTCTCTACAGAAACCAATTTCTTTTAATTTTAGGTTGATTGGCTGGCATATGTGTTCACTAAAAAAATAGAAAAAAGTTGAAAAAACCTTTTCATATTGACAAACCCAAGGAACCATGAATCCAGTGGAGTGAACACTGTCAACTCAGTAGATAATAGTCAAACCACGTTAATATTACTATATTAAAATAGTGCATAGCTTTGAAGTTGATAAATACCACCCTCAGCAGATATATAAGAAACGTACTGCAATTCAAGCAAAAAACCAAGTATTCTATATCAATTCACAAACCTCTGGATCTTTACCAATTTGAGGCTTGTACAAAATGCATTGGGGAAATTTGAGATCATTAGCAATACTATGATGCTCAACCACTTTCCCGCGCAATATTATTCTGAAATGCTTTGGTACCTTTAGGTACAAAATGGCCGAGTATACCTGTTATTCAATAAGAACTACGTTTAGCAGAAGAAATGGACTTCTGTAGAGATTATCAAATACTATACAATGAACCTACACGAAGGGAATAAGGGAACCGGGTAGCAATATGATGTTGGGTAATCATCTTTCCCTGGTGAGAAGTTTTAACAACTGTAGGAGCTCCAGTAATCAGAATATCCTACAACCAGCAACTCAGAAATCATCATCAGTACTATATATTCCAATAGAGAAGGAGGGGGGGGGAGAGAGTTAAAAAAGCTTTAGAGAATAGCTAACCTCAGCGTCAGATTCAAAATCAAGCTCTAAATTTCTTTCATCATTGAACCAAAGATTGTAAATAATAACTTTGGTGCCATGATGTCCCATGTTATCGAACTGCCAAATGAATCCAAGAGTAAAGTAAATAAGACATTTTAAAGAAAATAGTTGCATCAAGATTCAGTATGATTTAAATGAAGCCTCATAATGCAACATTAATACAGAAATGTAATACTGATGAAATTCCCGTTGAAAGAGAAGATCAATAATATCAAGAGAAATACAATCTGAAAAGTCAAAATTGATTCTAGCCTTTTTTTTGGCAAGCCTGTTTTAAATGAGATCAGCAACTCTTTGATGCTGGCGGGGTTCGAGCCCCAAACCTCTGGTATCATCACCCAAAGGTTTTACCAACTTTGCTAGCTTAACTCTCTCCTAGATCCCATGAACTTCTCTGGTGCGTTAATCTTTTCATAGAACTATGTTCATGGTTCAGACGAAGACAATCATGCTAACTCGACCCAACTGTTCACACCAACCCCATAGAAAACATGCACACGCACAGACACCGTTTAACACAAAACCTATACAACACTTTTTATACAATGTTTAATACAAAACTCCTTAAAAACAATGAATTAGGAGCTGATTTTTTGTGGATGTGTTCTATATGCCATGGAGATCGACTCCACAAACAATCAGCTCATGTGGAAGACCGTCTCCATGGTGGGAACATTTCATCCACAAAATGTCATCCCTTAATTCACCTTGTAGGGTGCGGTGGGAGGGACTGAATAAAACATTGTATAAAGACTGGTAAATGGAACCTGGAAGCACACACACTCACCCAGCATATATATATAACATCCTATGGTGCAACAGGCTCGAACTGGAAGAATGTAACTGCTACACAAGTAGACAAATTAAGTGACAACTCAAACATATATACAAATGCTTGTCAATTTGCCAATGAGTGCTTGACTATGCCTATAGTTCATCCACACAGACAAATTTGGCACATGGTGGAACACCTCCAAAAAGTGTACATGTAATTCCAGGATTAAGTGCCTTTTGGAATGCGAATGTTCTTGCACATGCTTTCTCTTTTTTTTCCTTTTCTTTTTCTCTTTCTACTTTAGGTAAGACATGGACTACTAATAAGAGATAAGCAGGATGTGATATCCTACACTACAAAGCAAGCATGAAAAAACTGAAGAAAACCAA
The DNA here is from genome assembly GCF_015680905.1 of Coptis chinensis. Classification (NCBI taxonomy): domain Eukaryota; kingdom Viridiplantae; phylum Streptophyta; class Magnoliopsida; order Ranunculales; family Ranunculaceae; genus Coptis; species Coptis chinensis. The sequence goes on along the minus strand of NC_141456.1, from coordinate 33,863,523 downwards.
CAAGAGGGAGACCACATAAACACTAAACGACACCAAGAAAGTTACAACAGGCTGCCCATGAAAGAATCACAGCAAAAAAAAAACTACCAAAAGAAATGTCTCTCCCGATCTTTGACCAGGAATATGACTTGAAAGGAAACTAAAACATGATGGATGTTGAACAGTCTAAATGATGAAGCCATTTCCAATGAACTTAAGCAATACATTCAAGAGGCACTTGACTAAAACGGTGGACTAAAAACAACAACTTGACTCCAACACTCATACTTCTGGTCAATTTACACAATAAAGCCATAACCAAAAATGATTTGCATGCTTACTTGCTTCAGCAACTCAGATTCTGTACCATATGGTGACCACTGTAAGAGCATAGACATATTAGATGAAAAATGCTCTGCGCTATAGGAGCTTAGGCTTTTTAATTTGCCAGTTGATGCCTCAAACTCATAATCAACCTGCAACCCACAAAGTGAACATCACTTTAATGCATATTAAATCCTGAAAGAACAATAAACAACTAATTATCAAAGGAAAAACCTTCACTCTGAGAATAATATAGGTACAAATGAAGCATATAACAAAATTTACAAGGCATTGCACAGCTAAGTTACATTGACACGGACACATGTATCACTACCCGATTGTCACTTACACGCCCTGAAGCACATGTGCTGGGAGGTGATCGTGCGGCGCACATGATCGTGCAGCTCGACCAATACAAGCATGATAAGCATTGGTGCTCAAGTATTCTCATGGATAGCCAAGACTGAAGGTTACCCCATTTACCTACAGTCAAATCCATCCTCGGGTAAACCTGAGAGCAGACTAAGCACACTTGTCTCATATCTTGAGATTGGAAAGCCAATACCTCATTGCAACGAGGGATGTGATGATGACACACGACCGAGCAACAAGGCATAGCGCGGCGCGCTAGGACATGGTATTTAGAAACCTCTCTACCCAACGGACCCATGTAGTCAGGCTCCAACTGAGCTACGTCCCTAGACCTGTCCTAGAGTTATCGGGAACCCATGACGCACCCTTCAGTGTCGTCGTGAGCTGGTCCTGGTATCCCACCAGGGAAGTTCCTTGCATATGGTCCGTAGACGATGAGGAGAATGGGAACTCATTCCTCCCTATATATGTCTAAGTAAAATTTTCACTAAAACCAAAAGGGGACATTGACCACATGTTTAAATAGGTCGACTAAGTTGACTTTAGTCACTCCGTGAAACACTGACCACATGTTTGACTAGGTTGACTTTAGTCACTCTATGACACCGACACGAATACGGAGTGTCTGACACAGCAAGTTGTGGGAAACGACACGGGGACACCAATAGTAGTATTTTTTATATAGAAAAATTATTGACCATCTTGGCAAAACCATGACAAAAAACCCATTTCCTATATTTTTTTTATGTAGTATTATTCATGCAATTTCTTAGGAGACGAAAAATGTTATTGCTGGCAAATTTGACCTTTGAGTCCCTTTTAATAAAGTTTCTAATTTTCTACCACAGATTTTTATGGCAAAAGAGAATAGTAATACTATATTTCTGGGATATTTCTTTGCTTTAATTACCTAATAGGCATTTTTTATTTAAATTTTCCACTCCGATTTTAGTGGTGTTAAAGAACATTTTGCACTGATCTGATGTTTTTATCCATGTCTACACACGTATCCGTGTCGACACATTTTTTTTTGTGGGGTGTTGATGTAGGCTTCTCCTCGTGACTTAGCTGCACACACAGGTGTAATAAAAACATTCTAGTTGGGGAGATTTGATTTCCAAGTTCACAACAATGAACGGGATAGATTGGTTCAAAATCATTACATTCCTCCATTCCTTTGATAAGTTGAAATAAAACTTGAGGGAATAAGAAATCATTCAACTATAAGTTACATTTTTGACAAGGCCAGCTTCTCTTTGACTTCCAGACAAACTTCACATGTTAGAGAGGGTCCCTAAAAACTGTATATAGAAACAAATGCATTTACGGATATTTGTATCAATTTGTTCTTTCCTTTGCTTACTCCCTAGGCGATCCCCTCTCTCACCCTTATTGTACCGGCCCGTCTACATTTTTTAGTCGAGATAAATACATTAATACTTAACCATAATAACAAAAAACTTAAAAACATCAACAAAAATATAGGGAAACTACTTACAATCGGTACGACTATTCTATCATGTCCTGTTTGCCTCAAAAATGTGTAAGAAAGGAGACCAACACTTTGAGTCAATGTCCTGATAACAGAGAAATACAGGTTATTAAAATACCTAAATCAGTGAAGCGTAATCGGAAATAGACATGTGCGAAGTAGAACTTCAACATCTATACAAAATTAAAGTTCAAATACATGGCAGATTTCAGTTCTCATTTGCAAAATTAGGGAAGTTGTTCAAGAATTTTTTATTACAACATCCAGAAGAGAACTGGCTAACACTAAAAACTACAATAGAAAAGTTAGCAATATTAACAAAAGTAATATGATTATCAAGTAAAAATCTGTATAACCAAAACAAGATAGAAGTCAATGGGCACAGGAAACCATAGAAACACTGTACAATTGGTCTAGGGGAACCGCACTTGGGAATCTGCGGTTTCATGATTTATTTTCCATATAAATAGATGAGTTCAGTTGTTGTTTGTTGATGCTACTTCTTGAGTGTTCTGAGGTTTTTGAAGATGCTCAAAAAATTGTCATGCACCTCTTGATTTATGGGAGACAGCCAAGCAAAAAAAAGATCTAAGATTCAATTAAACAAAGATAGCAATCAAACCTGTTAGAAGTGTGGCGGCTGAAAACAATAGCATCTGCTCCAAGTCTCATAGTGCTTGTCTTAAAGCCATTTCCATCTGAAAGGCTACAAGCCCACAATTAAATATAAAATAAGCAAGTATGAGCAAAACTACATGTAAAAGGACAAGTATAACATTCTTACATTGTCCAATGGCAGACTTTGATTTCTTATCTGAAAAACCAAAGCTGATACAACGGCGCATTGATTCTGGGTCCATTCCACCTCCATCATCTTCTTATCGCCAAGTACCAAGTTCAGATACACAAGTATTATAATGGGAACATATCTAGTGGTAAAAGTATAATGTAAAGATTCCAACATAACTCAAAGAATCACTAGGGAAATACCCTGAATAATTAGAGCTGGGCACCCATCCCTTGGATTTATGGTTTTATCAACCATGACAAAAGAAGCTCCATTTTGCACCTATAATGCATATCCAGAGCAAATCTGTTGTTATACAATTTTGATGATCCAGAATAGAATTCAATAAGCACATATAGGCATATAGCAACAGTACTGAAATGGTGAAAGAAGAATCAATTACATAAAAAAAAATCTAAATGTCATGGATTATTTTTTTGGTGAGAAACACAGTTTCTACCAATTGTAAAACTAGATCAACTAGGTGCAGCACAGCATGGAAAAATGAAATGAACCCCAGTTGCAATTTAGTCATTAGGTTCATTTGAACTGAACCAAAAGTATAAAGCAAGAACAAAGACCATCAGAAACATCAATCTGTAGAAAAAATTACCTCATCAAGTGCATTGTCAAGCAACTCTGCTATGGCTGCAAAGAGATCCAACAAAACGGTTACAAAAACAGAAATGCACTGAAAGAGTCAACAAACTAAACAAAGAAGAAGAAACTTGGGAGGCATTTCTACCTACCACCAAAGGCCCATTTGTGTGAAGTAGCATTTGAGTGAAGAAACTTGGGATGAACACGTAAATGATTATGTCCACCTGTAACAATACGAACATGAAATGCAATCAACAACCCACCAGGCCATAAGACACCTTTATCCTATGATAAAATAGCGGTGTACCTTGAAGTGCCACCTTGGAAGCCTGTGCATCATTATAAGTCCCAGCTTTCCAGAATTGACGGCATAAGGGTGCAGGAGGCAAATTTGAAGCAAAGTCAGATCCATTGGTTGCAGAACCGGCTTGGACAGTATTTAAAGCATTTGAACCTCCATTGGCTTGAGACGCTTTCCATGTACTATGAAATGTCGATGTCTGATTCTCAACTTTACGCTTCTTTTTCCTTTGTGCAACACTTGGGTTCAGATGAGGCTCCTCTTTCACAACTTGCATTACTGCCTCCCCAGTATCATCATCACTACATAGATCTACAACTTCTGTAAAGCTCATCTTACCCTGCAACACAAACAACCATCCAATTGAAGACAGAATCAGATAATCTTATAAACCGGTAGCGCGTAGGGGTAGAAGTGCCACTTTCTTCCGAAATCCGATATTTTTTGGCAAACAACTATAAAAAAGATTTAAGTGACACAATGTGGACAATTTCCAGAACTTATATACCAAGAAACATAGCTAAAATTGTGAACACCCTTAACTGATCATCAATAATTCAGCTTAATAACCAGAACCAGTTCCAAAACAAGTTCTCCCATGCCCCCAATTTGACAGTTATTAAGGAAATGCAGCAAGTAAGCAAACATATCCTCACTTCAAACATGCAACTATTAAAAAAACAACAACAACAATAATAATAATAATAATAATAATAACAACAACAAAGAAGAAATTACCTACTAATGAGAGATGTCTATGAAGAGCTTGAAAATCCAATAATCCACAGCAAATAATGACAGTCAAAACCCTGAACTAATGAACTACAACAACTTTTAATGAAAAGGTATAAACCCAAAAGGCAAAAGGGGAAGAACAAAGATGTGAGAGAAAAAAATAATAAAATGACAGTTAAGACCCTACAATTTACAATGCAAGCTGTTTACAGCTGTACTTTATAACATTACAGCTGTAAACGAGAAAGTTGCCGTAATTAACGGAAACTTTCGATAGTAACGATGAAGAAATATTTACTCGGGAGTTTTGAGGGGACCCAAAAATACGATTGGATTAGAGTGAGAAAACTTTATCGAGATTAGTATTATTTTTTGGACATTGAGATTGAACAATTGAAATCGACGGCAAGGACCGAAGTTGAGTTGCTAAGAGTGAAATCTGTTAGTGGCATTTCAATTTCAGTCAAAAAGTCCCCAATGTGTTGGAAAAAAAAAAAACGGTAAATAGTGTTGGTAGTTATATGGTAAATAAGTTGATCTTTGTATCATAGTTCTGTGTCCCTAGCTTAAATTCTTTTGAAAAAATAATGAATTGAGGAATACTGATAATTTCATGCATTTATGGATATATCATACATGCATTGAAAAACTATAGGTTAGATATGTTAGCTCATATTAATATCTTAGTTGACGCTCCAAAGGTGAGTGATTTCCTCTAGAAAGTAAAGTATGGGCAGCAAGACTACATAACAATTTGTAGTCGGATGAATCTGACAAAAGTTGTCAATGTACTTTAGATGAAGAGAAGGAGATGACTTGGTCAAGCTTAGTTGTTAATCGAGTAGATTTGTAACCATGTGTGTTAATTGTTGCAATGTATGTCCTCTCTATATATAATTTAGATATTTCGAAATTCAAATATATTCTCTTCGTGTCAAATTTGAAATGAAAAATAGTGAACCTTTCCATTTTATAATAAGTATGGCTTAGTTAGCCAGCCTAACTTGGCATGCCCCATTTTGGGGCTAGCTTGGTGGCATACGAGTCCAGCCCAATGACAAGGGTCTCATTAAACACATGTTTTTGGGTTAACAATTTAAATTTATTAGACTTTTGGACGTGGCAAACGACTTTTTAACAGTAAAATATAACTCTATCAACTCCATGAGCACTCCAAAAGCAAGTGTTTTCTAAAATCAGGTAAAATTATGCAGGGTTTTAAATATTACACTCATTCAGGATTTCCAGCAAGTATTCAAATTGGTATACCGATAATACTAATTTTGTATGTTTTGGCAAAAAATTAAAATCTTTGAAAATTTTGCCAAGTTAAATAAAGAATTTGGTCTAGAGAAGTGGTGAGTTATTTTTTTGTTTTTTTTTTTCTTATTACCGATAATACTAATTTTGTATGTTTTGGCAAAAAGTTAAAATCTTTGAAAATTTTGCCAAGTTAAATAAAGAATTTGGTCTAGAGAAGTGGTGAGTTATTTTTTGTAATTTTTAATTTTTTTTCTTATTAAAATAAAAAGAAGTGATGAGAACTTGATTGGAAAAAAAATTAATTTTACACAAAAAGGCAATAATTCCTAGGCCAAAATAAAAACGGAACTTGTTTGTATTTTAACTCTTGTGTAGACCATTGTCGTTATATATTATTTGTCTGACAATGGTAACGGGCCCATTCTTATATTTTTGAACTTATTCACTAATTCACCTACCACCACCACTAATAAGAAACTTTTAACTTTGAGAATGTGAGGGTATTCAACCTCACTACTACGTGGGTCTGTCCCTAGTTACAATATGAAAATATAACAAATCACAAATAATCAAAGTTCGTTAATCAAAAACTTACATATGTTGATTTCAAACACTCTACCATTTAAACAACTTGAACATATGGTACCACATTCGCATTGACATTAGGTCACTATCAATGTTGCAACTAATTACACGTCATCGACAAGGAACTCGACACATCAATAACTAGGCTGACACGATAAATATATAAATAAAAAGTGAATTGTTTTGTTTTTTGTATTTTGTTCTTTTTTACCAAACTATGTGTCTAAAATACTAATTGCAAGTTTCAATTCATTTAAAGACCAAGATTGTTATGGATTTTGTTTTGCATATCAAGAACAATATCAAATATTAAATTCGTATGTATATAATTAAAAAATATATAAGACTTATCATATGTTAAGCCTGAACTATTATGTGGATTTTAGTCATAAAAATGATGGCACACAAAGCGGGTGAGCCGTGTAACTAATTTGCTTTGTAAGCTCGTGTTATGTTGATAAAAACAAAAACAAGTATTTTTAAAATAAAATAACAAGAACGACAATACAAAATAGTGTCTAATTAGAAATTCAACTGAAAAAGTTTGTTTATAACAAAACAATGTTTTAGGAATAATATCACAAGATCTCACATGTTATGTATAATAATTTATTTTACATTTTAAATTTGTGGATGTCGCAAATTTTTTTTATATTTCATGATGTTTTTCGTTAGGCAAGAACTAAAACAATAGAAAATCACTATAACAGTCCCAAAGTGTTTTTGTTTTTATGTCATAATAATGATTTAAATAACAAAAAGTAAAAACTATCGGAAAAAATGTTTGGTTTTGAAAATAGGAAGATATTTATATATTATTATCTATGTACTAGAGTACACCACATTACCACATCAATATGAGGATTTTCTCTCTCCTAGGTGGCTCTCTATTAGAAGAGAGTTTAATATAATTAGTCACGTGGATATCTATTTGAAAGAATTCTAAGTAATCAAGGGAAAAAATTATCTCCCAACTAGTTTTTAATCAAACCTCGAACGTAATACAAATAGAGTTTCCCAAAAAAAAAAAAAAAAAAGTTTCCTAATATGTAGATTTGTATCACCAGGAAGGTGATAACAAATGAAGAAAATAGGAAATAGAATTTTATTAAAACTTGTGTTTGAAACTAATACAATAATTGTTTATATAGTTTTACATAATAGTCGGTTACAACAGAATCACATGTACTGAAAGTGATGTTTAGTGATATCAGGTTCTTTTGTCTGTTGTCGATCATATCAATATAATTGAAGGCACACGACATCTTAGAAAGTGGTCTTATACAAATATGTAATGTCCTAAATCTCAAATAAATATATACCTACGATATGTGACTTTTCTGAAAATATTTCAGCAGAGTCTCCTCTATATTTTCGACATTTCATAATATAAATTATGTCATAACTTGAAAATATGTAATATAAGTACAGCACCAACTCATTATATATATCTCTGACAATCCTCTTAGGATATAATATGTCATGATGCCCGAGTTACTTGACCGTCTCAACAAGTGTCACAACAGTCATGTAACCCGATTTACAAAATGAGATAATTAAAATACATATATACAATGAATATAATAAGAGAAAGATTCTAAAGCGTTTTGACAAATGCCACACTACCATAAAAAGGGCTTCTTGTGGTGAGGATTTTGCCACGACCATCAATTTGGAGGCTAAAAGCCCTTTTTTGTGGCGCCCATCATTAGTTGAGGCAAAATGTAGCATTTAGCCTCGGCTTGTCACCCTCCGCGACCAAAAGTTAACTTCTAGCCTCAAGATGGGTTAAGCCGCGGCTACAAGTTCACTTCTAGCCTCTAATAGAGTTAGGTCATGGCTAAATGTTGCACAGGTGGCGTTTGTTTAATTGGTTATCTAAAAGGAAAAATATCGGCCCGCTTTATTTCCATATCCCGCCCATGTTTTCATTATCCCACGCCCATTATCACCCAAAAAATCAAAAAAGAAAAAGAAAACAAATTAGTCCTGTTTTTAGGATTTTATCTCTCTCTCCCAAATATTGAAAAAAAAAGGAAGATCTAAACTAAACCAACCATGGGTGGCTAAACTAAATCCCCATTTAATTTTCTCCATTAGAAAACCCATTGGAAAACTCAAGTGAACTACAAAACCGGGTAAGCTTTAGTTCCATCTTTTTTTTCCTTCACCAAATTCATTTAATTTGAGATGAAGATTTTTCATATTTTTTTGGTGTTATAATGGCAGTCAGTGAAGTGCTTTCCAATCGAAATTTCTACTACTTTATCGGTTCGGGTATTTCCTTCACCAAATCTCTTCGTTTCGGCTATAACTTCGGTTAAATTAGTTTGTGACATGTTGTTGGTGAAAATCACTGCAATCAAAATCTGCATCACACTTCTTTCCCTTTTATTCCCCCCTCCCATATTTTTCTATGTTGATCCTACTACTGTAATATTTCTATTTGACAAAAGTTCGTTGAGGTGTCTTCGAGGGCTAACTAAGAAGCTGGTCCTTGTAATCTGGTTTTCTGTAGATAATTTTCGTATTCTTTATTTTGTAGTTTGCTATTATTTTCTATTATCATGTCTGCAATAAAACTTTGAGAAAGACTTTGTGGGTCCTTGTCATCTGGTTTTCTATAGATAATTTTCGTATTCTTTATTTAGTAGTTTGCTGTTGTTTTCTATTATCATGTCTGCAGTAAAACTTTGAGAAAGACTGTAGGTCCTTGTAATCTGGTTTTCTCTCAAACATGAATGGTTTTTATAATCTGAAGAGAACTTTTGCTTGGAGACTCGATCTATGCTTAGAGAAAAGGTGTTGTTTGTATGGGTGGCTTTGTGTATGCTTTATTGCTACCTTTTGGCATCTGGTCTAACATTGTAATTATGTTTGTTTATGAATAATTTAGCTCAGTTTTATGGACGAACGTGGTGCTGGAATGAGTAACCGGTGAATATATATAACTAGTTACAACTTATTTTTAAAATGAAAAAGAAAATTGTAATCTATCTGGTGCGAGAGAGGGCCTGTTTTCAAGGAGCTTTATGTTCCTTACTAGATTTGGGTAACTTATTGGTTCATGGAGTGAATCCTTGTAATATGAAACCTATCCTTTTAGAAATGTTATTAGTTATATATATGGTTATTTAGCTTTTGGGCCACATTATAAATGCATAATTTGCAGTTGGTCACCAATTGTTCGTTTATTAGCGATTGGGCAAAAATTGACGGTGATCCGTCCATATTTTCTAAATTGGCACATTTACCCTTGCACGTGATTGAAATAATCGGCTAAGATCAAAGTTATTTGCAAATCAACAGCCACCATAACGTTTTATTCTAACCGTTTATTTGTGACACGCGTCCTAATCTCTCACTACATATCCTATTAGCGGGAAAACACTAATTAACCACGTTCTCACACTCACTTCTTTCAGACAACACTCTCTCACTTACATCATTCTTTCACATACCTGTTTTTTTGCGAGGGTAGCAAAGTACCCATCATCGAGCATTTTTCAAACATTAAGAACCAACTTAACACATTTTCAAACACTAGGAATAAACTTTCACTGGAGTTTGTAGTAAATGTGGTAGCTTGGAGAAGATAGACTGGACTTGTAGATCTGATCTGTGCATTCAAGCTTAAGAAAGTTAGTTTGTAAGTAAAAACTAAACCTTTTTTAGTTTAGTTACGTTTGTTCGATTGTTTATATTGTTTTGCATGGTTTGAATGTTTGTTTGTTTAAAGAAGTACATGGTTGTCTTTTTGGACCAAACCCTAATTATCAATTAAAAAATTGGCCTAAACCCTAATTTTTTATTATGTTGTGGTCCCAAGCCCCAATTCTTAAATACAGCAATGGTCCCAAACCCTAATTTTTAATATAAAAAATTAGGACTTTTTAAGTAATCTGGAATACTATAGGTATATTTTATATTGATTAATTAGAGTTATATAGTAGTTTGTTGCCACATTATTTTACTGTTTAAAAAATGTAGCACCTTTTGGGCAATGTTTAAAAAATGTAACACAATGTTCACTTGTTGGTTGTTGTCTCACAGACCTATCAAATGAGAAAAAGTAAGGGCAAGGGTATAAAGGGTAAGGGCAAGGGTCCAAAACAAAGGAGAGGTGAGGAGTATCTAGACCATTTAATGTCTGTTTGTAGATTTGGGTATAACAATTGGGCAGAGGATGAGGTTAGCGCTGCTAGAGCTTATGTTGATGAGCATGGTGATGATGTAACTCGTGAAGAAGTCCATGATCACATATTTGAATATAGGGACAAGAAAGAAGCATACAGGGTTGTTGTAGGACTACCTCCATTTGATTCTGATGATGATCAGGATCTATCTGAGTATGACTTGGAGTATCTGGATTGGCTTGATGCAATAAATAATTCAAATGCTGTTTGGGAGGGTGAGGCTAAGGCTGAGGGTGAGGATGAGTCTCATGCTAAGGTTAAGGGTGAAGGAAGTTCAAGTCAAGCACAAACTACTAGAGGGGGAAGTCAAGCACAACCTAGAGTGGTTGTGCAGGCTTTGATGTGTCCCCAGGAGTATAAAGCTATGCAGACTGCACTGAAGAATAAGAGGAAGAAGAGGAGTACAAAGCTTTGATGTTATTCTTGTTTCAATGTGATGGTGTTATGTTTGGTACAATGGTTGTAAGGTGTCATACTTTTGATTGTTATGTTTAGGGTCTTAATGTTTATGTAAGGTGTCATGCTTTTGATTGTTATGTTTAGGGTCTTTATGTTTATGTAAGGTGTCATGTTTGGTACAATGGCTCTAAGGTGTCATATTTTATGGATTGTTATGAAGTTTATTATGGATTATAAATGTTATAAAGTTTATGAAATTAAAATGAAGTTATCATATGTTTTGTGTGATCAAATGCAAATTATTCCATTGCTGATTTATATAGTTTATTTTCATTTTATGTTCCAATAGTGTGGTTGTATATGTTATGGGAACTCTGAGAGGTGATATGGTGTTTGAGTTGCACTATGATGGTTTTTGGATGCCTTTTGCATCTGAGGAGGTTAATTACTCTATGTATAGGGGTGTGGAGAGGTGTGACTATGAGGTAAATGGTGAAGAGATGTGTTATCTTGATTTGCTCAAAGAGATACATAAGAAGTTTGGGGATGACAAACCAGTGTCATGTGTCAAATTCATTGCTCGGGACATCTGACTTACTTCAATAATGATAAGGATATGTTGAAAATGTGGGGTTTGATTAAACCTGAAAGGGATAAGAAGTATCATTTGTTTGTAACCCCATCAAGTTTTGAAGATAACCTACAACCAAGTGAAGCCCAGCCCAGTGTCAATAAGCCCTTGAAGTCCCCAACATCTAACAAACAACCCAAAATCTTATCAACACCAAAAGCAACAAACCAAATCAACCATGAAGTGAGAAAATCACCTAGGATTAACCTTAACCCAATAGTCCCAACAACACCAAAAACAAAAAAACAAAGGGTGGTTGTGTCTGAAGTCAGAAAATCACGTAGGCTTAACCATATTTCTTCCACAACCCCAACAACACCAAAAGTTCCAAATCAGACCATTGCTTAGCTAAGAAAGTCACCAAGACTTCATCCTACACCTACAGCACCAATGAAAGCCAAAAAACTCTATTTTGAAGCTGAAGGTAGGGTGGAACCTCAACTCACTGCAGAAGATGTTCTAAAAGACTGGACAATTGTGATTGATAGTGGTGTGGCATTTGAGGACTTGGTTGACAATGAAGTGGAATATTGTGATGGTGGAGTCAGTGAGGATGATGAGGTTGATATGTTTATACAAGTGGGAGACGAATATGGTCCTAGTATTAAGCTAAGTACTGCTTATATTAGTGAACCTTCTTATGATGAGGAAGATGTTGATTTTGTGCCTAACCCTATAGACATGGACAGTGAAGGTGAAGAACCTGATTTAGTGGATGAGCAACCTGATTTGGATGGGGATAATAATGATGAGGATGAGGATGATGACATCAGTGCTTTTGTGAAGTTACCAAAGAATTTGTATGCAGATGAAGAACATGAGATAATAGAAGGAAATGAAACCACAGAAGTGAGATTGCAACTGCTGCTCAAAATGGAATGGAGAACATTTAAAGAGTGTAGGGAGTTTATGAAGAACCTAGCAATATATCAGAAGTTTAGTTATGAACAACTTAGAAATAATAAGACCAGAATCCACTTGAAGTGTAAGGACCCAGAATGTGGATGGAGGGTGTATTGCACTGTGATGAGTGACAAACACACTTTCAAGTTAAGGAACTATGTGGAGACTCACACTTGTGAGGCTGATGGAAAAAATAAGAATGCACAAGCAATATGTGGATGGGTAGCTGATAAGTTGGAAGGGTTTATAAGACTCATCCACAGATGAAACCCAAAGACATAATTTTGGAAGTGTTGGATTAGTTTGGGGTTGACATTTCTTATTATACTGCTTGGAAGGCTAAAGTTAGAGTACTTAAGAGGATCAATGGTAACTATGAAGCTAGTTACCACAAGATAGCAAAACTCAAAACACAAATACTTAAGAGGAATGAAGGATCATTGGCAAAGTGGTATAGGGATCAAGATGGTGAGTTTATTGGTTTTTTCCTGGCCTATAAGGCATCACTTGATGGATTTGTTCAAGGATGTAGACCAGTAATTGGTCTAGATGGATGCTTTCTGAAAGGTAAGTATGGGGGTTGTGTATTGAGTGTCATTGGATTAGATGCTATGAATGGGTTGTTTCCTCTTGGTATATATATATATATATATATATATATATATATATATATATATATATATATATGCAGAGGTGAAGATAAGTGTACATGGAATGATTTCTTGAAGAATCTAAAACCTCATTTGAACAAACACCCAGAGAAACTTACATTCATATAAGATAGGCAGAAAGGGCTTATAGATGCTGTTGATTTCAACTTTCTTTTTGCAAATCACAGGTATAACCAATTTTGTTTGTGTATAATTATTAGTTATTATAGTTATTATCCTATTACAAATTGCATGTATAAGAATGGATTATTTCCTTTATTGTTCACATATTTTGTTTTAGACATATGTATAAGAATTTCAAGTAAGAATTCAAGGGTGATTACTTGCAAAGTCTGAGTTGGGGGTGCAACAAAGGTATACAAAGTACCTGAGCATGTAACATTTATGGATCAGTTGGAGGAGGATGAACCAGATGCAAAGAAGTGGTTAGAAAGAGAATCCTTAAACTGTTGGGCTAAATCACACTTTGATTTGACATCAAAATATGATTATATAACAAACAATTTCAGTGAGTCATTTAACAGTTGGATCCTAAAAATTAGGGACAAACCCTTAATTCAGTTTGTGAACAAATACAGCTTGGCTATTATGGGCTTGTTGCATCAGAGAAGAGAGCTTGCATGTGAGATGCCATATAATGAGTTGATACCAGCTGTTAGAGATGTGATTGAAAGACTTGAGAAGAAGCACACCAGGTGTTCCGCCCTCCACAAATGTGGCCCAATAAAAGCTCAATTCAATACAAATCTTGCTGAAACACCAGGTATAAGGTTTCAGGAGTCTCACAAATTGCATACTGTGCCATCAACATAAAAAGAGAAAAAAAAATTTGTTGTGAATTTGGTTAAACAAGAGTGCTTGTATAGTTTGGCAAACGACTAGGATTCTATGTGTGCACGCTATAGCTGTGATTATACCATTCAGGCCAAAAAAGGTAAGTTGGGCAAGGTATATTTTTAGTTTCTATTTAGTAAGATATTGATATGCTAATGGAGTTTTAAGTGAGATACCAATTGAAATTTGAATGTTAACAAGTATTGCAGTCCATTTTATCATGTGAATGCATTCATAACAACTTATGATGGTTATATATTTCCATTTGACAATGAAGAGGATTGGGGCAAGGTACTTTGGATTTGTCTTATCATTCATATTTCCAATTTTCCATTGGGATTCTTATGTATTGTTATATGACAGATTAAACCAGAAGATGTTGTACAACCTTCACCACTCGAGAGACATCCAGGTAGACCTAAAAAATAGAGGATAAGAGGTGATGATGAAGAGGATGCAACAAGTAAGAGAAAGTATAAGAAATGTCTTGAACCAGGGCACAATAAGAGGACATGTCCACTAGGGAAAGATCAAACATCAAAGAAATCAAGAAAAGCCGATGAAACCAATGAAGATGAAGACATTGAACCTGAAGTTGGGAATGCAGAGAACAATGAAGGTGAACGGGAAGAAGAGGTGGTGGCAGAAGGTGGGCATGATAGCCCTACAAGAACTAGAGGTGGTAGAAGAGGTGGTGGTAAAAGAAAAGGTGGGCATAATAATGTGAATGTGCAGCCAGTGATTGATGTCCCTAAAGTTGAAGTTGAGAATCTGCAAAATGATGTCCCTAGATCAAGGAGAGGTGGAAGAGCTGGTAGAGCTGGTGGTAGGAGAGGTGCAAGCTAACATGTGAATTTGCAGCCAATGATTGATGTCCCTGAAGCTGAACCTGAAGTTGAGAATCTACAAGTCCCCAAAGCAAGGAGAGGTGGAAGAGTTGGTGGTAGGAGAGGTGCAGGCCAACATGTGAATTTGTAGCCAGTGATTGATGTCCCTGAAGTTGAACCTGAAGTTAAGAATCTGCAAGTCCCTAAAGCAAGGAGAGGTGGAAGAACTGGTAAAGCTGAAGCTGCAAATGTTAGGAGATATGGAATAAGAAGTGGTACATACAGAGGAGGTGGTAGAGGCTTGGGCTGGTGGTTGGGTGAAGATTCACAACCACCCTCGACACCAGGACAATCTACACCTTACTCAATCCCAACCTCAGTAGTGGATGTCTTACTTAGTTGAGATATTCTATTTATTTGAGATACTCTGTTGAAGTTGGCAATGCTACTTTCGTGGCTGTTTATGGGCATCAAATATTTTTTGTTATTTTGTATGCTTTTAAACCTATGCAGACTAAATTATGGAAGTTCACTTTTGCAGAATGGTCAATTATCAATGGTGTATATCTAGCTCTATTTTTGTTAGAAAAACATGTTTATTCATGTTGCACTGAGTACACACTCCTCTCACTCACTCACTCATAAGTACTAGTAGGTAAATGACATTGTGGGCAAAAGTGACAGCTCTTGCAGAGAGGAAATTCTTTTTTGCATAATTGGCAACTTGGAAGCACCTCTTTGTTGGAGTAGATCTCTTGCACAACACTACAAGCCTTGAATGAGCACTTAAGCAACTTGGTTTCTAGGGTACCAGCATCGTTATACAGTAAAATCACACACATAAACCCACCACAACAAGCTTTAGGGCAGTGAACACCTATGTAAGTACATATTGAGGCATAATGCCCTTCTTCCTTGCAAAATTGGCAGACCTAAAAAAACACATATTAGGGATTAGTGCCAACAATAATCTATCATATTAGGGATTATACCTAATTAAAATTGTTTATTTTGCGTTTGGTCCAACTGAACTGCCATTATAGAAAAAGGCCGAACAGGTCACAAGGTGAGAAACTTACCTTTGGAGGAGAGACAACCACCATTTCACTTCCACCCATTTTTTTAAGTGTATGTTTGAAAGGATTTTAAGTGTATTTTTTTAAGTTTATGTTTGAAGGTAGGCTCCCATGGTCGAAATATATAGGGAGTGGAAGAAGATAGCATCTAACGACTATATTGATCAAATCTTAATTTTACCGTTTTTTTGTTTGATTTCAAATTTCACATCATAGACACGTGCGAGGGGTGTTTTAAGCATTACACAAAATTGGTTTTTTAGACCAACAGTTCAGTCACGGTCAACTCAAGGTCAACCATCAATTTTGGCCCAATCGCTAATAAATAAACAATTGGTGACCAACTGCAAATTATGCATTTATAATGTGGCCCAAAAGCTAAATAACCCTTATATATACTATGCCAATGCTATTAGTAAGAAAGAAATGTGCACCTGTGTTCTAGAGAACCTTTAAACAAGTAAGGGATATATTGATTATTTAATTCTTTTAATCTTTTTGTTCCTGATGTCTTAATTTATTGTAATCAAGTCGGTTTTTGTAAATGACATTAGGTTGACAGGATCTCAAGGTGGGGTTTTTTGTTCCCAGTGCTAGTCTTGGTTATTAGACGCTCGAAAAGGTGATTTCTAACTATTGAGTAATATTTATCTCGTATTATTTTTTATGTTGATTTCTATATTTAACATTTTAAACAAGTGGAAAATGGGTTCAAGGCACTTCTGCCCTTCCTAAGGTTTTTAATAACCCATCAAGTTCGAAGTTGGAACTTATTTGGAATGGCAATAATCAACCTGATGGACCGGATACACATGCAAACTTGTATGCAGAATCTATGGGAATATTGATGGTGTCATCACATCGATTTGATTGGACTAGACACTAGGAGCAGCAAGGTGGAGATGGAATACGCTTAAGGTAATCATAATGACCTTGAATTTATCTAAGGCTAGTTTATATATAGGTACTTTATATATATATATATATATATATAATAACTTCTAATAGTGGTTATGGTCTAATGGTATTATAATTTAAGGTGCAAACACCATTGAAGTAGGGACAACACTTTGTTTGACATATTAATAAGGTCCCACCCAGGTGTGCTAATACTTATTTGTTAGAGCGCACAAGAGATTTCATACAAACAAGTACTTGTGAGTCCCACTAGTACTATGCATTGAAAAAAAAAATCCAAATCAAAGCAATGATCCAAACAAAAAAGGCGACTACATACTCTACAGATATTGGGTGATAGTCATTGGCTTCTAGATGTGCACCACATGTATATATGACCAATGATACATATACTGAAGTTGGACAAAAAAATACAAGCAACATAAACCACAAGAGTGACGAACAAAACCTTGAATTAACTGAAATGAATTTACTACTCAAGTTCTATGGTTAGAACATAAAACACATGCTAAGGTCTCAATAGTCGTCGACCCCCATGAATTTATCTTACCATTCACTGAAGTGAAAAAGTTTTGGGTATCCTAATAAACTGAATTCATGACCAAACTATAATGCTATGTAAGATAATGTTGATGGACTTCTGTCGTACAAATTTTTGAGGGCCAATGCAGGGTAATCATTGAAACTCGACAGTCGGGTATGCTCTTGTTCTCGACTTAGTCCTCCCCTTTTGATAAAGGCTATAAACTTGTTTCTATTATATCTACAACATGATATTGTAGTCTGGGTTTTGAGATTGTATTCCATCAGGGTACTCACTTGCTAATCCCTTGCCATCTAGTTTCTAATATACTTACACCGTGTTTCAGGTTCGTGGGAGTTTAATGAGAGCAAGTCGGAAGTTACTTTGGGTCGAATTGCCTTAGATCTTTTGAGTGTGGTTCTAAAACTTGCTACTAATTGAGTGATCTTTGTTATATTAAATGTGGTTGCAGTATAAAAATGATGAGGTGTCACTGATTTAGGATCTGATTGTTGGATGACTTGAAGGACCCAACCATATGAAGAAGTGGGTGTATGTCATTAACACAAAACTAAAGCTTGTTTCATGTATTTTTTTTTTCTGTGGTACCAAGTTATTATTTATTGATCAAGTGAGATTTTGTACTTGACAATCAAAGACTTATTTGATTTAATGGAAATTGTGGTATTTTATTGTTATAATTATTTTGAGGTACAATATATATGCTTTTTGTTGGATTATTAAATGGTGCAATAACAAAACAAAAATAATAATGAATTAAAAGAATATAAAAAAACTTTTAGCAGCGGCCAAGTCGTGGCAAAATGTATATTCAATTTTAATGTTTTATTAGTTTTTGTTGCGGAGGGGGCGTGACAAAAAGATACTTACTTTTTGAAAAAATAAGAATATCGTTTAAATGGAAAATACATTTTGCAACGAGAAGTCCGCAGCAAGAAGTTGAACGTTTAGCAGCAGCCACTTTAGCCGTGGCAAAAACGAACTTGCCACACCATATACTGCCACGGTGGTGGCAAAAGGTTTTTCCGCGGCAAAAGGCTTTTTGCCACGAAATTAGGGTTTTTAGCCACGGGACCTGGCCGCGGCAAAAAGTTAGATTTTTAGTACCAACTAACATCGACTAAACAAATAAAAATATCTCTAATATGGCAACCGGTTGGACACAAACACAATTAATAGTAATGACACTCATAACAATAAATATTTAAGTTATTTGTATCCATCTGTCTATTTGTAACCAAATGACATACGTAAAACAGTATACTTGAATCACTTAATTTCAGTTCCTCCAAGCTAAAATACGAAAGGATCCAATATTAAACATATCACACTAAGCATGCTCTAACATATATAGTTATGAAATAAAACATTGATCAAACATCATAAACAAAAAACTCTACGGGGTGGGTATCTACCTATGGAAGTGGTTGTACCTGGTGACTCCCTATGTACCCTTTCAGGGATCAAGTCATACATAGTTCTTCCTTAGAACTCGACAGGTCTACATTAGAACCTAACAGTTCAACCTTAGAATACTACTTGAGCGCGTGCTTCACAAGGGATAAAAGACTCATGCAAAAGAACCGTAACTTCAATATAAGATGATGTAGCTCACTTAAGAACAAACTAACAAGAACAAATCAACAAGAAAGGGATATAATCATTCTAAATACAATCCATAATTCACTTAATTTAACTTGTAAGTACTACCCATTAATCATTCTAAATACACTCCATAATTCACTTAATTTAACTTGTAAGTACTACCCATTAATCATTATTATATCAAACGATAAAGGAATGCAACCTACAACTTCACTAGCGAATAATGTATACCCAACATTCGACTCCATTACGTCCAGCAACCCATAAACCAAAAACATAACATAAATAAATACTTAATATTTACACTAAAGATTAACAATGAAAGAAATTCCAACAACTTCAATCCATAGCCATAGATATAAATTCTTTTATGTAAAAGTTCACAACAAAATAGAAATCAAACTCACAAACATAAGCAATAAATTAAACATCCAGAATCCAATATTCGTAGACCAATAAAATTGGGAATTGAACTAACTTTGCAACAACAAATAAAACCAATTATATTTAGAATTAAGAGAAATAGAAGTATTGGTTTTCCTTTCCGAGAAAGAGAGCAGTGGTGAAACCGTAGATTATAAGAGATTCAAGAGAGACGCCAAACCCTGAGAGAGAGAGAGAGACTTCCCTCTTCCTTTCTATTTTTCAGCCCACAAAATAAATCCCTGGAGTCCAAAGCCCAAAGCCCAAAAATTTGGGGTTTTACAAATAACAAGGTGGTATCATAACCCATGAGACTCGCAATCAGTAGCAAGAGATAATATTGATACCCTGTTGCATCTGGCAGTTGACAAGTGGTCGATTTTGTGTATTGATTAGTGGGTTGAAGTTCGTCCTAAATCTTATGTTAGAGAGAATGGTTTGATGGCTAAAAACAAAAATTTATCTAAAATTTCTCCTATTCATGTTTCTAATCTCTAAAAGGGAATGAAAACAAGTTGTATAAGGTGCTAGGAAGATAAAAACATTGAAAGTTGGTTGCTTTGAATTAAAAACTTAAAATAACAAGGGAAGAAAAAAACAACTTGGTTAACAAGTTACACTCATTTGATTGATTTAACTGAGTGTAACATGCTTATATTGATTGAAATGACAAAAGAGAAGTGTAGAAAACAAGTTGCTTGATAACAAGATTGAAGAATAAGTATTTAAATGCAAGGAAAGACTTTAAAGTAAAAAAAGCATAAAATTTGAACAATGGAAAATAGCAAAACAAGAAATAAAACTTGAAATAAAATAAATCTATCTAAAAAACATGAGTAATGATCTCAATCCTTAGTTTGTCAAACCAAGAATTGGATAATGATTTCTCTATACATTTTTTGTTTATATACCCCTACTTTTACATTTATATATTTGTCATCCCCTCTAGATGTAGGATACCTCTAACAATTGTTTTTCCTTTTGCTTTTTTGCTTTATGTTTTTCTTCTTGAGCAAGCTAGGCAAACAAGAGTAAGATAAGAGCACTTTTGAGATAAGGACATCATCTTCAGTCTTTTGAGTTAAGGACAAAACTTCAGACTTTTAGGTTTGAGTCCTTGATCGTTGACTTTGATGTTGACTTTTCAACACTTTCTCATATAAGCTCGAGTCTACCTAAGCAGCGTTAATATAGTTCATTTCGGCACTAAAGTGTATCTTTTACGATAAGTAAAAGCTATGGTCTATAACCTACAAATGAAAGTAAAAGCTATGAGTTGTCTATTTATTATGCGTAAGAATGACTGTAACACAGTAATGTAAGGGGATAAAAATGCACATTTGGGGTCTGATCAACTACCCCCAAACAACATTTTGTTTGTCCTCAAGCAAAAATGAGAGAGATAAAAACTAAGATCACAATTGTGTGATTTATTATACTAATATCATTTCGTAGAGTGCAATTGCATTGACCATATGCAACAAGGCCTTAAACCACTAGGAACTCCCTAATGGACGAGCTTAAGCCTCGCAAGAGTTTTCCAGATAATGTACTCACAAACTTCCTCTATCTAGCATAAAGGGTCTTGTCTCCTTATTTATTCTCAGAAGTATATACATCTCATTAGCGAGGAATAAGGACAGACTCATTTAAACTTATATATATATATATATATATATATATATATATATATATATATATATATATATATATATATATATATATATATATATATATATATATATATATATATATATATATATATATATATATATATATATTTGTACAAACATGAGTAATGAAATGCAAAAGTAGAGTTGTTTCTGAAACTTTTAGAGAGCGTCCTTAAGGTGGGTTATCACAGGGATGTGTTGAAACACAAACTCTCTGATAGATTCACTCAAGTTTCATTCTCTCAAGTGCAAAGGGCACTTATATTCCTCACATACACGAATGGCATCCAAAGAAATCGGGGTCGATTGATCACAATTGCCACTTACTATCACATCATCATATTCCTAGTCGAGTTAGAGATATTTTATTAGGAGTTACAGGGCTAGGGGGATGGTTTATAAAGAAATTGGAAGGGAAAACAAAATCTGGTGAGTTGAGAAATCAGGTCTTCAAGATACCTGTAACTAGAGAAAAATCTTGTTTTGTTTTTTGCTTTCGAATTGTGATTCATTCTTTAGCCCTTTGGCTTTATGACTCCATATGATTTTGAATTTTGGGAGTTCTAACTTTGCTTTTGTTTCTTTTGATATTGATATTGATGTTGATTGTGGTAGTGGTGAGTATTGATGTGTTGAGTTGAAATCATCCTAAATCTAAAGACGGGAGGAATGATTTATGAGTGAAAACAATAACTTTTTAACTTTTTTTAATTATTCATATTTTTCTTCTATTTCTAATGAGTATGGAAAGACTAGTGTTTAAAGAGACGAAAACATTGAAAACATGAAGTTGTAGGATTAAAACATAAATAAAAATGAAGAGGAAATGAGAAAACTTTATCACCAAGTTACACTTATTTCCTTTATGTAACTAGTGTTTTGATGTTTAATGACAAGAAATTTGATTGGAATGAAAAGATTTTTGAAAACAAGGATTTGAAACAAGTATTGAAATGAAATGAAAACAAGAAAACAAGATAGATTGAAATAAGAAAATAACAATACAAGAAAATAAAATGCAATAATGTAAATCTACCTAAGAAAGCATGATAAAATTGATCTCAATTTTTGGGTTGTCAAACCAAAAATTGGATAATGTTTTCACTCCTTACTTTTTACTTTTATATTCCTACTTTTACAATGACTGATTTGCCATCTCCCTCTACAATCAAGACACCTCACTATATTGCTTTTTTACTTTTCCTTTATGCTTTTGCTTTTGTTTTTTCTCTATTTTCTTGATCAAGCTAGGTTTTGAGCAAGTCTTCTTTTGAGACAAGGTCATCCATCTCCAGTCTTCTGAGTTAAAGACATGACTTTCAGTATTCTAGGTTTGAGTTCCTGACCTTTGATATTTGACTTTTTCAGCACTTTTTCATAACAGTTTGAGTCTTCATAAGAAGCGTTAATAAACCTTCTTTTGGCGCTAAAATGCATATTTTATGACAAGTGGTCTGAAATGGTCTGTAACCTACAAAAGAAAGTAAAAGTTATGAGTTGTCTATTTATTATGCGTAAGAAGGGTTGTAATGCAGTAATGTAAAGGTAATAAAACGCACATTTGGGAGCTGATCAGGTACCGACTCCTTTTGATTTTGAACTTTAGAGATATTCGATTTTTTACTCCTTTGACTCCTTTGATTTTTTAGGAGTTTTAGTTTTTGAGGAGTCTTTCTTTTTCTTTTCTTTCTTTCCGAAGCAACTAACTGATCTGTTTTTGTACAAGGTCTTCTCTTCTCTATTTTTTATGCTGATCCTATTCTCAACTCGTCAACTGGATAAACTTTAATTTTATTGTGTGTAACAACTATTTAGGGATTGATGACGAAGAATAAAAAGGTTTTAGAAGTTTTTGAAAGCTCAAAAAGGGTAACTAGAGGAAAAATATCTTTTTGGGTTTTTAATGTTTATTTGGCTATATCGATCCAAAAAATGCCTTAATTCTCTCATAGGATATGGTGTGGTGATCAAGCAAGTGGACGTGTGGTCTTTCTATCCAGACATCCTTTGTGTCATCATTCAATAATAATCATTCAGATGATGCTTTTGGTTAAATTCTTATAGGATATATATGGAACTTAATTGTTCTAATCTTAGTCTCAGAAACTCAATATTATATACAATCAATGATGCTTATACATGTCATTCATGAAAAGATGTCGAAACTATTGTACGTATATTAGTCTAAGTTTGAATAACAAATCCTTGCTCTATTGATATAATGAGACTTCTAGACTATTTATTCTTCATAGAAAAATGAAACAAGACTTTTAGTACTGAACAGAAAAATAATTATATATATATTAAGAAAGAAAGAAATATGATAGTATAATAAATGCATAGTTTTTACAAAATATTACTATACCACCCTCAAACAAAAATATGTTTTGTTCTCAAAGTATGAAGAGATAAGGAAAAAGATTGCCATAGAAACATGAGCAAAAACGGCAGTACATCTGTATTTTGTTCTTCGTGTTGAAGATATACCACCCCCAAACAAGTTTGGAGCGTGGGTTGTTGGATATAGAATGAGAAATACACGGGTTATTTTAATAGTAAGTTACGTAATTATTCTAATATAAAATTTTTGGGTTTTTTATATTTTTGAAAACATACATATGTAGTGCAAATAAATTGGAAATTGTGGCTTGATGTATATGTATTATCTTCTACTCATATACCAAATTCCGCATAATAAGAAAATCTAAACATGCATACATGATTATTATTACACTAACAATTGAAGGATTAAAAAGTGCAAAATGTAAAGTATGTAATTAAACAACTATCTATACAAACATATATGAAATGTGTGTGTGTAGTTTAAACCCCTTAATAGTATTCTATTTAAACCAATTATGTTTATAATAAATAAGAGTTAGTAATGTTTACGTGTTTTTGTATATTCCATATCTTAAAGCTGTTTATGTGCTTAAAGACACTATTTTGCATGAAAAACGAGTTAAGATGATTGTTGAGGAAGTTCTACGTTTAAAGCCTAAGAATCATGAAGAAATGCCTTTTTCAAGCCAAGTCAAAGCTGGAAAGTCAAAGTCAATTCAGGTAGAAAAAGAATATAAAAGTCAATAGAACTTCAAATAGGCATATCTTTGGACTCGGGCCTCGGAATTGGGCCTAATTTATGTCAAAACGGCCGCCTCGGAATAAGCTTTCCAATGGACCCAACCTTGCCCCCCTCCAATCAAAGTTGTAAAAGTAGATAAAAAAGGCACTGAAGTAATTTTCAGCAGAATTAGTCCTTTTAGACTTAATCTAGTGGATTTTGGGCTCACTTAGACGCCTAAAGTCTCCTTTTTTGGCCCATGCACGAAAATGTAACCCTAACCCTCTCCTATATAAAGAGGGTTCAGACTAAACTTATTCTCTCCTTCCTACCCTTAGTCTCTAATTGGTTTAGTGTAGTTGTAGTTTAGTTTAGGGTTAAAATTAGGTTTATAATTGTAGCATCCATTAAAACCTTCAATAAAAAGCTTTAGTTCTTCAATTCAATTCTTGTCTCTACTTTATTATGTCTTTTTTTTTTTATTACTTTTGTATAATGATTCCGATGACATAAGGCTAAACCTCTATTAAAAGGGGTTTATGAAGCCACATGAGGATGATATCTAATTAGAATAGTCATTGTTTTGTATTATGCACTTCAAGTTCTTCGTTGTGAGTTTCTAGAGATAGAACTCATAATGATGAACTAGAGTTTAGAGCCACCACCAAAGAGATTTGTGGTGGAGCTAAACTCTCATACTAGTGAAGCCTTGATCCGAGAGGACTTGGTGTTCACTAAGGATTAAAACAAGCGATTCAATACTAACTAATAGTCAATCAAATCGCGTGGTGGATTAAATTTACTAACTAATAACCTTCTCTATATCCTTCTCTCATCTTTTAATCTACTATTTTAGCATCTTAAATTTACTGTTTTTATCATATTATATTACTTTCTCATTAGTTATTAGTTGTGTAGTCTAAATTCATTATAAGTACGTACAAGCAAGAGTGGAGAACACGATAACTCCTCTTTATCACATGATATTTGAGAGTATTATTATTGATTGATTAGAATGATTTTAGCATGTTAGAACTACTATTTTCACATCTAATTTAATTATCTTGTCAAATGGCGCCGTTTGCCATCTTGCTTTGTTACGTATTGCGTGTTTAGATTAACAAAACTATTTTCACTGTTCACAAATTCTCAAAAAATTTATGCTACTGTTTGAGTGCATACGAGTTGCTCTACCAACTCACTGCCCTCCCATGACCTGATCCTAAAAAAATCAAACCCTAGCTTTAACTTACGAGCGCGTGTGCGCCTTAGATTTGCCTTCACAAAGCTCCCTCGCATTACACCCTCGGCGCAACCCGCCCAATTTACCCTATTCTTAAGCGCGCCCCTTTAAATTTACCCAAAAAAAAAAGGTACAAATCGCGACCCACACCCAATTTAGCCTATATTTGAGCACGCACGTGCCCTAAGTTAATTAGGCTAAAATAAAATTTTAATATTATTTGCATTATTATCTCAAGAGTACAGTACAATACTCGTATTCTAAAAATTACAAAATTTTAAAAAATTATTTTTCTTCATTCAAAACAGTGTCTAGCAAACTGAAAGAATTTTGGGTTCTCTAATTAAGGAACGTGCACACACGGACAACCTCCCTCAAATTCCTAAGTGACCTGGCCATTGGTTTGATACAAAAATACAAAAAAAAAAAAAAAATTAATATTAAGTTAAGTTAGTAAACCCACCCACTACCAAAGCCCGTTTCATAGGCCTAACATCAAGGCCCAACACGAAGCTCATAGTAATTAGCTTAAACTTTATTCTTAAACGTAAACACTAATAAGGTTAATCTTTTTTTTACAGGACTTCACTATCCACACTTTGTACCCGGACCAGTACTTGTATAATTGTTCAAGTAACATAGACGTGTTTCAAGGCTGTTGAAGACGCTATTTATACGCGTAGCAAGGACGCTCCAGGTAACACCTCTCTACATCCTCGAATCTACTGTAAGATGATTCTATTTATAGTAATAATCAGGCTATTTTTGCATGTTTGTTAGGAATTGCATATTAGACTTAAAACTTGCATGAGATTAAGATCTAGTACGCATAAACCTACCTTATTAGTTTATCATAGATACAAAAATAATTGCCTATCTAGAAATTCACACATCACCACACACACAACACCTACACCCACCAACACTATATTTGTAGCAATGGATGAAGAAATAGCAGAGAGACCCCTCTCTGATTTCTATAAGGCTTTAAACGATGGACCTGAGTCCTGCATAATTCTTGCAGATACTACGGGAGATTTTAGATCCCCCCCCCTAATATATTTAATCTGCTACCTGTTTTCCATGCATGGGTTAGACCATGAGAAGCCTTATCAACACTTACGTAAGATACAACAAGTTATTACTACATTCCATCATCCTAACGTAACACCTGAACAAATAAAGCTAAGGGTGTTTCCTTTCACCCTAGCTGACAAAGCAGTAGCTTGGCTAACAATACAAAAGCCAAACTCTGTCAACACATGGGAAAAACTAGTTGAATTGTTTATGGAACAATTCTACCCACCATAGAAGACTAATGATATGCTACAAAATATTCACTTCTTTCGCCAAAATCCTAAAGAATCTTTTTATGAGACTTGGAATCGTTTCATTGATCTTCTAGTAGAATGTCCCCATCATAATCTTGGTAAAGACACACTAGTTCGTGCCTTCTTCAAAGGCCTATCACAACACCATAAGGAGACTTTAGACATCATGAATGAAGGGAATTTCTTAAGTAAAGGAGCCATGAATGCTTCTAACTTTTTAGATACTCAATCCAAGAAAAGTAACAACTGGGGAGGTAATGATTACTCCCGCTCCACTTCGTCTTCTTCAACAGTTAAGGCAACCAGTATGTTTGAGGTAAAACAAGATCCTAAACTTAGAACTTTAATTGAATCCCTCACTCGTAAGGTCGATGCCCTCTTTGTCAATAAACAAGAAGCGAAACCCACTCCTGTCATGAACATAAACTCTCCTCGTTGTAATTTATGTTTTAGTTTTGAGCATTCCGACTTCTATTGTCCTCTTGTCTATAAACAACCACCACCATAGCCAGCCAATGTATGAGCTTTTAATAACAACCCTAACACACAATGGAGGTAAAACACTAATTATAATCCACAACAACAAGCTATACCTCCAGGTTTTAATAATCAAAATATTAGGCCCACTACAAACTTCCACCAATTTAACCAACATCTAGGACAATGACAATTAGGTGACCAGAATAGAAGTTTAGTACTCATGACCCAGAACTATCAACATCTAGACATTAACACTCAACAAGCCTTATTTCCAGTCACTCCTCCTATGACCACTCCACCAGTTAAACCATCTACAGAGGACGTATAGTAGTAGTGACCTTGCTGGAAAAACAAAATCAAATTATGCAACAAAACTCCAAATTGATGAAAGATCAGCATGATCAAACTACTAACATGCATGCTATAACAAATGATGCAAATGATGTAGTCTTTGTGCCAAAAGGTTATTGACATGTCTCTTAACCAAAATAATAACCAACAAGGCGTGTTTTCAGGTCAAGTTGTGCCTAATCCTAAGTCAACAAACACTGTCTTTGAAGTAAACAGTATTCAATGTAATGGTAATATAAACCAAGGGGACCTACAGGCAGTCACTACCCTTCGTTCGGGTAAAGTAGTTGATAACCAAGTGACTATGCCTAAAGATCACCCGCAAACTAAGAATGAAATCATACCAAATACTATCATAGAAACTGAAGACCCTACAACTGTAGAAGTACCAGTTAAACCACAACCAAAAGGAAAAACCTTACAATACCCCATAATAGAAATTGATGATCCTACACCTGTAGAGGTTCCAATATGGAAACCTAGTTGGAAAATGGCAAAAGATAATAACAAGATTGATACTTATGTTGACCCATATGCTAAGTATAGAGAAAAACCACCGTTTCCCCAGAGACTAGTTGTGTCTAAAAATGACGAAAATTTTGATGAGATTAGGGAAGTGTTTAAAAATCTGACTATAAACCTACCTTTTCTAGATGCTATAAATCTACGTGGACACGCACTACACCAGAAAAGGCGTTTACTAACAGTTATATCCGTTACTTATATTTTTACTAACGGTTATATCCGTTAGCTATAGGGCGTCACTCTCACTTAGGCCAAATTTAGTAACGGATATAACCGTTACTAATAATAATTTTAGTAACGGTTATATCTGTTACTAAAATTCTTTGTAACAAATAACCAACTGTTGGTGGCAAATTAAATTTGTCATTTCAAACGGATATATCTGTTAGTAATGGACATGTTATTTACTTAACTATTGTTTGTAACGGAAATATCTGTTACTAATGGTCGATATATTTTTAAAAAAAATCAATTTTAATTTTGGGGATACTTGCACCCTATATAAAAAAAGTTAGTACTCCATGTGACTTTGGGTTGGCATCCACTGTACACTCTACCAAATCTTACTAAACACATAACTTTTATAAAAAAATAAATAAAAAATCAACCAAGTAATAACAATATAAAACCACTTATATTTTCACAAATTACACCAACTCTACCATTCAAATAATTTAACAAATAATACTTCTAGTGTATTTTATTCATCCACAAAGTAAACTACTTGCAAAAGAATCTATCTCTGTGCTCTCATTATCTTGTTTGTGATTTATACTTTTTGTGTCGTCTGAAAGAGGCTCCTCTCTGCTAGGAGTAAAATACTGTGAACCCACCTCATTATTCTCTTGAACATTTTCGAACTCATTTCGAGATGAAACCTGCATTTCAATCATGTACCGGTTTAAATACTATGGAAACAAACAACTCAATTCTTTAGCAGATGAACAATAATTTAATAATGGAGGAAAAAGTATCGGCAGTTTGAATAAAATACCTAGTTTGAATAAAATACCTTATTTTTTACAAGTGTAGAACAAAGTTCAGGAGAGCATTGTCTTTGTGTCCATTCAAACATCTCACTATCAAAAGCATCTGCAAGTTTGGACTAAATATCCATTTTCTCCTTCAAGAATAAAACAATAAGAAAGTAAGGCATCAAATACACTACTAAAAAAAGGGTTTATAAGCTCAGCTAAAAGGTGAGATGTTAGAGTTTTACCTCGGACTCCCTTCATCAACTTTAGTAAGTGGAGACAAATATCCAAGATGGTCCCGATCCATAAGAGAAACATCATTTCTAACAAACTCATCCTTGTGCTAACTTCTGAAAGAATGACCAATGTTTAGGATCATGGTTTTCCATGTTCATGCTCAATCCAGTTCCATCAATCGCACAAATGACTTATGCTAGAGGAGTCTTCAAATCAATCTTTCCTTTGAAAATATATATAACAGAAATCTCGAGGGAATCAGTCATTGATGTCAATAAGAATATGTCTACGCTCTATAACGGAACGCTTGGCAACCGAGGACTTAACTTGAGGTGCATATTTAGTGGAGGCCCCTACCTAAACAGAATTATTTGATTGCTCGAGGACATCATTACTATGTGTGTCACTGGAAGCTATCTCACCCCAATGAAGCTCTAGTAAGATAGATGCACTTCTAAGCAATAAAACCACACACTATGCACTTCTGTAATTTTGGTGGCCGAGTTAACACATTATCCATACCCAATAAAAATAGTGATGCTATGAACGCCTGACCAGTGACCACAACATTGTTGTCACACGGACAAATAAAATAGAGATGGAATTCATGAATAATGGGGCCAAGTAAGAAGCACAATAATAGTTGAGAGAGGAATTATACCTGTACTACAAGGAGGCCCTTAATGCTGTTTAATAATGATGGAGTGATCTTGTCAATCTCATCGCCATGACCTAGAGTTCCACAGTAGCCTTTGCCCCATGTATAAACCTACAAACACCATTACAGAGAGCTCTAGCCGTAACTAGGACAATGCCAACAGGCCAATCATGTAAGTATACAGAATGTCAACTGATACGTATAAATACTAACATATCCACTACATGCTTATCCCTAGCAAAGACGCACACAACATGAATATTCTTGCTTTTAAAGGACTGGATTGATAGGTGCGTGTGTGTTTCCATAAATTTCTACCACCATACCCGTGAACACCCATATCCATGTTGATAAATTCAAGGTCCAAACACACATTTTGACTTTCATCAAAGATATTATTTATCACAAAATCAGTAGCTACACTTACTTATCTTTCAAACATGCTATACCTAGCTGATGAAATGCGTGAAAGACAAGCTATGCATCTCAATATTACACAAGTATCCACTTTCTAATGAAAGTTCAGAGCATACCTTCTTTGATGCCAAACAAATTTTTGCATCCTTCACATATACGTCCAACATAGCATCCAACACCAAACTGTATGACAAAGCAGACAGGTAAGCATCTAAGCATGCCCAGTGGTAAGAGAATAAATTATATTACAACTGGACTATGTTTCATTTCAAACCAATGGTTCCAAAAACTTTCACGAACTTTATCAATTTCCATTAATTAGTTCTTGTGTGTTCCAGGATTGGTATTGAACTCCATTCCAAGAGGATTGTTTACAGCTCGAAGCCATGGATCCTTACCTTGGCAATCTTAAGTTTCCACATCGATCACGATCGGGTATACCTGAAAATAAAACAACATTCACTTTAGTATATAATAAATTGAAACATTTTCAAGAACACACAGTCAAAGCATTAAAAGAAAAAGTATAAACGAAACAAATTTAACAGTTTAATCTAAATGTATATGCCAAGTTCTCTCAAACTGAAAAACGGCAGATGATTAAAAAATAAAAAATAAAAAAGTTCGCGATGAGAGAAACCAGTTCGCGAGGAAGAGAAATCAATTCGTGAGGAAGAGCATTATGTTCAGTAAGGGAGAGAAGGAGAGTAATCTCTTGAGCGAGTTTACCTGGTTTGTCTAGCTTCCTCAGCAGTCAGCTCCTTCTTCAAGCTTTCCTATTTGGCCTATTTGTTTTTGGAAAAGGAAGAACTTATTAGGGTTTTAGCGAGATAAGGGAAACCAAAATTATGACTTTTGTTAAAAAATTTAAGGGGGAAGATGCGGACGCTGTGGTCGAAATTAGAATTTCAATTGTTTCAATTTTAGTTTTCTTTTCTTTTATTTTTATTTTTCTCTTTTTTGACGGATATAAACGTAAGTAAAGAGCAATATAACTGTGACCTAATTATCTAATTGTTACTCCAAATATTTGGTAACACTTGTTTCAATATGTAACGGATATATTTGTTACTTCATTAGTAACGGAAGTAACTGTTACTAACGTAAAATTGTCTCCATTACAAATTGACCATTTTGGTGTAGTGACGCTAAGTTTCTAAAAGAGTTGTGCACCACAAAGAGGAAAACCAACATACCCCATGAACCCTTTTTAACTGAACAATATCTCTCTTTATCTGAACATAACGGAATTGTTAAGTACAAGGACCCTGGTCGTCCAACTGTACAATGCACCTTAGGCGATAACTTCATAACAACTGCACTATTAGACCTAAGGGCGAGTGTTAACTTACTCTCTTTTTATTTATATAAACAATTAGGTCTCCATTAACTTAAACCAACCAAAATGACTTTACAGTTAGCCGATCGTTCTATTAAGTATCCCAAAGGCGTAGTTGAAAATATTCTAGTTAAAGTTTAGGATTTTTACTACCCAGTTGATTTCGTTATTCTTGACATCAAAGTTGCTCATGATTCTATTCCCATCATCTTAGGGCATCTTTTCTTGGCAACCGCCAATGCCCAAATAAATTGTCAGGATGGATCAATGAGTCTTTCCTTTTGAAATCTGTCTGTGGAGGTTAACATGTTTAGATTCAAGTAGGGACAACTAGGTTTGCCTGTAAAAGGAGAAGTGAAATCCATTGAGAGTTTTGTATATCACATTAGGGCTTCCGACACTTTCCTTCCCACACTAATAGATACCCATCTTAGGGAAGAAGACAAATATCATAATTTCAACTCCCTGAACATAGATGAAATCAAGGAAGATTTCCTTCGACTATTTTGCAACCCTTCTTTGCCACCTCGCGAGTCCCCTCCTATTAACATCCATTCATCCCTTAATGCCATGATGGAAGAAGAATTTTTCACCCTCTATCCCAGTGATTCCTCTGACCCACCTATTGAGGAATATCTTGAATATCTCAATACCTCTGATGATATAAAACTAAGAACACTAGCTGAGGACCATTCACCCACCTCACATCATCCAGTCACTCATTCACCTTCCATCACTAATATTCCCCGCCCTCCACCTTTTCAAAGGAACCTTGAGTTTGCACTTGACATTCTTGTTCCTCTTGTGCTTCATGACTTTCTAAACCCATCTGGTGAAGAAGTAACACCCAAGGATAAGCCACCTGACACTTTCTCATTTTTTCCATCCCTTCCTTCTAACACTTATCCAGATTCCACGTATTTTCCACAACCCCCATTAGATCTCACTCTCATTCCGCCATGCCACGTCGTAGAAAATCTTGGTGCTTGATTCTGTTTGGGGGTGTTTTTTGTGTTAATTATTTATGGAAAGACCTGCAACTTTTTAGGTTGTTGATATATGGTAAATTGCATGTTAATACATATATTTTAGATCAAGTCTTAAGTATCTAACTATAAAAGACTCATTGTATTCTCTGGTGTACTCCATTTCATTTTATATTTCATGGGAATGCACCTTTTATGTAACTCACACATTCAACTCTTGCACTTTTTCTCGTTGTTTGAGTACTGTTTCTTTATAGAGTGAGTTTCATTTTCATTTTCATTTTATTTCGTTGTAATTTTGTTTTTCAAAAATAAAACCTATAAAAAATTAAAATTTAAAAACATAAACATATATTATTAAGTCTAGGAAATCTGACTTTAAAAGACCCATATAATTTTTTGTAACATACCACCGTAATGGAGTATATGCCACAAAAAATTTCAAACTTAAAAAAAAGTTTCAAATTTTGTTTAGCGGTGGCGTATTTTGGTCTTTCATTTCAAAAATTTTGACACCCTTTGCCTATCATATTTACTCCAGTAGAGTTTACGTTAGTTAGTTACATAATTTAATTGTGTTATTAAATTATTTCATGAAATCCCCTCCTCCCAAATTGTTTAGGGGTGGTATATTTACTTTTAGCATATTATATGTTCACGTATTAAAATTGCATGTATGAATATCGAAATATAAAACCCATTGGTCGTGTTGCTTTAATTGGAATGCAAAATGTAATTAAGTACCTTAATTTCGTGACATGCCACTATTTTGTGGAATTTTGGAAGTTAACCCTATAGGAGCCATGATATGAGCATGCTTGATTTGTGAACGTATGGTATTATTATTTTATTTCTGTTAGAGTCCGCTTATGTCCCAAGCGCTAATTATTATTTCATGTTAGTTATCTCCATAATGGGTGGAACTCATATAGGAGTTGCGTATGTTTTAATTTCTTTATATTAGTATAGATTAACCTTCTTTTTCAGGTGCTCCCATTTACATGCACGTTTCTATGATACTCTCTATCCTTTATTTTCATTCCATACTTTGGGGACAAAACATGATTCTTTTTGGGGGTGGTATAGAAACATGTTGTAAATGTTTAAGCACATATTAGGTTTTATATTACGTATTATTTGTCGTATAAAAATTAGAAAAATATAAAAAATAAATAAATTATAAATATAGTTTATACTATGCACTTAGTGAATGGTATTGTTCCCTTCTCCATGATGATATTAGTCTAGAAATCTCACGTAGTACTTGAATTAGGATTTAATTTTTGAAACTTAAATTAATATGTAGGTAATAGTCATCGCATCTTTTCTTGAATATCTTGCATGAACATCTATGATTGTACTTGGCAGTATTTTTCTGAGACCAATGTTAGAGTACTTAATCCATATCATGTGAGCATCTAGCCGAAAAACCTCATAAGAGTGAAATACCTGAGTGATGGCATAAGGGAGAAGTCAAATCTGAGTAGATAAATCACACATCTACTTGCTTGATCACCATACTATATCTTAAGCGAGAATTTAGGCCCTTTTGGATCGATATAGCTAAAAATTTATACATATAAGTAATTATCCGCTAGTCGCCCTACTGAGCCTTTTCATTAGCCTTTTCACAACCATAAATCTTTTACCCATCTTTAAAACCAATAAAAATAAAAATAAGCCTACCCATCTCGAATGAGTCTGAGAAATAGAATGTGTAAGGAAAATAAAGAGAAAGACATGTGGAAAACCAAATTTAGTTAGTTGCTTCAGAAAAGAAAAAGAAAAGAAGTTTCCATCCAAAGAAAATAAAATAAAATAAAATAAAAATAAAACTAAAATAAAAACTCCAAAAAAATAGAATAAAATGAGTAAAAAAGCCAAAACAAAAAAGCTAAGGATGGAAACTAAGTGTAGAAGCAAAGTAAGAACAAGGTTTTCTCTAAGTTACATATTTTGAAAACTCTATTATCTCATATTTGTTTATTTGAATATCCATTCCGTTTCTTCTTAAACCATCACCTCTGCCCCGTATCACCTAATAAAGACATCTAGCTCAATTAGGAATAATTTAGTGTGATAGTAAGTGGTAGATGTGTTTGATCGACCTCGGCTTCCTTGGATTGTCATTGAGATTGTGAGGAAATGTGTGCCCACTACACACTAGAGTTAGCAAACTTGAGTGGAAAAATCAGAGTGTTATGTGTCTTGACACATTTCTTGTGAGAACCTACTTAGGCACGCTACCCAAAAGTTTCAAAAACGAACCTGCCATTGCATTTCATAGCATAGTTTATTGTATAGTTGTTTATCTTAAGATGATTTGATTATTATACATGTATTAATTTAGGAGTTAGATTGATGATCCTTATTTAACTGCTAGTGAGATGTATAGATTCTAAGATAAATTTATGGGATATTACTTTTATCTCTTATTCATTGTAGTATAAATAAAGTTTGTGAGTACCTTATCTGGAAAACTCTCACAAGGCTATAACTCGTTCACTAGGAAATTTCTAGTGGTTTAAGGCTTTATTGCATACAGTCAATGCAATCGCACTCCGCGAAATGAGATTAGTTAGGACCATATTTTTGGCCACTTATCTATTTTTATTTCTCAGCTTTGCATTGTTTATTGCTTGTTTATCTATTATAAACAAGCAAAATGTTGTTTGGGGGTGGTGTGATAAGCACCCAAAAGTGTAGTTTAAACCCCTTAATAGTATTATATTTAGGCCAATTATGTTTATAATAAATAAGAGTTAGTAATGTTTACGTGTTTTTGTGTATTCCAGCCTTCCAGGTCTTGAAGTTGTTTATGTGCTTAAAAATGTCATTTTGCATGGAAAATGAGTCAAGATAATCTTTGAGGAAGTTTTACGTTTAAAGCCCAAGAATCATGAAGAAAAGCCTTTTTCAAGCCCAGTTAAAGCTGGGAAGTCAAAGTCAATTCGGATAGAAAAGAATATAAAAGTCAGCATAACTTCAAATAGGCGTATCTTTGGACTCTAGCCTTAGGAATGGGCCTAATTTATGTCAAAACGACTGCCTCAGAATAAGCTTTCCAATGGATCTGACCTTGTCCCAATCAGAGCTGTAAAAGTGGACGAAAATGGCACTGAAGTAATTTCCAGCAGAATTGGTCCTTTCAGACTTAACCTAATGGACTTTGGGCTCACTTAGAGGCCCAAAGTCTCCCTTTTTGGCCCATACACGAAAATGTAATCCCAACCCTCTCCTATATAAATAAGGTTAAGACTATACTTATTCTCTCCTTCCTCCCCTTAGTCTCTAATTAGTTTAGTGTAGTTGTAGTTTAGTTTAAGGTTATAATTAGGTTTATAATTGTAGCATCCATTAAAACCTTCAATAAAAACTTTAGTTCTTCAATTCAATTCTTGTCTCTACTTTATTATGTATTTATTTTATTGCTTTAGTATAATGATTCCGATGACACAAGGCTAAACCTCCATTAGAGGGGGTTTATGAAGCCACGTGAGAATGATATCTAATTAGAATAGTCATTGTTTTGTATTATGCACTTCAAGTTCTTCGTTGTGAGTTTCTAGATATATAACTCATAATGATGAACTAGAGTTTAGAGTCATCACCAAAGAGATTTGTGGTGGAGCTAAACTCTCATGCTAGTGAAGTCTTGATCTGAGAAGACTTGGTGTTCACTATAGATTAAAACAAGCAATTCGATACTAACTAATAGTCAATCGAATCGCATGGTGGATTAACCTTCTCTATATCCTTTTCTCATATTTTAATCTACTGTTTTAGCATATTAAATTTACTGTTTTTATCATATTATATTACTCTCTCATTAGTTATTAGTTGTTTAGTCTAAATTCGTTTCAAGTACGTACAAGCAATAGTGGAGAGAACATGATTACTCCTTTTTATCACATGATATTTGAGAGTATATTATTATTGATTGATTAGAATGATTTTAACATGTTAGAACTACTGTTTTCACATCTAATTTAATTATTTTGTCAATATACCACCCCCAAACAAGTTTGGAGCATGGGTTGTTGGATATAGAATGAGAAATACATGGGTTATTTTAATAGTAAGTTACGTAATTATTCTAATGTAAAAATTTTGGGTTTTTATATTTTTGAAAACATATGTTGTACAAATAAATTGGAAATTTTGGCTTGATGTATATGTATTATCTTCTACTAATATACCAAATTCCGCATAATAAGAAAATCTAAAGATGCATACATGATTATTATTACACTAACAATTGAAGAAATAAAAAGTGTGAAATATAAAGTATGTAAACAACTATCTATACAGACACATATGAAATGTGTGTGTGTGTTTTAAAGAAAATTTGTAAGTTATCTCTAACCATATAGAGGGTTTCTACAAGGGAATAAAATTGTATGTTTATCCAGTATCATTTTGGTTACTCTGGGACGTAAGATTTTCATTTTTTATATCATCAAGTTTTTGAAAAACTAATTAGAGATGTTATGAAGATAAATTATACAAAAGCTGTGATTTCTAATGCTAAGTTTGAAAACAAACCATAACAAGTGATCTTAGACAACTTTTGTGTCGGCTTTTTATTGAATCCAATCCAGTCAGAATGTGGCTTCAGTTATGTGTGTTGGGGGATTTACTGCGCAAGACATCAGATGTCTCGTGCGAATAACATGGTGATATGGGCGACTCTTAGTAACACATAACTGATCCTCAAACCACCCTTAAAAGAATGGAGATTGCGTACTTATAAGGGTTAGCCTAGGTGGAATTCATTGCCCATGTTTTTGTTTTATAGAAAATCACATAACTATTGTTGTATAAAAAATCTTCTATTATGATGAGAACGGGGAAAAACAATCATTTTTGAAAAAGAAGTGTAAAATAAATAAATGAAAAATAGTATATTCGCTTCATAGAGTAACACTACTCAAACTACGAGTAAAAAGTGCTAGATATATTAGAATGCGCGAGATATACGTGGACTAAGGTTTCGATGCTTACAACAACACACACCAAGAGGAGGGCCCGGTTACCTTAAGGATGCATTCCCGATATAAGAATGGAAAGGAATGCATCGAGAAAACACGATGAGTCGTTTATAGTCAGATACTCTAGACTATATGTGGGGTCATTTTAAGTCAGATTTCCCAAGACTATACATAAGATGGATGATATGTTGTTAGCTATAAACTAATAGTCTAAACAGTTGGGGATCAATATAGAAAAAACATATTAAAACATATACCCCTAAACAGAATGAAATGATATAGTTGGAGTATAAGATGCATAATGATAAGAGAAAGTTTATGTAACTCATTATGGAATGTATGCAATAACCCGTCATGTTTGAATTGTCCATTAGTGTGTGAATGTGGTAGTAGTTGTCCTTTATGAAGCTCAAATGATGCCAAATATGACATACTAGGGTTCTCCACTACTAGAATGATAGACTCTTGAGTTTTTATGTTAGGCAAAGTCTCTTTACTGGCCTACTAGGAAGGTTGAGAAAA
The DNA here is from genome assembly GCF_015680905.1 of Coptis chinensis. NCBI lineage: Eukaryota > Viridiplantae > Streptophyta > Magnoliopsida > Ranunculales > Ranunculaceae > Coptis > Coptis chinensis. The sequence goes on along the minus strand of NC_141456.1, from coordinate 33,825,267 downwards.
TTATGAAGGACCTTTGAGGCAATTGACTCAAGTGCGAATTAGAGATTTCTTTGAAATGGTTTAGTGATGCAATTTTCAGAATTTGGTAGATTTTTTATGAATGGAGGTTGGCTTTCAAGAGGTATTAAATTGGGATGGTGATGGTTGGGTGGTGGTTCTTCATCTAGTTTTGGCGTATCCACAAAATTGTGGTTCATATCTGCAATAGTAAGGATGTCACAAATTTGTTCTATCAATAAGTCTTGGGTCTTTTAGGTTTTGGTCCTCCTAAATAATAGGTATTTAGGGTTTGGTCCCTAATTGACTTATTAGGCTTTGGTCCTCCTAAATCGTATTGACTAACAGTCAACTGTTTGTAGGCGTTAGTCAAAATAATTTAGGAGGACCAAAGCCTAATAAGTCGATTAGTGCGAAACCGCAAACCCCAAATACCAATTATTTAGAATGACCAAAACCTAAAAAAGGATGAATTATACTTGAAAGTTGTTTCTTTCTTCACTTATTTTCGGGTAGATTACAAGAGAAGGGGTGCATATAAGAAAACGTCCCTTACTTAGTGCAGCAGTGAGTTCTTTCATTGCTTACCTTAGTGATCATGGTGAATGATGAACACGTATTACTTTTAAAAAGGCATGCAACTGAAAGCCTCGTCCTGATTCCAGCTTGTGAGTAACTTCATATCTGTTCCATAACTTATTAATCATATTTATGTCCCTCAATTGTAGGCTGCACAGAGTGCCATGGTGCTCACTCCTCTCAAATACGATTTTCTCTCCTCACAAAAAATCAAATTTGAAAAAAAATAAAATACACTTGTCCTACTAAAAAAACTTGGTTTCCTACTGAAAAATTCGATTAATTAACTTTTAGTAATCTATTGGATTAGTTATTTTGTTCCACTTCCTGATTTATTTCTTCTTTGTCTACGTGAAAGTAATGTTGCTCAACACATTCCTCATCTCGCGTCTGTTCTTCAGTCTTATCCTATTGAGGTATTTTTCCTAATCCAGCAATATATATCATGGATTTGTGAAGAAGCTGCAAACGCCCTTGAGGGACTAAAACCTAGAGAATTTGTCATTGTTATTCCCATAGTTACAAGGACAGTAATATGTGATGACCAAGATGATCGGCTTCTGCAGTCTCTTTTGGAGTTGATGGAAGAAGCCAGTGGAAACAAACTAGTACCTGCGGCGCCGTCTTCTGTTGAAGCATTGAAGTCCAAGAAGTTTGACAAAAAAGACTCGAGGAGAGAACCATGTGCAGTTTGCTTGGATGAGTATTAATATTGATAGGAGTCGACGTTACAGTAATGCCTTGCTCGCACATGTATCATAAGCACTGCATTGAACCTGGTTAAAGAAGACAAATACTTGTCCTCTATGTCGCCTAGAGATGCCAACTTAACTTTATTAGTATTCTGTGAATCATTGGACTACCATTCCGTGCTTTCAGTTATACTATATACACGGATGATTTGGATCAAGATCTCTGTATTTAACTAGTAACTTCTTCTATTGTGAATTCTATTTGTTTTTCCCTACCGTGCATAATGGAATTCTTGCAAGCTTCCAACGTAGACGTCTGTGTTGTAGTTTGCTTAATTGCTTAAAAAATTGAGTTAATTGTTACAAGCACAAGTTGTAACGTGAAACTAAAGATTCAGTTTTTGTGATTGTCTGGTGCTTGGCATTTGATGAAATGTAAGGCACAATAAGTTTGAATTGTGAAAATTGTACTCATTTGCATGTAAAGTTGTCACTCAAAAGCCTCGAGTGATTTTTCTATTTGGGTAATGGTTGCTCAGTTGGAAAATTCGTTAAGATTTAATTAATGCAAGAAAGATATGGATTTTTGTGTTAAGAACAAGAAAAGTATGACTAAACACAGTTTAATGCCTTGAAGGTGAGTTTGTATATCTATCTTATAGTCTTGAGTGATCATTCCCAGAAAATGATTTTTTGTCAATTCTTATGGTCCTTACTTTCGTTATGAGTTGCATTCTCACTGGCAAGAATGATGAATGGCATAAATGAGAAGAAAATGATTGGAAGAACAAAAAATAAAAATAAAAAATAATTGGAAGAAAAATAGCTCAAGTCAGTTGGGTGAAATGAAAAGGAGTAGAAGTGGTTTAGTATCTTGACTGATCAAGTCGAGAGTTTTGTGCAGTTAATCACCATCTCAGTTATAAACAACTCGCCATCTCCAAATACTTTAGATATAACTAACTTGACTTTACGAACTCACTGGTTAAGTGGTTAATCATTCAACCCATCATCCAATTTGGAGAAATGGTCCTTCACGCTGAGAAAAAGGGCACTTTCAAGCTTCAGGAAGCTATTTAGGTGTCCATCCTTCTGTCCACAGCGCAAGTCCTTACTACCATTTGAGATTTTGAACCACAGCACTATACCAGACTGCCTATTTTTTGGTGATACTTCGCATTTTTTCTTCTTCTTCAGCTCTGCTGTCTTAATCCCCATCTTCCTCGAGGAGATTAAGTAATAAGCTATGAGAGTATGAGGTGTGTACTATGGTGAAAATTTTAAACGATATTTTCAAATACTGCGATGTGTGTTGATTCGGTCACTACTTATTCACAGAGGTACCACACTGCCACTTGAAATTGATAAGTGACATGTCATCACCAAAATATTATTTATAACCAATAACAAAAATAAGCATGATTTGCTCAAAAGACTTACCGCTCAAAAATGTACATCCACCGACTCCAAACTGGTCCACAAATTTCTGCTTCTTCCGCCAAATGCACAACAAGGTGTGTCATGATAACAAAGAACGAAGGTGGAAAATATTTCTCAAAGACACATAATGCTTCGACTACTCTTTCTTTCACAATACGAAGCTCATCACGGTAAATTACTTTGGAGCAAAGGATTTTAAAGAATGTTGACAATTGCCCAATAGCTACACGCAATGGCTTGTGTTTTTTAAAAGCATGCATTAGCAGTAATGGTAATAATTGTTGAATCTAGGCGTGCTTTCAACCCATCTTTACTCTTGTCCAATTCCATAATAGTTGCAATGAGATTCTCCGCGACATTCTTTTCTACATGCATCACATCCAAATTGTGAAAGACACACAAGTCCTGTGCATTATACAAACATTCAAATGACAATGACACATAATAAATCATATTCAAAATATTGTTAAAACATTACTTGCCTCCCAATATGGCAACTTAGTTAGAATTGAGCATTTGGTCCACGCACTAGGACCATTATCTGGTGCCCCCTTTCCATACACCGTTTCAAACCCTTCTACTATGCTCAACACCTGAGTACCAGTCAATCGGGATGGAGCAGTCTCAAGTTCTTCCTTTCCATCAAACGGTTTCTTTTGATGCCTAAAAGGATGATCTTTAGGAAGAAATCTTCTGTGACTCATATATGCAATCTTAGACCCATGTTTCAATCTAATTGAACACGTATTTTCGGCACAAACAGGACAACCACAAGTTCCACCAATTCTACAACCAGAAAGCATGTCATACGCAGGAAAGTCGTGAATAGCCCATAATAAAACTGCTTTCATGGTAAAAGTAGACTGAGTATAAAAATCATAACATGGAGTGCCCGTGGACCACAACTCTTTCAACTCTGCAATCAAAGGCTGCAAGTAAACATCAATGTTTTTCCCTGGACTACTCTTCCCGGGTATCAACATAGACATCATAACAAATTGCTTATTCATGCAAAGAGATGGAGGTAAGTTATAGGGAACAACCATAACAGGCCAACAAGTATACTTAATTGCTCGATGAGAAAAAGGATTAAACCCATCCGTTGCAAGTCCTAGACGGACATTTCGAGGCTCAAAAGAAAACTCCGGATACTTAGCATCAATTGTACTCCAATTAAGAGAGTCGACTGGATGACGCATTCTATTTTCATCGACAACCGCCCTCGAATGCCATGTCATTTGCTCCGCAATCCAAAGAACACTACGAAAACATAAATATCTTAATTGGCTATGTGTTAAAACCAAATGAAAATGTGTTATAAGTATTTAAACAAGAGGGTTACCTATACAATCTTTGCAACCTCGGTATCAAAGGGAAGTATCTCAATACTTTTCACTGGTAACGAAGTTTTTCTTCTCTAAGAGATCATCACCTTTTTCATTCTTCCATCTACTTACACCACATCTTGGACAACATTGTAGACTTTCATCATCTTTCCAATATAATATGCAGTCATTTGGACAAGCATCTATCGTCTCATACTCCATACCTAAGGACTTGATCAATTCTTTGGCTTTCAGATGTACTTGTTGGTAAGGTATTATCTTCAGGGAGAATTCCTCTTAGAGTGTTCAATAGATCGGTGAAACAGTTGTCTGACAGCTGATGTTTCGTCTTAAGGTTAACTAGCTCAACTGTTACAGATAACTTCGTTTGATTGTTCCTACAAGATGAATAAATAGGCCTCTTCACATCTTCCCATAAATTGTTAAACTTCGTTTCCTTCCCTATATCATTTGGATTTTGATGACAGTGGTACTCATTATGAGAATTTGAATCATCGTCCAAGCTCATCTCATCTACATTTCGATCTTCATCTGAAGTACTCCCATCCATGGACTCATCCAAACCATCAAGATGAACATATCCTAACTCTTCACTAACTAAATCAATGTCTTGAGAATAGCCATCTTCATATTGGCTATGGGAGGAAGGACCAATAGTCTCAACATTGATTGCATCTTCTTCAAATGATTCCCCATGAAAATACCATGTCGTATAGGATGGGTCTATTCCAATACAAATTAAATGGTCAGCCACTATTTTCGGATCAACCCTTCCACTCACATTACGACACCTCACACATGGACAAGAGCACCAAGTTCCTTTTCCTAATCTATCGGTCATGAACTTTAAAAAGGATTCAAGTCCATCCAAGTATTCATCGCTATTCAATGGTGCTGACATCCAATCTTTGTGTGGTGGTAATAAAGCCATTCCTTTCACACAGAAATGGCTTTGGTTTGTGAGATTTATTCCTGCGTGCCTATTGAGGACACAAAAGATGTGTTGTAGTGAGGATACAAAAGATGAAACAGACCAGACACTCTCAAATTAACAGATAAGTGGACATAATAAATGCAATTATAAACAAATAATATCAAAGGACAACAACGATATCAACAATCATAGTTGTTGGGTATTAAATACAAAAAGGTGGCCATAAGCAGAAAGCTATAATCAAATCAAGTTTATCAATAGCAGCCTTCAAACTCAAAAAAACACTAACAAATGTCAAAACAGGGAGACAAACAAAGACTACTAATATGTATGGAAAACTGTGTATCCCCGACTTCCCCAGTAGATAGTCCCTCTGACTGTCGCTGCATAAGTAACTAAGTAAGCCTTGCCATATCTTCAAAAATATGAGTTTGTAAGTGTCCCAAATGACAAACCTCGGCTTTTAGTTGACGGATCATGCCTATTTAAGCTGTGCAAGGCCCTCAAACAATTCCCTTTCTCTGTTCTATCTCTTCTATATATGCACTCTTTGTAAACATTAAGCAACAGCTATGTTGTTATGTTGAAAAAAACTTGGAAGAAAAGTTATCACTGGGTTCTTGGCAAGTGGGTACTCTTGGGCTTAACTCATCCAACTAATAATATTACTATCAGTTCTCCTACAAAATTTCCACAACACAATCCAATACCAACAAGAGCACTTCACTTCTATGGTATAAAGACAGAAGAAGGAAGCAGCAAAAGTAGTAGAGCAAAAACAAAGTCACTTCACTATTTTGGCAAGAGGACTCTGGCCAAGAATATGGTACTAAGGGAATCACCCAATTCAATGGGCACTAGTAGTAAACATGTCGTCATTGTCATGGACGCGCTTAAGGAATTCTCATACGAGACCCTTCAATGGGCCCTCGACCATGTCATTGGCATTGGCATCGATTATTCAAAAATACCTAAAATATTTACAAAAGCATCACTCATTCAAAAATATTTCTCAAATCAATGTTAAAATTCAGGTAAATAAGATAACTAAATCAAAATTATTCAAATCAACAAAATCAATGAATTTAACAATTCGATTTGAGGAGAACAGAAAATATAATGATAAAACTTGGGTTTCTAATTAGATTTGAGGAGAATGAAAAATCACCTTATTGAGTAAAACACCTTTGACAACGAAAGAGAGTGGAATCGCCTTTGAGTAAATCACCTTTCTGAGAAATGAAAAAAAGAAATGAAATGAAAAAAAAAAAAAAGTCGGTGGTTTTTATTTCGTTTTGGGCTGTTTATATTGGGCTTTTCTTTTTTAAGTATTTCAAACAAAAAAATAAACGAGACTTTTTGTAATATAAACGGCGCTGGTTACGGGTCCAAAGATTCGGCGCTAATGTTCGCGTCTTTTAATCTGTCTTTTATTAACCAATCTGGTGTAGTGACATAGGATCAAGAAAATTGATTTATTGGTTTGGAATTTCAGTGGATCATGAACATACACAAAAGAAGTTGACCTGACAAACACAAGGCAGACTTCTCAAAGATGGTGTTCGTAATAAAATTCAAAAGTTTCTTCCTGATACCCAAATAGAGCAAAAAAATCTCAGAAAAAAGTCAGATATGATAACGGCCAAACGGAAAACTTTTGAAGACACTGCATTAACATAATAACATATTACGGAGCCAAAAGTTTCTGCAAACAAGTGCCATGGAACTTGAGAAGTTCTTTATAAACTGTGAAGTACAGATTCTACAGTTTCTGAGTCTTACACCCATATTCCATGGAGACAATGTTTAAACCTAGAGTCCCCATCTTTTGTTGGTATTCCTCAAGCAGTTCTGGTATCTCATGATGATGCTCAATCACATACTTCTTCAAGAAGATGTCTTCAGCTACTCTTAATGCCTTTCCAATACCATTCTTACCTATCAAGCCCCTTGAGAGCAGAGTTTGGAGTACATAACTTCTTGGTTTGACTCTCTTTTCCAAGCTAAATGTTAAGACACTTGAGTTGTTAGAAACATCAAGTCGAATCCAATTCAAGCTCTTCATAAGAAAATCTAATGCTGATCTTATTTTCTCCACTGAATATCGCATGAAGATGGGGGTACTTCTTGAACATAGAGATAAATTCATTTTCGGACCAACCAAAACTCTTAAAACCCACCACCTTCGCTTCCCATGTAGTCTTGTTCATTTGCAAACGGATACTTAGGCCTTTCATGAAAAATTTAGTGGAGGGACTAAATCCCATTTTCTTGATCTCCAATGGCAATTCGTGAAAATGGGCAGATTTATTACACAAAGCTCGAGGGCTTGTCATCAAGGACATTGAGATATTGGATTCAGGGACAACATGGTATCGCAGGATGGCGATGTTTGGTCCCAATACCCTTTCTACATTATAGAGCACCCGAGCAACCCGACTAAGAATGATGGTGAATCTATCATCTGTGGGTGCGAGGCTCTTAAGGAAATTGACAGAAGGGACAATTCTCTTCTGTAAGCTTGATGTCAACAAATTTGAGTCCGTGGATAGGAGTTTACCAAGATTGGGTCCTGAAATGCCGATGTTACTGTAATATTCAAGCTTGGGTTTCAATGTTTTCTCGGGAGAGGCTAGGAGAAGTCGAGGGTGGTAGGCAATGAGTTTTGAGATGTGGGCATCAGTGAAACCATAGGATTTGAAGAGAGACAGAACAGAGTTAGGTTTAGTAATTGTGGATTTCCTGATAGCAACTTTTTTGGATCAAGGACAAGACATCAGGCAAGGGGTAAAGAAGGATGCACTAAAGCTGATCGTAAATGGGTTCTTTTATTGGATATGGAAAGAGGGAAATACTAGAATCTTTGAAAATAAAGAATGCACTGCACCACAGCTTGCATGTTTAATCTTCAAGGAAGCTAAGGTCAAGTTAACTTCACTAAAGATCACTATGACCGAAGGACCAGAGAGCGCTAGTTTTATGGCGACATGGAACATCAATGTTGAAACAACACAAAGACAAGCTCAGCAATACAAGTGGGAGAGGGCCGAACAGGGCATATGCAACCTCAACACAGATGGTACTCTTCAGGGCTATCTGGGAGGATGGGCTACAGCTATTAGAGATGACATAGGTGAAGTAATCGCAGCTGGACATGGCAAATCAGAGTTCAGACAAATTGCTCTCATTGAACTACAAGGACTTGAACAAGGGCACCAACTAGCAGCAAGCAAGCAGATCAAGCGAGTAGCGGCACAAACAGATTCAGAGAACGTGGTGGCATTTATAAGAAACAAGGGACAACACCCATGGCAAGGCAATCATATGATGGCCAACATTAGGAAGTTTTGAGTTTTTCTCGATCAAACATGTTTTTAGGGAGGTGAATAAACCTGCAGATGCACTAGCGTCAAATATACCATCCGCCAAGTTTATAGAGCTAGTCCCGAGTTCCTTCGCCGAGGATATTAGGAAAATAGTCTATGATGATGCCAATGGCAAAATGTATGTCAGGATGTAACCAGCTAGTTTTATCTTAATGAAAGGGGTAGGGGACCTCTCAAAAACCTCGCTTGCCAATCAATAAAAAAAAAAATTTTTTGGAAGCTTTGAGAGCTGATTCTAAGGTTAACCCACACTTATTTATGAGGTAATCTACTGTGAAACTTGCTTTCTCCTCCTCATTATTTGGTTTTGGGATAGAAGAGATGAATCTGAATGGTGATGGTTTTTGGAACAAATACAAACAATGGTTAACTTTCCGTCTTGAATCTCTAACAATATTTCTGCATACATAATGAAATTGATGGAACATTGTATAAAGCTAAGTTTAGTTGAAACTACAGAATACGTTTCCATTCATGCCTGTTCTTCATAATCCTCTCTCAAAATGTGAAACTGAGCCCTAAACAAACCCAACGGGCAGAGGGACACACATGATCGATGGTTTTTAAAGAGTTGCACCGGTGCTACCCTTCCAACTGAAGTAAACCGTCCGCAGCAATATCTCCAACTTGAATCTGTTTAATGCTCAAAGTTTCGCGCAGTGCTAGTTTGCAAATAGAACATAGAAGAACAAATGACCTGTCCGCCCCGTAATGGCATCACAGAATGTAGTGAAAATTGATAGAGCTTCTGTAAATGTAGATCATTCATGAGAAGCTATCGTTAGGAACTAGTTATATAAAATTCAAGACAAACGTACATACAAGCTGATAATCAAAATTCACAATTACAAGCACTTTCTTTCTTGAGAAATGCCTATGAGAAGTCTGTTGAAGTATGCCTGCATTATGTCTCTGTTTCAAAATCCTTATAACACCATTTGGCACTTTCCATGGTTTCATTTTCTGATCCATTTTGTGACTTATGGTTTCTCCCGTGTTGAACTATAAGGGTTGCTAGTTTTAGAATAAACGTAGATCTCACATAGGTAATACCGTATGTCCAATGCTAGCCACAGTTAATAGTGCGAGGAACACAACCAGACCAACTCCAATGAATGGAAGCATCAACAAGGAAGCATCATAAATTTGAGAACCACAAGAAGGAAGCATCAATTTTGTCCCGTTGAATAGTTTATACAGAGATACATCTTTGCCTATTTTAATGAGCCTAGAATTTCAATAAGAAGAATGAAACGTTAGATATTCAAGAATTCAATCAAATTCCAAGTCTGATCTACGATATGAATAGAACAAACATGAATTTGAGTAATACCAGTAAGTCTATGTTATTTCAAACAGTTTCTGTTGAAAAGGAAAGGGAAATCACTGAAACTACATAAAATATAGAAACAAAACGGCCAAACACAAGTTCCACGAAACTTAAAACAACCGTCAGAAGTGATAGTATATGGCCAAAGTGCCAAACACAAGTTTTTCAGCCTTTCAGCTGATTCCTTGTAACAATCAGGTAAAAGGGCATATACCTTCAACCCAAGATGTAAAATATGGAAAAGAAAAAATACAGATACAGGCGAAGCAGACCAAATGAGAAATTAGTATATGGGCACACCAAAGACTAGAGTTCACGAAAAGAATTGATCAAAACAACATATCACAAAGCCACATCTTTATGGAAAAAAGTATCATAGAACATAAGATGTTATATAATCTTTCAAACAGTTAACCTGTAAAGAAAACATTCTACAATTTCTCAGTCTTACTTCCATCTGTGGAGACAATATGTACACCTTGAGTACCCATCATTCGTTGGTATTCTTCAAAGAGTTCAGGTATCTTATCACGATGCTTGATCACATATATCTTCAAGAACATGTCTTCAGATACTCTGGAAGCTTGACCCATACCGTCCTTACTTATTAGACCCTTTGAGAGCAGAGTTTGAATAACATAACTTCTTGGGATGATTCTCTTTTCCAAGCTATATCCTATAACATTTACGTGTTTAGAAAAATCAGATCGAGTCCAATTCAGGCTCTTCATAAGAAAATCTATAGCTGATTTCAATTTCTCCACAGAATAGGCCATAACAGAGGGGTGCTTCCTGAACATAAAAATACACTCATCTTCGGACCACCCAAAACTCCTAAAAAACGCCACCTTCGCTTCCCATGTAGTCTTCTTTAAACTAAAAAGCACAAATAGGCCATTTATAAACGAAGTACTCAAGGGACTAAAACCCATTTTCTCAAGTTCTGATACCATTTCGTTAAAACGGTCAGATTTCTGGCACAGAAGATTAGGGCGAGTCATTATGGACTTTGATATATTGGATTCCGGCACACCATGGTTATAACACCCCGTGTTTTTATCCGGTTATTTTCCTAATAATAATAATAATAATAGATAATAGATAAAATAAAATAGGATAAGTGTTAGTGGAAATAGGAGACGTGGGTTTATGGGATAAACCTTCTTCCCTATTTCGGGGGTTTTGTTTTTAACAGAAAGAAAACAGAATAGGGTCGGTCAAAAACACAGCGAGAGTTTTAGAAAAAAATGGAGTTTTACTGAAAGAAGAAAAGGTGTTGAATGAGGAAGATCATCCTTTCGTTTAAAACAGTTGACTTGATCTTTTCGGGATTTTTTCATTTGTTCGGGTTTATAAACAGTGAGTAGATTAGTTTTTTTTCTATTTCACGTATAATTGTACTGTTCAAAGTTTTCGTTTGTTATTCGGTTATTGTTATTCGTCCTGTAGTTGTTAAAAATTGGTTTAAACTGTCTTTCGAAGCACTGTTGAGACTTGAATTTTCGACCTTTAACTGTCGAAACTATGTTAAAATTGATAAACTGTCCGTATTACTTGAACTCAGAAGAAGTCGCCAATGGCGGCGCGAGACAGAGAAGTCGTCTCTGTATTCTGGTGGAACTGTTCTTATGTTTTGTCTGTGGTTGGATTGGTTGTAAAGGGGAGGCGAGCCCCCAAACCTCCTCCCCCGTAAAATGCCATTCTTGTGATACCGAGCTTTGGTTTTTTTAAATTGAAATTTTCGTGGTTTGAACCGCTACTTTTGGTGTCGCGGGTTGTTGGTTGGTTAAATGAATGGGGGTAGTGGGGTGATGGTGGACTGGAGATTGGGTGTTGTCAGGCGAAGCTTTGAAGGTTGGTCATGGTCATTTTGTTAATGGCGGCCGAGAATCGCCCGACCATGAACGAAATCCTATTGGTTTGTTTGAACTATTTTGCTTATTATTGGTTGGTTATTGATTGGTTATGGGTGGTTGGAGGTAGTTAGGTGTGTGTGAGTAATGAAAATGGCTATTTGTTGAAGCTTTAAAAAGGGTTAATAATGGCGTCGACCTCGATTTTGTCGATATAACGAAATCGCGTTTTTGGGTATCGGTGGATTGGGTTTTTGTGAGGAGTCAAACCGTGGGCTTTAAATTTGAGATAGGTTGGTGGGTTGTGGTGGTCGGCTGGTGGAAGTTTTGGTGAGGAAGGAGATGAACAGTGCCTTCCGATTTGGGCTTGGGCCAAATCGGGGTGGGCTTTTATGTTTTTTAACTTTTGGATTTTCAAATTTTGATTTAAGTTAGACTTTGGGCCTTTGACTTTGGGCTTTTGGGGTTAGATAAGTTTAGACTGGTTGACTGCTGTTGACCCTTGGCAGGTTGACTTTGACTTTGACCAGAGTTGACTTTGACTTTGACCGAGTTGACTTTGACCAGTTGACCCGAAAATTTGACTTTTTCCTAAAAATATGATTCGGTCTATTAGGATAAGTCTAGGACTATTAGCATGTTTGACTTAGGCTAGGACCTTTATATATACGTGTGTACGTGTATTAAATATTATGTGATTTTGCAGTATTTTATGATATGCAACGTTATGACACTTAGACATCCATATAATTAATAACGCGTAAACCAAAATTAATTGAATCAAGATATTCCTACGTTCTCTGAAATAATATATACAATAAAGCACAATAATGCGTAAACAAATTTACCACCTCTTTGAGAACTCTTCACGCCTCAAGTTTTGGAATTGAGTTTTATGACTGTTGATGTCATATGTTAGGTGGGCATTTATTGAATGTGCCATAAATGGCCCGTTAGCGTTATATAGGGGTATTCATTGAATGTGCCATGAATGACCAGATTGTTTGGACTGCCCTAGGGAGGAACTAAGGTATTCGCCTTGCGGGTTAGTTGTATTGTTTGATTATGCGAGTGTTTGGGTTTACTTTTGAATACCTAATATAATATCTACATAGGTTATATAGAAGTTCTAACTTTCTTTTGCGGGAGGGTAGGACTTAATAACATTTTGTCTTGGGGACGCCGTCCTACCCCCTTATATACAAAGTGGATATCGGTAAGTTTTAATTCTATGGTTTAGATATTAAAACGAGTTATTATAATGAGTTATATAATGGAAGTCTTGCTTGGGAAGAAATTATGCCGGTTAAAATGACGGAACTACCTGTCTTCCAAGCTGTGAATGATTAAGTTATGGGATAATATAAAGTGATTGTTTGAATAATTAAAGTATGATAATGGTTTTATGTGGTTAGTCTACTCATACCAGCAAATTCCATTTTGCTGGCCCATGTTTGCTTTGTTTTGGCAACGTGGGTGTGTTCTTGGGAACATAGGTGGAAGGCAATGGAACCGTGGCGTTTGATTTGGGATTCTTGCCTGGAGCAGTCCGTTAGTTTTCTTTTAGGTTTGATTCTTATTGGAAGGATGTAATAACGTAGGTTACATTTTTTATATGACATGAGAATACGATGTTGGAAATTGTTATTCTTAAAGTTTGTTTATGTTTGTATTGGGATGGAAGAAAGTTTTAATAAAGTGATAGTTGAGGAATTTGGAGATTTTTGTTGTTAAGTTGATCCTGTTGTGATGTGGGTTAGGTTTTGACATGTGTTGTATCCACCCCGTCATAGCCTGGGTTTTTAGACAATTGAACCAAGTGATGTTTGAGATATTTATATTTCAAATATTCATTTTTTTAATTGTTTAGAAATTCGGGCTGTGACAATGGTGTCTCAGGATCGCAATGTTTGGTGCCATTAACATTTCTGCTTCATAGAGCACCCTACTCCGCTTCCTAAGAAGGAAGCTAATGTTTTCATCTGTATGAACTAAGCTCCTAAGGAAATTAACTGAAGGAATAATCTGTTTCTCTAAACTTCTTGTCAATACACTTACATCAGACACCACAAATTTTCATGCCGAGGTCACTGAAAAATTTAAGCTTGGGCTGTAAAACTTGATCTGGATTGAGAAAGAGCAGTGATGATCTTTGAGATGTGGGTATCAGTGAAACCATAGGATTTCAGGAGGGAAAGAACCGAGTCAGGTTTAGCTGTTGTGGGTTTAAGTAGAATCTTTTTAATTAGAGCTGATTCTGGGGATAACCCACATGAGTTTATAAGGTAATCTAGTGTGGTATTTGAGTTGGTAGATATGAATCTAATGAGCGATGGGTTTTCAAGCAATTGGCTAATATTTGTTATTAAACTACTTCTGCAAACATAAAAATGGAACATTATTGTATGTGATAATTGACGATCAAATTCAACTTACAAATTTTTGACGTCCCTTAAAGTCCGATATTCATCATCTCTTGAAAATGCAGATTTTGGGTTTAATAACCAACATAAAACCCCCTCATTAGAGCATCATCAACGCGTTGTTATTTTTTATTTTCAATGTGACAGTTGACAATATTTATAGCAATTTGAGTCACCAACGCGTTATCAAATTATCGTTTCTATTATAAGAATTGTCAAAACTGGAGTCAAATTGGTTAAGAAAATAGAAATGGTGTGCACGGTACAACTTGACCCGTCCCAAAAGTGGGATGGGACTACTTTAGCCGTCCAAATTTTTTTTGTTTTTTTTTAATAAAAAATTCAAACAGTTCGATTTTGTACCGTTGGGTTTTATTACCATTGGGCTTTTGCACTGTTGGGCCTGAACGATTTTAGAAGATTTACAAAAATTATACCGTTGGGCTTTTGTACCGTTGGGCCTGAACGATTTGAGAAGATTTGCAAAAATTGTACCGTTGGGCTTTTGTACCGTTGGGCCTGAACATGTATTTGAGTGGTATTAGATTATGTTTTAGCGTACTAATTTATTTAAATTTTATGTTGTAATCTGTTTTTATTATTTACGTGTATGTTTTTCTTTAAATAAAATTGTATTTTGTTTTAATGAAAGTATATTTTCTTGAAAAAATGTGTTTGTTTATAAGTTGAAATTAAAAACAAATCAACTCAACTAGAAATGGAAAACATTACAACTTAATTTGAAATAAAAATACAAAACATCTTATAAAATTCTACGGACTTAAAAACACATGCAAAACAATTAAAGACAATACACTAGGGAATTAAACAAAATACAAATATTACATATCCTACACTTAAATTCTAAGAGGTGCGACTTGTTTCTCCACCACACATTGAAGGATTGCATTGATCGCGACAAGCCACACCTAGGGCAGAAATCATCGCCGTTGCAAAAATGACATACGTATGTCAACCTTTTTGAATGATAGATGTTGATATTTGAAGGACAATCATCAACATCACACTTTAGAAGTTTGTCTTCCAATGTTCCATCATCATTGATAGTTATGACCACTATCATCATGCCGTTGCATTCAGAGTTTGGGCATTTGATGTTAATATATGGACATGAAGTAAGCAGAATGACCAACTTCCTTACACCACTGACAAATCTCAAGTGTAGAAATGTGGACAATATTTGATCCGCCCATATTGGTAGTTGAAGTTGAGAAAGATTAGAGAATGAAAATGAGAAGCTGAAGTGAGGAATGAAAATGACTTTGAATATATATGCAAAGGCCCAACGGATAGAAATATATCCGTTGGGAATAAATGCCAACGGATATAAATTGATCCCCCCCTTGGGAATAATGCCAGCGGATATAAATTGATTGGAGGAATAATAAATTGAGGCCCATGGGCTTATTAGTCATGTTCACATGGGCTTGATTGTTCACATGAGAATTTCTTTGTCTACATAATAAAAAGCATGTATAGATTCTAAGTAATAATTAACGTAATGTCTTGAATTTAAATTAACGTAATGTAATAATTAATTTAATGCATACAAAAAATTGGACATAGCCTCCTTTGTTTAATCAACATAATTCATATACCTAAACCTGTTAAGATTCTCAAAAACCTGTTCAAACCCTAAAAAACAACAACAACTAACAACCAACAACAAAAACAATGACATAACTAAATTATTATAAAATAGTGCAATATAACACTATGGAGCATCACCGACCGCTTCCGCCACTCCCTCTCCGTTTTCGCCCTCTCTTATTAGGAGCACTGTTTTGTTGCATGATATCAGTAGCAATTCTTTGAAACATCAACACAATGCAATTAAAATATAAAATTGAGTATATATATAAAAAAAAATGAAAATGTAAAACATATAATAAAATTACCAAGGCTTCCAATTCGTTTGTCATCTCAGCCATCCTACGCTCAGCATTTGCTCTTTGCATTCGTTCTTCGTCTAAATAGCCATAATACTGTTGAATGTGCTCAATTAAACTAGCTCGAAGCCCCTGATTGATTTGCCTTTCATCTGTTTCCTGCATTGTGTCAATATTGTATATAAGTTAAATATACATAGTGTGTTTAAATTAACATAATGAAATATAAATATACCTCATTAAACTGTTGTAGATTAGGTACATGCACCGAACGCTCCAAGTGAAATGTGGTCTCCATTCCCTGAGAACTAACAACGCGGTATGACCATGGGTCATATGGATCACTAGGTGGGGGTGTATAACCATGATATACTCCAGATGATCTTGTGGAACTTGCAGGTTCTCGAATTGACGCCTCGCCTAAGACTCTGACTAGTTGCGACATCCATGTTTGCACCTCTATACAGTGGACCCGCAGATAGGCTTCCCCTAGAAACTTTCCGCCAATAAGTCTCATAATCAAGACTGGAGTTCACATCAACATAATCTGTAAAACACGGCCACGCACTCTCAACGCGATACCGTTCAATCAAATTCTCTGAAACATCCATGGCACGCATATCTGTGGGTGGGGGAGCAGGAATATATGTATATCCAATGGTTTGCATAGTCACCCTATCTCTAAGGAACCAAGCACGTATATCAGGGGCTTGCAATATGAATCTTTTTAACGACATTAGAGTACTATGCTGACAGATATGCATATTCTCAAATTAAGAACCTTGCCATGGACTCCAAACAATAGATTTCATACTTTTCGTCTCTATTTGAATTCTAGCAGCTTGAAGATCATTATGGACCTCTTCCTTTAATCTAGCATGACCAAAAACAGCCCATCCCTGTGGGCGAGGCCATAAGTCCTTAACCCAATCCTCTTTCAGTATAGGGTTTAAGCAAGCCAAATACTCATACCACCAGTACTGAAATAATCAAATGAAAGTGTATCTAATTAATTTAAATTATATAATATTTAACTAACAAAATAAAAGCTTATATCTTAAAAGTTAAATCCTATTGAATTACCTGTAGTATCCAAGTAATTCCGTTGCATTGCTTCCCCATTTGATTTGTTTGTACAAACAAATCAAGCCCTGTATATAAATGTGCCATGAAAGCACCTCCCCAATCAAAATCTTCCAAGCTATCAAGGTCTACCAAAGACGCTAACCAACCAGCCCGAACCCCAGATTTTCCTATTGTAAAACCAACTTGGCCCAAAAAATATAACAAAAAAATCCTAATAAACTCATCCTCCTCCGCAGAGTTTGGGTCCAAATATAGGGCGTCAACTTCATGTTCTAAACAATATTCAATACTCAATCGGTGCATGAATTTTTCTCTGATGTACAGGTTCAAAATGTATCTGCCATCCATATTCTCTGAAACAAGTCTACCTTCAACATCAAACAATGAAGGCAGTAGAGTCTTCAACCTTTCAAAATCATCTTCGATACTTGAATCAAACAAAACTGGCTTCTTCTCGCCCACACTTAAACCCGTTAGCATTGTAAAGTCAAGTGGTGTGATACCAATCTCACCACATGGAAGGTGAAAAGTGTGCGTGGTGTGCCACCATCGTTCGCCAATGCAAATATCAGTCGATGGATCGGGGTTCAATGCTCGCATTACACGATATCAATGGACCAAAAGGTGTTCCCTAAAATTCGAGCTCTTACGTGCTCCATTTCCTCCCCTCTTTCCACTAGATGACTCCAGAATTCTTTAATACTCGGCATTGCGCATCTCCATCTCGTCGAACTCATTTTCTATACGTTGAGGCATTTAATCAAACAGTTAGTATACGTTAAATTTTAAACACGATTTTAAATCAAAATCAATTGAACAACGTTCATAAACTCATACTTACTCCGTCAGTGTTATATAAACACGAAACATGCATGTCTGGATCGGGAGCTAATGTCGGATGATCAACAATACTCAATCTCTATGGAAAATTGAAATCATTTTCCGGTACGAGTTCACTCTCATTTTCCGGAGGATTTGAACTCCCCGAGCCACGCATAATAGTCTTCTTACGTCCAGCTTGACGACGTTGATCCATTGCAAAAAATAGAAACAAATTTGGTTGAAAATCGAATTTTTATTGGGTGATTGAAGGTTTGGATTTTGAATGTTGGTGAGTTCTTGTGGGGCAAATGTTACTGGAACATTGTTCGCACGTTTTCAAATAAAATGGGCTAATAGAGTGCATAGGACAACTACTCCCGTTTTAAAAAAAATTGGAGTGGGACGGGACAACTTGACCCGTTCAAATTTTTTTAGCAAAATTTACCCAGACCGCATTGTTTCATCCCTTCCTTTTAGAAATTTTTCGCTCCTAAAAATGATGATGTGTCACAACGAAATTTAAAAACGCGTTGATGATGCTCTTACGTACTAACCATAAAAACCCCTTATTTTTTTTAAATATCCAAACTAACTAAAATACCCCCCACACATAAAACCCTAGATCTAAAACTGAATTTTCTCTCTTTCTTCTCGCCGCATTCTCAAACCCTAGATTTCCTGCAAAAATGACAAAACAATCGAAAAATAAGAGAGAAACACCCACCAAAACAAAAAAATTGAAAGTTTCCATCTCACAAACAAAAAGGAAAGCAACTACTGATAAAAAGACCAAATCGAAGGTAAAAATCATTTTTTTTTTTAATTTCGTTTGTAAATAAACGAAATCTAAGGTGAAAATGCTTAATTTATGATAGAAATATGCATTTTCATATATAAAAATATAATTATATATATATATATATATATGAATTCGTATTTTCACAAGTGAATTTGTATTTGCATATTCGAAATTTGTATTTGGTCATCTTTTGAAATTTGTATTTACATATTTGAATTTGGTATTTACATATTTGAATTTGTATTTACATATTCCAAATTTGTATTGCAACAGGATGTAAAATTTACTGGTTCTAACAAGGTATTTCGTTCTTCTGCATTGGTAATGCTAAAGCTTGTACAAGATTTGAAGGGAAGAATTAGGGATATTCATATCACCAAGATGAAAGAAACTCCTTTTGGTCATCTGTTTATGGTTTTTGTCGATGGAAAAGTCGATAGTAGAATGTTAGAGAAACCAAGCCACATCATTATAAAGTTGTTAGCGATTTGGTGTAAGGAGAGACATAAGTTTAAGATATGAAGTAAGTTTGTGTCTTTATGTCTATCTGATGTGGCTATAACATTTGGGCTTCTGGTGATGGGGAAAGTTGTTGTTTTCCAGTCAGGAACGAGAATAGACAAAGCTATTTCTGGATCACCATTCCTATTGAGACGTTTCTCTAGAGTTAACAAGATAACAACAACGGTTGTAAAAGAAATCTTGAACCATATTGTAGATTCAACAGACCCTACGGACGTTGAAGATGTGGTGAGACTACTCGTCATTTTTCTGGTGATGACAATATTTGTAAGTAGTGGTGCGAGTGGAATAGCTTGGTCCTTCCCAAAGCATGTTGAGACTTTGGAAGCTATGTGGCCGGAGTATGTCATGGGCCTCAGTTCACTCAGAACTGATTGAAAAAATTCAGAAGTGGGATAGCAGTAGTTCGTTCAAAATTTCAGGATGCATTATTCAGCTTTTGGTAAGTTTAGTTTGTTTTCTGACATATGCGTAGTTATGTTTTCATAGCATATATCACCTCACATGATAAAAGAGAATATACATTTGCATATGCATATGTCATATGTTGGTAATATAATAACATTATATTGTCTGTTTTCGTATGTAATTTTGTTTTCACATATGCATAGTCATAGTTTCATAGTCTATATCACAACCTTAGAGGGATGTTTTCTGGATTGGTCCTTCAAATTTGTAGATGAAATCCCGTATCCAGCCCCATTGGTGGCCCTTAGTACTCACTATAGACTAGTCCTATATTTCGGCTTCTTAATGAAATAGCAATCCTGAGGTCAGTGTTGGATTTTAGACACTCTCTATATTACTATTGGGCAGGCCCTTGAACTGCTCAAGTTACGTTAGACTGCATGGTGTATATCGTAGCACAAAGACTGTCATTGCAAGAAGTGTTGTAATTGGCACATGGTGCTTATGGGAAGGACTTTGTACAGTCCAAATCTGAAAATTTTGTCACCTAACTGGGTCTGTATTCCTGAAAATCTGGTTTGTACAGCGCCAGTTATAAACTTATCATTGATTGATTGTAGATTGTACATCCTTTCAAACAAAAGCAAAAGTTGATCAGTTAATCAGTGTTTTTGGTGGAGATCTAGTTTTACTTTTTAGAATAACATTATTTTTGATAGAATTCATGTTAGTCGGGTAATTAGAGAGTTAGTTAGGGATGACCGACCACATTACTAGCTGCAATTAGGTGTATGAAAATATGAAAATATATTTACACATGTCAGGTGTATGAAAATATATATGAAAATAGAATTTTACATATGAAAATCTATATTTGCATATGAAAATTGAAATTTACATATCCAATGCAGATGTCATATGTCATATGTTGGAAAAAGATTTCTATGAAAATGTTGCTAATACAAATTCACATGTTATGTGCAGTACTTTTTGTGTGAGCATGTGAAACTTTGTGAGCCAGTCCGCGAGACTTGCTTCCCACGAATTGCAAAGTGGTCGATGGAACGACTAGCGGATGAAGTACCAAAAACTTTCAAGCTAGAAAATATTCCTAATTGCAACATCAAAGTAAAATTGGAACTGACCGAGGAAGAGAAAGAGGCATTATACCCTGAACACCACCAAAGTGAAGCTGAAAGCTTGAGGAGGGAAAATGCTAAGTTGAAGAGGGAGAATGAAGAGTTGAGGAAACTTAGTAAAGATTTAAGGGGTGAACTTGGTAGACTAATGAGAATAGTTTGTGAAGAGAGTCTAGAAGATATGTTTGAAAATCATGAACATAGAGATGTAGATATGGTTGAAGGGGTAGAGAACATAGATGTGGATCTGGTTGAAGAGGAGGGCAAAAGAGAGTCCGAGTTGTCCGAGAAAGAGTTGGCTGAAAAGAAAGAGTTGTCTGAGAAAGAGACATGTGGAGAGTTGGCTGAAAAGGAAGAATCCGAGTTGTCCGAGAAAGAGTTGGCTGAAAAGGAAGAGTTGTCTGAGAAAGAGACATGTGGAGAGTTGGCTGAGTTGGCTGAAAAGGAAGAATCCGAGTTGGATGGAGAAGAGGAAAGCAGCGAGACAAAGTCAGATGAGGAGGAGGAGGAAAAATGTGAGGGAAAACCTAACTCGATGGTTAAGAAAGTGAAGGAAAGGGAGCGGATGAAGAAAACATCAACAATATATAAGTTCGGAAATATTAAGAGGCAAACAAGGAATACTAAAGTTGCTGAATTGGATGATGAACCAGTGATTGGTGCAGATGATTTCGAGACTCCACCACCCCCGCTCGTAGGAAAGCCTATGTCAAAACCACATTCAACCAAGCTGTGGAGTCTACTTGATAAAAAAAAGTTGCCGTTGGTGGAAAGTTTTTTCAAAAAAGCAAACCAGAAGTAAAATTTACTTTTCATAAATATTTGTAAGCTTTTCTTATCGTCTATGTAATTGCACAAATTGTTTTGATCGTGTATACATATTGTAGTACAATTGCGTTGATGGACATTCAAATGCACTTGAAAATACAGGGGGAACACGTGAACCACCTGAGGTTGAACTTCTTCGTCAATGACAAGGTAAATCTTTTGATTACTCAAATCTTTTGAAATGAAAAAACTTGCAATTTAGTAATTTTTCATACTGTTTATGGTAGATCATTGATTGGTACGTGCACTCAAAAACTTGCAATTTAGTAATTTTTCATACTGTTTATGGTAGATCATTGATTGGTACGTGCACTTCCAACTCTCCAAGGAAGTGGAAAAGCTAATTGGATCTTCTCCACTAAAGTGTCTCCATTTCTCATCATTTGCATGGGTAAGCATCTTCCATGTAATTTAATTACTAAAGTTGAATATGTAAATTCAACTGAATATGCATACAAGGCATGAAGATATTGTTGTTCTTATTTGTTGTAGCTGGCTTTAAGAGATAACCAGAAACAAGGCATGAAAGTCTATGTCACAGATGTCCTAAAATAGTTGGACAACAAGGTCGCTCATCTATTTTTCATCATAAATAGTCCCAAGTTAAGAAAATTCAAAAATGGTTATCACTGGACTTTGCTTCATGTTGATACTTTGAATTGGGAGTGGACACACTATGACTCTTTAAGGCCAAGGAGCTACGAGAAGAAGAAATATATTCCGTTAGAAGATGCTGAAATGTTGGTAAGTGAAATTTTATTTTAAGTTACTATGCAAATCCATATTTACATAGGTCAGTTACTATGTAAATATAGATTTGCATATATACTTACAATGGGACTATTGTAATGCATTTAGCAATCTGCACAAAGCATTAACAACAGCAAAGTGAGTTTCTGGAACCATCTCAGACGGCTGTTACAATGTAACATTTTTCAGTTTTTGACCCAACAAAGAAAATCTAATTACCAGTAATTTCTCTCCTGCTATATGCTTGGCATTTGCATACCGGAGGAGTTTTGCATAGACATCGGGCAAACCCCAAAGGAATAGCTTCACTCACTCTTGGGTTCGATAAAAAGAGTAGTTTTGAGATTATCTGGCCTAGGAATTTGGTTAGAAATTTTAGTAGTGGTCTCGTTTGTTTCAGACAGAGTGTTCTGTACGTTCTTGGCATCTAGACACGAATAACTAAAATTTCAAAGGTTCCATATATAAAGTCACTGCATACATGCTTGATGTTTGACTTAGGTGCATGCCGCAAGTTGTTGTTGTTGACTCTTTCTAGTTTCTAGTATTAAGATCGAGTTTAAGAGCCTCTAATCACCGGAGGGAACGGACTGAAGAAGCAGCTGTTTACAGATTTAACATGATCTGTAAACAATGTTGATAAGAGCCCAAAACTGTAGTTTTAACCCCTTAACAATAATACTTTTAGACCAATTATGCGAGTAATAAATAAGAGTTAATGATAATTACGTTCTTTTATGTATTTCAGCCATTAAAGTCAATTATGTGCAAAAATATGCCACTTTGGCAATATAAAGGAGCAAGGATCTGTTGCTAAGAAGTTCTGGGATTAAAGGCCAAGACGGGCAGAAACATTACACAAAAGTCAGCAGAACTTCCGAAGACCGTATCTTTGGACTCAGGCCTCGAAATTGGGCGTACCTTATGTCAAAACGACCGGCTCGGAAAGAGTTTTCCAATGGTCTAAACCTTGACCCAATCAAAGGAGCAAAAATGGATGAGAATTCTATTGAAGTCAAAGCTAGCTAAAAAGGGCCCTGTGGACTGAAGAAATTGGGCTTTGGGCTTGATTTTCCGGCCCAAAACATGGACCCTCAGCCCAAGCACGAAAATGTGGATCTGGTCTCCTCCATTTCTACACACAAGACTTAGCTCTTGAGAATCAATTAGCTTAGGATAGAAAATAGCCATTAGAGTAGCCATTAAAGCTTAGTTCTAGATCTAGTTTTTCAATTAATTAATTAGTTGTTATTCTTGTTTTAATTTCAGTATTGAATGATTGTTATTTAGTTGTTAGATCAATAAAATATTTAGTTCTTGATAATCTAATTTCGTTTTCCATTAATTATTAGTTTCAATTCTTAGATTTACTTATTTGTCATTATTAGTTTAAATCAATTATTGCATGAGTAGTTTCCATTTGAGTTTAAATAAGCAAAGTTCCAATCTTTTTATGATGTCTAGTGTTAATTCATATAGAAATGATAGTTTGATGAATCAAGGCTAAACCTCCATTAGAGGGGTTTGATGAAACTTTGATGAAAACTTGATTGTATAGTGTAGAATCGTTGTAGGAGTCTATTCCACTCTAGAAGGTCGTTGATTCGCCATGAGAATGGGTGGCACATGCTAGTTATGAATTGGTAGAGATGCCATGTATAATTAGGGATTAGAATGACCAATTCTTACCGTACAAACGTAAGAATTGGATTATAACAATCTATGCTAGTTTATTAAGTTGGATTCAAGGTGGATTCAATTCCCCCCTAATTCTTATTCTAGATTCAAACCTTAGTATCCCGTAGCATTTCGTAGTTGAATCATTATAGTTAGTATCTTGTTCTAAGAATTCCCTTCATAAAACCCTCGTTAGACTTTGGATAGATTCGCAATTATAGAAAACTTGAATGCTAAAGAACTAGGAGTGGAACGAATCTTCTATTATAACTCTACTTCAATAGTATCGAGAGTAGAAATCTTTGATAATCATGAGTTACGATAAAGTTTTAGTTTTACTTCCGTTTATTCAGAGTAGAATTATATTCACTTTTATCGTCTTATCAAATGGCGTCGCTGCCATCTTAGTTCCCTTTAGTATTGTTTTCTTTAGAATTGATAGTTTTCCAAAGTCCCATAACCTACCCACCCTTGTTTGATTCTCACTGTGGTTGTCCATTTCAACACCAAAAAATTTCCTCGAAGAATTACGAGCGCGACTGCTACGGCAAGCTATATTGAGCCACCCCCATGGCGCACTGGAACTCCACATTTTGGTTGAGCGCGACCCGCGCCTTGCCAAGGCAAAACACGAGTGCCCCCCGAGATGAAGTGCCTGGACCTTGAGGTTTTCCCTGAGTGCTACCCACGCCCTACCAAGGCTAAATTGGAGCGCCACCCGCGCCCAAACGCCTGGAACTATGCCTATTCTAAAGCGACTGCAAGCCACTAAACCGCACGATTTCCACAGGTTTGTTTCAAATTTCCATTTCTTCATAGTTTTCAGTGTTCTAACTTGTTATATACACTGAGCTCGCGTAAACAAGACACTATTTATAAGCGAAGCAAGGAGGCATTCAGGTACTCCTTTCTTCCACACCTCGCATCTCCAGTTAGAGGTTTATACTAGTATATTAGGATTGTTTGTAGTGTTGTCGTGTTTAGTTAAGATTGGTCTTATCCGTGCATGAGATTAAGGTCAGGTTGAAGAAAAACACCTAACGTAATCAATCGGTAACGTCAACAAACACGCCTTTCTAGTATACCACTCACTACATCTCTAGCTAATATACCACACACACTACCTGAAATAATGGCTGAAGAAAGAGAGTCTCCTCTCTCTGACTTTTACAAAGCCTTGAACGATAGCCCTAAATCTTGCATTGTTTTATCGCTCCGGACCGATGGGGGATTTCGAATCCCCAAATATATTTAATTTGTTACCCGTTTTTCATGGGTTAGATCATGAAAAACCTTATCAAATTTTACATCGTGGGATTGACCAAGTCCTTATTACATTCCACCATCCTACGGTTGGTGTTGAACAAATTAAACTAAGGGTGTTTCTTTTCACTTTAGCCGATAAAGGCGTCTTGGTTAACTGCCTGGCCCAAATTTCGTGGACTCGTGGGCGAACTTGTTCAACTATTTATGAAACATTTTTACCCACCACTGAAGACTAATGAAATGCTTTCCAAGATTCATTTCTTTCGACAGAATCCTCATGAATCATTTTCAGAGGCTTGGAATCGTTTCACCGATCTTCTTATAGAGTGTCCACACCATAACCTCGCGAAAGACACGTTAGTTCGTGCCTTTTTCAAGAGACCGTTACACCACCACAAAGTGGTGCTTGACATAATGAACGGGGGTAGTTTCCTCAGTAAAGGAGCCTCAGAGGCTTATAAATTTCTAGAAGATCAAACAAAACATAATAATAACTGGGGGGTGGTAGTGACAATATCCCTCGTTCCGCTAGTTCTTCTTCAATAGTTAAGACCGCTGGGATGTTTGAGATGAAACCCGATCCTGAGCTTAAAAACTTAATTGAATCTCTCACTAAAAAGGTAGAGGCTATTTCTGTTCAACAAAAGCCTATCCCTGTCATGAATGTCAACTCTATTCCCTGTAATTTCTATTTGAGTCCTGGGCATCCCGACTCCTATTGTCCTTTAGTCTATGAACATCCAGCCACACAGTCGAACAATATTTATTCCATTAATAGCGAACCTAACGCACTTTGGAGACAAAACCCTAATTTCGGTTGGCGAAATAACCAACAAGTTACACCTCCAGGGTATAATAATCAAATTGTTAGGCCAGCATCCAATTAAAACCAAGCTCCCCAGAGATAAGGACAAGGACAAGGTAATTATAATAATTATAACAATAATAATTATAATTCTAATAAAGGTATCATTTCGGTTAATAATAACTATCATAACCCACCTGTTAATAATCAATGTGAGATAGTTCAAGTCACACCACCTGTGACCACTACACCTACACAACCGGATCGTCTTGATGCCTTCATACAGGTTAGCCAACAACTTTTCCAATCCATGGCTCAATCTAACCAACATGTTTTACAATCAATTAATCATTTAACCCAACAGTTAGCCTAAGAGAAAGTCCAACCAAAAGGCGTGTTTCCAGGTCAAGCGTTACCTAATCCTAAAATACCAAACACAGCATTTGAGATAATCGGTAATACTAGTAATTATAATAGAAATGTAGGTGAGTTAAATGCTATCACCACTCTCCATTCTGGCAGAGTGGTTGATAACGCTGTAAGTATGCATGTGGTTACCCCACCAGTGGTCCCTACACCTGATATTCTACTAGATACCGAACGAGAAACTAAAGATCCTACCCCTGTAGAGGTACCATTAAACAACAACCTAAGAAACAAAAAGCCAAAGTTAAACATCCTGTTGACCCTTATGCTAAATATAGAGAGAAACCACCGTTTCCCCAGAGATTAGCAATGTTAACTAAGGATACGAATTTCGATGAGATTAGGGAAGTTTTCAAAAATCTAACGATAAACCTTCCTTTTCTTGAAGCGATAAAAAAGTTACCTCACCATGCTAAGTTTCTTAAAGAGTTGTGCACTACTAGGCGCATGACAAATATTCCTAAAGACGCCTTTTTAACTGAACAGTTCCCAACTCTATCGAAAAAGAATGGAATCGTTTAAGTACAAGGACCCTGATCGTCCTACTGTACCAATGCACCTTGGGGGATAATCACATGACAACTACTCTATTAGACATGGGGGCGAGTGTTAACTTACTCCCTTATTATTTATATAAACAAATCAGTCTACAAGAGATACAACCAACGAAAATGACGTTGCAATTAGCGGATTGTTCTATTAAGTATTCTAAGGGTGTGGTTGAAAACGTGCTAGTTAAAGTTCAAAATTTTTACTACCCAGCCGACTTCGTTATCCTCGACACAGAAGTCGCTAACAACTCTGTTCCTATCATTTTAGGGCATCCCTTCTTGGCTACGGCCAACGCGCTCATAAACTGCCGCGATGGTTTGATGTCCTTATCCTTTGGCTATCTTTCTGTTGAGGTAAATGTTTTTAAGATGATTCAACAAGCATTGATAATGATTTGTCGATGGAGAGGTTAGCATGATCAAGAGCTTCGCTCGAGATTATTTCGACAACATGTTTCCTGATAATCCGATGCCCAAATTTCTTTCCTTTGGAAGTTCAGACTCCGACGTTTTCGTCCCTACACTAGTCGATACCCATCTTATGGATGAGGACGAGATTGATGAATTTCTCAAGGATACAGAGGAATACCATAGTAATGTGGATGTGACCAAGCTTGATGAGGAATTTGACGAGTTTCTTAAAGCAGGTGATGAATCACCTGATCAAGAACTACCTTGTGCACCATCCGCCATGATTCCCCTCCTTCCACCCTTTCAAAGGAACCTAGAGTTTGCACTTGATTCTCTTGTGCTTCATGATTTTCTAAACTCTCCTGTTAAGAAAATACTACCTAAAGAGCCACCTGACACTTTCATTTTCAGTTGTGTGATAATTCCAACCCATGCCACAATTGAGTTTTATGCTAAAACCATATTCTCATTTTTTCAATACCTTACTTCTAAAATTCATCCATATCGACCATATCTTCCACAACCATCCACTTTTTCACACTCATTTATTTGGCCACCTTTTCGTTGGAGAAAAAAGAAGGTGCATGCTCGGTTACGTAATAGATCTACCAGACTTCGCTATCATTTCACTAAGTTGCGTCGTCAAAAATCTTGGTGCTTGATTCTACTTGGGGGTGTGATAAGAACCCAAAACTGTAGTTTTAACCCCTTAATAATAATACTTTTAGACCAATTATGCGAGTAATAAATAAAAGTTAATGCTAATTACGTGATTTTATGTATTTCAGGCATTGAAGTCAGTTATGTGCAGAAATGTGCCACTTTGGCGATATAAAAAAGCAAAGGGTTGGTTGCTAAGAAGTTCTGGGATTAAAGGCCAAGAAGGGCAAGAAACAAAGACACAAAAAGTCGTGAGAACTTAGAAAATTGTATCTTTGGACTCAAAGCCACGAACCATGCGTACCTTATGTCAAAACGACCAGCTCAGAAAGAGATTTCCAATGGTCCAAACCTTGACCCAATCATAGGAGCAGAAGTGGATGAAAAGCCTATTGAAGTCAAAGCTAGCTGAAAAGGGGCATGTGGACTGAAGAAATTGGGCTTTGGGCTCGATTTTCCGGCCCAAAACATGGACCCTCAGCCCATGCACGAAAATGTGGATCTGGTCTCCTCTATTTCCACACACAAGACTTAGCTCTAAAGTATCAATTAGTTGAGGTTAGAAAGTAGTCATTAGAGTAGCCATTAAAGAATAGCTTCTAGATCTAGTTTTTGAGATTTGAATTAGTTAATTAATTAGTTTTCATTCCATTAATTAGTTTCATTCTTTGTTTTAGATTAAGTACTTGAATCATTGTTTATCATTGATTAGATAAATAAAATAGTTAGTTCTTATTAAATTCGATTTTGCTATTTAAAATTGTTTAGATCTAATTTCAATTCTTGTTATTCAATGAATTCTTAGTTGTTAAATTAGATTTCAATTATTGTTTGGTTAAATTTAATAAAGTTAGAATTTTTATATTATGTTTTATTCAATTTCATTTGGAAATGATAGTTTGATGAATCGAGGTTAAACCTCCATTAGAGGGGTTTGATGAAGCCTTGATAAAAACTTGATCAAACTAGCTTAGAATCGTTGTAAGAGTCTATTCCACTCTAGAAGGACGTTGATTCGCCATGAGAATGGGTGGACGTCCTCACATGCTAGTTATGAATTAGTAGAGATGCCATGTATAATTAGGGATTAGAACGACCAATTCTTACCGTAAGAACGTAAGAATTGGATTGCAACAATCTATGCTAGTTTCTTAAGTTGGATTCAAGGTGGATTCAATTCCCCCTAATTCGTAGTCTAGATTCAACCTTAGTATTCTATAGCATTTCGTAGTATAATTCGTAATTCTCTCATTGACTTTGGTAGGATTGATAGTCTTAGGAAACTTGAATGCTAAAGAACTAGGAGTGGAACGAATCTTCTATTCCAACTCTACTTTAATAGTATCGAGAGTAGAAATCTTTGATAAGTCTAGTGCATGTTCATTTTTTAGTGTTACTTTCGTTTAGAGTTTCATCGCTTTATTCATTAGTAAAACTAGCATTTTTCGATTATCAAATGGCGCCACTGCCATCTTAGTTGCCTTTAGCATTGTTTTCTTTAGAATTGTTAATTTTCCAAAGTCCCAAAACCCACCCACCTACCCTTGTTTGATTCTCACTGTGGTTGACCGTTTCAGCACTGAAAATTTTCCTCGAAAAATTACACGGAGCGCGACCCGCTCCCTGGGTAGGCATAATTGGAGCGCGACCCGCGCCCAAGCGCCTGGAACTCCACTCTTTGGTTGAGCGCGACCCGTGCCTTGCCAAGGCAAAACACGAGCGCCCCCCGCGCTGCACCAAGGCTAAATTGAGCTAGCGCACACCAAGAGCACGGAACTCCATTTCGAACGGCTATTACGCACCCTGCTGAACCGCCCGATTTCCCCAAGTTTGTTTCAAATTTCCATTTCTACATAGTTTTCAGTGTTTTAAGTTGTTATACACACTGAGCACGCGTAAACAAGACGCTATTTATAAGCGAAGCAAGGAGGCATTAAGGTACTCTTTTCTTCCACACCTCGCATCTCCTATTAGATGTTCATACTAGCATATCAGGATTGTTTGGAGTGTTGTTGTGTTCGTTAAGATTGGCTTAGCCTTGCATGAGATTAAGGTCAGGCCGAAGAAAAGCACCTAACGTAATCAACCGGCAACGTCAACAAACATGCCTTTCTAGTATACCATCGACTACACTTCTAACTAATATACCACACACACCACCTGAAATAATGGCTGAAGAAAGAGATTCTCCTCTCTCTGAGTTTTACAAAGCCTTGAACGATAGCCCTAAATCTTGCATCGTTCTATCAGACCCAGTGGGGGATTTCCGAATCCCCGCAAATATATTTAATTTGTTACCCATTTTTCATGGGTTAGACCATGGAAAGCCTTATCAGCACATGCGTAGGATTGACCAAGTCCTTACTACATTCCACCATCCTACAGTTGGTGCTAAACAAATTAAACTGAGGGTATTTCCCTTCACTTTAGCCGATAAGGCAACGTCTTGGTTAACTGCCCAAGCGCCAAATTCTGTGGACTCGTGGGCTAAACTTGTTCAACTATTTATGGAACATTTTTACCCACCACTGAAGACCAATGAAATGCTTTCCAAGATTTATTTCTTTCGACAGAATCCTCATGAATCATTTTCAGAGGCTTGGAATCGTTTCACCGATCTACTTATAGAATGTCCACACCATAACCTCGTGAAAGACACATTAGTTCGTGCCTTTTTCAAGGGGTTGTTACACCACCACAAAGAGGTGCTTGACATAATGAATAGGGGTAGTTTCCTAAGTAATTAAGGGAGCCTCAGAGGCTTATAAATTTTTAGAAGATCAAACTAAGCGTAATAATAACTGGGGGGGTAGTGACGATTTCTCTCATTCCGCTAGTTCTTCTACAACAGTTAAAGCCGCCGGTATGTTTGAGATGAAACCCGATCCAGAACTGAAAAATTTAATCGAATCTCTAACTAAAAAGGTAGAGGCTATTTATGTTCAACAAATGCCTATCCCCGTCATGAATGTCAACTCCAATCCATGTAATTTCTGTTTGAGTCCAGAGCATCCCGACTCCTATTGCCCTTTCGCCTATGAACAACAACAATCACAACAAGATAACGTTTGTTCCATTAATAGCGAACCTAATGCATCTTGGTGACAAAACCCCAACTTCGGTTGGCGAAATAATCAACAACCTCTAAGGTTGTTTAACCCAAATGTTTGGCCAACAAACAATTACAACTAAGGTCCACCAAGGCAAGGACAAGGTCAGGGTAATTATAATTATAACAACCAAGCTCAACCACGACAAGAACAAGGTCAGGGTAATTATAATAATTATAACAATAATAATTATAATACTAATAGAGGTATCGTTCTGGTTAATAATAACTAACAAAATCCACCCATTAATAATCAACGTGACATAGTTCTTGTCACACAACCAGTAGCAAATACTACTCCACAACCGGATCGTTTTGATACCTTTATGCAATCTCAGCAACAGATTTTATAAGCCATCCAACTTTCCTTACAGCAGTTGGTTCAAGAGAAAGTGCAACCCAAAGGTGTGTTTTCAGGACAAGTGATACCTAATCCTAAAACACCAAACACAGCCTTTGAGGTAAAAGGTAATACTAGTAACGAAAATGCAAACGTAGGTGAGATAAATTCCATCACCACTCTCCGTTCAGGTAGAGTGGTGGATAACAAAGTAACTATGTCTATAGTTACCCCACCAGTAGTCCCTACACTAGATACCGAAACAGAAACTGATGATCCTACCGCTGTAGAGGTACTAGTTAAACCACAACCTAAAAAACAGAAATCAAAGGTTAGACATCCAGTTGATCCATATGCTAAATATAGAGAAAAACCATCGTTTCCTAAGAAATTAGCTATGTTAAACAAGGATACAAATTTTGACGAGATTAGGGAAGTTTTTAAAAATCTAACGATAAACTTACCTTTTCTTGAAGCAATTAAAAAGTTACCTCACCATGCTAAGTTTCTTAAAGAGTTGTGCACTACTAGGCGTAAGACAAAGATTCCTAAAGACGCTTTTTAACGGAACAGTTTCCAACTTTAATGGAACACAATGGAATAGTTAAGTACAAGGACCCTGGTCGTCCTATTGTACAATACACCTTAGGGGATACTCACATGACCACTGCTTTATTAGACCTCGGGGTGAGTGTTAATTTACTCCCTTATTATTTATATAAACAAATAAGTCTACAGAAAATGCAACCTACAACAATGACGTTGCAACTAGCTGACAGGTCTATCAAGTATCCTAAGGGGGGTAGTGGAAAACGTGCTGGTTAAGGTGAAAGATTTCTACTATCCTGTGGATTTTGTGATCCTCGATACAAAAGTCGCTAATGATTCTGTTCCGATCATTTTAAGACGCCCTTTCTTGGCAACTGCCAACGCGCTTATAAACTGCCGCGATAGTTCGATGTCCTTGTCTTTTAGCCATCTTTCCATTGCGGTTAACGTTTTTAAGATGATCAAACAGTTGCCTTATACAAATATCGATGGAGAGGTTAGCATGATCGAGAGCTTAGTTCATGATTATTTCAAAACCACGTTTCCGAATGACCAGATGCACAAATTCCTTTCTTTTGGAAGTTCCAACTTCGACAAATACTCCTTAGACATAGAGAAAATTGAGGAAGATTTCCTTCAACTCTTTTGCAACTCTTCCCTGCCACCTCGCGAGTCCCACCCTGCCAACATCCATTTATCCCGTGACGCTATGACGAAAGATGAATTTTTCACCCTCTATCCCAGTGATTCTTTTGACCCACCTATTGAGGAATGTCTGGCATATCTCAAGGCTTCTAATGATCTAGACCTGATAGCTCTAGCTGACACTCATTCATCTTCCCTCACCAATATTACCCACCTTCCACCCTTTCAAAGGAACCTGGAGTTTACACTTGACCCTTTTGTTTCTTCTGTACTTCATGATTTTCTAAATTCTCTTAATACAGAAATAATTCCCAAGGGAAACGCACTTGACACCTTCATTTTCATAATTGAGACAGTTCCCACCTACACCATGAATGAGTTTTGTGCCAAACCTACATTCTCATTCTTTCCATTCCTTACATCCAAAATTCATCCATATCCACCATATCTTCCACAAACATCCATTTTCTCACGATCATTCACTTGGACACCCTCTCGTTCAAAGGCGAAAAAGAAGGTGCATGCGCGGTTACATTCTAGATCCATCAGATTTTGCTTTCATTTCAATAAGTTGCGTCGTAGAGAATCTTGGTCTTTGATTATGTTTGGAGGTGCATTCTATGTTATTTATTTATGGAAAGACCCCCAACTCTTTAGACTGTTGATATATGAAAAACTGAAAGATATATATATATCCAGTTATTTGTTAAAGTCTCGAGTATCTGACTATAAACGGCTCATTTTGTTGTTTGGTGTACTTCATTTCATTTCCATATATTGGTAAGTGCACCATTCAGATAACCGGGCCCTCTTTATGAAGTGTGTGGCTGTAAGTACCGGATCCTAAGTCCACGTTAAACATAATTCACGTTTTCCACTCTTGCATGTTTTCTCGGATTTTGAGTCATGTTCTTCTATGGTGTGAA
This sequence comes from Coptis chinensis, assembly GCF_015680905.1. NCBI lineage: Eukaryota > Viridiplantae > Streptophyta > Magnoliopsida > Ranunculales > Ranunculaceae > Coptis > Coptis chinensis. Next base: position 33,791,658 of record NC_141456.1, on the reverse strand, counting down.
TTATGCATTTATTGTTTTATTGTTTTTCTTATATTAAACCTTATTCATAAAAAATAAAAATTGTTAAAATCATACAAAATAGTAATTTAGGAAGTCTCGGAAATCTAAATTTAAAAGACCCGTTTTTAAAACAAATTTTCTAACTTCGTTGCCAAAAATTTGTTTGGGGGTGGAGTGTTCGTTTCTGTACTAGATTGTTCAACTTTCCATTTGTGTTGCTTAGGCCGTTTAATTGTATTTCAATTTGGGTTGACTTTATCTATAAAATTAGAATTCATTCATTCGTATAACTTACATCACGCACTCACTTCGAGGTGTTTTCCATCTTCTTATATGTCATCCATGGTCGGAATAGAGTGTTTTATGGATCATTGGATTGGAAATTCTCTCCTGATCATTTCTATAGCTCATTCGCAAAAATCGAATTGGTAACGAAGCGGCAAATTTAGTTTGAAGTTGCGCGAAAAAAACGAAAAATTTGAAAAATCAAATTGGGCTTGGGCCCAATCTCGCACACACGTGCAACGCAAGTGCGCCTCCATCCTCAACACAACAGTCGCGTTCCTCTTCCAAAACCGCCATTACCAAATTCAAAACCATAACCTAAAATTTAAAAAAAAATATATATATATATATATATATATATATATATATATATATATATATATATATATATATATTTGAACTGAAAAAAAACGACCACGCCAAATTCAAAACCTTAACGAAAACACTCCCACCACCATCCCAAACACCGGCAATTACAGGAAAACTGAAAAATATTTGAACTGCGCCACAGTTGTCCTACCACCATCGTTTTCTTTTTATTATTAAGTAGGGTTGTTTCACATCATTTCCTACACCACATACAAACCCCCAAAACCCCCAAATTAGTTCAAAACTTTTAATGGCACTAAGACGAAGAATTCTGTCGGAACAAGCTTTTACGACCGACCGCTTCACGCCATTTTTTCGTGATGAGATGATTAGGAGGAATTGGAATAGGTTGTGGTACTCGACAAATAATTTCTACCACTCCGATTTGGTCGAACAATTCTATAAGAAGAGAGAGTTGGATGGTCGGAAAATTTTCATGAAGATGGCTGGGGTTAGGAAAGAATTATCGAGAGAGAAGTTGGCTGAGATTCTAGGCATTACGCCTGAAAGCCACTTTGACACCACCGTGCAAGAATCCCAGTATACTGGAGTTCCTGCATTGATGAACGACACTCTCATGGAAGGTCAATACAATACGAATTCTCATTGTGCTCGACAGTCATCTCTGCGAACCAACCAACTGGCTGTAGCTCAGTGGATTAGTAAGAACGTCATTGGGAAAGAGAAAGTGAAGCGACATCGGTTTGACATGTATGCACGTTATCTGGATATTACAAAAGAAGAGGTATGAATTATGTATCCTCAAGTTCTTGATAAATATGAATAGAGGAATTGGGAAGAGTATTTCACCATTCTCTGCTTTAATTACGAAGATAATATTGTCTTGGGGAGGGAAACCAAGAACTGAGAGGACTATGTTGAAATTACATTCAAACGAAATTATTTATACGGAGTGTATCTAAAAGACTTGGATATTGCCGGAGGACAGGATGGTTGATTCGGATAAGGAAAGGGAGGACATGACATGTTTGGATGAAGATGCCTTGGAGAGGTGTACGTCTGATTCAGAACGCATGTCAGTATTGCATACTGGCGTGCGTTGCATTTATGCTATTTGTGAAGATATACCAGATAAGCAGATTAAAATTTGAACGAAACAGAATACCCTTCAGACGAATTTTGAAATGCTCGACAAGAGCCAGTCGGATCTCCATTATAACATGGAGACAGTCCTACAGCGCCAGGTTGCGCATTATACAGAGATGAAGGGAGAAATTGAAGCACAACGCCTGTTTCGAGTAGAAATTCTACGACGCATGCCACCCCTGGAGGTTTCTGTTTTAGATGAGTTTGAGAGGCATGAGCGTCGTCATCAAAGGACGGATGGCTCGGGCCCTTCTTCATCCCAGGCCCAATCTCCATCTCAGGGTCCATCTTCATCACGTGGCTAGGTTTTCTAAAAAAAATATGTGGTTTTGATGTTATTTAGTTGTTTTTAGTGTTTTGTTTAGTTCAGATATTAAGTTGTTTAAATTCAGTAGTTAAATTTAAATTTGTTAGTTAATTGTATTTGAATTTGAATTTTAATATAATTTGGTTCTTTTCAAATTGTGCATTGTTTTATTGTTAATCACACCTTTCCGAATTGTTTGGGGGTGGTATTAGTTAGTCTAGCATGATTTTTACATGATCCACAAATGTATTATATAATTTTGCGATGATTGTTGGGAATATTGCCGATATGGGCATGGCTATAAATAAATATTGTGATAGGATGAAATCTCGATGAATTAAGCAGTTTCTATCCTAAATTCAACCTAAAAGATATTAAGTTTGTTTTGGGAATAGAGAATATAGGTTGTTTCCGTTTTCGGTTTTGGAAATTTTTTGTTTCCGGCAATTGCCTTAAAACTTTTTGGTAACTTCCCGATTCGTTTTAGCAACTTAAAACCTACAAAAACTTCATTCATTCTAACTCACAACCCACACTACACCTCACTTTCATCTCTCACCTTTCACTCCCACGATTCCCATCTTCTTCTCCATTTTAGCACTATCAAGAACTTCGGGCGCGGCTTCCAAGTGGAGCGACACCGCACCCTAGGCACTATCTGACAGAATTCCATCAGAGCGCGATGCGCTCCCTACCAAGCCCTGAGCTAAGCGCGACCTGCGCCCACAACACTGGAATTCCAGTTTTCATCCTAAACGCGCCCCGCGCCCAACCCAGGCACAAAGTGAGCGCGCCCTGCGCTCAAGTGCCTAGAACTCGGAAATCACCAAGGTGCACCCTGCGCCCTATCCAGGCATAGGTGGAGCGCACCCCGCGCCCAGAACTCTGTGGGCAAGAAAAAATTCCAATTTTCTGTGGGTTGTTTCAGGATCGTTGCAGCTATTCTAAACAGTAGTTTTGTGAGGACTTCTCCTATAGTAATACCAGAGCAGTCTTTCAAACACTTGTTGGGGAGCGAGACTTATGGACATTGGTTTCGCGAACGGATCATGCAGTTCGGATGGAGGCATCTTCTGGTAAGTGAAGACGACTCGTATTCACCTAAGCTTACTGAATTTTTTTACAATAATGTTAAGTTATATTGTAACCAAGATGGAGAATAAGAATTCTCTGTCACGGTCGATAACATACCACTAGAATTCAATAAGTATGTAGTAGCATTAGTTTCGGGAATACCAATACCTGATCCTATTCACACGTGGGGATATATGACCGACAATGCATACCTCTATGACTATACATATTTCTATGAGTATTATGGGGGAGGGGTATTTCGTATAATGGACCAAGGGAGTTACAACATAGCCCTTGGTAGCCTGTCCCTAAATGTAGGCACCACTATGTTATTCATCCTGATCAATATTTTAGGGGATTGGCAGTTTAGCTCTGCAAATAGTACTGCTGGTAACGTTTTCCTTGCTTTAGCAGAGGGACGTCGTCGATATGACATTCCCCGAGTATTAGTGGCTAGTCTTAAGAGAGCCCAAAGCATGCGACATAAGTATCTTCTTATGCCTATTTTGGTTTGCCGCATCATGCTCAATTGTCAACCTGAATTCTGTACCCAGTCCACGGATTGGAAAAGGGTTGAAGTCATGAGACCCACCAATTGGGTGGTTCGCTCATTTTGAGTAATAACTTGGCCGGGATGGCAGGTGCAACCTCATTTGGTTGCTCCTTACACCCCATCAGACATAGTAACACTAGACAGGTTAACACAAGTTGACGACACACGATGGCGAGCTTGGCAAGTTATCAGGCATGGCAGGATGCGAAGGAACCTCCTCTTTTTGGAGAGGGAAATGAGGAAAATGCTTAAACGGGAGTTAAGGTTAGTTTTTATTTCAGTTAGTGTCTGCTTATGTCCCAATCAATCTATTTCTCATTAACCCCATAACGGGTGGAACCCTTATAGAGTTGCGTCAGTTTTTCTTTTCTATATTAGTATGTTTAACCTTATTTTGCAGATGCTCCAGAATTTCACGCATTTCAATGGTATTTCTCTACCTTGTTATTTAAATACTTTGAGGACAAAACATGTTTCTTGTTTGGGGATAGAAACACGTGTAATTAAGGCATCTGTTAGGGTATAGATATGTATAATATGCACTTGTTTTCTAGTTAAAAAATTTTAAAAATTTAAAAATATAAATAAAAAGTATGCTATACACTTATGAATATTGGTATTGTTTTCTTTCTCTATGCTCTCAATAATCTAGAAGTCTCACATAGCTTTTGCATTAGAATAGATTTTAGAAACTTAGTCTAATATGTAGGTAATAATCCTTACATCTATCTATAAATATGTTACATGAGTATCTATGATTGTTGGCAGTAAGTTTCTGAAATCTAGGCTAAAGTACTTATTCTACAAATCCTGTGAGAATATAGCCTAAAGCCTTATATGAGTGAACATTTGAGAAATGACACAAGGGAGAAGTAAAATCCGGATAGAGAAATCACACGTCCACTTGCTTAATTACTATACCATATCCTAAGCGAGAATTTAGGCCTTCTTTGGATCGATATAGCCAGAAATTCAAACCTATGAATTATTTTCCACTAGTCGCCCCTCTGAGCCTTTCTTGAGCCTTTCACAAACCACAAATCCTTTACCCTGTTACAAAACAAAACAAAATAAAAAATCAACCTACCCAATTCTTTGAACAATTATGAGAATAGAGATGAAGAATAGAAAAGAGAAGAACCTTTGAAATCAAGAATTCGTTAGTCGCTTCAGAAGAGAAAAGTAAGTTTCCATCCAAATAAAAAAAGAATATATATATATATATATATATATATATATATATATATATATATATATATATATATATATATATATAAAGGAAATAAAGAGTTAGAACTCCAAAAATAGAATCAAGGAGTCAAAAGCCAAAGAAAAAGAAAAAGAATATGACTAAGGATGGAAATAAGTGTTGAAGCAAAAGTAAAGAATAAGGTTTTCTCTAGTTACATAATATGAAGAATCTATTATCTCAGACTTGCCCTCTTTGAATATCCATTTCCTTCCTTCTTAAACCATCTCCTAATCCCCACAACACCTAATAAAGACCTCTAGCTCAATTAGGAATATGTTAGTGTGATAGTAAGTGGCAGATGTGTTTGATCGACTCCGACTTCCTTGTGTGTCATTGAGATTGTAAGGTAAAATGTGCCCACTACACACTGGAGTAGCAAAACTTGAGCGGAAAAATCAGAGTGATTTTTGTCTTGACATTTATGTGAGGACCTACTTAAGGACGCTATTCCGAGTTTTCAGAAACGAACCTGCTAGTTCATCTCATAGTATTACTCATTGTATATATATTTATTCGTAGATGATTGATTATTATGCATATATTAGCTTAGGTTTCGACTGGATTATTCTGTATTCATTGCTAGTGAGATGTATAGATAATTGAGACATAGATAAGGAAACAATAGTTTTATTTTTGAGTCGTTATAGTATAGATAAAGTTTGTGAGTACCTTCATTGGAAAACTCTCACGAGGCTATAACTCGTCCACTAGGGAATTCATAGTGGTTTAAGACCTTGTTGGATATGGTCAATGCAATCGCACTCGGCGGAACGAGATTAGTTAGAACTCCATTTTTGGTCACTTATGCTAATTTCTCATATTTGCTTGAGGACAAGCAAAATGCTGTTTGGGGGTGGTTTGATAAGAGCCTAAAACTGTAGTTTTAACCCCTTAACAATAATACTTTTAGATCAATTATGCGAGTAATAAATAAGAGTTAATGCTAATTACGTGCTTTTATGTATTTCAGGCATTGAAGTCAGTTATGTGCAGAAATGTGCCACTTTGGTGATATAAAGGAGCAAAGGGTTAGTTACTAAGAAGTTCTGGGATTAAAGGCCAAGACGGGTAGAAACAACACACAAAAGTCAGCAGAACGTCCGAAGATCGTATCTTTGGACTCAAGCCTCGGAATTGGGCGTACCTTATGTCAAAACGACCGGCTCAGAAAGATCTTTCCAAGTCTAAACATTGACCCAATCAGAGAAGCAGAAGTGGATGAAAAGCCTATTGAAGTCAAAGCCAGCTGAAAAGGCTGTGGACTGAAGAAATTGGGCTTTGGGCTCGATTTTTCGGCCCAAAACATGGACCCTCATCCCATGCACGAAAATGTGGATCTGGTCTTCTCCATTTCCACACACAAGACTTAGCTCTAAAGTATCAATTAGTTGAGGTTAGAAAGTAGCCATTAGAGTAGCCATTAAAGAATAGCTTCTAGATCTAGTTTTTGAGTTTTGAATTAGTTAATTAATTAGTTTCCATTCCATTAATTAGTTTCATTCCTTATTTTAGATTAAGTATTTGAATCATTGTTTATCATTGATTAGATAAATAAAATAGTTAGTTCTTGTTAAATTCGATTTTGTTATTTAAAATTGTTTAGATCTAATTTCAATTCTTGTTATTCAATGAATTCTTAGTTGTTAAATTAGATTTCAATTATTGTTTGGTTAAATTTAATAAAGTTGAAATTTTTATATTATGTCTTATTCAATGTCATTTGGAAATGATAGTTTGATGAATCGAGGCTAAACCTCCTTTAGAGGGGCTTGATGAAGCCTTAATGAAAACTTGATCAAACTAGCTTAGAATCGTTGTAAGAGGCTATTCCACTCTAGAAGGACGTTGAATCGCCATGAGAATAGGTGGACGTCCTCACATGCTAGTTATGAATTGGTAGAGATGTCATGCATAATTAGGGATTAGAACGACCAATTCTTACCGTAAGAACGTAAGAATTGGATTACAACAATCTATGCTAGTTTCTTAAGTTGGATTCAAGGTGGATTCAATTCCCCCTTAATTTGTATTCTTGATTCAACCTTAGTATTCCGTAGCATTTCGTAGTATAATTCGTAATTCTCTCATTGACTTTGGTAGGATTGATAGTCTTAGGAAACTTGAATGCTAAAGAACTAGGAGTGGAACGAATCTTGTATTCCAACTCTACTTCAATAGTATCGAGAGTAGAAATCTTTGATAAGTCTAGTACAAGTTCAGTTTTTAGTTTTACTTTCGTTTAGAGTTTCATCACTTTATTCATTAGTAAAACTAGCATTTTACGGTTATCAGGGTGCATTCCATATTATTTATTTATGGAAAGACCCTCAACTATTTAGGTTATTGATATATGGTAAACTACATGTTCATTATATACATATGTGTTAGATAAAGTCTTGAGTATCTGACTATAAAAGACTCGTTTTATTCTTCGGCGTACTTTCTTTCACTTCCATATATTGATAAGTGCACCATTCAGGTAACCGGGCCCTCCCTAGGGAGTGTGTGGCTGTAAGTACCGGATCCTAAGTCCACGGTTAACATAATTCACGTTTTCCACTCTTGAATGTTTTATTGATTTTTGAGTCATTTTTCTCTATGGTGTGAATTATGCATTTATTGTTTTTATTGTTTTTATTAGTTCGGATGTTAATTTTTGGATTCCGTAGTTAAATTTGAATTTGGTAGTTATATATTGTACAAATTTCAATTTTAATATAATGCGGTTCTTTTCAAATTGTGCGTTGTTTTTATTGTTAATCCCACCTTCCCGAATTGTTTGGGGGTGATATTATTTACTATAGCATGATTTGTTATACGATCCTCCGTTTTAGAAGTTGTTTTGGAGTGATGGTTGAGAATATTCCGATATTGGCATGCCTAGGATTAGATGTGGTGGTAGGATAAAATCTATAAGAGTTTAGAAGTTACTATTCTAGATTCAGTCTAAGAGATATTAGGTTTGTAATAGAATCAAGAATATGGGTTGTTTCCCGTTTCCGATTTTGGAAATTTTTGTTTCCGGCAATTGCCTTAAAACTTTTTGGAAACTTCCCAATTCGTTTTGGAAACTCAAACCTATATAAATTTCATTCATTTTCCACACAAAACTCACATCTCTCACCTTTTACTCCCATGTTTTCCTTATTTTTCCTTCTCACTTCCGCATTTCAGCACCTCGGAGTGCACTGCGCCTGATGGGGCGCCACCTGCGCCTCTAAACCTTGTCGGTCAAATTTTACCCTGAAGCGACCGGTAACCTGCCCTACCAAGCCAAACTTGAGCGCGACCTACGCCCAAAACACTGGAATTCCATTTTTCCTCTTAAGCGTGACCCGCGCCCTACCCAGGCATAGGCTGAGCGCCACCCGCCCCCAAAACACTGTACATCCAAAATTCTTCGTAGCGCGACCCGCGCCCATACAAGGCTTCAGTTGAGCGCACCCCGCGCCCTGACCCCCGTGGGCAAGAAAAATTCCGATTTTTCGTGGGTTATTTCAGACTCGTTTGCAGCTGTTCTACAAGGTAGTTTGTGATGACATCTCCTATAGTCATACTCGAGCAATCTTTCGAAGACTTGATGGGAAGCGACTCTTATGGACATTGGTTTCATGATAGGATCTTGTAGTTAGGATGGTGCCATCTACTGGCTTGGCAATTATCATGGCATGGCAGGACGCGAAGGAACCTCATCTCTTTAAAGATGACGAGGACGAGGAGGACGATTAAGCGTGAGGTAAGGTAAGTTTTTTATTTCAGTTAGTGTCTGCTTATGTCCCAAGCAATTTATTTCTCATTTACCCCATAACGAACGAGTGGAACTCTTATAGAGTTGCATCAACTTTTCTTTTCTATATTAGTATGTTTAACCTTGTTTTGCAGATGTTCCAGAATTTAACGCGTTTCCATGGTATTTCTCTACCCTATTTATTTAAATACTTTGAGGACAAAGCATGCTTCTTGTTTGGGGGGCATAGAAACACGTGTAATTAAGGCATCTGTTAGGATATAAATATGTATAATATGCACTTGTTTTCTTGTTAAAAATTCAAAAATTTAAAAAAAAAATATTAATAAAAAGTTTATGCTATACACTTAGGAATATTGGTATTGTTTCTTTCTCTAGGCCCTTCATAATCTAGAAATCTCACGTAGCTTTTGCATTAGAATAGTTTTTTAGAAACTTAAGCTAATATGTAGGTAATAATCCTTGCATTTATCTATAAATATGTTATATGAGTACCTATGATTGTTGGCAGTAAGTTTCTGAAATTTAGGCTAGAGTACTTATTCTACAAATCTTGTGAGAATATAGCCTAAAGCATTATATGAGTGAATATTTGAGAAATGATACAGAGGAGAAGTAAAATCCAGATAAAGAAATCTCACGTCCACTTGCTTGATTACTATACCATATCCGAAGCGAGAATTTAGGCCCTCTTTGGATCGATATAGCCAGAAATTCAAACCTATGAATTATTTTCCGCTAGTCGCCCCTCTGAGCCTTTCTTTAGCCTTTCATAAACCACAAATCCTTTACCCTGTTACAAAACAAAAAAAAATAAAAAAAAAAATAAAAAAAAAAAAAAAAAAAATCAACCTACCCAATTCTTTGAATAAGTCTGAGAATAGAGATGAAGAATAGAAAAGAGAAGAACCTTTGAAATCAAGAATTCGTTAGTCGCTTCAGATGAGAAAAGTAAGTTTCCATCCTAATAAAAAAATAAAAATAAATAAAGAGTTAGAACTCCAAAAATAGAATCAAGGAGTCAAAAGCCAAAGAAAAAAGAAATATGGCTAAGGATGGAAACAAAGTGTAGAAGCAAAAGTAAAGAACAAGAGTTTCTCTAGTTACATAATATGAAGCCTCTATTATCTCAGACTTGTCCTTTTTGAATATCTATTTCCTTCCTTCTTAAACCATCTCCTAATCCCCACAACACCTAATAAAGACCTTTAGCTCAATTAGAAATAGGTTAGTGTGATAGTAAATGACAGATGTGTTTGATCGACTCCGGCTTCCTTGTGTGTCATTGAGTTTGTAAGGTAAAGTGTGCCCACTTTGCACACCGAGATGTAAATGAAACTTGAGTGGAAAAATCAGAGTGGTTTTTGTCTTGACATTTATGTGAGGGCCTACTTAAGGACGCTATTTCGAGTTTTCAGAAACGGACCTGCTAGTTCATCTCATAGTATTACTCATTGTATATATATTTATTCATAAATGATTGATTATTATGCATATATTAGCTTAGATTTCGACTTGATTATTCTGTATTCATTGCTAGTAAAATGTATAGATAATTGAGACATAGATAAGGAAATAATAGTTGTATTTCTAAGTCATTGTAGTATAGACGAAGTTTGTGAATACCTTCACTGGAAAACTCTTACGAGGCTATAACTCGTCCACTAGGGAATTCCTAGTGGTTTAAGGCCTTGTTACATATGGTCAATGCAATCGCACTCGGCGAAACGAGATTAGTTAGAACTCCATTTTTGGTCACTTATGCTAATTTCTCATATTTGCTTGAGAACAAACAAAATTCGTTTGGGGGTGGTTTGATAAGAGCCCAAAACTGTAGTTTTAACTCCTTAACAATAATACTTTTAGACCGATTATGCGATTAATAAATAAAAGTTAATGCTAATTACGTGCTTTTATGTATTTCAGGCATTAAAGTCAATTATGTGCAGAAATGTGCCACTTTGGCGATATAAATGAGCAAGGGTTGGTTGCTAAGAAGTTCTGGGATTAAAGGCCAAGACAGGCATAAACAACAGACAAAAGTCAGCAGAACTTCCAAAGACCGTATCTTTGGACGCAAGCCTCGGAATTGGGCTTACCTTATGTCAAAATGACCGGCTCGGAAAGAGATTTCCAATGGTCCAAACCTTGACCTAATCAGAAGAGCATAAGTGGACTAAAAGCCTATTGAACTCAAAGCCAGCTGAAAAGGGCCCTGTGAACCGAAGAAATTGGGCTTTGGGCTCGATTTTCCGGCCCAAAACATAGACCTTCAGCCCATGCACGAAAATGTAGTCTGGTCTCCTCCATTTCCACACACAAGACATAGCTCTTAAAAATCAATTAGCTTAGGATAGAAAGTAGCCATTAAAGCTTAGTTCTAGATCTAGTTTTTCAATTAATTAATTAGTTGTTATTCTTGTTTTAATTTCAGTATTGAATGATTGTTATTTAGTTGTTAGATCAATAAAATATTTAGTTCTTGATAATCTAATTTCGTTTTCTATTAATTATTAGTTTCAATTATTAGATTTACTTATTTGTCTTTATTAGTTTAAATCAATTATTGCATGAGTAATTTCCATTTGAGTTTAAATAAGCAAAGTTTCAATCTTTTTATGATGTCTAGTGTGAATTCATATGAAAATGATAGTTTGATGAATCAAGGCTAAACCTCTATTAGAGGGGTTTGATGAAACCTTGATGAAAACTTGATTGTGTAGTATAAAATCGTTGTAAGAGTCTATTCCACTCTAGAAGGTCATTGATTTGCCATGAGAATGGGTGGACGTCCTCACACGCTAGTTATGAAGTGGTAGAGATGCCATGTATAATTAGGGATTAGAACGACCAATTCTTACCGTAAGAACGAAGAATTGGATTACAACAATCTATGCTAGTCTATTAAGTTGGATTCAAGATGGATTCAATTCCCCCCTAATTCTTATTCTAGATTCAAACCTTAGTATCTCGTAGCATTTTGTAGTTGAATCATTATAGTTAGTATCTTGTTCTTAGAACCCCTTCGTAAAACTCTCGTTAGACTTTGGATAGATTCGCAATTATAGAAAACTTGAATGCTAAAGAACTAGGAGTGAAACGAATCTTCTATTCCAACTCTACTTCAATAGTATCGAGAGTAGAAATCTTTGATAATCACAAGTTATGATAAAGTTTTAGTTTTACTTCCATTTATTCTTCATCATTTATTCGGAGTAGAATTATATTCACTTTTATCGTGTTTCTGGGACCATCTCAGGCGACTGTTACAATGTAACATTTTTCAGTTTTTGACCCAACCAAGAAAATCTAATTACCAGTAATTTCTCTCCTGCTATATGCTTGGCATTTGCATAACGGAGGAGTTTTGCATAGACATCGGGCAGACCCCAAAGGAATAGCTTCACCCACTCTTGGGTTCGATAAAATGAGTAGTTTTGAGATTATCTGGCCTAGGAATTTTGTTAGAAATTTTAGTACTGGTCTCGTTTGTTTCAGACAGAGTGCTCTGTACGTTCTTGGCATCTAGACATGGATAACTTAAATTTCAAAGGTTCCATATATAAAGTCACTGCAGCATGATGTTTGACTTAGGTGCATGCCGCAAGTTGTTGTTGTTGACTCTTTCTAGTTTCTAGTATTAAGATCGAGTTTAAGAGCCTCTAATCACCGGAGGGCACGGACTGAAGAAGCAGCTGTTTACAGATTTAACACGATCTGTAAACAATGTCAATTTGTGAGGGGAAATCGACCCCTCACAAATCACAATGTCAATTTTTCTATAGTACTAAAATTTATCTAAAATAATACAAAAATGTCAGAAAAGACACTTTATTTGTCTAGCATATTTCGTACCTTAACTGTAGATACTCATTTTAGAAAATCTAAGCTTGAGAGAAAATATTGGTCTAGCTTTACGTCAAATGTTCAATAGATAATTTTATTTTAAGTTACTATGTAAATTTAAGTTTACATAGGTCAGTTACTATGTAAATATAGATTTGCATATATATTTACATAGTTTTGGTAATTTTTTGTTCAATTTAATGCAGCAAGAGAGGGTGGTGGAAGCTATTAGATGTAGGCGTCAGGAGCTAAGGTTGCCAGATGTGGATTTGATGAAAGATATCAAAGTTGTAGCATGCCCATAACAAGGAGAATCGTAAGAACTTAACTTCCTAAACTTAAATGTCTTTTTAATCTCTTATCTCTTATCTTAAACTTCTTCTTTTGCATTTTCAGTTCAGATTGTGGTTTCTTCGTCATTTTGTTTGTGAAGGCTATAATATGTGGAAAAGCTATCCAAGATATAACGCTAGAAGTCGCGAAACAATTGAGGGTTAACCTGACATATGAGATCGTATCAAGCCAACAAGAAAAATGGGATCCAAAAGAAGAATGCAAGAAATGAAGAACTGATTTTCCGTATTTCTAGTTGATTACGTTGTGTTTATTTGTGTTAAAACATTGGAACCATTCTAACTCGGGAGTGTTCGATTATGATGTACTGTTACTGTTAATGTGTTGGAGTTGTTTAGTTTTGTTCTGCATATTCTGCAACTAGCTTCATATTGCGTTTATATATAATGTGGTTCTTTTTGCATTTATATTTATTGTCAATTCTGTTTAATCTGTTTTTCAACTCTTTAGGTCGTTATGCTCTTTTAAATGTAATATGTTCTTCTTGATCTTTTAATGTGCAAAATACAGGGACCATGGTCCCAGACGAGGCTTCTGCAGATTGCTAAATGCATTACAATAGAGTCCCATTGTAAATCCTTGGTTACGTAACAACTGAAAGTAGGTTATGCATTTAGCAATCTGCACAAAGCATTAACAACAAAGAAAGTAAGTTTCGAACCATGCTTGTTATAAAAATTCTTGGTTAGGTGATTTTGGATTGTAGGTGAGAGGTGAGCCTTTGGGTTAATGATGTTTTTGTAGGAAGCTTGTTCTTGTATGAAACTCATCCAGCTCAAAGCAACTGCATTACAATGTAACATTTTTCAGTTTTGACCCAACAAAGAAAATTTAATTACCAGTAATTTCTCTCCTGTTATATGCTTGGCATTTGCACACCGGAGGAGTTTTGCATAGACATCGGGCAGACCCCAAAAGGAATAGCTTCACTCACTCTTGGGTTCGATAAAATGAGTAGTATAGCTTCAATCACTCTTCGCTCTTGTTCATAACCTCCCTTAGATATAAGAGCCAAGCACGTGACGGCTACCCTCTTGTTCATTTCATTATTTATTACCTTTGTACAAGTCCATGGCCTATGTTAGCGAGAGAAAAAAGAGTCCATGGCCTATATGTCCATTTTATGTTAAAGCCAAGAGTTATCATGCATGCACAAGTTTTGCTCTTTTGTTGTCATCCAAGGTTGTGCAAATTGGGAAGACAACAAACCTAAACTCCTGGAGTGGACAGATTTAGTATATATGAATCCAACTGAATTGGATACCATTTCATCTCAAACATCTACTAAATTGGATAGCAAAGCTAGCTCAAACATCTACTAAATTGCAAAGCAAAGCTTTAGTGTCTATGTAAATATAGATTTACATATATAATGACTATGTAAATCTAGATTTACATATATTCTGTTAGGTGTCAGGCCAATTTCATTCCCAAAAGGTATTATATAAATTTAAGTTTGCATAGCTTTAGTGACTATGTAAATGTAATTTTACATATATATGACTATGTAAAAATATATTTACATATATTTGGTCTGTCTGGAACTTTTCAATTCCAAAAGTTATTATGTAAATATATATTTACATATATAATGACTATGTAACAATACATTTACATAAAATTTGTCAGGTGTCAGGTTAATTTCATCCCCAAAAGTTACTATGTAAAACTATCTTTTCATTCTCCAACTAAAAAACATAACATATAAAATCCAACATCAAACTATAAAATCCAACAAGTTCATCGACATCTTGTTTTTCATATACGAGCAACATCAAAGAATTGATGAAAAAATGCAAATTCATTGAACCGGTGTAGAGCATGTTGTAGGAGTGGAGCCCACTCTTGGGTTGCAATGGCCATAGCAAGGGCCCTTGTTCTTCTTCCTACCTCTTGTAGCACCCGTGCTGTGCTTTCGTTTCTTGTCTGGTCTCCCCATCTTCTTTTTCAAATCCGGAGGTAGTAAATCAGGCACACTTGGTATCTTAGCAAGCAATTTGGTTCTCCACAGGTACTATAGCTCTTGCATAACTATCACGGAATGTCTGAGAATCGAAGAATTTATCATAGTAGGTATACACATTCAATCCATCAGCCAAAATGGAGTGCAGTGCTTGTGCACAAGGGAATCCTTCGATTCTCCACCAATTACAAGAGCAGTGACTTCTATTCAAGTCAACCAAGTGAGTATGAGTAGCATGCACCTCAAAAATACCCTCCCTTGACTTGAGAACCACCCAACTTCTCCCCACCTCGATCCTCTCAGTCAATAAAGTTTCCATAGATGGACATAAGATAGTAGTCTAGCTCCTAACTAACTCCCGCCGATCAGACATTATTTTCATAATTTTTCCACGGATCTTGTCCACCATTGCAGTGATAGGCAAGTGCCGTTCTAGTAGGATCCAAGAGTTGAAGCTTTCCACAATATTGGAACACATATCACCATATCTATTTCCTTGAAAATAAGCATTACACCAATGCTCATAACCTATGGTGGACAAAAATGTTTTCACTTGACTGCCGCAAACATCTCAAAAATCAGTCATCACTTTCTCAAACTCATGGTGCCTCCCAGCATAGGCAAGGTCTGAAAAAAGATCAAGGGTATGCAAGCGGAAGCAATGGTTGCTGGGAATAGTTGAATTAAGATTATTTTTAAGGTGCCACAAACAATAACCATGATAAGAATCAGGAAAAACGCGAGGGACACCCACGAGTAGACCATGGTTTCTGTCAGATATAAAAGTTAGCCTACGATCTTTGGAGACCACCAACCTAAGTTGCTCCAAGAACCAATCCCAATTATCATCAGTTTCAGAAAGTACAACCGCCATAGCTACTGGAAAAATACTTGGAACACAAATAAACATCTTACTTATTTGGTTTTGCGTACCATACTCATTATGAAAACTTAACTCATATATATAAAAATAAATTTTCATATGCTAAATTATTATGTAAATATTAAAATGCATAGGCTAAACATCTGATGTGAACGTAAATTTTCATAGTTTATGCTTGTTCAGTTTTACAAACTATTATGAACTACTATGTAAAAAGTCACAAACTCAAAAAGACATACCACCATTTGCATTTTTGGCAGTAGCTGACAAAACACACCCCTTGTATTTTGTTTTCACAAAAGTTCCATCCAAACAAAGCATAGGACGACAGAAGTTAAAGCCGTGAATACAAGCACCAAATGCAACAAATAATCTCTTGAACTTTCCTGTTGTTGATTCCTTTTCAAAAACAACATGACTCCCTGGATTGGTTTGTTTCAGCTTTCCAACATACCAATGTAACTGATGATAAGATAAAGCATAGTCCATATGTATCTCCTTTAATGCAAGATCTATGCCGGTATGCGCAAAGTAATAATTCAAGTTCACACCATATACCCTTAGAAAATGGTCAATGATTTCACCTGGCTTAATCAAAGGCTTGTCTCTCACCATATCTAAAACAATACTCTTTACAAGTTTACTATTCACTGGGGGATTGTTAACGTCAGCGAATCCAGCTCCATATGTGTGTTTTGCTTCCATTGTCTTTATTTCAAAGAACTTCGGCATCTTATACTTCTTGGATGCGTGAACTCTCCATAGACACCCGGTTTCAGTCTTCAAATAACACTCAGCCGTGACTCTATCAGGATCATTCTTCTTAATAAGAACTCTGTAATTATTAACAAGACAATGCCGTAAAAGCTCAACACGAAAATTGGCAGCACCACCAGGAAATTTATGTCCCACACTAGTCAAAATAAGCAAAGAAGCGACATTACCATATTTTTCATCATATGTAGCAGAAGACATAGAAGAACTAGAAGTATAAGAAGAAGCCTGAAGAGAGACTTTGGAACTAGAACCAGCGTCACACAAAGCAAAAAATCCTCTTGACGATGTTGTTATAAAAAATGTATCAAGATTTTTAACCAAATTAAAGCAAACAAGGGATTGAAGCTCCGAGTCAGTATCTAACACAATACGCTTTGAATCCCTTACAAAAGACAGTTTTATAGACAATGGAGTAAGGTCTGGCCACTTTTCAGAAATCGTACGCTTCAAATAAGAAATCATACCGTTAGTCCCGACACGGACACTCATAATTTGCGTCTCGTACATAATAGCAAAAAGAGCAGTCCCATCCATGTCTGCATTTGCAAAAAACAACAAAATCAAATTGATGAACATATGTAAATGTATTTTTACATAGTCAATATCACCACCGAAACAGTATTTTCAGCAATTTAACTTTAAAATTTTCATGGCCAAATCGTGTTATCCAAGCAATTTAACTCAGAGATTCATCACAAAGAAGATGGAAAAGAGGTGAATCTCTTCAACGTCTAACCTTCTTTCGTCAATTGAGAAACAAAGGAAGTCAAATCGTGTTATCCAAGCAGATGAATCAGTGTTTTTCTCAATTGAGAAACAAAAGAGGTCAAATCGTGTTATCCAAGCAAATGAATAGGGAAAATCGGTGTTCTTCTTGGTCGAAATTATGATGAATATGGAAAAAGGGTAAAACGGATAATAAAATAAAATACAAAATAGAAATCGGACTGGAATTTCGCTGTTATTGGAAAGCAGGGAGTTTATGTGATATGGGCCGATAGGAAGGGGTTTACACTCATCCGGATTAAAAGCAAGGGGCTGAACCCCATTTCTTGTTTGAAAATGTTATAAGAGCGCATAACGGAACAAAACCTATGAAAGAAAAACCCTAAACCCAACGGCCAAAAACGACATGCACTTGCTGCTACTCCATTACGACTAGGCTCCAAATAGCCCATAACTAACCCAAACGTTTAATGCCAGCAGGGTTCTAAAAAAACGTTAGGTGGTACTCCGGCGGTCGGAGAGCGCCTAGGCATTCTAGGAATTCCTAATATATATATAGTAATACACACCTATACTACAAGAAATGAAGAAAATCATTTACCATGACTCAAAAAATAAACACAAACAAATATACTTATTACAAAAATGCATAATTGTTGAAGAATATTGACTTCATATAAAAACATACTCTTTGTTATAGTGGCATATATACATTAGACTTTAGTCTTTTAAACTCATTCAAATCTTAAGTCTACAGGGACCTTTAATTTTTGACATTTAATCATTCAAAAAATAATAATAATAATAATAAAATTGACTGAACTGCCTAGAGGCCGCCTAGTCGGTCCACCGATTTTTTAAACGACTTGGGCCTAGGCGAGTCGGTTGGGAACCGCCTAGCGCCTAGAGACTGCCTAGACCGATTTTTAGAACAATAAATGCAAGTCTAGCCGTTCTCTTGTGCCTATTTGATGATTCCGATCCTTGAAATAACACGATCATCGCCCCAACTCCATAAAATAATAATAATAAAGTAAAAATATGATATTATTCTAAAAAAACTAATTATTTATAATTTTTTTAAAAAATTTTGATAATATATATTTTTATATAATATATATATATATATATATATATATATATATATATATATATATATGGGGAGGGATAGAGGCACATTCTTATGCGCACATTATAGCCACATTGTAAATTAATTCAAGCAAAATCATGGACTTAAAAGTTGAATTAAGGGCTGATTTTTTGTAGATATGATCTCCCCACCATGGAGAATATGCTCACAAAAATTTAGCTTATTCAAAGAAGTCTAACATTATAACATGCTCACAAAACTTTTAGACCATTAGATGAAAAGTTCAAAAATGAAGACAAATAAACACTAATTTTTACATGGTTAGACATATCCAAATATTATGATTTTTTGTGAGAATGATCTTCACGGCGGGGAGATCATCTCCACAAAAAACTAGGTCTTAATTCATTTGTATGTCGAAAATCTAACTAGTTCCAAATCACTAACAATTTAACTAAACAGATCCTACATAATTAATCTACGAATAATTACAAACATATTGTACATACAGAATCTTGTTCTAGGCAAGAAAGGTGCGGTCGTGAGATTCACTAGCGCGGTTGCTGGTCAACGGCAGTCGTGGGTCCACAACGCGCAGGCGCGGCCCGATCTTCTCCAACAGCTCCAAGTTTCCGTCGGGTACTTCCGGTGTTCCTTCTTGTTCTGATAGTGGGATCCGTTTCAACAAACCTGTAATGAAAACATGAAAAGAAATATTATTAATTAATACATGATATTTAAAATGAAAACATTAAATAAATGAAAATTGAAATAATAAAATTGAAAATAAGAGATTAAGAGTTTGTGCTAGCGCTTGAATCCATATTCCTCTCTAAGCTTAGATCCATGACGGTTTACCATTTGCCAAGGTGATTCGATTGTGTGTATTGATTAGTGGGTTGAAGTTCATCATAAAACTTATGTTGGAGAGAACGGTTTGATATCTAAAAACATAAACTTATCTAAAACTTCTCCTATTCATGTTTCTAATGTCTAAAAGGGATTGAAAACAAGTTGTCTAAAGTGCATGCTAAGAAGATAAAAACATTGAAAGTTGGTTGTTTTGAATTAAAAACTTGAAATAACAAGGGAAGAAAAAGAAATAACTTGGTTAACAAGTTACACTCATTTGATTGATTCAAATGAGTGTAACATGCTTCTATTGATTGAAATGACAAAAGGGAAGTGTAGAAAACAAGTTGCTTGATAACAAGATTGAAGAACAAGTATTTAAATGCAATGAAAGACTTTAAAGTAGAGAAAACATAGTTTGAAAAATGTAAAATAGCAAAACAAGAAATAAAATAAATCTATCTAAAAAGCATGAGTAATTACTTCAATCATTAGTTTGTCAAGCCAAGAATTGGATAATAATTTCTAGCTCTCTACACTTTTTGTTTATATACCCCTATTTTTACATTTACAGATTTGCTCTCATCCTCTAGATGTAAGACACTTATTACAATTGTGTTTCCTTTTGCTTTTTGCTTTATGCTTTTCTTCTTGAGCAAGCTAGGGCAAGCAAAAGTAAGCTAATACCACTTTTGAGATAACGCTGGGCATCATCTTCAGTCTTTTGAGCTATGGACAAAATCGTCAGACTTTTGGATTTGAGTAATTAACTGTTAACTTTGACCTTAACTTTTCAGCACTTTATCATATAAGCTTGAGTCTTTCTAAGCAGCGTTAATAGAGCTTCTTTTGGCGCTAATTAAAGTGCATCTTTTATGATAAGTAGTCTGAAATGACCTATAACCTGTAAATGAAAGTAAAAGCTATGAGTTATCTATTTATTATACGTAAAAATGGTTGTAATGCAGTAATGTAAGGGGATAAAAATGCACATTTGGGTTTGATTAGCAATCAACCCTATTTTATTGATTTCACTAGGAACACGCCATGGATATATTTAATAATCATATTCATCACGTAAAATTTATCAATTACCAAATCATTAGTTTATGTATAGTTCCATTTTAAGAACTAAGAACTTTAGGTTGTTCCTTGCACTACAACAAAACAGTTTTTTTGTGACGCCAAAATGGCGTCACAAATAATTTTAGTGACACCATTTTGGCGTCACAAATATGGTGTCACAATTTGGCGTCAATTATTTTTGTGACGCCATTTTGACGTCACAAATATTTGTGACGCTATTTTGGTGTCACTAATTTGTGACGTCAAAATGGCGTCACAAAATGTTAGGCGTCACAAATTTTGTGACGTCGTTTTGGCGTCACAAAATATATTTTAGGAAAAAAAAATTAATTGCTATCATCCACCTTACAGTCTTGCACCCTATAAAAGAACTCATTTAAAACACCGTCCACTCTATAGAATACAAAATTACACCATCAATCCCATTCAAGAATATATATTATTCATTCCATCCCTTTCAAAATTATGAAGTCACTTGCAGAATAAATACTTATATTTTCCAAGCGAAAGTACTATGCTACATTACATTGTGTTTACAACTAGCTACATAAAAAGAAAGTCTTATTAGAAAGTGCCCAAGTTGTTGCAATATGGACCACCTCCATTCTTCAAGGTGAGACAAACCAATGCCACATGCTTTGCATGTTTCATTTAACAGAGTTTAGATAGACTGATCTATTTAAATTATAACAAGAGATAGTTTAGTTCCAACATATTTTTACACTAAAGATAGTCAAAACATTCTAAACATAAAACTTCTAGGTTTGAAGATGCAACAAAAACTGGTGTCGAAGGCAATGTCATAACGTTTCACAATTTATTTACACTGGTGAATACATTGAAGTATTGGTAAGCACAATAAACCACAAGTTACACGAGAAAAAGAAACAAAAATTTTTCAAACCTGAACTTAAAATATATTAAAATAGTCCACCCCTTATCTCCACATCTTCATGGCCTTGCACATTAACTTTGTAGTTCCCCATCCTTAGAGTCTCAATTATCACATATGAAGTAAACATACATTTAAGGTGCTGAGAAGTGATAATGAACTAGGATATATAACATTAGTAGGACAAAAACTTATCAACTTTAAGAAACCCATATTATGAGAATTTGTACACATGCGCACCATCTAGACATTAACATAGATGTTGCGTATAATCAGCCAAGATACTTTGCTTTTAATATGGGTATGAGGCATAGATTTTCAGGTTTAATCATAATAACACATGCTCGATTGTGTTTTAGTGAAGTAACACTCGCTCGACTGTGTTTTAGTGAAGTAAGAGTTCATCTAATCTTATATCTTGTGCAAATGGCAAAAACACATAAGTAGTCAGTCCATCGAAAGTTGACGCCTTATCCAGTCGCACTTGCCAAACACATGACTCTGGATCTTTATTAAAGTGATGCCTCTTTGCCGTCACTATATTTTAAACAAATTTCATAAATAAAGTAAAACTAATTTGTTGATTTATTGTGACGCCAAACAATAATACTGACGGCAATTTGACGTCACAACTTTTCTGACGCATATTTGGCGTTACAAATTGGGAAAAGCCCTTGTCACAAAAAAAACTGTTATGGTGTAGTGTTGGACAGGTAAAAAAGAATAACATATCAAACTTAGTGATTACATTATCATTTTTATAATGATAGAGATATGAGATGGCAGGAACTTGATTAGATGTGAACACAAGGAGACCAATATTAAGAGAATTATACATAAGGTGAAGTATTGAGGCTTACATACAAATGAAAAATAAAAGTTGATTGTTAAGCGATAGGTCGAACAATAGTGGTGTATTTGGAGCAGCTGGGTGGTTTTTTTTTTTTTTGCTATGGATGCCAAGTAATCAAGATCAAATCGGCAATGTGCACGGGAAAAATGAAGCTTTTTGAAGCAAAATATCCCATGCATCCAAAATCTAGTTGCACCACTAAATCAGCTTCTATAGATGCCAGTAGTATACCACTATACCCCCATGACCATTTGAAAATACTGTGCTGCTCGATGTACCATAATAATAGAGTTGAACGTCCCAATTCCAAATCAGCTCACGTGAGAGAATAATGTTCAGTAAATCAGACCGTGCCACTGCTACGCTTGACTGTCTATAAATACTCCCCCAACCCCTTTCAATTCTTCCACTCTTTTTTCATTTGAAATTCTCTCGAACGAAAAAAGAAAATTATTTCCTTGTCCTCTTAATCAACTTTTTTCTAAGGTATAACTTATCTGAAACCTTTAAATTATAGTTTATGGTAGAACGAAATGATGACCTGACATATAATTACTAGACCTCTTTCTAGTTGATTTTTCGAGAATGATTGATCTATCTCATTTATGTTACACGTGTCTAAATCTTTTGAATTATTTAGTTGATTATACGTGAAAAGAAAACAATGAGTAAATGTGCATGTCATCTGCTTGAACAAAGGCCATGGATTTTGTAGTAAGTAGTAGCTAATTTGATGCAATATAACTTATTTTTTTATTATTCATTACTGATTTGCTGGATAAGAGGTTTTTTTTATTTTCAGGAAAAAAAAAACTGGATTATGGATTCATATTCGTTAAAATCAGTGTTTGATTTGCCTGCACCTTTTCGTTCGACTTTTACTTTCAGGTAATGCTTCCACTTTTGTGTTTTTATCAATTTATATCTGAAACTAAGAATTATTCCATCATATACATACTTCCCGTCGAGGTACTTTGAATCAGTTGGAGTCAGTTGTTACTGTCGTATTTCGTTAATAATAAGCCATTAGTTATTTACTTTACGAAGCTATGGCGACTGTATTCATATTTGTTCACTGTCATGTTGGAAGTTTAAGTACCTACACTTTGGATCCTTTAGGCCTGGCCCTTGGCTGTTGAGATATAATAGTAAAGTTTCAGGTTCCTTGTACTCATTATGCCTGACATTGAGTGGACTAGGTTTTCACCTTATTAATTATCAAATCAATGATGGGTTCTATTTGACGCCTTGCAATATCTATGTGAGTTTTTGTCTTTCTCCAAAGTACACTAGTTTTTTTAAATGCAGTTTTGTTCCTTGTCCACAGGTATTTCAACTCTTTGCAGAGTGAGTGTTTTTCTGAATGTTTCCACTCCGACACAAACATGGTAATCTCAGCACCAACTGGAAGTGGGAAAACTGTGCTATTTGAGTTGTGTATCTTGAGGCTTCTCTCAAGGTTCCTTTCCCAGGAGGGAAAATTCAATCATATCAAGGGAACCCTTAAAACAGTAAGCATCTAACTTTTGACAATTTTTTCTTTGAATTTATTTGACTATATATTTTACAAAATGTGAGAATCAATGATTTCTTAGCTTGGAACATGTGCTTCGCATGCCTTCACAACAGTCACATCTTTAATAAAGATAACCTAAGACTATTTTCAGACATGTATCTTTTAGGGTCTCTTAGGACGATCAAGTTGACTCTGGTTTAAGAATTCATATAGTGACTCAACTGTCTAAGAATTTTCTGGCATTTAGAACAGTGTTCTCTACTACCTGGAACAAATACTAAGTTCTCGTTCTCTTTAGCAAATTATAAGCTTTTGCTGAACATTGTTTAGACTATACACTTCTTTAGCTTAATACTGGGGACACTATGCATATTTACGCCTTTTAAGCTGTTAAAATCAATTCCAATAAAACTTATATCTTTCTTCTCATGTGGCAAGATCTATATAGCTCCCTCAAAGGCCTTAGTGCAAGAGAAGCTCCGTGATTGGAACCAGAAACTTGGTTCATGGGGAATTAACTGTTTGGAGCTGACAGGTGACAGTGAAGTTTATAATGTAAGGAGTATACAAGAAGCAGACCTTATTCTTACTACTCCTGAGGTGAATTGACATAACTTTGATTTCTCTTAAATATCACCCATTTTTAATCTCCCATTTGGAACACTTCACTGACCATTTATGTTGAATTAATTTGTTGTTGCTACAGAAGTTTGATGCCGTTACCAGGTACCGCATTAGAGATGGTGGCTTGAGCTTCTTTAGTGATATAGGGCTTTTGCTAATTGATGAAGTTCACTTACTGAATGATCCACGTGGAGCTTCTTTGGAGGCTATAGTTAGTAGGATTAAAATGCTGTCTCGCAACCCTGAAATGAGTTCAAGTTCTTTGGCTTGTGTTCGCTTCATTGCTGTTTCTGCTACCATTCCAAATACTGACGACCTTGGTAAATCTTCCATTGGATGTCATCAATTACTTATAACATCATCTGGCGCACACTTGAATAAGATTTGATGATTCTTAAACTGCATATTACCTTCCACAGCTGAGTGGCTTATGGCTCCTGCCCAAGGAATTAAAAGGTACCCCTGATGTGATCGTGAATTCGTGATTATAGACAATGATGTATCTACAAGCCCATCGAAACATAAATTTTATCCAAATCCTCTAATGATTGTGTTTCAGATTTGGAGAGGAAATGAGGCCTGTGAAGCTGACTAGTAGAGTATTTGGTATACATCATTTACTTTTCTTTTCACTTCTTCACACAATTTTAATGATAATTTGTTACCCTATTTTAGGTTATAGAAGGTTTTCAATTAAGCTATAGATCATAGCAGCACAATTAGAGATTTCTTCTCTTGTTCTGGCAACCACTTTTAGTTCTTCCTCTCATCAGGAACCAGGATAGATTTTTGATTTTGGTCCTATAACTGTTAGATGCTGTATTTGTTTGCACTTACAGTTACATTCCTTGCAGGTTATGCACCAGCGAAGAATGACTTCTTATTTGAAAGGGTAATTGCTTAATCCTGTTTGTAGTTTTATTGGAGATATTTGTATTCTTAAAGCTTAGAAATTCTCTATTTTCTTTCCATCAAAATTATAGTTTCATGGTGAAGTCCTGATATACATTGTTTAATAGTCATTGATTAACAGTTGACATCACTCGTAGTTGCTCTAACTGTTCAAGTTTTATCTTCTTATCCAGCGTCTTCAAAACTATGTTTTCGGTAAGCAGAGCACGATCAAAGGAATTACTACTAAATAGATTCTGTTGTTCTTATTTCTTATTTATTTTCCCTTTTCCCTTTCTTGTCTTACATTTTCAGGTAAATTTTATGACAAGCCAATTTACTTGCAGATATTCTTATGCAACACTCTAGGGGTAAATCTGCCTTGGTCTTCTGTTCAACCAGAAAAGGAGCACAAGAAGCAGCACTGCGGCTCTCTCAGACTGCAATGACTTTTGGTCATTCAAATCCATTCATAAAATCCAAAGAACAACAAGAAAGGCTCAAGGATGCTTTATTATCATTCAGTGACAAGCAAATGCAATCATGTATTCCTTTAGGAGGTACAAGCTAATATTTGTCCGTAAAGGTCAAGATTATTTGTAATACAATGCTGGGATCATCCAGGCTTGGGGTTCTCTATTCAACCCTGTTGCTATCCATGTTTAATCATTTGAGGTTTAAGAGAGTGAAATACACATTACTGTCTTTTACGTATTCCTTCTCTGTTAATCTAACTTTTAATTGCAGTTGGTTATCACAATGGTGGACTTTGCTTAAAGGATCGCAACCTTATTGAAGGTCTTTTTCTTAGGGGAGATCTTCAAATTTTGTGCACTACAAATACTCTTGCGCATGGAATCAACTTACCAGCCCATACAGTAGTAATTAAATCAACGCAATACTAGTATGTTCAACTTATTATATTTACCTTTTCTATTGAGTTTATTTAGTATTTGGGAATATTCATTGTAACCGTAAACAACTTATATTTTGTATATTTTCCAGCAATAAGGAGAAAGGCCTGTACACAGAATATGAACGATCCATGATACTGCAGGTGTGCCATCCCTTGGTTTCCATTCCATTTTGCAATACAGAAAATCACTTTTCCATCAATAGTATAAGATGGAGCTCTGTGCATATTCTTACATAAGGAGCTACAGATATTGAACCAAAATGGATGTGTACTTGTGTTCCAATATATTATTATCACTCTCATCTCTAATGTACATCATCTGCTAATTAATATCTGTCTGTTACCTTTTCTTAATGTTCTGTCTCCTCCGCCATGTAGATTTTCTGCCAGCTTTACTAAGAGTTTATTAAACCATATGCATGACTTACCATAATTGCCACTTGTCAGACTTCATACATGCACAAAGAAAATCAAGGAATAGTAAACATCTTGAGTGTAAACATGTAATGTGCATGCATTCTTCATTCATTTATTGGTTCACTAAAATATAGTGAGGTGCTACTTTTGAGTTACAGATGTGTGGAAGGGCAGGCCGTCCACCGTTCGATGACACTGGCATGGTTGTAATCATGACAAGAAGAGAAACTGTAATTCGTCTCTCTCTCTCTCTCAACTAAAGGATTTATATGTTATGATTTATTAATTATTTTGACCACCACAATGAATTATGATTTCAGGTCCACTTGTATGAAAATCTCTTGAGTGGATGCGAAATGGTGGAATCCCAGTATGCTCTCTACTTCTATTCCATCACATATTTTTTTTTGGCTTTTTATTAGTGTCTCTTACTGGTCAATGTGTATCTCTAAATTATAGAGTACATATACTGATGGTTTCAAGTTAGATTGCTTTCATGTGTGACAGAGCATCTAGCTGCAGAAATAGTTCAGCTAACTGTCTCAGATATAACCCGCGCAATTGAGTGGATCAAGTGTTCTTTCTTATATGTGCGACTGAAAAAGGCATGTATTCAGGGCCCACCTGCATTCTCAGAAGAGTTTTATGTGGTCCTTTTCCCCTTTCAATTATTGTTCTTATACATATATGCATAATCAGAACCCTGAGAACTATGGCGTGAAGAGAAAGATCCCTGGTGAAAGTTTAGAGAAGCATATGCAAGGTATTCATACTCCTGAGTCGGTTATTTGGTTCATAAGTTCCTTCGAATTGATCCATTTCACTTTGAATACCAGAAATATGCGTTCAGAAAGTTAATGAATTATCAAGACATGGAATGATCTGGATGGATGAATATGGTTTCCTTTTGAAGCCACTAGGTAGATTTTTTTACCCAACTGATTTATGGTATCCTTTGTGGAATGGCATCGTCACTTGTTTCTGTTTTTGAACTTTGCTTTCCTTCAGAGCCTGGGAAGCTGATGACAAAATATTATCTGAAATTCGATACTATGAAGCACATTATGGAAACTCCTGAAAGCTGCAGCTTGGAAGATGCGCTTAACATTATCTGCTGCTCCGAGGAGATAGCCTGTATGTATAATCCATTCACCATATGTGACCTCTGTTGCTTTGTTGTACCCAATTAGTCAGACGGAGATACAATACTTATTTCATTATTGAAACATGAAGGGATACAACTTAGGCGAAATGAGAAGAAGCTTCTAAATGACATTAATAATGATAAAGAAGGTCGTCTTCGCTTCCACATTCTCACTGAAAATGGGAAACGCAAAAAGCGGATCCAAACAAGAGAAGAGAAAATTTTTGTTCTGGCAAATGATTGCTTGACTGGTGACCCTTTATGCCACGACTTATCTTTTAGCCAGGTCTGATGAGCTGTGGTTTGGTAGTTTACGAATTGTCTTAGCTTTGGTGAAAAACTTCTGACTATATGTACCTCACAGGACATGAGCTCAATATGCTCAAATGGGTGTAGAATTGCTAAGTGCATGAAAGAGTATTTTATCCACAAAAAGAATTACAAGGGATTTTTGAGCTCCACCATTCTTTCAAAATGCTTATACCAGAGAATCTGGGATGACAGCCCTTACTTGCTGAAGCAACTGACTGGCATTGGAATGGTGACTGCAAAGGTCTTTTGTTTTTTCCGCTCTGTTTTCTTTTTCTCACTGTGTACTACATGTTACATCTATGTTTCATGGAATTATTGAGATTTCAGCTTTTCCTTCTTATGTTTTAGGCTTTGCAATCAGCTGGAGTCAATTCTTTTGAGACGTTGGCAGAGGCCGATCCAAGGAGGATAGAAATACTCACTGGTCGAAAATACCCATTTGGAAACCATATCAAAGAGTCTTTACTATCACTTCCCCCAAAAGTGGAGATGAAGGTTAAGGAGATTGAATGCTGTAGGCAAGGCAAGTCAAAGATAGTGATAACATTGACTCGCATCTCACAGTCAGTCTCATCAGCTAAGCATCAGTTTGCTGATATGGTAAGTGCAGAAAGAGACAGTTTGCTGATATGTTTTTCTTTTTGAGAAACAACAATTATCTCTTGTCTGCATCCAAAGATATCCTTTTACATTGTAGATTGTAAGTATGCACTTCTACAGGTTATTGGTTCAGAAGAAGATAACCTGATACTGTTTCACGAGAAAATAAGGTGATTTGCACTTTCTTTTTTCCTTTCTATTTGTAACTTAATCTTTCAGCTGTGTCCCAAGTTTCTGATCCTAGATATCCCATGGATGGGATGGTCTGAAAAATCACAAAGACCAGAAGTCAGCCGGATCAGATGATCCGAAACTATTCTTTAGACAATTAGAGAAAACTTTCAGGAATGTATTTGATAGTTTGGATTTGAATCATCTGAATCGGTTGATTTTAGCCATGAGATCTAGCCAGTGGAAGTAGTTGTACTCTCTGGACATATATTGCTTTTCCTTATTTCCATCGAATAGAGAAACTAACAGTTTTTTAATTGATCGAGGCAGGGTGAATGAATTTTCCAGGTATGGAACCAGACTCACCTTGATTTTTCCAATTTCTTATGCATTTGCTGAAACTAGCTAAAGATGTTTCCCTAAGAAAAAAAAGCTATATATATAGTCAGACCTATTGCACCTGGTTATCCAAGTACTCTATGTCACTAGTCAAGATACACACTGTATGTTTGTAATTGATACTAAGGTAGTTTCTCTTTGGTGCAGCCCCTATAGCACAGAAGTTCTTGTGTCGGCCCCTCAGCAAGGGAAGCTGACTGTGAAAGCAGATCTGATCTTTGAAGAACACAGTAAAGCTCATATCCTATCTATTGTTGAAGGGATATTTCACTCATATTGGTTAATATATTTTCATCAACTCTACTTTTTGATGTTCATGCAGTTGGTCTTGATCTCCATGGAAAGCTGTTTATGGAAAGAGCTACTGATGCGAAGATGAATCAGAGGCGCAGTAATCTGAAATCCTCCTTTACTCATGATCTGCCCAAGGAAATCTATGTGCTAGAAGATGACAACATGAACAGTACTTCTGAAACTATGACTGAAGAACATCGTGCTTCAAATAAATCTAAGATGGAAACCTCTTCCATGTGAGATCTTTATGATTTTCTTTAAGTTCAATACTTCAAACTTTTTTCAAGCTTTCCAGTTTCTTAAAATGAAAGAACCATCTCTACTTCTATCCAGGCCCAGTTTCAATCTCCTAGATGAGGACCTAGATGAAGGTAATTGACCTGGTACAGATCAATATGCATCTCTATATTCCTTTATATTTTTTCTTCTGACATTTCTTATATTTGCCAAACCAAGTTCTTCCTTATGAAGCTGAAGAAAACAGATGTGACACCATAACCGAAAAAACTATTTTCGATCACATACGTAGAAAAGCAAAGAGTTTCCCAGTGCTTGCTCCATCAGATGCAATGAATTCTTCGATATCAGAGATATCGATCTGTAGAGGTAGATATCCATATAAGAGCCGGAATGAACTTCATATGGTTACTGAGGTACCAGACTCAGACAGAGATAAAATCCACACACAGACTGTAACTATTTCAGATTCAGAACCAGGAGATCCAGAAAATCACAGTTATGGTACCGATGAAGATACAGTTTCTACATATCATATCAAGGCCAAGAGCTCAGGGATCTTCAAGGAGGACATGATGGAAGGTACAGAGATTATATATGTACAGTCCATTTATTGTTATCTGCCTATTTAATGGAACCTTACCCATTTTTTTTCTTTATCGAAGTTGGTCATGCTGCTGAATCTGAAGAAAGTAGCTTTAGTGCAGTAACTCAAGAAACTGTATTTGATCATATTCGTAAAAAAGCTAAGCACTTCCCAGATTTTACTACAACAAAGATCATGGAATTAGAGCCTTTGACGCCTACGAGAGATTGCTTCAACAAGGAACAATCGGAAATACCTTATGCTGTTGGAGTTCACCGAGGAATAGATTTTAGTACCCAAAGAGAGACAAAGGTGGTTCCAGATTCTGGACATGGAGAGGTGGAAGAACATATCTATAGATTCAACAACGATGCAAAGGAGAAACATCATGAACTTTTTGGGAACTCAAATGACAGGAGCAGAGAACAATGCCAGTCCGTTTCGGCTACATATTCCAATATTTTAGAGGTGCAGGAAGTCACCCAGCCCAGTCACAAGAGAAGACCTGCTTTACCATTACAAGATGTAGGAGAATATAGCAGTAAACAGCAGCGCGGCTCAAATGGATCAAATAGGCAGCTGTGTGCATTAGATGTAATGGGTGAAAACAAAGAAGTACAGTCCTTTCTTGGGTTTACGAGCGTTTTTTCATTTCTCTGATTTCTTTTCACTGTAAAGGAAGATGGCTGCTTAGCTGATGACTGAAATCCAAGCTTATTAGGAGGACAGGTTCAAAATCTGGAGCATTCGTTGTGGCTATGTTACACATGCTAATTGATATATACATGGGAGTTTTCAATATCATCTTATCTGGAACACATTCTTCTTGGCTGCGGTACACATGCTAATCAATATATACTTAGGATCTTTTAATATCATCTTACTTTTGCCCTAACATCTGCAATATAACCTGTTACAGAAGCTTTTGCCCTAACATCTGCAATATAACCTGTTACAGAAGCTTTTCTGATTCCATATAAATGTAGCGCTTGATCTATTGTTAAGCAGTTTCTATTCTTAAAGGGTTAACAGTTTAGTATATCCCAATTTGAGCCAATTTTTTAATGGAAAATTAATCCCAAATACATACAAAAAGAACACGGTCAATCCAATTTGACTTTTTTTAATCAATGTATTTTTCAACCAATCTTTCTTGTTACTTCAAGATTGATAAAGAATTTTTAATCCACTTTAAAACCAAATTAAAGAAATCCAACCAAGAAAATGTACCATGCTTCTATAACCCATCTTCTTGAACACCAAACTTCAACAAAATCAAAAAGATTATTGCTTCTAAGAATGGGTAAGAAAACAGATTTCTACAAAGCAATTGTCTTTGTTTTGTTTTATTGGTACGAAGGGGTGAGACATTAACAGATGACATGTTTTGAGTATTTGAAAGAATTTGATAGATTTGAGATGGAGAAGAAGAGATAAATTGATTTAGACGGTTGTAATTTCAAGCAATTTCTTTTCTTAATTGAGTAGGTCACTTCCAAATCTTCTCCCCAAATTCACGTGTTTTATTACTTTGCCACATGTTTGAATCACCGGACACGTGGTACACTCCGGTGGCCACATCATCACTAAATTACCGGATAGTACAACGTAGTATGGTGTTTAGAAAATTATATAGTAACCAAAATGCAAAAAAAAAGTATAGTACATTATATACGATGCCTATTAAGTGTAGTTAATTATTTCATTTGTTGACGTTGGCCTAAATCTATGCTTATGAACGATTTTAAGTCATCCACTTGGATGATTTTCTCGTTAGATTGTGTTTCTGTTTAGAAGCAGATAGAGGAGCATGACTAGTATAAATGTCTAAATTTACATCAATGATTAGGACGTGATCCTTAAATTATCAGTTAGGATAATAAAGAGGGGATGGTTTTGTTAAGTGTTAATGGCTGCTCTTTATGAGTAAGAAGATGCATATGTATCCAGCACTGTGTTAGTAAGACTGGAATTAAGCCACACGTAGTTATGAATGATGGATTTTATAGTCATTGAGAGTGAGCATCGGATGCGACACGTGTACTGATGAGTACAGATGTGCGGTCGAGATGGATGACATGTGCCTGAGAATGGCACGTGAATAACAGTTATATGTGTATTTGAGTTGGCATAGGGTGTAATGATGATGTTTCTCGTAATAATGGTGTATGATTGTAATATTGCATGTATTACGCGGGAAGGAGGCTTAAGGATAAGCTGACAATGATGGTAGTAGAAGGTGATGATGTCACGAGATGAAATCGAGTGAGGAGTCACTGATCTGCTAAGTATGTGAGTATTACTGAGTACGTGAATACGCGAATACAGCTGGTGCTCGTATGTCTAGGATTCGCGTTATGATGAGGGAGTCGTTATACGTGCCTTACACGTAGTCAACAAGAAACTTGACTCTTGCCTTTTGATATATTAATAAATTTGATGGAGGAACATTACATATTTACAAGCTACATTATAACATTCATTTTGAATATTGTCATTCACTTAAGCTTGAATATTGACAATATTGTCATTAGAATAAGTATATGCCTATTTTTGCCTACAGTTAATCATGGTTGGAACTTGGAAGTTACCAAAAAAAATTTAATCATGGTTGGAAATAACCAAAATGTCGGTGACAAAAGATGTTTTTCTGGCCCACCCTATAACGAAGAGGAAGGGATGGGAATATGGGATATATCAATTATCGAAGCCCTTTCTCAAAGAATTGAACATATATTTAGTGAACATGAGTTTTTAGGGATATATCTTTACTTAGGCTGTGTTTGATAGCCCCATTTGTCATGGCAAATGCAAATAAATGGCACTATTCATTTGTTTGGCACTGTTTGATGTGTTTTTTGAGTTATGGCAAATTTTTTTTGGATTTGCCACAAGTTGTCATTTGCCATGATTTTGGTGGCAAAATTTACTTTGGGGGGAGCTGAGTAAATTTTACCATGACAAATTTGTACACAAATTTGCCACCGAAATAAGTGGATTTGCCACCAAAAAAAAGAGCCCCACAAAAAAAAAAAAAAAAAAAAACTCTCACTGAACCTGGTTTTGTTTGTGGAAACTGTGGTGATGCAAGGTTTGTTCCATGTTCGAGTTGTAGTGGAAGTCGAAAGGTGTTTGTCGAGGAAGGCAGGGGTTAATGAGATGCTTGGATTGCAATGAAAACGGATTGCTTCGTTGCCCGAAGTTGTTTGTTCTTGAGTGCTAGGCTACTTAGAAGTTGGCAAATGCAAGCAACCTTCAGAGTGTGAATGGAGTATTGCTACTAGTATGTGGTTCTTTATCTCTGTTTTAGGCGTTTTGTTTGTAGAACTCTTGTTAATCGTTAATCCCTTAATTGTGTAAATTGTTTTAAGAATTGGTTATTCTTGTTCATCAACTCTCTGAATTGAGGAAAAGAAATAAAATAAATAATTTTATTGATTCTAGTCATTGTACAATTGATTGATACTTCATGTCTAGGTGGTTGTTTTCTTATCCTTATTAATATGCAATGTTTTGTGAGTTGCTAGTCAATCAAGAATCAGACCATTCATCTGGATTGAGTGGATTGTACTACAAATCTTCAATACATGGAAAACTGAAGCTGGAGATATTTTACAACCAGTACTTGTATAATGTGCTGAAATCTAGAGATGAGAAACTATATAAGGCTGAATTCTTTCGCTTGAAAGTTGAAACCAATCTAGTTCGGAACTTTGGCATCGCTGACAAACATAAGGTGCTCACTGCCATTGAATGGCCATAGGCCTTCAACTCATGTGAGATTTGACCGGTTGTTGTCACTTTATTTCATCTTCAACAAATTGATAAAAACATTATTAGGGCGACGAATCAACGATTATGAAGTTTCACGCACTAAAAGGATTCATTTAAGAAGTTTTAAGTTCTTTACATTAAAAGACAAATGTCCCTTACACAGCCAACTTTCGGACCCAAACACTAAAACTCGATCTTTAGAGTACAAGGTATATCAGAGAATGCTAGGCAATGGTTTAGTATGATCTCGAGAATACAACAGGTAGGGAGGGTAAAGTAAGTTTTCATTGTCACTAAGAAAAGAGGCAAAAAGGTGATGTGTGGAGGCATCTTCGCTGTGTGGTGGTGGTGTGGTGAGTGTGAATTTATGGTGTTGTGTGTGTGAGTGTGTGGTGGTAATGTGGTGAGTGCGTCTTTGGTGGTGGTGGGTGTGGTGTAATGACTAGTGTGTGTGTGGTGGTGTGCGATGGTGTGACTGGTAGGCGTTGGTGGGTGGTGTGTATGGTGTGACCGGTGCGGTGGATTGTTGTTGTTGCTGCCGCTACTTTGGTGATGATGGTTCCAGTGTGTTTGGCTGGCTGCCGCTACGGCTGATCAGATTTCTTGCAAGTACCCGGAGGGTATATCGACTTCTTTCCTCGGCTCCAAAGATAAACCGAAAGTGCAAGATAGCCCCGAAGAAGTTTAAGTTGGTTAGTCGTTAGTCATATTTTGAACCTTATATTAATTTGCTTGACTACTTCATTTCCCTGTTTCCTATTCTAATATCTTTGGGTTCGCAGGCCTCAACTAAGATCGCTAGCTCGATGCCATGAAGGATTCAAGGGTTCTTGATTACGTTGAGTGGAATCGATTGTAATGGTCGCTTTGTCTATCCTTTTGGCTTATGGAAATGTCACCTTTGTAGAGCCCAAAGAAATGAGTAGCTGAATGCAAATTTTCATTTTACGGATGACTTCTCTTCAAGATAGAAAGCTAGATTTGAAGAGTTACGTCTTTGCTTCTATAAGTGTGCATCGATAGAGGCAATGGAGAGTTGGGAGCAAGCATGCACATGGTGCATATGAGCTCTTTGAGAATGAAGGAAACAGCCAATTTTTATCGAGGAACTTGCATCGGTAAGTTTTGTTTGTTGGAATCAGCTAGTGTCCATTCTATTGCTTGAGTACATCAGTTTATTTATGGTCAGTATATATTGTTCATTTAAGAAATTAAGAGCATTAGTAGTTCGCAAACATAATGCATTACATTGTCAAATGGTAGGTCTTATACATAATTTCATACATGACATCAACCTATAACTTGCATTAATGTCAGTTTTTCTGATTTACTTAATTATTTCCTGTAAGACACAACTAAAGGCATCTCTTGTATGTTTTATACGTGTATGTGTTTGCGTAGCCCGAAGTTGTTATTGCTTGTTTCGCATGGTAGGGTTCTTTTATTTAACTAGTGTATCCTGATTCTAAGAACCTTTTGTGAATCCTGTGATGCCCTGTGGGATTTACATTCAATGCCCATCTTTTTTCCCCAGGAACTTGGGCTTTCAGTTCCTCTGCTGGAAGTTCACAACGATTGGATAAGACAGTCGGATTCGGATGGAAAGCTCGGTTTTCTAGGGATTCGCCGGACTTCGCATGGAGCATCTTCATGGCGTTGCCTAAAAGTCTTGAGATAAAATCTGGCTAACCATGACGATTTATCAAATCTTTGTCGCTCCTCTTTAATGACAAACTCAAAGGGGAAACTATTCCTGCTTAATTTAAAGAATCGCCTGAGCCAAGAAAATCCAACTTGTAGATTGGCAAATAATTTGACCAGTGATGGTTTATTGTTCTGTGCCAAGATGGAGAATAAGCCATGTATCAGACATTGACATGTGAATCATGTTTATCTATTCACAATGAAGTCGTAAGTTATTGTACAGATGAGGCTATTATGTTGAAATTTGAATTGGAAAACCTGCATTGTCTGAGTCCATCTCCTTACTTATTTGAAAATTAATTTCTTCACAATTTATTTTTTTAGAAGCAATCCAAAGATTGAGTGAGGTCGAGAAAAAGGAGGATGTTTGTGTTCTCTAGTGAATGTGGACAATACTTTCAGTGCCTAGTTAAATGACCAACTCTTTTTTACAACCGCCGGTGCTCTTAAGTAAAATGTATTTCGGAAACAACGGAGGAACCCCGCCCCAATTTTGGGAAGTCACTTGTTTCCATATATGCTTGTTTCGGATTCCAAACAAACAAAACTTTTGTTAAGCTCCTTAAAATACATTAATTAGTGAGAAAACACTGACAAATCTCAAATTTTCTCAGGTTTGCCAGTAAACAAACACATCTTAAATATTTTAAAAACACAAAAAATGAAGAAATGAAATATTTACCGTGGCAAATTTGGACAATCAAACAGCAACAAATTGTTGCAAATCAGGACAAATGATATTTACTACAATATCATCAAACAGTGGCAATTTAAATTTGCCACAAGATATTTGCAATTGTCACATAGTAAATTTGTCAGTGGCAAATGGTGACAAAATTTGCATTTGCCACAGCTCCTATCAAACATAGCCTTAGTACAGTTTGTGAAATTAACTGCAGGGTGGAAAATGTGATAAACTTGCTTGGATGACTTTTAAGAAGAAATGTACCAAGCATCGATAGAATGAAGTTACACGATTATACAAGATAGACTAGTATCCGATAGAAATGAAACACCGTAGTTGTGAACATTTTCTGTGGATTTAAAAGTTATTCAGTGTAATACTATACCCTATGTTACCTGCTTGATGCAGTTTTTGATGACTCTGTATTTTTATTATGTTGAGTTCTAGCATCTTAAAGTTATATTCCATCATATCCACAAATTTATGTTTCAAATTTCGATCCGCCCTGCAATTATAGTTTTTTGTTCATTAAGTTTTTACTCATTAAGAAGTTCAACATAATATACAATGAGGATAATAATACAATATTATTTCCTTTGAACAGGTAAGAAGAAAAGAACATGGCTGCAGCTCGGAAGGTTGCAAGTCACGCAACGTACAAAGGTCAGGATAACACTCGGCCCCATAGCAGGAGGATTACGGAAGATGTACCACTGGGACATCCAGATCCAGAGGAGAAGGAAAGAGTTGACCTTGCGAACTGGTCCGGCCTTGGATTTGCTATCTGTAAGGGACTAATATTATCATTGAGGAATATTAATCACGCATTGAGCATAAGCAGAGATCGTAACGAACTCATATCATTGACCTCCAAGATCGATTCGTAAGCAGCTCGCTTCATGTAGGTGGTACACTTCAGCTCGCTCCGGAATACCTCCAGTCGAATAGACGGCCTCAAGCAGAACGCTTTGAGTGATGACATCATCCCTTATCCAGATGCAATCATCACTAGAGCCATACATGTACTTCCAATCACCGTGATATATGAACTACTGCACCCACTCCCAATCATCACACAATTCCTACTAAAACCAACCTAACACTCATTCTCAATCTCCACTCTACATATGTGCATGTCAGTGCACGTGTCTCGTGGATCTACATCTCCCAATGTCTATAAATACCACCTACATAAACTACGTGAGACATGATTCTTCTTTCCCCCCATAATCAAGAGAAGATACGCAGGCAGTTCACTCAACAATGAACTCGGTCTAAACCCTTTCCCAAATCCAACTCCAACTCCATTCTTCTTCCTCCCTTGTATGTAAAAGAAACTAAAACGCTCCTTTACACTCTCCAATAGTTGCTAGTTCAATTCCCCTCAATGTCACTGGTGAAGCAGTACTCGGTCAAAGTTCCAACCAAGGCCCCAAGATTAGTCGAGGTCGCGTAAACACCCGGTTAGCAAAAAAAAAAAAAAAAAAAGGAGGGGGAAAGAGTTCTATGATCTGCTGGAAAAGGGTGAAGTCACTGTGGTAGTAGAAAATGCTTAGACACATCTCCCTCTCTTTTGCTATAAACTTGTTTCAAAGTCTTTGTTCGAGTGCAAACTGAAAATCGTTGCTAAATAATTCAAGTTGTCATTCTGTGTTGAGTTTGTTTCTAAGCATTTCTTATTTTACTTGGTATTTTGTTGATTAAAGAGATTTTATTAACAAAAATTGAAGTTTTAACATATAAGTACCTTTAATAATGGGATTACAATTTTTCACGCTTCCAAGCAATGTTATATGACCAAAATATATTTATTCTTTCCACACACTATTTCTATATTCTTAATATTTTTATTATCTAAAAAACGATATTTTAGTTACAAATCATAATATTGTTTGGAAGTGAGAAAAAGTGGCGTGGAAATTTTAATCCCTTAATAATTTGCAATGTGTAATCTAATGACTAAAAAGTCTACTGGAGAAGACATTAAGGAGTAAGGTAATACTTTACTAGTTTACCACTGATAACTAATGGCTGATAACTGTCAAGGTAGGTTAACGTGAAAAAAGAATAAGCTAAGCCTGCTGAAGGTCCAAGTGTTTACTTTCTTGTTTGGAAACTCCACGTCG
Source organism: Coptis chinensis (assembly GCF_015680905.1). Taxonomy (NCBI): domain Eukaryota; kingdom Viridiplantae; phylum Streptophyta; class Magnoliopsida; order Ranunculales; family Ranunculaceae; genus Coptis; species Coptis chinensis. Next base: position 33,753,245 of record NC_141456.1, on the reverse strand, counting down.
ATTACAAACTAACTAGGCCCACTATTGTCAAACCGTATGGATTCCATGTGGAGGGCAGGAGGAAGAAGAAGACATCACACAGCACAAGTACCAAAGTGAAAAGGTTGTGACGTGGTGTACTGTGAAAAGGCCACAAATACCAAAGTGAAAAGGTTGTGACGTGGTGTACTGTGAAAAGGGTGTGACGTGGTGTACTGTGTACTATTTATTGTGTGTTGTTTGGCGTGGTAGAGTTTGTTGGTGGGGGATAGAAGATTGCTTAAAATGGGACCCTCCCTGGTGCTAAAAAAAGCAGGAGTATGGTGTGTCACATTAATAACAGCCGAAAGCTCCCTTAATAGAGTTGCTGATTTGATTGATCATGACAGTAGAAGTTGAAACAAAATTTAGTGCTTGATCATTGGCCCAAGATTATGCTGACAGAATTCTCTCTATTCCACTTAGTCTTGAGCATAGCTACGACTCCAGATTTCGGGCTCCTGATCGATAAGTACGAGGACTACACTGTCAAAGTGTCAAGACTCGAGTGCAGTAATGCAATATCTCCATCCAGAAGGAGACGCTTTCTCTTCTTTCTATAAGAGAATTTGGTCCCTCAAAATTCCTTATAAGGTGAGATTTTTCTTATGGCAAGGGTGCACAGGGGGTAATTCCAACAATAGACAGAAAGAGGACAAAGATGCTCCGAAATTTAACTGACCAATAAGAGGGTTCATATTATGGACTTCCTAGGCTATCATCCATCAAAGAAGTGTGGATTGTGTTTGTGTGAGTTGCTCACAATAAGTTATAGTGACTTGTGAACAAAACAGTTTCATAAGCATGCCCCATACAATAGACAGAAAGAGGACAAAGATGCTCCGAGATTTAATTGACCAATAATAGGGTTCATATTATGGTCTTCCTAGGCTATCATCCATCAAAGAAGTGTGGATTGTGTTTGTGTGAGTTGCTCACAATAAGTTATAGTGACTTGTGAACAAAACAGTTTCATAAGCATGCCCCAGCACCTATCTCACAAGCATTACGAATGTAATCCCCCCGCCTTCCAAATTTGACAGATTTTTTTTTTTTACTATATATTTCTTTTTTCAATGCATTGATCCTGCTAGCATAGCCTACTTGATAATTATGACTTAATTTATTATTACTTCCTGTAGCTTTTTAATCTGCTTTCCGAAAGATAATTTATGATGTAATCTTCTTTTACATTACAGAACAAGTGGAAGAGGCCGGTTTGTTTGAAGTCATTGATAATAGGTTTCTCAGTTCCGCAATAAGGTCCTTAAATCTAAATCAAATAACAAAGAAAAATGACCAACAACACCAAGGATCGGCAAAAATGAGCCATGAACACAACAACGTGGATCAATCATATGCCATATCCCAACATTTACATAACACAGCCTTTTTCATTATCTTAAAAAGCTGAATCAGAGTAAGTCATGTAGAAACAGAAACTTCTCTTGTGCTTAACAACAAATAACCTCTATGTATAAGATAGTACACATTGTCGCAAATAAAAAAGCAATTCATTCACTGATTTTTCCATTAAGAACCAAGTTCGAAACAGAGAGACACTGACTAGTAAACATGTAGATGCAGACAAACTGCAGGGAGACGAAACATTTTTTGCAAAAAGACAAAATGCCAAAGATTAGTAGCTCTGAAGCTATGTTTGGATTAGTGCTTCTGTGGATGGCTGAGATTGAATGTGCAGGTGATAGAATGACCTTATAGTTGGCCCAATTTAGGGGCTGTTTTATAGACCTTCATGGTCGTTGTTGCCCCTGGTAGACACATATACCATGGGGCATCGGCTGCCTACAAACAAAATAGTGAACTGATAGACCTGCCATACAAGCATGTTCTCACAGGCAGGTCTCTCCTGCTGGTATTTGTCTCCTCTGGCACTAGTGCACCCAGTGATCTGGCTACAGTGCCAGTCAGGTTTTCAGTCAATCCACCTAACATACTCTCACTAGGTGGCATCATATTAAGCCAGATGTTTTTGGGTGATGTACAAAGATGAAACGTAAATGATGTAAATAGTTGGAGGATGGTTCAAGTGTTCAACTAGTAACCCTGACTAAAATCCTAGGATTAGTGTTTCTTTCAATAGAATCATTTAGTCAACAATAATTTTGTATCTTTTGAACGAAAAATAGTTCTCTCAATAACAAAGTAACATGGACACTTCATATTCTTAAGAGAATCTGTGTCCGACACATGGATACAAAGACACTCGTGTCCAGACACATTGTGGCATTGTGCATACAATTTCAAACTAAGGTTTTAAACACAAAGACACTCGTGTCAGACGCACGGACACATTGTGCATACAATTTCAAACTAAGGTTTTCTTTTAAAACCTAAAAGACTAAGAACATAACATATTAACATAGTTACAACTCCATGATAAGCCACTTTCATAGTAATTTATTTGTAAGGACATGCTTTGTAAGGTCTTGAGCCCAAGAATTAGTAATGTAACTAAAGAATAGTAATAGTTTTCTTTTCTATTAGCTGTGTCCCCATGTCTTTCAACACATAGGTCACCGTGTCGGACACTCCGTATTCATGTCAACATCGGCACACGTACCCGTGTCAATGTGACTTTAGTCCAACATGATCCCAATGGCATCAGTATAACTTAAGAACCATATAGTAAAAATAAAGAAGATTTTGATAGGTAACAACCTAAGAGCTAGTTGTCATTCCTTTGCATTTGGTTGACATTTCCATTAACCCACATACGATTCTTGTTAGGAGGGTAGGGCTTTCTTTTTCTTTGGCAGTTTACTAAATCCTATATTGTACAAAATTAAAAGGGAAGAGAACACTATGAAAAATAAAAAAAAAAGCTTTATTCTTGAGCATAATTAAGGTCGTGTGTACAGATCGGTTCTTTAAGAAGGTTTGCACATAAAGTGAATAACTAGAAAAACCATGACCCAATCATCAAAATAAGAACAGAAATGCACAGTTCTGTACCACGGGCCATGTCGAAAGTATTTTTGAACAGCAATATAAGCAGGATGGAACATATCCCAGAACTCCTCCCTTCCAAAAAGAATGTAGGCTTTCATTAGATATTCGTAGAATGAGTCAACTCCTACAAGAGGTGGCAAATAACAGAAAATCAGAAGTAACAGACATTGCTTGCGGGTGGCAATGACCAAGTTCAACCACACATATCACTGGCGAACAATGCAATAACCCGGCCAAATGGAAATACTCAACCAATTACTCTAAAAGAAAAATAAAAAAAACAAAACCAAAAGATTTACTAGTGAGGGACGCTATGACATGAAACTGAAAGCACAAGAAATTGCACCTGCCCCAATGCCCGATGAGTACTCTATCCATTCGCCCGTGACCACATCCAGCGTAGTGCCAACGAGATTTAAAGGACTTCTCATGCTCCATAATTTACGAAGAGCACGCAAAGCTGCGGCTTCATACCTGGAGTCACCAGTTAACCGAGAAAGTGCTCCCATTTCAAGGATGAGGGAACCTGAGTCGAGAAAAAAGTATTACATAAAATGCAGGACTTGCAGTTTGATTTACTTTAACTTAGACTGCAATTGCTAAGCCACTCACCACACCCTGATGTGCTTGTTTCTGTAGTTTCGTCCTTCATCACTCCATACTGCCCATCAAAGAATTTTTCATTGACGTGATCATAAAATCTTATTATAACCAACCAGCAGGAAACATTAACAGTTTTCTGAAATTTAAAATAACTAACTTATCTTCATAAAATATAATCACTAACATTATAGCCCAGAAAATATAGATTATCCAAGATGCATCCTCTTTTAAAAATAACAAGCGAGGTTGTCATCTAACGGATTATCAGCTCCACGGCTTTTTGAAAGTAAACTCGTTGTGTGACCTCAGATGTTAGTGCTTCAATTGCATGAGCAGATATTATTCAAATACTTAAGCATTATGGCATGGAGAACATCTTTTTCTTTTTCTTTTAACGGGTAAATTGAAACTTATGCAAAACACGAAGCAATAAGTGACGAGATGTGCTTCAAAAAGCCTACTCCCTATCACCATTCAAATATGCAATTCGTCGTTCCACTTTCCAGAACCGATGCTATGGCTAGCCAAGATGTGGGTTGAATACTATTAGGTTAGAGCAAGGGAACTCTAGGTGAAAGAGCTTGACCACTTAGCGAGCAGCTAAAATCCATGGCGCTAATCCTAAGTGGGCAAGAGAGAAACGGTAAGTCCCAGCGGAATACAGAATCATGAAACCTAAAGTTTTGGAAGAAAGTACTTCAACTACCCAATAAAATAAAGTATCTTCACCCCAAACAAACGTAAGTTGCAACTCGTTTTCCACAATGTTGAAGACTTCCATTCTTTTCTTTCCAAATGGTCAAATAACGACTACAGGAACATGTTGGCGGTCCATGAGATCTTAGATGAAAGTGGTTAGACTATCCCTATCCATATTCTTGCAAAGGTACGGGAATGGAGATAGTTGGATCGAATTTTCTTATTTGCCACCAAGGACCTTCTCATTTCATCAATTTGTCGCTACCCTACTCGGAAAAATACTTGGATTATTAGCAGCGGTGAAGTAATTATACCCATCAGCACTACTTCCTTACAACAACTACTTCCTTACACTTGGATTATTAACATCTGATGTCAGTAATTTAAGTCTACCAGTCTATCTAGCATCTGTATCCTCCTCCTCACCTAGTCTTTGTAATACCTACCCATAACACATCAGCTGGTTGCCCATGTATCCTTAATAAAGATACGCCTATGGTTCCCTTATTTCAATCATTTCTAATCTTTTCACCAATGATCTCAATATTATCTCCAGTACTTCAGCTAGTCAATGATAGTGTCATTCTATAAAGAAAGTTACCCCATATTCTTTTAATTTCTAACTTCCAACTTAGTTTACCCCTAAGCTTAATTACCAAAACGATGTGCATCTCCATTTTCACTGCTGGAATCCACTTATATCAGAAACCTTCACCTCGATAGAAAACTAGAAATACAGTTTATCAGGTATAATTGTAAATGTTTATATTAGTAACCCCATTTAGAATAAGATTTACAAGCATGAAAGCAAACTTTCAAAACAATTTTTGCTAAAAAAAAAAGAGAGAGCCACCAAGTTCATGCACACTGAAGGTAGAGCAGAGGCACTGGCACATTCTGTCAAGATTACCGCAGGTACCTTAAAAAGATGATGTCTCTTAAAACTTAAAAGGTAAAATGACCGCTATGAAGCATGTTTTTGGATGGTACCTTTAGATTCCACGCATAAGGCAATCCAGTGGGGGTATCAAATGCATGCAAGAATCGTTGCCCTAGATCTTCCGCCAAATTTAGTAATTGGTTATCGTATGCTCCTGGAGCTAACCTATTTCTAGAATCAGTTGCAAGAATATGAGCTGAAACAAGCCCTCCAAGAACCCTTATGTTGCACTACAAAATTGACCGAAAAGAAAATAACACCATTACATCACAGGTTATTTTTTTGTCTTTTCCTCTTTTTGGCAAGATAATACTCATATAATTCTAATCTCACTTAACTTTTAGGAAGGTTAAGTAGAAGAATTTTATCCAATACCTCAAACAGATATATCCTTGCATCAACATCAAAAGACAGATTTCCAGAATTCTGTGGTGTTGCCCAAGATAACAAGACTGAAAAAGAAAACAGTCAAAATTGAAGATAGTTGACTGTGTGAATGACATTCAGTGCTTCCGCCAACACACTATGCTATACGCGGTTCATACCCATTCTATCTCATCCAAATTTTACGTCCTCAATTTGAAAATAAACAAAAAACCTGAAAGATGCAAACCACAGCTTTCAAGTACAACTTTGACTACGTAATTCTATAAGGTAAATTTGGCAAGCAGTATCATGAAAGCACAGCACACATAGTACTTCTAACCACAGCTATAAGAAAAGAATGATAAAACCCAAGGCATGAAAACTTGTGACCCACACTACAAGAAACAGGGTTTTTACCGACGTTTTTATTTCGTTCCAAAAACATACCTTTTGGCACGTTTAAGTCGTCGCTACTAGTTTGTTGGGTTCAAATGTTAAAATGGGGTATTGGCGACGTTTGTTTCGTCGGAAATAGTGCTATAAATGATTTATCACACCAAATTATTTTTTTAATATCTGAAACAGTGCATTGCCGACGATCAAAACGTCGGAAATAGGTATGTACATAAGGCGACGCTTGATTTCGCCACTAATTGTTTTAAACTGGCTACGCTTGTATGAATAGTGGGAAATAATGATATATACCGACGTTTTAAAATATCGAGATTATGTTTTCGATTTCGCGGGATTCTGATTATAATCACCGCCAAAGTTTGATTTTTCACGAAAAATAGAGAGGGAAGAAACACTTTTTTTTTACCAAAATTATTACAAGAGAAATAACACCCAAAACACAAATACAGTAGAACGGTTCTAACTCTCGATCTCCATTCCTCTCCAGGTACTTTTCTCTTGTAATTATTCTTCTTTCATTGTTTGATTATTCTTCTTCTTCCCCTTTCTAATATTTTCCAATTTTTTCAAGTTCAATTGTTAAAGCTAAAGTTTTGGTGTAGGTGCTCCTCCTTCTTCCTTCATTTCGGATTCGGTTTGTGCTCCTCCTTCTTCCTTCATTGAGGGAAGGGAAATCTCTGGTAAGTTATCGAGTAAAAGTCGTTCAATCAAACTTTAGAGATAAAAGATTCAATTTTTTATTTGAATCTATAATGGAGATTATTATAGTTTTGGGGTAAGATAATGAAATCTCACATGTGAACTTGTTATTCGTTAGTTTGTTTTAGTTGGAGGAATGCTAAGAAGCAACTCTTAATACATTGTTTTAGACAGTGTTCTGTTTTTCAAGTTGATATTTCAAATTCAGTAACACACCCACCAACTCACTAACTTAAACACGCTCAGGACACACCACGCTCAGGACACACAAACATGAAACGAAACAATTGTACAAGCATAAACATGTCCAATATGACAACATGTGCTAGGCTGCTCATAAAGTATGAGACACCATACATTTATCATCTATTCATTGTTTGAACTCTCAAAAGGATGAGAGAGTACCTCCATCGCCATCGGGGCGTAAACAAGCCCCATTCGAAACACATTGCGCTCATGCCCTATGATAGACATGAGTACAGGACACAACTTCCACTGGACGCACTCTCTTATCATCCCTGAGAGACTTCTGAATCATGATAATTGCTGTCTTTTGATCAAAATAAGAATCATGATAGGGATGGTTCTTGAAGGCAAAGGGCAGAACATGTTTTGAAGATAATACTTAATAAGTTGGAAACCGGCCGTCAAAAAAAATAGTTCAGAAAATCTGCTATACAACAATTTTACACGCGTGTCCGTGACGAAGTTTTTGAGTTTCCAAACTTAAGCGCATAATTGTCTAACCATCCAATACTATTACATAGACTAGAACCGGAACAAGTTTTAAGCTGTTATCGTCCTATATGGAAAATTTGTATTGGCTTTTTCGGACAACATTGTGTACAACATGTTTGGGTACTATAATTTTTTTCTTAAATTATACCCTATCAGATTTTTGCAGCTTGCTTTACTTGGGAAGTACAACCTTTTCTGAAATCCACATCTCAAGGAAATCTTTTGGTGCTTAAGAAAATATCGAAAAACTAGGGTAAACTATCAAGTTGGATTTTGGTGTAATAATCTCCAAATCCAAGGTTATGAAAAAAAAATAGAAAAAGTATAGTAAAGTTATGATTTTTCTTTTATGTTTCTTGTTTGTAGAGACAAAAGAATTATCAATCAAATTTTAGAGATAAAAGATTCAATTTTTTTCCGGAACAAAATATCTAATTTATTTTTATTGTTAATTTATTAGTGAAAGGACTCTGCAAGCGGTAGCTATCAGCTCAGGTAATTTTTTTTTTTGCTAGTTTCGCTTAGTAATAAGAAAAGTATGGTGTTTTCATGTACTCTGAAGATACTTTTTTTGTTCGCTTTATGTATTTTGAGTTTTACTTGTTGAATTGGTCTGTTTATATTGGATGATGGTTGTGCTTCTTGTTAACATGCGTTGGGTTTGTTGGTCTTTGTAATTTTATACATTGTAGTTTTTTATTCGGGACTTGAAGTGATCTGATGATTATTGAAATAGATATTAATTACATTTGAACAAAGTATGATAGTATGGTTTGGAACTGCAAATTAATGCGAGATTTTGTGTGAAGAATGTATTAGAAGTGTACCCTAAGATATTTAAGATGTGTTGAATTAGAGTTCAGTATGAATGGATGGGTTGGGGTGACGCTTTGTTTAGCATTGGACATTGTTGGATCTAGTTAGAATGGCTTGTGCGTTTGTGTTTAGGTTAAAAAAGTTGCTACCTACTATTTAGTTTGGAGGACTTTACAAAGTTCCATCTGTTACTGTTTCGACACTTAAAAATAATGATGATTAAAACACTGCATTCAACCAAAAAAGATATATAGTATCTCCAGTGTGAGGCCTCTTTGAACCTAATGGGGCCGGAGTGGGTGGGGTAGGGAGCGGAGGGCACTCAAATAAAGTTCATGCTACACCCATTCAAGGCTCTCTGAGTTGGGGTAAAGCTCTTTATTTTGCTTAAGTTTCCCTTTTACAGTCCTCACTAGATGAGTGAGGGAATCCAAAAAGAACTCTTGGTGCTTGAGGATGAGGTTTCCCTCATTGTTTTAGGAACAAAATGAAAAATTGGTGATGCAGATTGTTTTGTGCTTGTAATATGTACCTTGTTGTATGTTTCACATCTAAAATTACACCAATAGTTAGTTCCTTTATTAGACAGTTTAAGTATTGATCATTTTCTGTAGTCTTAGATGTTAGAACTTAAGTTAACGTGTTTTGATGTGATCTAGTGAATAGTCATATACTTTTTACCCACTATTTTTATCATTTTGTGCTTGTAATATGCACTCTATTGTATGCTTTCCATTTGAAATTGCACTAATAGTTGTTCTTCCATTAGACAATTTAGGAATTGAAAATTTAGGAACGATACTTGCTTTTAAGAGATGCAAAGCTATATTAATTTTTTTTTTTTTTTTTGAATACCTTTTTTGCATAGGAACGAATATGGATAAAAGTTGGATGAATACGCCACATAGGCCTGAATACTTTCAAGGTCTTAAAGATTTTATTACGCTTGCCGCCAATTATTTAGACAAAAAGAGTAGATGTCGGTGTCCATGCAAGAAGTGCAATAATAGGTACTACTTTCACATTGATGTAGTAAAAGATTATTTATTTGATTCGGGTATCGACAAAGATTACACTCGATGGGTACATCATGGTGAGCCTTTTGAAGTATTGAGCGATGATGATGACGATGATGGTTCGGGGGGACATTTTCATGGGTTGGATGACTTGCTTGCAGATGTAGCACCCGACTCTAGGGATATTTTGGAGCCCGGAGTGCAACATTCAGAAGCATTTTCTATTCATAATACAAGAGATGGGAATCCAGAACCATTTGCTAAACTTTTGCATGAAGCTCGACAGCCTCTGTATCCTGGTTGCAAGAAATATAGTACTTTGGATTTTCTCGTAAAGTTGTTTCATCTGAAGATAATTAACCGTTGGAGCAATAAATCGTTTGACATGGTTCTCAAGTTATTCAAGGATGCATTACCAGATGGTGAAACACTCCCGAAGTCCCATTACGAGGCCAAGACAATATTGCGAGGCTTAGGACTTGGTTATGTTTGTATACATGCTTGCATCAATGATTGTATGCTCTTTTGGAAGGAAGACCAAGATCTTGAAAGTTGTTCAATTTGTGGTGAACCGAGGTACAAAATTAATCAAAGGGAAATGTAAAAGATACCCTGAAAGTCTTGAGGCACTTTCCACTAAAACCAAGGCTTCAGAGATTGTTTATGTCTAGAATGACTGGCTTTGAAGACATGAGATGGCACAAAGACAAACGAAGTCGGGAGGACAATGTACTTAGGCATCCGGTGATTCAAAAGTTTGGGAGGACCTTGACAAGGAACATCCCGTGGTTTCTTTTGCTGATCCTCGCAATGTTCGGCTTGGTCTTGCAAGTGATGGGTTTAACCCTTTTGGTGACATGAGCAAGTGCCTTACGGCATGTGGCTGTAATGCTTATGCCGTATAATTTGCCACCTTGGAAATGTATGAAAGAACCATTCATTTTCATGTCTCTGCTTATACCTGGACGCAAAGCACCTGGAAATGATATTGATGTTTACATGCAACCGTTGATAGAAGAATTATTAGACTTGTGGCAAAATGGGGTGGAGACATTTGATGCGGCGACAAATAAAATGTTTGTAATGCATGCAGCAGTATTGTGGACAATAAATGACTTTCCTGCATATTGAAACTTGTCCGGTTGGTCCACCAAAGGTAAGATGGCTTGCCCGAATTGTAACAAGGATACATTCTATTTGTACTTGAAGAACGGGCATAAGCAATGTTACATGAACCACAACCGATTTTTGCAGCCAAGATATCCTTTGAGAAAGCGTCTCAAGCAATTACCTGGTGGAATTAGTGGCAGCAAGTCTGAACCAAAGAAATTAAGTGGGGAAGATGTGAGGTTACAACTTCTGCATGTCGAAGAACAAACATTTGGAAAACATCCAAATAACAAAAAGAGAAAGCGTACTGAGGTTGAGTATAATTGGACAAAGAGGAGCATTTTTTTCCGTTTATCTTATTGGAGAAGCCTTAATCTGCGGCACAATCTCAATGTTATGCACATTGAAAAGAACATTTGTGAGAGTGTTATGGCAACATTGTTACACCTAGAAAAAACAAAGGATTCAGTGAAAGCTCGAATGGACTTGGAAGCATTGGGTATTAGACCAGAGTTACATCTGATTCCTAGGGGTAATAAGTTTGTTATACCCCTTTCTTGTTATACGTTGTCACCTGCCGAGAGAAAGAGCTTCTGCGAATGGTTGAAGACGGTAAAATTTCCTGATGGTTATGCATCAAACATTTCTCGATGTGTCAATGTTAAAGAATGCAAAATATCTGGAATGAAGAGTCATGATTGCCATATTCTTTTATTACTTTTGCCGACAGTTATTTTCGTCGCTAAAAGTCTTATCTGTTGTAGTGCCAGAGGAATTTCAATAAAATATAAAACTAACTGAACCATATAAAGATTAACTAATCGAACATTCTTATCTCCAAGTTTAGGGGGAGCTTGTAGTGCCTCATCCATTAAAGATCCAAAAAAAATTTAACCTTTAGAGGATTCCAAGCATAATCAGACTCGTTGAAGTGATGGTTACTAGTGATTATGATTTTTTTTTTATTAGGAGTGGTAGTTAAATCATGAGGAGAAGGTGCTGCTGATGAAGAGTAAGGACGAACATATAGATAATAACAAGATTACATCATCGATCATAACAACAATAACACAGCATTACATATTGTAATAACACACGACAACAAAGACAGACACGACGACAACACAAGACACACAACAACACAAGACAGAAAACAACTTCATTCTTTCATTCTTCATTCTTCACCCCCATCATCAGCATCAGGTTTGCCTTTGTGATACTGGTGGTCTTTTTTATGATTATCCAGTTCTTTTTGAGTTGAAAACTTATCGCCGCATATGTGTTTGGAACCATCAGGTAATTTTTTTGTTTTTGGGCACGCAAATGCATATTTTTTTTTATTTGCATGACTGGATTTCCGGTGTGCTTCCAAACCTCCAAATGTACGCCCGCCACCTGGACATAGATTGCAGCTAAATTTCGCAAATGCCCTACTAAAAATACCTAAAAATCTAGACATTTTTAAATACCTAAACTACTCTACTCTCGCTCTTTTATAGAGAAGGGATAGTGAGATTGTGTTGATAGAGTGAGCAAGATAAGAAAGTACACAAGATAGTCAATAATAATGCATGCCAGTACTGCATGATTTACCGTGAAAAACTGATTCATATGCCTAGGAATCAGTTTTAACAAATGTTTTTCACGGAAACTCCACTTGTCAGTTGTCAGTTGCCAATGTACTGATGGATTCCTATGCCTAATCGGTATAATATTGACTGATTTACACAGTTCGCACTATGTAAGAAAAGATTTACCGGATTCAGTTTTACGGAGCTGCAACTACCCATCGTAAATGTTCCTTCTATTTCTCCACTAATTTTACAATAATTTTACGATAATTTTACGGATAATTTTACGATAATTTTACGGATTATCGTAATTTTACGGTATATTGGTTTACTATGTAAGATTTTGCACGTGTGATACATGTTCCTTCTATTTCTCCAAGCAACGCCCTCACACTCCACTTGTCACTTTTAACAAATGTTTTTTATGTCATGGACAAGACAACCTCTTATTTGTGAGTAAAGCCAACATGCATTGTGATTCATAAAATTAATCTTAGATTTGTGAGTTAATCCAAAATCACTTCTGACCAAGGCTGAAAATATCGTTTGAAATATCGATATTTCAGTTTTTGAAGTACTCGATATGAAAATAAATTAAAATATTGGTTAGATATATTGACTTATTTACAAATTGATATATATTGTATTTATCAATATGTCAATATATATCATTTGACTTGGTTGGACTTTTTGACCGATTTTGTTGATTGTTGCCCAATATTTCTGATATATATCATCATTTATTGGTGATATTTTTTTATATATATAGATATTTTATTTTTTTTACCAAAAATTGAAATCACTGATATATCGATATATTTTGGTTTTGGGGGTCCGATATTTCGGTCAAAATGGAAAAAATGGGCTTTGCTTATGACAAAATGAGACAAGACTGACAACATTTGAATATGAGGTTTTCACTTTTGATAGCAACATCTAGCACGAGGACGTTTGGTGTATTTTAATTTAGATTACACCATGGTTCGGGATTTCAGAATTTTTGGAATTCCGACAAATCCAAAAATTGAAATTCATCAAATTTCGACCCCTATTGTATTTGGAATTTCAATTGATTTCGGAATTTTTAATATTTCGACACTATATTCGGAATTCCATTTTTTTGAAAAACCGAAATATTAGGCGGAATTCCGAAGTTTCGTTCGGAATCACGAACGCTGGATTACACACAAACATATTCTTGAATAGATTTTTATCTCGGAAAAAAAAACAAAAAATCAAAAATCAAAAATCAAAAATCAAAAATAAATATGGAATAGACAAATCTTGCCAATTAGACCCTATTGAATATACCAAATCGATTTTTCAGTTGCCAATGTACTGATGGATACCTTTCTTCTTCAACGTATGTAACACATAGAGTTGATGCATCAATAAAATTATGGGTCGTAAAATTATTAGACGCTGACTTCTCAAAAAATACACAAAACAAAAACGAAATAAAAGGTAAATATGCGTTAATTGTTGCTAGTGATTTTAAACATAATCTTGAAATTCCGCCGGATAATTCGATTTTTGAAAAAATGAAACGGAATCTAAATGTCAATATAGGGTCTATGTGCACTCCACCGAATATACCCATCACATGAAATCATAAGAGGTTTTTAGACTTTGGTACCACTTTTTAAACCGATATTAAAAAATAGTACCAAATTTAAAAAAAAATTAGAAAATAGTACCACTTTTTTTCTTGACAGCGAGTTGACCAAGGTCAATCTGGCAATATTTTCAATATGGTGACATTACCCCTCCTATGTATCTCATGTGTTTTATGTAATTAGGTTTTTGTACCACTTTTTAAGTTGTCCGACACCACGTGTTACAATCTTAGTGGCTGTAAAATGATTTAGAACATATACAACATAATGTATGAGTAAACTACTCGTATTCCGGACTTTGATTAGAATCAAGAGTAGTATTAATAGAATAAAAAATATCAATATTCTGAAGATGTGAATTAACTAAACCAGCAGCTTGAAGTAACTCTTCCATTTAAGCGATGAAGAAGAATTTGAAGGCCTAGGTTGTCATTTGGCGAGAAACCGAACACTGAATTTGTAGTGATTAGAGAGGGATTTTGAGTGAAACATGATGTTTGTGAAGCATGGCCCAAAATATCGTCGAGATATCCGTGAAACATGATGTTTGTGAAGCATGGCCCAAAATATCGTCGAGATATCCGATATCTCGCCGATATATCTCGGTAAATTGGTACACCGATGTCGATATTTCCGATATATATCCACCGAATATTGAACTCATTTTTTTTTCGAGATATATCGGAATTTTCGATATGAAACTTTATATCGCCGATATAATCGATATTTCTGATATAATCGATATATATCGGTTGACTTTTTTACCATTTTTAAATATAAATCCGATATTTTCAATATATTTCCGATATATTTCCGATATTTTAAATAGTTTGGACTGGTCACCAAAAAAACCGATATATTTGATATATCCGATATATCTCGGTTTTTTGGTACACCGATATATTAACCAATATCGATATTTTGGGCCTTGTTGTGAAGTACCCTCTGTTGCCATGAGATGTAATGGAGCAAAACACTATTACTACCCAAGAACAAAAAGAAAAAAAACCGCTTTGTATGTATGTTGTTAATAGAACAAACAACAACGCCTTAAACCGTAAGCCTAGAAGTAAAGCTTCATTCCCTTCTCCTCCCCAACCCCTCCCAAGAATTGACGAACAGAAACGACTGAACAAGAAATTCTCTGTTCCCTCTGTCGCTTACCGAAAGCACCCTCACTTATAGAACTTGACTTACTTCATCTTCAAAGATGGAATTGAACACAAGGAAGAGTGATTCAAATCTTTATAGATAAGGGCCTTCCAGACTAGTCGCGGTTTGAGTTCGGCTTTAAAGGAAACAAGCGTAGCCTTGAATAACTAAAAAGGAGTCAAATGCCCGGAAAGAGTACAGGACAAAGAACCAAGACTCGTGATCTACTGTTTGTTTCATTCAACCCCCCCCAATAACTAGCAAAAAGCACTCCCTCCCCCTCCTCTCTGAGCTTATCCTCTGAATCTCTCAACTAGCACTTATCTTTTCCCGTCACTCGATCAAAGGGGAGCACAAGCAAGTTCAGTGGTTGAAACCTCTGTAAAAACCCACTAACGACTATTTTTTGAACTATTAGATTGAAGTTTGATTTTCACACGTGTTTTTGTCTTTTCAAACAGTATTATGCCTACTCACGTGAAAACCACATTGAGGGTATTATAAACATTATGAAAATATGAACAGATTGAAACAATTTGACTTCGGTCAATTTGTTCAACTGACAGAAATGATACTATTTCCTAATTTTTTTGAAATTTCGTACTATTTCCTAATATCGATCTAAAAAATAGTACCAAAGTCTAAAAAACCCAAATCATAACAACTAGAAATCTTATTGATAGTGGGGACTGGGGAGTGGGGAGTAGGGACAAATACTAGGAATCAATGTAGTATGCATGAAATTGTAGGCAAATTTAGTGTGCATGAAATTTAAACCTCGTTCAGACATAGCTAGATTACTCTCAGAGTGTTTCTACATCAACACACACTTTGAACCGAATTTGTGAACACAATGACGTGGCAAACAGAGAGACCTTGATTTGCAGTACTTCTTTGAGAAATACACACGCACCCCCTGCCTGATGAGTGCCACGTCATTGTGTTCACAAGTTTCGGTTCATTTTGTGTGTTGCTAAAGAATTTTTGTTACTCTCATCATGAAGCAAATCAATGCAGTGGTCCATTTTAGTACTTTAAGCACGTGGGTTTAGGAAAATTGCTAGAAGAGAGAGAATGATTTATTATTATTTTATTTAATTTCGGAAAATTGGTGAAAATAAAGGGAATAAAAGACGGACCCTAAAAGACAGCTAGCTGAATGATGGTGATGTACTGGTTCAGAGGCCAACTCATACCATGAAGACTGGTTGTTATTTTCATGGTTTTTTGCAGATCATGAAATTAAAGTTTAAATATTTTTGACCTTGGCACCATCCACCAACTGACCAACACACTTTTATCTTATCTTGGCACCATCCACCAACTGACCAACACACTTTTATCTTCTTTTTTGGTAAACTGCATTTTATTTATTTAAACTTTCCGAGAAGTACAAACAGCAGATACAGTAAAGTAAATAGCCCAGTTGGGGACGAGAACTGTTGGGGATTACACCAATACCAATCGGTTCCCCCACTACACAGATAACTTGTATGAACACACTTCAACTCCAGATAAATCTCAAATATCACAAACTACCTATACTAACATGCCCAACTCGCTAAACAACTATCAACAACAAATAATAATGTAAAGCAGTAAAAGGCAAACCACAAGACAAAGATTTACCGTGGTTCGGCCAATGATGCCTACTTCCACAAGAGCCAGTTCTTAATAAAGTAGGAAGGAAGATTACAATCTCTCCTTACATCTCTCACCTTTACTAGATCGCTCTTATCTCTTTCTGAGGGTTGTCTCTGCGTAAAGGTTATCTCTCAATCTTGTTTTAGTCCGGATTCCAATCGGACTTGTTTTGGGTTAGGTTAGGTTTTCCAAAACCTTGATTTTGGTTTTTATCTCCAAAACCAAATTAGCGTAATCGTAATAGTCGCGCCGAAGACTGGACATCGGCTGGGCGCGTTTTTCACTTTGGCCGGGAATTAAGCTATGTTTGGAGCTCGGCGGATGCGACTTCGGATGTCGAGTTTTTTCACTCGGTTTCTCTCCTCATGTGAGGGATAACTCCAACAATCTCCCCATGGGGGCTACCTCCATACAATTGCCAAATCAGCGGGGAGTTGTCGCGCCATTCCGCGATAGACAACAAACATCAAACTTACCTTTCGGTAAGACTTTGGTCATCATATCCGATAATCGGTATGGATCTTCTCGATACACAAATGCTTGTCTTCGAACTTCTAATCCAATGATAACGACGTGTATGTGCTTGGATCTAGAATGAAAACTTCGGATTCTTGCTTTCAGTGGATATATCACGTAGAAACACAACTGTTTTACGCTTTAGCCCTAGTTTCGTCGAAGAACCTCTTCATCCATAGCAACTCTTTGCAACTTTTCGGTGGGCCGCAATAGGCTGTATTGTGAAGTGGAGAGGCAACACACTTTTGCAACTTAGATTCTGCTCCCCCCGCAAAAGTAACCCGGATAACCAGGAGGTGGACTTCAAAAAGTAGCGCTTCAAGTAAAGGCTTACTTCCACCAAAGCACAAACATGATTTGGAAGTGCCTTTGAGATATCTCAATATCCACTTAACACCTTCCCAATGTTCTTTACCCGGTTTGATAAATCGCTTACCACCCCAACGGCGAAAGCAATATCCGGTCTAGTACACACCATGGCATACATCAAACGCCCATTTCGCGGATGCATAAGGAATCTTTTTCCATCGACTCTGCTCATGCTCACCCTTAGGACACATCTCTTTGGTCATGCGGGCTGGCCACCAAGTGGACAACCGATGGGTTTCGCTTTTGATCCATGTTGAATCTCTTCAACACCTTTCAATGTAGCTTTTTGAGAAAGCCACAACTTTCCACTCCATCACGGTGATCCGCGATCCCAAGTATCTGCTTTGCTTGACCCAAATCCTTCATCTCAAAGGACTTACTCAAGTCTTTTCTTCAAACTTGGATATCTTGTTGATGTTTGGGCCAACTATCAACATATCATCCACATACAAGAATATTATGAAATCCCCATCCGAAATCTCGAACAAACGACAATGATGAAGCAGACTTCTTGTATCCTTGCTTCACCATAAAGGAATCAAACTTTATGTACCAATCGTCTCGGTGCTTATCAACCCATACAAGCTCTTTTATCGGCTTGCATACTAGGTGCTCCTTGCCTTTGACCTCAAACCCCTCGTTTGGTCCATGTAGACATCTTCTTCAAGGTCTCCAATCTTAACATCTAGTGCTCAACCTCTAGGTTCATACTTGCGGCCATACCCAATACCACCCGGATAGAAGTCATCTTCACTACTGAGGAGAGAAAATCTCATCAAAGTCAATCCCTTTTGAATCCCTTCACAACAAGGCGAGCTTTATGCCTTGGGTGAGGATTGTTCTCCTTATGCTTGACTTTGTATATCCACTTATTCTTGAGAACTTTTCTCCCGTGGGTTTCTCAACTAACTTCATAAGTGTGATTCTTATGCAAAGAATCCATCTCGTCATGCATGGCCTTCAACCACTTTTCTTTGTCACGTACGCTTCAAGTGCCTCTTGATAGTAAGGTTCTCCACCATCCGATAAGTAGCACGCATTATGTGGTGGATACTGGTTTTTAGTCTCTCTCTGTCGGACCTCCTTGCCCCGTCTGGCGGTGCCTCGGGGAGGATACATGCTTGCTCGGTGGTGGTGGTTCATGCATCTCATCCGCATCTTCTATACCAATAGGTTCTATCCCATCATGAGCAATAGGATTCTCATCATGAGCTTCAAACTCATGGTTTTTGATTCTCAATGCCTTAAGATAGGAACCGGTTCTCAATCAACAAGATCATTGGTGAAAGCACGTAGCTTCTCACCCTCCTCAAAGTCTGCTATGGTTTGGTCTTCCAGCCGGATTACCTTCTTGTTAATCGGATCATAGAGTTTGTAACCAAACTTTTCATCTCCATAAACCGGAAAAATGCACCGCTTGGCTTTGTCATCAAGCTTGGATCTCTCATCCCGGAATATGCACAAATGCCCCGCGACCCAAATACCCTCAAGTATCCATAATCAACATCTCTGCCTGACCATACGGATAATCACTATTGAGGCTTTTGGTGTGATGATTGATCACATTATGCGCATTGCTTTACCGGTAGCTTCTAGGTAGTTTAGAGTGAGATAGCATGCATCTTATCCTCTCTACAATGGTGCGGTTCATTCTCTCTCGCTATTCCATTACATTTGCGGTGTCTTGGGAACGGTCCGCTCATGACGAATCCCATGACTCGGCAATACTCTTCAAATGGCCCAATGTACTCACCCCCATTATCCGGCGAATACACTTCAACAACTTCCAGTCTCTCTTTCCACCATGTTGTGGAATTTTCAAACACGCCAAGTACTTCATCCTTGGTCTTCAGTCCGGACTATAGGCCCATATCTTTCGATCATCAATGAATGTCAAGAAGTCACGGCTCCCCGGTGGGACTTCACTCTCATAGGACCACATAAGTCTGTGTGCACTAGCTTCAGGGGCGATTGTCCTTTTCGTGAGATTCGGGAATCTTTGGAAAGACACCCCGTGTTGCTTTCTACCAAACAATGAGTACATGTATTTAAATGTGTACCTTTAATGTCCGGCATGGCCTTTTGCTTAGCAAGAACTTCCATCCCTTTTATGCCCATGTGACCACGCCTCTTGTGCCACCGGTTCGGATGAAGCTTCTTCTTCACAGAACGCTTTACACAAACTAGCACGTGTTTTGTAAAGAGAGCAAGTTTTCTTTCCTCCGGCCGCTACAATGGAACCTCTGCTCGGTTCCATACCCGTTACCAAACGAGTTTACAAAGCCATCGTCATCTAATTTCCGGCCCGAAATTAGGCTTAACCGTATGTCGGGGACATGTCTTACATCCTTGAGTGTCAAGGTGTAGCCGACATTGGTTTCTACATGAACATCTCAATGCCTATAATCTTGAGGCGCCCATTGTTACCCATTCTCACTTCACCATATTCACACCACCGTAGGTAGTGAAGAATCCCCAATCTTGATTGTGGCGTGATAGGATGCTCCCCGTATCTATCACCCACTCGTATCGACATGAGGTACTAAGGCAAAGACACACCACAATCGACACAATTCCCACTCAGGTCGTCGACTAGTGCGGTAGTATCTCTTTGTGTTTCCATTCTTTCGCACCATGTCTTCATGTAACGGTTATTCTTCTCATCCCACCGGTGTTCTCGACTCATATCGGAAGTGGCCTTTTGTGGCACAATAGTAACATTGCTCTTGCGCCTTAGGAGTTCTAGTTTCACCCCTAGATTTTTACATCATCACAAAAGAGCGAGATGGTTTTTACGCCCGATTTCTCGTGAAAGGGACCTCCGAAGTTAGAGGAGGCGCTCCTTGCACTCCTTCTAGTCTCCTCATTCAAAGGCGTGGTAGCCATCTCCATGGTAACAATTCCATCCTTGGTCGCTCCATGTAGAAACCGCTAATGTCTCCCAACTTTCGGGTAGAGAGCCTAATAGAAACAAAGCCTCAACTTCGCCTCCCAAATTGATCTTCATCAAATGCATCGATTGATGATATTTCGTACTTCATTAAGATGCTCGGACATTGAAGAACCTTCTTAGTGCTTCTTCGGTAATGCGCAAACTTCTTTAACGACTAGCACTTTGTTTCCACCCGAGCTTCCTCTCATAAAGGTCTTCGAGTTTCTTCCATAGATCGAAGGCTGTAGTCTCTTGGGCCACATGGTGAAAGACATTGTCGTCTATCCATTGTCGAATGTACCCAATAGCTTTTCTGTCAAGCTTTTTCCATTCGGCCAAATTTCATCGGTCTTTTACGGTTTTACTCCCTCATTCTCAATGGGAAGTGCCAAGTCCTGCGAAGATAGCAAGTCTTCCATCTTGGCTTTCCGGATGGTGTAGTTCTTCCTATTCGGACTCATCATACGAAAGTGTTCACGGAATGGTCCATCTCTACAAGTTATTTAACCTCAAATCTTTCTCTCGGGGAATTTAGGTCAAACACCTTCCCGACAAAGATTCGGATAACACCCCAGGCTATTGAACCAAGGCTCGATACCACTTTTGGGGATTACACCAATACCAATCGGTTCCCCACTACACGGATAACTTGTATGAACACACTTCAACTCCGGATAAATCTCAAATATCACAAACTACCTATACTAACATGCCCAACTCATTAAAACAACTATCAACAACAAATAATAATGTAAAAGCGATAAAAAGGCAAACCACAAGACAAAGATTTACCCGTGGTTCGCCAATGATGCCTACTTCCACAAGAGCAGTTCTTAATAAAGTAGGAAGGAAGATTACAATCTCCCTACGGTCTCTCACCTTACTAGATCACTCTTATCTCTTTTTCTGGGGTTGTCTCCGTAAAAGGTTATCTCTCAATCTTGTTTTAGATGCGGATTCCAACCTTCCGACTTGTTTTTTTGGTTACGTTAGGTTAGGTTTTCCAAAATCTTGATTTTGGTTTTATCTCCAAAACCAAATTAGCGAATGCTAGTAGCAAGGGCCCACGAAAATAGAACTGGCGGCCAAAAGAAGACTGACACCGAACTGGGCGGCTCACTTTTTGGCTGGTCGCCCTATTGCTTTGGCCCGACTTCGGATGTCGAGTTTGCCCGTTTTACGGCCCTCGGTTTCTCTCCTCATGTGAGGGATAACTCCAACAAGAACACCATATGGATGAATGTCCTAGGGACATATGCTGGACGCTGGAGAGCATCTGGTAGTTGATCGCGTACTATCAGTGGTTGCAGCCACCAGTTAACATCTTTTGCTTGATCAGATGCAATGTTTGCAAAACCATCTGCAACGAAATTTCCTTCTCGATAAATCCAGCAAAGATGATAATTGTTTTGCTGGCTTAACAAGGAGCGGATATCTTGAATCAACTGCTTGATTTCCCATGGGATTTCCTTTACAGGCTGTATAATGGAATGGTAGACATACTGAGAATCTGTCTCAAAAATGACATAAGGCAAACCCATTTTAGCAGCGATTTGAATGCTGAGATGCAGGGCAATGACTTCAGCCATAAGAGAAGTATTGGCGTTGAAAACCCAAGAAGAAAATCACCCAAGGCATTTCTTAGCACTCCTCCAGATCCTGCAGGTCCGGGATTACCCAAAGAAGAGCCATCTACATTAAACTTGACAAAAGGATCCAGTGGAAAAGACCAACAAATTTGGAGTAATCTTGTTGGTGTAGAATTAGGCATGACGCCGCTAGAATTCAGTCTTAGCAATTCAGCAGTAAACTGCCTGACATTGTGGATGAGCTTTATGGGATCCGGTGGCCTTGCATTAGTTTGGAACCTGTATTTGTTTCTCTCTAGCCATATGTACCACAGGTTAACCGAAAATATTATGAGTTGATATTCATAATCATCTGACTGTCGGAAGGCCAAGAAACATATCAGCCAACCATATGTTAAGATTTTCCTTTCGCGCCGAATTGATCGCCTGGATAATATTTAGACCAAACCAAGTAGATCGAGCAAATGGGCAATTAACGAAGAGATGTGTTTGAGACTCATCTTCATGTGCACATAGATAGCAGACATGATCAATCAGAAAATGTTTTGTCGCCATGGACCAAAATATCGCCGATATATATTGGTATTTTGGTACACCGATATCGATATTTCCGACATATATCCACCGAATATAGTATCTTTTTTTTCTCGATATATATCATAATTTCCGATATAAAAGTTTATATCGCCGATATAATCAATATCTCTGATATTTACGATATATATCGATTGACTTTTTGACTATTTTTTAATATAAATCCGATATTTCCAATATTTCCGATATTTTAAATAGTTTGGACTGGTCATAAAAAAAAATAGATATATCCGATATTTCTGATATATATCAGTTTTTGAGTATACCGATATATTAATCGATATCGATATTTTGAACCTTGGTTTACCTAACCAAAATTAATTCGTTCAGTGGGTTGTTGACCTTAACCAGTTCTAAAACAAAAACAAGAACACCTGCATTTTGGCCCATTATAGATTTCGAACTATTTTTAAAATCCAGACCCACAATACTAATTTATAATTTATTAGGTAACTCTTCAACTATTTTGTTAGACGATTTTGCCCCTCTTTTTATAGTAAATTTTATAGAAATTGGGCTCTAGACACTTTCTTTAGTGTGTTTTTTGTCTAGAGAAAAACCAATATTATCTTTTGATTCTACTCCAATTTTAGCAACACGTCACTTTTTGGGTGTATTAACTGTTTTTAAAATTTCTTATTTCTCTTTTTTACCTTTTTATTTGTAACTGCCAATTTCTTCTACAAATAAATAATACAAAAATTTAATGTGTGCAGACTGTACGTGTGTGTGTCAATCGAGGCCACTCATCAAGCAAGGGTGCGTGTGTATTGCTCCAAAATGTACTATAATCAAATAATACAATTGTCTTATAAAAAAAAACCATTTGTCCTTTCACAATTTCACAATTTGAATTACATCAAGCTTAAACATGCTATTCAAATTTATCAGAAATGCATTTTAAATTGTTAAAGTTGTATTGAAATTAGTTGTAATTAACATACATTTTTTCCGTTTTTGAAGTCGATGTTTTTCACATTGTTTTGGTCTCTCAAGAAATTCATCTCACTTGTAATTGGAATTTTGTAGATTTCGGATGAATTTTAGTTATTTTGATTAACCCACTACTTTTTTAGTAACTAATTTAGGACGTAGTTTTTTTTGTTGGTAGTTGACTTTTTTAGTTGGGACTAATAAAAGAGGTCAAAACTGTAAAAGTCAGTCTGAAATTTGAGACAGATGTCAAATTTCAGTGTTTATGGAGAAAAAACAAAAAAAAAGTTCGATATTTCCTCTAAACTTAAAATATTTGTGTCTGTGTACCTATACCCAATTTCCTGATTAAATTTTAATAATTATTTTTGATGAATATTGTAATATTTGTAGTATTGTAAGGATATATATGGAATATGCAATTGAGTTGATAATATATCAGGCCAACATCTTTTACGCGTAAATGACATAATGATCCACTAAAGAATAAAGATAAGTATGGCCTATGGGGTTATGGGCAAGTGGAAGCAACACTTAACGTATCTATTTCCAAGAAGAAACAAAAAGCATGCCTCTAAATTATTTCCACATAAGTCAAAACAGTTTAAAACATAATTCTAAGTTTCGAACTTGATTGGTTTCACATGGACTTAAACTGCTCTACTTTTTGCCAGAACTCCAAACTGTAATTTGCTTCGTATCTTTCTTACAGATCTTTGTATGTGCTTGTGTTTCTTTGAGTAACAGATTGTGTTTCTAGAAACACTTGAAAAAAAACACAAAGGTGTAGTTAATACATGTCCAACTAATTTCTTTATTGTGAACTCCATCTTATTATAACATTCTTCAAACCCATTACTTTCAAGGTCTCGCTACAACTAGCCTTGCATTATCTCTCTTGTTGTTGTTCTGGTATGCATGCTGCAATGAGTAGTATATCCAATATTATGTTCATTCACTTGTTCATTTTAAGCTTTATAAGCCCTTCTTATGCAGACCCAAGAGCTACACTTGCTGGTCGTGTGTGTACAAACAGAACTGCACAGGGTCCTAGCAGGAACATCTTCATTAATAACTTTTTATCTGCCATGGATGCAATTTCCCCTCTAATTGCTTCACAAAGATATGGTACAGTAATCAAAGGGACTGGAAACAATACAGTTTACATTTTAGGAGAATGTATGAAAGATCTTTCACAGACTGATTGTGAACAGTGCTTTGCTCAATGTAAGACTGATATTCTTAGGTGCCTTCCATTTCAATTAGCAGTTCGAGGTGGTAGAAATTATTTTGATGGATGTTTTTTGAGGTATGATGATTATGATTTTTTTAAAGAGAGTTTGAGTCCTAAAGACGAAGCTGTTTGCGGTGGAAGAGATTTTCGGGGAAACCAGACGATTTACGGGGCAATTGTTAGGGAGCTAGTCAGGAATTTGAGTATTGAAGGACCAAAGAATAGTGGGTTTTCTGTGGGATCTTTGAGTAGTGGGAATATTACAGTTTATGGATTGAGTCAATGTTGGGAAAGTATAGATAGAAATTCTTGTGAAAGGTGTTTGGAAAATGCGACCTTGCGGATTCAGTCTTGTTCGCAGAAGGAGGAAGGGAGGGTGCTAAATGCTGGATGTTATTTGCGGTTTTCTCCAGAGAGATTTTATAACCAGTCAGATACTAATGCAAGTGGAGGAGGTGGAGGTGAGTCAAGTTTGTTGAATTTACATATGTTTTCATATTTATTTCAAGATCTTTTGGGATGCATTTTACAGTGTATGCTACTTTTCATTTGGATTCCATGATGCTATAATACATAATATCAGTACTAGTTTGCATATGTGTTGATTGTTGTCTAAGGGGAAGTTATTGATAGCAGCCGTCTTTCATACGCTTTTGTTAGACATATATCCAATCTAGTAATAGAGATGCTCAAACTAAGGCTTGGTACCTAAAGAGCTTAAATTTCAAAAACTATGAACCTTCTAGAGGTTTGGATTTCAAGTATTTTATGAAAATGTGGAGTTTCAGTAGCACAAGTTTTCCGTGAGTGCATATATATAGCGTAATATACATACGATTGTATTGAACTACACAGCAGCTTACTTCATTTCTCTCCTGGGAATAAAAGCTTAATATGTGGCCTACTAAAAAAAATTTCTGTCGGGTCACTTATATCTAATACTCGCAGGAAAAAATGATATTGAACTTGGATTTCTATTAGAAGAAGAAAACAAATACAGGTTTCATCAATAGAAACGAACGGACTAACAAAAAGGTATAATTTACAGAAAATCTGTTTAAATTTGAAAGTCCATGAACTTATGGAGTTACATAAAAGGGAAACCTTGGAAACACATTATACAAATTTTAAAATAATTAAGGTCTTAAATGTTTGCACGAAGTAAGTTTGGCCTGGTTCATTATCAAGTCTATTTACACAGCACTATATGTCAATAAGTAAAAGAATTTGGTTAGCACATTTATGCGGCTAAGTTGGATATGTATATATACTGGCAGTAACAATTTTATCTCATCCAAGTAGAGATGTAGGTGTTCTTGTATGAGTTGACATTGATGAGTAGTAGATTGGAAAGCATGATAATGGAGTGAGCTCATCGGTGAGTTGCATTTTCTATACACATATCTACTGAACGCAAATTCTTTCTACGCATGTTGCTGGTGACTAGGAGGTCGTCGCTTAGCCATTATTTTGGCTGCAGTTTGTTCTGGTTTGGCGGCTCTTGTGATTCTCACAAGTGGAATTTTCTTTGGGAAAAGGAAACTTGCAAAGAGGGAAGGTAGAAAGCCTCTAAGAACTTCAAGAATTCTGTATTATGAAATCATATTTATTGACATTCTCATCTTCTTTCAGAGAGGAAGCAACTTGGTGCACTGGCAGCTACTTTGAGAAAGTCTGATCTCAACTTCAAATATGAAATTCTTGAAAAAGCTACAAAATACTTCAATGATTCCACCAAGCTTGGGCAAGGAGGGTCTGGTTCAGTTTACAAGGTAATTGTACTAAGATTCCTTAAATGCCTTCACAGATGAGAAGTATTTTGTTACTGGTAACTGAGTCTATGTCTACTTGTTGAACAGGGCACTTTGCCAGACGGGAAGATTGTTGCTGTTAAACGGTTGATCTTTTCTACTAGGCAATGGGTGGATCAGTTTTTTAATGAAGTTAATTTGATTAGCGGCATTCATCACAAAAATCTTGTAAAGCTGTTAGGCTGCAGCATTGCCGGTCCTGAGAGTCTTCTTGTCTATGAATATGTGCCAAACCAAAGCCTCCTGGACAACCTTTTCAGTTATATTCTCTTAATGTCAATCCATTCTTAATAATGCACTTTCCCTCCTCATTCTTCTGAATAATTATCTTTCTCTCTGCTACAGATAGAAATAACAGTCACAAACTTAACTGGAAGGAGAGGTTCAATGTCATCTTGGGGACAGCAGAGGGCTTGTTTTATCTTCACGAGGAATCAGATTTAAGAATTATACACAGAGACATCAAATTGAGCAATATACTACTTGATGAAAACTATACTGCAAAGATTGCTGATTTCGGGCTTGCTAGACTCTTCCCTGAAAATATTACTCACATCAGCACAGCCATTGCAGGAACACTGTAAGTTCACACCACCTCATTTTATATTATTTGGTTTTTCTTTTGTTTTTCTTTGTGATGAAACCTATATGGGAATGAACTAGAAGTAGTCTGCCACACTTTATTCAAACTTAAACATCACCTAGAGCTCATCTTTTAGAGAAGGCCCCATTGAAAGCAGTGAGATGGTTGGACATCATTCTCCTTACTGATGCCATAGACATAATGTGAAAGAAACGGGAGTGGATATAAAAAATAAAAAAAACCTCTCGGGTTTGATTTCAGGGATGTTATTGACCTCTTACTGATCATGTCGCCGTTCAATCAGGCACATTTCTTGATGGATAGAAGAAAAAAAAAATGGCATCAGAGTTGTTTAGGAAAAATGTGAATGTGGAAGTTTATTAGCAGTACGGCTGGGACCTTTTGGTGCAGGGAATATTCTCTGTGTGAAATGTCAAATAGTTGGGTTCATGTTTCATGTGTAGCTCGTATTTCAGAAAAGTATGCTTTGTTCTACACATTTTCTTGTTCTTTCTTTTTTCGTGTATAGTTTTTGGTATTCTCTCCGTAAATTATGTAGAGTCTATATTAAATTATGTACAGTGTGTTATACACAATTTGACATGAATGTAAGCAAGTCTATTATGTGTCCCATAATTTGCAGAGGTTACATGGCTCCGGAGTATGTTGTCCGTGGAAAATTGACAGAGAAAGCAGATGTTTATAGTTTTGGTGTACTTGTAGTAGAAGTTGTCTGTGGAAGGAGGAACAATTCTTTCAATCAGGACTCCTCTATTCTTCAGTTGGTAATACTGTGCTATTTTCACCTTTGTAGTGTGATATCTGGTCATTCTCTGTGACACCGACCTTTAAAGAGTGTCTCTAATACAATCTCGTGTGTTCAGGTTTGGAACTACTACACATCTGCTAGATTATGTGATGCAGTTGATCCGACTCTAGCAGGCAATTTTCAAGAGGAAGAGGCATCTAGGGTACTTCAAATTGGACTACTTTGCACCCAAGCCTCTCCAGAACTAAGGCCGTCTATGTCTACCGTAGTTAAACTACTCACCAGCGACCATGATATCCCTCAGTCCACACCACCACCGTTTCTGAGTTCTAGTAGTACAAGTAGCTCATCTTTGCCTCCTGAGATTTGGCAACCTGAATCCGATAGTAGGTCTTCTGGGAATAACCTTACACTGAGTCGGATTGAGCCCAGATGAATCTGTATTCTTTCTTACTACACCGGCCAGGCCTTCTAACCTTGAAATTCTTTGTTTGTTTCACCATTTAGACTTCCTTTTTTGTTGGGTTTGTCATTCTTGATAGAGCGAGTTTTTGTCTTCATGATTCAAGTTGTATGTATGCATAGGACTAACTGGATTTTTTGTACGAGACCGAGAAACCCCCCTACTGAACATGCTCATAATCTTCTTTTGGGTAGTCAATTACAACTTTATAGCTCAAAAGGTATTTTACGGCTTTCAGTCAAGAGGATTTGGGTGTAGCTTTCTGTAAACGGTATATATTTACATTTCACAAGTAAGTGGTTCATGTAAACTATAAAAGACACCAAGTGGTTCTGTAAATAAAACCATTAGCATTAGTCCCGTCTGTTGCAGGATTTTCGTTTTTGACAATATGAGATACCAATAGTTTCTAGTTCTAAATTTCTTCTTCAAGTAGAGTGTTGTACGTGTATAAGCTTTAGTTGATATCATTACTAATTAGTGCATTGACTTCACTGAAATCTTGGCTCTATATCGAGTATCGACGATTCCTGAACACCACCAACTACATCCCTTATTTCAATGGATTGTTTTGTCATGAATCATGTTGTTCCCTTCAATCCTAAATTCCTATCCATTATAGTATTTTCGGTCCAAATGACACCTCCTTAGTTAAAACCGAATATACATATAAAAATTCATTGACTTCGCCGGTCATGGCGTCTTCATGACTGATATTCTTGCTTAAATTACTATGAAGACCATATGATCTTCCAGCTTTTAAATATGCCATGTTTGCCAAGACTTAAAGAATTCCCCCTCTTAACCAGCTAAGGCATTTCCGCGAGTTTTGTAAGAAACCACTATGAACTTGACAAAGGTATGTTGGTGTCACAAGTCAATAACTTAATGAGTATATCAGGTCATCAATTGAATAGTTTTAAAGCTTAATATTTGTTGAGATTATAATCTTATACTTTATTGACATGATCTTCCTTAAAAGAAAGAAAGATTTACCCACAGAAGCATGGGCTTGAGAGGTCAGTTGACTTAGTCCATCATGTAATTCAAGGTACCGTTGTCAAATGATTTCCATACAGTTAATTCTAACTGTTAAGTTTGTCTTAGACGTCATAATTAGATGGATTAAGAGAATTTTATATGGCTCGCCGCTCGCACGGAAGTTGATATTCATGTCCCTTTAGTAATTACATACAAATAAATAGTATTTAAACTTTTTAAAACTAAGTATATGTTATGTGAAATTGTGAACTACAAGTCTACAATTGAGGAATCTTAGGTCTGAAGCATCAGGTGGCCGGACACATGCATGTCTGCTTAGAGCTAAGCAAGTGTGTTGATATTCAAAGTTCAAACCAGAAAAGCCAATAAAGTTAAGTTCTATACAAAACCATTTGAATTTATGAAGCAAGTGGTCCTAAGTCCAACTAGTAACTACCCACTCAAATTATGAAATTAATGAATGAGCTAGTATGATTTATATTATATTCCAAAAGAAGACAAATATATGGATAAAGAACCTAAACTTACATTACTTGTATTATTGCCATACTTCATCAGGGAAAACAATATTAAGGGATGAGGCCTGAGGGTGAAGAAAAGTAAGTAAGAAAAAGAGCAGAGTTAAAAACTCCAATTCCCCACTTTATACTTTCATGTAAATTTTTTTGACATAATTCTGCCTCTCTAAAGTTTGTAAACCATTTATGTATACCAATCTCTTCCCAGATACTCTACATTCTATTGTCATTCCCTAACTACATGTATCTAACAAGCCTCGAGGAAGGAAAATTTACAACTAGTACGTGTCTCCGAATTCTACAGACCCGTCTCCATAAAGTGAAATATGTGACCTCAGGATCCACAGAATTGTGCTTCCGCTGATAATATCCAATATCAAATCAACAATTCAACCTGCAGTTTCTACCTTGGTTGAGATACTTCAACTGTTGTGCAACCTGAAGTTGAACTAGACATACTAGAAGATTTAGTGCTGTTGATGGCTTTAGTTGTTTGGGACGTATTCGTACTGGAGGTATCTTGATTCATCACACTAGCATTTAGAAATGGAGGTTGCATGGGCAAAGGAACCAGGTATTCTCTATCAGTGAGCATTAGGATCACTTCAGGCATAGATGGCCTTATGACAACTGAAGCTTGCGTGCATAGAAGACCAATTTGAAGTACATTTGATGCCTCTCTAACTGGAAAATCGCCTTTCAAGGCGGGATCCATTGATTGTGGCAATGAGTTTGATTTGTAATGCTGCCAAACCTGAGATAAGAGTGAGAACCATGTTATCCATAACATACGTATGTGGTAATACACACAAACTAGTTACTTTTGACACTTGTGCATAGAGGGGAAAAATCTTACCGTTTGTAAAATAGAACCTGTTTCCGGCGTAAAAACTGTGTTCTTTCTCCCACATACAATCTCAAGAACCAACACACCAAAGCTATATACATCTGCTTTCTCTGTTAATTGTCCTCGAACAAGATATTCAGGAGCCATGTACCCACTACACCAAAAATACACTATAAACAAACACTCAAGTTTCTGCAATATCCATTATTTTTCTTAGAGAAATTACGAACTCCATAGAGATATTACATACGAAGGAAACAAGCCGCCAGCTTCTGTGACGTTTTTACAGAATGTCATAATATTCAAAGACCTTTATTACATTGTATACTTAATAGTTCAATATTAGGCATGTTAGAGTTATCTAACAAAAAGAAGACTGATTGATGAATACAGAAGGAACTGTTCAGATGAAGGGACATGTTCATGTGGATCATGGACACAGCTGCCATCTGGATCTCCCTAAACTAGGACATCAAAGAACAGAGAAATAGAAGAAAATGAAGTAGAGTTCATTAGTTAAGAAAGTTGGTACAAGATTTCCCTACAAGTAGCAAAACAAATCAATCCTTAGACATATACCAAAATGTTTTGTTAAGGAGGAAGAAAAACAAATCAGGGTTGTGTTTCCTATTCTTTAAGCCCTAATCAATATTCAAATTTTATACTTGGTATTTTCAATTTCTTTTGTTTCGAACTAATCATATTTTTCTTACTCAGCTCTACCAGAAAAGTTTTTGCATTTTATATGTGTAGCTTCTACTGAAATCCTTCTGTATTCAGAGAACAAAGACCAAAGCGGTAAAGCCCTCTGTAAGACAAATTATCAAACAAAGAACATTTACTTACAGGGTTCCTGCAATTCCAGTGCTAAGATGACTCTTATCGGGTGCAAAGCATCGAGCAAGTCCAAAATCTGCTATCTTTGCATTCATGTTCTCATCTAGGAGAACATTGCTGCATTTGATGTCCCTGTGAATAATTCTTGTTTCAGTACCTCCATGAAGATATGCCAACCCCTCAGCTGTTCCAACAATGATGTGAAGACGCTGCTTCCAGTTCAAAAATTGGGCAGTACTCTTATCTGCATATGAGAAATTATCAGTTACAACTTCCAAAATATGGACGATAGCAACTAAAGCTCGTAGGAAAATTCAATAGTCCAATGTATTCTAAGTTGCTTAAGAAGCACTATAGCAGGTACTAAGAACTTTTAATCATGTTTATTTAAGTCTAATACGATTTATTTCAGGTTCAGTACGAACAAATCCAGTTCATGAGTATAGAAAAGAACTCACCAAAGAGGACATGATCAAGGCTTTTATTGACCACATACTCGTAAACCAAAAGGCTTTCAGGGCCTTCAATGCTACAACCCAAGAGCTTTACAAGGTTCTTGTGATTAATTCCACTGATCAAGTTGACCTCATTGAAGAATTCGTCTACCCATTGTCTAGTATTAAAAAACAATCTCTTGACGGCAATATTCCTTCCATCTTGGAGAGTACCCTGCCCAAATTTCAATAACGACTTTGTTAGAAGAAAAAGATGAATGAAAAGGAGAAGAAAAAAACAGAGAGAAAGAGTAATCGTGCCTTAAACACTGAACCAGCTCCACCTTGGCCTAATTTCCTTGAGGGGTTGAAAAATTCTGTTGCCTTCTCAAGTGTCTCATATTTAAAATTCAAATTGGACTTGCTTACAGTGGAAGAAAGTCGACCAAGACTTTCGCGCTCTAGAAAATGCAATAAGATGGCTATATCAGAAACACAAATAGATGACACGGAATAATTACAGATTAAATTGTTCATATTCAAGTTGATCCTATCACTGATTTTAAGTTGTACATACCTTTTTTCATCTTTGCAAATCTTTTGTAGGCCAAGCAAGCACCAAACAAAGTCAGCATTGAAAACGCGATCGCTGCTATGACAGTTGCTACAATCACCCCTACACTAAAGAACCCTGAAAATACGAACCATAGAGACAAATGTGGCATGTTATAATTGTTAAGTCTAATTACAGAGCAACTCTATCACCTTCTGGTTGACAAATTAATTAATTAAAACACTAACATTTAGGCCAAGATAAACAAGAAGGAAACCGGAAAAGAGGATAAACAGCACAACTACAATTTCCCCTTCATCAGATATACAAAAACAACAGCTTAGAAAAGTGAATTGGACAATCTGCTTACAACCAATCAATGTTTGGAAGCATTATATCAACAGAACAACCTCAACAATTCACATAATTTATCATTCTAAAATTGCAGAACTAATGACAATCAAAGTAGTTAATTTCATACAAACAGAAACTGAAACTAGGCCAAGAAAAAAATAGATTGTTTACCTCCCTTGTTCCCATTGTTTCCTCCCTCATTGTAAAACTTCTGGGTCGAATACCTCAAATAACACCCAGTATTCGCTGCTCTTCCCTCTCTCCCTGGCAAACACTGACTGACCTCAGTCACAGCCTTGTCCAAACATGTTTGACATCCAGTCCTATTAATTGTCTTCCAACATTGAGCTAAAGCATACACACTAACAGCTCCTCTTTTCATCTCGGCGACACCAAAGCCACTATTGTTAACAGCAGTCGCCGTAACATTTCTAATAACTTCTGTAGCTCTATTTGTAAATTCCAACTTCAAGGACTCCTCTGTTGCAACAGCTGTTGAATTACATACTCTTCTATCAAGTTGACTGTCAATAGCTTCATCATAAAAAGTATAATTATCCCACCTAAGAAAACAACCATCAAGTTGAATTCTAGCTGAAACCGAAGGTAGACATCGAGGAAGCTTAGTTCGAGCTTCCGTAAAACAAAGAAGACAATCTGTATGTGTAAGGTCATTCATACATTGAGCTAAACTAAATAACCTTGGATTAGCACCATACTCAAAAGTACCCCAACGTTGTCTATCAACAAGTTTACTTACACCTTCCATTTCTATAACAAAATTTGGTATAATTTGTTGTGGTGCCACTCTAACTTTTCCACAGTATAGATTAACTTCTGATATTCTAGGATTATCAGCTAAACACAAGAAGAAGAAGACTGAAGTATTGAAAAAAAACAAGAATGCCCATGTTGTACAATGAGCTGGTAAAGGCATTGAAATGAAGTTTCTTCACTTGTTGATCTTGCTTTTGCAACAAAGTTTATATTATGTTGCAGTTAGTTTAGATCATAGGAGGTGTGTCTACTTTTTTCTCCTTCTTACCTACTCTTTGAAAACAAAAGTATAAAACAGCTTTTCTTGAATATATGTTTGGTTTTGCTAAATTTAGGAGACAAGGGAAGATCTAGTGTGAATGTGAAAAAGTGATCCACGTGGCGTTTGAGCTTTTGGGAATTTATTTCAGCAAAGATTGGGATGTCAGTTAAACTGAAACCGTCCAAAGTTGATTTGTCTACCCACGTGTAACGCAACTTGGTGCCATTTGTAACTTTGGTCAGTTAATAATATCAAAGGTTTGAATTCGATCAGCTGGTTTTAGGATCAAAATGTCGCAATTAACAATTTACTTACACTTATAAAAAAATAAAAAATGTTGTCATATGTTTTGCTAAAAAAGTTCATGACTCCACTTGATTGAACCAAAAGGTCTGGGAGTAAATCATTATCAAAATTGGTAAAGAGAAAAGAAGAAAAATATAAGTGGCTGTCATTTCTAGATACAATTCAAAAAGTTTTTAAATTCTAGAAAAGAGAAAACTCACAGGGCTAGCTTAATGGGACTAGATCGATGTAGAGGTTTAATCACAACCATAGGATCCGAGTCAATTGATCTCTATGTTCGTTGGCATTGATAAGAAATTAAGTACAGACTAATATTCAAGCAAATTCATTTTGCAGTTTGGTTTTGTTCTGCAGTGGGATCCAGCTTAGCAGTACACCCACAAGCTAAGTACAGATAAATACGTGGCATGTACGTATTTATTTTAGAAAGTTGGGTCTATATCAAATTTTTTCGATAATGTCGGGTGCACATCAAAATTATCAGCACAACGAGCTGTTGTCAGCAATGCTTTTAATTGTAATAGGATTTGGTGGCGACTACAAATGCCTTGATGAAGTCGTCACAGCTTGTGTCACCTTCTTATACAGTCATTTCTTCTAGAGGATTCAGGAATGTTTAGAGAGCAATCTTTATAGGAATAACATTGATATTTGTAAATACGGCGTTTGGGTGTTGATGAAATTCTGATTTATTCTCAATTGGATTGATCAAAATGGTTAGGAATAAGTGAATGTGCGTGCTATAGTCTTCATTGTGCCAGTTCATCGCGGGAAAAATGACTCGCACAGTATTATATATATTTATATGGTATTTTTATCAAGGTTATGTGGTGCAAACCATTCTGAAGAAATTGCTCGATACTCTTTCTTTTTTCTAGCTTCTATTTCAACAATAAGACTCAATGAGAATATTGACAAAGATTGAAAGGGGCTGATTCAAGAGCCAATATCTTGTATTATACACTATTACACTTCACAATGATACACAAATATTAAATATTATTCTCAACATATATATCTTATTTTGACTTCATATGGTTGAAAATGACTTTTTCTACATTTACTCTCCCTATCGATGGCGTATATTTTAGTTTTGGATGAGAAAAAATACAAGAAAGAAAAGGATTGCTTGGTTGACATGATGTTTAACTTATTAGAATTGATTTTCAAAGTCAAGATAGCATTGAGAATCCACATGGTTTGAGATAAAAATAAAAATGCAAGAAAAGGTATACAAATAGGACCCTACAAATATGATAATATTCTTGGCGAGTTTGACAGATATGGATTAAGCATAATCATTAACAAACATCTTCTTGTTTAATTAATTGATTCTTAAAAAACTAAATAGTAATTATTAATCTAAGGATATCATACATTACAGTTTGTAGTCTGTGAGTGTTAGATAGATTGATCTGTATTTATAATTACATATTTTTAATATGATTAGATTAAGATATATGAGAGTCGGCTTCCCTACAAGTTCTCGATTAAATTGGGGTTTACACAAGTAGTAGTGTACAAGTATCCAAACCTTGCTACGCATTGGTTTTTTTAAATCTTGAAAGAGATCAATAGTTAGTATGGTTTCTTTGGATTATAATTGTAAATTGTAATTGTAATTATATAGGAGAGATTCATCTTTTTTTTTTTTAAAACAAAATGAGAAATAATTATGTTATTTAAGTGATATTATGGAGATTCTTTTAAATTATCAATGATAAAATAGGACTTGTTTTAATTTCAATGTAGAAAATGGGGATAATTATTTAATTTAAGTGACCATTAGAGAGGTGTTTCTAAATTATTAATAAAAATAAATAACCTTATTCAAATTATATTAATAACAGTGGGGTTTATTCTAAATTTAGTGAGGGAGATGTTTCTAAATTAAGTATATAAAGATATTTAAATTTGCCTACTCGAGAGTTGAGGAAGCTTGCGGAAGACCTCACTATCATATAGTGTAGAGATGTGTCCAGGCTCGGCCCTGAGCAGGTGCAATGTGGGCCGCACAGGGCCCCCAATATACAAGGCCCCAAAAAATAATATTAGTAGAAAAAGCCTATTTGGCAAATCACAAACCCAAAAAACTAGAAATTTCACAAATCACAATAAGCAACGGAAATATCCCCTCATATTCTCTTTCCTCATTAATTATTTTCCTAAAAATAGGAAATAAGATATATAATAAATGAGCATTATCAAAAAAAATAGATCTTTCAACGACTAGATACCTCATTAATTATTTGTCTCAATTACTCAAAAAAAAAAAAAAACCCTCATTCACCATTTCACCTTCTGATCGTCTAGTATCCTCTCATTCTCAAAATTTCTTTTTACAATTGTGGATTTGTATTAGTTTTCACTTTGATTATTCACTTAACTTTTGATTCTTCTTCAAGTAAGTTAAAGATTAAAATCAATTTTCCCTTTCTTAAATATTATTTTAATAACTCAATTTAATTCCAAAGTAATCTAGTTTAATTTCGTGTTGTATATATATTTTAATTGCAGGCATTACAAATTGTCATGTGAATTGTGAAGTGTGTAGTGACTTCATCAAGGCAGACGTATACCACTATCGTTCATCTTCGTTTAAGTATTAAGCATATCAGGAGACTTTTAAATATACAAGAAAGACTAAATGGGCTAGCGTTAATATCTATTGAAAATGAATTTTTAAAGAAAATTAACTTTGAAAGTTTTTTGCAGTTAAAAATGCGAGAAGGAAAATATTTCGATGATCTATTTTGTGTTGATGGAAGAGTACTGGAAGAGAGCCACATTTCGCTGTTTGCACAGGACCATTGAAAACTCAGAGACGGTCGTGGATGTGTCATTAGAAAATTGTTGTTGGGTAGGAAGTAAGTTAAGGTTGAAAAAAAAAATTGTTACGAAGAGAGGTCGAAAGACCCACTTGTAGACACAGATAGGGAGCTTACTTTGAAATTTACTTTGAATCCCCTACGATTTCTTTATGGCCGACGTTGTTGAAAATTAGAATAAACCAAACTATTTCTAAGTTTAGAATAATATTGAAATGACACTGAAATAGTGAAATTTGCAAAAGAAGCTTCCAATTATTTGCTTGGTTGATTATCAATCTCACATAATTCACTATAATCCACAATCCACAATTCCACATGCCAGACAGAGAAATTCTACTGATGATTCTGAAATTTCCGTCCATAGAATACAGTATTTGGGTCCCTCTTTTACATTAATCTTGTCTTAGGCACATGAGTGTAGTTCTACACGCCAAAGTGCCAAACATCATCCACAAACCACAAACATGTGATATTTTGGGCCAGCTTAAGTAAACGCTTTATCGCATGCCTTTTGTTTTCTCATCTTATTTTTTACACGCCAAAATTTGGTGAATCCAATCTGGGCTGAATATCAAATTCTCAGTTCAATGACTTCAATCTATCTAGTCTGCAAGAGGCAATTAGGCAAAGCTGGAAGTAGAACAATGTCATAACTCTGAAATTGGACGACTGCACGAGGAATTGGAGCACTTCACGCCTGTCAATGGCGACCGTTTCTAAGACGCGTGCAGAGTATATTGCCTCCAAACAATCAATTCATTCCAAAATTCCATTCTCGTGATGTTCGACAAAGAAAAGCCATACAATGCATTTGACTAAGGGAGGACGACCCTAGTCAAGACATTTCTGTGTTTTATCAACTAGTATACAGACAGAAGGGAGTAGGAACTAGGGAGCCCTAGTTGCACGTAGTAGTGCAAAAGTCAAGTTCACGTCGTGATTATGGACTTATTGTCCATGCCTGCCTTGCATAGTTAATCCTAAATTTTGAGAAAATTAGATGTATTAATAAGAGTACACAATTACTTAACGGGTACCCTTAGTTAATTAAACATCTTTATATAACACCGATGACAGATCAGTCGATTACCGTGGCTGTCAGCCTGTCACCTTAGCAATTTGTACGTTTTAAAGCCCAATCTGCTAATTTTCATTAATGGAGCCCAATTTTCTTATTTCAGCGCAGCAATTTGATTAGAAAGTCCTTGGGCTTCCACCAAGGGTCTAATGTAAAGGATTTGGTGTCAATTAAATCAGATTTGCCAGTCCAATCCGCTCATTCATATGGATCTCTCAATATAGAATCACCTTGACTCAATTTCAAGAACAAATAATTCAAGACTAACACACTATTTTGATACACTTGCGCAACTTATTTACGGCGTCCACTGCACACGCCGTTTACAACCTTGTGACGCGTACACATTCAATGTGCACATGTCTACTAAAATGTGTATGACGCTGGGCGGAGTGTAGCGTGCAGTCCAAAAATGTCTGATTTTGGGTTGGTCTAACTGTCCACTAACTAATGTAGAAGAACTATGGAATATTTGTTTTTTTTTTGGCAAACCTATTTTAAATAAGATCGGTAACTCTTTGATATTACGATACTGACAGAGGTTAGAGCATTTCTAGGTGGTGATAGCATTCTTCATATGTAAAGAAAATTTTTGAAGAAGTTGGTCGCAAATTTCGACCAACCCTAGGTGGTCGTAAATTTCGCCCGCAAAATTTATTGTAGGGGTCACCATACTGGCGAGATTCAAGACTATTATTAATCGGGCGTGGCCAAGACATCTTAATAGCGTGCTATCAAATACAAAGTTCGGAATTTCAAGAAATTTTTTCATTCTCACCCAACACTTCCAAAACTATCTCCACAACTATGACTTCTTCTTCATCATTACAAAAAACTAGCCAACATACCGACGTTGCCGAATCAACTCAACAATCCTATTTTTTTTATACACTCGATCAAAAGAGGTGCCAAATTTGCACCTCAAGAAAACACATTGCGTTGTCATGCAAGTATATAAACAAAATGTGTCCTAAAGCACCACATTGTCAAGGTTATATGCTCATACATAGAAGTTGTAACGAAGATGGTAAAGAAGTAAGATTTTTGAAATGCATGTATGATATATGTCCTGGTATGGAATATATATATATATATATATATATATATATATATATATATATATTGTTGATATATATATGTTGTTGATATGCGAGGAGGATGATCATTGGTATAAGTATTGTCCCTATGCACAGGTATCATGCCCAAATGGTTGTGATGGTGTTAGAGAGTTGAAAAAATTTGTGAATCTTAAAGGAAAAGGTCTTGATCTATTGAAATGTTTAGTGTGTGAAAAATGTGAGTGGTTATGTGTTGTAATGAAAAAGGTTAAGAGTGGTTAGAGTGCTGTAATGCGAGTGGTTAATGTTTATTGTTTTATTTTCTATGACTATGTAACTTTTTTTTAATATGAATAAACTTTAATTTTATATAAATATATATATAATAAAATAGAAATTGATTAACATTGTTTATTGATGATTAAAAATAAAAATGCATCTACGAAATTAAATTACAACAATCAATGTCGGTCACCCCTAATGCTCCATAGATGCTCAACAAGGTCGCTTTTAAGTCTATCATGCATAGTCTTTAATTGAACTCGTAGAGTCCCCTCAATATAGTGTTCCCGAGTAGGTGGGATCTGTGGTTGCCCTTCTAGATCAGGAATGTACCTTCTCATTTCATAATTTTTATTCTTAGCTCCGATTATCATATTGTGCAATATGATACATGCTTTCATAACAGTACCCATTGTCTCCACATGCCATAATTTGCAAGGTTTTGCCAAAATCCCAAATTTAGCTTGCAAAACTCCAAAAGCTCTTTCAATATCTTTTCTTGCAGCTTCTTGCATCATTGCGAACCACTTCGTCTTGAGAGCATTAGAGTTTGAAATTGTTTGTATAAATGCCGCATAGTCAGGATAGATACCATCAGCTAAATAATAACCCATATTATAACTATGCTAATTTACATTAAAATAAACAGGTGGAGAAGTACCATTGATCACGTGCTCAAATACTGGCGAGTTGTCCAACACGTTGATGTCATTGTGTGACCCTGACATCCTAAAGAAAGAATGTCATATCCACAGATCTTCGGTTGCAATAGCTTCAAGAATAACAGATGGTTTTTCAAAACGACCACTGTAAGCACCTTGCCATCCAGTTTGACAATTATGCCATTCCCAATGCATACAATCAATGCTTCCCAGCATACCCGACCATCTACGTATGACAGAATGTGCAAGCAAGCGTTATGTATCTGTAATATTTGGCCTTCACAAGTAGACTGAACTGTATAATTTGATAATTGCATCACAGAAATGCCTCAACGTCTGGTTTCCAGTTTGCTCAGAAATATATAATTGATCATCAAGTTGATCGACCACCGCATACCATAACCAAGAATACGCAAAGCTGCAGCCACCTTGATCAGAGGATCTATACCAGGTTTACCAGCATTGTTAAATTTAGGTTGAAAGTACTTAAAATGAGTCTGAATATCGTTGAAGATGTAAAGAAATAAAAATTTTTTCATACGAAAGCGCCATTTGAAATCCTCTTTCGGAAAGATAGGATGATTGATGAAGTAGTTGGCCTTCAAGGTTTCTAAAGTCAGAGCATAGTTTCTATGTTTCACTTTTTGACCCTTCTTTGAACCACTATGTGGTGCCTTCGGAGCATGTACTTGTACTTGTGCAAGTACAGCCAAATGATGCTTCATAAGGGGAATGACATTAACAAATTCTTCATCAAGACTATCTACCGAGTCTTCCGCTGGAGAAGATGAAGAAGAAGACGACGATGAAGATAAAGTTGAAGATTGAAAGGGAAACATCTCATACACTTCATGATCTATTTTTTGGCAATATGTGTGTGTTGTTTGTTAATGATTGATGTGAAATGGTTAAGTTAGTTGTTTGAAAAAAATGTTTGAGTTGAGTGTCTGTAAAATGAAAAAGAAGATGAGTGTAAATATAGGAGGTAGAAATCCGGCCATTTTTTGCCCGTTGGAGCACGCGCCATTAGCAATGGCGCGCGACTGTAGTAGTGGCGCTCAGTAGTAGTGGTCAAAGTAAAAAAAAGTGGGGCAACATTACTATTGTCGAACAATGCTTGATGATCCATGAATGATCCAAATTGCCAAATTCTTTGAATAAAAACGCTAACAAGTCGACTTCCATGAATTGATTTAGAAATGAATGAGGCCACCTAGAAATGAAAGTCTGAGATATTCCGAACTTTTTATTCAAATATAAAGAAAAAAACATGTTATAGTGTTATACTACCACCTAGAGATGCTTCTTAATATATCATCACCCAAAAATTTTACTGGTAAACTAACGGAACATCATTACTATTACATCAGCCACCCAAAATAAAAACTCGAACACGGGGCATCAGCTTCTCGATGAAACCCATGCTGTGGATATGCGTGAATAAGTTACGTGACACGTGTTGAACACGACGCAAGAATTTTAACGCTGACGGTGGAAATGGGTCCAATGATCCAATCCTTAAAAGTTGACTTATTGAAGTCAATCAGTACACATCAACGCGGAAGCCCACCAGAAAGCAAGCAGCTATTTCAACTTAAAAAGACTCATATCTCCCTACAATTTAAATACGGAACCCAACACTTATTTTGAAATTACTATGGGTAAAATAGTCTAACAAAGAACTAATTTCCATCAAGAACACTCAAATTGTCAAAAAGTAGCTGGGTCTATGACTTTTTTTTCTTAGCAAGAAAATTTGTCTGTGACTGTTGAGTGTCTGGTAGAGCCATGTTGTTGTTCTCCTTTTCTGCTATCAATGAACAAGAAAGTGTGACGAAGATGATAAGAAGATGATGATACATGATCAGCTTGAGGACAAACTAAGTTTAGATGTAAACACAGGTGAGTGACTCCATATATACTAGTTTGAAGCCAATATTATTTTTAGATTTAGCTCATCAAGAACTCGTTGTTTGGATATTCTGATGTTCATGCATGGATGAATTGAAGCTTTTAAGACTTTCAGTAACTTTTTTCTTTCAGCAAAATATGTTGCATGTACTTCCTCGGTTTCTGGCTTTGGTTTTTATCACGAGGAAATAAGAATGAACTAGCGTGATTGATATATTGGAAACATAGACAGAATAAGTTCCCTGCAGAAAGAACAAATGCAAATTTTGCAAGCTATTATATCATTAATTTTGAAGTCTGTAAATGTTTAGAAAGATTATAATAGCAGAGTCAGGCATTTTAAAAAGCTAGTATGATGCAAATATGATTTTATTGGTCGGAAAGCAAATTCATTATGGAATCAGCAAATTATTTATTAGGGGATACAAATGTTCCTCAACAATTAGTTTTTTTTTTTTTTTTTTTTTGTAATTAGTTAATTAACTATTCATAGTTAGTCTTTTTTGTAAACGAGAGTGGAACTAGCTAACACTTGAGAAATTTTATCTATGATGAGAAATTAGTATGAGGCCCCCTACTTAAGTTCACATCCACTACGCAATGGGTGGGTGGGTGGTCTTATTTATGTTTGCTAGCAAACAAGTGTGAAATTAATGGATATCACTGTCTGTGAATGCTTAGATCGTACTGCTGTCTTTACTGTTCAATACACTGTCTTCACTTTAAGAAACTTGATGTGTTTACATGGAGCCCAATTTAATCAACCTGTTAATGTCATTGAGTATGATAGATATTCTTTTTAAGAGACATTTGCTTGGGGTGCAACTTGAGCGGGCCAACTGAAACCAACCCAAACGGTCAATGAATTACAATTGTATCTTCGTTTTTTATGTTGATCCACTCTGCATCCACAAGCCTCATTGATCAATGCCTCTCACTGAATTATAAGTCATAACCTGGCTTGTCAGCTTCTCTACAAGTCAACATTTTCCCAGAGTTCGGTGACCGCCCAAAGACCTTTTGAGTCAATTATGAACTGAAAAGATTCTGTAGCAGCATCATCATAACAAACATCATTATTCCTTCTTTTTCATGATCATCTCTAGTTTGAATTCACACTTTCTCTCTAGTTTGAATTCACATGAGATTAGCTAGAATACCCTTTTTCATTTCTCAGATCATTATATCTATCTGGGCTGCCTTGAATATGAAGATACATACCAAATTTTCAACAAATTTGTCTGAGCATATAAGACCATTGCTGCCTACTGAGTTTAATATAAAACAGGTTGACATTCAAGACCCAAATGGCAGGACGTCACCAGATCAATTAGAATGAGAAGACAGTTTTCTTTCATGTTGGCTCTCTTCCTCGTGGCCTTATCTCTACATATGAGACCGACATTAGGTGCGGCAAGAGCTCAAACTGTCAACATTCAGTGTGAAACCACACTAGAACACAATCCCAAAGTGTTTGTTCCCAACTTCATTAGTGTAATGGATACCATCAGCACGCAAATGCGGACTATCGGTTATGGGAAATCCATTAATGGTTCAGGACCTGATGCAAATTATGGTTTTGCCCAGTGTTATGGAGACCTCTCTGTACCTGATGACTGCACACTGTGCTATGCTGAGGCACGTACTGTCCTGCCAAAATGCTTTCCAAATAATGGAGGGAGAATCTACCTTGATGGCTGCTTCATGCGAGCAGATAATTATAGTTTTTTTAAAGAGTATATGGGTCCTGGTGACACGACATTGTGTGGAAATACAACTCAGAGGGGCGCAAAGTTCCACGAATCTGCTAGGCAGGCTATGCTGGGTGCAGTAGAAAAAGCACCTAAGAATGGAGGTTATGCAAGGAAGCAAGTCCTAATCTCGGGTTCAGCAAACGTATCGGCTTATGTCTTAGCTAATTGCTGGAAAACCTTGGATTTTGACTCTTGTAAAGCTTGCCTGGAAAATGCTTCAACATCACTTATGGGATGCTTGCCATGGTCAGAAGGACGGGCAATGTACACAGGCTGCTTCATGAGGTATTCAGACCAAAATTTTCTGAACAAGGAGAGCCGACAACCAAAAGGTAAGAATTAACAACTGCAATGGTCTCTTCAATAGTTTCTACATTGCCTCAATCAGTTAATACATGGCATGGTGAATAGATAGCGTATTTTGATTTCATGTCTGTGCAGTCAACATAGCAGTCGTGGTGGTAGCCATCCTGAGTTCTGTGGCTATCGTGTTGGTTGGTGCAATTATTGGCGTCCATCTATGGAAGAGCAGAAGAATACAGCAGAAAAGAAGAGGTATAAAAGCTTTTGTATGGAAACTCTGTGTGAACTATGGATTTCCAAAGTATAATACTTGCTGATTATGCAACATATGGTTAATAACAGAGCATGTAACCAGCATAAGGCAAACATGCTAGTTTTGGAGCTTAACTTGAATTTTAATTTTCAAAATTGAATGAAAACCTCACAAAGAAATGCGGTAATTGGCTATATGCTTAATCTGGCAATCTCTCAAGTTCTATGTGTGACATATGCAGGTTCAAATAATACATCCAAGATGGCAAAGAGTCTTTTCAAGAGCAGTTTGAACTTCAAGTATTCAACACTACAATATGCCACTGGATCATTTAACATTGCCAACAAGATTGGTCAAGGAGGATTCGGGACAGTATACAAGGTAAGTTGCAAAACTATGCAGATATAAACATTGTT
This sequence comes from Coptis chinensis, assembly GCF_015680905.1. NCBI lineage: Eukaryota > Viridiplantae > Streptophyta > Magnoliopsida > Ranunculales > Ranunculaceae > Coptis > Coptis chinensis. The sequence continues at coordinate 33,708,639 of NC_141456.1, read as the reverse complement.
ATTGCAACTTGAAAGGGCCAAAAAACATTCATAAAGTTTGAAATAACGGAGACTTTCAACATATCATGAAAACCACTTGTACTATTGGTGATCAACCTCCTTTTGTAGGGAGTTTTAGCTGATGGAAGAGAGGTTGCTGTTAAGAGGCTTTTTGTTAACAACAGACACAGAGCTGGAGATTTCTATAACGAAGTCAACCTAATCAGCAGTTTAGAGCACAAAAACCTGGTCAGGTTGTTGGGTTGCAGTTGTTCAGGACCTGAAAGTCTCCTCGTCTATGAGTTCCTCCCAAACAGGAGCTTAGATCAGTTCCTATTTGGTACTTTTTTAAACTTCACTTGCCTACTTTTAATTATATGCCTGTGAACAAAGATGTCAAAATTCAATAGTTTGGCCTGATTGCAAAGTGTTAAAGTCTGAGATAACCATGCATAGGACCATACAGAAGCGTGATTCAATGTTTTTTACACTTACCAACAAACTAGATTACCAATGAAACTACTCTCGTTGCCTCTCTTTTGATAAATATCTTTCAATTTGAATCACATAAACAACAGATACATCCAGAGGAAAAACATTGAACTGGAAGAAGAGATTCGAGATTATTAAAGGCACAGCTGAAGGGCTGATTTACCTGCATGAGAACTCAAAGATTAGAATCATTCACAGAGATATAAAGGCTAGCAATGTCCTTTTGGATTCTAAGCACCGAGCTAAAATTGCTGATTTTGGGTTGGCAAGATCTTTCCAAGATGACAAAAGCCATATCAGCACCGCCATTGCAGGCACATTGTAAGTGGCATTCACTTTTTCAATTCAAAATAATTTAAAGATATATATGTTAGCTTGCAAAATGAGTTAGTTTCCATAGAATCATGTTGTGCCACCTCTTACTTACACCCTCCATAGAAAGATCATCCATAATTCCATATATGTACGTACGTGAAGCAGCAGCATTAGCATATCTCCTTTCATATATTTTTACTACGAGAATTTATGAACAAATTTATGTTTATAATGAGAACATATTAACTTTTTTTTATATCTGCAGAGGATATATGGCTCCCGAGTATCTAGCACATGGTCAATTAACAGAAAAGGCCGATGTTTATAGCTATGGAGTGCTTCTGATAGAGATTGTTACTGGACGACAGAATAACATGAGCAAAACCTCTGATTACTCGGACAGCTTGGTCACCGAGGTAAGCTTACTGAAGTCATCATACTCATAAAAACCATCATTATTGAAAACTTACAATGCTTTACCCAACTGTTTCGTTCAAGCGAAAGAAAACTAAGTTCAACTGTTCAATTTGTTTATCAATCCGTTGTCTAATCTGTCAGGGATATATTTTTGTCCCAATTTGATCTATAGCATTTAAGCATCCTCTTTTCTGTTTGAAGTATTCAGTCTGCGCCAAAGTAATCCTCACTGTAGTACCAATTGTTGGTCGCACACAAGTCATTAAAATCAACTATTCTAATTTTATTTGCGAGCCCCTCTAGGATAAAAATGGATAGTCATACCTACTACTTGTTCCTCTTCGATTTTCCATTGCTGGGCCTAGTTGATGGTTAGCAAACTATATGTACGTACATGTCTGTCAGATAAAACTCATGAAATACATTTCAACATAAGTCATCCATTTTACAATTCTTCAATCTCATATAGTGTTTTGTCAAACGTTTATAGTTATGTGGAGTACAGATTATTGTTATTTCCTTTTGATTCTCATTTGGAATTGAAAATACAGGTGTGGAAACGATTCCAAAATGGAATAGTTGAGGAAGTTTTTGACCCAAATTTAATGATGGATGACTACGATAACAACCACGACACTAGGCAGGAGGTTTTGAGGGTTGTGCACGTGGCACTTCTTTGCATGCAAGAGATCCCGTCATTACGACCGTCGATGTCGAGAGCCCTTCAGTTGCTCTTACAGAAAGAAGAACTCCCTGCACCCACGAGTCCACCTTTTATTGATGAGAAAACCATGGCGCTCCACGACCCCAATGAAGATCCAATCTACCCTTTAAATGTCAGCTCTGCTCCTTCAGTTGCCACTGTCGCCCACAGCAGCTTCTATGCCAGGTGATCCTAGACTGGTGTATAGGTGGGAATCACGCCCCCTCCTCCTCCCAAAGTCCAATTCACAAAAAGCATGTAAAGTCTACTTGCCGAAGGATAGAGGTGATGCCATTCAGTCTTTTTTTTGAGCAATTATGGGACAGTGGGATGTCTGGATGGGCTTATGAGCAGGCTTAAGAGATACGCATTGTTTGCAGAGTTAATACCAGTTGGTATTCGTTCCAGCAATTTTGGGACAGCGTGATGTCAGAATTGGCTTATGAGCTTCTCATAATTTGCATAAAGTTGATCGAGTGAAGCTGAATTACTAGTATTTCAATATTTCTATGTAAACTTACAGGGTGCGAAACAATGACAGAAATATAGAGTAATACATTCTGTGAGGATTTGTTCTGTAATTAGAATAGCTTGTTACCAACAAAGGAACTGAATTTGAGTACACAGTGACAGAGACAAAATTCATCCCTAAGAAACAAATTGTTCATTTCTCACAAGTGTTTTTAAAAACAAAGCTCTACTCACAAATCTTGACCACGTGCCCATCAAAACTATACACAAAAATAACCAAATAACATGATGCGGTACTTCTTATAAGCTCCAAATGAATGGAAGGAAAGAGGAACATAAACTATTCATCATAAGGAATATACATCACAATATGAAGTTTCGAAGATACCTGCCTCAAAATGTCACACCTTCATAAAAAATAGAAATGGAGTAAATTCTCTGATATAACAAGACATAATTTAACGTGTGGCTACCAGATTACCCATGAGGCCTCCCCCAATCTCATAATGCTTGGCACGAGAAAATCCTGTTTCCAAGGCCAGCATTTCCAATTCCCTCCCTGCATCAAGAGACATTTTAACGGTAAATCCAGCAATATGACTATATGAGGCCAATAAAAAGGCTGCATCATTGGAGATTCTACATCCTCTGCTAAATCTAACCTATTGTAAAGATAATCTTTTCCTCTTTTGGCAGTGAACACGACTGTCAGCATGAGCTGTAAATATTAGTATATAGAATGATTTAGTTTCCTTTCTCATAAGATTAGATTTAGTTTTCTTCTTTGTAAGATTCTTTCCTCCTGTATAGGATTGTAATCCCTCTATATATTGCCTCCACCTTGGAGAAGAATACAAGATCGTATATGTAACCATCGTACTCATATTCTAACATGGTATCAGTAAACTAGTCGAATCAATAAACCAGTCGAATCAACCACCATCCACCACCAGCCGAATCATATAACTTTCTTTTTCGAATCAACCGAATCAACCATCATAACTCATGGCCAAATCAACCGGAAGTACCCCGAACCCGCAGATTATTATCTACCAAGACAATTCTGCTTTTCCCACTGGTATCACTTTGGATGAAACCAATTATTCATTATGGTTGATACTCATGGAGATGCGTATTGGCGCTCGCAACAAGGCTGGATATCTCATTGGTGAAGCAAGAAGACCTGACCTCGGAGACCCCAAACTTGGAACATGGATTACAGAGAATCACAAAGTCAAAAGTTGGCTTATTGATTCAATGAGTCCATCCCTGATGCAGAGATTTATCCACCTCCCCACAGCCATGGATATATGGGAGGCTGTATCGAACACCTTCTATGATGGATCGGACAAAACCTGTACCTTTGAATTGAATCAGAGATCTTTTTCTATTAAGCAAAATAGTCGACCATTATCCACATACTATAATGAACTGGTTGCTATTTTTCAGGAAATTGATCACAGGACTATCTCTCAGGAAGGAACAGTTGCAGGGGTGGTCCAGTTGCATTTTGCGATGGCTAGGCTTCGAGTTCATATTTTTCTAAGTGGACTCGACTCCGAATTTGCTCAGGTTCGTGGAGAAATCTTATGAATCGATCAAAAACTCGATTTGGAACATACGTATGTATATGTCCGAAGAGAATTTCAACAGAGACAGACAATGGGTGGCTCTCCTCTAATCTTTGAGAGCTCGGCTATGTTAGCTAACCAAACTCGATTTGGACCTTCGTCTAAAAACCGAAACACTCAATCAACTGGAAAGTATGGCAACCTAGTTTGTGCTCACTGTGGGGAAATAGGTCATTCGAAACAGCGATGTTATGAACTCATTGGCTACCCTGAGTGGTGGGACTTCACAAAGAAACTGAGAAAGAAGATTGCAGGGAAAGCTATGGTGATATCTAGCGAGGAAGACAAATCGCAGCCTACAACAAATGTTACCCACCTAGGTATTGTTGGTAATGCATCCGTATTTTCTACAACTTCTAAGAATAGTACTTGGATTGTTGATACAGGTGCATCCGATCATATGACAAGGGACTTAGGTCAGTTACAATCTGTTCTCCCTTCTTCCCAATCTGTTATCTCTACAGCTAATGGTAGTACCTCTCCCATTATTGGAGAGGGCTCTGTCATCTTATCTAATACTCTTACATTAGATAGTGTCCTTGTTGTTCCATCCCTTGAATATAATCTGTTGTCTGTTAGTCAAATTATCTCTACTCTTGCTTGCACTGTAACTTTTTGGCCATCCTTTTGTGTTTTTTAAGACATTCTAACTCGGAAGATTCTTGGTTATGGTGTTAGATGGGATAAACTCTACTACTTGGAGTTGATAGAAAATGGGGGACCGAAATTCAGTCAGGCTAACCAAACTAGCAGAACAGATAAAGCTCGAGCCACTATATGGTTGTGGCACCGGAGACTAGGACATATTTCTTTTGGGTATCTTAGAAAATTACAGCCACATCTTTTTTCCGTTCAAAATGATTTAGTCTTTCATTGTGACATTTGTGAACTGGCTAAGAACCATCGTATTTCTTATTTACCAAGTTTGAATAAAAGTTCAGAACCTTTTATGGTCATTCACTCTGATGTTTGGGGTCCTGCAAAAATCCCTTCTATCTCTAAATCTCGTTACTTTATTACACTTATTGATGAGTGCACTAGAATGACTTGGGTGTCTTTGCTTACAACAAAGAGTGATGTCTGTACAACATTTCAAAAATTTCATAAAATGGTAGACACTCAGTACCCAAAAGAAGATTCGGGTTTTGCAATCCGACAATGGTACTAAGTATGTAGCTGCATCCAAACTCGACAAGTTTCTCAGCCACCATGGGATTCGTCATCAGACCTCTTGCACTTATACTCCACAGCAAAATGGATTGGCGGAACGGAAGAATAGACAAATAATGGAAATTGTTCGTGCCTCTCTCTTTGGCATGAACATGCCTTGGTTCTATTGGGGAGAGGTTGTGAAATTTGCTGCTTATCTCATTAATCGAACACTTTCCCAAGTGATAGACTTTCAAACCCCCCAACAAAAGATGCACTCCTTACTTTCAGTTCCTCACCTCCCAAACCTTGAACCCCGAGTCTTTAGTTGTACTATATATGTTCATATCCCTAAAGCTCTGCGAAATAAACTTGATCCATGTGCTAAACGGTGCGTCTTTGTTGGCTATTCTGAGTTTCAGAAAGGATATAGGTGCTATGACCCTCAAACCCGAAAATTACATGTGACCTTAGATGCTTCTTTTTGGGAATTAGAACCTTATTACTCCAGGGGAGTCTCTGAACCTTCTCCTCAAGGGGAGAGCTATAGTGATGAGAATGTGCTACAAGAAGGTGGCGGAGGAGATGAGTTTATAGAGTTAGAAGAAGTGAATGAACTGGTTGGGGCGATATTAACTGAAGAATCAACCCAGAATATTCTTCCTCAGGTAATCTCGACCCAGAATATTATTCCTCAGGTAATTTCGAATCCATATCTGATGAGTTTGATGAGTCTGATGAGTTGTCTGATGTGTCTGATGAGTCGAATGAAACACATAATCCCATGTCTGATGTGTCTGAGGTTCCTAAATATTCACAAAGATCAAATAAGGGAGTCCCAAAGAAACAATATGAACCTGATCCTAAAGCAAAGATAAAATACCCAATTAGCAATCATGTGTCTTTCCATAAGTTGTCAGAATCGTATGCACTTGCTATTAATCAATTATCCCTTTGTATCTATTCCTAGTAGTGTGCGGGATGCATTGCGATGATCCGAAGTGGACAAAGGCAATGAGCGAAGAAATGGAGGCACTACGAAGTAATGGTACTTGGGAACTTGTTAATCTACCCATTGGAAAGAAGACAATTGGGTGTAAATGGGTGTTCACTGTGAAGCTCAAAGTAGATGGAAGTATTGATAGATATAAAGCACGGTTAGTTGCAAAGGTATGGAGTAGATTATCAAGAGACTTTTGCACCTGTAGCAAAGATTAATACAATTCGGATTCTCATATCAATAGCAACAAATCGAGATTGGCCGCTAAAACAATTTGATGTTCAAAATGCTTTCCTCAATAGAGATTTGGAGGAAGAGGTCTACATGGAGTTGCCCCCCGGCATTGAATGTAGTTCTTCGTATAAACGAGAAGTTTGTAAACTGAAAAAAGCCATCTTGGTTGAAGCAAATCACCTAGAGCTTGGTTTGCGAGGTTCTCTTCTACAATCAAAGCATTTGGTTATAAGCAAAGTAATTCAGATCATACCTTGTTTATAAAATGCAAAGAAGGGAAGGTAACAACTCTAATCGTGTATGTTGATGATATGGTCCTGACAGGAGATGACCCATGTGAAATGAAAGCATTATAGGAGTATTTGGCTGCTAAATTCGAAATGAAAGATCTGGGGCAGCTTAACTATTTCTTAGAGATTGAGGTTGCAAGATCTAAACATGGGGTTTCTTTTTCACAACGGAAATATGTGATAGATCTTTTAACCGAAACTGGAATGCTTGCTTGTAAACCCGTGAGAAATGCCCATAGAAATGAATCATCGGTGGGACTTTTCGGATCAAGCTCAAATGAGACAAGTGGTGGATTATCAGCCGGTTAGTTGGGAGATTCATATATCATCACACACGAGGCGGATATAGCTTATGCGATGAGTATCGTCGGTCGGTTTATGCATGCACCAAGTGGTATATGTATATGAATGCGGTATATCGTATCTTGAGATACTTGAAGAATGCTCAGGGCAAAGGGTTGTTGTTCTCAAAAATGGTACCTCGAACATTGAAGGATACATGGACTCGATTTAGGGGTGATCCAACAACCAGAAGGTCCACATCTGGTTATTTCACTTTCGTGGAAGGCAATATTGTCACTTGGAGAAGCAAGAAGCAGAAGGTTGTGGCGAGATCAAGTGCAGAAGCTGAATTCAGAGGTATGGCTCAGGGTGTATGCAAATTGTTATGGATTAGGAGTGTCCTAAAAGATTTAGGTATTGCATATGAAAAGCCTATGAATCTTCATTATGATAATAAGGCAGCCATTGAGATTGTCCTGAATCCTGTACAACATGACCGCACCAAACATGTTGAAGTTGATCGTCATTTCATCAAGGAAAACCTCGATCAAAAGGTTATACAATTTCCATTTGTCAAATCCGAGAACCAGTTAACTGATGTGCTTACGAAAGCAGTTTCAGGAAAGGTGTTCCATGGTATAATCGACAAGTTGGGCATAATAGACATCTATGCCTCAACTTGAGGGAGAGTGTCGCATGAGCTGTAAATATTAGTATATAGGATGATTTCGTTTCCTTTCTCATAAGATTAGATTTAGTTTCCTTCTTTGTAAGATTCTTTCCTCTTGTATAGGATTGTAATCCCTCTATATATTGCCTCCATCTTGGAGAAGAATACAAGATCGTATATGTAACCATCGTACTCATATTCTAACAACAACACATGCAACGGCCTAATTGAAAAGGACTCCCTAGCAACTGGAGCTATCTAAAATACCTAGAGAGATATTTTAATGAATTTTAGATATGATGAAGAGCCTCTAACAGGTATAGGTGGGGTAAGGACCGTTGAATAATCTCACTATTGGCGAATTGAGCTGTCGACAATGAAATCAGAATACGTAAATGAAGGAGAACAGACCTGTCAAGAATTCGCGGATTGAGCTTTTCAAATACTCATACTCCTTAGCAAGGCCATAATTACTTGCCACAGGGACGACAACATTATCAATCATCCACTCCTGTCAATCAAAAGATACCCCTGTTATGTGGCTGTGGGACTTCATACATACCAGATAGTGCTCACAACTTCGTGAAAGTAACACTTTCCTCTAAGTCCAGGAAAAAAATCCCCAACTGTACAGCTTCCTCAAATAAAGTCATAAACAAATAACAGGGGCATTGCCAACAAAGACAAATGTTATTGAATTAATCACCTGGCTAAACACTAAGCACATCAGTTTTGCACATTCAGTATTTATAACAAAAAAGGCACAATGTATACATCGATTTCGATCCCCTTGTTGAACAATCTTCATTAGACCAATTTTTACTGTTTTTGTTTCCATAAGTGAAGAATATAGATCAATTTAATTGAAAGAAATAAAAACTAAGTTCTTCGTTAGAAACTGTTAGTGATTTCCTGCAACCAAATACCTGAATTGAGGTTGTAACCGGCAGTGCACTTTTGTTGAAGTCCAAGATGGATACTTTGGAGCCTGAACATTCCACCAACAATTAGAGATTAGTTAGAGTTCCTACTGCAAATAACAGCGTTCGTTTTGCCAAGTTCTAAATCTCCATAGTAATTAAAATACAAACCTGGTTTGAGAACTCTATATATCTCCTTTATGGCTTTAGGTTTATCTACCAAATTACGTAGCCCATAACCAACAGTAATTGCATCGAAGCAGGTCTCTGGAAAAGGTAAATCAAGTGCATCTCCTTCAAGCCACCTGCGATATATAACTGTTAAATAGTGAAAGTTAAGTACAGATACTGCAAATGTTGATGGATCCGTATGGAACTATCTTGGTTTATTCTAAGCAGTTCTACACTGCTCTGAAGAAGAAACTTCAAGCAGATACACACCTCAAAATAGTGTAAAAGGTTTCACAAGTAAATAAGTACATAGGTAGGACAAACTTTCCAACTTGAACTGATAGACTGATATATAATAGCTACTAGTTACATCAATTTCTAGATTTACCAATGCTCACTCGATAATACTGTGGCAAGCTTTTAATTGCAGGTCTTTTCGAGATGAAGCTACCAATAGTTGATCTTCGGAAAAGTCATAACCAATAACCTGAAAGTTGTCAATCAAATACACAAAATGAGACCCCCCCCCTAATATGAAAAATCTCTAAAGTGGCATATGGAGTTGTGTCTAAGAACAGATGTGGAGTTGGCGGACTGATTAGGGAAGGTAATGAGATACTTTGCTGGCTTATTCAGGAGCAGGAAGCATGAAGTAAGTAATATATCAGAAAATGAGTGCAACCCTTATGAGATTAAGAGGGTGTGAAATAATACAAAAAGGCAAAGTCATAGTGGCATCTGATTCTAGAAGACCTGTTCAGACACTCATGGACAAGGTACCTGCACATTGGTATTTCTGGAACCTGAGAGCCGCTCTACAAGATATGGTCTCTACATTAACTTCTGTAGAGTTCATTTATGTCTATAGAGAAACAAATAGGGATGCAGAATTTGTAGCTGCACAAGAAAAGTGTCGAGGGTGTAACACACACACACACACCCAACAGAAAGCTAGAAAATTAGCTTGCTGGAAAGCAGTGTAAGAAGGGCATTTAGGGCCAATGAGCCAGGTATTACTAGCGATCACATATTAGCATCCATCATTTATTAATCAAAGATAGACATCTGGAATATGTTGTAATTACTTAATCAGATTTATTATACCTTGTGCTAAGGGCATCTCCAATGGGGGGTGTAAAATTACACCTCCACCTAGGCTCCACGTAAGTGCCATTAGGATTTTACACTTCTAATTGTATAGTATTGTATAGCTCATAAATATCCACACTCTATACTCTCCAATGGAAGAGTGTAAAAAAAATAGATTTTAAACTCGGACGTCACTCTCCCTCTTTAATTTAAACTGGGACGTCACTTGGAGTGACGTCCGAAAGTTAAAAATAAAGCTTCAAGCGTGTGTTGAAGTGGCGTCCGAAGTTTTTAAGTTAAACAGACGTTATTTTAAGTGACGTCCGGGCTTTTTATTAACTAATAGCGAGAGGGGGAATTCCCCACCCTCTCTATTAGCTAATACACTATTACCTACGGTATAGCACCCCCATTGGAGAGAGTTTTTTGATATTTGGGGTGTAAAATTTCCACTCTATACGGTTTACACCCCCCATTGGAGATGCCCTAAGTGTTGATTACAATTCATGGGCACAAATTTAAATATGCTTCACTGTTCAGAAAATCTGAGATTCATTGAAATCAAATATCATAAAACCGACAACATATTTATCTATAATCCGCGAAACAAAATTCATTGCCTTACATCCTTGGATTGTTGTCTCTCTAGGTAAAAATATAATATACTCCACCTTGGTTCACATTGCATTGTGTATATTTCCATGTACAAAAAGAAAAGGGTAGAGAAATACCTTTCCCTGTAATCCAACTTTTTCAGATAAAAGAAAAGCCAAATCACCACTCCCACAACACAAATCCAATACATGGTCCCCCTTGTTCGCTCTGTCCCATATAGATAAGTTTTTACATAAACTTAATAAGAAAAAATAAAAATGGATAAGGATAAAGTTTTATACCCGGACCAAGAGACAGCCATTCGTTTCCAAATGCGATGCTGACCCAAACTCAACAAATCATTCAGCTGCAAAAAAAAAATCATATTAGTGCATGTTAATATTGGTCAACGACATGCACGCATATTGTTGAGTTGAAAGAGTGAGTACGTTATCATAAACAGGAGAAATGCGGTTAAAAAGAGCCTGGCGTTGTTCATTAGAGCAACGAATGGGAACGCGAAAAGATGAACATGAGACTGAGACGAACAGAGCCATTCTACTTTGCTTCTAACTTCTAAGTAACTGGAATATATATCGGGTACTATTTAGGCCCATCATGTTGTATCTATTATTTAGGCCCATCACCCATGGACTACCAATGTAAAAGTGCTCAACCTTTCAGGTCAAATTGCAATTAGTCAAACAGAATAAATTTGTGGACAAGCAACTGTTTGCTGTCCACAAGACCTCAGCTTTTTATTGGTGGAGTGGTTGCCCGAAAAAACTGTGTCTACTGCCCGAAAAAACTGTTAAACTGACCAAAAAAACTGTTAACCAATAGAATTGTGCTGTTTGTGGACAAGTCTGTCCACAAATTCGGGCTCTTAGTCAAAGCACATATTTAACATTGTTGTTTTTACGTGACCAACTTTCACTTCTGTAGACCTCACATGTAAGCGTTCTTGGTATATATTTATCCCTGATCTAAGGGACAAAAAATAAAACTACAAAACATTGTGATATTCTTCTAAATTTTTACGCTTTTTTCAATGAAAATGTAATATTTGACTGTTTACGCACTAAAAATTAATGTATTGTAATCATTAATTGGTAGTTTTGTGACCTAATAATCAAGTTTTTATCGTCTAATATATGACTAAGCAAATTAATGATTTTTTTTATTGGTTGTATATATATAACTTAGAAGAAAGTGATGAATGAAGAAAAATATATGAATAAGCATTCAAGCTCTTTTAGGCTTTTGGGAGACTAATGGCGGCCTCTCCTGCGGGCTATAGCAGCACAAACACTCACTTCCAATTATCCCAATCATCTTAGAGCTAATTGAACCAACACTTCACCCTCCAAACAATCATTCTCTCTCTCTCACCTGTAAACATATTCTGTCTTGAAATCAATATATCACCCTATCTCCCTTAGCTCTCACAGGAGAATCCTCCTCAAGCAATGCAAGCAAACTGGAATGTATTCAACAAAAACTACAAAGCCTCTTTTCATTTAAGAAGGAGATTGAACTAGTCAACATCAATGAGGAGGACAACACCAATGAGCAGCTCACGGTTATGGATAAGATGTATGGAAACCACCCAATTGTGCTAACGGAACTAGGGGAAGAGCTCCACCGGATCTGACAAACTAGGGGTACAATATCTATGGATTTGATTCCCCCATAGCATGTAAAGGTGGTGTTCGAACTAGAGAGTGAACACAAGTTTGTGACTGAAAAAGGGCCATGGATAGTTCATGGACATATATTCTCTGTAAAAAAAATTGGAAAAAGGGGTTTTTTTTCCCCATAGAAACATGCCATATATATCATTAGAGCATTAAAGGTACAAACTACAATCCAAAAGAAAGCTAGGTAGAGAGTTCACATTCTGGTTATATGATAATTCGTAAAAACTCAACTAGATTTCTCTAACTTTATTCTTACGGTATCAATTATTTATTTTCTACTCTCACATGTATATTCATGCAATATATAGAGTACGGAATCGTTTCACTCGTAAACTACCAAGACATAATAGAATCTAATTAATCAAATACAAGGACACAATGGTGAGAGCAATATTTATAGAGGTGAATTTATATTATAAAACTAAATATATGAATTTAACTAAGCAATTGAATATGATTTGAATAAAATATGGAGAAGAAATTAGGAGGATTTGATTCCACTTTGATAAATTCATAATATGCTAGTGTAGATTATTGCAATCCTAACCAATTAAGATTAAGTATTTGATCCCTAATTATTCATGGCAATCTCCGCCAACTAATAATTAGCATGTGAGGAAGTTCAACCCATTCTCATAGCGAATCGAGTAACCTATTAGAGTGAAACTCTTAAACAAGCAATAATTCTAACTAACATATCAAGTTTTCATCAAGTTTCACCAAACCCCTCTAATGGAGGTTTAGCTAAAAGTCATTAGACTATCATTAATAGAAGAATAAGAATAAGACATAATTAAAAACAATAACTTGACTTTTATTAATCTTATAGAGGCTACAAACTAAACTAATTAACTAAAACTAAACTAAACTAAAAAGAGAGAGAGAGAGAACCCTAATTTAAAACTAAACTAAAGAGGGGAGTAGCCAAATTTTGTTCAGTCTTAACCCTCTTTATATAGGAGAGGGTTAGGTTTACAATTTTATGAATGGGCTTTGGAGCCATATTTTGGGCCATGAAATCAAGCCCAAAACCTAATTACATATGTCCAAAAGAGTTTCTCTGCTCAAATTTACTTCAACACCCTTTTCTTCCATTTTTAATTTTCTGATTGGGTCAAGACTTAGACCATTAAAAATCTTTTTCCGAGCCGGTCGTTTTGACATATAATAGGCCCAATTCCGAGGTCTGAGTCTAAAGATACGAGCCTACGAAAGTTCTGTTAATTTTTCTGCTCTTTTTCTACCCGCATTGACTTTGACTTTTCAGCTTTGACTAGGCTTTAAAAAGGTTTTTTCTCCTTGAAACTTGGGCTTTAACCATAGAACTTCTTAGCAACCAACCTTTTCTCCTTTCTCTTGCAAAAGTGACATATTTCTTCACATATTTGACTCCAAGACCTGAAATACACAAAAGCACGTAAACAATACTAACTCTTATTTATTATACACATAATTGGTCTAAATGTAATGATATTAAGGGGTTAAAACTACAGTTTTGGGCTCTTATCAAACCACCTCCAAACAACATTTTGCTTGTCCTCAAGCAAATATGAGAAATTAATATAAGTGACCAAAAAATGGAGTTCTAACTAATCTCTTTTCGTCGAGTGCGATTGCATTGACTATATGCAACAAGGCCTTAAACCACTAGGAATTTCCTAGTGGACGAGTTATAGCCTCGTGAGAGTTTTCCAGCGAAGGTACTCACAAACTTCATCTATGCTACAACGACTAAGAATTAAAATGACTGTTTCCTACTTTATTATCAGATATCTATACATCTCACTAGCAATGAATACATAATAATCAAGTCGAAATCTAAGCTAATATATGCATAATAATCAATCATCTACGAATAAACATATATATAATGAACTATGCTATGAAATGCAATAACATGTCCTTTTATGAAACTTTGGAATAACGTCCTTAAGTAGGTCCTCACATATATGTTAAGACAAAAACCACTCTGATTTTTCCACTCAAATTTTGTTCACTCCAGTGCGCAGTGGACACACTTTACCTTACAATCTCAATGACACACAAGGAAGCCGAAGTCGATCAAACACATCTGCCACTTACTATCACAATAACCTATTCCTAATTGAGTTAGAGGTCTTTATTAGGTGTTGTGGGGATTAGGTGATGGTTTAAGAATGAAGAAAATGGATATTCAAAAAGAACAAGTCTAAAATAATAGAGTCTTCATATTATGTAACTAGAGAAAACCTTGTTCTTACTTTGCTTCTACACTTTGTTTCCATCCTTAGCCATTTTTTCCTTTTTCTTTTGGCTTTTGACTCATTTGATTATGTTTTTGGAGTTCTAATTTTTTATTTTATTTTATTTATTTATTTTTTCTCTTTTCTTTGGATGGAAACTTCATTTTCTTATTTGAAGCAACTAACAAATTCTTGGTTTCATAGGTCTTTCTCTTTTCTATTCTTCATTTCATCTCTATTTTCAGACTTATTAAAAAATGGGTAGGCTGATTTTATTTTTATTTTGTTTCGTAAAAGGGTAAATGATTTGTGGTTTATGAAAATGCTAAATAAAGGCTCAGAGGGGCGACTAGTGGAAAATAATTTCATAAGGTTTGAATTTCTAGCTATATTGATCCAAAAAGGGCATAAATTCTCACTTAGGATATGGTATAGTGATTCAAACAAGTGGACGTGTGATTTCTTTATTTGGAATTTACTTCTCCCTTGTGCCATTTCTCAAATATTTCACTCATATAAGGCTTTAGGCTATATTCTCATTGGATTTGTAAAATAAGTACTCTAGCATAGATTTCAGAAACTTACTGCCAAACAATCATAGATATTCATGCAATATATTTATAGAAAGATGCAATGATTATTATCTACATATTAACCTAAATTTCTAAAAACTATTCTAATATAAAAGCTAACGTGAAATATCTAGACTATTATCATTATAGAGAAAGAAACAATACCAATATTCCTAAGTGTATAACATAACCTTTTTATTTATATTTTTGAATTTTTAAATTTTTTACTATAAAACAAGTGCATATTATACATGTATTATCCTAAAAGGTGCCTTAATTTACGCATGTTTCTATGCCACCCCCAAACAAGAACATATTTTGTCCTCAAAGTATTAAAATAAGAAGCGTAAGAAATACCATGGAAACGGGTGAAAATTGAAGAACACCTGCAAAACAAATTTAAAACATATTAATATAGATAAATAAAAACAGATACAACTCTATATGAGTTCCACCCGTTATGGGGATAACAAGAAGTAAATTTCTTGGGACATAAGCAGACACGAACAAAAATTAAAACTTACCTCATATCCAACATTTACACGTTGTCCTCCTCCTCAATAAAGAATTGAGGTTCCTTGGCATCCTGCCATGCCATGATAATTTGCCAGGCCTCACGCCATTTATTATCTACAATTGCTAACCGGTTAAGTGCCACTTGGTCAGATGGGGTGTAAGGAGGAACCCAATTAGGTTGTAGCCTCCACCCCGACCAAGTCATTGCACAGAAAGAGCGAATAATGCAGTTGGTGAGTCTCACAATGTTAACCCCAACACAATCCGTGAAACGGGCACAAAACTCAGGAAAAAAACATAGCATGATTCGACATACTAAGACAGGCATAAGAAGATACTTATGCCTCATACAATGGGCTCGTGCTAAACTATAAACTAAGGTCTGGAGAAGGTCATAGAGCATACGTCCCATAGCTAAAGTAGGGAAGACGTTGCAAGTGGCGTCATTTGCAGAAGAAAAACACCATTCCCCTAATATATTTAGCATGATAAAAAGCATCACCGTGCCCACGTTAAGGGACAAGCTACCAAGGGCTACGTTATATTGCCCTTGGTCCTCTACATAGAATATTCCTGCCCCATAGGCCTCATGCAAAAACTTATATGTGTAAACATACATATTATCTACCCAGTAGCTCCATGAGTCTTGAATTTTAGCAGGCATAGAACGCCCAATAGCAAATGCCAATAAGAACTTGGTTATATCCATTGTTTAATCCTCA